>NC_134038.1:53850962-55192212 GCF_965140245.1 Athene noctua
CAAAGCCTGGTTCCTGAGCTGCAAGAAGAATCAAACAGGAGAGCGTTTCTCCTCAAGCTCCCAGCCTCTTTCAAGCCCTGTCTGAACAAAAAGTATGCCCTCTCTTCACGCTTGTCTAAGGGCTGATGGGCTAATGTTTGTGAAGGATCCGACCGTAGCATCCTGTGTTTCTTTTTTTCCTATCTCTGCAACCACAGAAACGTCACCTTCACATGTAAAGCTAATGCCCAAGCAGATTCACAAATGCCTGCAGTTTGGGCAATATTTTCAGTTTAGTTTAATCTTCTGTGTAACAATACCAGGAGGATCTTCATGGCTGGGGCAAAGACTCTTTTCCATTGCACGTTTACCACACTACCCGAGACACTTTTCAATAGCTGTCAATATCCTTGATTCCTGAGCTGCATGTAGAAAGACATAAAACTATGGTTTGCTGTGAAAATTGCAAAATGTGCAGAAATACACCAATATTTGTCTTCTGAACTTCTGGAAAAAGCACAAAGATGCTGAAAAATTATTTTCAATAACAGGTCAGAGTTGGCTGATAGCAGAACAGGAGAAGGCATCTCCCAGTGTGAGGTGAAAGTCCAAGAGAGCTGTGACTATGCATGAACTTGTGTAGCAATAAACAAAGTTCAAGGCATAAAAGGACACAGAAGTCTCTATATCTGAGAAATATTAGTTTCCCCTTGCAATTCTTTCTCCGTTTCTTTTTCTTCTGACAATCCAGTAAGCCGTGGAAGGCCAGTTGTCTGCAAGGAGAAGGACCCACTGCTCTGCAGTCCCCAAATGGGGGGACTCAGTCACTTCTTAAGCAGAATCACAAGTCTGAGCCAATTACTGCGAACTTCATAAACACCACACACATGCTTCTTTACCCTACTTAGAGAGGAAAGCATTCTGAAATGAAATTCTACAACTTTGTTTTCAGACCTCTTTCTGGTGTGCTTAATGTTTCTACTTCTGAAATTTTGGTTATTCATACTCGGTCACTTAGATCAAATAATGCTGGTCCAAGGACATGGATAAACTTTGTAAATGTGCTTTTCACAGACCCTTTGATTAGCAGGCACTTGTTAAAAGAAGCGAGTAATGTCATCTTGTATTGCAGATGGAAGTTGTTCGAGACACTCCTCCGGCAGCAAACTCGGTCATCAAAGGACTTCTGGTACAGTAGAGCCCTCACAAGCCTGATCAATAAATCAACTGGATATCGCTCAGCAGGGCACTACCTCTGAAATTATTTTCTCTTTACTTTCTTCTCACCTGACAAAATAACAGGTGAGAAAAACCTTGCATCCAAAAGCAAAACCACAAAGATACATAGGAAAAGTGATGGTGAGAAAGCTAGGCAGCTGCTTCATTGCAGAGTAACAGGTTAACAACATTTGATTGACATTCCCACAGCAAAAAACAAACAAGCTGTGGTTACTAACATTCATTGTTCTTCCTCCTGCATACCTCTTTCAGAAGTGATAATCTTCTGACAATTGCTGCTGGATTCTCCCTAAGAAATAGATAAAATGGGGCTACAAGCACACTGTGCAAATACAAGCCCAATAGAAACAGCAGAACTGATATTAAAATCCATGGTGTTCTTACATTCCTTTTGTCTAGGTTTGCTTCTTCTGGGTGACTACAGTTTCAATGCAGCATACATGAAGAATTTAATTAAGGAGGACCTATGGAGACAAACTTTCCCCTGCCCAGCACATATACTGTGATTTCAGTTTTAGAAGCTCCTGTGATTACTCCAGGAAGCCGTTATAAAGAAAAGCAAATCTTGGTTGTTCTTCATTCTTAAACTCTGTTTGATTACATCTAGTAAATATCGTGCCCTTAAGACACTCAATAATTCAGCTTTTCCACTTTGAAATAATATTACTGCTGTATGAAAGGTTACCTGGAGGGCCAATTCTAATTACTGAATACATCCTGCATAAAAATATTCAAAATTATTTCCAAATGTTTACCAACAACAGCTTCAATAATATTCTTTTGTAAGGATCGTTTAATTGCAGTGTGTCTATCTAGCTTCATTTATTTTTCTGATTTAAATGCTAGTCTACTCCAGCTGTGAATTTCTGGATTTTTTGGAAACAGGTGGCTGTTAAACTAAGTTCTGGATGAGAGGATAGTATTAACCAATATATTGCCATTTACAAGACACTTAAGACCTGAATCCCCCATTAAATCCAAATCTATCCTCACAAGACACTAATTATGGAAATGCATTCATATATTTCAGTGATATTAGTTACACATTCACATCTGCCTCTGACAGACAAACGAAAAAATACTGCTGCGAGTTAAACAAGGAGCTGTTAGGCACATGAAAAGGTAGATGTAGCACTGCAGGCTACCACCTATTACAACAGAATTTCATGACTACAAAGTTATAGCCATATATTTCCATAGCTGATAGGTAATTTCCAAATACAATCATGGAATAGAAACAGATAAAAACCAGAAGTTAGTTGTAACTTTTCAGGATAAAAATCTCCGAGTTTTAGAATGATTACAGTCCCTGACTGAGCAAATATTCATATAGAGTCACTAGTCTATCCCCTCCATCATTTTACATGCTGTTAATTCGTGTAATAAAAAAGTATAGCAAGCACAGCAATATCTGTCAAGAGTATTTGCAAAAATAAGGCACTCAATTTCAACAATTTTGTCCGTTACATTATAAAAAATTGTACTATTAGCATACCTATCATAAATAATGAACTTTGCAAGTATTTGAAAAAAATTACATGTCAGTTATGTGGATTAATAACTCTTGGGGTAACAAAACAGAGAAATAATATCTAAGGCAAGCAAAGCCTTCTGAAGCCTTCCTGTACAAATCAGTCATACACTAAAGACAGTGCAAAGATCAGCAAACCCAGCTGGAGGGCTTCTGTGAGCTTCAGGAAGGATTGATCAGACTATGACAAAAGCACTTCTGTCAAACATAAATAGAGCTCACATTCGTTCAATATTGGTACATCACTGGTTTAAATATAAAGAGGGTTTTTTTGATTCTAAAAAAGAACACCTGCGTTGAAAGTGTGGTGTAAAAACCCTTATAAGTAGACAAACCAAAATGGGTTTTCACCAGGCTATTGGGTCACACACCTGGAACTCAAGGCCCTTGATTCCCATCAGATTTACAGTGTCTGTTCCAAATCACAAGGCACTTCCCTGTTTAAATTGCTAAGGCTTTACTTTTAGCACTGCAGTAAAATGGGTGGCTTAGGGAGAGGTCATTTTCTTCAGAGAAAAGAAGATCTGCTACAGCTCAAACCTCCTGACAAAAAAAAAAAAAAAAAAAAGTGACCTTGACTGACAACAGGCATGCACTATTTCAAAGTAAAAGGCAAATATTTGACAAGGTTATAATAGACTCAGATAGACCTCTCCAAATGAATACCGTGTGCAGCTTTAACGGCTGCAGGACTCTGCTGTAATGAAGGTATCTATTCATTTCCTCAGGCCTCATGAGCATGGTGGGCCTGGGGTAGGGGTGCTGGTCTCAAGCTGAGGTCTCACCTGGGGTTGAAGTCTGATTTACCTCCAAGTGTGAGCATTTGCACACCCAACAGGTGTCCATGGCAAAGATAAGGGTGGGCTGTAACAAACACACAAGCATAGAGTCTGACACTTGAACCTTACTTCTGTTACAATTTCTTAACAAAGGAGATTATATGTGAGGACAGTGCGCTATTTTCTGCCGACATCAACTGTACCAGTGCAATGAAATATTCAGTCCCTCTCTATTAACGTGTTGTTAGACTGCACAGCCCTTGGTCTGTCTGGTCACTGTCTTTAAAATGTGCTATTAGAAAATACTTCATTTTTTTCCAATAGTTTACTCTACGATAACCTCACCAGCTGAGGCACATTTAAGCTTTCATTTAAGAGAAATAAAGATAAACAGAAAACCACACAAAAGGGAAATGTCTACATTTTCTGTCTCTGAAGTGATATTCTCTGAGGTGGTTTGATGTTGTTGAGCTTCCTGGTCAAAGAACAAACTTTCCCTGAGGTATTGCTAGTGCCCATTCTAAGCACAACAAGAGATGCTATGGGGGAGAAGGAAGTTCTCAAATCTTTGCAGAAGCTCCAAGTGACCAGAACACAACTTGGAATGGTCATAACCACTTCTTCCTCAACATACCTTCTCATACAGTCCCTCTCCAATGTAAGGGGTAGAGAAGGAGAATTCACAGCCACCAGGAACTTCCTGGTGGAAAAGCCCTTCTGGTTTTGTAGGCATGAGAGGAGCCAAACTTTGGGCCTTCTGACATCAATCATTATTTGAAAACTGCACCCCAAAGTCTTCACTGCTTTAAGACTCCACCTAGGGAAACCAAATAGGGAATGAGGTGAATAGTGCACCTCACTGTCTGGGAAGCTTTGGAAGAGATTTCAAGCACTCCTTCATATATTTGAGGATGCTGCTGGCATCAGAATCTTGTTTTATTCTGATGTTGCTTTGCACCTAGGAGGGTGAACATTCAGCTTCAGGACAAATATCATCTGACTTGTGAGGTTCTTTGTCTTCCAAACAAAGATTTAGCTTTTTTTTTTTTTTCCTGAAGAATTTCAGCCTGATGGATATTGGCAGTGAAAGGCATGTTAAATAATGCATGAAAGAGGGATGGACACAAGAAGTGTCAGTTTTCCTTTTTATACCCTTTTCCCCTGCAGCCTTTGAAACATATTTTATGCAGTTGCTTTACAATTCATACAAATATATAAAGGCTAACCCTGCACATTAGGCTCTGATTAATATACTGTGCAAATTCATATGCAAAGCAGATGTAACCCTCAGGCCATTGGCACGTGCCCAGCTGCAAAAGAGGTACCATCGTGTCATGTAGCATTTTGTTGTTTCTGGCAATCCCCCTGAATTTAAGTCAGGAATGAAACTAAATGGAAGGAACAAAGGCCATATACTTTATACTCCTTTACACCAAAAGTATAAGCACAGATCAGTATTCTCTCTCTAACCTTGTGGGATTTTCAACTGCCTCCAGAGTAAATAAAGTTGTTGTTGCTATTGTTCCTTCTCTTTAAAACTATCCACAGTTCTGCCAATGATTTGAAAGTAGTGGTTCAATAAGACATTATTGCAAAAAACTGATTCCCTACGTACAACAAACACTCTTTATTTCAAACACTCATACATTTGCATTGCTTGCTCAGAGCTACACTATGACTAAAACAAATGAAAGATGATGCACAAATTGAAAGATCTGTGCATCAGAGAACAATTAGTCTTAGGAAAGTAAGAACAAAAAAATACTTTCAAAGAACAGTTTCTACTAAAAGATTAATATTAATATTTTACCACTAGGCTAAAACACCAGAGAAAACAGCATATTACAACCCTGAATGGTGACATAAGAAATCCATTAAAATCCTAATTAAAGTGCATTCTGCACAACAGCAAGTCTTGGCAGTGCAAGTCATCTACCAAACACTATGAAATGCATTTGAGATTTGGAAAGAGCAAGTGCAATTTTAAAAAAAGATATAATTTAGCTCAAGAGACAAGGAAGTTTAATAGCATCCAACTTGCCCAACATTTTAAGTTTCCCTGAAATTATACATTCATCATATGATCTGGTCCTTATAAATATTATTATTTACCCTACCCAAAGCTATCAGGCTATCAAGCTTGGGGTCCCAGTAAACTGGTACTGTGCAGGCATAGACAAGACACAGCTTTTTCCAGAAGGGCTTAACACTGGTAGTTCAGATCCAACAAATGCTCTCTACCATAATCTCTTTGGCATTAATAATTTATTATACTTAATGAGACTTCTAACATGCAGAGAATTAGACAAGCTGTTATGTCTTCAAAGGATCATCTCCTGCCACGCAAAGGTAAGAAAGCAGCAGACACAAGGTAGAGGAATGATCATTCTGGCTCAGACAAACAGCTCACTAATTCTTTTTTTTAAGGGTATGAATTAATCATCTCCGGTTACCTCTTACAAAGCCATTGTTACAGAGTTTTTATATATAACTGTATATCTCAAATCTTTTTTTCAAGTGTTGCATATCTGCCAATTAGCATTAATGGGATTTAAGGCTCTGTTAAGTTCTGTTTGCTTGATAGGCTTTTTAAAAGCTTAAAGTAGATAATTTCCTCTCAGGTTGCTCCTCAGCACTGAGCCTAACTTCAAATCAGTAAAATCACTCTTCTCTCCCTTAAAATATCCTTCATTCATATCTGTGTCAGCAGCAAGTCTATTTTCTTTACACAAATACTGGTATTTCTTGACATGGTAAAGCCAGTTCCCACAACACTAAAAATATGGTCCTTTCCCTCTTCCACTGCTTCTTCCCTTCCTTCTGATCTCATGTGCACCAGACTGGAGCTAGACTTAAAGGATCTTCACCAGAAGAAACTACCCCAGACATCTTTCCTGGGTAAGGCTGACAGGTTCAGATTAAAACCTCAGATTCAGACATGCTCACAAAATTGCTCTTGCTTGAGCCACCTCATCTCAGTCACATATAATCAGAAGATGAAGTTGCTCTTGTCATATAAGAAGGGTTATTTCACCCTTGTGAAGAAATTTTAAGAACAAGGATATTGAAATATTCTACCAGAGTCAACACCTGTTCCTAAACCTTGAAACTCGGTGGATATGAGCATGAACATAAATTTTCTTCTGGCTCCAAAAGCAGATGCTGCTAAAAGCTGTAAGCACAGGCACTGCAGCGCACTCTCTTGACTTCAGATCTCTCTTCCTCTGAAAAACAGTGAACTGGAGACATTAAAACTACCGACAAAGCTGAGATGCAAAAGCTTCCAGAACACCTCTGAAAGCAGCAAATTACCCTTACGGGAGAGATCTGAGAAAGATGTCAGCAAAGGATGCTGCAGGTGCTAAATTTAATAGCTTTGTAAATATATTCCTGTATTCACCTGCACAGGGGCTAAATCAGCCTGTGCACTCGTGTTGTCTGGGTTTGTTTTTAGTTTCATTTTAGAGTGAAGCATACTCAATAAACTAAATAAGAGGAAGACATGAGAAAAATGGGAAGATGCTAAACCAGGGTTTAGGTCAGCAAAGTACAAACGACAATATAAGAAGGTAAACCAGATTTAGAAATAATAGGATATGAATTTACACTAGGAAGTCTGAGTATGGTCTGATTAATTAAATCAGATGGGTATCAGACTCAAGTGCATGGACCTTAGACTTTTAGCCCTTTCTTATCTCCAAAAAAAACCCCTAATTTTCAGGGTCTGATCTGCTTTCCACTTTTCCATTCAAATATCACAGATCCAGAAGAAAGGAGAAAAGTCAGAGATGAAAATGGTCTTTACCCACAGTAGAGACTAAATACTGGCCCAGAACTGGACACCATTTCCTTAAGGGACTTTAGAAGAAGTGACTGCAACCAAGATTCATCTGGTTTGTTTCAGCACCTTACACTGGTCCAAGAAAGCACAATTAATAGCACGTGCAGAATTATGGAAGACCTATCGAGTCACTAACTTTTGCCATATTTTGTGACCAGCATGGAATTAGTGTTACACGTTTTTCTTTTTTCATTTTTTTCTTTTTTTTTTTTTCCTTTTGGTTGGGGTGGGTGATTTAACATCCAGGATGTTTTTCTTATGTTATGATTTTTTTACACTACTGTATTTGCAAAGTATCAGAGATGGAAGTGTCAATGCTTCTTGTGCTTTCTTCTGCATTTAACTATTCTCATTAGAATTTATCTTAATAATCACACATTACTATGGAATAGCAAGAATGTGTCCTTGTTTCTGTCAGAAATATTGCACTTAGTATGCAAAGTTGTTTTTAATCTTCAGATTGGTCTGCATACATATAGATAGCGCCTTACAGCATTGTTTTTGCAGCCTTAATGAAGAAAACGTACGCACTGGGTCAAAGTAATTGGATTTTAGCTGAGAAGCAGCATTTGAATGAAATCAATAAAGATTCTGTCATCTAATATTTTAAGTTTGGTACAATGTGTATACTGCAGGTCAGTGTAAATTCATTAAAAAGATCAATGTGATGGAATTTGGCTTGGGTGCCTTGAAATATCCTAGGGTGACTGGAGAGGAAGTTGCCAAGGAAACAAGCGATGAAACTCAGAGAAACATTTAGGTGTTTTAAGTTGATGGCTGAATTCTACTGAGTTTATAAGATAGTATAATATAGGAAGTTGTCATGGAAACAAAATTCAACAAATGGTTAATGAACAGCCAAGCTGGGCAATTACTGCAGGTAGCTGTGTCAAAACAGTTTGGGCTAGAACAATGTGAAGTCTCTACAGGTTCTTGGTTGGTTTTTTTTACCCCAGATAAAAAGAACAAATAGTGCTTAGGCACCAAAATGGCAGATATGTTAGCAAAACTAGGAACAGATAGACTTCTTCATAGCTGAGTTAAGTTTGGATATTATAAAACATTAACTAGCATCTAGAAGCTTTGCTATAGGTAATAAATCTGCTTTGAATTTCAAATATACTTCTCTTTATTATTGTTCATATTAAATGACACATTTTAATTAGAAATACTTTTCAAACTCATTTGTGTTTTGACTGGTGTCTTTTCTCTTCCAAAGGCTTTTTTGTCTGCGGTGATGTTTTGGTTTTGCTTTTTTTTCTGGGTTTTAATCCCACATCTACTTTTCTTCAATAATAAATTCTTGCTGAAGTTATTTTAATTTCTGTAACAGAACATAACAGTCATTTCCAAGATCATGCAGGCATCAATATTTTTCTTCCTTTATTATTCTGTTTCAACTTCTCAATTTCCTTTCTTATTAGGTATGATGCATTTCTTAGCTTGTGTACAGTGCTTTAGGGTCTCAACGCTAATGTGAAAACTCTCATAACTTTCTATCAGATTCAAAGATGTTCAAGAACATATACAGTAATATGCAATCCATATGCTTTTTTAATGTACTAGAGGAAACCAGAACATTGGCACTCTCAGGGAGATTAGCTGATACAGGTGCTATAACTGTAGATGTAGAGGGCATGCTTTCATTGTCTTAGATACAGACTACATCTAATACAAAGATAAGATAGATAAGGTAACACTGTGCATGGAAATTCCTTTCCCAGACCTACTCCTAATTTACCACTTACTTACCAAACGAAATCACATTTTTAGCCCTCTAATACTTGTTCCTGGAAAGTTTTTCCTATCTAACACTCATCCTAAGAACATCATCCTATTTAATTTCCTAATAAGCTCCTGGCCATTATGTTCTAGGATCAGCCTGTCACTTGTTAAACGTAACACCTTTTTGAGATTTTGCACAAACATTTTTGTATGCCTTAAATATCAAGGAATTAAGATGCCAGATACTGTATAACAGCATTTGTAGCTACCCCATCATTTTGTGTCACAGCTACAGTTATAAATTGTACATTATGTCATTTCTCCCAGATATACACACACACAAATTGTACATTTTTAAGTGTATCTGTGCTGGCACAAGAATGGGGGTAAAGAAAGTTTGTGCCATTTGCTTGGCCAATAGAAATGCTGTATGGATTTAATGAGGTTTAGCTTTTTCCTGAACATACAAAAACCTTCCCTTTAACACTTTCACCCCCTGCTCACCATTGTACCCCAGGATGACATTGGTTGGTGGAGTATCCACACACCCTGAGGTCCTATCTGCCCTCTGCCTGCTGCCCCAGGTTGCTCCTCATCCAGTGTAGCATTGGCTGCAGCTGCACTGATGGCTGACAGGAGAAAAAAAGGAAATCCAATCCAAAAATGCAAAATTTTCTAGCCTAGCAAGACCTCTCAGGTTTTGCATATATGGACCTAAAGAAAGGGAATGTAAGATGGAGGGTTACTTTCTCATTCATCTTCACATCAGCCTCATACAGTCCAGATGGATGCTTGAGTAGAAGAAAAAGAAGAATCTAGCTCTCATGATTTCATTAAAAGTCTTGAAATTTCAGCACTTCCCCAGACCGTTGAATAATTATTTCCAGGAGAAGCTCATTTTTTATATAAGTTTCTAGACTTCATGGTATGGAGAAAAGGTGTTTAAAATGTTTAGAAAGAGAGGACAAAGAAACTAACCCCTGTATAGGAGGCTTTTGTATGCTTTTTTTAACATCTCCATATTTCTGAGAGGCTTAAGTCATAGTACATAAATGGTTGGGACTGGTCAAGAATCAGGACCTAAATGTGAACCATTTTTATCATGAATGCATGCCCTTGGAAACCACACACAATTTCTTTTACCATCATTCCTCCTAGCAGAAAAACTAAATAGAATGAGGATTTCACTGAGCACCAGATGCTGTCCCTGAGCTATGAAGGGTACAGTAAGACAGAAACAGCAAAAAAATTCCTGTCATTTGCAACACTGTAGTTAAGCCTACTTTGCCCTTAAATGTATTTTGCAAGCTGTATGATTTTGTAATTGTACAGCTTTGTGCTAAAGATAATAAAATAACCTTGAATTGTGCTTCATAACAACACAGTCGATTAACTACTTACATATTGACAAATACTTGAATATGTTGTATTGCGTCTGGATGCTATGTTATACTTCTCTCATATACTGCATTCAATTAACTCAAGGCTGTTGCTAGTTCCTGAGCATGCTGCAGAATAAAGTCCTTTAGGGAAAGAGCATTTGCCTCTTGTGCGTCAACATATTCAAACTTTCAACTTGAATGAATCCTCTGAAAGTTTAATTTCAACACTACTAGTGCTAGAAAGTCTCTTAAAGGCCTGTTGCAGTTTAAGGCAGCTGAGGAAGCAGATCAGACTCTGGCTTATTGCTCATTGCCCAAGGACGGTGCACTCAGCTGGATAAAGGCAAAAATGTGCAGTTTTGTTTTCCAGGTTTGCTACGAAGTCAAATGCCAGATGTTCTCTGTTTTTTTATAGAATTTATTAGAAGTTATTAACTTCTTGAGATCTTAATTAAAGGGGCATGGAAATAAGAAACATTAAAGTTATTTTTTCTTTGTTTTCTCAACTATTTGCATTAACTAAGTAATAAGAAAAAAAGCAAAAAGCTCAGCTGTAAAAGCAGTATTTGCCCAGCAACTGATTTCACTTGATGCTATGCAAATACAAGCTGAAGAGATAGCAAAGCCCTGGGAATCCTGGGATATGTAGTTATGCTACTTTAATAATTGTCTGTCCTTCTTAAATGCTCATATGGGTTAGCACTTAAGCAAGAATTACTGGCATCATTGGGGCTTCTTGCATATTTTGTAATCACGTGCTACTAGATTCACTCAGCACTCAGGGATAACAAATTGTTCTTTACCTTACTAACACAACAAACAGTTCAGATTATGACTACTCACAAAAGACTATTTGAATCCCTCAAAAAATATTCATGCTGAAATAAACACAGAAATTTAATGAGTGTACCTGTGAAATTTGCAGCAGGTCTATAAAGGAAAAGGCAAAACTACTCAAACGATTCTTTATGAATGATCTTTCCAACTGTAAATGTGAAAACTAACTCTTAAAAAAATCAACAGTCCTTTTTCCATTAACATAACTTTCAAAATGAACAGGTTTGTGAGCTTTTTATTCTTGAAAAACATAGCTGAACCAACTAGAGAGGCCAGAGCTGTCTTCCCAGGAGAAGTCTTTTAAATAATAAATATAAAACCCAATAACTTTCAGGCACTTCAAACCAGGCACAAAATGCAGAAAACTCACAGTAGTTAGTCAGTATATCAGAACCAGGGATTCAAGCCATTTTTATTCACTTGTGCAACTTAAAGCAGCTTGTTTCTCACTGAAGTGCTGTTCACACAAAGCATCCACAGCAGAGAAACATTTTAAACATCTTGTGTATGGAACTTCCCATTAGGAAACACAGCTTGTGATATGGCAATTAAAAGAAAAAGAAATTAAATTTATACATGACCCTCTCAAAGGAGGAGCAAAGGAAGGTTTTGTCTTCCAGTGTTTTGGAGAAAATCCTTGCTTACACGCTACTTCAGCAGTTTTCAACTCTCTTCTAACCTGTAGACCACCCCGCATCTTCCCAGTACAGACTCATGGGCAAATTTAAGCCTATGGCCAAAAGACCTAGCAGGGATCAAGCAAAAAAAGGCCCATAAAAAGGGTGCAGTTTGGGAGAGAATCCAGTCAGTCCCTTGGTTAACATCAAGACAACAGCCTTGCACTGCAGGACGTGAGCGTGCCCACCTATGAGCTAAATCTATAGCAAAGTCAGTGTGGTCTGGCCTCAGTGAACAATGGTGGGGAGAGAGCACAGATGTAAGGCTGTTAAATGCCAGTTGTCACTTTCTGGGAGGCTGCAACCTCCAGGATGAACACCTCCAACAGCTTCTCCTCTGGTTGAGAAACCAGACCACCTACTCTCAAACCCATCTGGCACGGGGCCTGCCAACCCCGCTGGTGGCATCCTTCATCCCAGGGGGAGAAATACCAAAATCATGCTCTCCCAGCACTTTGCATCCATTCCCTGCACCGGACTGGGCATGGCACAGCTGCATTGCCAAGTCGGACATTCACAGATCGCCTTTCAGTAGCACCTTGGCTTTAGCCTTTGCTTCTTGCTGGGCCAGCAGATGTCTGTTCAGAATTTAGATAATCCCAGGTAAAGAGTTTAAGTGTGCTGCTGACAGAGAGATTTGTACTAAAATGTGGCTGGGAGCCTGACTTAAGCCTGCAGTCTAAGACATACTCTTAGTCTAGATGATCCATCACAAGAGTGGCAGATCCAACATGCATCAGTGTGCATTTACTGTCTTAAATCACACTATTGCTAGTGTCAGAAAAATGAATAAAGCAAAGAGAAAATACCAGGTAAGGATGAAATGTAACGTGAAAATGCATACGTACATCCATAAGCACATGTGCACACCCCACACGTACACTGAGTAATGTAATTTGCATTTCTCCTGGTAACACCTTCGGGGAGATAGTTTAATTTCAGCAATAAAACACAGCTCCAGTTTCTTGGGTATGTCATAGATTTTGAGGGCTGTAGTTTCTAACTACTACTTGATAGTTTGGTGTTGAAAGAATCACCTTCATTCATTTCACTGAGAGTAATCATGGTGTGCAAAGATGCTGATTACAGCGATAACCTAAAGAGGGCCAGAAGTGAGAGAGAACTCTCCCTCCTGCCTCCACTCGCTTCCCACTCCTCAGCACTGGATTTCTTAACCTTTGCCACAACTTGCTGGTAAATAGTCTGGGCTAAAATTAGATATATACCAAAGGGTGGGTGTTACCATCTGCTGCATGTTGTTAATTCCTGATGGCCTGATAGCATCTATTTTTGATGTTCTTTATTAGCTTTCTGGGGAGAAGAAAAGAGGGATAGGCCTCTAGTGCCACCATCTGTGGTTTTCAGTATTTGCTGCTTTTCTTCAGTTGACAGCAAGCTTTGCCACAACAGGAAGCTTTTGGAAGAACATGCTAGGTAAGACAGGAGATCATGAATACTCATCTCAAGCACAAGGTAAAAGAAGAGGCGGTGATGTCTGGATCTGCTTTCAATTCAATCGGTAACCAGCTAACCTTCTGTCATACAACTGTGGACTGTTTTCTCTGCTGTTACCTTTCTTCTGTTGTTGTAAGCAACAGTCAGATTAGAACCGAACAACGATAGACTGTCCATCCATCTGGGTTGTCTGGCAATACAAAAACCCATCCTGGATAATGAGCACATTTAAAAACCTATGCACATTGCAAATATAAGCTTAGACTGGCAATGAGTGACTGATGGTTATATAACCCATTAAGCAAAATAAAGGTCTTAAGCAAAATTAGCATTATTCTGTTCTATTAATCGGCTGAGGAAGTACCACCCATACCCGCTAAGCATTTTTATTGTTCAGAGCTAAAGAAATACAATACTCTTGTCTCAACCAGATTTCAAGAGTCAGATGACTATGTTTTGTGACATTCAAAATCATGTGAAAGCATAAATAAATCTCAAGCAAATCTAGGTCTAGCATGACATAAGACCAATTGCTGTGGCAACCACAACATACCACAACATTGTCTAATAGAATGTCATCCCTTTAAATTATATTATTTTAGACATATCCTTCATTGCAGTGTTTTGAAACCATCATTTCTGTTTTTTCTCATCTTGTTCTGGACCTTCCATTTTCATTCTTCACCTACTATCATGCTGCCAAAGATGGAGTAAGTAAACCAGAAATGTGACTTAGCATACATGACTTTGAGCCTCTTACTCGGTAATGAGAATGTGAAAGGTTGTTCTTTAAAAACAACAGCTGAAGGCCTGAGTTGCCTTTCTGATCTTTTCCATCAAACATGGCTAAGCATTCTGCATCATGCACAGCTAAGCATACTGCCAACATAAACTGGGAGGAGAAAATAACTCATAAATGAGCTCACACCACACAAGTTAAACGGAATCTTCATCATCAGATAAAATTTTCAAGAAAAAAGTGAAAGGTTCATTACATATTTTAAAGGTTAGTAGTGGGGACATTTTTTGACATGAGCTTGGCATGCATTACAAGATTTCACCAGAAATCCTAACCTTTATACTGACCCTTTATTTTGGAATTCAGACTTTTTGTAGACTTCTTACTTATCTCTTGGGGATCCTCATAAAAGCTCCCTCACTGCATGCTACCAGTCATCTCTTCCTTGAGTCCCTGTTGGTCATACTCAAAAATTTTCTTTCTTTTAGGTGCTAGAGATTCAGTCTGATACCACCCATGACAGCCAAGGGCTTCCTTCTCTCATGAATGACATGATGCAGCAGTCCAGCTATTGCTCCCATTGAGCTGCCGTCCTGGCTGGAAGCCTCTGCCATTCTGACCCGTCTGCCCAAAGCCCTTCCTAAGAAGGGCTTTTGTCCTTCCAACTGCATGAAATAGCCAACCAACCAAGCACTACTATCAGGACTGGCAAGTATATTTGTTTTCAACATCTCTGTGGTGAGTCAGTAAGACAGATGTACTCTTCAGGGCTAGGAAAGTCACATTGCCTTCTTATGAATTGCTGAGGTATTTGAAACTGTAAAATAACTTCCCAGAGGAGGCAAAGGAGCCTCAGCCTCAGACAGCTCAGGCCCTCCTGGAAGACTCACTGCCTGGAAATGTTAGAAGGTAAGAAATGGCAACGGCAACTGTAAATGTCAAAGAAGAGAGTTGCTACTCACAAATGATACATTAAAGGTCCCCATCCAGTGGGAGAACCGTATATGATATTAAGTTCTCCCCAGACATAGAGCTCTGTTAGGTAGAACTGGAATACTTGTACTTGAAGTAGACAAATGCTTTGGCTGCTTTCAGAAAGCCTCCTGAAATATTTGAGTTTTTTCAATCTAAATAGATTTATAGCTCAACATGAACAAGCTATACTAGGACAATCAGATAAAAAGAAATGTCTGCAGGTGGAAGTGTTACCATAAAAGAGAGAGCATAGCTCCAACACACCGTGTGACCTAGAAGCAAGAATTGCTAGATACTTAGTTCAGTGTTTCTAAAACTGTGGTCTGTGATGTTCTGAGGGTCAATAAAATATATCAAAGATGTTAAAATTGTTAGATAGCAGGAGCAGCTCTAGTACATTTCTACAGGAGGTGGGATACAAATGCAGATTATAACATGAGGTTGCAACATCCACAAGACAAGGAATTGCAAATACCCCTAACTACTAGCAGCAGCTCAGTTCCTTAAAGGCAAAGGATTAAGTATGAAGACATGCAGCCTGTAATTATGGTTTGATTTAATGCCCTTGCAAGACATGGAAGGAGCTACTTCTGATGCAGTGAGTAAAAAGGCTGAGGTCACATGGAAAAACATGAGTCAAAAAATAGTCACAGATGGTTTAGAAAATACTACGCCTGCCTTATAGGGAGCTGTCTGTTGTTTTCTACAGTCTGAATAAGCTGGGAAATTCACAGAAGGGATCATCAGTGGTGGAGAAAGTGGACACCAGGAACTGTCAGGCAAAGGGCTATGTCTTTGCTTGTGTAAACCAGCACAATTTCATCAACTTCAGTGAAACTTCCCAAGTTCATATAAGCTGAGGACCATCACATGTACCTCCAAGAACTGCTATGCAGAAATGTGAGAAAGAATAAAAGTCTTGCAAAAATGAAGTCATCACCTATGGTACCGACTAGGAGAAAGAAAATTAAATATTTGTATCTGTAAATCTTACTCACATACTCCCTTCTCTCAGAAACACACTAATACATAGAGTATGCAAAAGGATAAGGACTGTTCGCTAATCCCTGGCTATTACAAAGGAAGATAAGTAATCCTCTGTAATCAGATCTGTATGAAGCTTCCATTTTCTCATAATAAAACATTCATGTTACAGATGCCCTGACAGATTTTACCATCTTGCCATTTTATTGATTCTTAAATAGGAAAGCTATCATACTTCTGACTGCTTTTCATGAGGAGACTAATTAGATTATTTAATCATCTGGTTCATCAAAGCAGGAAATACTTACGTGTCACAGCTGGTCTCAGACTAAATATCTAGTACCAAGATTTTAAATTAAAACTATTACATCTTCACTGGGTAAGCATTTCATAAATGGCTAGACAGTAAAAAATGGTGAGGACAACAGATATCATCTCACATCTCTGGGCTGCAAAGGGAGTTCTAACTCTACCAGTGCATTTGGATTTATTTTCACTTGCTTTTGCTACTACCATCATCAAAGAGGCTTTGCATAATGATCAGAGCTGTAAAACTGGAGCTATTTAAAACTCAGAGGCAACATCTTCATTCTAAATGAATCCCCTGATACCGATGGAACCTTTCCAAGCAGAGTACTCACCACTTATGGAAGAATCAACTACAAGGAAGCACATCCCTCATGGAGAGGACCAATCCCACTGTCTAATCACTATTCACTGCCCATCATTCCTCTCCAAATTTGTGGGATATCTTCTTCTTTTGCACACATTGCTTCAAATTTGCTATCAAATCATCCTGTCAAGAAACATGTGTGACAATGCCAGGTATTCCATATTATTGTGCTTCACATTCTTGTATGTGTATGAAGGGGACAAGAGTAGACAAGCTGCTCATTTAAAAGAAGAGTTTGTTCACCATAGTGATTTGGAGTGAAATTGCCAACTAACACCAGAAAACAGCTAGTAAAATGCCTAGGTCTACTTAAGACCTCAAAAAGAGCAGCGTGATAATGGGTAAATCATCTCCTTTAAAGAGCATTCTCATGAAAATAATATGTAAAAGCAGAGTCTTATCATCATTAGTATAATACCAAAACCTCAGTAACTTTGTTATGGAATAATATAATCCTGTTTCTCTTACAGACCTATAATGTCATTATGTAAATGGCTATACAAAGCCATGATTATATCAACAAAATGAAATTGTTGTGTAGAACAGTTCCCAGTCTCTGTAAATGAGGCTTTTCAGCACTATAAAACCAGAAAGTTTCCTCCTATAATGTTAGGAGGAATGTTAACATTGTTGATTCCTTTTGCATTTTTTACTTTGACAGTTATCACAATTATCTTTGAAGATCACAGGACCAAAAAAATAATATATATGTGTGAGTTGCATCACTCAGTGAAAACTGTAATAATATTTAGATTCCTCTTATGTTCTGCACTTCCTTGACCTTATTAGAAATTTAGAAATCCTTCCAACTTTGCCTGTCCGTTAGTTGGCCTGAAATAACTCTTTGTAATCTAAACCTTCTTGGGTTTTTTTAATGAGTTGGGTTGTAGGCCTCATAAAATTTTAGATGGAAGTTTTGACTGGGTCACTTTGAAGTGGGAAAATGTAATTTTTATGTCAGAACTGTCTCTTTGAAGTTATATGAACCAATAGATGAACCATGAACCTCAGAAAAGGACACATACTTTCTTTCTGAACTCAGCCTAACTTTTGGAGTGCACAGAACAATGAAAGATACAAAGGTCATGTAGTTAAAACAACACATTGAAGAGTTTGAGGGTAGTAACTGTGTCATAAAAATATTTTCAATAAGCTGTCTCCTGAATTATTAGCATATAACTGTTACAAGACAATACTATTTAAAAAAACAGTAAAATTTAGCTACAAACTTCAGTTAATGATACTGTAAAATCATGACCTGTGTTGCTGATATTTTTAGCCTATTACATTATTAGCAATTCTTTCCATTTGTAACTTATATATAGTAATTTCTGTCACATTTAGGCAGACAAGGAAACTATGACATTTTTCTCTTTTGGACCCTCATTTTGCAATTTGCATGAATAACACAATTGTTTACCTGGATCATTCTCTAAGCAAAATGGTTTTTATAAAAGGAAAATACTATAGGGAAAAAAAGGTCAGAAATGAAATTCAGATTTTTGTACTTTCTGCAATTGACCTGTAACCAGCAATTTGCAATGTCCACTGTGCTAATGATGCTGGTCAGGGGAATGCACTCTCTCTTCTGTGTTGAAAAATGCTGCCATCCCCCCAAAAAAAGAGATGGATCTTTACAGATTGCAAAGTCTCAAATATCTGTATGAGCTCGTCCACAACAGTGGCTTAGAGAGCCATGAGCATTGCAGTGACACTAGCTGTGGGCTAGACTATCAAAGCGTACAACTCTCTTCTCATTATTCCACTGCATTTTGGGCATCAGCTTTCACTTTGTTATCTCCTCTTTACAGTCCCTCCTTTTCTTACACATTAACTGTTAAAGAAATGCTGTTTAAGGAAGGAAAGAGAATGGAAAAAAGAGGAGGTCTAAGACGGGCCAAGGAAAGGCATATCCCACTGGTTCTGGGTGCTTACGGGGCTGTCGGCTCCACAAAGTTTAATCTGAGGCAAATAGAGGCGATGTTAGACAAAACTGAGAGTGCCTGACCTCCCTCTCTCTCAGCAGGTGTTGCTTGGTTTGTACAGAACGAAAGGAAAACTGAATAAGGGTGCCCAATATTCCAACTAGTCATAAGCAATCCTGCTATTTTATTTTAAGGCAATTTATTCACTGACAGGGGAAAAAAGAGGATATGCCACTGCATACTGAATGTCAGGGGGAAAAATCTTACTCAAATATTTGCCTTCATAGCATTTTATTAGTAGTACGTTGGCCATTAATACTATCTCCCTAGATGATCTGGGAAAAAATCACCAATATTCAGAGGCAGGGCTATCATTTCCATTAGCGTCATCAAATGAGGCCTCACTTTGTTCTTTTGTTACCAATGAGATAGCACCAAGAGCTGATAAATAAAATTCCAGTTGTGGAAAACAATCCTGCTACGGTACTGTTGTCCTGTTTATCTTGCTTACCGCTGATTCTTTTCTATCCTCATTCCTACAAATTAGGCAACACGATCATTAATGGAGAAATCACAGCTTTCTCTCACATGGCTTGCACATTTTTGTTCTTGTGAACAAAATTGTGCAAAATTGTGACAGCAGCCAATTTCACTATTGCTACAATTTCACATCCTCAACTCCAAGAATGTGACCACCTGATACTTCAGATACCTCAGATCGCTGCACTTGCACATTCAATGATGCTGTTGCTTGAATTTACTAAGCAGACCCTCCTTCTTTCCTTACCTCCAGCTACTTTTTTCCAAACCCCTGCTACACTATATACAGTTTGTGCAAACAGGTAACAAATCAATTCAAATTGGGTTTTCCTAAACCACACAGTTTTGTGGCCAAGCCTTTCCAACAGTTACGTGTAATCTAAGGCAATTCGAATAACACCAGTGAGACTCTGATGTAACAAAATAAAGTTATTGATGTGTAAATGGATGCTTGATTGAAGCAAAACAGTTGAGAGACAGAAGATGGAAACTGAGAACTTAACAGCAATAACCAGAGCTTATGGAAAGTCAGATTTATTTTGTCATAAGTAAATGGCAAACTACTAACTGAAATAGGCAAATGTTCTGAAACACGTAATAGAAATTTCAGATTTTTTCATCACAGGGAAAAAATTAAAAATGCCACAGTTCTTAAAACAACACTGAGATTCCAGTGCCAAGACTCCAGTGTCAACGGTCCCTCCCAGCCCTTCTTCTCATAGGACTGAGAGGGAGCTGGAAAGGAGGACCACTGAGCAGGACCACCTGCAGTTCGGCAACCAGAGTGCTTCCAAGAGAGGATGCCTGGAAACCCCAAGCATCTTGGGTCTCAGCCCCATAGAGCAAGACCCATAAATCTTTAATACCAGAACAGCCCATGTGGCAGGCTCAGATCCAAAGCTAAAAGCCCAGGCTCTGCAGCATACCAGTGGAGTTCACCAAATTTAATCAAAAATGTTTTCCTGTGAAAACTAATTATTTTAGAAAATTTTTGATCCACCCAATAAACAATCCTGATGAGGCGATAGCCTCACCTCCTTTATGCCAGCAATGAAAATCCTCATAGCTAGTCCGAGTAAAGTGATCCAGCCTAGTCGGAGCTGTTTTGACGACATTTTAGTGATGCTAAGGTGAACTGAAGATGCTGTAGGACCAGTGAAACCACCCATCTGCCCAGCCCTCAGCATGCTTCCTGCACTGTTGAGGTGGCCAAGCCCATGGGAACTCACTCTGGCAGCTGCTCTGCTGTTCACTTGCCACTGTCAATGTCAGGCCTTCGAAAAAACAGCAAGCAAAAACATATCATGCAGTCCCCAGGCAAGCTTTTAAACCATGTGCGTTATCGGGGCATCTCTAACCAAATAAAAAGTACTTTTCCCACATAAATTAGTAACATTATGGCACTGACAAGCAAAAAGGCAAAGGTATTCAAATTCCATCAATGTACAACTCTGTTATTCAAAGGACAGTATACCCTTATTCACACTACTCCAACAGACCAGCTTTGCATGTACACATAAATACACACACATGTGTGTAATTCTCTCTACAAAATTCTGGCAGACCAGTCACTCTCTCTGTGCTGTCCAGTCACAGCCTTACAAATGCTCTTCTCTCAAACCAGGCCATAGACTTGTTATGCCCTCCCACATCTGACCACCAGGCCACGAACAGGATTGTACCTCTTCTCAGGTGATCGCCATTTAGTTTGGAGTACCCAAGATGCCATCTCCAGTAGCAAAGAGCACTTGGGGTTGAGCTGTAGAAACAGCCTTCCGGGTGAGAAAATTTCCATTGTACTGTTCTGTATGAAGCTCTCTTCTCACCTTGGGAACAACTGGTAAGACCCAATTTAGGAACGCTGTCTTGCAGGAGCAACTGCTCCCAAAGGTCTCTAGACTGGCCCATGCAAGTTTCTTCTGACAAACAAAATCTCCACTCACCCCTCTCAGCATGGTAATTTTTAACTGTTTAACAACAGCAGGCTCAAGCTTTGTCAACGTGACAGATTTTTGTCCTTAAGCAAGATATGTCCCTAACAGACAAAGGTCATGCCTTTGTTCTATGTGTAGCAGATTATCTACACCTATGTTTCTCCTCCTGGTTGTTTTTTCCAACATCCTACTGTTCCTGAAACAACACTAGCATTCAGTTACCACCACTAATGGAAAATACCTAGTCACTTTAGGGAAGGAATTTTATGATGTTGTTACGATGCTCTAACAGCAGAGTCCTTGATTCACAACATGCACCTCTCTACCAAAGTACAGTGGGGCTCCTCCTGGTCCTGGGAGTCCTTCCTGTGGAATCAGGGTGTATCCAGGGCACACAGAAAGATCAGAGAAGTATGTTTCAGGTCAGACTTTAGACAAACATTTTAGACACTTTATTAAAGGGAGTAACTGAAACTACATATAAGAAATAAATCTTTTATGATGAGGGCTGTGAAACACTGCAACAGGTTGCACCCACAGAGGTGGCAGATGCCCCCTCCCTGGAAACATTCAGGGTCGGGTTGGACAGGGCTCTGAGCAACCTGATCTAGCTGAAGATGTCCCTGCTCACTGCAGGAGGGTTGGACTAGATGACCATTACAGATCTCTTCCAACACAAACTATTCTATGATTCTATGAAAATACCTGCCAGCTGGGACACAAGACTTTTTTTCAACAGCCTGAAGCTTTATCCCTTGGCTATTCTCTAACCATCTCTGATTCCCTTACTGTTATGCTCAAGCCAAAATAAGCAGTGGGTAAGTCTTAAATGGTATGTTGAAGCTAATGAACACAATTCTCAAGGCATAGTAGCATTTTCCTCCTGTATTTTAAAGTTGTTTATGTAGTTTGGAAATCGATTTTCAAAGCCAAGTCCTTACTGCTGCTGATACCTACCTGAACTGAATTCTATAAAGAGGTAAGAGCTGCTCACTTACTTCACTTTTTTAATGTTTAATCTTGAAAAAAACCCTTTTCTGTTTCCACAGGAGTTCACACCTAGCAATCATTATTCCAAAAACATATCTTACTGATATAATTCTTTTTACTTTATGGAAGTTTAAAAATACAAGTAAAGGTCATATGCTAATTTGACATTTCAAAATCATACTCAGACCTGAAGCTTCATAAAAGTAAGTTTGATTATGACACTTGATGTACTCTACATATAGAGGCAGCTTAAAATTACTTCTTATTGCTTTATGAACTGAGATTTTTTTGCAATTAGACATAAGTTTAGAAGGCCTTAAATAGTGGAGAAGACCTAGCCAAAGAATTTTTTTATCCGTGTCCTGCTAAAATAACAGCAGACATACCAAATAAAGTACTTTCTAAAAATTCTTGAGCAATCACAGTTCTCACTTTACCAAACTGCCACAAAAAGAATTTAGAATAGAAGAAAAGGTCTCTTGTCAATGTTGTTAGTAAAATACACCACCTATTTTTCCTTGGAATGTGTGAATTTTAACATACCAAAATAAAAAAGCAGAAAATCTCTTTAAAAATGGGGGGGTGAAAGCCTATTGTTTCTTAGGAACACTAAAGATGTGCATGATACTTGGGCTGCTACCTACCACATACACCTCAACATCTCATTACTATCTTGTATTCTTCCATCTTTATCACCTCCCTTGTTCTTTCATATCTTATCAACTTTGTAAACTCTTCAGAGCAGGTTTTCTTTTTTATGCGAGACTGGACACAACAGAGGGCATCTTCCCACCACAAAAGTATTACAGAGCAATTGATACAGACAATTATTTTTTTTTTTTTATAAAAGGAAACCGGATCTTAAATTTTCCTTTTATATTAGCTGTCTTCACTCGTCACTGATTTTTCAGTACGCTTCAGATTCTGCCTCAGAGGAATCATCTGACTGACACTGAAAGATCTGATGGCTGGTTGGGGACAGCTGGGATTTTGGACAGCTAGAAAAGTGTAAGAGGCCATTTAAATTATGAATTAAGCATAACAGGCCAATAATTATGTTTAAAAGATGAGCCTGAAACTATTAACTGCTAATATCACCATGAGATTTCAGAGTTAGCGACAGAGATATTGACCCTCCTCCTGAGAAAACCCAATAGTTTCAGCTTGGCTGCAGATGTAGAACACCACTTGTCATATTCACAAGGTTATCTTCATAGCCTGAGCACAGCTGTCTGAAGCACAATTCTGAAACTATTTATGACAGGATCAGGTATTATTTAGACTCCAATTTCCAACTTTTGATTTCCAGTCTGAGAAGCTTACAGCCTGCCTGCACATGCCCTCTACGTACAAACCATGCTCAGGAGGCTGGATTCCCAGCTCCTGGAATTAGCTGCACAGCTTCTGAGTACGGCAGCTCAGGAACCAGAGAAAAGGCTAAAAGGCTGCGACACGCAAAGGGACTTCACAGAAAAGACAGATTAAATAGGTCATCAATTCTTAAACAGCTTGAAGAAGGCCATTCCTTTAGAAGGGTTCTGCTGCTTGCTCAAAGGAAGAGAAAGGTGGTTTCCTGATCCCTAAAATTGTTCATCCCTTTCCTTTATTTGCAATTAAAAGATAATCTAGAGCCATTCATAGCAGCGGATGTGGAACAGACAATATCATCATTTCTTGTGCTGTTTATAAAACAGAGTACAAAGGGAAAACAAGATATCTGCAGCAGTTATGATTTATTCCATACTCGAGTCTCATTTAGTACTGGATGAGTCCATCTTGAGAGGGCAGGGGAATTCTGCCTGGGAACTCAAAAGCTCGAGGCAGGGAATATCTTGTAAAACTGAAAGCAAATAAAGAGCCTTCTTATCCCTTATAGTTATAGGTAAGGTTGCTTATGTACTGGAAGTTTAAAATGTAGGTTAAATAAAATCATGCAGCAAGAAATGTTCTGTCTGGTAACTACTTTCACTGTTACATGTTTAACTGTTAGTGGGAGGAAAAAAAAGAAAGAAGAAAAAAGCGTTTTCCTTGTTTTGTTAACTCCACTGCTCCAACAGGCAAAACATGAAATTGAACAGTAATATAGAGACTGCATCTGCAAATAAAAAAGACACTGACAAGATTTTATTTTAATTTTTATTACAAAATTATTAATAATCTTCTAACATTTAAAGTTGAATTTTAAAACCTTCACGGCTCATCAGACTACCAAAAGAGAAATGAATGTAAAGCAAGTATGCAATGCATTTTGCTCTTCATTATAAACAGAACTCAGAAGCTTGCCATCAGGAAAATCAGCTTGTCCAGCAGCTCTGCCTCTACTGCTGCAAATGAGTAAGTGGCAGAGGCTTCATTAAGTCTCATTTTTTTATTTTTTCAAAGCAAATCTAAGGGCAACAAAGGACATATGAAGTGTACCATTCTCATTTAAAAAAACAAAGAAGTAATTTTTTTGCTAGCTGAAAAACACATCTCACTGGCATGGCTTTTTAATGTTCCAAGAACATAAGGAAAGAGGATTTTTAAAATACTTATAATCTGTTAAAGTTTCAGTTAAATTGAACAGCTTCATATGCAGAATTTGTAAGATGTTGAGACTGATCATTTACAATGCATATACAGAAAGACGGAATTAATGACTGGTTTAAAAGTGTAATTTTACATAGAATGTGGTCAGTCAGCAATTCAATTCCCAATTAACACAAGCACTGCTGCTTTTATTTCCTCTGAGGTAGACAGACAGATATGAACATGTAGGAGGATGCACTACCTTCCTAATTATTTTAGTTCAAAATCCACTGTTTTGTAAAAAACAGTCTTCTTTAAAGAAACATGTAACTCAGAACTGTTTACTGCAATTGCTACTCTTCAAAAATAATACAGTCATTCTTTAAAAATAATACAAGTGCAACACTAGCACTTATGATGCTCAGATTTGATAGCTGCACTGAGAATACTTTAAAATATCTTTTTTCTTGATGTTTGAAAAAACCAGAGATGGACTTACACTCTAACATCAGTATTTAAATATCTCAAGATCATCAAAATAAAGGATCAGTTCATACAAATGGAGATACCATTAAACAGATATCCTGTCACTTCAAGAATCTTAACTGAAGTGCAGTTGGTTTTATTTCTGTTACCTTCTGAGTGCATCATCAGTAATAAATGCAAGTTCGAAAGCCTGCTGGAAAGGTGCAGAATTTCAGAATTAAGTTATAAGACCCAACTCAGTTTTCATTCTGCAGAAGAGTGAAATAATCAACATGCTGAAACTTCAAAACCTCGTTTCCCCAGCTGGTCCACCCAGGCTGTAGGTTGCGAGCAAACAACTCCAAGCATTCTACATCTGGCTTTATAAACTCTGCCAGAACCGCTGTGCAAGAGAAAAAAAGAATATAACAGTGACAAAGGTACAAAAAGAAGGTAACAGTGACAAAGATACAAATAACAGTAAACAACTAAAACCTCTCTTGTGCTGCTAGCGGATGAAGAACTGAATGTTTCATTAAAAACAGTGTTTCAGAGGTTTCATCAAACAGCTGGACTATTTATAGCGAGAAAGTCATTTTAAATAAGTGCCCTTGAGATTCTGAACAATACTCCCAAGGCCTTCAATAGCCTTGATTTATTGGTTTTCATTTAGAGAAAGGGAATGAAGATTTATTCCAGCCTCTGCATAGATGAGTTCTGAATTTTTCACTAATATCAACAAACACCTCTCCTAAGGACTCAGTTGGCTCCTGTAACACAGGGGCAACATTTCTAAAAATAAATAAATAAAACCTTTCCTTAATTAAGATCACACTCTTTTCCTCTGCATCTTAAAGGGGATAAAAGCATTTTTTTGATGACAACTGTTAAAAGGCAAAATAAGTAACACCAGTTAAATCAGCATAGCACTAAAAGGGCTATAAAAATGCAGGGACTACTTTTTCCCCCAACACCAACTTGGCAACTGAAGAAATATTTATAGAACTGTGTTCTTTCATTCAGTAACATAAATCTCAAACTTCTTCTACAGTTGGGCATTTTTACTGCTTAAATCCAAATAAATAGATGCCTGTCGTCAACATCAATTGTGTCACCAATTATGACTGGTGTTCTTGGAGTGATAGAAAAAGATTTTGCACTTCACCTGGAAATTATTATTGCAGACAGTTTACTGTTAAACATGTTACATGTCATACAGAGCCATTTAGTTTGTGGCTGAGTCAAATCCTTAACTAAGTTTCAGGAAATAGCTACAAAGATAATAGCTATTAAGTTTTTATTTTTGTTACCGAGGACAAACGAAAGACAAACTATAAAACCATTTTCTCTTCCAAAGGATATCTTGGCCATTTTTTATCAGATCTCCCAGTGGTTTCTTAATTTCTGCAGCTTAAAAATACAGCTCATATATCCAACATTATGTTGCTTTACTCAGTCTCTTCAGTTATGGTCACTGCAGAAAGCAAAAACACATCCAATCCACATACATCACAGTATGAGAGGGAATGCTTTTTTTTGGTGCAATCTAAGTTCTGACTTTTTGCATCAAGTTTGCCAGTCACAGACTCCCTGTGTGAGACCCCAGCTGATCTTGTCATGGATTGCTCCTGTTGCAGAAAGATGAGCATCCACTTAATTTTCTAGTGAGTGTTACCAACCCCAGATGCATTTCCTACCTACATGATCACCTTTTCCCAAGCTTCAATGCATTCAAACCTTTTCCATAAATATTTTGTAATGAGTGTTTCCAGACTTCCTTGTACTTTGGCATGGCATATAAATCTATTCTCCTTCCCCCAATCTTTAACAAATGTCAAATGAATGTCTCAGATGGGTTATCATTTAGGCAGTTTTTAATCTAAAAAAATACTACTACCAGCAGAAATCTTATTCTAAAAACCTGCTTCTTTTAAAGGCAAGCTAAAATGTTTAAACAAATCTAACATTTACAGAGAAGAATCTGGGAGGTTTAGAGGAAAATGTACATTCTGACAGAAAACCTGATGCACTGAACGTTACTGTTTAGTGTCACAGGAGTTCACCTAATTAGACACCACTTATGAGTAGCCGCTTTTAGACCATTTTGCTAACGTACCATATTAAAAAAAAATGTGGTAAAATCTACTGTTCCTTTTCCATGCTCTATTTAGTTAAGGATTTCTTGTGCACAATTTGCTTCCAACATGATCAGAGGGCCGGAGCACCTCTCCTATGAGGACAGGCTAAGAGAGTTGTGGTTGTTCAGCCTGGGGAAGGCTCTGGGGAGACCTTATAGCAGCCTTTCAGTACTTAAAGGGGGCCAACAGGAAAGATGGGAGAGACTTTTTTGAAGGGCTGTTACAATAGGACAAGGGATAATGGTTTTAAACGAAAAGAGAGTAGATTCAGACTAGATATAAGGAAGAAATTTTTTATGACGGTTGTGAAACACTGGAACAGGTTGTGCCCAGAGAGGTGGTAGATGCTCCATCCCTGGAAACATTCAAGGTCAGGCTGGATGGGGCTCTGAGCAACCTGATCTAGCTGAAGATGTCCCTGCTCATAGCTGGGGGGGTTGGACTAGATGACTTTTAAAGGTCCCTTCCAACCCAGACTATTCTGTGATTGTATGACTTTAACAAAGGTCTTCCAAAAATCTATGCTCTTGATCATCAAAGAAAGCCCATGTTGTAGGAGGTTGCACTTTTTCCACATAAGAGAAGGGAGAGACTGTGGAAAGCAAAGTTCCAAAGCTTTCAATAAGCTCTCTGTGAGAAGATCCTTACATCTGTAGGGATGTCTTTTTAACCTTAATGGGCATAAGATCATGCAGAGTTTACTGCAGAGTCAGGCTTTATGTGACTTTTTTCCCCCCTTCATATAAAACCAAAATATAACAATTTTATGCTTTATATAGGCTTCTAAGTAGAGGAAACAATTATTTAGGTGAAAAAATATCATTAAGAGCACATTAGTAATGTTGATATTTGTGCTTAAAATGTATAGATTAAAAATATCATCACAGCACTAAGTCCAGTAATCAAAAGCAGTTTTACTAAGCACCATAAACTTCCATGCCTAAGAGAACAAATTTTAAAATCATACCTACGAGATTCAACCAACCTCAAAGATCGGTTCACCAGAAAGTAAAAAAGAGGTAGCCAGAAACAGATCAGTTCAGCAGAAGCAAGAAGCTTCTGGCACTCTTTCGATCGATTTGGTTATAGAATTTAAAAAGGAATTCCCAGGATCTCCCCCTCTCCTGCTGCCAGAGAAAGGATCTTTTTTAAAAAACAGAGACAGATTACATATAGTTCAAGATCACATGATTTTTCATTGCTAGGTTGTAGGTATTTACATAATCACATCAGGCAGTAACTTGCACTGCAATGGAAATCACCATATCAAGAGAGTAATAACGTGGCTGCATTTTGTTGGCATAAAATCTCATTACACTGGTTTCCTTAAAATAGGAAAAGTCAGTGTTAAATTTACAAATTACAGCTCCTTTGTTAGGCTTTTATATCACCAGAAGGGGCTATCTTAACACAGATAACACTGACTTGCAGCCCTTAAGCAAACTCTGGAGTTTTTTCCTCTGAAAACAGGTTAGAGAATCTAGATCAGTAGAAAGACTAACTTTTTCTACCATAGGAATAGATTAAAACAAAAAAACCGCACAATTGCTTCTATCCACTTACAGATAACACTATAAAGAGCTTAGACAATAAATAGATTATTTTTTAATCACTTGCAGGTGTCATAAACACTATGACAGCAACTCAGGCATCTACATTCGGGCATCTAATGCCCTAGGACACACAAAGCCAGCATAAAGCCGGCTTGTAGATATAACACTGGTCTTCCAGAAAACTCACGTCCTTCTGAAGCATGATCTGGCTGTCAGGCAGGATACCTGCCATACCTGCCTACTCTTAATCCCAAAGATGTATTTGTGAGAGACTGAAATGTCATATGACTGTCTCAAAGCTTGATCATGTCTGTGCAAACCTCCAAAGAGAAGCTGCTGTGGCCTGTGAACTGGTCTGGGGAGTGTCTCCCAGACAAGCCGAGTGTATTGAAGGATGCACCCTCCCCACTTCATTGCGGTTGCATTGTCTGGACTCTTTAGACAAGCCTCAAGGGGGCAGAGGTGTACTGAGTTGGCCCCATCCTGTAGCCCTTTGAGGCTCCATTGTGTAGGCCAGACCCCATGCATGCATTGCTAATGAACTGACAAGAGGCAAACGTTCCTGCCCTGAAGCCAGATGCAACAAAACCTGTGGGACCAGAGGAAAAAAAAAACAACTAAAGGTGAGCAGATATGCTTATCAATGGATACAATGAACTTAAAAATGCAGCAGAAAATTTTGCTCAGCGTGCATCTACCATAGAAGCCAGATCCGTGTGCACCCACCAACAAAGAACTGAAGACTGAGGACCAACAGGACATCGCTGGATCCACGGTGGTGAGTATTCTCCCTATCCCACATCCTTGCTTTATCTCTGTCTTTTCCTTCCATTCTTTCCTATTGCTACCCCTCTTCACTTTTTTAATAATAAAAACCTGTTTTGGGCATATGGCATTTGACCTCGTTTGTATCTTAATCTTACTCTTGGGATCATATCAAAACCTCCCTCAACATTGGATCAGGACAGTATTGAAGATGCATACTGCTAAATATGCTTGAATAAGCAAAAGAAGGAAACCTTTTTGAAAAAAAGCAACAGTTTTCTCTTATCTTTTGAACATCCATTACCTGAATAGAAAGTTCTGTATAGCAATTTGGATACATAAAGCAAAAATGACTGTCAGCTTTTTACTGTCTGATTTGTGAGCCACACAAAGCATATGAGTGAACTCATTTCATAGTAACATTTTAAAAGAGTTTGCAACGTAGATGTCCTTGTTGCCCAGTTTGTCTAATCTCTGAACAGAGTAGGACCAGAAGATCTGAAACTCAGCACAAAGATGGCTTTACATCTCTGCGTCTTCCTGAGCTTCCAGCTAGACCTAAATGTTAATCCACTTATCAATTAGTCTAACAGTAAGGGCTCACAAGGTACATAAGAAAACAAAAGACATTTACTTCTTTTACTTCCAAGAACACTTTTATAACATGGCCTAACAAACCAGGGTTGCTACAGGAGGAGGGAGTTCCAAAGATTTCCCATTGCACTATTCTGCTGAAGATATGCAAAGGCTAGAACATAGCCAAGAATTAATTCCAATGTTTTTAGGCATAGTCCTGTACGACAAAGTTATTTTCTAACAATAAATGTACATACTTAAAAACTGGAGGAGAAATGGCTATAACAAGAAGAATCTATAAGACAGGAAAAGGAAAAAAGGTATTTGAAGTTCCACATTACTTCACATCATCTGTGTAACAGAACACCTTCTATGTCTTCTAAGAGCAACATTGAATTGAATTAGGAAGAAAACCTGCTGTTATTTGAACCAAAAGCAGAAGTAATAAAATTTAATTTTAACACATTTGCATAAAGAAGCTTAAGTACATTTACAATGACATATTAAAGCTCTAAGCATTGAACACAGCACATGCATCACCAAAAACCCCTACAGTTGCAATTTCATGGTTAAATGCACTGTAGGAACTCAAAACATCTCTTTTTGATGGCTTACTTTAATTTACATGTTTCTCTTCCCCCAGAGAGATAAACTGTTATCATCAGTCATTAAGGAGCAACATATGTACCATCATACAACCTTTATAGTAGTAATAAGAAAGAAAGTGCCAGACAGCATCAGTAAATACTAATATTTTTGGCTTTGCTACTACTTAAACAAAGCATAAAGAATGCGTGTGACTCAGGTGTCCTTATCCTCCATTGCCAAATCTCTGCTTCTGATCAAATTTTTTCTGAACCCCTCAAGGATGTAGCTCAGCTGCTCTCTGCTGACCACTTGAGAAAATTATCCAGTCATGAAAGTGATACCCTTTTACAACACTGAAGTCAAGGCATCAGCAATTAGCTTTTGTCTTATAGTCTACCTTTTCATTCCAGAACCATATTCTGAATGGAGCTGCCAAAACTCTAGGATACATGTGGATTTTTATAAAAACCTTGTAAATCATGGACATTGATCCACAGCAAATTCATTTTTCAAATACAAACACAAATGCTGCACAATGGTATGAAATCTTGGCATTCAAGTAAAAACTGAAGAAATACATAAATTAGCACGGACTATTTCTTTCAAAACCCATTCAGCATCATCATTTATAAAGGATTCTGCAATATGGTTTCTAGATTCTGCCCTACAAAATAATTGTTCTGAGACCATTCAGGCACTAGAATTCTCTATAACACATACTAACTGCTGTTTTGCACCCTTGGATGCCTCACAAGTTTCCTGTTTGTGTCCAAATGTGCTACTAAGTATTGGTTTTCTGAAGAGGCCCTAGGTAGCTGCCTCACAAATCACTACCCTACCATTCATTAGTTTAAATCAACACACATACCTCCTCCTGCCCTAATTCTTAAAGATGTGGCTTCAAAACTGCAAAAAGATCCTCCCAGAATTGCCCTTTTTTATTATTTTTCATTAACCAAAGTATGTGTCATCTACTAGTTTTTGAATGGGTATATATATGTATGTTAATTTAATAAATATAAGCCCAAAATACAGATTTTAGAGCCTCCTTGAACGTATAACAACTGTCAAGATGAGCTTCCTAACCAAAGTTGTTCTATTCCTTGGGAGCAGAAAAAGTACATCAGTGAAGCAAACTGTGATAACTCTTCTCTCCAATAGCCTTACGCATTTCTTCTACCTGCCTTTTCTGATGTGATTATATAGCATCACATGGAACTAGAATATCTGCAGATTCATCATGAGTTTTTCCTTAGTGGAAGATTAAACCATTTTTGTGAAAGGTATTAAATACATTTCTTACCACGTCATTGTAAGGCACTCAGGTGCTGTAATGATGAGAAAAGTACAGCTTTCTATGGAAATTAGTCAAAATAAGAGTGTTCCAGAACAATGTGGAAAAGATAACGTATCACACAGAAATCTTCACATTCTTTGGACTAAACCTTGAAAAGTTGAATTCATACCCACGCTAACTGGCCAGCTGGAGTTACTGCATCAATTTCAGTAAATTAAATACAGCTCCTCAGAAAGAAGCAGGGCATGTCTTATTTGTTGCCTATTGTTAACAGCTTTTAAATAATTAAGTTGTTGGATTTAAAGGCACAACTGTACTGCAAGTATATAAGCAACTCACGTAGAAATAAAACCATTTCTTTCAGGATGACATAACAAAGAAAGTGGTTTCTGTTTTTGTTAACTACATAGAAAATATCCTATTTTATATATTCCCAAAGTTTCACCCCCACCCACCACAAGGTACTTCACGTCATTTGGCATAACTTCATACATACAGTATCTGTAAACTGTTCCTGCAGTACTTAAAAAAACAAATTTAAAAAATGCAAGGTTTTTTTACATGTCTATCCGAAATACTCACACAATAATGCTTGAAGTTCTACTTTCCATATTCATTTTTAGAGACCAAGACTTCAGTACCTGACAACATTTTTAGAACTGTTGAGGAACCACAAGTCCTGTTGAACAAAACTGCTTGGCATATGGGAAATTAAGGCATTTCATATATAATGGTATCTCATCCTAGGACATCATTTCAGACATCCAAGTCCAACATCCTACAGAAACATTATGCAACAAAACAAAAACGTACCAGTAAGAGGGGGTTTATGTGAATGCAGACTGCAGGGTATGCTGACAATTAACTTATGATCTGGAATTGGAAGCACATCTTCAGATTTCCTGTTGTATAAACCAGAACAAGAAAAGAAGTATGAGAATAAAGACCACCAAATGCGATGCTGCAGCTCTCAGAGCTTCTTCCATTGGGAGCTAACACACTGAATGTTCATTCAGTCAAACTTTAGGTAAGTCTAAGGGAAGTTAAATGTTGCTCAGCTGTAATATATAAAAGGGCAGTTTATAAAATCAGAGGCTTTAGACAAAACATGGTTAACAATAGCCATACAAAGCCATGGAGGACAAACAACGTAGTCCTGTATGTTTCCTGTGTAGAAAAACACCAGCATCCCCAAAATGGCATCAGCCTATGCCAAGGACTCATGGTCTAAGAGAACCTGTCAGCAAAGGAAACCCTGTCCATGAAGCTTTTATACGTGCCAGTCCTCCAGCACAGACAGATATAAAGAACAGACAAATGTTTCCGTCCTTTAATCTCACTAAAGCACTCCCTTATCGCAAAGCAAATAAGGCTATTTTTAGGTCCACAATCAGCCAAAAGATGATGCCAAGAGAAGATTCTGGGACATTATATGGTATTATGAACAAGTGATATATACAGAAAGAATCCTAGCAGCCTCAAAAAAGACCATAAAGACCATAAATATCCTGGCATACCTTAAGGCTTCCTTTATGTCTCCTTGAACTCTCCCCAATACAAGAACTTCATAGGGCTTTTTGTGTAAAGAATCCAAAGGCAATACAAATTCTCCAGCTCTAGTAATCTGACACAAAGCAGTTAAAAATACGCAGTGGAAGATTTTCATATCCAATTTTTTCAAGACGTTTTCTTTAATAAATAGGAAGATACTGATGATACCATACCTTTCGAATACAAAAGCACATGGTAGTAAAAATACAAATTATAAAAATATGAAGTGTCATAGTGCGAGTCCTCTCAGTCTCCAAGAAAGCAACAAAACAAATGGAGAACTTACTTTTACCCAGTGCCACTCAGCAAGTGTTTTCACAGACCAATGAGGATAAAGTTCATCCTTAACAAAACGTATGTGCTTCTGTCTATTAGTCACCCACGTGACTACAAGACAATTCGGAGCAGCTAGTGCTGATACAGGAATCTGCTTGATTTGCCATGAAGACAAGTGGCTGTATCTATATGCCAATACAGTAAGAAAGCAAGTTAGCATATACCAAACATAAAAATTGCAAAACAACACAAATGGGTATAGATATTACACAGCCAATACATTGCAAGACTTATCTCCTGACAAGTCGTAAGAATGGATCAAGACTGACACCTAGTGGTCAAATCCGATGGATTCTGACACAACATCATTAGTGTATGTACTCCAATTTTACTGAGCAGAATCTTTAACTACGTATTTCTACTCTTCCCCCAAATAAAGTATAATGAGTTCTGATCCTGAATAACTAAAATCCCACGTTTAATTTAAGAACTATCATATGTAAGTCAATACTCTCATCTTTACACCAGAACAAAACTATTTAGTGAAAAGTAGCTCTTTAGTCAATGTAACATTATTCACTTTTCATAATAAGCAATACCTCTTCTGAATGAAAATGACAAGTGAGTCATTTACAAGTGCAAAGGCAACACTAATTTGACTGGCAAGTTAAAAGGTCACACAAGAGTAATCACTTCTCCAATTATTTGCAGAAGTTATTAACTATTTTTAAATTACCATTCACGGTATCAGAACAGTTCTGCACATTTTTGAGCTAACTGTATGCTACACTGGTGAATACAGCATGCTTTCCAGATTCTGTCCTGTTCTACCATTTTTCTCATTATGCTGTTCTACACTATTAGTGAGCTGCAATTTGTGGAACCTACACATTGCAACATCAAAAACATTGGCACACTGCCTGCTGGAATCAACAGCCACCGTCTGGGTACCTCGGATCCCTATACAATGCAATAGTGACGCGTGAGAAACAGGCAACTAGGATAAAATCCAAAATACCTCCCGGACCTCCCAGAGAAAACAAGATTCACAATACAGATGTGAAATGCTTAACAAAGACTAGCTGTCAACAAGATAGCTAACAGAAGTGTCAGCTCTTCCACCTTTTGACTTTAATTTGTAAGGGAGAGAGGGTCTTGCTGGCTAATTCATGCTTGTGAATAACTTCAGTTTTCCTCTACGTAACTTACATAGTTAAGAAAAAAAACTTAAATGAGTTTAACTCCGAGTTTCTAGAGGTTTCTGTAGGGCTTTCAAAGTAAAACCTACTACTCAGCCTCTGCATCTTCAAATTATGTCTTCATAACAAGCTTCAAAAGCTACAGTAGACATTATTCTAGAAAGTTGTAAGGCTGTATTTCCTGTGTGCCCTTCTTTCACATGGATACAATTCTATGGTAATCAAAAGAGCTCCACTGGCATAAGCCTGATGTTACTCAGTGGAGAAGGAAGCCCATAAAATTTTGAGTTAATGGCTTCATAATCTACAGTCCTCAGAAAGTTCCTATTGCACTTGAGGATTTTACTGCTGCATTATCACTTTCTCTTTTCTACCCATTAAAGTGAAGTTCAAACTACAGCTCAAATTAAAAAAAAAAAAATTTAAGAAACTAGAACTTAGGATAGGACCTAGGACCTGGAAATACTTACACACTTATCCAGCTTTATGCCCACTGAAGTAACTCTATTAATTTCAAAGTAATACCTGCATGATCTGGGCCTTACAAAACAGGTGACTCTAGGCTTTCCTTATAAGTGCCAAGGACTAACATTCTCTCACCAGTTAGGAAATTTAAGATCTACTCCTGCAAATATTTTGCATGCAAAGTATCTATGCCATTTCAGTGGAATCCCCGAGACATTTCATAAACTTGGAGGTAGGCATGTGCCAAAATATTCGCTAGTTTAAGCTACACTGTCACAGTTATATTGGTCTTCTATTGAATAAGTATATTAAAATGTTAATTACCCTTTGTAAGCTAAGATGACAAAGTTTGGTTTATTTTACTATAAAATTTACCTGTTACTCCTTTTAACGGACTTGTTCTCCCATGGTGGATCAATCACAATTACATCATATTTTTTCTTGTCTGGGAAGTGAATTTAACAACAACAAAAAAAAAATCCAGTAGATTAGTTTTAAAATAAATCTACTAGTTAAAACTGATAAAGGCTTAACTACCCACATACAGACAACATTTAAACAACCAACTATGCAGTAAACCCACAACTTAACTTCTGCTCTTTCCAAATAAAAAGTTAAAAGGCTTCTAGCATGCTTGTTTTAATTTAGGTAATCATTTACTTCAAAGATTCTTCAGCTAATTACCTAAGGAAAGGATGTTTATGTGACCTGTGTAAGAGCCCTCCAAAAAATTTTGAACATCTTGGGGACTTTCAGAAAAAAAATAGCAGAGTTTAAGTCTCAAAGGTGAAAATTTCTCCAAATTTCTTAACACTATGTAATAATGCACCCAGCTAAGTGAAAGGCTGCAGCCCTCAATGCAAGATTCCTGTCCTGTTTGATCTTTCAGCAGGCCAATTGGGACACACATTGCTCCAAAACAGCCCTGGAAAACTCTGTTTTGCACTACTGGAGGTGAAGAGAGACAGAGAGCTAGACCCAGTGTGTGAAATGGAAAGTAATGGACAAGAGGAAGAAAACTGAAAGAATTTTCATGGAAGAAGCTGGGTTTACTTTACTGGGAGGATAGAAGATACAGAACACATCCATGAAAAAACAGGACACGCCAATTTTATTTTTTCCACAGAACATATTTGTTCCTTCATTGAGTCTGATGCTAATTATTTAAATAGCTAATAAGAACAAAACCTTAATATTTAATGTCCATTAAATGTGGCTTTCTACATCTTATTTCTTTATTAACATTGGAGGTGTTATCCCAACAGTGGGCTGACCAGCAAGAAATACTTCTCTTTTGGCAGGTGAAAAGGAAGAAGAAAAATAATATTTAAAATGGACAGTAGACTTCCTCGAAAACAACAACAACAAAAAAACCTGAAGTCATGGCATTATATTAACATTCACTGTTGGTTACTTCAAAAGCACCTTCTCAAATTTCTTTGACTGCTCTCTGACCTCTGGGAGAATGCAAACTTGCTATATGCACAGCTGTGCATAGTGATAGCACAGTGATAGTGATCTTCCTTCTGTCATACAGCTGAAAACAGCTAACTGGCTAAATTCTTGACTTCAGATACAAAATTATTATTTGGATAATAAGACTCCACCTCCTGCATGACTTCTTAATTAAAAAAAAAATAGTGAACATCTAAGTTCCATATTAGAAGGGAGGAAACATGTAAGTAACAGACCTAAAATTACTGACTAGAGGGTAGAGCAGTAATCCCCAGCTCTTGCTCACAGGCAACATCTTTCTTATAAGACTGCCTGATGAAGCTTAGCTGCTAATAATAATGATGATAATAATAATGAAGATCAAAATAAAGCTAATGGAATGATAAACTACAGCAAAGACTGCCACATGTTGTCAGTTTAAAGCTTTCTACACGGCCCGTTAAGGCTGAAAATATTGGCTTGAATAACTTTTTATTTACTTTTACAGAGAAGTTATTCATTCTAAAATCCCATCATTTCCCTGTCACTGATTTTGGCCCAAGCCAATACTCTCAGCTGTGAAATGTAGCAGCTGAGAAGTCAACTCATGTTTGCTACTCATGGTCTTGTTAAAGTGGTGTTTACCTCCAGCTGGGTGCAACAGCCTCTCAAACTGTTATCTTCTCTGGGGGACACTGGGGTTGGTTTCACAAACAGCTTATGCCAATCTAAGTAGACCCTGCTGCTGAACCACATGAATCTGTAAGGGAATCCTTGCTTTAAAGTGAATAATCTCATCCCTCTCCCATGCTCTAACCTATCTAAAAACCAAGACAGCAGGAACACCACCCCAGCAGCAGCATGGCCTTATCTATGTTAAAGCCTCATCCTGTGGGATATGGACCCAGCAGCACAACTAGTCCCAAATTAATGCATTTACATGACTTCTATACTAACAGTGGCTCAGAACATGCTCACAAACTGTCATATTCTGGCTGGGATTTTTGAAGGAGCCTCCAGGAGATAAACAATCCCCACATGACATGAGCTGCTAACCACTCAAGATTCATTCGAAAACCCTCACCTACTTGCACAAAGTTAGAAATAACACTTTGCAAGCTCACAGCAGCATTTCCTATCAGTATGATGCTGTATACTAAAATCTGTTCATTGAGTCCTTAGTCATCTTGACATTAACTGCCCTTCTCAGGCAGGAGAGAAGTGGTAAATTCTAATGCTAAAGATACTTACAGTTCAGCAGTGGCTGTAAACATGAAATATCAGATAAGAGGAAACTGCTTTTTGGTGGCACCAAGTACTTCTGCCCCATTAATACAACTATCTTTGCACAGTTTGAGTTGTTTTCTGTAACGCACGAAAGCAGGTCCTGCTCTGGAATGGACGTTTCATCATCTAGCGCATGTACAGCTTGATGGTCACTTTCATTCACAGCTGGAAACTGCTTTGCCATTTCACATAATTCAGCCAACCCACAGCCAACAAGTCCAGGAATAACATTCTTCCTGCAACTGAGTTCTGCAGTAGCACGGTGGAGAAAACCACTTCTGAGTCCTTCTTGGACTAAATGCAAAGTGCCTTCCCAAATGAGCTTTCTGACCTGTGTGGTCATAAAGAAACAAGAGAAAAAGAATTATCTTTGAAGTATCTACTTGACCAAGGAATGCAACTGAAATCAAAACATTTTCGTCTGCAGAGTGGGAGAAGGATCCTTGCCAAGTACTGAGATCATTGACTCAAAAGGGCATGACCGTAACACCATGCTAACTTTTGTTGTTGTTTTTTCTGGTAAGTTACAATAATTAGAAAGAGTCAGAGACTACTGACAGTAGAGTATTATTGTTGCAAATTTCAAAGCAATAATTTGAAGTATAAATTAAAATTCTAATTTCAAGTTACTGTGCCCATAAACATATTTTTAATTGAGATGTATACTATGATCCAAAAATCAGTATTTTTCCACATTTTAAATCACTTCAAAAAACAATAGTTTATGCATTTTAGAAGTAATATAGAAGTACAATCAGTAAATCAAACTGAATTATTAGAATGTGCTTTTGCAACTTTTCTAAGTGACACATCTCTCAATCTGCAAGCGAGTCTAGGAAGACAACATTCTTGGATCTATATATGTTCTCATTCATTTCAGCACCCTTCCTTTGCAAAATTTAGAGACTTAGTTTATTCCTAAATCACTGCGCCTTTATGTTTTAATTATCAATAAGGCATTTTTGTTCATTTAGAATAGCAATATTGCCAGTTACAGTGGCTTTATCAAAGGTATCAAATACTTATTATAGTTTCTAAAGCTCCTGATTATGGAATCCTCAACTTTACAAGATGTTTTCACAAAATACCCTTTATTAGAACTTCCAAATTAATGGGGGGAAGAAGGAAATTTATTTTAATAATTTCTTTAATACCACCACCATATATGTATATATATCTGAGGGGACAGAGTCATAATGTTTTAGCACTTAGGCTTGTGATAGTAAAAGCTCATACCGCTCTAACAGAGTTAATAAATATATCTTTAGAAATGCTACAAGTTGTACAGCTGAATTAATGCATATGGCTTTTCTTCTTACACCCATGTGTTAATTTGCAGGTGGACAAAGCCTCTTGACTATCAAGCAATTTAAAGAGTAGATAACAAATGGCTGCTGAAGAAATTTAGCATGTTTTGTACTTACCCTGTGTTGACTCTGACTGAAATTCGTAAGTGGATTCAATGCCTACTTTCCCTGGCAGATGTACATTTGGGGGTTTCTTATTCATATCCTGAAGATATGAATAAGTGCCAAAATAATCTCAATTGACTTGCAGAGAGCTACAACCCTTAACGCTACAAACACAGTAAAATCACAAATTCATAGCATGGTTTGGGTTGGAAGGGACCTTAAAGACCATCTATTTCCAACCCCCTGCCATGGGCAGGGACACCTTCCACCAGACCAGGCTGCTCAAAGCCCCGTCCAACCTGGCCTTGAACACTGCCAGGGAGGGGGCAGCCACAGCTTCTCTGGGCAACCTGTTCCGGTGCATCACCACCCTCACAGGAAAGAATTTCTTCCTGATATCTAATCTAAATCTACTCTCTTTCAGTTTAAAGCCATTACCCTTTGTCCTATCACTACACTCCCTGACAGAGTCCCTCCCCATCTTTCCTTTGGGCCCCCTTTAAGTACTGGAAGGTTGCAATAAGGTCTCCCCGGAGCCTTCTCTTCTCCAGGCTGAACAACCCCAACTCTCTCAGCCTGTCCTCATAAGGGAGGTGTTCCCACCCCCTGATCATCTTCATGACCCTCCTCTGGACCCACTCAAACAAGTCCATGTCTTTCATGCACTGGGGGCGCCAGAGCTGGACACAGAACTCCAGGTGGTGTCTCACGAGAGCAGAGGGGGAGAATCACCTCCCTCTACTTGCTGGCCACACTGCTCTTGATGCAGCCCACTCTATTACATAATGCATTCTAATCTGTGAATGGTATCAGAGGCTAACTGGGTGTCCCAGTTTCAGTTGGGATACCATTAATTTTCTTCCCAGTAGCTGGTACAGTTCTGTTTTGGATTTAGTGTGAGAATAATAACAGACCCTGATGTTTTAGTTGTTAAGTAGCACTTACGTTAAGCCAAGGATTTTTCAGTTTCCCATTCTCTGCCAGTGAGCAGGTGCACAAGCAGCTGGGAGGACGAATGGCCAGGACAGCTGACCCAGACTATCCAAAGGGCTATTCCATACCATAGATCATCACACACAGTATAAACTGGAGGAGTTGGCTGGGAGAGACACATTGCTACTCAGGCATCAGCCAGCAGCTGGTAAGCAATTGCATTGTGCATCACTTGTCTTTCCTTGGGTTTTATTGTTCTCTTTTTGTTATATTCCTTTTCATTACTATTATTATATTTTATTTTGGTTATTAAACTGTTATTATCCCATGAGTTTTACTTCCCCCCTCTCTCCATCCCCATTCTCCTTCCCATCTTCCCAACCCACTTCGAGGGGGGAAGGAGTGAGCGAGTGGCTGTGTGGTGCTTAATTGCTGGCTGGGGTTAAACCACAACACCGAGATCATAGATTTTTCAAAACTTTGTCTTTTTTTATGTATTCACAAAAAAATCACTTGAAGTTACACATGACTCCAAGACATCCAACTTTTTCATTTCTTCCCTTACTCCTACTGCTGAATAAATTTAACTTAAAGGTTTCCATACTCATAAACCTCTGTTTGATGTTGAACTTCAAAGTTCTCTCCTTTAAGATGATTCTGCATGTGCATAGCTTATTCACAACAATAATTACAGGACCTCTACACTACCATAGCAAACTGTACATGTTTACTACAAAACTGTTGCCATGTAAAAGAAAAATTTAGTCATTTAAGTATAGTCCAAGAGAAACAGAATTAAGAAAAAAACCCAATATGACTAACAACTTTGTCAGGAAAGAAAGCAAGTGTAGATCCTAGTTCAGGTTCACACCACTATTTAGGAATGCAGTAAGAATACATCAAACATCATCCACAGATCACATTCCTAGGATTTACTAAGATGCTTCAGTGTAATACAGTTGTAACTTCACCAGTACATCACTGATGTGAGCCTAGAGACTTGAATTCTAACTCATTCATGATGCTTTAGTAAGACAATGTAAAATATTTGAGGGAAAAATTCTCTCTAATTAGCAGAACGAGACATCTTGCTGCACATTTGGTCAAAGAAGCTTTGAATAACTTTAGTACAGTGTCCTGATACAGTGAAGATGAGCTGATCTTTAGAAGAAGTTACACTGTTTATTTCAAATCAGTCACTTCCTGTTCAACTACTGTTCAACTCATCACTATATAACATTCAGTTATCCATAACAGTAAAAGGTATTTTGGGAACACAGCTTCCAGCTCTTCGAAATGTCTGTTCCACATCTAGTTTGTTTCACATATATCTACACAGAAGACATTCTCAGTATACACTTTGTCATTTAAGGACTGGAGAGATCACCTTCCCGTTAGTGGAACAAGCTACAAGGACAGAACTTGTTTGCAGCCATGTCTTGCAGTCCGTACCTGACAAAGTCAGGTGTTATGTACTTGTAAAATATACTTTTGTTCAGACTTACCTTTGAATGGTATTCTAAAGCATCCAGTTCACCTTGGTTGAATACACATTTCCTTTTACGTTTCTTCAGAACAAGCAAACAATGAAAAAAAAAAAAAATCCATATTACTCCATGATGAAAGAAAAAAAATATCAAATATACCTGAATCACAAATTAACTCTTTTAAAAGCAGAAGAAACTTTCCACCTCTTGCACTTTGTATCACAAGTCTAATAAGCAAAAAGATGATCTCAAAATGCCTAGGCTGCTGTAATGCTGTAAGCATTCTCAAGGTACACTGGCTTAAAGCTGTGTTACGTTACTCATGGTACTAGATCTGAAGTTACCTACTGCATGCCACAGTTTATGTTCATGCCTCCTTTGGGCCCATACTAGAAGGTATCTGTTCAGCTGACAAGTGCAGTTTACCAATAACAGGAGAAAATTAACTACATCTTCGCAATCACATTTGTTGGTTTAAACTTTCAACATTTTTTCTGATCCATAAAGAACAGTAATGAACAATCTACATATTAAAAGTAAATTCACACTGTCCTTCCCTTGTTGGGTCTGAACAATCTTGACAGCTACCACAGTTTCAACTCAAGTGCCTGACCACAACCAACGTCAAAAGATTTTGTGAGCAACCCACTGCTTTTGAGCCACAAGACACACATTACTAACATAAGGAACACAAGAATATTTTCATGAGTATTTATGTTTTCCATGCATCTTGAAATCTATTGTGGAAAAGTTCCTGCTCTCCTACATAACCTCAGGAAACCAAAACGTGCAAGACGTTAGTGGTGTATTATTTACCAGGGCATTACTGTAGTTTACTGTATTACAATGAACATACCTTCCTAGCACTGGCAACAGAATCCCCGATGCCACTCTTGGTTCCTTCTTGGTGCTCCTCTCCATCACTGTTGACCTTTATTTCTGTGAGACCCACCTCAGGGCATCCCTTCCACAGCTGCTCCTCAGGAGCTACAGCTATATGGGGCTTAGAAATGTCAAAGAACTCCTCCCGAAACACATATCTCAGTTTTGCTGGTTTACCTTCTGTTTTTATCACATCTCCAGGACCAGGAATAGGATCATCTCTCAGTGAGGAGGTGGCAGCAGAGGCTGAAGTAGCATAACAATCTCCAGCAGTTGTGACAGAAGTATTGAGAGTGACACCACCAGGGTATGCAGAGGAGTCACAGATCTCATAACCACACTGGTTGATGAAAGAGAGATGATCCACGAGCCACCCTGCTGTCAGCCGATGTACCACAGACATCATACCTCCTCTTCTCAGGAAGAAAAATCAACTCCCTGAAACCACAGCTGGTAATCATATGCACTTCTTGGAGCAAACTCCTGTGGGAATTTATTTTAAAAATTCACTTCTCCAAATTATGACTGTTTAATAAAGTAGCACCTATCATGACAGACATTTCCACATGCACACATGGCATACCACAGAAACTTCTGACTTCAGCTGGTTTCCCCATTATGACTTGTTTCACCCGTTTCAGTCTTTTATAATAAGCAAATTTTCAATAAGTTTCTGTAATTCTGTGCAGCATAGCTTTACTCTAAGATTACTCTTTCGACAAGTTAGAGAAAAGAGCTATGACACAGCAATTCTATAAACCACAAGTTTTCATGACAGCACTCGGGAGCAGTGACACAAGCACGGGGCAGCAGAGGCCAGACCCCCGTGTCCGTGCCCGCCGGCCTGGGAGCTCGGGTTATTCCCGGGACTGTCCCCTAGCGCCCCTCGGCGGGAGGAGCAGCCTGACAGCGCAGCGCTCTCCTCACCGCCGCGGCGGGCACAAGCCCCGCGGAGCCGGAGCGGGGGAGCTGCTGAAGCCTGCCCGCAGGCTCCGGCATAGCGGTTCCAGGCCGTTACAGGGGTGGAGGGGAGAGCTGCCCTCCGCTTCTGTCCCTCGCTGCGGGCGCAGAAAACCCCCGAGGCTCAGCAGAGCCGGGACAGCGCCTCACACACTTACCGCCACGGCTCCACCCCCCGCGAGCGCCACCATCTTGTTGTACGGCCCCGACCTTTTCTGCGGAGAGCTTCCGGGGGAGCCCGGCGGCTTGTGGGCGAGCGGGCAGGCAGCGGCGGCGGCAACACCGCCCATCCCCGTCCCCGCCCTCTTCGGCGGTGTCTTCGCCGCCCCGATGTGACGTGGCGCTCGGCGGCGCGCTGCGTGACGTCTTCGGCGGGCGGATTTGAAATCGAGGGGACGGCAGCGGCTCCGCCGCTAACGGTAACGGCTGGGCTGGGGGACGGGTCTCCCCGCGGCGCGGGCACCCCCCGCTGAGCGGGGCTGGCTGGCGTCTGCCAGGTGGGGGGCAGGCGGCGGCCGAGCCCCGGGGGAAAGTCGGGGCTCTAAGAGGGGTGGGCCCGGCGGCGGCGGGGAGTGTCGGGCTGTTGGTGTGTGAACGCCGCTGGCTTCCCCGCTTGCCTTTGGTACGCGCTGTTCGTGTAAGTGGGTGTCGCTGGACCCAGTTCTGCCGCCCTCCTGCCGCTTTCTGCCGGCGTGTTGACTCTAGCAAACTCTGCTCTTAAACTAGTCGTTTGGTATGTTTACGAGAACAATTTACTCGGTCTGCGATGGATCCCTGGTAAAGGAACGAAAGACTGTAGCTTCTTCACCAGAGACAATGAGGTCATGGATAAACTGCCCCACGAACTGGCCCTAAGCTAAGCTTCTGTCATGGTTTTTGAGAAGTGGAACTAGAAGTGTGATCCTGAAACGCAATTTATATTGACAGTGTGTTTTAGTAATCTTTGTTATGAAGACTTTTTGATTAGTTAAAATTCAGTCATTTGAGCCCACTCCACAAATAAAACTTTTGCCCTCCACAGAGGATCTGTTGGCATTTTTTGTAGAGTTAATTCTATTTACCTGAAAATACTATTTAATGCCACAGTGGGGACAGTTCAGTACTTTCAGTTAAGTTTATATTTTGCATGTGTAGTCTGAAGATAGCCATAATATTATCTCAGAATTGACTTTCCGGTTATTGTGCTATGACACTGTGAGATCATTTGCGAAGTCATTAAGCAGGCTCAGAATTAAGGGCTGAGGAACAGATAGGTGACTGAAGTGCTAGAAACAGCAGTCATGTTAGCGTGGCCTTCCTCTCAGCTGACTGGACTGAGAAACTTCTTAAGCCGTTTTGCTTTTGGAACCTGTACCTTAGAAATGACTAGATATAAATAGAGACAAAATAGCAGGTTTGTAAGAAGCGCTACCACTTTCATCAATAAAACAGCTAATTTGAAAGGCTGTGGCTGCTACTATGTCATTCTGGAGTTTGACACGTGCTTTTTTTTTTTTTTTAAGAGAACCCAGTATTTCTGGAAACTGTCTGTCAGACTGGTTGGTCCAAAGTACAGTTCTGCTTGCTTATTCTGACACTTTAGAAGGTCATTATGGTGTTTAAAAAAACAAATACTCTTAGATCCTGGATTTTCCAATACTGACAGATTGTGGTTTACAGTTTAGTCACAATGAGACGAAGCTCATGTACTGCCGGAAGCAGTGGCCGGCAATCTATGATGGCACTGAGAGTACAGGACAACAACAAGATGGGTCTTCAGACACCTCAGATGTAAGTCTTGCTGATCGTCATGGTAAGAATAGATATATAAAACTAACTGAAGAGATTTACTGTACTGCATTCGAGTGTGTGAGTAGCAACTGAAAAAAAAAAAATGGGAGCAGCGAGAAGAAGGCTCCTTGCAGCCAAATATATTTGCACAAGTGCTCCATTTCTGCAAAAAACTTTTTCAATCTACACATGACACATTTCAAATTGTAATACTTTTTCTTACATATTTCTTAGAAGGTCGCAGGGTGCATGTGTGTATTAAATGTCTACTTAAAAATCTTCTTGCAGAAGTAGTTTTGACAATGGATAAATAATGCATTAAAATCAGTCGACTTTTCTAAGATGTTGTCGTACTAAAGATGCGTAGGCTTACGTGCATGTGTTTATAGTTTTCTTACATGAGCAAAAAGTCACTTGAATCCTACTCTCTATCCCTCAGGAAGGACAGAGGTATGTTTGGGAAGCTGAGCATGAGCAAACCTACACCTGGAACTTCGGACAGAAAAGTCAGCTTTTTTGGGAAGAGGTATCGATAGCTTTAGATCTCTTGTACTGTAAATTAAAACGGTAACAGTCCTTACATAATTTTGTAATTTTTCTCTCCTGACAGTTTTTCATTATAGGAAATAATGGATCTGAGGCCAGCAGACCTTGAGGTCTGCCTTCCTCCACTCTTTGATCATTAAATAATAATTCTGTGGAGTAGGAATTGCTTTGAGAGCTGTTCTTCCTCTTGGGAATGATATGCCTGCAGACCTTAAGGTCTACTTAAGGAAGACCTATTTAAGGAAGAACAATATCTCCAATATACTCTGCCTTAGCTTCTTCTCTCTAAGATGCAAACCTTCCAAAATTCTGTAATCTTGAAGCTTAGTTCATGGCTTGCTGCATTCTGATGTCTTCTTTCGTAGGACCCCACTGTTGCAGGGATCTATTCCTTTTAAATATTCCTTAAATATTTTAGCCTTTATTTTCAATCACCTACATCATTTTGTTTCTTCATCTTTGGGGTATTTTTCTGCTCTGTAAAACTTTCAATAAAATGAAGAAAATGTTCAGCTAGGATACAGGATGCACTGTTGTGCATCATGGCTTATGAGTTGATGTTTTTCCAATCACCCTAAATAAAGAGAAACCTTCAGGCATCCCTTTGCGTAACAAATGGAAAAGAAACATCAAAATAGCAATTGTAGTGACTTAAACATTAAGGTGGTTCTTTTTTGTATGTATTGTCACAAGAACTATATTTTTTGTTCTTAGGACTAGTGGGGCTGGAGGATCACGCAACAGTCAGTATGGTGTGTTTGGTACAGAAAAGATCAAGGACCCCAGGCCACTTCATGACAAGTCATTCATCCAACAATGCATCAAGCAGCTTTGTGAGGTAACTTATTAACTTATTCTAAACGTACGTTATTAGGCATAAAACATACTAATCAAAATATTTATTTTTCATGGCTTCAACTTTTGATTATGTTTAGTGACTAATATGCCATGGTTTTTTTCCTCAGTTTCTTGCTGAGAATGGTTACGCCCATAATGTTTCCATGAAATCACTGCAGTCTCCATCAGTTAAGGACTTTTTAAAAATCTTCACTTTTATCTATGGATTTCTCTGCCCTTCTTATGAACTGCCTGACTCAAAATTTGAAGAGGAAATTCCCAGAGTTTTTAAAGAGCTTGGGTAAGATCATTATTGTTTGTCTGTTGTGCTAAATAGATATGATTTTGCTAGAATTTTAAAAGCTAAGAAGGCCGCATGATAGCTGGGAAGAATGGATAGGAGTATTTATTCAGATGAGACTGAACCTACAATGGTGTGATTATTTTGTTTCACTTTTGTTTAGCTCTAAGTTTACTCTGATTCTCAAACTCTACATTTTATATTTGAACTTGCAGGACTATAGGATGTTTGAAGCTTGCATTGTAATGTAAAATCCAGTTAATTATCTTTAGTTGTATTAAACTTTGAAAGCCAGACAAATTTTTTTTGCAGACTCTTCTGGTTCATTCTGTTAAAAGCCAAGAACTAAAAAAAAAATTGCAGAATTGTTGAATCCGGTTCATTTAGTTAAAACTAATTTTTCCTGTAACTTCTCTCATTCTGCTTTCGAAGTAGGAGGTGGAAATAACAAAAATTACCACTGAGGTGAAAAAAGCACTAAGTAGCTGGGTGTTTTATTTCTACTCCTGTTCAGTAAGTGTTTGGAATCATTAATGCACCAACACTTCCAAGAAAGAAAATCCTCTGCCTGTTGATAATGGTGAATATTCAGTCTTACTAAAAAAAAAAGTGTATTTCTGTAGGTTTCAGCTCATGATAGTGTCAAAGCGCTAGGTCTCCTTAGATGTAGGTATAAATCTGTTCTGTTTGTTTCTCAGTATTTTAATAAAATTTTGTTTTAACCTATAACATTTGGAACAGCTGACCTAGCTGAAATGTTGAAAAGGAAGTTGCTCTCAAGAAGCTTTGCTCTGCTGCATCAAGAGTGTAATCCCAGATAAAAAGACTTATTTTGAGAACTCACTTTAAGTTGTCTTTTGAGAGTTAGAAAATGAATGTAAATAATTGATTTTAAAAAATTCTCAGGCCAGATGGCTCATGAGCACTTATTTGGAACTCTCGCTTTATCAGTAGCTTCTTGTCCTGTGTTCTTAAAATAACTTTGGGCAGCTGTCAGTCTAAAGGTGGAATAAAATCCACACTTCTGTGTTCCTTATCTGTAGAAGATTTTGAGACAATGTCTAATTAGCAGTAAAGCCTTTGTGTTTCATATTTATAGGTAATATTAATACTTTGATAGGCAGCTGTTCTGAAATTCTTTTCTGTAATTGCATGACATTAAGCTGATCGTCAACTGCATTTCTCTTTACTCAAGAAGCAAGAATCTTGCCCTCTGAGAACAGGACTCTTGTGTATCAATTTTCATATATTAAGAAATCCTTCAGGCTTGCACACCCAGTTTGGAAGTCTAATCATCCATTGGACTATTATTCCCTTCTTTGCATTTGGTGTCTTTCCTTTGAGGTCTTTGTCTCATCATCAATCACCTCATGCTCACAGGGCACCCACTTCCTTTTTCCTTAATACTGCAGTGCTCACCTCTCCTCCCATAGTAGCTTCAGAAGGAGAAAGGCAGACCTGTCTGCTACTAAGACCGAGGCAACATACTAAGCTGAATGGGAAGGTGCTAAGAAGTGTATGAAGGAATAGTTTACCTTTTTTTCTTTTTGTAGGAGGCCTTAATTGTTGTTTAGATATGCAAAAAAAGTCCATTTCTTCAATCATTTCTGCAATAGCTAGCCAGTCGAGGGAGGTCATTGTCCCACTCTACACTGCACTGGTGTGGCCTTCTGTGCGGTACTGTGTGCAGTTTTGGGCATCTCAGTATAAGAAGGACATTGGCCTATTAGAGTGTGTCCAGAGGAGGGCAAGCAAGATGGTGAAAGGTCCCAAAGGCAAGACTTATGAGGAGTGTCTGAGATCACGTGGGTTTTTTTCAGCTTGGAGAAGAGATGGCTGAGGGGTGACCTTATCAGAGTCTACAAGTTCCTCAAGGGGGGCAGCAGAGGGGGAGGTGCAGATCTCTCTGGTGCCCAGTGATAGGACATGAGGAAATGGAATGAAGGTGCATCAGGGGAAATTCAGATTGGACGTTAGGAGAAGGTCCTTCACTTGAGAGGGTGGTTTGTCATTCGAACAGGGTCCCCAAGAAAGTGATCACCCCACCAAGCCTTTTGGAGTTCAAAGAGTGTCTGGATGATACTCTTAGTCATATGGTTTGGTTCTAGGTAGTCCTGTGAGGAGCAGGGAGTTGGACTTTATGATGCTTATGGGTCCCTTCCAACTTGAGAAATTCTATGATTCTACGAAACACAAAATGAGAAACTCATAATAATTGAATAAAATAGGACTCTAAGAACTCAGCTTATCTCCCATTGATGTACAGTATAAAGTATGATTGAGTTCTTCCTTCTGAGCCTTGACCTACATGTAAAAATGTGCTGGTTTGTTTTTATCACTGTTTGCCACAGCTATTAAAAATGTATTTTCTTTTGCCTTGTAGGTACCCCTTTCCTTTGTCAAAAAGCTCCATGTACACAGTGGGAGCACCACACACATGGCCTCAGATCGTGACAGCTTTGGTTTGGTTAATTGATTGTGTCAAGGTAGCATTTGTCTTCTTTAAGCCAAATATTTCCACTTTTCAGGCTGGAATGTTAGTTTTGATACAGGTGTCTTAAGTATTTCCTAAAAATCTTTGTTTGATATGTAAAGAAAAAGATAGGTGTTCTTACCTGCCATTTGGGAGCTAACCCCTAGCCTTACATTTAGAAAATTTTAAACTGAGATTTTAATGTCATATTATAGTAATTTTTTTTTACTGTGTGCACTGGATAGATTTGTGTATGAGAAAGGGAGGGAGGAGTGACAACATACATTCATAAAAACTTGAAAAGTTAATCGGTATAATCATGTATCTTCAGTGCAGATCTTGTGACATCTGTCATCTTCCCTTAAATTTGAAGTCTAAGGATGGAATTTTAAATAGCAATTATACAGGTGTCCTGTGGTGGCTGTACAGAGGGGGGGGGGGGCGGTGTTTGGGTGGGTTTTTATAAAATGGTAGCTGTTGCTGCCAGCTCAGGTCTGAGCAAAATTTGGAATCTGTGACAGAAGTTCACCACTGCTGAATTGGACACACATGAAAATCCCATCCTTTATGCTGAAAAGACACATTTGTTTTAGCAAGGCAATTTAGCAGTGTTGAATGTCTGGTTAATGCCCCTTCGTCTGTGCTTTTTGTCAGCTAAGCACAGGCTCATTACCCTGGTGTGATTGGTCACATTCTGGAACAGCACCATTACACCCTGCTTGCTGAAATCCTGATCCGGTGTTATTCTGCTGCTTACCATGAACATGAAACTAATATGAAAACTAATGGCTATCTTTACACTTGCTCTTTGTACGTATACCTGTGCCTTTCAGTTGTATGCTGCCATGAGGGAAAATGCACCATCATTTGATGATGGACAGAGCTGGGGAGGCGAGACAGATGATGGAATTGTACATAATAAGGTACCATTAAAAATGAATTATTATCAGAATTGTTCAGCTGGATATTGCCATATGCTGTAACAACACAATTTAGATATGACATAACAATTTTAACTGCATTTATACATTCTGTTTAGTTTTATATTCACAGAGTTCTCTAGGAAGTATTGTAGCATTATATAAAAAGCCTGATCAACTAGTTTCCTGAGCAGGCATCATGGCCAGTCTATTGGTGAAGACTGGGTATTAAATTCAAATGCCTTATTCTCCAAGCTGCTACTGCTTCTGTTTTCCTTTGTGGAGAACGGGAGTCATGCTGGTTGTTTACTGTCTTAGTAGGGTCTCAGGTATATTTCTCTTTAACACTTCAGTCTTCTAAGGTTAACAGCATCACAATGTAAACACAGTGCCTTAATTGTAAATGTGATGGCTCCTGCTGATAGGTACTCAGTTTGCCATCTAAAAATTGGTTGTAATGTTTAATTTCTGAGGCACAAAATAGGGTGGCAATGTTAATTTGAGCACTTAAAAATCAGCAGCCTGCTGAATTTATCATAGATTATTAGTGCTGTTCAGATTTACCTCAGTGTTAACTCATTGGAAGAGGTTGTATAATGTGCCAGAACATTTAATTAGAAAATAGCAAACATCAAATTAAATCAGAATTTTGGACTAAGTTTACACACCTGACAGTTGACAAGTAAAAATGCTTTTAAATTAAATGTGTGCTTATATGCCGATGCATATGCATATATGTTGAAGCAAAATTTACAATACTAGTGTAATTGCTTCTGAAAGATCTGTAATTTAAAGTGTCCAGTAAATTCTTTTTGGGTGAACTTTTTTAAATTCTAGATCACTCCTGTGATGTCTCCACATTTACTGCAGAAGTGTGTTAAACAGACCCACAGTTTCCATAAACTAGCCTGAGAGGATCACATGCTTCAAGATAATAAATTCTTAAATACTGTATTTACTATCCTTGTTAGATATCCCAGAAAAATGTATCAAGTATTTCCAGACCTTTCTTAATGTGAATTCTAGATGCCTCCTTCTGCCTGGATATTATCTGTTTAATGGGAGGAAAAAAATTTGATTTTTACAGAAGTGCAGTCAAACCAGTGAAAGATATTTTTGGTGTCTGTTTAATTTCATTGGTTGAGTAGATTTAGACTATCTAGATATTTTACAGCGCCTTAAATCATTTAAATTAAAACTTTTTAAATGGTTTTCAGCTTTTCATGGACTACTCTGTGAAGTGCTATGAGCTCTTCATGAAAGGGAGAGATACTTTTGAAGAACTGGATGCAGAAGTGCAGTCAAAATTAAGTAAGTTTTCATGTTTTAATTAAGTATTTCATTGTGTTACTGGTTTTTCTTCTAGCATCAGTTTTGCTCCGTTTAGAAATGAAAGTAATCTGAGGTAAGGGAACCTGAAATTCCTGAGTTCCTCTCAGTTACTTTGACTTAATTCTCTTTTTTCTATGCATTGTTACTAGTACAGACAGATGGGTCATGCTCTACTGTCAGCTGTGTAACCCTATTATTTTCAATGCCTTTGCAACAGAAGTTCACAGTTCTTCAGATGACAGTTCCATCTATGCAGATAATTCTTATTTCTGTCTGACAAAGTTAAAAAAAGGAAAATATTACCAGAGGCTGCACATCTGATGAGTAAGGAAGTTCAGCTTCTAAAAGCTCTGAAAACAGTCTGCAAGAGTTCTAAACCCTATTGTGAAGGTTCCCATATACGATTCAGCATGCATCTGTGTTTGTCTTCAGGAAAATTATTTGACTCAACAACAGAAATACAAACAATATGAGAACAAAGAGGAAACACATTTTTCACTTTCTGTGCCCTCCTGTGAAAAAACAGACTAAGGGACACTTCTGCTGCAAGCTGGAGCCATTAATTGGAGAGGAAACATAAGTTACTGGACTTACTAGATATTAATAGGAAAAAGTAATCATGCCATTGTTTGGCAAAGACTGAGAGAAGTAAGGGAAAAGATGTCTCAAGGCAAGGAAGTATGTGGATCAGAAAGGACTATACAAGTCAGACCACCTTGTTAAGCTGGAACAGATGAAATTTATCTAAACAACCACTAATCTGTAGTGCGGGTTCTATTGAGAGTTTGGAAACTAACCTCACAGGAGTGATTTTGAGATCTTTTATGACATGAGGACTGAAAAACTTTTCTTCTCGTTTTGGGCTTTTTGCCTATTTGCTTTGTAATGAAAGGGGGTTTTTGATGGGTTTGGTTGTTTTCTTGTGGGTTTTTTAGTTTAAAATAATTGTCCAGATAATGGGTATTTACTGTGCTGAAGCTAAAGCACAGATACTCAGATTAGGTGATAACACTGAGTAAAATAAATTTGTAACCACACCCCCTCCTTATGTTTTTTTTTTTCTCAGAGGATTTATTTAATATAGATGAATACCAGATAGAAGTTTTAGCAGCTGACAACAAAAGACTTCATGAAGAGATTGCAAGACTAGAAAAAGAAAAGGAAAGTGAGCCGGTTAGTAAATCGTGTGGTGGAGTTGAATTTTCTACTATTGACCATTATTGTCACCTATTAAACAAAGATTACAACAAATGGAAAATTATTTTCAGTGCTCTAAGAGATTTTAGTTAGGCCAGGTTATTATAGACTACACCATTACAGTACAAGGCATTTACTGTGGAGTCATCAGTCACTGTTTGTTTGATATTGCGCAGATATTTTCAAGTGGTGAGATCTTGCATTGGCTGAAATATTAATAAAATACTTGAACCACATTTTTTTCTGACCTTCAACATTACCTGCTTTAAAAGAGTTGGTATAAGAACTTCTTGGTGGATGAGAGCATGGGATTCAGTGCTAACAATATATTTTAGGGAAGATACTTTGTTTGAAAATATGGACTCCGCTTTTAATACATTATGAGTTGAAAAATAGCTTAGTTTCTGTGCAACTTTCAAATTGAGACTCCTGCATACTATGCAAAATGTGCTGCTTGTATTCCCAGCTTTTCTTGTCCTTAGTTTTGTCTGCCCTTTGTGTATTATTATAATTAAGTGGTGACTTACCTGTAGTAAGAACTTTCTTAATGCAATGCCTAATGCAAATCAAAGACTAAAAGCAGAAATGCCAGAATTATGGTATGGTACAAACCATCTTTTCAGCCTTTTTTATTTTAAAGATGCTTAACTTGTTTCAGCTGTCACAGAAATAAAAATTTATTAAAGTTTTTTAGTCTTATATTTATACTCTTTAAGTTGACCAATTATTCTACTGTCTTGTCTGGAAAGCCAGATCATTATTTTAGATCAATATAATAGTGGTTGTTCTTTCCATCCATCTACTAGGATCGTAGAGTATCACTACGAAACCTGAAATCATCTCTTCAAGCGGATGTCCAGAAATACCAGGCTTATTTGGCTAATCTGGAATCTCATATAGCCATCCTTGATCAAAAAATGGAAGGTGTTAATGAGGAAGTTCGGACAGTGGGTAAGAAGGTCTTGATCACAAATGGGATAGTGAAGCTAGAAATAGGTTTAAAATAATTGTATTTCTCAGCTTCAGGACAGAATTGAGATATTTGTAGCATTATCATACACTAAGTAAACTTTCCAAAATGGATAGCTAATAAGGAGATTTTTCTGGCTGATAGCTGTTTGTACACTAGAGTAATGAAATACAGATATTATTTACTCATAAGAATAGAGAGATCAGGTTTAACTATATAGGCTGGTATTTTACATCCTTTTCACAAATGTTTTGTGAACTTAGAAATGGAAGTAGAAACAATGAAGCAGGAGAATGCCCGTCTCCAGCACATCTTTGATAACCAAAAGTACTCAGTTGCGGACATTGAGAGAATAAATCATGAGAGAAATGAGTTGCAGCAAACCATTAACAAGCTGACTAAGGAAGTGGAAGCAGAAGAACATCAGCTGTGGAATGAAGAGCTAAAATACGCGAGGAATAAAGAGGCGGTATGTGAAAACCCTACTACACTGAGAGGTGGCTATCAGTTTTCATCATGCTTGGGACTTGGGACTATTGCTAACTTCTTTCCTAAATAATCTAACAACAGCATAGACATGTATTAACAGGCTAAAGTGACAAGAATGACTTCTGTTTATCTCTCTGAAAAATATTTCTTTTCTTTTTGCCCTTTTCTATTTTGAACATGATAGAAAAGTATTACTTTTTTTTTTCCTGCATCATAAGGGACAGAGCTAGAATATGCACCGCTGTGTCAGCTCTCACTTACAGCTTCGAGAGCTTTGGTAACAAGCAATTTCAGGCTAATGTTAAGATTTCATAGCAAGGAAGTAATACAAAACTAGTGCTTTGAATAAATATTTCTGCATGCATTTAGGGACAAATTGGTCCCTTATGGGGAAGTTCTAATAGGTTTTAAGGGCTAAATTCAGTTCCCTCAAACAGAATCAAAAGATGTGGTCCCGTGAGTGGTGGGATTTAAAAACTGCTTTGCTAGATGGAGAACTAAAAAAAAAAAAAAAAGGGTCACATATGTTTTGCATGTGGCAGGGTTACGCTTTATCAAGCACCTGGTATTAACTTAAATTCTTCATACTGTGCAAGTATGAAGCACATAAACTGGAAAAAAAACTTTTTTTGTGTGTTTGTGTGTAAATGGCACTCATTAATCAGAACATAGAGCATTTAATAAGGTTTGTCTAGATGTATGCTCAAATTAAAGTTTGTTATTAGGATGTGTGGCTGCGTGGCGTCTCTTGTCAAAACCAATGACAGAAGGCATATCAACATAACTGATCATTGTTTTGGTTATTTGTACTATTTCCAAGCATGTTTTTCCTTCCCTATCAACTTATCCTCAGAAAGTTGAGGCACAAAAAAATATGGCAGAGAATTAGGGAAAACCATGGGTGAAACCATTCAGTCTCAACCATATACACTGAGAAGCCTTGCAGAGCAAACTCAAAGAGTCATAAAACAGCACTTAATCCAAACAGTGCAAACTGCTCGACTGCCAATACATACAGCTCTTGCATACTGTGGCATGACATGGAATCATGTTTGTACAGAGCAACTCAGAAACCTGTTTAAAGTACTATATGAATTTTTTTTAAAGCTTTTCACTTGTATTTATTCTACAATTTTTGCCCTTTCCTCCTCTGAACAGATTGAAATACAACTGGCAGAGTATCATAAACTGGCTCGAAAGCTGAAATTAATTCCAGTAAGTGCTGAGAATTCCAAAGGCCACGACTTTGAGATTCAGTTTAATCCTGAGACAGGACCAAATTGCCTAGTCAAATACAGAACTCAGATCAAGGTAAGTAGGGTTAACACTGAATGTTTCTGTTACCACTTACAAAAATATGTTAATCAGAAATGTTGGAAAGGTAGTTCTTAACCCCTCCATGAAACTTCATTGAAAAGCTTGTGTGATGCATTGCCATAACTACATTATAATATAGGAAGGAAATTTGGTATTGGAGGGTACAGCAGCCTAAATAAAAACAGGAGAGGGAAAAGATGTACTGGGGTTAGTTCAAACTAACAAATTCCATTAACCAGATGATCTTGTATGTGTATTACAGGCTCCTCTCATGGAGATCATAAACCAGACTGAGGAAGAAATTAGGAAAGCTACTCAACGGAAAATGACTTTGGAAGATACTCTGGAACAGGTATGCTAATGAAGATTAGGACTAAAGTACCCTAATGCTACCTGCTGGTCTCATTTGACCTTTTGCATGGGTGAAGTGGGTTGCTTTTTGCTTGGGTTGGTTTTGTTGGGGTTTTTCGTTGGGTTGGGGTTTTTTGGGGGGCGAGTGGCAGGGGGGAAGCTGTGAGAAGATTGCTTTAATAATGATGGAACCTAAATTTTGCGGGAGAATTAGGATATCCTTCTGGTTGAAATAATGTGTATGCCCTGCATTGAAGATTATGCAGCTTACATATATGTGACCATACACATTGGAAAGATTTGTTTTTAGTAAGTCACCCATTCTTACTATCACTGACAAGTTGCCATCAGAAAAATTTTTAGCAATCTTGGGTTCAGGATGGATTGGAAGGAGGAGAATTTTATTTCCCCATTATTCCTCCCCTACCTCAGCTTTTATTGCTGAGCATGACAGTACATGGTATGGAATATCTTTCTGGCCAATTTTAGTCAGCTGTCCTGGCCACTTGCCTTCCCAACCTCTTGCCTACCCCTATCTTAGTGAGGCGCCATGGGAGGGAAAGAAAGACTTGATGTTGTGCAAGTACGATTCAGCAACAGCCAAAACATTGGTGTGTTGCCAACAGTTTTTAGCCGCTTATCCCAAACAAAGCACCATACAGCCTGCTGTGAAGAAAGTTAATGCTATCCCAGCCTAGCCCACTTTAAATATTTCTGGGCTGCCATGTGTTGTTTGTGATGGCATGGATTTATATGTTGGAATTCATTTTGAATTATACTTTTTTGGTTATGTTTTCACTCTAGCTGAACGTAATGGTAGTGGATAAGAAAAGCAGTGTGAAAATGCTGAAAGAAGAGGCTGAAAAGTTGGATGATCTTTACCATCAGAAGCTTAAGGTAGAACTTCCTATAGGTTGATGACAATTTATCCTTAATGACATCCTTATCCCTAATCTTTGTGTTTATGCATGTGTTTTGTTTGCATTTTAGTTTGTTTGGACCTCTGCCCTTGCCTCCTTCCATTCCTCTTGCAGGATTCTCTCATTCTTTTCAGAAACAGTTGAATGCTACCTTAAGCAAGTCAGTTTTCACTTTCTTGTAAGAAAATTTGGCATAGTACTTCGGCAGATCCTGTAAATCATAAGCTACTATATCCAGTAATAAAAGCAGTGGCAATCATCTCCAGACCTCAGAATGTCTCAAAGCATGTGCCTGAAAGAGATTTTAGTTAACAGAATCTGCCTTGTTTATTCCATTTCTATATAATAAATACACTTACAGTTTTTAGTAAACATGTTTAATTGCAGTAAAAACTAAGGAAAACATTTGACTGAAAGCACATTAAATGTTTGAATGGTATAGAATTGTTGCTTTGTTTGTTTTTATTCCTCAGTAGGGGAGCAGTCCCTATCCTTTTACTCACTTCTAGTTTAGCAACAAAGCACAGCCAGTTAACAATGAAGTGGCTGCTTCAGTACCTCCCAACTTCTCTAACAGTATGGTTTTGGTTGCTGTGGTCCCCAGGCAAAAAATGCTTTTTAAACTAAGCCAGTGTTTAACATACCTGCTCTTACAAATACAAACTTCTGTGCTTTAATCATGAAACAGGGTTATTTCATTGCTAATACCTGCTTATTGCTTTCAAAAACATCTGAAATTTAGCATTTGATCTATGCTGTTGCGTATGTTTTTTTCTTAAGGTGAGCTCATAAAATACACAGTTGCAGCTGGATGGTTATAAGAAGACATAGTCATGTAATTTCTTGCGTAATTTTTAAAATGCTATCCATAATACTTCGGTATTAAAATTATTTTTGAAAGATGATGTTTCAGTAATTTACCAGAAATGCATGTTTAATTGATGGTGGAATTTAGTTTGCTATTGTGCAAAGTATAATCTCAACAATGTCATTCTCATTGGAATGGTGATTACTTACATTTCGTACTCATCTTTCAAACACAAAAGGGAAAAGCAATTTTCTTACTCAAATGTGATTTGTTTTTTTTTTTAACCTGGAAACAGTTGTTCACGACATTCCATTTCTATGCTATTTAAGTAAATAACACTTTTTAAATGAACTCGGAAGGAAAAACTGCTGCAACACAGACCTTGAAATACATTTAGAGAAATAAAGGGGAGGTTAGGCTGGTTTTGAGTGGAAAATTATTCAGAAAATACCTGAAACTTTATTTGTGGGCATGTCCTTGGGTTTTTTAGTTCCGAGTTTAGAGTTACTTCTCTAAGTACACTCCAGTGTGAATTCTGAATTCAAATACCAGGATGTAATCAGGTAATATAAAGGAGAAAAATCCTGATTACTTCCTGAGTTATGCAGTCCATTTGTATTTATTTTTTTCTTCTTTCCTCATGTTCACAGGAGGCAGAAGAGGAAGAGCAAAAATGTGCAAATGAGTTGGAATTGTTAGAGAAGCATAAACAATTACTTGAGAGTGGTGTCAATGAAGGTCTCAGTGAAGCCACAAATGAATTGCATGATCTTCAACGGCAGTAAGGCCCATAACTTCAAGTTGTTTGTGTGGTTTCTGTTGGGTTTTATGTGTTTTAAGGATAAAGACATTTTTTTGAATCCTAACGTAAAATTCTTTGGTGAGCAGGTATCCATCTCAGTATATTAAATTCACAATTGAAAGATGTTTCTCCTCAACACTTGGTATTTTGCTTGAATATCTGTCTGCTGTATCAGAACTCCTGTTTTCCAAGTAATTTTTTTCACATATATGGTTGTAGTAAGGAAATTCTTTTGTTTCCAAACTTAAGTGACAACTACATTTTTAGAGCCAAAAGTCTGGAAAGACTAGTCTGACTCTAAGGTACTTTGTTTCTTACTGGTTGGCATTGAGTTGACTATTAATATACAAATCTAACTTGGTTAAAATTAGCGTTAACTGAAATAATTATGGCTAAAGATGACGGTATATCAGACTTGGTGAAGTGATTGTTTTAGATGTCAGGAATTTTATAATTATGGACATGACTTTGAATGTCTTTTTAGATATCAAGTTGTTATGCAAACAACAACAGAAGGGAGCAGGAAAGCTGGTGATAACTTGAATCGTCTTTTAGAAGTGATTGCTACTCATGTAGTATCTATAGAGGTAAGCTAAACTTTGATATTCAGAATTAAATCTTCCTAGAGACATTTGCAACTGCAGTTAAACACATGGAAATTAGAACTTACTCTTTCCAATAAAGTATTGGTTATTTAGGGCTGCTGCACTGAGTCTGTGGATTCTAGTTAAATTTGTTGACAAAACCTTTGGTATAAATAAACAGAACTGATCATTACATTTCAGCAGTAACATCCCTTCAGGTTTAATCTGCTTCTGGTAGATAGCTTTCAGGGAAATGTTTAACTGCAATCACTTAACCTGTACAATGGCTGCTTAAAATGCTTTAGTAAGAACTAGTATGACAGAGACCAGGATAGTTCTAATACACTTTCTGTAACTCTCTTCCAGAAATATCTTGATGAGCAGAATGTGAAGATTGACAGAGACTATGAAGAATTCATGTCTGAAGATCTATTGTCAACCTTGACCGGAATTCGGGACAGTTATAAAAAAAAGGCTGAAAGTTTGTAATTACCAAAAAGGTGAAGATGAAAATTTTGTGGTTTTGAAGATCTGGTATGATGCCTTCTAAAAGATAGGAACTTCCTGTGTTTAGCAGTAAAACTGATTTTAAGTGCGAGGAAATGTTTACGACCTTCATTTTATTGACACAAGTACATTAAAGAATTAAACAATATATTTTCATTTTCTTAAAAAGCTTTTGCTTACACTTACTCCTTGCAATGTATTATACATGATTACAAACATCTCTGACAAGACAACTGTGGAACAACTTAATTTCATTTTTTCTTTATAATCCAATCATTTGTGCTCTTCTAGAAACATTAGTAAGACAAGAGTACAGTTAACTTGTTAAAATAAGAAGCCAGAATGGAATTTAGGATGGAACTGTGGTGGCAGCACAAATGCAGAGGGTACTGACAACTTGAAATACTGCTACTTAAAAATAACTAGTGTTTTTTGTAAACATGTAAAATTGCTGGGAGAAGTTATGCTTTCCCTTCTGGAGTATAGTTTGTGCATTTCATGATGTATGTATATATTTAGGACACATACATAACAGTGCACATCCTTAAGCCTGCCTTTTAGTAGCAAGACCAAACATAAATGTCCTTCAGTCTGCTGCTTGTTCAGTTATCTATGAAACTGCCCATAGACCCCTCTTACATGAGTAAAAAAATTTTTTTTTTAACAAAAACCTCTTGGAAAAGATCAGTAGTAGTTATACAGAGGTCTTGTAAATAGTGTAGAGAAAGAAAGATAGACAAAGTTCTGTCTAACTGCTCATAGTCCCAGATGAAACCTCACTTGCTGCTTAAATATGTATACCAGAGATAGCTCTAAGTAGGACAGTACAGGAATTCTGGCAATATAGTTGATCAGTTATAGATTTGGCTAATGTTGGATACATCAAAATGGTCTAAAATGAGTTTGCTTTCTTCTTGTTAGATGAGTAAGACAAATTCTATTTGATTTTTCTTCCTCAGAAAAGTTGCGGTAAAATTAGTGTATGGGGAGCTCCAGTCCAAATACGTTGAAGAAAATGTAACCCCATCTCTTGGGCATGTACTTCTTTGTTCAGTGCCATGTGGAAGTACTATCTTATCTACTCTGTATATACCTTTGTCTTAAAAAAAATAGTCAGCATTTGTGTCTTGGATAGTTTAGTTTATGATGGTATCTCCTAATAAAAGTATTGAAGTATTTCAGTGTTTTTAAGAGTTCAGTAATTGATATAACTGATTCAAATATACAATAATAAAACCAACTTTGCAGTCTGTTCAAAGGTTCTTAGCAGCTGATATATGAAATGAAGTTTCCTCTTAATTCTATAATGAGACACAATATTTGAATAAAACACAGATCCCTAGGATACACAACAAAATTTAAGTTGGATTACCTGCACACAGACTGCAAATAAAAACTGAATTGTCTTTAATTCTAGGCTATTTCTGCAGAGCATATAAAACTCAGTTGTTCTTAACATAGTGTGTGAATAGAATTTTATTTCAGATATTATGATAATGATGGCATGATTTAAGTTCTAACTTTCTGGTTTTCTGTTGTACCCCATAAGTTTAATTCTGACAGCTACAGAAGTTTTCTGACAGGTGGGTAGTATTTCTGCTTTCTTCTGCTGTCCTCAAAATTTTACCTTTAAAAACTCTTACTTTTTCTTCTGTTAACAGCCTAGTCCTTATCAAATCCCAGTTCCTTCTCTTTAGAAGCTATTATCTTTTGTGGTCTTTCTAATGTTTTTATCTAAAGCAATAGTCTTCTAATTAAGCAAAACTGTAAACCATACAGAACAATCATGTTCCTTTAAAATATGTGCTTATTTAGAGGCTATGCTTGCTCTTGGCTGCCTGATACCTGTTTGTCTCTGCTTCTGTAACTGACTGTTCTTGTGTTTATTGGTATCTGCAGGTTCTCTACCATATGAATCAGTTAGTTGTCTAGTAAATGGAAGCAAAATAAATGTCATTTTCAAGGACTAATACTAACCCAGTGGTAATGAGTTAAAGAAACAAGGTCACAACAACCTTCCTTCACATACTGGCAAATGTAATATTCAGAAATTAAAGTAATTTAATAAACATCTACATTTGTAATGTGCACAACATGCTTTTGTTATTGGGCTGAACTATTAGTCTGTAGGTCAGTTAAACAAGTGACCAGCTCTGGCTTCAACCTAGATTCTGTAAAATACTAGGGGGATTTTTATGTCATAATATAACATAGATTAACATTGGCCAGTGTTTACTAGGTAATACATCTTTACATTTGAAAATGGAGGTAATTTTTCAATGTTTCTTGAACATGGCTCCTATGTAATATTTGAAGTCAGGTAGTTATTTTTTATTTGTATTCTGGAATATGGCTTTAAAATTTAGAAAATAGACACTAGGACACAATTACTGCTCTTGATTTTAGTTTTGTTTCTTTTTTTACAAGAATGTAAAGTCTTAATCAGAATCTACCACCGGCACCTGCAAATTTCAGTAGTATGAGTTGTTCGTAAATTTTTTGGCTTTTGTTACAGCTCCCTCATTGCTAGTGTATCTTGTACAGTTTACTTAATATGCCTTAAATATATGTATTTTTATACTTAGTAAAACTTATTAAACCTGTTTCTCTGAAGGATAGATTCTTGCTGCAAGTATAGAAACATGATATAAAAAGCACAATTAATTTGATTTTCCTGGAAGAACTATTAGATAATTATCTTAGCAGTAGATAATAATTCCATGATTCTCCTTACTATTAAACATGCATTGTGTAGAAGAAATATAAATATAGAAACATCTGTTTCCTATAAATTGCAAAGGAATAAAAATTGTCTTAACCTTTTTAAAAATAGATGGCTTTTTAGAAACTAAGCAACATAGGTCCAAGCTACTTTGACAACTGAATTATGCACACAGGTATCCCTTTGGCATTAATCTTCCCAACCAACCTTTTGCTATCTTAAGCATTAAAGGACTATTTCCTTTACATGACCACCTTTTCATCTGACTTTTTTTTCAACCTACTTGTAAAAAAATAACACTTTATGATGTAGAAGCACGGTAGAGCTCTGTGTATAGGTTTGTTCTCTTCCCTGGAGTATGCTAAATTTTGTTGTCAGAAATTCACATCACTGTCAAGAACTGGGTAGTTCTTTTTGGAGTACTTCTTGAGTGCATCACAGTAGCCTGATAAGGCTTTTCTCACTTTGCGGCTTGTTCAGCTCACATGTATGAGGCTACTCAGACCCTTCTCACTGCTAAAACCAATGTACAGTTCTGCGTGTCTATGCAAGTCTTTAGTTCCATGCTAGTTAACATGTTGCTTTCTGTTGCTTCTGTAATACTTCTAGTATTTTGTGCACTTTGGCCTTTAATGGGAGCTGTCATCCCCGCTCCACTTTTTGTGGTAGAACTGAAAGCCATGTATATATTTTTACTATATTATTTCTGGAAAAAAAAAGGCCAAGAGCTGAAGGCATTCCCTTTGCAATAAGAAGAGGGAAAACTCCCTGCAGCAGTGTTCTATAGTAAAAAGGAAGTCCACAGTCTTTCAAGCCAAGTGACTCTTGGAGGACATTGAATGACTCGAGCATGTCCAGAGAAGGGCAACGAAGCTGGTGCAGGGTCTGGAGCACGTGTGGTACAAGGATCAGCTGAGGGAACTTGGGAGTGTTTAGTTTGGAGAAGAGGATGCTGAGGGGAGGCCTCATCGCCCTCTACAGCTACCTGAGAGGAGGTTGCAGAGAGCTGGGGATGAGCCTCTTTAACCAAGTAACAAGCGATAGGACAAGAGGGAATGGCCTCAAGTTGCACCAAGGGAGGTTTGGACTGGATCTTAGGAAGCATTTCTTTCCGGAAGGGGTTGTTGGGCGTTGGAATGGGCTGCCCAGGGAGGTGGTGGAGTCCCCATCCCTGGAGGTGTTTAAGAGTAAGGATGACATAGCGCTGAGGGATCTGGTGTAGTTGGGAACTGTCAATGTTAGGTAAATGGTTGGACTAGGTGATCTTCAAGGTCTTTTCCAACCTAGATGATTTGATTATTTGGTATGTACGTATTCTAGGCACTGCAAAAAATCTGAGGAGATTAAATACGTTATTTTTCCACTCCTCTCTGGGGAGCACTGTTTTGTTTTAATACTGGAAACCTTAGTGTCTACTTCTGAGTCAGTTAATCTTCCTCTTTTAGCGGTAGAATAGAACAGGGAATTGACCTGTTTTTTCAATACTTGCTCTCTCCAGATTTTTGGCCATAAAAGGGTCCTAGCGTGATGAAATCATGTATTGTTGAGGTCTTTTTCCTTGCAAAGATCTCCACCATATCGGGCCATTGTATATTCATTGGAGTTTTACATTTTAGGGGCTTGTTGAAAGTTTTTGACAGTGTCCATTCCTTTTTAAGGAACGGAAGAAACACAGAAGATACATACAGCCCTCAGTGTTCTCACTGGATGAGGGACTATTGATGCTTTAGCTAATGGCATAGCTCAGGGAAGTGCACTGACATCTTCAGTCCTACATCAGGAGAGTGACAGAGACTGCTCAGTCAGCCCAAGAAAACTTAATTTTGCAGGCTTTTTCTGTAGGACTAGATTTGTTTACAGGATTTTTCTAGCAGATGTCAGTTTGCATCAGTACAACAGCAAGATCTGGCAGAAGAGTATCTGCATGCAGTTTTGCCATCTGTTTCTCAGATTTGCAGATTAAAAATTCACTAGAGGAATAAAAGGCAACTGTTACTTATCGCAGGTCAGGGAACAGTAATGATTGCCAAGCAGAGAAAATGCTCTAGGTTACTGCTCACAGTTGAGACTGTCTGCGGTACTGGTCTGTCCATAGGCTACTACATAAAACATAACAGGTGCCTGTTGTGCTCCACTGCCCTCAGGAGAGTCGACCTTTTGTGAACCCCACTTCATAAGGGTCTACCAGTCCCGGTATTTATCTGAGGTAGATAGGATCACAAGTCTGTCTACAGGATGATTGACTGTGTTGTCCCTTCATTCCAGAAGTCCTTATCAACAGCTTTGTGATAACAAGGAGTCTTTGTGATGTGTGGTCTGTATGGTGTTGGGATGGGTTTGTGCATGGTCGGGTTCTGGTAACAGGCGAAGGGGCTACAGAGGTGGCTTCTGTGAGAAGCTTCTCAAAGCTCCCCCAGTCCCAAGTACAACCCACCTTTGGCCAAGGCTGAGCCCATTAGGGACAGTGGCTGCACCTCTGTGATAATGTATCCAAGAAGGGGACCTGGGAGGAGAAGTTGTTGAGGAAGATACCTACGTAAACACAGGTCAGTAGAAGAAAGGGGGGGGGGGAGACACCCCTGCAGCCCACAGTGAGAGGACAGGCCATGCCTCTGCAGCCAGTGGAGGTCACCGGTGGAGCAGATGCCGACCTGCAGCCCATGGGGGACCCCATGCCAGAGCAGGTGGCTGTGGCCGGGATCTGAGGGAAGCCTGTGATGAAGCACTCTGTTGCTGGGAGGACTGCAGCCTGCAGCAGGGACCCACACTGGATCAGTTCATAGTGAGCTGCAGCCTGTGGGAAGGACTCACATTGGAGGAAGTCTGTGGATGGCTGTCTCTCATGACAGTGACCTCACACTGGAGCAGGGGTCCTCCCCCTGAGGAGGAAGGAGCAGCAGAGACAAAAGGTGATGAACTGACTAAAACGCCCATCCCCTGCCCCCTGCGCAAGCTGAGAAATTGGCAGCAAAGCTGAGCCTGGAAAGAAGGGAGGGGTTGGGGGAAAGGTGATTCTAAGATGTGGTGGTATTTCTCAGTCCTACTTTGTTTAATTGGTAAATTAGGTGGTGGTAGTGGTGATGTTCAAAATAAATTGACGTTCTTTTTCTTCCCCGATGGGGAGATGTCTTTTGCCTATGACTATAACTGGTGAGTCATCCCTCCCATCCTTGTCTCAATCGCCAAGCCTTTTGTGGTGTTTGCTTCTCCCCATGCCTGAGTGGAAAGGAGTGAGCAAGTGGTTTCGTGGTGCTCAGTTGCCCTCCGGGCTTAAACCACTACAGGTGTTTTTCCTAGCACCTCATGCGTGAGATCACAATTTTAATTGGCAGTGTCTTATCTAATCAGCATTTTAGCCTTAAGAATCCTTTGTGCAGGACTAAGATTTAAAAGGCACATGAAATTGTCTGCTACTCCAATTTCACCTCCACTAAAATATTTACCAGTTTGGCAAGACTCCAAAGCAGAAGGAAAAACAGGTGGTGATGGAAAGTGTATAAATATTTTGAAACAAGCAAAATGTATGGAATATTGTTTCACTATTCATACACCAGGACTCATAATAGTGAATGCCTTTACATCAGAAGAGATCACAGGGCCCTTCTGAGAACACTGAACATTAGCAGAGTCACACGTGACTACTGGTGCACCCAGCAAAAGGAAAGTCCTTCACCATTTGGCCAGGAAAAGAGCATCTGGGGTTACCAGTTCTAATTATCTGGCAGGTCTTAATTTGCAATGGTCATTACATTATATTTTAAGTACAGGAGGACATCAAAGTAATGGGGTCTGCTTGACTAATGCTGTATAGTGACTTACTGTCCTCTCCCCCTCCCAAGAGTTTGGCCATCAGCTGTAAAAAAGTCATAAGGAGGGCTACAGAAGAGAGTCATGCAAGATAAGAAAGGGGAGACTTCAGCCAGAGGTTGCACTGTTCAGACAAGTGTAGGCATTTTAAGAGGAAAACCACCAACTTGAAAGATATAAAATTGTAAAGGAATAAACAAGAAATCAGAGAATGGCAATTCAGCATTGCTGAGGATCTCTTCCAGCAACCAGCAAAGATCAACCTTTCCCACCTGACTGATTACTCAGAAAATATTCCTCACTGTTACATCGTGGGTGCTGAGCACACAAATGCTTAGCCTAGGAGCTCCTTAATCCTAGCTGTCTTTTGCATGCGCTACAACAAAAATTCTGTGATGTATGCTTACAGAATCTCTGCATGGCAAAAGATGCCCACAATGAGAAAGACAGGGCAATGTTTACTGTGTTACCATCCCAAAATCTGGACTATGGGGCAACACCACGCAGAGACATTTAAATGACTAAGCAGTCAACCAGTCTTGCCTGGCCTTTTTGGTGTGACACTCCATGGTGCGAAGGTCTGATGAAACCATAACTAAATGTCTCAAACATCCAATAGAGGACTTTGATAAAAGAAATGGTTTTTATGGAAATGCCAGGGCTGTGCAGGTAATGACAGGAACACCTGATGAGCGGAGGGGGTCCTGCTGAGGTGGACCACACTTTTTGGAGGCGGAACTTCCCTATATTGAGTGACTTCGTAAAGAGCCAATAGCAAAGCTGTTTTCATGACATATATGCTAAAAGGAAAGGTCGGACAACAGTCACACCTTTAGGGAGGGAGGAGTAACTCCCCAATGACCCTCAAGCCCACAGGCCCATTTCCAGAAGAATCTGGAGGTACAAACTACACATCCACCAAAGCAAGGAGAATACTAGAATCATAGACTGCACATGATGACTAATTAACCAAAAGAGTCCAAGTGCCCACCCAGAGGAGGGGCAAGGAATTATAAAAGGACACGAATCAAAACCCCAGGTGCCTGTGCCCCAGTTGAACTGGGCCCTTAGGTGAGCTGCACCAATGCTGGAACCAGGACTGGTGAAGTTTTTTGGTTTGTTTTGGTTTTTAAATCTTTCTCTCCCTGCTTCTCACTCTCTTTTCCTTTCCTTTATTCTCTCATGCTGTATCTCTGTGTATAAGGCTTGTCAGGGCATGTTATAAGACCTGTCACTAGTCAGTGTGTGTTGCAATGTCTGCAGCTTGTCGGTGTATGTTATGAGGTTTTACAGCTTGTTGCAGAGGTTGCAAGGCTTACTGACAGAGTTTCATGCCAGTATCTGTTGTGAATGAATAAAAATGGAGTCTTGTGAATTGGATAATCTCTGGTATTGTTTCACCTTAATTTTGACCTAGGAGTCACCAGATCTGAGTCGTCGCCCTGAGAAACAGGGAGCTGATGTATGGTGCCGCTGCTGCTGGAGCTGGTGAGGAAGGCACTCCTTGATGATTCAGAAGAAAGCAGCCATTAGTCCAGGGTAAAAGGGAAGAGTAAGAAAACACTGCCAAAAGCTAAGGTGATGGGAAGAGTAAAAGGAGAAAGCATCCTTGCAGAAAAAAAGCATACAGTAATGATGCTCAGATACAAAAAGACTATAAGATACTCAAATAAGATCCTGTAGCAGCATTATTGGTAGAGGAGCTGCTGCAAGTATACTTGAAATTACAAGACCAATACAACTCTCAAGACTTTGCTTGTGTATAGAAACCAATAACATTTTTTTAATTTTTGTATTTTACTGCAATGTATATAACTTCATTCATATCCTTTTCCTAGCTACCCGCTGTGGTCTTATCCATTCGTAAAATATCTTGAAACATGGAATTCCTTGCCTATTGGGGATAAAACAGGCCTTGGACAGTCTGCTAAACTCCCTGAGTGCATCCATGATAACAGGAACCTAAAAATGCAAGACAAGCACCTGAGAAGACACCAGTGTCAAGATAAGTGACTGGAAGCTGGTCAAAACTAAGCTCCTTGAAGAAAACAGGAGCTGAAGGACGGATGAGCTAACTCCATGACTGTATATGGACACGGGAAGCCCAAAGTTCAACTAGCAGACAGTGTGAGAAAGACTATGTGGACCCCCAGGAGGAGGGGAAGACCCTCACTCTATTTTTACTAGGCATGCTCGGACTATGTAAGTGAATTCTGAGAACTCATTAGCATAAGACTACCTTTTCCAGGGAATCTGATGAATATGTATGCTTTTTGTGTATATTAGGGCGTTTTGTTAGTAGTCGGAGCACTCATGGTGGAGTAAACGCCAGTGCTGCCCTGTGCTGCAATAAAGAATACCTGCCCAACAGATATATTGGATTCTGACTGTTGAGTGAACCTCTTGGTTTCAGTTGGCACCCCAGATGGGACCCTCTCTGCTCAGCTGCTGGACACATTGAGAAAAGGACTCCCTTGGGCGCCCACCGGGACCTTTCCCAGAGGGACTCCTCGCCTCAGTCGGATCACTGCAAAAACAGACAAGGACCATTTGAATAAAGGTATTCTTTACATCATTTTGTTTTGGGGCCTGGCCATTAGCAAGCTGTTCATAAATCGTGAGACAAGATCTTACGTGGAACAGCATATACCGGGTTGCTAGCACCTCACTGGTATACATTTTGGTGCACTTTGTTGTATGTTTGGGTGCACTTTGGTGTACATTTGGGAACACTTTGATGTTCATTTGTGTGTTTTCTGGTTCTGACATTGGAAATTGTACTCTCAGATCTTGCAGTTTTGGTTTTGTGCTTCTGGATCTTGCAACATCAGTAATATGAATGATAATAAGGTATTATTGAAAATCTGTATGTATGTATAAATGAGTGAGTGAGATGTGCAGTTATGCACGAAGCCAAGTGCGGGGTCTGGATCCGCAGTTCTGTTATTTCACAAGGAAAATAGCCAGAGAAGGACAAAGAGAGAGGAGAGGAGTGAATGGTGATTTTAAACAATACTATTGTTAGCGTCAATAATTTATGGTTGTCCTCGTTGTTATAAGATAACCCTCGGCCACACGGTATAATGGGTGGTCAGCAGAGTGGGGGAATTCTGAAAAAGAGCCCATTAGGATGTGTTCTGATACATTGGAAAGATATTGGGAGTCCACCAGGAGGAAATGTGAATAAGAAAACTTTAATCAAATATTGTAATCAATGGTGGCCATTGTATAAATTGGATGATAAAGAAAAATGGCAAAATAATGGAACTTCAATTTATAATACTTTATTGCAATTGATGCTATTTCTCAGAATAAATGATAAATGGGATGAGGTGGCATATACTGATAGGTTTTACACCTTAAGAAATCATCCTGAGTGTCAAAAAGAGTGTGGTATAAATTTGGCCCCTCAGGATCCCTTTGTCCTGGTGTTAGAAAAGGATAAAAAGAGGGAACACAGAAAGTTGAAGTGATGTTGTTCAGCATGTAGTATTGGAGAAAGATGTCTAAAAGTGAAGGACTGGGGAGAAGTTCATTGAAAAAGCCTGGAGGGTATATAGGAATAGGGAAAACAGTGATAGAAGATTGAGTAGAACAATAGCCACCGAAACAGTTGAGACATTAGAACAAAGTGTGGGACCTCAGAGATACCCTGGAGGCAGAGGTACAGGAAGACGTCCTGTGGAAGCTCGAGGAAGTTTCTGAACAACACTGTGATCAGATCAGCCTGCTTATTATGGAGAACAAGGACACTGGAAAAAGGAATGTCCTAAATTGAGAAAAGTAAAGCCTGAGTGAATTGAATGACGGGGACCTGGGGAATCTACCCTAGCAGATTCACTGGTTAAATTTAAGCTAGGGAAACAGAATAAGGAAACAGAATTTCTTATAGATATGGGTGCCTCGTACTCTGTATTAAATCAGGAACTAATACCCATAGGTCATGATTTCATAACTGTAATTGGAGCCACTGGCCAGCAAAAGAAGGCTTTCTTTCTACAGCAAATCAAATTTAAGATTGGAAAAGAAATGGGAATTCACAAGTTCCTTTATTTACCAGAATCTCTGAAATCTTTTCTGGGACAGGACTTGTTAGAGCAATTAGAGGCACAAATAATTTTTGAAAAGGGTAAAATATAACTCAAACATGATCAACTAATGGAAATTTTAAGTTTGGCTATGATTCAAATTGAAAAACAAACTGAGGGCACCCTAGAACTTGGAGAAATCCTAGATCAAGTGTATCTAGGGGTATGGGCTTCCAAAACTCCTGGTAAGGCCAAAAATGCTATGCTGGTAAAAGTGGAATTAAAAGCTGGTTCTGGAACAGTTAAAATAAAACAGTATCATTTAAGATTGGAAGATCGAAGTGGTATAAAAGAAATAATTGAAAGATTCTTAAAGTTTGGACTACTGATAGAACGTGAATCAGAATTCAATACCACTATTTTACTGGTAAAGAAGTCAGATAGGAAATACAGAATATTACAAGACTTGATGGCAGTAAACAGAATTGTGGAAGATCTTTATCTGGTAGTAGCAAACCTATACACCTTATTAACTAGCCTGAAAGAAACATATGAATGGTTCACAGTGTAGGATTTAAAAGATATATTCTTTTGCCTCGCCTTGGCCCCTGAGAGCCACAATCTATTTGCCTTTAAATGGGAAAACCCCAATTTGGGACATAAAACTCGGCTCACTTGGAAAGTGTTACCCCAAGGTTTTAAAAATAGCCCTATAATTTTTGGAAACCAATTGGCAAAATAATTAGAATTTTGGGAAGGGCATCCAGGTAATGGTATCCTTTTGCAATACGTGGATGACATTTTGATAGCTGTGGAAAAGCAAAGAGTGTAAAGTATGGTCTGTGAGTTTATTGAACTTCCTTGGATTAAGTGGTTATCGAGTGTCATCACAGAAAGCCCAAATCCTGAAAAAATAAGTGATTTGGGACTCCTAATTTCCAAGGGACAACAACAGCTCGGAAACGAAAGAGGCCATCTGTAAGACTCCAGAGCCAACCATGGTAAAAGAACTTCAAACCTTTCTAGGACTGACAGTGATAAACAGGAAACTGATCCCATTATACATGATGGCATAGAAATAGTTGAAACCATCTATGAGAGTGGACCTGATCTGAAGGAAGAACCATTGGAAGAAGCCAACCATACCTGGTATATGGATGGAAGCAGCTTTGTGAAAAATGGAGTCCAAATGGCTGGGTATGCGGTGACAACTATAGATCATGTAATAGAGGCAAAACACCTTCCAAAAGGTACATCAGCAGAGAGGGCAGAGATAATCGCCTTAACGAGAGCACTGGAGCTCACTGAAGGACTGTAAGTAAACATATGGGCAGATTCAAAGTATGTCTTTGGTGTAGTGCATGCTGTGAGCGACTGAAATGTCATATGACTGTCTCAAAGCTTGATCATGTCTGTGCAAACCTCCAAAGAGAAGCTGCTGTGGCCTGTGAACTGGTCTGGGGAGTGTCTCCCAGACAAGCCGAGTGTATTGAAGGATGCACCCTCCCCACTTCATTGCGGTTGCATTGTCTGGACTCTTTAGACAAGCCTCAAGGGGGCAGAGGTGTACTGAGTTGGCCCCATCCTGTAGCCCTTTGAGGCTCCATTGTGTAGGCCAGACCCCATGCATGCATTGCTAATGAACTGACAAGAGGCAAACGTTCCTGCCCTGAAGCCAGATGCAACAAAACCTGTGGGACCAGAGGAAAAAAAAAACTAAAGGTGAGCAGATATGCTTATCAATGGATACGATGAACTTAAAAATGCAGCAGAAAATTTTGCTCAGCGTGCATCTACCATAGAAGCCAAATCTGTGTGCACCCACCAACAAAGAACTGAAGACTGAGGACCAACAGGACATCGCTGGATCCATGGTGGTGAGTATTCTCCCTATCCCACATCCTTGCTTTATTTCTGTCTATTTCTTCCATTCTGTCCTATCGCTACTGACGCGCAGAAACAAACTCTACAACTCAGAGAGAGTTATAAAGCGGCTATGTTTATTCTAGCCGAGGTGCAAGGGGATTTCTCCACAAAGCTTGCACCCTGTCTCTGTGGCGTGCAGAATAACGACTTTACAACCAGTAAGGTTATAAAGAAGGTATGTTTATTCAGCGCTGGGTGCACGGGGGATCGCTCCTCCACAAACGTGCACATTTTGGAGCAAAAAGCAGCTCCTTTCTATAGTGTAAAACGTTTACATATTCATTATAATCCTGAGAATAGGCAGAGATATTACAATTAGTTTTGAGAATTCATTATCATAAATCCCGCCCCAAGTCCCTCCCCGTTGCATCTGCGCAGTGGTTCCTGGTGGTCTTGGGTGGGGGTCTTCAGGATGAAGATTGAAGATGCTTCCTCTTCCTCTCATGACTTTTCACCCAATTAGGTCTTTTCAGCACGTCAATTTAGACTTCCTTGAATCCCCATTCCTTATCTTGGGACTCAGTAGTTGCAGCCCCTCCCTTATCTCAAGAGCCCATCCTGCTGAGAGCTTTATCCTGCTGAGAGCCCACCCTGCTGAGAGCCCTGCATCTATTCTGTTAAAGTTTCTCACTTCAATTCCTCCCTTTCTTTTCCTAGTAGTAAATTCTTTTACTTCTTTCATTAGCTAAAATTTACTCATAATCCTTATACTAACTAATGGTTTTACTAAAATTTGTTCTTAACTCTAACACTTATGCCTACTGTCTTATATTTATAGTTTAAATCTAGTTTTCAGGGCCTTATTGTTTTTTGGCATTGAAGTAAAGTGAAGAGCCTCGTATATAGCCTGTATCCACCTGGTAAGTCTCCAATTCCAGACATATATGGCTATAGTGAGAATTAGTAGGATCACTACTGCTATCAACAATGCTATAATTGGGTGGAGAGCTATAGTAAGTATTCCAGTAGCTGTAGGTGACCACCCAAGGAGGGTATCCCACCAGTGGTGACCAGTGCTCTTCTGTACTTGTGTTAGAATCTCATGAATTTGTTCTGTATCATGTTTCACTACAACTAACGTTTCTTTTCCTTTCCTTTTTACATCTTCTAGGATGGAGAGGAAGCCTTTATGTTGCAACATTTCTTTAATCCTATCCAAATTCATTCCTATAGAGACAGGATCTATTTTTTGAATTAAGGCCTAATCTGATTCTATTACCTGAGAGGTTAGTACTGGCATAGTATAGGCAAAATCACACCCTTCAATTTTTGTGAAATTACATACACAATGATTGGAATAGTTTCCTATCTCTACTCTATGATTAGCTATGAGCACACCTGTGCAAAGGGTACGAAGACATATACAGCCTTCTCCTATATATCATGACTGTATCATTGTTTATGGATGATTGTATCTCAAAATTACACTTTTTCATGTGTGTCTAAGCACATGTCTTCGGCCTGTATGCCGTTCCCTTCACAAACGTATCCCTGCTGGCCCATATTAATGCATAGTTCTGTGTTGATGGTTTGCCATTTATCTCCTTGCTTCCATGCCCATCTCCTATGCCCTACTGGACTGATTATCATTCCTCCATGGTTTAGTCCTATAGAGGCAACAGGGTATATGCTATGTTCGGCAGCTTCTACAACTGTTAATACAAAGGCAATTATTTTGTCATCCTGACTTTTATATGTAAAATTCACCAGCTTCCACCAGGACTGCAGCTCCCTCTCTTGAGGTTTTGCCTTTTCCCAAATTACCTTTCTAATCTCTGTTGGGAGGATTCCTTCTTCACCTTCTCTTAAGATATTGGAAATCACAATTTGCATCTACATTTGTGCCTGAATGCAACTAAGGGCCCAGGGTACATCTTTTGGTATCATTTCCAATCCGTCTACTATCATCAAATGGTCCTTAATATTGGTTCTTTCCCAATCATGGAGTAGTTTAGACGTCAGCCATTCGTGATTCCCTAAGGCTATCAAGGATGATATCAAAGGTTGTTTTTGTTTGACCAACTCTACGGTTGCGGATGCCACCTTATTCATTATTACTTTGGAGTCTATGATGTTTAGTACTCCTAGTCCTGTCTCTAAAACCCCCGTCACATCCCTTTTTGACCTTATAGTGCAAGATTTTAACCACTCTCTCCATCCCTCCTGGCTTGCTTTTATAAATGGGAGGCATTTTTGGTGGATGCCTGACATATTTAGTTGCAAATGTAATTCTGTTTGCTTCAGTGACCATTTAGGATTGTACAATATGATTCACTGACCTGTTTTCTGAATTATGTGTGGGCCTGTTTCATAAATGTGGTATCCAGGGTACAGGGGAGTTATTGACTTGACCATTGTTGTCATTGTTGGATTCACTGTCGTCGTTGTTGGCTTTATTGGCCTTGTTCCATTTTTAATTCTAAAAATTATGTTTTTATCCGGATGTTGCCATATACAGTTGACTTCTACTGTCTCTGTTAATGAAAAACTCAGCCAAGTTGGTTCAACTTGGACTTGGATCTAAAATTTAAATTTTAACCCATTTCCCTGTCATTTCCATAGGCATTCCACCATAACATTTTGTTCTAAAATGTGGTTGTGCCAACACTCCAACTTACTAGCATCACAGTCTGTAACGCTTTTAACTTGTGATGTTAAAATTGATATCTGGGTGGACCCACTATACTTGGTTCCATCCACCATTCGACATCCTATGCTAATTTAATCCCCACATATCCCCCATATCTGAGGGATTCCTTTACCTTCATTCCATATTCCTTCTTTATATACGTAACCTCCAGAGCCTTCTTTGAACATGACCACAATAGCTAAAGTTAGCCCTTGTATATCTGATTGTTTTTCCCTATGGTCTCTGTGTGCCGCAAATGAGCCTGTGACCATGGCCACTTGTCACTGCCAACACCCAGGGTGCTACAGCATCCCAGTTCACAGCATTTCCATAAATCAAGCAATCGTTTAGAAAACTTTGCGATTTGCTTCCGACTAGGGGGCGGAGTTACAACACTTATAATACTTGCTGGTTCAAAACCATTGCTTGCACAACCGATTAACATTCCCCCTTTTTTTGCCACGATCTCATACTTTCCTGTTTCCTCATCCCAGACCCATGAGTCATTCGGATATGGAGTCACTTGTATTGCTACTACTGCTAGATATTGGTTTTGCTTATTTGGCCGAAACATATACATTGGTGACAAAAAAGAACTGCTTTCCACTGTCATATCTTGACTCAATATTATGACCGAGATAAGAATAATTTCTCTGATTGGACTTGCGTGATTCTCCATTGGAACTTAGGTGCCTTCTTCACTCATGAGTGATGAATCCAAGCATTCTGTTCCTTGATTTTGATAGCAGTGTAAGAGGTCAGCAGTACTTGAAACAGTCCTTCCCACTGTGGTTCCAGGGTCTTATCTGTAAAAGACTTTACGTATACAAAATTGCCAGGCGATATTTTATGTACAGGTCCATCAAGCTCCCTGCCTCTAGTACTGTATACATATTTCTCAATCTTTGAGTTGTTTACTCAGATCTATGAGGTACTCATTCATTATTTCCTCCCCTACTTGTGATGATATCCCCATTTTTACAGAATACAGTCTTCCGCATAGAATTTCAAAAGATCTTATCCCCTCTTTGGCTCTGGGCCTCTTCCTGATTTGTAAGAGTGCCAGAGGCAAAGGCTGTGGCCAAGCCAAATTTGCTTCTTGTCCTAATTTCACAATCTGTTGTTTAATCAAGTGATTAATTTTCTCTACCTGGCCACTCAATTGTAGTTCATAAGGCGTATGCAGCTGCCAATCAATTCCTAACAGCAAACTCACTTGTTGAACTCTTTTTGATATAAAGTGTGATCCCCTATCTGAGGACATCGCTGATGGTACACCAAACCTTGGAATGATCTCTTGTAGCAAGACTTTGGTGACCTCTCAGGCTTTCGCTGTTCTACAAGGAAATGCTTCTGGCCATCCTGAAAAAGTATCTGTTAATACCAACAAATACCAGTACCCCCCTTTCCTTGAGACTTCCGAGAAATCAATTTGCCACTGTTGCCCAGGCAGGTTACCTCTGCCGATCTGTCCTACTTCGAATTTTGGGCCTCCTTTGGGGTTAGTCTGAAGGCAAAGATCACACTGTTGCGTTACTTCCCTCACTGTTGTATACAAATTTCTTGCAACAATCTTCCCAATTAAGTATTTATATAATGCTTCCATTCCCCAATGACCCTTTCTATGTTCTTCCTGAAATACTGCCCATATCGTGTGTGAGAGGACTATGACTTTCTTCTGTGAGGTAATAGCCCATCCATCCTGGTTATATTTTCCATCTAAATCCCCTGTAGGTTTAAGGTCTTCCTTATTGTAGTGGGGTTTTTCCCCTAGTGTGACCTTACTGTCTAGGATCAGTGCTCTCTCGGTTACCTGTTCCATCCATGCCACTCGTTTTGCCTCTCTGTCCACGAGCTCATTGCCTCTTTCTATGGCTGATTGTACTTTCTGGTGCGCCTTCATATGCATGATAGCCACCCTTTCTGGTAACTGAATGGCTTCTGAGAGTTTCAGAATCTCTGTGGCATGTTTGATGGTTTTTCCTTGAGAGTTCAAAGGTCCTCTTCCCTTCCAGACAGCCCCATGAGTATGCACCACTCCAAATGCATATTTTGAATCAGTCCATATGTTGTTTTTTAGTCCTTTAGCCCTCTGAAGGGCCTTTGTTAAGGCAATTATTTTGGCTTTCTGGGCTGAAGTCAAAGCAGGTAGTGGCCCAGAATCCAGGACTTCGCTAGTTGTTGTGACTGCATACCCTGAGTGTCGGGTACCGCTTACCATATAACTGCTTCTATCAGTAAACCAATCATCGGCTCCCTCCAATGGAGTGTCTTTCAGATCTGGTCGGTGGGAGTACACAGCTTCAATAGTTTCTAGGCAGTCATGTTCCAAAATTTCCCCGTTCCTCCATCTAGGAAAGAAGCTGGGTTGACAATGTTAGTCACCACTATTTCTACATCATCTAGTTCTACCATGATAGCCTGGTACCTCAGGTATCTCTGTAGTGACAGCCAGTGACCACCTTTAGCTTCTAAGACCGCTGATACAGTGTGGGAGACAAACACAGTCATTTTCTGACCCAGGGTAAATTTATGAGCTTCCTGGATGTCCAAGATTGTGGCTGCCACTGCTCTGAGACATCCTCACCATCCTTTCGCAGCCTTGCCTAATTGCTTGGAGAAACAGGCCACAGCCCTTCGATAGAGCCCAAGGTCTTGGGTTAGCATTCCCAAAGCTATTCCCTGTTTTTTTGTGAGAGAATAGAGAGAAAGGTTTACTCGCATCCGGGAGTCCAAGTGCAGGGCCTTTTTAAAGTTCATATAGGCCCTGTCTGCGTCTGGGGTCCATTCCAATCTGTTTCTACTTTTGCCTGTCTTAATAAGGTCATACAGAGGTTTGACTAGGAGCCCATACTTGTATATCCAAAGCCTACACCACCCAGTCATGCCTAAAAAGGTGCACAGTTCTTTCACAGTTCTGGGTTGTGGTGTTTGGCAAATTGCCTCTTTTCGGGATTGCCCCAGGGTACAGACTCCCGTGCTTATCTCATATCCCATATAGACAATCTGTTGCTGTACCACTTGCACCTTCTTCTGGGAGACTCTATACCCTTGTAGACCCAAAATGTTTAGGAGGCTCACCGTCCAGGCAATACATCCTTCTCTGGTTTCTGTAGCAACAAGCTATGTATTGAAGAATCTTGCCTTTGTCAGGTGGCTGGTCCCAACTTTCAAGATCTTTAGCTAATTGATTGCCAAATATCGTGGCACTGTTCTTAAATCCTTGAGGCAGCGCCATCCAAGTTAGTTGAGTTTTGCGGCCTGTTTTGTGATTTTCTCATTCAAAAGCAAATAATTTCTGGCTAGACTCATGGAGAGGGAGGCAAAAGAAGGCATCTTTTAAATCTAGAACAGTAAACCAGGCTAGTTCCTGGGTCAAGGTGATGAGCAAAGTATAAGGGTTAGCCACTACAGGATATAGGTCTTCGGTTATTTTATTAATTGCCCTTAGATGCTGTACCACCCAGTAGGACCCATCTGGTTTCTTTACTGGAAGGATAGGGGTATTGAAATCGGATTCGCATTCTTTCAGCAATCCCTGATCTAAAAATCTCTCAACGCTGGGCTAAATGCCTTCCCAGTCCTCCCGCTTTACGGGATATTGTTTTATCCTTACCGGTTTTTGCCCTTCTTTTAATTTTACTATAACTGGCGTAGCATTTTTAGCCTGCCCTGGTATATCAGTTGTCCATACTCCGGGATATACCTGGTCCATAATTTCTTTACTAATTATTTCCTTTTTTATTGGAAGATCTGTTAAAAGTAAGCTCATCATTTGTATATATTGTTGATTATTCACCTTCAGAGTAACTTCCCCTTTTTTGAATGTAATTATGGCTTGCAATTGTTTTAAAAGATATCTTCCCAAAGAGCTTTGGGTGAATTTGGTAGATACAAGAATTTATGTATACCCATTTGCTTTCCTAATTTATATTTTAATGGCTTACAAAAATCAGCTTTTTCAGTTTGTCCAGTAGCTCCTTTTACCTTCACATATTCTTCTCCTAGGGGCATCAGAGCTTGATTAAGTACTGAATAAGTTACTCTGGTATCTACTAAAAATTCTATTTCTTTTTGTTCTTTCCCTAGCTTTATTGTAACCAGTGGATCTGCTAGAGTGGATTCCTCCAGTCCCTGTCAATCTATATTTATTGATGCAAGTACTTTCCCTTTCCACTTTTGTTTCGGACAGGCAGCCTTTCAGTGTCCTCTTTCTTTACAAAATGCACACTGGTCTTTACCCAGAAACCCCTTCTTAATTTTTCTCCCCTGTAGTTAATCTATTACTGCCACTACTCTTCGTTGCCCCTTCCTATATTCGTCCTCCCTGTTGCTAAACACCCTCCATGCTTCATCCAGTAATACTTCTAGGTTCCTGCTGTCCATGGTGCGTAGTTTCTGCAACTTACACCTGGTATCCCTGTAGATTGCCCCAAAAATAACAATACCAGCTGTCGTATTCCTGCTTCGGATCCTGGGTCTAGTGGCGTATTTCGATTCATCACTTCCCTTAGCTGATCCAGGAATTCAGAAGGTGATTCTGAAGGACCCTGCTTAATTGCATATAATGCTGACCAATTTATATTTTTGGGCATGGCCTTTTCCAATCCCTTTATGATTAAATGCTGGTATCCTTTTAACCTGTCCATTTGAGCAGAATTGTTTGGATTCCACCCTGGGTCCTGAAGGGGAAAGAAATCCTTAACCTTGTTCCCCATGGTTCTGCAATAGTCTGAGGCCAAATCACCTGCTGCTTTCAGAATCAATTGTTTCTCGGTCTCTGTTAGGTAATCCAATAGTAACTGTATATCATTCCAGTCAGGATTATGTTGTTTCATTATAAACTGAAATTGTCTGGTCACGTTTATTGGGTCACTCCAGAACTCCTTTACAGCTCTTTTCCAATTTTCTAAGTCTGTGCTGGAAAAGGGTATTTTTATTAGCATGGCTCCCCCATTTGGACTGACTGCCTCCCTGAGGGGTGCCTGAAGAATTGTTTGAGCAGGTTTTCCCCATGTGCGGGAAGACACCGGGATACCTGGGGGAGAGGAGGCAGGAGTAGGGTCTGAATCTGAGTCTTGTTCTTGTTTTTGTGGCTTGGAGAAGACTGCTTTTGTGAGGGAGGCTCAAATAAGTCTTTCAGGTCGGGGTCTGATCCCTGGTGCACCTTTCCAATTTTTGTACATCTCTGGCCAACACTACATGCTGAGCAACATTGTCTCAGTTTTCCTTGTAATCCTTTATTGTTTTTTTGCTCCAAAGCAAGCACCAAGGGATCTTGTGGTATGATTAGACCACAATCTTTTTGCCGATCAGGATGATTACGGATAGTGAAAAACATGTCCGCATATGATACTTCATCCCACTTCCCCTCCCTTCTTAAGAACAACATTAACTGTAGGAGGGTATTATAGTCCAAAGTTCCATTTAGTGGCCATTGTGCCTCATTTTCCAGTTTATAAAGTGGCCACCACTGATTGTAGTATTTTATAAGAGTCTTTTTATTTTCTGTGCCCCCAGACCCAATGATATCTTTTCAATGTATTAGTATACATCCTAAGGGGCTTTTCTTTAGGACTTCTTTATTGTGGGTATTTCCCATCCTGCTCCCATTGCAATCCCAAAGAGTTTGCTTCAGATTAAAGTGAGAACAAATGGGGGACACTCCTATATTTTCTCTTTATGCTTGAAATTTCCTAATTTTATCCCAAAGCACAACCTATCTTAACTGTGGCAACCGTAATATTGGTACAGGCAATTACCACAACTGAAACAAGCCGAACCCCAGCAGCTTTTACCCTATACACAGAGTCAATGTGTTACCACAGATTATGGCAACAAAAGCAACAAAGGATTACAAAAATTATTATTCCAGCTACTATCCCACCAGCGGTCATCAGGAACATACAACCCATCATACCAGCCTCATACACTCTTAATATGTTGTTAGATATTCCCCTACAACCACTTTTCTCACCTGGCAGCTGAATTTGCTTCATTCGTCTCCAGCCGCTCTCACTGCAGAGAAGACGGAACCGCGGATCAGAACTCCACATTCGCTTCACAGCTGTGCTGCGTCTCACTCACACTCTGATATCAGTTCGCTTTGTTCGTCTCTGGCTGTTCTCCTCATGGAGAACACAGAACCATGGACCAGAACTCCACACTCGCTTCGCAGCTGTGCTGTGTGTCTCTCACACTCTGCAAGCACTCAGTCACACAATTACTTAAAGGGCCCGTCTTGTTTTTCACTCACGCTCATGCTACAAAGTGTACCAATTCAAATAATAGCCAAATTTGCATACCACGTAAGCAGTAAACCATTAATCATTTGCCACAGGTATAAAGACAGTTAAGATAAATTCAACACATATGTCAATATTTCCATTTACCATGGGTTACAACAGATGACATGAATGATAGCTATCCCATTTAACACTTTAAACAGAGCTCTTTCTGAGGTGCCTTAATCAAACTGGGTACCCCTCTAGGCTGTATGCCAGATGTCTCTGCATGCCTTACCAGCCTCCCGTTACCCCATAAACATACCTTTGTTCGTAGTTTAGAAGGATCTTGTCTGCCCCCACAGTGAACGGCTGAGAGCGGAGTTCCTCCGAGAATTCCCAGGCTGCGGATAGGATGTCCATTCCTCAGTCATTCCGGCAGCCAAGCAGAGAGAGTCCCACCTGGGTTGCCAAAATGACGTGCAGAATAACGACTTTACAACCAGTAAGGTTATAAAGAAGGTATGTTTATTCAGCGCTGGGTGCACGGGGGATCGCTCCTCCACAAACGTGCACATTTTGGAGCAAAAAGCAGCTCCTTTCTATAGTGTAAAACGTTTACATATTCATTATAATCCTGAGAATAGGCAGAGATATTACAATTAGTTTTGAGAATTCATTATCATAAATCCCGCCCCAAGTCCCTCCCCGTTGCATCTGCGCAGTGGTTCCTGGTGGTCTTGGGTGGGGGTCTTCAGGATGGAGATTGAAGATGCTTCCTCTTCCTCTCATGACTTTTCACCCAATTAGGTCTTTTCAGCACGTCAGTTTAGACTTCCTTGAATCCCCATTCCTTATCTTGGGACTCAGTAGTTTCAGCCCCTCCCTTATCTCAAGAGCCCATCCTGCTGAGAGCTTTATCCTGCTGAGAGCCCACCCTGCTGAGAGCCCTGCATCTATTCTGTTAAAGTTTCTCACTTCAACTGTCAAGTAGACAAATATTTATTGCACCAAAGCATACATATTCATTAGAAAAGGCCGGATTATTACAATTAGTTCGGGGAATAGGTGTGGTTATTATAATTATGCAAGGGGAGAAGTACGTGGTCTTCTTCACTGAGTCTGCTCTTTCCAGGGCATGTGCTGTGAAGCGAAGTCCAGGTGTCTTCTTCTAAATCAGCAAGATCATCCTCCCTAGATAGCATCTCTGAGTCCTTTTGTTCAAGTTTAAGTTTATCTAAGTGCCCACTGAGGGCTTTGAGTAGGTGCCCATTCAGGGCTTTGACTCTGCTATCGGTCCTTTTAATTCATACCCCCGGGCTACCTGCTACTTTCTTATCAAAGCCAATCCCCAAACTATCTGGTAAACTACACTGAACCCACAGAACACGTCTGGACAAGCAGGATTTTTAGACAACGTTCAGAAATCATCATATGTTGCTATAAGTAAATAATTTGCAAGGAAAGTGGTCGTTTCTCTGTATCAGTTCCCCCCTTTTATTTCACCTATGCAAATTCTTTTGCTGTATCATGAATAGCAGTTACAACATTGAATAAACAAGTTACTACAATTATCACAGCTATTCCTCTGATCAATGCAAGTAATTGTTTTAACGATGTGAAGTTTGGTAACCATGAAGTAAGCTTGTTCCATATTTCTTTAAAGCCTAAAGAAGCATCATCCTTTCATATTCCCTGCAAAATACTTATTTATTGCAATATTATTCCTAAATCTACATTTATTTTTCCTGTTTCGCCTATGTATGTACAACAGCAATTCACAACTGTGCTCAATCCCCCATGTGAGGCCAACATCATGTTTCACTGTCAGCACTCCAGACTGAGAAATTATTTCATTCAATAACACTTATTAGTTCTGCATGGGAATGCATCTGGCCAACCTGAGAAGGTATCTGTTAATACTAATAAATACCGACATCCCCTTTTCTTGGGAGTTCAGAAAAATCTATTTGCCAATGTTGTCCCAGACTATTACCTTTCCCTATAACTCCATTTTGAATCTTACTTGATGTGTTTGGGTTGTGGTTTGTTTTGTTTGGTGGGTTGTTTGGGGTTTTTTTGTAAACAGCATAGTCAGCTTACTGATTTTTGATTTAGATGCTTGTATAGAGCATCTGCTCCTCAGTGTTTTCTTAAGTTCACCTAAAACTAACTTCCATTGTATTTTAGAAGGCACTATTATTCGTCTATCTGAAATATAAAACCATCTATCTTTATTACCCTTTATTAATCAATTTTTGATCTTCCTTCGAATATTTAGGTTGGAAGTTTTACCATCTGGGACCAAAGCTAATGCTATGGTTGTCATTTCTGCTGCTTGTCTGGCCTTCCAATCTGTCAAACTTTCCAATTTCCTGTTCAGGGTTACCGTTTTGATGCCTCGACAGTGCATGATGGCTACTTTTTGAGGGAGTTTTATGGCTTCTAGCAGCTTAAAATGTCCTCTGCATGTTTTATTTGTTTTCCTTGTGCTGTGAGTAATCCTCGTTCTTTCCATACAGCACCATGAGCATGTACTACTCCAAAAGCATATTTCGAGTCTGTCTATATATTAAATCTTTTTCCCTTTTGCCAGTTCTAAAGCTCTGGTCAAGGCAGTTATTTCAGCCTTCTGAGCAGAAGTCCCTACTGGCAATAGTTTAGCTTCTATTACTTCAGAAGTGGTAGTCACAGCATATCCTGCCTTACGGTTTTTCCCTGTTTTATGAAGCTGCTTCCGTCCGTTAACCAGGTGCCTTCAGCATCCTCAAGTGGTTCTTCTTTTAAGTCAGGTCTACTGGAGAAAATGGCTTCCATGATCTCCAGACAGTCTCTGATGTGGTCCTGCTGAGAAAAGAGGCTGGATTCACAGTATTAGTGGTCACAATGTTTACATCATCCTGTTCCACCAGGATGGCTTGATATTTTAGAAATCTGGAAGGAGAAAGCCATTGGCCTCCTTTTTGTTATAGGACAGCCGAGACAGTATGGGACGCCAATACCATCATCTTTTGGCCCATAGTAAACTTTTGGGATTGTTGAATGTTGAGAACAACTGCTACAGCTGCTCTCAAACATCCAGGCCATCCTTTGCTCACTTCATCCAGTTGCTTAGAAAAGTAAGCAACTACTTGCTTATAGGGTCTGTTGGGCCAGCACTCCCAGTGCTATTGCCTTGTCTCTCATGGGAAAACAACCAAAAGGGTTTAAAAACATCAGGGAAGCCCAAGGCAGGAGCTCTCATCAATTCCTTCTTTAATTGTTCAAATGCCTTTTTAGCCTCCCCAGTCCACATTAATCTTGATGGATTTTCCTTTAGAAATGAATACAATGGCTTTATCAAAAGTCTATAATTATTTACCCACAATCAGCACCAACCTGTCATCCCAAGGAAAGTTTGGAGTTCTTTTACCGTTCTGGGTTCACGTGTGCAACAGATGGCCTCTTTCCATTCTCAGCTCTTGTTCTCCTGGAATCCCGAATCCAAAGTAGGTCACTAGCTGCTGGACCAGTTGAGTTTTCTGTTGAGAGACTCGATATCCACTAAGTCCCAGAAAGTTAAGCAAACTGACAGTCCATTGTACGCAGTCTTCCTTCGCCCTTGTAGCTATGAAAAGGTCATCTACATATTGTAGTAAAGTTCCTCCTGGTGAGGGCGGGGTCCAGGTTTCAAGTTCCAGGGCCAATTGATTCCTAAAGATAGTGGGGCTGTTTTTAAAACCTTGTGGTAACACTGTCCAGTTTAACTGGGTTTTCCTCCCTGTATCAGGGTTTTCTCATTCAAAAGCAAATAGCTTATGGCTTTTTTGCTAAGGCCAGGTAGAAAAACACATCTTTTAGACCCAATAGTGTAAACCATATATGAACTGCTTTTAATCTAGTTAACAAAGTATAAAGATTTGCCACTATAGGATATAGGTCTTATACAATTTTGTTTTGATTCACGGAAAAAGACTCTACAACTCGAATAGAGTTATAAAGCAGGTATGTTTACTCTGGTGACAGGGTGCAAGGGGATTTCTCCACAAAGCTTGCACACCCACCGCACATTTTACCAAAAAACTTACAGAGTGTGGATATCCATATTCATTGGATTATATAACACAAACATACATATGCATGAGTAAGGCTGGGTTAGTTAGAAAGGTTGATGTCAACAGTTTATGTCATCTTTGCACCTGCCCATTGCCTCCTGGCGGTCGTCTTCAGGGGTCTTTGGGAGGAAGGCTCGTAGTCTTTCTCACTTTGTTTTTTTCCCCAGAGCATGCGCAGATTCTCTTGGCCAATTTCCTGAATAACAAGAGTGTTTTCAGATGGTTTACTTTCTATCTTAATCTAAGAGAACCAATAGAACTTCGACCATTCGTATATGGCTATCTTTACTCATTAGCAAAATTCTAACTACTTAGAGCCACCTGTTCCTCAAGGACAAAAGTATAATATTTTGCTGAACATTGTAACCCTTGGTAGATTTTCACAGTGAACTGCTTTGTTTTGATGAACACAGTAGTCCTTGGTAAAATTCCACATAACAGTCTGGGCAAGCAGGATTCTTTAAAACAAGTAATCATTTCTCTGTATCAGTTTATTGCCCTTAAATTCTGAACTAATCCATAACGCCATCAGATTTCCTTTCTTTTATAAGTAAAGATAGGGGTATTATACCCTGGTTTGCATTCAATTAACAGTCCAAATTGCAAAAATTGATCAATAATTTCTTTTTTCCCTATCTGTTCTTCTGCACATAAAGGATATTGTTTAATCCTTACTGGAGCAGCTCCTGGTTTTAATTTGATTTCTATTAATTTGGCGTTCTTAGCCTTACCTGGTATTCCTGGATATACCTGGTCCAAAATTTCTGTTGGTATTGATACAGAGAAATGATTATTTGTTTTGAGATTTATTTACTTATTGTCCTGGTTCAGCTAGGATAGGGTTAAGTTTCCCCAGCAGAGAAGGGGGAAGAAAACTCCAGGCAGGTTATTCATACCATGCTGACAGTCAGGTCCAGGCACGGGAGCACAGGAACTTTTTCCTTGGTGGCTTTGGTGGCAGGGAGCACGCGAGCGAGCTGTCTGTAACCATTGCGCTATTTCTCTGTATATCTTTTGTCTTGTTTACTGTCATTGCTGTTTATTGTTGTTATCATTGCTACTTTTGTTGTTCAGATTGCTTATTACGCTGTTGTATTGAATTTTCTTCTTATTTTAACCTGGGGTTTGTGCCTCACTTCCAGCCTGACCAGCTGAGGGTGGGGCAACGGCAACATGGTCTCTGGTCCCGGCAGGGCTTAAACCATCACACTTATTTACTTATAGAAAACTGCTTAGCAACTTATTTACTTATTTATAGCAAGTTATAGTCGTTTTTTACCAGACTGTTCTGTGGAATTTTACCAAGGACTACTGTGTTCATCAAAACAAAGCAGTAAAATCTACCAAGGATTACAATGTTCAGCAAAATATTATACTTTTGTCCTTGAGTAACAGGTGTCTCTAACTAGTTGGAATTTTGCTAATGAGTAAAGATAGCCATATACGAATGGTAGAAGTTCTATTGGTTCTCTTAGATTAAGATAGAAAGTAAACCATCTGAAAACACTCTTGTTATTCAGGAAATTGGCCAAGAGAATCTGCGCATGCTCTGGGAAAAAAAACAAAGTGAGAAAGACTACGAGCCTTCCTCCCAAAGACCCCTGAAGACGACCGCCAGGAGGCAATGGGCAGGTGCAAAGATGACATAAACTGTTGACATCAACCTTTCTAACTAACCCAGCCTTACTCATGCATATGTATGTTTGTGTTATATAATCCAATGAATATGGATATCCACACTCTGTAAGTTTTTTGGTAAAATGTGCGGTAGGTGTGCAAGCTTTGTGGAGAAATCCCCTTGCACCCTGTCACTGGAGTAAACATACCCGCTTTATAACTCTATTCGAGTTGTAGAGTCTTTTTCCACGAATCAGTATTGTGCTCTCCTTTTCAGTCTGTAACAAACTTAAAGTTTGATTATTTGGTTTTCCTTTATTTTAAACTCAGTTCCTTGGGCAGTAAAACCAATCTTTTTTCCTAGTTGTTCTAACAGGTCTCTCCCTAATAATGGTTTAGGGAATCAAGGCAAATAAAGAAACTTATGTATAACTCTTTGTTTTCCTAATTTATACTTTATAGGCTGCATAAAGAAAGCCCTTTCAGTCTGGCCAGTTACTCCAACCACTGTTATAAAATCTTTGTCCATAGGTATTAAACGTTGGTTCAAAACAGTGTAAGAGGCTAGGTGTTCTCAAAACCTATTACTTTGTTTCTGTAATAGCATCTAGCGTTAAGTCTGTATCTTTCTAATCAGGGTCCTAGTTCAAATCTTTCTGTGTCCCCTAGTGGGTCATCCCAGTAGTTTGTCACTACCTCCTTCCAAGCATCTAACCCATTCATACTAAAGGAGACTTTATTTCGGGTTATTCCTCCCGGTCCCATCGCTTCTCTGAATGGTGACTGTATAGTTGAACCTGACACTGGACCTGTTTTACGAGTCTGGGCATTGACTGGAATGCTACCTCCCACAACCTCCTAACACAAAGGGGTTATCATCCTGAGAAGGTCATACATTAATATCCAATTTTCCCCTTTTTTCTCTCAGAAGGCCACACCTTAATTAACACAAAAAAATATTACTATCCACTCTTCCCCCTATTCACTCTTATAAGGTCACACCTTAATTAGATCCTTTCTGTTCCCGAGAACTCTGTTCATGTATAAAGCAGGGGAGTGGTCCTCTCAGGAAGGCAGCATGTAAGTTCCAAACACAACACAAACTTGCCTCCTTATGTTCCTGAGAAGTCCCTCTTAACACAGTGAGGCAACACGGCACTCTTGTCTTTAGGGATCCTGTCCGTGACACCAATTTAATGTCCAGATCTAATGTCGGGGGAGGCTTTGATACAATCCCCAAAGCGAGATTAAGACATAAACTAAGTCAAATGCTGTATACCCAAACCAGGGTTTTATTATTAAAAGTGAAGAGGGGTAGTGATGTTACTGATTTTATTACCAACTGAAATTAAATGGTGTTTGATTTTAATATAAGTATAGAATTAAGACATATTTTAGTAAAAATCATTTATTTACATTTATTGTACTTTGAATCTAGCAACCGACTGCTACTCTAAAATCCCTGTACAGCCCCGTACCAAGGCCGAAGGGATTGGCCACAATTGTCTAGTAGGAATGGTTAGAACCTAGGTAATAAAACACAAGGTGATTTGTAAACTGATTTATAATACATATATAAGACTAGAAGAATGCAAGTAGTTGTCAAGGTCCAGGATTAATGGGAACTGAGGGAAGTGACCATAACAGCTTGCAAGTACCTGCCAAGAAAACTGTGTCCTTAAGCAAAAGGTAATTCAAGCAGGGGGAGATCACGACCATTGAGCCATGGACCACCTACTCACATTACACCCCAGACCCATTTCTAGACATTTCTAACCTTTACTGCGAAGAATCAGAAATAGGAGGAGAATATGTTAATGATTTTGTGAAATAAGTTGACATGATTCGTGTTATTATAAAATAATGTCAGGACTTTTTAGTCCATTTTCACCTACCTCAGCACATGGTTTTGCACAGTGTAAAATAAGTTGAAAATATTGCTCTTTTTATATGTATTTTTGACAGAACTGTTTTTGTATAACTGCAGGTTTGAGGGGGCAGGGTGACATAATGTGTAAATAGCTCTCTTTATTTTTTGCAAAGCCATCCTGACTCCGTGTTCTAATGGGCCGGTCCAACTGGTTCTGTTAAGTGTTGTTTACAGTTATCCGGGCCCAAGAAGAAGTTGTTTGTAAGACGCATGCTCGAAGTTCGGGGTCACCAAAAGGGCAGGCCGAGGAAGAGTGTTTACTTCATCCCACGACCACCAGAGAGGGGCGAAAAAGACCCCAACAGACAAAGAGAGCATGCGCAAGAAAGATCTCCATAAACCCACCCTTTTCCCGGAAATCCTATGAATATGTATTAAAGGGTATAACTATGTATGAGAAGAGAGAGAATAAATACTAAGGAGGGAAACAGGTCGGTGTGGGCCAGGTAGAGTAGGGGCTCCCGGTCCGTCCAGCGTTGTTTTTGCTTATCTTTATTTATTTAATAAATTGGAAATTTTGTTTATGACTAAATTTGAATGCGATCATTTATAACAATTTTGGAGGCTCGTCCGGGATGGTTTTAGCTCCTGATTTCTGACTCAATTTAGGAGAGGCGCCCCACCATTTGGTGGCTCCTGATCAGGTCGGGTTAGGACTAACGCCATCCTGAACCAAAAGAAATAAGGGTAAGCAAAAGGATTTTAAAAGATTTTGAACTCCCTTGTTGGCTGCAGCAGTTTATTTTACCCGTAATTCTGCGCACGAAGATCCGGACGAAGACGACGGAGTCGTAAGCATTGCGTATACCGTTTGGTTGGGTGGGATTTGGTTGCCTGTGTGTCTGAGAGTGTGATTGAGACGGAACCTGGTTCTGAAGTGATTGTGGAGGTCTTCTAACCACGGTTCCAATCTCCCATGAGGGAATTGGCTGGTGAAGGACTGAAGCGATTCTTATAGGATTTGTGGGTGGGTAATATGTCCTAAAACACCCTGCAAGACACTCTTACTGGTAACCAAGGGCTTTAGGAATTGCCACTGTAAAATTCGTAGATGGGTCAGAAGAAATCGAAGACCCAGGACCAGGAAAAAGGGAGTAAATTACCAGACATACCACCAGACAGTCCGTTAGGCATAATGATTAGAAATTGGAAAGAAAGGGGCCCCAGAAAAGGAAAAAGTAAACAAAAATTAATTCACTGTTGTATGGTTGACTGGCTGAAGAAACCTTTAAAACCACACGTTTTCTGGCTGACTTTTGGTTCTTTTGAAGACTGGATTTGCCAGGCTTTAAATACCTATATCAACTCAAAAGAACCATTTAATCAAGAAGAAAGTGATTATGCACAATTATGGATCAGGGCTTCACGTCCGTATCCAGCCTGAATATTAGCATTAAAAAAGGATGAAAAATCTGAGGAAGGGGATAAGAGCGAGGAAAGGACAGAAAAAGATAATAAATGGGAACCATTAGATAATTTGCCACCCCTGTATTTTAATAACCCGCCTCTGGTGGCAGCTGCTCCTCCTGTGGCTGTAATACCACCGCCTCTGCAACCTACAGCACCCAAAATAGAACAGCCTCCAGCTGCACATACTAGGAGTAGAACTGCAGCATATGAAGAAACTCCTTTATATCCCCTACGGGAGGTGCCTCTTGGAGGAAATCAGGGAGGCATTGGGTTTGTTGCGGTTCCTTTAAATACCACAGACGTAAGAAACTTCAAGAAAGAAAAAGGAACCTTATTAGATGATCCTTTGGGAGTGGCTGAAAAATTAGATCAATTCCTGGGTCCAAATACGTACTCCTGGGAAGAGATACAGTCAATTTTGGGAATTCTATTTACTGTTGAGGAAAGAGGAATGATTAGACAATCAGGAATGAGAATTTGGGAAAGGCAGAATCAAGCAGGACCTCCGGGGGACCAGAAATGGCCAAATGTGGATCCCCACTGGGATCACCAGCAACCCCATGGGAGGCAAAATATGAGGGATTTGAGAATGCTAATTATACAGGGAATAAAAGAAGTGGTTCCCTGCAGACAAAACATTAACAAAGCATTTAACGCACAACAGGGAAAGGAGGAGTCTCCAACAGAATGGCTGGAGAGATTAAAAAAAAGTTTACAAATGTATTCTGGCATTGATCCAAATACAGTAGCGGGAACTGCGTTTCTCAGAACACAATTTGTGGCAAAATCCTGGGGTGATATAAGAGGGAAATTAGAGAAATTAGAAGATTGGCAAGAAAGGGGGTTGGAAGAATTACTGAGAGAAGCACAAAAAGTTTATGTTAGGAGAGATGAGGAAAAACAGAAAATGAAAGCAAAAATCTTTGTAGCGGCTGTAAGAGAAAGCCAGAAAAATGAAACTCCTTCTGGAGAAAAGAGAGAAAAGAAAGCAGAGTGGCCGCCCCCAAAAAGACCTTACCGAGAAGGGTTGGCTGTCCCTATATGTTACTACTGCAGTAAGAAGGGACATATTAAAAGAAACTGCTGCAAATGGGAGCGAGATGAGAGGATGTTTCAAGAAGAACAGGAGTGTCAGGGACAATACCTTCTGGGGACTTAGACATCGACAGAGCCCTTGATAAAATTATTAATTGATCTCCATAAAGAGGAAGTTTCATTTTTAGTTGATATAGGAGCCGAAAAATCAACTATTCAGAAATTACCAAAAGGAATAGAAAAAGGAAAGATTTATATGTCAGTAATCGGAGCAAAAGGGGAACCTTTTAAGGTACCTATTTTGGAAGATATAGAAATAGAAATAGAAGAAAGAATTTGTCTTAATTATTTACTTCTGCTCCCTGAAGCAGAATATAATTTATTGCGGAGAGATTTGATTTTAAAACTGAATTTAAGCAGCCACAGCCCAGACAGTAGTAAAAACATTATTAGAACATTTAATTCCTAGATATGGAATAATCCAATATATTGATTCTGATCAAGGCACACATTTTACTTCTAAGAAAATAAAATTATTGAGTCAATCATTAGGTATTCGGTGGGAATACCATACCCCATGGCATCCACAGAGTTCAGGAAAAGTAGAAAGAATGAATCAAACAATAAAACAACAATTGGCCAAATTAATGGTTGAGACACAGATGCCGGACAAAATGTTTACCATTGGCACTTATAAGAACCAAACCGTATAGTGAGACTGAATTATCTCCTTAAGAAATGCTATATGGTATGCCTTATTTTCAGGGAATGCCCCTGGAAAATAATGCAATTGAAGATTATAATATTCAAAAATACATAATTGCCATTGGGAAAAGATTAAAAGATTAAGATAAATTGGGATAATATCTCAAACCCCACCTTTGGGATTCCCAATTCATCAAATAGAACCAGGAGATAAAGTTTTAATAAAAACATGGAGAGAAGAAAACTTATCTCCCCTTTGGGAAGGACCTTTTCTTGTTTTATTGACTACAGAAACAGCCATGAGGACTGCCAAAAAAGGATGGACACATGCATCGTGGGTAAAAGGTCCAGTGAAGGAGTGGAAATAACATCTGAACCAGAAGAAACTAAGTTGACTATCAGAGGAACCTAATGAGGTTGTATGATTACAGACTCGAATTCAAAGGAACTTAGCCGTCACTAAATGGGAGGAATACCCCAGTTAATAACACAGAACAGCAGAATCTTAAATTGGGCCAGTACTTCACCTTGTCCTGTTTGTCATCAATGCAGCTTATATCTTATTTGCCATTGTTATTATTGTGGAAAACATATAATCCAATTTAATAGGTTACAGAGAATTTATTTGGTGAATACATTATCTCCTTTTTGTATCAGGTGCAAACGTAATAATCCATTGGAGCTGCTGAAAAGGACAAGATATTTTTGTTGTCGAACTAATAGGGTTGTAATAATAGGAAAATAAGAAGAAAATAAAGTGTAAGACATGTTAACTGTGGGAATTTCATCATAACTGTTCCTATGCAATTTGGGAAATATATTTATACATAGAGAGAAAGTATTCAAAGATTAAAATATCAAGTCTTTTTGGATATAGCATACAAATTAAACTTAAGAGGCAACTCTGCAACTTTTCAGATACTTAAGATACCACCAATTAAAGGAAGAGGGCAAGACTGGATAGGGAACAGGTGGTGCGGCCAGAAAAAGGTCTGCCAAGGGCTGCAACCCCTTTGGGCTGTGACTGATGACCACTATGGCTCTTACCAGACCTCTTCTGATCCTACTTGGAGTGCCAATGTATACCATACTGTTTACAGTTGCAAGGGTTCCGATACGCCTTGTGCAAGGAGGAAAACAGAACTATATGCCATGATCCAAAAGAACTTCCTTATCAATACTGAATAGAGATTAGAACATGATCTTTTGATGCTTGTAAAGTGTCAGTACAACACTAGTTACTATTTAATTCATTTTACTATGAGATGGAAACAGGAGTAAAGTATGAGATTCCCACAGTAGCGAAGAATTCATTTGTAAATCTAGTTGTCCAAGTGTATACAAAAGTGGAAGACCCAGTTTAAATTTGGAAATAATTCCGTTTGATATTGTGTTTCACTAGGTTAATACATTCAGTTATACAGGGGATGCAAATATCTGCTACACAATTAGGAATGAAAACACGAATCAATATTATGGAAAAAGAAGAGGAGGGATTGTGAAATAACATGATTTGTGTTATTATAAAATAATGTCAGGACTTTTTAGTCCATTTTTCACCTACCTCAGCACATGGTTTTGCACAGTGTAAAATAAGTTGAAAATATTGCTCTTTTTATATGTATTTTTGACAGAACTGTTTTTGTATAACTGCAGGTTTGAGGGGGCAGGGTGACATAATGTGTAAATAGCTCTCTTTGTTTTTTGCAAAGCCATCCTGACTCCGTGTTCTAATGGGCCGGTCCAACTGGTTCTGTTAAGTGTTGTTTACAGTTATCCGGGCCCAAGAAGAAGTTGTTTGTAAGACGCATGCTCAAAGTTCGGGGTCACCAAAAGGGCAGGCCGAGGAAGAGAGTTTACTTCATCCCACGACCACCAGAGAGGGGCGAAAAAGACCCCAACAGACAAAGAGAGCATGCGCGAGAAAGATCTCCATAAACCCACCCTTTTCCCGGAAATCCTATGAATATGTATTTAAGGGTATAACTATGTATGAGAAGAGAGAGAATAAATACTAAGGAGGGAAACAGGTCGGTGTGGGCCAGGTAGAGCAGGGGCTCCCGGTCCGTCCAGCGTTGTTTTTGCTTTATTTAATAAATTGGAAATTTTGTTTATGACTAAATTTGGATATCATCATTTGTAATAATTTTTTAGGAATTATATGTTTGTGTATGAATACTTAATGAATATGTATGAGTAAGTTCTATATAAGGTGTATGATTCTGGTGCCTGGTACGTGTTGTTGCTGAGAGCACTCCCCTACACCTCCAGCAGTCAATGAAGAAGTGTCTGCTTATCTGCATTAAATTGGTGTCAATAAGTTATTTTTATCCCCGTTTTCGGTGACAGTGATAGGACAGAATGGAAGGAAAAGACAGAAATAAAGCAAGGATGCAGGATAGGGCTGCCAGAATAATCACCACCATGGATCCAGCAGTGTCCCCTTGGTCTTCAGTCTTCGGTTTTTCGGTGGTGGGTGAACACCAAGCAAAATTTTCTGCTGCCTTTTTAAGTTCATTGTATCCGCTGATTAGTATATCTGCCCACCTTTGGGTTTTTGTTTGGTTTGGGGTCGGGGTTGTTTGGGTTTTTGTTTTTTTTTTTAATCCGGTCCCACAGGTTTTGCTGCATCCTGCTTCTGGGCAGAACTGTTTGCCTCCTATCAGTTCATAAGCAATGGGGTCTGGCCTACACAATAGAGCCACAAAGGGCTACAGGATGGACCCAGCACAGTACACAGTTCTCAGCTTTCCTGACACTTAGGGCAGTCAATATCCCGCCCAAACTCGACCGACAGGTTTTGCTCACACCACATACATTCTAAAACATACAAAGGTTTACAATCATTTTCTGGGTGTAATAGACACTACGCAGGTTCCCACATTCATTGAAAATTACATATTAAGATCACAACAGTTATTTATCAATTGATTCGTCCTTCTCCAGCTGTGTTTCTTGCGGGATAACAGAACCATGGATTCAGACTCTGCACTCACTTCATACTTATTTGTACCTCTCACTCACACACAAAACAATCACATAATCATACAAAGAGATCCCTTACAGTTATGTGGTGGTTTAAGTCCTGCCGGGACTGGAGACCACATTGCTGTTGTCCCTCGCCCACCCTTGGACACAAGTAGGGCACAAACCCCAGGATTGAAATAAGAAGAAATTTAATACAACAGTGTATTAAACAATCTGAACAACAACAATAGCAATAGCAATAATAACAACAATGAACAGTAATAACAGTAAACAAGAAAAAATATATATATACAGAGAAATACTGCAGTAAACACAGCCACCTCGCCGCACGTGCTTCCCGCGCCGAAGCCACAAAGGAAAAAGATCCTGCGCTGCCGCGCCGGACCTGACGTCAGCATGGTATGAATAACCCGGCTGGAGATCCCTTCCCCCTCCCTGCTGGGGAAACCTAACCCTATCCTAGCTGAACCAGGACATAATCCACCCCTTTATTCTATACCATCTGTATCAGGTCCAGCTGTCATTTAGCAGTTAACAATAACAAAACAACAATTTACACAGGCACAGCATAATTCACGCTATGTTCTCACCCAGAATCAAGTCCCCCTGTGGTACGCATCGGACCTCTCCATTGTCCTGCATCACCCACCAGGTACACCCAGGTCCTTGGGCAAAAGCAATCCTGTGGAGGGGTTTGCCTTTACCTTTGCCTGGCGCAGGACTAAACCAGACCATTTTTCCCAATATATTCCTCATGCGCACCACAGGGACTTTATCCCCATCTACAGCACGTGGAGGTTTCGACTGAGCCGGGACAGCTCGACTGGCAGATCCTCTTGTGTTGACTAGCCAGGTGGCCTTTGCTAGATGCGTGTCCCAGGCTTTGAAGGTCCCACCTCCCAGTGCTTTCAATGTGGTTTTTAACAGTCCATTGTAGCGCCCAATCTTCCCAGAGGCTGGTGCATGGTAGGGGATATGGTAGACCCACTCGATGCCGTGTTCTTCTGCCCAGGCATTTATGAGGTTGTTTTGGAAGTGGGTCCTGTTGTCTGACTCAATTCTCTCTGGGGTGCCGTGTCGCCACAGGACTTGGGTTTCAAGGCCCAGGATGGTGTTCCGGGAGGTGGCGTGGGGTGCTGGGTAAGCTTCCAGCCATCCAGTGGTTACTTCCACCATTGTGAACACGTGGCGCTTCCTTTGGCGGGTCTGTGGCAGTGTGATGTAGTCGATCTGCCAGGCCTCTCCATATCTATATTTCATCCATCGCTCTCCATTTCGCTGGGGCTTCACCCGCTTGGCATGTTTGATTGTGGCACATGTCTCACATCTGTGGATGATCTCTGCCATGGTGTCAATAGTAAGGTCCACCCCTTGATCTCGAGCCCACCTGTATGTTGCATCTCTACCTTGGTGGCCCGAGGTCTCATGGGCCCACCGGGCTATGAACAGTTCACCTTTGCGCTGCCAGTCCAAGTCCACCTGAGCCACCCTAATCTTAGCAGCTTGGTCTGCCTGCTGGTTGTGTCGATGTTCATCAGTGGCCCGACTCTTGGGTACATGGGCATCCACATGGCGCACCTTCACCATGAGGTTTTCCACTCAGGCTGCAATGTCCTGCCATACTTCAGCAGCCCAGACGGTTTTACCCTTACGTTGCCAGTTGCTCTGTTTCCATTGCTGCAACCATTTCCACAGGGTATTTGCCACCGCCCATGAGTCGGTGTAGAGGTAGAGCCTCGATCACTTTTCCCGCTCAGCAATATCCAAAGCAAGCTGGATGGCTTTCACCTCTGTGAACTGGCTTGATTCACCCTGTCCCTCAGCAGCTTCAGTGACTCGTCATGCGGGACTCCATACAGCAGCCTTCCATCGTCGATGTTTTCCTACAATGCGACAAGACCCATCAGTGAACAGGGCATATCGCTTCTCCTCATCCGGCAGCTCGTTATATGGTGGGGCCTCCTTAGCACGTGTCACCTCCTGTTCTGGTGACATCCCGGAATCTTTGCTCTCTGGCCAGTTCGTAATCACCTCTAGTATCCCTGGGCGGCTGGGGTTCCCTATTCAAGCCCGTTGTGTTATCAGCGCAACCCATTTACTCCACATGGCATCGGTTGCATGATGTGTGGAGGAAGACTTTCCTTTGAACATCCACCCCAGCACCGGCAGTCGGGGTGCCAGGAGGAGCTGTGTTTCAGTGCCGACCACTTCTGAGGCAGCCCGAACTCCTTCGTACGCTGCCAGTATCTCCTTCTTAGTTGGTGTGTAATTAGCTTCAGAGCCTTTGTATCCCCAGCTCCAAAAGCCTAGAGGTCGGCCTCGGGTTTTCCCAGGTGCTCTCTGCCAGAGGCTCCAGGTAGGGCCATTCTCCCTGGCTGCGGTGTAGAGCATGTTCTTAACCTCCTGCCCTTCCCGGACTGGCCCGAGGGCTACTGCCTGGGCAATCTCCCGCTTAATTTGTTCAAAGGATTGTTGTTGCTCAGGGCCCCATTCAAAATCGTTCTTCTTACGGGTTACATGGTAGAGAGGGCTCACAATCAGGCTGTAGTTCGGGATGTGCATCCTCCAGAACCCCACAGCGCCCAGGAAAGACTGAGTCTCCTTCTTAGAGGTTGGTGGGGCCATGGCTGTTATCTTGTTTATCACCTCCATTGGGATGTGGCGACGCCCATCTTGCCATTTTATCCCTAGGAATTGAATTTCCCTTGCAGGTTCCTTGACTTTCTTTTGCTTAATGGCAAAGCCGGCCTTCAGGAGGATTTCAATTATCTTCTTCCCTTTCTCAAAGACTTCCTCAGCTGTGTCCCCCCATACAATGATGTTATCAATGTACTGCAGGTGCTCTGGGGCCCCACCTTTCTCCAGTGCAGTATGGACCAGTCCATGGCAAATGGTGGAGCTGTGGTTCCACCCCTGGAGCAATCGATTCCAGGTGTACTGGATGCCTCTCCAAGTGAACGCAAACTGTGGCCTGCACTCTGGCGCTATCGGAACGGAGAAGAACGCGTTAGCAATGTCAATCATGGTGTACCATTTGGCTGCCTTCGACTCCAGTTCATACTGGAGCTCTAGCATGTCCGGCACTGCAGCACTCATTGCTGGTGTAACTTCATTCAGGCCACGACAGTCCACAGTTAGCCTCCATTCACCATTAGGCTTTCTCACTGGCCATACAGGGCTGTTGAAGGGTGAGTGAGTTTTGCTGATCACCTTCTGGCTTTCTAGTTGACGGATCAGCTGATGGATGGGGACTAGGGAATCTCGGTTGGTGCGGTACTGCCGCCGGTGCACCGTCCTGGTAGCAATCGGCACTCGCTGCTCCTCAACCTTAAGCCGCCCCACCACTGAGGGATCCTCTGAGAGGCCGGGTAAGGTGGACAACTGTTCAACCTCCTCCAGGGCAGCTACACCAAAAGCCCACCGGTACCCTTTTGGGTCTTTGAAGTACCCTCTCCTGAGATAGTCTATGCCCAGGATGCACGGGGCATCTGGGCCAGTCACAATGGGGTGCTTATGCCAGTCCCTCCCAGTCAGGCTCACTTCAGCTTCCAGTAGGGTCAGCTGTTGGGATCCCCCTGTCACTCCGGAGATACAAATGGATTCAACTCCATTGTAGCTCAATGGCATCAGGGTGCACTGAGCGCCAGTGTCCACCAAAGCCTTATACTCTTGTGGGTCTGACGTGCCAGGCCATCGGATCCACACTGTCCAGTAAATCCGATTATCCCTTTCCTCCACCTGGCTGGAGGCAGGGCCCCTCTAATCCTGCTCATCATCACTCACTTCTTGCAAGAATGATTTACTGGTCCCCTCAAGAGGGTCAGACATAACGTTCACCATTCTGTTCTGTCTGGGGGATTTCTGACTGGACACTGGAGCTGCGCTTTTCTTGGAGGACTCCCCTTTGGTGATGGTCTTCCCTTTCAGCTGCTCTACTCATGCAGCTAGGGCGGCAGTGGGCTGTCCATCCCACCTCCTCATGTTTTCTCCATGGTCGCGGAGGAAAAACCACAGGGTGCCCCGTGGTGTGTACCTTCTGCTGCCTTTCTCTTGGGTGGGGAAACGTTTACTTCTAATGGCTGAGACATCAGCCCGTGCAGGTGGAATGTAGGACATGTCCTCTTCCACTTTCTGGACCCTCTGAGACAGCTCCTTTACAGCTGAAACCCAGGAATGTTGGGATGAAGGGAGATTTCCCTCATATTGCCAGAGCTTGCCAACCACTCCATCCACTGTTAGAGTGTGGGTGTCTGTCCACCAGGACACTATTGCCAATGCTTTCAAGTGTGCTTCTGGTGCGCTCTTCAGGAACTTCCGCCACATCAGGTGTGTGCAAGGGGCCTGATCTGGGTCCATGGGTGACTGCTCATCATTCAGATCACCATAGATCATCTCAAACACAGCCAGTTCCCTGAGGTTCTGGATGCCTTTCTCAATGCTGGTCCATTTGCCTAGCTGACATAGGATATCATCCTTGTAGGGGTGCCTCTCCCTTACACTGAGCAGGAGTCGCCTCCAAAGGCTGAGGGTTTGAGTCTGTTTCCCTATTGCCCTATCAATGCCAGCATCCTTGGCCAAAGATCCCAGCTGCTTGGCCTCTCTCCCCTCCATTTCAAAAGCACTGGCTCCATTATCCCAGCATCGGAGCAGCCAGGTGCAAATCTGCTCGCCTCCCAGGCGGCTGAAATCTCTCCACATGTCTCGCAGCTCAGTAGGGGATAAAGATCGGATGATCACCTCTGGCCCTTCCTCCTGCTCCCGTGCTGGGCCTGGCTCATCCCCATCCCCCACTTTGCGAGCTGACTTTCTGGTATATTTGGTTTTCTGTATCGGGGTGACTGATACAGGCACTGACTGGATCTCTGGCTCAGCTGCTGTGCTGGTGGAGGCAACTGATACTGGCTCTGCCTGTTCCCCCGGCCTAGATACTGTACCAGTAAGTTCACTCTCAGGTCCTGCAGCCCTTTCTCCCCCTTGAGGTCAGTGAGTGGCATTAAAAAGGACACGGTAGGCATGGGCAAGTCCCCAACACATTGCAGCGAGTTGTGTCTCCTGGGTTTTGCTAGCTTGGTAACAAACCCTTTCTAAGCACTCCATCAGCTTATCAGGGCTCTTCATTTGTTCAGGAGTGAAATTCCAAACCACTGGAGGTGACTACTGACCCAGGCATTTGCCCATCTTTTCCCACACACCTTGCCACTCACTATTATCTGACCTAGGGGCAGGTTTCCACGTACCGCTACTGTTAGAGAAGTGTCACATGGCCCAAAACACAATCTGGCAGACACCCAGAAAGCATCATGCTGCAAACACACTGGCCTGAAAGCTCCAAGGATAATTGAAACTCTCAAAAATTGAGAGGATCTCTTCCCCTGGCTCACCCATAGAGGGGGTGAGACCCCTAACAAAAGCCCAGGCAGCAAACAGGTACCGGCCTGCCCCTACAAACAGCGATACAAACACATTATAAGCAGTCAGTAGCCAGTATAACAAAACAAGCCCCTTTATACATTTTCCACCGACAACGAACATCAGCACTGGGAACACACAGTGGATATAAGGAATAATCCAGCCCCACCACACAAGCAAGTGGGCCAGCATTGCAAACATTTTCTTATCAAGCAGTACAAATACAAATAGAAAAAACTGCACCCAACAGATTTCTCCAACACACTCTGCTCAGGGTCTGTCCCTTTTTGAGCCTTATTTCAACTCTCTCGTGCCCCCACGTTGGGCGCCAAAAAAGGCTGTGCTAATTTAAGCCCTGCCGGGACTGGAGACCACGTTGCCGTTATCCCTCCACCACCCTCGGACACAAGTAGGGCACAAACCCCGGGATTGAAATAAGAAGAAATTTGATACAACAGTGTAATAAACAATCTGAACAACAACAATAGCAATAATAACAACAATAAACAGTAATAACAGTAAACAAGACAAAAGATATACAGAGAAATACCCCAGTGAACACAGCCAGCCCGCTGTACGTGCTCCCCGCGACAAAAGCCACAAAGGACCTGACTTCAGCATGGTATGAATAACCCGCCTGGAGATCCCTTCCCCCTCTCTGCTGGGGAAACTTAACCCTATCCTATCTGAACCAGGAAAAGTTATTACTCACACAGTATAAAATAACAAATACTACAAGCATCAAAACACTAATTATAAGAATTGCCAAGGTCACGTTTCCCAGCATAAATCGTAAACCATGAGCCGTTTGCCAATTATCATTCACCACAGATCCACACCTGATCGATATCGACTAAATTATTATAAATGGTACCAGATTTTACATTTGATGGTAACATGGCCATGCCACACCACTCCCGTAACCCCATACTGGGAGTACCCAAGTCGAACTAGGATACCAATGTGGTCAGAGTGTTGAAACCACCCTGCCACCTGATTCACAGAAAAAAAGACTCTACAACTCGAATAGAGTTATAAAGCGGGTATGTTTACTCTGGCGACAGGGTGCAAGGGGATTTCTCCACAAAGCTTGCACAACCACCGCACATTTTACCAAAACTTACACAGTGTGGATATCCATATTCATTGGGTTACATAACACAAACATACATATACATGAGTAAGGCTGGGATAGTTAGAAAGAATGGTGTCAGCAGTTTATGTCGTCTTTGCACCTGCCCATTGCCTCCTGGTGGTAGTCTTCAGGGGTCTTTGGGAGGAAGGCTCGTAGTCTTTCTTACCCTGCTTTTCTCATGGAGCATGCGCAGATTCTCTTGGCCAATTTCTTGAATAACAAAAGAGTTTTTCAGCCAGTTTATTTTTCTATCTTAGATAAGAGAACCAATAGAACTTGTACTATTTGTATATGGCTATCTCTACTCAATAGCAAAATTCTAACTACTTAGAGCCACCTGTTCCTCAAGGACAAAGCATAATATTTTGCTGTACATTGTAATCCTTAGTAGATTTTCACAGTGAACTGCTTTGTTCTGATGAACACTATAGTCCTTGGTAAAATTCCACATAACAGTCTGGGCAAGCAGGATTCTTAGCAATATTTTAAAAACCACTGTAAGTAAGTAAATAAGTTGCTAAACAGTTTTCTATAAGTAAATAAATCTTAAAACAAGTAATCATTTCTCTGTATCACACCCACAGGCCCACTACCATTTGGGGACTCAAACCCCAAACCCAGGGGCGAGCACAGAGGCTCTTTACCTCGCATAGGACGTCTCCTCATGACTTACAGGTCCCCCCTTTTTCAACATACCTGGTCCGCTGATGGATGGTCCTTGTCTGCCTCTGCTAAGATCGGGAGAGCGAGGGAGGTTCTCTGAGAAAGGAACTTCAGGGTGCCTAGAATGTCCCCCTCTCAACCGGTCCTGCAGCCGGACAGAGAGGGTCCCATCTGGGTCGCCAAATTGACACACGGAAACAAACTCTACAACTCAGAGAGTTATAAAGCAGGTATGTTTATTCCGGCCAGGGTACAAGGGGATTTGTCTACAAAAGCTTGCACCCTGTCTCTGTCGCGTAGCTGTCACATCCCACTCAGACGAGGGGGACAAGTGACTCAGATTCGCAAATCCCCAATCGGAGCAGACAACAAGTCTCCAAGTACAAGCATTTATTAACTACCCACAATGTACTAATTGAACACACGATAACTGGCTAAGTATATAGCAAATTGTGGTGAGCAATATAATATGCCTTGCATTTCTTAAAGAAAAAGGAAAAGAGGGAGATAGAGGGAACGGGGGAATACAGATCTCTGGTCTGGGTTCCTGTGCTGATCCTGCCAGCGAGGGTTCCAGGAGGCGGTCGTCTTTTTCTCTGGCATCTGTCTTCTTCACTTCACTGCTCTCTCCAGACAGCTGGGGGGCGGGGGGGGGGGGGGGGGGGGGGGGCAGAGAAAGAGGGAAGAGAGAGAGAGAGAGAGAGAGAGAGAGACAAAGAGAGCTTTCTTCCCCCCCTTGATTTATATACACTTTCCTTGGGTCCGTCCCCTAGGTCGATCCACACAGCTACATATCCCATGTACAGGGAGGGGTAAGGTGTTTCATGGGATGATGTCATTAGCATGATCATGTCAGCCCTTGTTAGCATATTGAGGGGTGTTAACTTTAATATACATTTCATGGATAATGAAGTAAAGTTCATTCACCAGACACATGGCCCTTGAAATTTGCCCAGGTGCCCCAGGGCAGAGCCATCCTGTCTCCACAGGGCTCTCTCCCCCAGCCACATCAGGCAGTGTTATCAGCTTCGGCCTCCACAGAATGTACCCTGTGACTCAGAGTTTTGTCTTGTGAGTGTTTGAGGCATTTCTTCAATCAGCCTCAACATTTGCTTTCCCAGGTTGTTTTTCTTAGTTTCTCACAGGCCTGGTTTCTCATCTCTCACAGTAGCCAAATATTTATTACACCAAAGCATACACATTCCTTAAGAAAGGCCGGGTTACTACAATTAGTTCGGGGAATAGGTGTGGTTATTATAATTATTCAAGGGGAGAAGTATGTGGTCTTCTTCACTGAGTCTGCTCTTTCCAGGGCATGTGCTGTGAAGCGAAGTCCAGGTGTCTTCTTCTAAATCAGCAAGATCATCCTCCCTAGATAGCATCTCTGAGTCCTTTTGTTCAAGTTTAAGTTTATCTAAGTGCCCACTGAGGGCTTTGAGTAGGTGCCCATTCAGGGCTTTGACTCTGCTATCGGTCCTTTTAATTCATACCCCCGGGCTACCTGCTACTTTCTTATCAAAGCCAATCCCCAAACTATCTGGTAAGCTACACTGAACCCACAGAACACGTCTGGACAAGCAGGATTTTTAGACAACGTTCAGAAATCATCATATGTTGCTATAAGTAAATAATTTGCAAGGAAAGTGGTCGTTTCTCTGTATCACTACCCCTCTTCACTTTTTTAATAATAAAAACCTGTTTGGGGTATATGGCATTTGACCTCGTTTGTGTCTTAATCTCACTCTTGGGATCATACCGAAACCTCCCCCGACACTGGATTGGGACACATGCTCATGAAGCGATCTGGAAAGAACAGGGACTTTTAACCACACAAGGAAAAAGCATTAAACATGCAGATATGATACTGAGACTTTTGGAAGCAATTCAACTTCTGACAGCTCTGGCAATCATACATTGTAGGGGACATCAAAAAGATAACACTGACAAGGAGGTGGGTAACAAATTGGCTAAGAGGCGAGGCAAGCAGTGGAACAAGGTGAGGTATTAAGCTTGATTCCTGAAAAATCTCTATCATCACCTGAAACAGTAAAATATGATGAAAAAGATAAAAGGCTAATCAAAGACTTAAAAGCTAAGATTAATTCATCAAGATGGGCAACAGTAGAAGACAATTGAGTAATAGTTCCCTTTAAAATATTGTGGCCATTGATAAAAATTGAACATGACAGAACTCATTGGGGAACAGAAGCTCTGTATAATTCTCTCTCTAAGCAAATAGCCTGAAACTTGTTTCAAACTGTGAAAAATGTGGTTAACAGATGTGAGACATGTTTGAAGAATAATCTGAAAGTAAAGAACCAAGTAAAGTTCAGAAACGTTAGCAAAGGATGTGTTCCAGGTCAAAGTTGGAAAATAGACTTCTCGGAACTTCCTAGAAAAGGGGGGTATAGATATCTGTGAGTATTAACAGATACCTTATTTGGATGGCCTGAAGTGTTTCCCTGCCAAACTAATAAAACTCAAAAAGTAACTCAAATTATGTTAAGGGAAATTATCCCTCAGTTCAGAGTCCCTGAAATGATCTCTTCAGACAGAGGGCTGCATTTTGTGTCACAAGTAGTACAATTAGTCAGTAAACTCTTAGAAATTAATTGGAAATTTCATACAGCCTATTGTCCTCAAGCAAGCGGGCAGGTAGAAAAAAATGAATCATTTGATAAAAACACAGTTAAGGAAAATCTGCCAAGAAACTAGCTTTAGATGGGATCAAGCCCTTCAAATTGTCTTATAAGAGCTCAAACCAAACCAAGAACCAAAGAGAAATTCAGTCCTTTTGAAATTTTATATGAGAAACTATTCCAAACTTGATATCAAGGACAAGATCTCACTCAAGTTGGGGAAATGAGCTTACAACAATATTTGATGTGTAAATTTGTGGTATTGCCTGTGATTTTTGGTGAAAAGCCAACATTTGAGCCAGAATATTGGCTACCCCACTGTGCTGGTTTAGATCCTGCCAGGACTGGAGACCACGCTGCCGTTGTCCCTCCCCCACCCTTGGACACAAGTAGGGCACAAACCCTGGGTTAAAATAAGAAGAAATTTAATGCAACAGTGTGATAAACACTCTGAACAACAACAGTAGCAATGATAACAACAATAAACGGTAATAACAGTGAACAAGACAAAAGATATATAGAGAAATACCGCAATGGATACAGACAGCCCCGTGCTTCCCGCAACCAAAGCCACAAAGGAAAAAGTTCTTGTGCTCCCGCATTGGACCTGAGACCTGACGTCAGCATGGTATGAATAACCCGGCTGGAGATCCCTTCTCCCTGCTGGGGAAACTTAACCCTATCCTAGCTGAACCAGGACACCCACTTAGAGGGAGACTATATTGACTCTAGGAATCAGACCTGTAAATTGGATTTGTGTACACCCACAATAAATGGTATGTCAACAAAGCTCACGATTATATGAACCAGGTTTATTGGAACATTCAGTGAATCTATGTAAATGGGTAGTCTTGCCTGGAAGTTTTGATGTGTTTGTAGAAATTAGTGCTAGGCATGTTTGTATAATAACAAATAATCAAAATATTACAAGAATGTATAATTTAACCACTCCATTTTCAGGGTGCCGAAATGTACTCTATCTCATTTGGCATGGACAGATGTATACCTTTCATTTGGCACATGAGAAAAAAACTAAACCTGTATTGGCACCCTCAAAGTTTAGATCTTAGTGAAATCAGCTTATCCCTGACTCAACTGAAAACCATCATGGAGCAATCAGAATATTTGTGACGACCTGGAATGACAGAATAAAACTCTGTCAGACTCCACGATAGAGACTGTGATCACAAAGAATCAATAAATGTCACCAGCTAGCCAGGTGGAAAAAGAGATTGTAATCATTGGTGGGACATCTTCACAGGCTATTCACCATTGGTAACCAAAGTGTTAAATTTATTGCTACATCCTTTGCTTGTAGTACTGGTAGTAGCAACAATACTAGTAATTGGAAATCTTATTTTCTGGTGCAAATTAACCAAACTAGTCAGAAGAGTTTGGGCTTTACCCACCAACCTTAAGCATGAACAACATGAACTTTTGTGAAAGAATTAGCGAAGATAATGAAAAGGGGGGACTGAAGGAGGAGCTGCTGCAAGTGTACTTGAAAATATAAGACCAAAACACTTCTCAAGACGAGCTGACTTTGCTGGTGTATAGAAACCAGTAACATTATTTTTATTTTTGTATTTTACTGCAATGTATATAACTTCATTTATATCCTTTTCCTAGCTACCCGCTGTGGTCTTACCCATTCGTAAAATATCTTGAAACATGGAATTCCTTGCCTATTGGGGATAAAACAGGCCTTGGACAGTCTGCTAAACTCCCTGAGTGCATCCATGATAACAGGAACCTAAAAATGCAAGACAAGCACCTGAGAAGACACCAGTGTCAAGATAAGTGACTGGAAGCTGGTCAAAACTAAGCTCCTTGAAGAAAACAGGAGCTGAAGGACGGATGAGCTAACTCCATGACTGTATATGGACACGGGAAGCCCAAAGTTCAACTAGCAGACAGTGTGAGAAAGACTATGTGGACCCCCAGGAGGAGGGGAAGACCCTCACTCTATTTTTACTAGGCATGCTCGGACTATGTAAGTGAATTCTGAGAACTCATTAGCATAAGACTACCTTTTCCAGGGAATCTGATGAATATGTATGCTTTTTGTGTATATTAGGGCGTTTTGTTAGTAGTTGGAGCACTCATGGTGGAGTAAACGCCAGTGCTGCCCTGTGCTGCAATAAAGAATACCTGCCCAACAGATATATTGGATTCTGACCATTGAGTGAACCTCATGGTTTCAATATCAATTTGAACTGAAAAGTATCATGTCCCACACATGTAGTAAGACATTTTCTGTGACAATGTCATTGATGAAGTTTTCCTGTTTCTTACGCATCTTACAGCAGAGAATATATTTGATCCCAGTCTTTGACTTGGAGAGACTTCTTCAGACACAGTCAAAAAAAAGAAATCTTTGGGAGCATAACAGCAACGGTTCTGTTACAATATTAATGTTTGAAGACTTCAATCTCATACTTTATCAGCCTTTCCATAAACTGTTTTCTCCCAATGTGTCTTTGTCAGATATATGTTTTCACGTACTTGTTCATTCATGTTTCTTTGTCTCGCAGAGGAAAGAAGATTTTAATGTTTGGTCCATCCTCATTGATTTCCCATGAGAAGTGACTGGTACCCACAAGATGCGGTGGATTGATATCAAACTTATTTCATGACCACTGCATTTTTGGATGCAGTCATCTATCCCTGGTAGGTGAATGGCAATAGATTCTTGCTAGTTCACTTCTCAGAGAGGTTCCCTTGTATTGCCACGGTTTCCTTCAAAGAGTTCCATGACAATCCCAGGAGAGCTGCCAGGCTAAATCTTACAAGGATCCACCTAGTCTGGTGTCCTCCTTCCAAACACAGCTTTGGAAAATGATGCAAAAAACTCTACAACAATGAGATAATGGGATGACTTGCTTTCCAACTTAAACTATTCCTACTCAGTAATATTTGGATATTTTACCCTAAGGACAGAGTACATGATTTGTATATCTCCCGGCAAAAATGTCTTCTTTTTTCTCTAGTTATTTATCTCCTTTCTATTCATATGAAGAAAAAATTGTTTTAAATATCACTAAATCATTAATTCTCATTACATGAAAACATATTTCACAGTTCAATCAAGTGTTTTATGAAAAGTGTATCTTCCTATCACTTCTACATGTTTTTTAACACAACTTCATGTCCCTTTTTGCTTTATAAAATAGACTGGAAGTTCCTGATGATCTTTCCTGGTTTTATACTTTTAACTGTAACATTTTCTCAGTTCAGAAATCCCAGCTCTTAGGCACACTTTCCGTGACTAGTTATACCCTATCAGTAGTCATCAGAGCCATTATTTCCATTGAATTTTAAACGAGCATGTCACATTGTATTCTTGTTAATGAAGTACGCAATGAACAGTGAGAATTTACATGAGTTTGGCTCACAAAGCCCAAATGATGGAGTTAATTTTGACCACAGGAGGGTGAAGGAATGGTTCATTGTCCCTGCCCCTTCTCCCCCATCTCCCTGTGTGGCCTTCAATTATTAAAAATATAATCTGATCTCTTATCATATCGGTCAGATATCTCAGAACCATGGACCGTCTTTACAGTCCTCTTGACTAACTGGATTGTGTTTCAGAAATATTTTTCAATTGCTCACTCATTTGTTTCAAGTTGCTGAGAAATTAGAAAAAGAATAGCACATAGCACTTCAATCACCCACCTCACATCTACATACATGTTATGATGACAATTCACTGTTTATTTCTATTCTTTGTTTTCTGTCTCTCAGACAGTTTTCTGGGTAATGATGCTGTTTCTTTCACACTGCAGGGGTTCTCACTAAGGTACTTTTTGTAAGGGGCCATGTCAAAGGTCTGTGGAGTTCTAAACAAGATGCCACAGGCTCCTCTTCTTAGATGCAACACTTTTGTTACCTTAAAGAGGAGCAGCGCTTTCTGTTAGATAATTGGAAGTTTGTAGGTTTGTACCTACAAAGCATACATAGGCAGTAGCATCCAGTATCGCTCAATAGACTGTGCCACTGCAACAAGCCCTAGTAGAGGGGCTGTGCGCTTTATTCTAGTGAAGACACAGCGATTTTCATTACATTACATGTATGCAAAATACTTACTATATAAAAATGTCCAGGGTTGGAACTTAGTTCATATTCCCCCTTAATACAAAGAAATCAGATATTTATTCCTTGAATGAAAAAATTAGATACAGGAAGGACAGAATGATACATTCTCACATACATAAAAACCACATTACTGAGCATCATCTGAAACATCAAATGGCAAGATGAACAAATAGTTGGTTACTGATACTATTAATTTTGAAAAATAACATGACATCTGGCTTTAAAATCCAGTAGATCAGTATAAGCAATATTCCTTTTTCCAGAGAAAAAGTTATTTTCCGTGAAGACTGAAAATGATTACTCAGTTCTTAACAGAACAAAATACTTCATACAGCAGAATTAAAACTTTGCAACTGCAGGCACTCTTTAAACCAGCCTGCAGGTAGGCTGAATAATGAGGGCCTGATTTTCATGCAAGTGAAGTGGTGAAGTGCCTGCATTTCAGTTAGAACCATCCTTCTCTGCATTGGCATATTAATTTTGAAACTAGATTAAATAATTCACCTCTTTTTTTTCCCCCAAAGTAGTTAGTATTCTAAAATGGAAGTGCTATCTCAAGTCTAGAAATATTTTACAAGTATGCTGAAAATCAAAATTCTGTTTAATGAACTCATAAAGTAATGAAGTTTGTCATCAAGTCATCATTTTGAGGGGCTCTGAGTCACATCCTATATAAAAATTCTCAAGACACCCTTCCTCTCTTAACTGGGTGGCACAAATGGTCTTTGTTCTCTCAAAACTCCGCAGTGCTCATTTCCATTATGCAATTTGCTTTCTTGTACTGTAAGTGCATGAACCTCATTTCTTGCATGATGAGGGGTTTTTTTGTCACCACAATCCTTTCCTTTCAAAGCTAAGAGTCCTTTAGCAGCTGCAGTTTTCTGAGCGTTTCTGTTTGTACTTTTGTAGACAAGCAGGACAAAGCACGTAGAAGGAAGACTCTGTCCCTTCAGTTTTCTCTTGCAGTTCTTGTTCCTATCCTAAGAAGACTACACAGCCTACATACCCCTTGAACACTGCTAAATGAGATAAGTGAACACGCAACTTTGTACCAAGAAAGCTTTAAAGTAATTAATTTACAGCTGGGGGGGGGGACAACATAATATTTTTAGAGGGCCTCAAGGTCCAATGTCCAGCCATGTATCTTCTAGAGCTCAATCCATACAAGCAGTTGTATCAGACAATGAAAATGCCACCCTCAAATTAAAGACTGACTACAAATAATAATGATTGCACTTAGAACATCTGTGTATTCTTAGACCAGAGACTTCTCTCGGAATTTACATCAAATACTTAGGAAACGTGTTATGCTCAACTGACAGTACTGAAAGTCTATACGTAAACTCAGAACATAAGAACAACATGCAGCATGAAATCATGAACCGCAAATATGAGAACACACAAAACTCAGAACACACTCGGCTCGAGTTAATCTCATCAGAAGTGTAAGCTGCCCCTTCCAGAAACATGAATACATACATTGTGATTACTAATTTTTCTCTAAGTTCATTTAGAATGTGTATCCCAACTATGTCCCTATTGTTCACAACAGGAGGAAAACCTATTAGTTTACCCTACAGTGAATGATAAATCAAAAGATCCTGACAGTTTCCTGACAAGTATGTTTTGCTTAAAGAGTGTGAAGACTGTTTTTCTCTCTTATTTTCGTTATTATTCAGCTGCAGTTTTGCAGCTACTCTATTCCCACCATTCTTCTACAGTGGCACGATGCAGAAGTCATTTGGGTTCTGTATATACAAAACTCACAAGCTTTACGTTGGTTTCAATTCAAATGCGTTTTTTAAGACTGTGGGCAATACACCAACTCTTCAGAGGATAAAGTGTTTCAAGCATTAAAGCGAATAAACAACAGCTTATGGATCTCAATTTACACCGAGGCAGGCCTACTAGGCCTTCACGCCTCCTGAGCGCAGCCGGACTCCGCCGCGCCCGCCCCAGCGACGAGCCTCTCCCTAAGTCCAACCGACGGGCACACGCTACTGCCGGGCCCGCGCCGGGACTGTGTCCGCCAGGCGGCGGGAGACCGCGGCGGCCCTGCCCGCGGCGCGGGGCCCTCGCCGCCACGAGCCCGCCCCCCGCGGGAGAGGCGGCGAGCGGCGGCCCCGGGCGCCTCAACCGCCAGAGCGGCTGCGGCGGCCGGGCGGAACACGCGGCCCCGCCGCCTAGGCCCCGCCCCGCCCCGCGGCGGCCGAAGGGCGGCGGAGCGGCGGGCGTGAACCCGTTCCGAGGTCGCAGCGCCGAGGCTCGCTTTCGCTTCCAGGCCGCTCGCCGCCCCGCCCCCAGCGGCGCCACCGCCGCCTCCATCCCGTTCGGGGCCTCCGCGGCGCCGCTGCTCCAACCTCCCGCCTGGCTCCTCCTCCTTCCCCGGCCGGGGCTTCCGGGGAAGCGCCAGGCGGGGGAGCTCGCGGGCCAGGCAATAGATACCGCCGTTGCTGCTGCTGCCGCCATCGCGGCGGGACGGTTTCCGTCTCCTCAGCTTCCCAACATGGCAGCGGCGGCGGGAGGCAGCCGCGGAGGTCGCAGGCCGGTGCTGCTGACGCCGCGCGGCAGCGGGGACCGCACTGTCTTTCTCTTTGACCGCCGCCAGGAGCAGGCAGATCCGGACGAGAAAGTGCTCAGCTACGGCAAGGACAACTACCGCGGCTTCCGCAGCGCCGTCTGCCAGGTACCGGGGGCGGGGAGGAGGCGGCGGCGGGACCGGCCGCGGCGTTCGCGCCCTTCGGGCCGGGGAGGGGGGGGGGGGGACGCAGGGGCGGCCGAAGGGGCGCCACCCGCCGCCGCCGTTCCGCCCGCGCGCGCGGCCGGGCCTCGCGGCGCGGGGGGAGGGGGTGGGGTGGGGAGTGGCTGGCACGTGTCGCAGCCCCACGTGTGAGGGCAGGCGCGAGGGGGGCGCGGCGGCCCCGGCGGCGCGCGCCCGGCCGGTGGCTGCTGAGCGGCGGCGGCAAGCGCGGGGGGCGGGGGGCGAGCGGTGTCCTCCGGCCGCCCGGCGGGGCGCCTGCCGCCGCGCCGGCCTCCCCCTCCCAAACTTTGTTGCCGGGACAGGTTGGGCGGGCGCCCGGGGCAGTCCGGTCCCGCTCCACGGGCGTCCCCTTCCCTCGGGCACCGGCCCTGCCGCGCTGAAAACGCCCGTCCGGGACGGCCGGCGGCGCGGCGGGAGCAGCCCCTGGCGGCGGACGGAGGTGGAGCGGGCGGTCCGGGAGCTCCCCCGCGCGGGGAACCGGCGGCGGCGGCGTCCTGGGGCGCGGCGCGGCTCTGCACTCCGCCGGGCCGGGCCGGGCCAGTGGCGTTTCTGCTGTCCAAGGTGTCGGCGTGAAGGGCCGGTGGCTTCCCGCCCTGAGGCCGGTGGGCGCCTCTGAGAAGCGCGCGGTGGTGGCTGCCATTTCGGTACTTTGCCTGGGTGGTGCTTCGCGCTCTCGTGTGTTCTTTCAGTTTTCTTTCCTTTCGTTATGCAAAATAAAACCTGACTTCTGCCTTGAGATCTCTTGGAGGTGGAGATTTCTTTCCACGTACGGGCTGTTTACTTTGGTGTGCTGGCGACACCAGCCGGCAACGCCCATTTTCGGTCAGTTTCGTTTCCTGAGGGAGGAATAAATGCCAGAAACCTGTTAGCTGCCCACTTATGTTTTATATTGTGAAGCCTACAGGAAAGTCAGCTGTAAATTGTGCACTAATTTAGTCTGATAAAACATTCTATTTCAGTTTCTTTATCCAGTGCAATTTGCACTGTGTTCTCTAGGATATGCATTCTTGGGGGAAATTGCTTTTTTTGTCGTATGCCCGGACAGCCTTTAAGATAATGTTTTCCTATTGCGATGGAAGCTTTTGGTTATCAATGTCAGCAAGAATAGCTGTCACACTTGACTACTTCCTCCTTACACCATTCTGCTTCGCTGTTCAAAATGGCATAGTCATATTCTGTTAGAGGTACTGAGTCTGTGCTACTACCTAAGGTCCTACTACTCGGCAGTAACTTGTCTGTGGAGTGTTGGCACATCCCCTGCCCTGGTCAGAACACCTAAATTTCAGAAGACTGGAAGAAACAAGTAACTACATGGAATAGAGAAATCTGTACACTTTATGTAACTTCTCAAATTACATTATATAGTGGGGTGGGTTTGTGACCCTCTAAGAGCCAACATCCTCCTTACTGGAGCATCATTATAGGGTTCGTATTTCCTAAAAGTATAACGTGATCTCCTCCGAGAGTCGTCTTAATGGATCCCATCTCAGCAGTACCTACCAGATGAATTTCAAGGATACTTCATATTTTTGGTATTCGTGGCAAACGTGATGAATAACCCATCTTTTTTCTTTTGTAATAAATTGATGGGCTGAGGTTAACACTAATTTGCAACTTGTTACAAACAGCAGAGTCTTTCCTTTTGTAGCTTTTTTATATATGCTTTACATTTCCAGTGACTTCTGCTTCCATGCATCTTCATGGTGCTCAGCAGTTCACAGAGCTTTGTATTTGCAGTCTTCTGATGGTGGCTTTTTTCTGTATAAGAGATGAAAAATCTTGGGTACAAACAGCTTCAGGGTTTTCTTATCTCAAAAACACATTGACATTGTGGAGTTGGTACTTCAACACCGTTAGGCAGACCCCTCAGGTGTGCAGCATAGTGCTTGAAAAGTCCGGTGCTGCAAAGCAGAACTTGGTGTGTTTGGATTTGGTGCCTGTGAAAGTACAATTTTCAAGTATGGTTTCTTATGATGTCAACACCATAATCCTTAGAACCAACCCTGGTGGCTGTTTTGGGCATTAAGGATAGTAGTCAGTGGTCTTATAAATTTGTGCAACAAGAACCTCAAATGATCTTTCCCTTAGAGAAAGGCCTTCTCCAATAACGTGTTGACTGTCTTGTGAATTCACTCAAGGATGCCTCTGTCACAGCTAATTTCAGTGTGGTGATCTTTGCACCTTGGAGCTTTAGTTGTCTTAAATATGGGACATCTAACTCTGAAAGCATGCTGAGACAGATGGCTTGATGTGACCAGTAAATGCAGCTACAGTGAAAACTGGGCAGGCTGGTGTCCAAGAAGCTTGACATCTGATGTCTCCTATGCGAACAGTGTACGGGTTCTTGTTAGGTTTCTGGAAGAATGTTCCGGCATCTCGGTGCCTCTGGAAGTTTTGCGCGGTGTGTGTTTCTGCGGGTGCTGTACTCCAAAATGCTGGATTTCTGTCATCTTGAAAGTTGCAACTAACTGCTTTCAGGGAAAAGGTGATCAATGGATTCACCTGATTGGGACAGACTTTCCCCTCTTCATGGTGCTGAAAACGTGTCAAGGAACTGGTTAAAGTTCAGGAAGAAAGAGTCTTTTGATAAGCAAGTTTTGAATTGTTGAGACAAAGTGGAATGTTGTACTTGGTTTTCTCCAATGAAAGGTATTGGAGACCATCTGAGTGAGTGATCAGGCAAATGCCACATAGATAGCAGTGTTGTTTCTTTGGGTATCTCTGGTGGCTCAACCTCAGTACAGGCTCAGCTTTAAATTGACTTTCACTGGCAGTTTGTTGTGCAACTGAATGATGCTATGCAGCAGTGAGGGTGCACATAGACTTTTCAGTCTGCCAGCTGGGCCGTGGGGGTGATAATGTCTGACATTAAATAAAGAAATATTAAGCTGTTGGAATTATTTTTGCTGTGAACATCTTCCTGTGGCATCCCTTGGATGTAACTGGATATGCAGGAATTAAGGGAGAATGTAAATCTTGAAAAAATGAAATTAAACCTGATTGCAGTATATGGTGATTCTGAGTTGAAAACACTTGAATGCCTGAAGGCATGGTCTTAGGCTGCTACTTCTGAGACTTCTATTTTTTCATAATACAGAATCACTTTCTCTCTGGCAAAATAACTGATTCTTGAGACAAGAGATTCAAGCACTGAGAGGTTGATTTAGGAGCCAATTCATGTCCTTTCTGTCATCATATAAAACATTCATTATTATTCATTATCTTTACTAATTTTTGGAACTTTTTTTTTTAAGCAAATATTTGTTGTCACCATATGATTTTCTTTTGCTGTCCCCTTACAACAAGCTAGTGCATGGCAGTGTGGTTGGATGTGGCTTTCTCTACTGATAAGTTAGCCTCTCCTTCTGAGTGTGTGTGTGTGTAAGATTAAAAAAAAAAAAATCTCACAGAAGTTGTTGGAGCATATATAGTCTGCATTCTTCCTTGCAGTGATCAATCCTAGAGCAGAAACCTCTTAATTAAAAATGATCTGTTAGCTTGATTATTCCATTTGAGCACTGGCAAGCATATGTGGAGCAGTCATGTAGTTTCAGGCTCTAGAACCATGAAGTTTTAAGGTGAACAAGTGAATTAAATACAGAGTTTTAAATACGGAGTTTTACCTTTTCTTCAGAGTACCGTTGCTTGTACACCTTCTTGTTGTCTTCTGTTAGCTACATGCCCCACTGCTTGTCCCTGATGTTTAGAGTATAATTGGGAAATATTTACCTGCAATGAGCAGAATGGAGCTAAACTTTATTGGCAGCTAATCCTAGATCCCTTGCTCACATTGTCCAGTTACGCAGTGAATCTGGGGCACTTCAGTTCGTTACTAAGCAGGTGGGAATCCTTCCGAGCATTTACAGAGGTCATTCTCCTTTTAAAGCAGAAAGGTGTCTGTGCTGAAAACTGCCCAGAAGTTTTGCTAAGTGTGAAGGGGTTTCTGACAGGTGAAGGACCAGTCTGAAGAGAGCAAAGGGTGCTAAAATTACTACTTAAATAGGAACTGAACACATTTATAAATGCTTTTTTAATTCTTTTGAAAATTTTCATTATCGTTGCAACCTCCTTGTTTGAAGAAATATATATAGGAAGTATAGATCTGTAATTTGCATAAAAAGTAAATATCTGTAATGTATGTAAATACTCAAAATTCAGACATCGCAATAAAACAAAATACTTTGGTCTTAATCTTTTGTCACATCTTTTGTTGAGCTTCCCATTGTATTCTAACAGCCTACCTGCTATTTAAACATTATTTTGACCGTCCACCAAAATGCCAGTGTATCAATAAACTAAAAGACAGGAAAAGATGGTCATTAAGAGCGAGTATGGAGAAGCAGCATAGCTGTGGTGGAAACTCAAGAAATAAGTGTAACTTCTTTTTGTATGTGTGTGAATATTTGCTTGCCAGTGCCTAATAAATAATTTATAATGAAATTGTTTATGATTAGTGAAAAAATGTTAGCAACTTCTGCTGTTTGTATCACCAGAGGGTAACTCTTAAATGTATTTAAGAGGTGTTTGGATTATGAACTGAGATACTGTTCTGATAAATTTGCTTAACAAAAGTACTTCCATTCTTGATGAAATCATTCCATCTTGCAATAATTACATTTTTGGATTATAAAACCCATGTTTGCTTTCTCACTTTCCAAGATTCTGCATAGCCAGAAACTAAAAATAGATATATTTTAAACAAGCTGTGCATACATGAAAGAGATTTTTCCTTAATTTTTAAAGAAGTTGTTGGAGGTACTGTAAGGTATGCGTAGGATGCAACAATATTGTATTTTTTTCCAAAACTATCATACCGTATTTCAGGCTTCACTGAAATGCTTGTGTTACAGCATCTTTGTTACTGACACATTTCAGTGGGAGGAAAGGTGCAGTTTGCATACCTTTGTGCACTTAAATACTACCTTACTATGTGTTGACTGATTTGGAAAGCCATGTGCTTTTTCAGTTCCTGCTCAAATTTGAGCGCTGGGAGATGCAGTCAGATGCAGAGTATCTGCATTCCTTTACCATTCCTTATCCAGGTGCAGGTTCTTGGATGTGATCAAATATTTTCTGCTTTTGAAGAGTGGCTTCCAAATTCTTGTTACTTTACCAAGTGATGCCATACAAAATATGTTCATGGTGGAAGCTGTATGGAGTTGATGTTAAAATTTTGGCTGATAGCTGCACGCATTAATTTTTGTGACTGTGCTTTTAGACACAGTGACTTGTGAAGGTCTGGTGAAAGTTACTGTATTTGTCTAGACTCTGAATAAGTCTAGTAGGCACACTGTGATCTTTGCATAAATTCTGGGGTCCCCATCTTCTCTCTACTTGTTAAAGCTTGCAAATCTTGAAAAGATGTCTGAGGTGGCTCATTGTTTTGGACAAAATTTCATTGATTTATGTATGTGGCTTCTGTAGAGAGCTTCTGTCATGCAATGCTCTCTTCTTTTTCTCTCTTTTTCCACCAAAATTATGATAAAGCTTTTCTTTAAGATGCCACATAAGAATTTTTTCTGTTACTGGATCTTGTGGTATGTAGCAATGTACTTTGGTTGAACCATCTGTTCACTTAACACCTTTCATTGATATCCTTTTAAGTATTTAGAAGTCTATCAACTGAACTTCTGAAAGTAGTGAAATGTTTAAGTAGGACAGAGGACAAGGCACTTCAAGTTCTGCAAATGTTGTCTTCCATAATTTGTTCTTTAAATGGAGGTGACTCCATCAATAAAGGATGATTAGGAAATCTTTCAGAACACTAGTGTTCACTGCTGGTTTTTATCTCTAGGTTGTCTCTAGTGACCATCAGCCCAGAAGATGTGGGCTACTGGATAATCCTATATTTGTGTAATAGACAACTCTTTGCTTTGAGCTTCAAGAAATCCTTGAAAATAACTTCTGTTTTTTTTGAATGCAACTGCTTTTTAGAGACTTTTGGATCCACTTTCTGTTGGTGTCCAAAATATATGTTTGTGTCCTGACATTAGGCAAGCTTATTCAGATTATGATTAAAGATGATTGTTATCATACGTGCTCTGCTACCATGAGTGCTCAGTACCAGATCCTTGCTACTAGATCCTGGGCAGGTTGTCAGGAGACCAGCTGACCTGACAGTGGACTGGAAAAGTCTATCTGATTAGCACTCTTATGAGCTACATACAGTTGTTCTCAGTTACTTCCAGCAAGGTCTTTGTTACTGCTTAATTTGTTTACATCTTAGTTTTTCTATTTGCTAATCTGTATGAATAATTGAGAGAGTTGATACAAATATCTCAGTATCCATAAGCACTACTGAAAGACAGTTCTTGGTTTGAAAATCCTTTTCCTTAAATGCGTTTTATAGTTTCATCCATTTGTTGATCTAAGAGATTTCTCTCAATTTGGACTGATAATTCTCTTTAGTGTAGGATAAATAACTGATAAACATACATCTTTCAGGTGACAAATTGACAAATGGCATGGGACATGCAGTTAATCACCTGCAAAGTTACAGAAGGCAGCAGGCCTCTCAGAGTTTGGATGTGGCACTTAGTTTCCTATTTTAGATTCCTGAACAAGTTCCTGCAAAGGAGCTGCTGGATCAATGTGAAATACTCAAAGCTGTATTGCTTTTTATCACTTTAGGTAGCTGAGCTATGTAGGTAACTTTTTTTGTGAAAATCAGTAGCTATGGAGGACAGCACAGAAAATGCCATTGCCAGATCTCTTTACGTTTAACTGATACAGTTCAGGTCCCCTTTAAGAGGTTTGCATTGACAATACAATTCTACTAGCCAGAAAATTATTTCTGGCCTAGGTGCCATGTGGAAGGTGGCTGCATGGCTGTTATGTCTGTTACCCCTTGGCTACATTGCCAAGTGCAGAGGCTAGTTCTTCATATCATTCTCATGCATCTGCCTGGGAACAGTTACTGTAGGACAAGACAGAGCACTTTAAAGATATGGAAGTTGCTTATTGTAGGAAACAGTTGTTTGTATTGGAAAAGTTTGTATTGCAAGGGGTTAAAGGTGTCTCTCAAGATACTGTAGTTTTGGTTTCACTGTTTTATGTCTGTCATGTGTGAGACTGTTCCATTCCTTTGGTTTGAAAAGTCGGCACCAGAAATGATTGTTTTATGGTAATAGACTGGAGGACCGCTGGAAGCAGACCAATGATTCTGTGCTTACAGTGTGTTACTTCTCCTTCACTTACTACTTCAAGCCTATCCATGTTATTGCATGCTGTGATGGTATAAACACAAAGTTGAACATTTGGTTGTTGAACATCTTTTCCAAGGCAGATGGTAAATCTAGAGGCAAAGTCTATGTTGACTTCATGTTAAGTGTTCTAGTTGGTCCAGAAGTCAGGTAAACCTCACAGTGCATGTTCAGATCAAACGGCATCAAAATTTGCTTTGGGGTTTATGTGTTAATATGTGAAAGAGAAAAAAAAAACCAAACTTGAGGCCTGTTTAAAGGAGTCTTAGCTGCCGAGTTGTCTGTGATTTGTGGGCTTGTGTTTCAAATTTTTTTTGTTGTTTATAAAGAAAACCTGTGACTAAAGCAAGTTTATAAATTGAACTTTGCCTCTCTGATTCAGAGTTAAGGATTAGAGAGATCACAATTCATTCACACTTTTCATATATCGTACCTGTAAATTGCTCTGTTGAAAGTTCCTTGGGGAGTTGGCATTCATTTGGCTGTTTCTTTACATTTACAAAAAAAAAACTTTTACATTTTAGCATTATGTTAATCTTACGTCAAAAACATCCCCCAACAAATTGAGAACTATTAGCTTTATTTATTTATCATGAAACATAGGCAGTGCTCCAGACTGAGCCTCCAGTTTATAAAGAATGCATTTCTTTTGTTTGAACAAAGACAGCTTTTTGGCTCGCTTATCATTTCATAGGTATAATGACTGACATCCTGCTGCAGGCAAAACAGGCTTGTCTCGGGGAATTTTTCTTAATTTAACTTGTTGCCAATTAACACAAACGTTTGATCATTGATTGGGGAGTCAATTAAACAAACACTTAAGGAAATGCCTTTCCTTCTTTTTCCCCCAAGCTCATTGTCTGTCATAAACCTCTTTTACTCCATTCCTAGTCTAATCGCCCCTTGTTTTCCCCATGCACAACACTCAGTCAATCCAAATTCTTTTTTGAGGCAACAAGCAGTGCAAGAGGTTAGGGCCATGTGCAGGGTTTCCTTCTGTTGCTGCTCCTCCTCCATGCTCTTCACTGGTTTTCTTCTGCTCTGGTGGGTTATCTACAGGCCACAGACCTGTGGGAGTAGGAGAAAAGAGAGGGGAAACTCCCTGCCCTGACATGGATCCACCATGGGCCCCAGCACCTTTGGAGCCATCCCTGCTCTGGCTTAGTGCACCTCGTTTCAATATGTCTCCAGTGCTGTCCCTAGCAGTGTCTCCTCTGATGCATCTTCTCTGTTGCCTCTTGTTTGTCTCCTCTATTTCTTTGACAGTATGTTTGAACAGAAGCACCATGTGCTCTTCTGGTTGAAATTTTGGTGCACAGTGGGTGGTTTCCCTCAGTTTGAGAGCCATCTGGCACTGGCTGTGACTAGCTCAGGGCAATTCATAGCCTCTTCCTGCACTGGTCACCCCTGTATCTCTCTGGCACCAAAATCCTGAGGTACCACCTCCAAGTGTGGTTTAGCAAACAATTTAAATGGCTCTTAGTGAACAGCTACGGTTGTTTTCCCAGAATATTCAAAATCTGGTTTGTTGTTATAATCTTCTATATTTTATAAGTTCTAGGTGGCTTTTTTTCTCTTTTGTGTGCATTTAACTGTTTATAACATTTTGACTTTTGCATTTGCGTGTAGCGATCCTATGTAACCAATAGTGTAGGAATCCTTGTCTCTTCACATATCTACCTCTCTTTTTAGAGAACATACAGTTACTACTTTTTTTTTTCACCTAGATTGTGGATTAATTTGGAATTTGCCTCTTTTTTTCACAAAAGTCTCTTTTTCTATCAGAAAACGTAAAAGCTTTCTGCTTAGCTGTTCTAACAAAATAACCACCAAACATGCTTTCATTGGGAATGTGCAGAGGCATTTCTGAGTGTAGTGATTCTATTGTACTTGCCAAGATTTTGATGACGTCAAAAGCTACGTCATGATTGTGCATTTGGACAGTTTTCAAAAGAATAACCAACAGATCTATAATCTGAACATACTACTAGGTTGTCATGTGAATCTTCTGAAGACAAGAATTGAGTGCATCTTCAGTGCTTCTTTGAAAAATGGCACAATGCTAGACTGAAAGGAGCTCAGCCGTGAAACCTGAACTTTGTATCAAGTCAACAAAAGATGCCATGGTGTCTCTTACATGTGAGAATCTTAGTGAGAAATGAAACATTTGACCAAACATTGTTTATCAGAATCAAATGAAACATCATCAACTGCTCAAGTAAAGTACCTAGTAGGTTCATTTTTATTCAGGGATGGCTGGCTCATCTTCCTGGAGACCACATCCACATAATGGGACAACTGTGCAGCCACCTCACTGCTACCTGGCATTAGGAGGAAGAGACAGGGACTGGGATAACCAAGAGTGTAGGACAGAGGGAAGGAAGAAGTAAACCAAGTAGGTCTTATAATTATATCCAGTTCGAAACTAAGAAACTTTCTAAGTTGGCCAAACTTTACAAAAATGTGACCTCTTAAATTCTGGCATGGACAAGAAAAACAGGTTGTCTGCAGGTAGGACTGCCAGACTTGGTCCATGAATCTGCCCAGTAGCTTGTCTCAAAATGACAACCATTTGGAGGGAAGCAGAAGGGACCTGCTGTCAGTAGATGCAGTAGTGCTGGGCTCACCCAGGAAACTCGGGTGTAGCTCTGCCTTAGAGGATGTTGCAGTCAGCTTAGCTGAGGCTCACTCATGGAATGGGGGAGAGGACCAGAAGGAGGAGGCTGCCCCTGCTCAGTTAGCAGGCAGCTGTCTTGTGCGTGCACTGCATTATCTTAACTTCTTGATGCCTTAAAGTAAATACTATACTCTTCTTAAGGTTTTAAGGGTAGAAGAGCTTTTGGGAGGTAAAGAAAACAGGGCAGCTGTAATTATACTTGGAGGGAAAAGATGCTTATCTGTGCTTTCAAATGTAAAACTCTCCAGTTCAGTTATTCTGTATTAACCATTAAACTCAAATGGAAAAATAGGATGTTAGTTTTATAGTATCTGTATTTTTTTAATTGTTTATTTTCCTTGCTTGGAGCAATTTTATATTTTTTTCCTGCACAGGTTTGCTATGTGGAAATTTGTGTAATGTGAGAAATTGAATTGAAGTGGTCTGAATGTATAACAGTTAAAAAGTAGTAATTTCTCCAGGCTCTTAAATCTGAACATTAATCTCTTCATGCCATTTTCGTTTGTTTCATTTGCACCAAGTGCTTGCTATGAGAAATTTTGACAATTTTGCTGATGGATACTAACTGTATCTTTAACATACTTTAACCACCATAACTAGGGAGAAGATAACTGAAAGATGGAAAGCAGACTTCTAATGAAACCTTAAGCAGTGTTTTAAAAGTATTTTTGTGGCTCTTGAGTACTAGAGATGGGAAGAAAGACATACGGGAAATAGTGAGGGCAAGCTACTACAGGGAATGCAGGAGCTTCAGGGAAGAATCTGGCTAAAAGTGCAGAAAGTACCTGTCAAGAGTCATGGCTGCAGGACTGAAGGGGTTGATAGTTAAACAAAACCAGAGTTGACTTTTACTTGAGTTTCAGACACTTGAAAAGGCAAAAGAAAATACAGATATTTAGTTTATTATTTTGAGAAAGACATCGAGGTGTGGAAATGAGGGGAGATGTAGAGGCATATAAATGTATGTAGAAAGCATCCAAAGCTACAGAAACGTATTCAAAATTTGGAGGCAGCAAAGCAGCAAAGATTGTTTAGGTTCAGAAGAATATACTTCAATGTTTTAATGGTAAATTTTGTAAAAGAAATTTTCATTGGGCTTTTTTAAGTGTATGATATAATTGAAGAACAAAGACTTTAATGTATATCCTATGTTAAGAAATATTTGGTTGGTTTAATGTCTCAAAAGAGTGTAATTAAATAAGGGACACCCTCTAGATCATGACTATTGCTGTTGTAGTTGTGCAGTCTGAAATAGAACTGTTCAGTCTCATTCCTCAGCCCTGAAGGTATACCCATAAGACAGAATCCTCTTTCTTAAAATTCCTGTTGCTCACTAGAACATAATTTAAGCAGGAGAAAAAGAAAATTACTCTAGTACAGATAGTTTTGGCTAAGTTGAGAAAGAAAATGAAGTTAAGTTCTGGAATTAAATGGTGTTATGAGTTAATATGGGGAAAATATAATATTTGGTCACTTCTCAGTAGTTTGTGGCAAAGTATATAGAACGATATTTTTAGAAAATGTATTTACTTTATGGAGTACTTAGTTATAATAAATTAATAACCTCCAATTTTTTCTAGGCTTTTGGCATAGCTACTGATGAAAACTTTGTTATCACCACAACAAACAGGAAGGAAATTACAGAAGACAACTTCAGTAAGTAGCTTAGATGACAAAAATAAATACACCTATTTTTTGTATTGATTGTAAAGACCGCATGATGATTGTTACACTTTATGATGTGCAGTAATTAACTGGAAGTACACATTTTTTTCAATATACTTTATATTTCATCTTCACTACAGGAGAACTTGTTCAGGATGGAGTTACTTTGTATCTGCTACAGTCAGTTGATCAGACGCTGCTTTCAGCAACCAAGGAGCGAATTGACTTCCTGCCCCACTATGACACGCTTGTCAAAAGTGGCATGTACGAATACTATGCCAGCGAAGGCCAAAATCCTTTGCGTAAGTACTTGTCAAAATAATCTTGTGTGAATTATGTTTATATGAATACAAATTGCTCATAACCACATCAAATTTTAGTTACATCTGGTAAAAAAATACAGTCTTAACTGTAAAAGAAAAATTAAGTATGTTCTTTACACAAATTTTTCTTTTAAAAATTACTCAAAATGGCCGTGTAATAATCCAGATTTACATAGGTACCTCATTAAATACATCTTAAAGTTTGAGTATTTTAGAAGTAAAATTATTTTAGTCTTGATAATAATCTTGTGGATGTGACCCAGGCAGGTCAGCACTTGTGTTATCATGCTTTTGTCTCCTGTACTTGCAATAGACTTTATGTTTGAATTTGATGAACAGTTTTTCTATAAGGTACCATAGAATTTTGTCTGCTCTCCAATTTGTCATTCTACAAGGCTTAACTTACCACCAAGAGCAAGTATTTCTTTAAAAAAGATGCTGCTTTAGTTTTTATCTAACTGGTATATTAAATATGTAATCAGCATTTTGTATTGTTTTATTTTAAAAATTAATTTCTGTTTATGGCTTCTCTGAAAATTCTCTCTGTGGCTGTGGTTACTTTTTAAGTATGTATGTCTTGGCCTGTTCAGCTGACTTAAAATTGTACTGAAAAAAATGCAAACATCAAGACTCAAGCATTATACCATTCTCACGGCAATTTCTGTTTCAAAACGGTCTCAGCTATGTCTGTAAATAGGAACTGTGTTTTAAGTACCAGTCTCCTTTTGCCCTCTCCCTCTTTCTCCACTTCATTGATTTCCCCACCGTGCTGAAGATACTGTTTTGGTTCAGTTTTGAGGGAGCTGTGCTTAAAATGCACTAATAGTTTGGTCAGTGATATGTGTATCTTTATGCACAGGAATTGGTGTATTAGACCACACATTCTGTCTAGATCTGTCCTTTGTTCCTACCAGCAGCCAGTGCATTAGATACCTGGGAAATACTAGAAAAACAGAAAGGCAGTGTAGAGCTGCAGCAGTAGTGATTCGGGGAGTTTGGAATTCATGTCTGTGGACTGTTATTTTCCGTGAAGTTGTCCAGTTACTTTCTGAACCACATAACATCTTTAGCATTCACAATATTTTGTGGTATTGAGCCCCCAGCTTAATTGCCTGTGAAGTGTCATATCTTTTTGTGTATGTCAGACTCGTTAACAGTTTCTTTGCCTGGTGATCCTCATTTGTATGCTGGGAGATACTGTAAAACATTGCTGCCAGATTGACTGACTTAGTGAGTCATGCTTTAAACTAACAAACTCGGGGGTTGGGACGCCACCAAAAAGGTGAGACAGTCAGCAGTCCGACTAAAATGTCTCTATACCAGTGCATGCAGCATGGGTAACAAAGAGGAGGAGCTGGAAGCCACTGTACAGCTGGAAAGCTATGATCTGATTACTATCGCTGAAACTTGGTGGGATGACTGATATGATTGGAACACTGCGGTCAATGGCTATAAACTGATCAGGAGGGACAGGCAAGAAAGGAAAGGTGGGGGGGTTTACACTTTACATAAAAAAATGGATTGACTGTACAGAGCTGTCTTTGAAAAACAGCAGTGTACAAGTTGAGAGCTTATCAGTGAAAACTGAAGACCAAGCCAACAAAGGAAACCTCATGGTTCATGTTTACTACAGGCCACCTGATCAAGGGGAGGATGTCAATGAAGCACTCTTACTTCAACTACAGAAGGCATTACACTTGCAAGCCCTGATCATGTTAGGGGACTTCAGTCACCCTGACATCCACTGAAAAAGTGGCACAGCAAGCTGCAAGCAGCCTAGAAGACTCTTGACAATAACTTCCTAATCAAGGTGATAGAAAATCTAACCTGAGGAGATGCATTAGTGGACCTGTTGTTCACCAATACAGAGGAACTTACTGTAAAGGTCAAGATTGGTAGTAGCTTCGTCATACTAGTGAATTCATGATCTCGAGGGATATAGGCTAGGTGACAAGTGAGGTCAGAACTCTAAACCTTAGGAAAGTGAACTTTCAGTGTTTTAAGGAAGTGGTGGATGAGACACCCTGGGGAACAGCCCTTGGGGGTAAAGGAGCAGAAGACAGGTGGTGACTATTTAAAGACTTTTTTTCTTAAAGCACAAGAACTGTTGATTCCCACATGCAAGAAATCAGTCAAGGAAGAAGGAAGACTAGCATGACTGAGTAAGGACCTCTTGGTCAAACTAAAACATGAGGGAAATGCATGGGCAGTGGAAGAAAGGGAACGCATCCTGGGAATAATAAAGGGATAATGTCTGGGAATGTAAGGGCGGGGTCAGGAAAACTAAGGCACAACTGTAACTAAATTTTGCAAGGGATGTGAATAATAATAATAATGGTTTCTGTGGGTACTTTAGAAAACAAAGACAAGAAATTGTGCACCACCACCACCCCCAATAAATGAAGGGGGGTGGGGGGATGACAACTGACATGGAGAAGACTGAAGTTCTAAACAGGTTTTTTTTTTCCTCAGTTTTCACTGGTAATTCTTCTTCCCACATCTGCTGAGTCCCTGAATCTAAAGGCAGGGACTGGGGGAATGAAAACCCACTCATTGTAGGAGGGGATCAGGTTCAAGACCATCTGAGGAACCTGAATGTACAAGTCCATGGGAGCTGATGAGATGTATCCCAGGGTCTAGAGAGAACTGGCAGATGTAGCCACTAAGCTGTACTCTGTTGTATTTGAAAAGTCGTGGCAGTCAGACAGTCTCCAGTGGCTGGAAGAAGGGAAACATCATGCACATTTTTAAAAAGGAGGTCTCTGGGAACTCTGAACCACTCAGCCTCACCTCAGTGCACAGTAAGGTCATGCAACAGATCTTCCTGGAAGCCGTGTCAAAGCATATGGATGACAGGGAGGTCATTAGAAACAGCCAACATAGCTTCACCAAGGGCAAATCATGCCTGACTAGTCAGTGGCCTTCCATGGTGGAGTGACTGTGTTGGTGGATAAGGGAAGAGCAACTGATGTCATCTATCTTGACTTCTTTAAGGCCTTTGATATGGTCTTGTACAACATCCTAGTAGCTAAATTGGAGAGAGATGGGTTTGATGGGTGAACTGTTCAATGGGTAAGAAATTGGCTGGATGACTGCCACCAAAGACTTACAGTCAATGGCTCAATGTCCAAATGGACATCAGTAACAAGTGGTGTCCCTCGGGCATCTGTATTGGGACTGGTACCATTCAATATCTGACATAGTGGGATATTGATGCAGATGCACCAAGCTGAGTAGTGCAGTTGATAAACACTTTAGGGAGGGGATGCCATCCAAAGGGACCTTCACAGTCTTGAGAAGAGGGCCCATGTGATCCTCATGAAGTTCAACAAGGCCAAGATCATGCACCTGGGTTAGAGCAATCCCCAGTGTCAATACTAACTGTGGACTGAATGGATGGAGAGCAACCCTGCAGGGAAAGACTTTGGGGTACTGGTCAACCAAAAATTGGACGTGAGCTGGCAGTGTTGCACCTGCAGCCCAGAAACCCAATCATATCCTGAGCTGCATAAGAAGTAATGTGGCCAACAGGTCAAAGGAGGTGATTCTCCTACTCTACTGCTCTTGTGAGACCCCACCTGGAGTACTGTGTCTGACTCTGGGGCTCCAGCACAAGATAGACATGGACCTATTAGAGCAAGTCCAGAGGAGCGCCACAAAAAAGTGATCAGAGGGATGGTACACCTGTCATATGAAGAAAGGCTGAGAGAGGTGGGGTTGTTCAGCCTGGAGAAGGCAAGGGTCCAGGGAGGCGACTGCAGCATTTAAAAAGGGGCTTATAAAGATGGAGAGAGACTTTTTACCAGGGCCTGTAGTAACAGGACATGGGGTAATGGTTTTAAACTGAAAGAGGGCAGATTTAGATTGGACATAATGAAGGAGCTCTTTACTATGAGGGTGGTGAGAACTGGAACAGGTTGCCCAGAGAAGTTCTGGATGCCCCCTCCCTGGAAGTGTTCAAGGCCAGGTTGGACAGGGCTTTGAGTAGTAGTTGAAGATGCCTGTGGCAGCAGGGTTGGTACTACATCATCTTTGTAGGTCCCTTCTGATGTAAACATTTCAGGATTCTGTTATCTCTTGTTTACATTTTCTGTGGCAGTCATAGATCTTTGGAGTTCATTTTTTCCAGGCATGTACATTCTGTTCTGCTTAATTAAGGCTCTTGTTGTTACTTTTTGAATAAAATGAATAAAACTGAGGTACAGCAGTGCAAACTAACCTAAGCATTCCTTGTCTATGCATAGTTTCTTAAATTGAAATTGATGCATCTTCCTTTCTAGCTTAGCTCAAGACTTGTGTAAAGGAAGGTTACTTACTGTTTCATTCCCTTGTGACACTGAATTAATGGTGGAACCTGATATTATTGAAAATGAAGGCCTATGTATGGTTATCATTACCTGCAGTAGCCATCCACAGACTTTTCAGGGAAATGTTGGGTGATGTTGGGACACGTGGAACTATTATATGGCATCATAGAATAATTTAGGTCAGAAGACATCTCTGGAGGTCATGTCATCTAACCCTTGCTCAAAAACAAAGTCATTTAGGTCAGGTGGTTGGACAAGTCTGGTTGAGTTTTGAGTATCTCCAAAGAGTAGAAATTCCACAACCTGTTTTGGCAGCCTGTTCCAATATTCAGTTACAGAAGAAATACATATTGAATTTTTCATGTTCTAACTTCTGTCTGTTGCTTCCTGTTCCATCACTGTACACCTCTGAGAAGAGTCTGGCTTCATCTCTCTGTACCCTCCTAGGAATAAGACAGCGATACGGTCTCCCTTAGCCTTCCTTTCTTAAGTCTGAACAATCCTAGTTTCCTCACCAGCTTCTCCTTGCCTGTCTGGTGCTCAAGCCCTCTGATTATCTGGAGGACTCCTGGGCTCACTTCAGTATTTTAGTGTCTTTTCCAGAGAAGCCTAAAGCTGGACACGGTACTCAGAATGCAGTCTCACAAGGACTGGATAGAGAGGAAGAATCACTTCACTTGACACTTTGTGTCAAAGTGTCACTTTGTGACAAAGTTTGACACTTTGTCAGTGTCTCTGTATTGCTCTCAGGTAGCCCATCACCTCTTCAGCCTCAGGCATTTGAACTTGCTCAGGAGTCTTATTCATCAGTTCTGGCTTTCTGCCACACTTGAGTTCCTCCACAGTAGCATGAACTACTCATTCCTTGAGGAGGAGGTCCTTGGAGATCAACCAGCTGTTGTGAGCCATCCAGGACAACTATTAAAAACTCTCTCTAAGGGTACCAAAGGGATGTAAAGTAAAAGAGAGAAAGCTGCGAAGGTACAGATGAATAAGGATTGGTGGCTGGATCAGGGTGGGTTGTGTGTGTCAAACCTACATTTTTCTGTTCTTGATATGTTGAGCTTTTTTCTTCCCTCTGCTCTTCATTACAGTAAGATTGTTGGTTTCATAGCAGAGAGTTGTCAACTTGGAGAATATAACTGTATGAAACTGGCAGGTATCATACCTCATTGTATTTGTGTTATGGTGATAGATTCTTATACTGAACAGTAGTAGTTCTTTCTGCTGAAAATGAAACATTGTAGAATCATACCCCTTGGTCCTGTGTAATGTTTCAGTGAAATGCACTGTGGATCAGTGGGAGGTACATGTTACAGATACTGAAGCCGTGCTGGAGTAGTTGGTTGGCATCTTATCTTAAGCTACTCTGATCTCTAGCTGCTTGACTCTTCTGCTAATTTTACCTGTCGGATTTTTTTTTTTATTGGCAAATGTTTTGTATTGTTTCTTCTTCCACTTTCATCTTGGGTTCAAGGGACTCAGAAGTTATTTGTTGTTAAAAGCTGTGTTTTTTCATATATGATGGAGACTACAAGATAAATAAGAACAGAAGTAGTAGAATTGAGATACTTCTCTGTTGTGATTTTTATCAGTGTTGCTGATGATGCTAAACTAGATGGTGAGGTAGACACATCAGAAGGGAGAGCCATCTTAAAGAGACCTGGACAGGCTGGAAGAGTGGGCAAGCAAGAACTGTATGAAGTTTAACAAAGACAAGTGCAAAGTCTTGCACCTGGGATGACATAACCAAAGAGCCCAGTACAAGATCAGATCTGTGTGTCTGGGGAGGAGCCTTAATGAAAGGGACCTGGGGGTCCTGGTGGACAGCAAGCTGAACACAAATCAGCAGTGCCCTGCTGCAGCAACAGAGGCAAATTAGATTCTGGGATGCATCTGCAGGGGTGTTACTGGCAGAGATAGAGTTGTGATCATCCCACTTAGCACTGGTCAGGCCATGCCTGGAGTGCTGTGTCCAGTTCTGGTTCCCACAGTTCAAAAATTACATTGGCAGACTAGAGAAGAGCCTAAAGGAGAACCGCTGGAGAACCTGCTATGTGAGGAAAGACTGAAGGAGTTGGCTCTTTTCTGGGTAAAGAGAAGGCTTGAGAGGACCTCATCACTGTATTCCAATACTTAAAATGGCAGCCACTAAGGGAATCGAAACTCCCCCTTCACAAGGAGCCATATGGAGAAGACGACCAGCGGCAATGGGTAGAAGTTGCACTGGGAGAGGCTTCATACCGATGAAAGGAAGAAATTTTTTGCAGTGAGAACAATTAATTAGAACAGTCTCACCAGGATGTGCTAGAGTCCCCACTGCTGGAGATTTTTAAAGATGCAGTTGGTCAGGGTGCTAGATAATCTCATACCTAGGCTCCCTTTCCCATGAAAGGTTGGACTAGATGACCTTTCAAGGTCCTTTCCAACCTAAATTGTTCTGTGATTCTATAACTTAATTTGAGTTTACAGACATTAATGCAGATTCATAGGGGGAAAAGTGTGACAGTAGTATTTTGGGGTAAATTCGTGTATTTCAAAAGTTGCAGGTAGAGATACTGTTCTCACTGCTAGATTCATGTTAACTGGAAGCATTTCCATTCTTTCAGTCACAGAGATTCAAATGAGAATTTTTGGCAGTCAAACCATAGCATATTCCTGAAACTAAAGAGCACTTCACCCTTGATTTGAAGGAATGCACCCTTAGCAACCACATTGGATGACTACATTTTTTTTAATTTTAAAAAAGAATTTATAAAAAAAGTACTTGAATGTGAGGGTATAAGTAGGAAACAATATGCAGCCCATCCACTGGGACAGAATAATAACAAACAAAAGATAACTGTTAATTATATTATGTGTCATGTCAAGGTGATGTGAGGCGTTGAGTGCATTGGTGTGGATGCAGAACCTTCTGTTGTTTGATGTTCAGCTGCAAAACCAAGGAATTTTGCTACTATCCATTCATGTTTCCATTTTAAATACATACAACATTGCTAGACAAGGAGTTAATACTGTTTGGCTAATAGTAGCACAATGATACTTGTGGGACAAGAAGATGATGAGAGCTGGGCATTGGGAGCAAGGGTCTATTCTGCAAGAATGGAGAGATGAAGGGTAGAAAAATGGAGAAATCTAGTTTTCTGACATACAGTTATAGTTACTATAACCACTGTGTTTTAGAACTGTTAAGCTTTGAAGATAAATATGTAGTCTGTGGTTTCTTGTATTCAGTTTCCTATAACTGTTTATTAGAACTCCCAAACCCTATTCCTCTATTGAAAAAATAAAAATTTCATCCTGAGAAGAAAAACAGTATTTTTTGGAGTCAGAGTCAAGTATCATCTCTTTAGCTTTACTTCAGGTACCATTTAAATAAACCGGTTTGTGCATTAAGAGCAACATGGTGCATGGTCATCAAATTCTGCAATAGAACTTGAAGTCCCTTCTGTTTTTACGGTTTCTTATGTCAAGAAAGCAAGTGTTTAAAGTTTTCAGTTTAGAAAGATATACTCTTTAAGAGTTGTGGTGTTTTTTTTAAACCAAAATTAAAATTTTAAATCAAGAAATAATATACACTGAGGACTGTAATTCTTCTACATTGGAGAAATACCTCCGTATGTGTATAACAATCCAACTCTCACACTGTTTTCGTGGTAATAACATCACTGGTATCAGTTTTTCAGAAAAAACTGTTAACTTCTCATAAGATGTTTATGAATATGAGGCCATTCAATACTGCACTTAAAAGTGTTCATGTAATTTGTAGCTACCAGTCATCTCCCATGAAATGCTGAGCATTCCCTTGGTAGGAAGACCTCTTTTTCCTTCTCTCAACAGGCTTCAGAAAAATAATATGAGATGAAAAAAGATAATGCATATGTCGCATGCATATGTTGCATATGCATAATGCATGCATATGTTCAGTTTTCCTTTAGTTTGTCACACACATGATTTCTTTTTATTTTCCCTTCTTTTCTTCATAAAGGACATTTTCCACTTCTGTTGTCTCACGTTATGATAATTTCCCAGTACATAACTCCAGTGATAGCCTCTTGTAGTCCTAACTTTAATTACATAAGGGTTCCAAGTGTTAATGTTTAGAAACAACAAACTTCTGCAAGTAGTATAGCTGATTATTTCTGCTGTATATTACCATGTGTCTGACATTACTTTGGTTGTATTTACCAATCATTAAATTCTTCAACCATTTTTGCAATTTCCTTGGTGTTTTTTTATAAGCAAATTATTTTGTAGTTTGTGCAACATTTCCATTCAGGTTTTTTCAATGAGTTTATTGTTCCCTCAATATTTTAACAAGTCGAAGTCAGTTTTTTAAGTACTTTGGACTTTCATATGATTCACACAAATTCATTCCTAATCATGGTAAAGGACAAGTTTGTTTTGTGGTAAGAAGCCTGTTAGTTCATCAGTGTTCCTAGGTACTTCCAGTAATTGTGTTCTTGCCATCAACAGAGTTATAAGATATTCAGTAATGAAACAAATAATAAAGTGTATGTACAAATGACTTTTTCATTTTTAACCAAGATGTTATATAATTTTTATGGTTCTGATAGTGCCTAGCTCTTGTCTATGTTTAGGCTGTATCCTAATTGCTCAGAAGAAGCTAATGTGTGTGTGTCTGTTTTCTGAGAACAAGATTTTAATAGGGTTATTTTTCTGCAATTTATTTAGCGTTTGCCCTTGCTGAGTTGATTGACAATTCTCTGTCAGCTACGTCACGAAATACTGGTATTCGGAGCATACAGATAAAATTGGTAAGATAGAAATATTCTTTTTTCAGGTGTAGTTTGAATTGTCCTTTTTTTTTTTTTTTTTCTGGTGCTCCTTTTTTTTGTTGTTTTTTTTTTTCCTCCAAACAGTTATTTGATGACTCCCATGGAAAACCAGCTGTTGCTGTGATTGATAATGGAAGAGGAATGACTTCTAAACAACTTAACAACTGGGCTGTATATAGATTGTCAAAGTTTACAAGGCAAGGTGACTTTGAGAGGTTAGAAAGTTTTAATAATTTTTACAATTAGCAGACTGTGAAAGTTCACACACATCATTTTAAGACATATCTCTGTACCAACACCCAGCTAAAACCTATCATTCTGTGGCTACATATAGACACATACTTTTTGTAGGTAGGAAATAGAGAAGCTTCATAACACATGTCTAATATTATGATACTGTGAGGACACTTTTTTATTCTCGTGGCCTTTTCTAATCTGTCTGTGACTTGCCTATATACAGTTAGGGGCATTCTGTGTTCTGCAGAGGTTTTTTTTATAGTGTGTTGTTCATCTGTTACCTGAAAGCCTTTCAGTAGTGCGTCAAGCAATGCATTCATTGTCTATTATGTTACTGGAATAATGGATACAGAGTTTAGGTTTAATGTGGGTTTTTTGGTGTTCCGTTTTTGGGTTTTTTTATATATCTTAATGATGTACAATGTAATGCAAAATTATTCCTGAAGGTGGCTAGGAAAAATAAATGCTTTATATTTAAAAAATAAAGTAGAAGTTTATGGTGGGTTTTGCTATGTATATAAATTCATTTTTCAGTTTTGAATCTGTTCTCAAGAGATCTTCCAGCTGCACAGACAGACTTAACCCTAGTGTAGAAAATTCCAGAGAAGCAGTTATGTACAGTCCTTGAGCTTTCGTCACTTTAAATACCTTAAGTCTAGGACAGTAAATATGAAGATGAGGATCGCAGCCTCAATCATAACTGATTTGTCATAGGAGAAACTAGTGTAAAAGTAAAATGGGGCAGTGAAAAGTGATAATATAGCTAAGGAGGGTTGTTTTTTTTTTCATTAGAAGCATCTCCAAATAGAATGACTGATATCTATCAACCAACTGTAGATAAGTGCATAAAAAGGTCTCCTGGGTCATCTAGTCATTTGTAAAGAAATTCACTACTTTTTGAAATTGCGGTAGGTGAATTTAGTAACAGTAGAAATGTATAGTATTTTTAAGCTAAAGGTTTAAACTGTGGGTTGATGCCATTCAGTGGGAGCATAGCTGTAAATTATACCAGGATACCATCTACATCTTGTTTCCATTTGGGAATGCTATGACTTAAAAACAGACGTTTGTCCTACTATTTGCTTAAACTAGGTAAGACTGTTCATCAATCTAAGCTGACTTAGACATGAAAGGTGATGGTATGTGTAGTCTCTCCAAGACTGCATTTAATAGTTGGTTGGCGTTATTTCCTATTTTGACTCAAAAGTGAAAGTGTGAAAGGATGATGTTGGGAAGATCAGACTTGGTTTGTAAGCCGTTTTCATTTGCAGCAGCTTCAGTTAGTGTGTTGCCATGGTCAAAGGGAGAGCATTGGGGGATTTGCCTTTTACTTTCTACCATTAAAACTGTATAATTGCTGTTGCCACAGTACCTGTCACACAGACCTGTCAACCATGTCCTAATGCACAGTTAACAATGCAGAAAAGTTTTCAGAGTAATAGTTTCTATCAGATTCTTACTGCCAAATATTTTCCTCTCTTTCATCTGAACTTCATCTAGAATTTTAGGCACGTACCTTTTAATGTTGCAATTATAGTTGGTCTAAAGTGGAGGATTTTTGAACAAAGTGACTGCAGGAAGAATTTAATATTACAAGCTGTTTAGACCAGAACTTTCTTTCTTTTTTGAAATTACTTTTGTCCTGAGAAAATTTATTAAAGGCACTTTTACTCTCAGTGATCATTCAGGATATGTACGCCCTTTGCCAGTGCCTCGTAGTTTAAATAGTGATATCTCGTATTTTGGAGTTGGAGGCAAGCAAGCAGTGTTCTTCGTTGGACAGTCTGCCAGAGTAAGTAAATATCAATCTTTATTTTAAAACATTTTTACATTAGATTGTTATTATCTTGGCTTTCAATCACAGCATTAATTTTTTTAATGTTAAATCTTATTTTGATTTTTAAATACTGTTTCTTCAATAATATTAGATGATAAGCAAACCTGCAGATTCTCAGGATGTTCATGAACTTGTCCTTTCTAAAGAAGATTTTGAAAAGAAGGAGAAAAACAAAGAAGCAATATATAGCGGATACATTCGAAACAGAAAGGTAAATTGCCTTAATACTTTTTTTTTTTTTCCCTTTTTTTTAATTGAAAGACTTTTGTGGGTTAACATGATTTCACTATATAATATTCTTGTAATACTTCCCTGGGGATATCTTCATCTTATTGGATCATTGGCATCCTGGAGTGTAAAAGAAAGTAATGGGAACCTTGAGACACTATATCATAAGGCTTTATTTATATGTGATTCTTTTTGTAGTATGGCTTAAAGAACAGAAATGCCATACAGTTTGATAGGCTAGGTTAGGAAAAATATTTTTAAATACCTTTTTAAGAACAAATTGCTTTGTTACATAGGAAACCTAAAGAAAAAAAATGCCACTTCTATGAAGTAGTAAGGAATAAATTAGGGAAACCAGCTGTGCTTATGTAGAATAACTAACCTGCATATGGGAGAAAAGTTCAGCCAGATCAACAAAACTCAGTGGTTTCACAAATCTTCACTAATTTTGTAAAAAAAATGAACTATTTAGTTGAAAACTGAAAGGAACAGTCCTGATGATTTTCATGAAGAAAAGCTTAAGCAAAAAGTTGTAAGGTAAGGAGGAAGACCAAAAAGAACTGTTCTTTGGACATTTTTGAGCAAGGAGATAAAAATACAGCTAAGGGTGCACATGGAAGCTTAAGTGGGTGCTGTGTATAACAAGGTAATCAGACCTTGATAATAGTCCGTATCTTGTGAGTTATATCAGTGTTCTTGGCCTTTTGTATGGGTCAGAAAGGAACATGGAATAAATAACATTTTTATCATGCTAGTGTTGGGTCAGTGACTTGTGACAAAGAATTGTCAGAAATGTACAAGTTTTATTTTTAATCTCTGTGCAATAGAGACGAGAAGGTAGAGTCACAGAAATAGAAACTGAAAATAAAAGCAGACAAAATCTGTTTTTTGTATAAGGTACAAACGCTTTCCATCTTCATTTGATATTAAAAAGGGAGTGCGGGGGACAGAAAAGTAGAAAATAACAGATATTAGTTGGAGGAAACTAGCTGAATGAGATGCATAGATACTATTAAGGAATTAAAGAAGATGGTGCAATCATCTGTTTGAAAAGTTGTGATGATAATATAAAATGAACATTAAGCTGATACAGGTAGAAAAAGTAATTTTCAAATAGAGTTCTATTAGAGGTAAAAAATAACTTTTAAATATCCAAGAGGGAAGAGATGATGTGAAGCGTTCAAGTAATAGAAGTGAAGTGTGTAGATAATGAATAGACAAGTCAGGTCTCAGAAATTCTTTCAAATCATTGAAATATCCAGGCCAGTTCATTATATTGATGTGAAATTAAATGTGTGAATTTGTCTCTCTAATGTCTTGAAAAATGGTCTGCAGTGCACACAGGTGATCAAGAGAATACTATCTCAGAAATAGAAGTTGTAATGGGTCACTGCACTGTTAGAAGAATAATTGAGTCTTTGAAGCGTAAGTTTGTAAAGGAAGTTACTTTTGCAAAGAAATCAAGATATACTATCAAACCTAAGGCATTCTAGAACAGGGCCAGAACACTGATGGCACCCCCAGTCAATCATCTTCTGTTGATGGATAATAAGCACCTTCACTTGCTTCCCTGGACCATTTAATATTGCCAACAAGTAAATACTGCTTTTCTAGTTGAGATGGATGCTGGGAACGTAGGGGAAAGTGCCATGGTAGTTTGTCATCTGTGGTCGGAAGGCTGCAAAAAAATTTGGGAGGCATTTTTGAAGGCACTTTCCTTCTGTTAATTGTACAGGATAGCACTTGTTCAACATCAGTGTACAGCTTCTAGGTCATTGGTAAAATCATACAGAAGTGAGGACCAAGCAACTCCAGCTTTTCTTTATTATCTGTGATCTCATTACTAGCTTAGAAACAACCCCTTGCTTAGATGCAGTGATCAAGACTGTTAGGTTTAAAAGAGGCTGTGCTTTGAGCAGAAGACAGCATTTGAAGAACTGCAGTCTTATTTGATGAAAGTTCCCACAACTGGTTAAATTATTCTGTTGGTTAAGGAGAGCTGTTTGATTCCCTGGGAAAAGTAAGTCTCAATAGAACACCCTTGACTAACATATTTCACCACCTACAGTTAGGTAGGATGTATCCTTTCATGACTTAGTGGTGTGTTTCCTTTTTGCCTACTTTCCTGCAAAACAAGGCATGAAGCTCTACTTACTACAGCACGAAAAAGCACACCACCTCAGTTGTACCAATTGTTTGCAATTGCTATAAAAATCTCAGTCTTTGTATTGAAAATAGCTTATTTTCTGGATGAACCAAATGTAAAGGATTATACACTGGTCCAACATGAAACATAACATCAACCGCTGTGTTTCTATGCACCTTAGAAACCACTTATCATAAGAGTAGAGTGCATCCATCCAGGAAAAGTCAATCAGGTCTTTCTGGAAGCAGGAACTTCTGTTTTCTGTGGGACTACTGGATATTTCAGCTGGAACTGAGGATTCACCCTTCCTCTTTCCCAACACAAGCATCTTTCTTCCACTTCATTTTCTGTTATAGAAAGCAGTCTATCCATTTAAAAGCAATTTTTTTTTTTTTCTGGCTTGGCTTTCCTAAAAAGACTTAGACCTTGTACCCGGTTCCATTTGATGGATGTATGTCACACAGTGCCACATTAAACATGATTAGATGCATTTCTAGATTGAACACTTCAAATGCAGTGATGAAAGTGAGTTAAAAATCAACCAGATCAAGTATGTCAGATTCTCAGTTTGCTGACTTCAATTTGGAAGCTTTTATTTTAAGCATTAATCCTTTGTGATGCTTAGCATCATGTGTTCTATATTCTTTTCCTGTTCTGTTTTTTAATCCTTTTTGAAGCTGATGCAAGTTCAGAAACTGTTTACATTCCTGCTGTTATTATTTTACTCTCTTTGTAGCCGTCTGACTCTACTCACATCGCAAGTGATGATGAAAGATTTCTTCATAATCTAATATTAGAAGAAAGGGATAAAGAGAGTTTTACAGCAGTTGTCATTACAGGTGTACAACCAGATCATATGCAATACTTGAAAAATTACTTTCATCTTTGGACAAGGCAGCTGGCGTAAGTTTGTGATTTAAAAGATTTGATTTAAAGGTGGACTACTAACATAGTCAGATAATTATGAATTACTTCATTTTTGTACTTAGTGGCTTTGTTTCTGTTAAGGCTGTTGATACATGTTTTGTTAGCTAAGTGATTTTACAGAAACTAGGTGCATTTATTCAACTGAATAGGGCACCCATCTAAACAAAGATGTTTACAAACATAAGTTTCAGTGTGACTTGATAAATTGATATATAATTATCCAATCAAATTATTAATAACCTATTAAATAGTTATTAATTTAATTTTTATATATCTCATTATTAACTTGATAAGTTACTGTTCTCACCTGTTCTCACAGCTGTGCTCCTAACCTTGATATCTACCTTTGTGTTTAGTTTTCTGTTTTATTGTTTGGTTTTGGTTTGGTTTTTTTTTTAAATGCTGCTTCATCCCAGTTTAAGAGGGAGACTGATATATGATGCTGTCCACTAATTACTATAGTAGTGTCATCAGTAGCCCTGCAGAGCTTGGAGATCTAGCAGTCTGTGATACCTGTGAATTGTGTGGGTTTATCTGTTAAGATGATGGATCTGTTTGTGAATATAAACTCAACTATGAAGCCATGGCCCAATTTTGAAATCTAGCAAACCATGGAATTTTATTTTCAAGCTATAATTTTATTTTTGTGTTACCTATAATCTAATAATAATAGATAATATAAGAATTAGATATTATACGAAACATCATTCGCGCTTGCATGTAAGAACTTGTGGCTGAAACCCTTTTTAACATTATGAAAATGTTGGGGTACATCTACTTTGACAAGTAACTTAGGTCCCTCATTAGCTTCTAGGTGCTCTTCTGGTGAACACCCACACTTAGGTGTGTGTTAGTTCATTCCAGCAGTCTCTTGAAGTGAAAGAACTGCCTCCATTTGAGATGAAACCCAGGTGCAGTTATTCAAGTATATGCCCTGTAGCTATTACAATGAAGCCAGTCAGATTTAGCTTCCCAGTGCTACACAATCCTGCAATACTATTTCAGCTGTAGTGGCCTTTTTCCCCTCAAACATCCCCACACACCCTCCTGTCATGCCTTTTGCCACACATGCATGATGCCGGTTTCATTCTGCTCTAATGGGCTGCAGCACAGCCCTCATACTGTTTCAGATGCTTTGAAGTGGAGGGAGGAGAGATGAACCCCCAAAATAATTATGTATTAAGGCCATGAGAGCACCTTTTCAGTTCTGGAGGAGATGCAGACAAAGTGCTAAGCAGTTTGTTAATACCAGTCTACTCTAAAGTCCTGAGCAATGAGACTACAAGGAGCTTTTGTCTGGGAACTAGAATTTCTCCATGGGGTCCATTTAGTGCAGTGAATGTCAGAAGCAAAGCGATTATAAACACCTGCAGGTGCATTTAACTTCATACATTCAGTCCCATTGACTTGTATAATCTCATTTTTCTGCAAATCACCACCCTGAGGTTTAAGGACTTAATCTTTGAAGTTGGAAGAATTAGCTAGCTTGCTGAAAAGTTGAAGTCAGTGGGGTTTAGTTCCTCACTTTTCTTAAACTTAATATCTCTATGAAAATAATCTATCTGATGGTGTGGGGTTTTTGGGAGTTTGTTAAATGTGCACAAGTACTGTTAGAAAATAATGTTTACAAATAAAGAAACATTTCTAATATGCAGATCATATCCGTGACTGCTGCCTGTATTCAAATAGGATATATTTACTCTTTTGTAAATAACTTAAGAATAATGATTGTTAGATGCTTCTATTACTATTAGATCATCAATACAAAGCTGATAGAAACAATAGGTGTGAAGCTTTTTGACTCTTGTTCATCCCCAGAGTGCAGAACAAATTATAGTAGTTTTATTAGTTTTCACTTTGATATAAAGGATCTATAGCCATGTAACTATCATAATTGTTTTTACTTATGTATTATTTTCCCATTTGTAAGGTTTCTCAATGTTTTATCAAAAAATTGATCCCAATATAATTGCACATGAAGGAGATGAGTCGAAAAGAGTGAAAAAGAGTCACTCCGTTTACTAAATCTTCTGTACCACATATGCATGTTGTCATGGAATTGATTTATAAAAATGCAATGAACCAGTTATATTTTAATCAAAATATTAGTTTATTTAGGTTTTTGAAAATCATAATGTGCAATTTTAAAATAGAACTTTCTGAGATTTATTTTTCATTTAAAATGTATTTCAGACATATCTATCACTATTATGTCCATGGACCAAAAGGAAATGAAGCTAATGCTGTAACAAAAGATGTAAGCCCTTTCAACAACATTGACATTCAGGTAAGAGGTTTTATGCTTACTAGTCAGAGTTCTTCTTTGATGACAACTTATTTCACATTGTGCCTGTTTCTCTTTAATCATGCATTTTGAACTACAGCAGCATTTTAAGATATGTATGTAATTTAATTTAAAAACTATCGTTGCAGCATAGGAACTAATTAATTTTGCTAACAGTTAAGATAAATGTAACAAATACTAATTACTGTAGGTTTGTTGGTCTGAGGAGAATCAACTTGTTTTGGTTTTTTTCCAGATTTCAATGTTCGAAAAAGGAAAAGTACCAAAGATTGTCAGTCTTAGGGAGATCAAAGATGACATGCAGACATTGTATATAAATACTGCAGCAGATAGTTTTGAGTTTAAGGCACATGTTGAAGGAGAAGGTATAGTGGAAGGCATCATCCGATATCATCCCTTCCTGTATGACAGAGAAACATATCCTGATGATCCATGTTTTCCATCAAGTGAGTGAAATGTTTTGCGGGTTGTCAGTCCTGTTATAGACAATCGTACTACTCTAAATGTTTTAATGAACTAGAATCTAGAACAATTTAAATTGAAGTGTAAATTGTTCTCTAATTTGCACTGTAGCAGAACAGAAAAGTTCATATTCTTTTGGATGAACAAATCCTGTGAACAAATTGACTGTTGTGGTAACTCATTCGTGTAAACCTGAACCTTTTGACATAATACCTTCTGATTTCAAACTATAAACTCTTAGGGAATGCAGTCTGATTGAAACATTTCCACTTTCCTGTTAGATCTTTGCTCTGAGAAAGTAATGAGAAACACCAGTAATTTGATTCAAGAAATGCTAACTTTGGAATACCACAGAGGACAGCATGTAGTCTTAAGAGTTTAATTTAAAATTTGTTTTTTCCAGTCTTGATGAGTTCTGAGATGCTACGGTTTTAAAAGTGATTGTGTTGGTGATTTTTTTTTTTTTTTTTTTTTTTACAAAACAAGTCTTGAGTTTATATCTGGCAAGATTTAATGATCTTAGAAGAACATCAGATGTAACTAGGGGGAAAAGTAATATTTATTCAAATTCGAAATTCACAAATTTGGTAGTCTTGGTAATGTTATACAATCCCTGTTTAAAATTTTTCCTTAGCTTTCCTTAGTTCTGCTTGATATTTCTTAAAAAGAAAAAAAAATCCTAATATTGTGTGTACCTAGCTTGATATCATATGTACTGCTACCGTGCTTAACTTGATAAGTATAGATAGTCCTTAATATAGACTGCACTGTTTTTTGATACTATATTATTGTTTTAAAGAAACTTGTTCATGGAGACTATCTTTTTTTTTTTAATCAAGAATTAAACGATGATGATGATGACGACGACTGCTTTATAGTAGAAAAGGGTGCCAGGGGAAAAAGGCCTATTTTTGAATGCTTTTGGAATGGAAGATTAATACCGTACACAACTGTGGAAGAGTAAGTGGTAATCTGTTTCTACAATGTAAACCAGGCTGTTTCTGTAAGGTAAATGTCCCTTTATAAAGAAGAGATTTAATGTCTTTTTCCTTTTGTTTTAAGTTTCGACTGGTGTGCTCCTCCAAAGAAGAGAGGATTAGCACCTATTGAATGCTACAACAGAATTTCTGGTGCACTATTTACCAATGATAAGTTCCAGGTCAGCACAAACAAACTCACCTTCATGGATCTGGAGCTGAAGCTAAAAGATAAGAATACTCTGTTCACGAGAATCTTCAATGGACAGGTGATCATTTTATTTTGTTAAGTATTTCTTCTTGGCAAAGTTTAATGCATATGTGACACAGAAACGGTTACTGATTGTTTCTTCATGTCACTGAATATTGCCTAGTTTCTGAAGAAATTTTACCTTGGGCACTTTTGCAGGACTTCATAGCAAACACTTCTCAGTTTTAGTGAGTAGTAAAGCTGGCTTAAATCTGAAAAAAAAAATTTAGTCTTTTTCCTTCTATTTTCCTAAACAGTAACTTTATCTAGTTTTATATGACAGTTTTTGTGGAAAGGCCCTCTTTATAGAGGAATGTGAGTGTTGAAAGAAACACTTTCTCTGGCTTGAGGTTTAGCTTTCCTAGAATTTTGTGGTGTTTCTAAGCTGAAGAATCTTTTTTTTTTAGTACAATATCACTATTCTCCTATAATTGTTTATATTTTTGAAGTTGTCAGATTTAAATTTTGTAATATGTTAATATGTATTTCTCTTGTAATCTCTTCATAGGAGCAGCGAATGAAAATTGACAGAGAATTTGCTTTGTGGCTCAAAGACTGTCATGAAAAATATGACAAACAGATAAAATTCACAGTTTATAAAGGAGTAACTACACGTACTGATTTACCATCCAAAAGAATGCAGAGCCCTTGGACAATGTATGCTGCAATAGAGTGGGATGGGAAGACATACAGAACTGGACAGCTTGTAAGTTAGTTGTTCACTAATGTTGGCATTTTGTTTATTTTGTAATAGAGGACTTGAACCCTGTAAAAGGCAAATACTGTATATTTGATGCAGAAGGAATGTATTGATGCTAATTGTCTCTTCTCCTTACAGGTGAAAACTGTTAAGACTCTTCCAATATTCTATGGAAGTATTGAGAAATTTTTTTTGTATGGAGACCATGATGGAGATATATTTGCCACAGGAGGAGAAGTTCAAATTGCTTTGGTATGACAAATATAAAAAGGATTCACACACCTAGTATGCCTGTGGAATCTTAAACATAATCCTGGGCCAGACTTGTTTAAACAACTTTTAAATAACTATTGAAAATTATGGGGGTTTTTTTGAGATTCGGCAATGTAGAAATAATCAGATTGCTTAGTTACATTAATATTAATGTAACTATATTAAATTATTAACAATTATATGATTTATTTAAATTTGCATGTTAACTAGAGTATCACAGTTGGTATCGATAGTATGTTGTGCATCCATTCTTAATCCTTGTGGTTTCAACAAATTTTAGAGCAATGTCCTGTGGAGTCACCGGGTAGTATTTGTTCACATATTGCATTATGTTTGTGTCTACTTGTCTGTTTCCTTGGTAGAGAGGTACTTCTCTGACATACTGTAATCTGACTGTTTATAACTGCAACTGTATTCAATTTTTTTCAGGAACCTCAGGCATTGTATGCTGAAACGAAAACTGTTCCAATCTCAAAACTTGACAGAACAGTGTCTGACAAAGCTATTAAAAAATACATAGAAGATGAAATGGCAAGGTAAGCTCTAAATTCTAATTATTTGCTTGTGAAGTTCCTCATAACAGTTCTAGCATTTCTTCAGGAATAAAAAAAAGTTTTATTCCCAAATGGGAAAGCAGTCAGCTGTTTCAGTAGCACCAAAAAACCTAGAACTCTAAACCTAGAAGAAATAGTTCACTGGGGTTTTTTTCCAGAAAAAATAGATTTGCGTATATTCTACTAAAGAGAAGTCACCCTGTTTTTTAACTCGCAAAAACCTGTTAATTCTTTTGTTTTCACTAGACTTCCTGACAAATTATCGGTAACATGGCCTGAAGGAGATGAGTTATTACCAAATGAAACAAGATTTGCTGGTACACCAATAGGTATATTTTTTTCCTTCCAAATACTAAAAAGTAAAATATAAATTTAATATTAGGTTATACACTTTTGTTTAAAAATAATCTCTTATCTTCAATCACATAATACACAGCATATTTTAAAAGTACTTTTTTTTTTTTTTTTTTTTTAAATACAGGAGCATTAAGAATAGAAATTTTGAATAAAAAAGGAGAAGCAATGCAAAAACTTCCAGGTACAAGTCACGGAGGTTCAAAGAAACTTCTTGTTGAACTCAAGGTTATTTTACATTGTAAGTATTTCAGTATATTTAAAGAAATCTTTATTATTTTAAAAATGCTTAATGGATATTTCTTTGTGTATATACACATAATACACATTAGAATTTGATGGATGGATATAGCTTTTAATTTTAAGGATAATATCCCATCAGAATATGTAGTATTCAAAGCCCTATTTCATTAAATGACAATTGCTTCAATGCCAAATGTTTAATGTCTTAATGCTACATTATGATTACATCTTCTGTCACATGTAAGAAGGACCTATCGGTTCCAGGCCGTCTACTTAATATGTATAAGAACATGGTTAAAAAGCTAATGCTTCTGTAGTTAACGTAGCAATTCATGTGAGCTGCATAAAAGCAGTGACCAGACTTGTTTAGTATCTAACATAAAGTCACTTCAGCATTTTAAAAGATCGAGTTTCTTGTGAGTTACTATTTTGTGGTTTCCATTTTATGGGTGCTTCACTTGATACTCATAGAATCACAGAATGGTCTGGGTTGGAAGGGACCTTAAAGATCATCTAGTCCCAACCCCCCTGCCATGAGCAGGGACACCTTCCACCAGACCAGGCTGCTCAAAGCCCCGTCCAACCTGGCCTTGAACACTGCCAGGGAGGGGGCAGCCACAGTTTCTCTGGGCAACCTGTTCCGGTGCATCACCACCCTCACAGGAAAGAATTTCTTCCTTATATCTAATCTAAATCTACCCTCTTTTAGTTTAAAACTGTTACCCATCATCCTATCACTACACACCCTGATGAAGAGTCCCTCCCCATCTTTTCTGTAGGCCCCTTTAAGTACTGGAAGGCCACTATAAGGTCTCCCCAGAGCCTTCTCTTCTCCAGGCTGAACAACCCCAACTCTCTCAGCCTGTCCTCATAGGGCAGGTGCTCCATAAACAATAGCAATAACCTATAGGCATGTGGCATATACAATAGGAAAATCCAATTCTTCTATCTGATAAGAGTTGTAAAAATACCTTTCTGAAGCACTGAGGTTGCTGTAATGATATATGTCAAAGGAAGCCAGATGAAAGTAATTTAGCTTCAGTTTAGTATGTGTGTCATAAGACTACATATGGTATTTTAATGGCACTTGTATGGTGACTGTCTGCTGTGCATAACCATTGTCCAAGGTAGTGTGCTGGGACATAAAGGTTGGAATTGAAAAAAAGTGTTCACATAATACAAATTATCAGATTGTATTTGCCAACAGCCTGGGAAATAAATCAGTGTTTTGCAACCTTAACTAAAGTAGACTATCATGATTTTAGGATGTATAAACTTGAAGGAGTCGTGGTGTTTTGTCAGTGTCGTTGCTAGCAGAAATAAAACTAAGTTTACTCTTTGCCTCCAATCACTGAAAAGTCTATCTTCAGACCTTTTGTGTCTCCTGACCCCTTTGATTCATTGGTGGAAACTTGTACTTACAACTTTTTACTGCTTCCTGTCTTAACTTTTGTTTCTAGTCAATTTATAAATCACTAGTGTAATCCTGTTCTTCACCAGAACAATGAGTTAAGTCCTGTAAGTGACAGTTTGGACACAGCATACCTGTCAAACTCAAACCCCTAGTCTTTCTTATAATATAAAGCTTTCAGTTGTACTAAAGTGGTTACACCTGCATACAGGACAACAACAAACACCTTACAATGTACAGTAAGTTTCTCTTCTCATTTGAGAATACCTGGCAAAATTTACTGCAGGCTGCCAAAAGACTTGAGCTGTGAGAAACTTATCTGATCTGTTACTGGGGAGCCATATAAAAGGTTCGATTCAAGATTAGGGTTTGATTTAGGGTTGAGAGAATGAGAAGGTAGAGGGATGCGGTGGGGATAAAAGGAGCTCCCAGAGCAAAGGGTGGAATAGCAGAACTAGACTGTGAGAAACTTCTTGTCTGGACTGTGGCAGAAGCACCTTGTTCAAAGTTTGGACAAGGGAAATGAGGCTAGCAAGACAGCTGGGAGATGTGAAAATTTTTATCTGGGCGCTTGTAAGGTTTGGCCAAAAAATAAGGTGGGAGTTATGGGTTAGAGATGAGAAAAAGAGAAAGCTGAAGGGTCTAGGTGGAGCAGGAAGAGAAAGGGGCTACCAAATGAAGGTAGGATCAAGACAAAGAGGCTGCCTATGGAAAGTGTCTGCCAAAGGGAGGCATGGACTGCCAGGAAAACAGGGCTGTGAAGTTGGTTTTTTTTGGTTTTGCTTATTTGGATGTGTCATGGTTTGATCTCAGAGGGCAACTGAGCACCATGCAGCCTCTCGCTCCTCCCTTCCCCCACAGCACTGAGAAGGGAAAGTAAAGCAAAGGCTCAGGAATCGAGATAAGGACAAGGAGGGATGACTCATCCGTTATGGTCATAGGCAAAAGACAGATTCGGGGTGGGGGCAGAGAATAGGAATTTAATTCAGACACTAGCAACAATGCTTAACAGAGTAGGACTGTGAGAAGCATTACCACATCTGAAAAACACTTTCCCCCCACCCCTCCCTTCTTTACAGGCTCAGATTTACTCCCACTACCTCTACCTCCTCCTGTCCCAGTGGCTCAGGGCACAGGGAATTGGGGTTATGGTCAGTCCTGCTGCTTCTTTCTCCTTATGGTGGGAGAGTTAACTCCTCACATTTTTCCCCTGTTCTAGTGTGGTCCGTCTCTCACAGGAGACAGTCCTCCACAACCTTTCTCTGACATGAGTTCCTCCTATGGGTTGCAGCATTTCCGTAGCTGCTCTAGTGTAGGTCAACCCCGTGTGTTGCAATCCTCCCAGCGATGAGCTACAACAGTGGGGGCTTCTTCCCACAGAGTCCCAACCCCCTTCGGACGCAGTCACCTGCTCTGGCGGGGTGTCCTCCACAGGCCGCAGGTCGGCATCTGCTTCACTGTGGACCTCCATGGGTGGCAGGGTGATGCCCTGCTGTCTCATCACAGGCAGGATACAGGGAGGGCTCTGCACTAGCACACTTGCCCCCCACTACTTCTTTCTTCCACTGACCTCAGTGTTCACACAGATGTTCTCCTCACAACTCTCACTCCTCCCAGGTTTCCTGTCTTAGATATGTTAACAAGAAACACTGCCACCATCACTAACAGGCCCAGCCTTGGCTAGAGGCAGGTCTGACTTAGAACTGAGGGAATTTAAACTTCCCACAGGCCACTTCTGTAGCCCCATCACCTGCTACCAAAAATGTCTGTAAAAACTTAATTTCTTGTGCTGTTTGTGAGACACAGCACCAAGTATCTCAGTGATTGTAGTGATACTGGTAATATTCATAAATATGTTGTGTGGAAGTATCAAGAAAAGAACATTCTGATTAGGAAATCCTAATGGTGCTTTCTAGCAAAGCAACAGAGGAGAGCTCATTAATCACTACTGATACAAAGTGTTTGAAGGGCTTTTCCTCTAGCAAAGTTAAAAATGGAGAAATTCCCAAGAAAGTTCTAAATCTTTGCATGTGACTCCACTGAAATAATTTAGTCTATTGTTCAAATAAAACATCGGGATGTTTTTTTCATCAGAAAAACCAAAACAATATTGGATGTTTCCGATAACTTTCTTGTGCAGAACTGCTCTTGGGATTGTCTCTTCTTTCAGAAGAGATCAGAATATGACATCCCTGCCTTTAAAAGCCAGGTTTTTCTCATTTATTCTCTTCCAAGATCCCATTTGTTTTATTGCTGTCTTTTGTGTATCACTGTGCACTTCAAGTTATTAGACTTTTTTAACTTCCTATAGACAAATTTCCACCTTAGGTTATCTATGTATTTGGGGCAAGAAGAAGGGTATGCATCTTCCAGGTGTGCATCTTGCATAATACAGAGAGACTTTCAGTTTAGCTTGGTGGCAGTTGACACTGCATTAGGAAACCTGCACTTCACTTGAGAAGTTCTCTTTTCTCAGTGTTAGTAACTACCAAAGGTAGGAAAAACCCCAATATAGAAAACTGAATTAGCTCTCACTACAAAACACCATCAAAATTTGTTTTAATAACACACTACTGCCAGAATTATACATTCAAAGATACACACCCAGGAAAACTGACAACTGTTACTTTATCTTATGTATACAATTTGGTGCAAGAACAGGATCTGAAACAGTTGTACTTAGCTATAGAACAATGTATATTTTTACTGCATTTCTTTTTATTTTGTATAGCCTTACTGCAGTCACGTTCTGTATTTATTCTAAATTATATTTTGAAAAACAAATGTATTAATGCCTCTTGAAGTTTCAAACAATAAATCTTATTCCTGTATTTATCTTCAGTTATAGAACCAGTCACTAAAAAATTGCCTGGAAGTCTGTTTTCTTTTTGGATGTGTCTTAATGCTGCGAAAGTGTTTATAAAGACAGAGAGACTAATTTGAAGAAAAAAGGAATGTTCTTTTTTCCTTATTTGTATGTTTAGTCAACTGCACATTTTTACCATTGATCCTATTTAAGCTAATTTTTTATGGTCATTTGACAAGCGGATCAGTTGCTAGTGTGGAGCAGGCAGCCTACAAGTGCTCAGACTTAATGGGGAACATATAACCAAAGAACTAATAAAATCCAATTTTACAAACCTGCTGCTTTCAGTTTAATGTGTCTGAGGCTAGCAATTTTCAATTAAAATGGGGTTAAGTAGGGAATTCATTTTTTTAGCTGTGATCAACAAGATTAATTGTGAAGCTGAATTTGTATTTATTAGATTTAGAAGTGATAGTAGTACTTAATAATGAGTGATAGCACTACTTGAAAAAAATAAGAATTTTGGTGCAAAATCTAAATACATGTAGCAAATTCTTTGTTTTTCAGCACCTACTGGGAATAAAGAAATAATTTCCCATATCAGTCAGCATGGAGGCAAATGGCCATACTGGTTTAAAAAAATGGGTAAGTCCACATACGCAGTATTTTCAGTTTGTCTATAATTCTACTTTTTTTGCTTTGTAATTGTATTTGTGTTTCTGTTTAGAAAATCTTCAGAAACTTGGGAACTACACCTTGAAATTGCAAGTAGTATTGAATGAAAGTAATGCAGATACTTATGCTGGAAGGCCTCTACCATCTAAAATATTTAAATTTACTATTATAGGTAAGAATTCCAGTCATACCAATTTTCTTCTACTCTTAGTGTTTCTATTTGATTCATTGTATATCAAAATTATTCATGTGTTAGGTGAGAGATAATTTTCAGCACTGAAAAGTAGCATTTGCATGTCAAACATGAAGCACTTCAAGGAAAAAATAATTTTTTGTCTAATAGGTTTTTATCTCACCTGTAATGTGTTGGCTCTGCTATACAGTTTTGCAAAAAAGTGTGGTGGAATCAAAAGCTTTCCCCTGATATGAACTTTTCTAAATGTACTTAATAAAAATAAACTTTTACTTAATTAGAATCACCCTTTTTCCTCATGCCATTGGCATATTCTTTCATAAAACTAATATTCATTAGGCCAACTTCCATGCATAAACTGCAGAGAGAAACTCATTCATAAACAGGTTAAGCATTTTAAATATGCATGTTAATATTGAAGTGTTTTTTAATTAAAAGAAGAGTCCTATGCAAAACTAAACTTTAATTCAGTTATAATGGGTGTGTACCTTTTGGATTAACCATATAACCAAAATATTTACTGGAATACCAGAACAGAACTAATACGGTTAAATACATCTGATGTTACTCTTCCTTGCCATACTCTCTGGTGTGCATGTATGTGGCCTAAAATAGTGTATGACTGATTATATCTTCCCAAGTAAGTTAATGGATTCTGATTTTAATGGCACTGTAGGGGACCGTAAAATACACAGTGTACGGTGACATCATGTTTTTAGTACAGCCCTGCTAGTCCTGTTTCTCTCATCCTCTAAGATGTTAATTTTATTTCCTAATTTATTTGTGTGCATTTTTACCTGTTAGTTGCTAGTTAGTTCTTGTTTATAAGCCTTTCTCTGGAGAAGTTTTATTTCTTTTTGCTGAAAAGACTTCATTTCCAAGGAAAATAGGCATATATTTATGAAAAGGGTAAAACTGTAGACTAGGTTGAAGTTGCTCTTTCTGTCCAGGAATATGACAAACAATTTTTTAAAAATTATAAAGTAGTAATATGTTGTCTGTAAAGGAGATTTCATAGGATTCAAAAAAAAATTCTGTGCTTTTGATTCTGTACATAATAATTCATCTTAATGAAAAACTTTTAATTAATTTACAAAATTCATTTTCAAAAATACATACTAATTACAGATTATATATTCCATGCTCCATCTTATCACCATGAATCATCCTTTTATGTAAGTGTGCTTATATACAGTAATCAAATAAGTTGTGGCCTACATACATTAAAAAAATAGATCTTCTCTTGGTCTCTGGCTCTCAGTCTCCAGTTCAAAAGGAAAAGTTTTGTTCAGCCCTTTTGCCATGCTGTGACTTTGCCTTTTTCTGCAGTGGCAAAAACCAGGCCAAAAATAAGGTAGGAATGACAGCGGAGGAAGAGAGTTACTAGCAGCCCTATGAGGGAGTGATGGACATGGTTGACCATCAGAAGGCCTGGAGCAATATGGCAGAAAAATCACAGATTCAACAAAATGGGGCTGAAGTGAGCTCACCTCCAGCATTTGCATGTATGCAAGGAAGTGCCTACAAAGGCATCATTATGGAGAAATCACCAAACCCTTTTGGCAAAATTAGCATGCTTTGGTGCCTCTCTGAACTGCACGTGCACTAGCCCTTCCAGCATGGCTAATAAACATGTTGAGTTAGAGAAAACAGAGCAACATTATAGATCTTGCTAGATTCATGGAGATATGGTGGGATGGCTTACATAAGTGGAGAGCTGGAATGGATACAGGCTCCTTAGGAAAGACAGATCGGGATTGTTACAGCTGGAATGCATGGAGCTCTGCCTAGGGATGGATGGTGTGAGTGAGGGTTAAAGAGCAAACCAATACGGATGACACTGTAGTGGGTGTCTGCTGTAGGCTACCTGACCTAGAACAACAAGTGGATGAGGTCTTCTACAGAAAGCCAGAAGCAGCATCATGTTCACAGACTGGTCTTCATGGGGGACTTCAACCACCCCAGTATCTACTGGAGTGACAACACAGGAGGACATAAGTGATCCAGGAGGTTCCCGGAGTGCATCAATGGCAACTTCCTGACTGAAGTGATAGAATAACCAATAAGGAGAGATGCTTTGCTGGACCTCATACTCACAAACAAGGAGAAGCTCTTTGGGGATGTGAAGGTTGAAGGCAGCCTTGGCTGCTGTGACCATGAGATAATAGAGTTCAGGATTGTAAAAGAAAGGAGGGCAACAAAGAACCCTGCATTTCAGGATAGGAGACTTCAGCCTCCTCAAAGATCTGTCTGGTGGAGTTCCATAGGATAAGGCCCTGGATGAAAAGGGGGCCCAAGAAGGCTGATTGATATTCACAGATTACCTCCTCCAAGCTCAAGTCTAGTCCATCCCAATGAATAATAAGTCAGGCTTTGCTAGGAGGCCTGCATGAATGATCAAGGAGCTCCTGGCAAAACTCAACACAAGAAGTATATAGAAGGTGAAAGTGGGAACAGGTAGCTTGGAAAGAATACAGAGACACTATCCAAGCATGCAGGGATGGAGTTAGGAAAGCCAGAGTCCAATATGAATTGAAACTGAATCTCTGGCAAAGGATACTAAAGGCAAGAAGATGGACTTCTCTAAGCACATAGATGACAAAAGGATGACTGGGATAAACATGGACCCACTGTTGGATGAAACAGGGAACACGGGACGTGGAACAGGCTTTCATGCTGAACACTTTCTTTGCCTCCATATTTACTAGTAAGAATTCCAGGCCTCCGAGACTAGTGGAAGGTCTGGAACAAGGAAGATAAACCCTTGCTGGAAGGGGATCATGTCAGGGAATACCTAAGCAAACTGGTCATACATAAGTCCACGGGTCATGATAGGGTGCATATATGAGAGAGAGAGAGCTGGCTCATGTCATTGTGAGGCCACTCTCAGTAATTGAACAATCATGGCAATTCTGAGAACTGCTCGATGATTGGAGGAAGGCAAATGTCACTCCTGCCTTGAAAAAGGTCAAGAAGAAAGTACAGAACTACAGGCCAGTCAGGTTCATCTCAATCCCTGGGAAGGTGATGGATTGACTAATCCTGGAAACCATTTCCAGGCACATGAAGGACATGATGATCATCAGGAGTAGTTAGCAAGGGTTCACCTTCTCATCTATCAAGCTAGTCATTTCATCATAGCTGAGCAGTAAATGATGTCTAGGTAGACATCGGTACGGCTTTCAGCAATGTTTCCCGTAAGATTCTCATAGAGAAACTGATGAAGTAATGGGCTGGATGAGCAGTGACCTGCACTGACAACTGACAGAATGGCTGGGTTAAGACAGTGGTGATCGATGCCACAAAGTCTAGTTGGTTGCCAGTAAATAGAGGTTGCCCCAGGAATAGAGTCAGTACTGGGTCTGATCCTGTTTAACATCTTCATTAATGATCTGGATGATGGAGCAGTTTGTAACTTCAAGCTTGTTGATGACACAAAGCTGAAGAGAGTGGCTGATACACTGGAGAGTTGTGCTGCCATCTAGAGGGACCTCAACAGGCTGGAGAAATGGGCTGACAGGAACTTCATGACATTCAACAAGAAGTGTAAAGTCCTGCACCTGGGGAAGAACAATGCCATGCACCAGTACAGGCTGGCATTTGACCAAGTGGTAAGCACCTTTGCAGAGAAGGACCTAGGGGTCCTGGTGGACACCAAGTTGAACATGAGCCAGCAATGTGACCTTGCTGCAAAGATCAACAACGTTTTGGGCTGCATTAGGAGAAGTGTTGCCAGCAGGTTGAGGGAGGTGATTCTTTCTCTACTCGGCACTAGTGAGGCCACAACTGGAGTACTGTGTCCAGTTCTGTGCACATTATGTTACAACACAGACACGGACATACTGAAGGGAGTCCAGCAAAGGGCTGTGAAGTTGGTGAAGGGACTGGAGCATCTTGCATATGAAGAAAGGCTGTGAGAGCTGGAGTTACTCTGCATGGAGAAGATTCATGGGGATCTTAGTGGTGTCTATAAATACTTGAAGGGAAAGTTTAAAGAAGATGGAGCCAGGCTCTTTTCAGTGGTGGCCAGTGACGGGTTAAGAGGCAGTGAGCACACACTGAAACACAGAAGGTTCCCTCTGAACATCAGGAAACACTTTTTCACTGTGAGGATGACCAAGCACTGGCACAGGTTGCCCAAGAGGTTGTGGAGTCTCTGTTCTTGGGGATATTCAGAAGCTGTCTGGACATGGTCATGGACAACTGGCTTTAGGTGGTCCTGCTTGAGCCAGGGGTGTTGGATAAGATGACCTCCAGGGAACCCTTCCAACCTCAACCATTCTGTGAGCTTTATCTGCAAGGGGGATAGGGAAAGACAAAATCTACTACTTCCTTTGTGTTTAATACTAAATTAATATTTTCATCACAAGTTCAGGAGGTAAAGCTAACATCTGTTTCCAGAAGATCAAGAAAAAAAATAGATGCTTTCAGTAGCCTTGTATTTTTTTCTGCAAAACTAGAGGCTTTGAATGCAAATCCTGTAGGGAGGAAAGAGTTCTTTGTAACGTATTCTTCTAAAAGCTTCTGCAAAAGTATTATTGGCAGAATACAAAGAGGTATTCTTGTATGATAATACAGAAAAAATGCTTGGCATTACTTGAAAAGAATTGTTATTTAAACATGTGTCTAAAAACCTGGCACTGAAGTCTCAAGATACTTCTGTGAAGTTCCAAGAAAAAAAAAAAAGTTTCTCTGCACGAATACATAAGTGAACCCTGTCTGCTCTTTCTCTGTCTCTTTACTATAGCAAAAAGAGAATCAGAAGTTGCAAAGTTGCATTCTGTATTTTAAAAATTCTTTCTCAATATTGTTGTGGCTTTTCCCAGCATGGCAGCCTTCAATTACAGGTTGCTGTGGCCATAACAGTTGAAATAAACAAATCTCCTTGGAAAGGAATATACACTTTAAAAATCTAGTCAATTAGTATTTTGGTATTTTTAACACAAGGGATACCAAAACCAGCTTTTGCTATCTGTTGTTGCTTTATTATCTAGTCAGAAGATAATTTGACATTTTTAATATTTTCAGTCTTGAAAAGTGAATATTTCAGGTCTTTATTTTTGCAATGTTTTGTGTTGCTCAGAAGCAGCCATAAATCTTTAGTGTCATTATTCAAAAATATCAACATTTATGTCACTTTCTATGTATACAGATTCTAAAAATCCAGAAAAGAACAACTAAAATCTAAACTGAAATCAACAACTTCTTTGAGAAACAAATTACTTTATTTCTATAACAGTAGGTGGTTGTTCAGTGTACAGTTCTTGGTAAGGTAAAAAATTAATTGTAAATGTTGGTTAAAACTGAACTTCCTAAGTCAGTCTGTTTTGCAGTTTTAGTTCAGACACATTCTTTTGGTAGTTACTCACTTTGACAGTGCAGAAGTTGTTTTACTGTTATTTTGTCAAATCATTTTACAGTTTATCATTCACTTGTAAATAAAATTGTAAACACTGTACAGTTGAGGTCTTTTTGTTGTTGTAACGGATAAATAATTTTGTCCAATACAAGGTAACATTCTCCGCCCCCCCATGATCTTCATATCTCTTGTGCAAAAGAAGCTCCATGATCATGACACCTGTAGGCAGTGAAGGTAGTTGTTGAGTTCAAAATAATTTGATATGGTATTTATCTACCCTTTGGCTCAGCACTGTATTGCTGCTTTTTTCAAAGGCCACTTGACCAAGACAGTCTGATTCCACAAAATGTTATTCTGATTTACAAACTCCCATTTGTACTGCTCTGTTTGGTCTTAATTTTTTAGTGCCTGGTTGAAGCCAGTCTAATGGGGCAGATTTCACAGGAAGGCTGCACTCACATTTCTTTTTCAAATACTCATCATTACTCATCTTTATCTCTCAAATATGTGATAGTTGTAGAACAAAAGTGTTTTGTTCCGTAAATGATTTTATTTTAACAGACTTAAGTCAATTAGATGTTTAAGGAAGGCACATTCAGGTGCTTTATTGATCTTCCAAGTACTTTGGAGGTTTTGGCTGTCCTGTTATGTTTCTCATACCATAGTCTACTGCTGCTTACTATTGGTTTTATGTTAGTGTAAGTTAAAAAAAGAGGATAAATCAATGAAACCATGATTTAGGTTACAACAGCATTCTGAACAGCCTATTTACTTTGAGGCTGAAAACCACTTGACTTAATCACAGCCTTAATTAAGAAAAAGCCAATGAATACACATAATTACTTCTAAAAATGTGTTATTCTTTTCTCCTAGAGGGCAAACCAGAGAAATTTTCAATTGGTGTTTTGGAGCTTCCTTTTCGAGTTGGAGTACCTTTTAATATTCCTTTGGAATTGCAGGATGAATTTGGTCATGCAACACAGTTGAGAACTGACATTAAACCAATTCTTGAAGCTAGGTAATTCAGCCATCTCCTTGTTCTTTTTTTTTTTTTTTTATATTTTTGTCCTTTCGTCATGTGACATTAATATAGTAATTCTTTGGGATTTGAGTGATACACTGGATACTTTTCACATAAATTAAGTGGCATTTTTGCTTTTATTTCTTTAAGAATATCTGAAAGTATCTTGTATGTTAAAACACTGTGTTTATTTTAAAATTGATTCTGTTCTGTTTTCTATGTATTTTTCTAGTGGATTGACATTGCAGTATGAAGAAATAACTGCGGAAGCAAAGTGCATCATTAAGGGTGTCACTGCTAAAGGCAGTATAAATAGCTGCCAGGGCAAGGTAGGCTAATGAATTTAAACTTGAAGTAACATACTCAAAAAGAAAGAGAGAAAAAAAAACAACCAAAAAAAAAACCAAACCCAAAATGCAGAGCAAATAGTTTTTGTGTAAAATGGACTGTCACATACTGTTATCTAAGTTTGGTATACACTAATGAATGTAAGTATTTCTTGGGGTATTTTCAAATGGTCTCTTACAGCTCTACCTGGAGGAATTTATCTTTCCTACAGCTGCACTCTGTTAGCTGATGGGACTGGAGCTAGAGGGGCTGATCAACACATGGGTGTGTGGAAGAGTGTACCCAGCATGCTAAGTCAGCTGTCTTATTTTAAACTGGTGCTGAAATTGGTTTAAGCCAAATAACATGGCTAACTGAGGAGGTCCCATTGGACTGGAGGGTAGCAAGTGTGACACCCATCTACAAGGAAGGCAGAAAGGATGATCCAGGAAACTATAGACCTGTCAGTCTGACCTTGGTGCCAGGGAAGGTCATGGAACAGGTCATCTCGGATGCCATTAAAAGTCATATAATGGACAACCAGGGGATCAGGCCCAGTCAGCATGGGTTTATGAAAGGCAGGTCCTGCCTGACAAACCTGACAAATCCTTCTATAACAGGGTAACCTGCTTATTGGATGAGGGAAAGGCTGTGGATGTTGTCTACCTTGACTTTAGTAAGGCCTTTGACACCTTTTCCCACAGCATTCTCCTGGTGAAACTGGCTGATCGTGGTGTGGATGGGCACACGCTTTGCTGGGTAAAAAACTGTCTGGATGGCCGGGCCCAGAGAGTGGTGGTGAACGGAGTTAAATCCAGTTGGTGTCCGGTCATGAGTGGTGTCCCCCAGGGCTCAGTTTTGGGGCCACTCCTGTTCAACATCTTTATTGATGATCTAGACGAGGGGTTCAAGTGCACCCTCAGTCAGTTTGCAGATGACACCCAGTTGGGTGGGAGTGTTGATCTGCTCGAGGGCAGGGAGGCTCTGCAGAGAGACCTGGACAGGCTGGAGCCATGGGCTGAGGCCAACTGCGGGAGTTTCACTAAGGCCAAATGCCGGGGGCTGCCCTTGGGCCACAACAACCCCCAGCAGCGCTACAGGCTTGGGGAGGAGTGGCTGGAGAGCTGCCAGTCAGAGAAGGACCTGGGGGTGTTGATTGACAGCCGGCTGAACAGGAGCCAGCAGTGTGCCCAGGTGGCCAAGAAGGCCAATGGCATCCTGGCTTGTGTCAGCAATAGCGTGGCCAGCAGGGACAGGGAAGGGATCTGACCCCTGTACTCGGCACTGGTGAGGCCGCACCTCGATTCCTGTGTTCAGTTTTGGGCCCCTCACTACAAAAAGGACATTGAATGACTCGAGCGTGTCCAGAGAAGGGCAACGAAGCTGGTGCAGGGTCTGGAGCACAGGTCGTACGAGGAGCGGCTGAGGGAACTGGGGGTGTTTAGTCTGGAGAAGAGGAGGCTGAGGGGAGACCTCATCGCCCTCTACAGCTGCCTGAAAGGAGGTTTCAGAGAGCTGGGGATGAGTCTCTTTAACCAAGTAACAAGTGATAGGACAAGAGGGAATGGCCTCGAGTTTTGCCGGTGAAGGTTTAAACTGGATCTTAGGAAGCATTTCTTTCCAGAAGGGGTTGTTGGGCGTTGGAATGGGCTGCCCAGGGAGGTGGTGGAGTCCCCATCCCTGGAGGTGTTTAAGAGTAAGGTTGACATAGCGCTTAGGGATATGGTGTAGTTGGGAACTGGCAATGTTACGTTAATGGTTGGACTGGATGATCTTCAAGGTCTTTTCCAACCTAGATGATTCTTAAAAAAAAAAAAAAAAAAAAAATCTTTGTGACTTTCACACTGAAATAGCGTAGGGAGCACTGAAATCTTTCATACTTGTAGTTGAGATGATGAATGATAATAGTTAATATGAGTGGTAACTACTTGAACTTCTCTAGACATTTCCAAAATGCTGGTTTCACTTCTGTAGTAAATACATGTCATCTACATCCAACCTGTTACTGATGGATTCTCAGCACCTAGTCAAGTTGCTAATTTACTGTAAAAACAAAAACATATGTAACACACTAAAAAGTTTTCTTTCAAGAAACAGATCTTAATGGTTCTCATAAATATAGATTTGAAGATCTGAACTAGGAACTGAGGTGGCTAAAGATATCTCATTGTACTGTTTATATCGTTGCTTAGAAAAAAGCAAATTAATGTTGCTGGTGGAAAGGTGTGTAGAGAGAAGAGGGAGCATATACCTGCATGTTGAAAACTGGAGAGTGTCGAATGTAATAGATTTTGTGGGTAAAGCTCAGAATTTCAGGTGAAGGGCAAGAATATTGACAAAAGATAGAGGTGGATTATGGGAAATAAATTGTATATGGCAAGACGTAAATTTGGTGAGGGGTAAGACCAAGAGTCATTCAAGGAACTTGCAGTACAGAGATAATATCATATCATAATGATGGAAAAGAAGGGCTGTTATTTTCTCACGTTGCTTAATTGCAAAAAATGTTGGAGGCAATACAGGAACTGGCACTTAAAGTAGCAGTTCTAATTTATATATAAAAGGACTGTTTAAGATGGGAATGAAAAATAATGCAAAAAGCAGGATGGTGGGACAGCAGACTAAAAACAACAGATAATTTTAAAATGTAAATACAGTGTAATTTTTAGTGTTTAATTTAAAATAAGCAGAGAAGAACATAAGAAATTTTCAGCACCTTGGAAGTTTATTTTGAAATGGTTGCAGAACAACTAAGATATCTCAGAGAAACAGCTAGTAATAGGATTCTAGAAAGAATTTAGAAGGAGAAAGTTAATGAGAGAACAAAATGGAAGACATGGAGAGCATGGCAAAAGTTAAAGTGAATTTTTTGGGGAAAGAAGTAAGGAGAAAAATGTCAGAGGAATAATCATGCTAAATGTAGAAGAGAAACTTGATTGAGATAGGAAGTATAAATTATCTGAGTTGTCAATGAAGGAAGCACTGATAGAGAAGGGGAAAGCAGACTTCATTTACGTATGTAGTCATTGATTTAATTCCACCCAAACTAGGCAAGACAGAGAAGTATGTTTTTATTGTGGGTGGATTCAAAGAGAAAATTTTAAGACAAGAATGTAAGCAATAGCAGCATGACTGCTCTGTTATAGGATTTCGAACACAGTCAGGAGAAGGGTGAGGAAGGGAGTTTAAAAAAATTTTTTTTTTTCATTTTAAAGTACTGGAGTATACATAGAATCAGACTTGAAAGCAAAAGGAAAGTAGGTAAAGGGGTCATGAAGGATAAGGGAAAAGAACTTCCCTAGAGGGCACAGATGTTGAAAGATTAAAAGGAATAAAGTGAAAGATGTAAACCGATTAATTAGAGGCACAAAATAGTGCAGTATTAAGAAGAGGGTATTAACTTAAAATTAGTATTGCAGAAAAGGGTTTGAAACTAAAAGAGGGGGAGCATAGGAGGGGTGTCTAGTGCATGAATACAAAGCTTGATTGGATGAACTACTAAAGAATTCAACTTACTAACAGCAGCTATCAGCTATACTGGTTTCCTATGTTTTTATTTCCTATGTTATTTTTCCCTTCTTTCTTGCTGCTTGTTCCCCCCTCCCCCAGTCCTCCAACATGTCATGTTAATATATTTTGCCTTCCCCTTTTCCTGTGGTTCACCATTTGGTTTAATGGGGCTCCAGGTGATAGGTGCTGCTTGCCTTGCAGGCAGACCAGTATGGCTGGCTGGTCAGAGCTGGAGAGTTTTCATGCACATGTCTGGCCAGCCACGTGTTTCATGTGGAGCTCACGTGTTTGATGTAGCTGCAGTTGTGATGCATGTGCCCAAGCCTCATTGCGCTTTCTGCTTCTCTTGCCCAGCAAACCAAAAGAATTGCCTGATTGTTTTCATACAGTCTACAAGGTGTTAATATTGCCCATACCCTCTCAGACATGGGAAGGGCATAAGTCAGGATTATGAAACTAAACGTTTCCGGAGGCAGCATTTCTGAACATGTAAAAATGCCAGTTGATGAATTGCATCTAAATATTCTCAGAAACAAATATATAAAATAGGAAATGCACGTATCTGCAGTGCAACTAGTTTTTTAAAGTTGGAGCTTTTAAGATTATTGATTAAACTGCTTCATTCTCTGATTTTAATACGAAAATCAGTGGTAGTAATGCAGCAGTTGGGGTTTTTTATGGCCTTACTAAGCAATGAGATGGACAGTAATTGTGGTGTCTTGCTTCAGGCAATTAGCTAAGGAACAATGAACACAACTTGCAGACCCTTTCTTTAAAACTACTTTTTTTGAACTGGTACATTTTTTTTCCCCAGTAAAACAGTTTCTAAGCAGGAAACCACAGGATATGATAGCTGCTTTTAATCGTTTCAGAACCATGTAGTTTAATGTGCACATCCTGGATTGAAAGTCTCTGGGAGTAACAACACAAAAACCCCCAGATTTTAGTACAGTGAAAAAAATCTTGGTTTATGTAGCAGTGCAAGAAAATTTGGACAGACTTCTGAAATTTACATATATATGAATTGACGTGACTATGTTGAGATAATTTATGATCTGGCTTTGCTTAAGGTTAATATTTAAAATATTCTTTTCATTAGAACTTTAATCTGAAGGTTACCCTTCCCGGTTTGAAAGAAGACACACAGATCTTTAAAATAAGATTGCAGCCTGGTAAGTATCCTTAAAATATTTAGCAAATTTCTCTTGAATTTTATTCAGACAGTATTAATGAAATGGTTCTTATCCCAAGAAGGTATAATATTTAGTGAGGCATAAAAAAGGATATTCTAGCTCATCCAGGTGATGACTGAAACTAAATAAAGCTAAAGGCATGCCATTCTGGGCAGGAGTAACATCAGACTCAAGACCAGTTTTTTCTATTCTAGGAGCTGGAATTTGTCTGCTTACTTGAGAGTGATTTTTCACTTGTTTTAAAAATTATATTAAATATTTTTCTAATGTAGCACAACTGATTGAATGAATCAATTTCTCTGTTTTCTTCAGCATTAAGCTCTTTAACCTGTACTAATCTGCATTAACCTGTTCTCCCTGTAGAAAGTATCTTGTGAGTGAATAAGTACTTGTTCAGTTTCTTACCCCAGCAAAGGGAGGATGCTTTGGTAGTTGGGATTGTGTCTGAAATTTTTAGTGTTACATGTTGATTTTACCATAAAGCAAGAGAGGAATATAGAAGTGTGTATCTCCACTGCCCTTACCACATTTTTATGCTTTGTGGATGTCTTGATACTGAGAATTCCCTCGTACGATACCTGTTATCCCTTGTTACCTGGATTTTTCTGGATTTGGGAGATAAGGTATTTGAAGCCTAATTTTTGGCTTCCCAGATTACCAAACTTTAGGCTTTCTCATCTCGCTTTGCAGAGAAACTGTGTACTTCGAGCTTTGTTAGACCAGTGATGCACAGTTTATTCCATTATTCTTTATCTTTTGAGGAGTTAAGGCTTCGTGTAGAAAATGGAGTGGAATGGTCTGACTTGAGACAGATTGAATTGTGTATTGCTTAGTTATTTACCTTGGACTGAAGGCAACTTCATCCTTCATTAGAATCTTTTGCTTTTGGCAATGTAAAGATGCTTCACTGCCTCTTCTCATTGGACTTATTCTTGGCTTTTAAAGCTGTTTTTTGAAGAAGGAGTGAATAAAAGCTATTTCAGTCTTTCCTGTTCTTCAAGCAGTGAGTTTGAAATGGAAGTTTTAATGAATGATGCATAAAGGATGTTTCTGAAAAATGGCCTTCTTTGTTCCTTCAGAACTTGTCTTTTAATAATAATCTATTGCTTGTCTTTTTAAAACTGATAAAATAGTTACATGTTCCAGGGGGTAAACTTACTTGAATAGCTTCACTTTACTATCCAAGTAATGCTAACAAAATTTTCTTTTGCTTTTCTTTGCATGCAAATTGTAGCTGTGGTGGCTTTGGTAATTAAACTGCTGCACATCATGATTGATCAGATATGTCAACATTAATATCTTTGGCTTTAACATGTCAGGAGAAAGCTCCGAGTTTCTTTTTGATGAATGTGTATCTGTATTCATCAAAATGTATGTATCAGCATAAACCAATACACTTGAATTGTGAAATGGTTCGTTACCACAAATGTCTTGGTAGCTTGGCTTTAAAAACACTTGGAGATAGCAAAAAACGAAATCCAGTGTCTCACAAGTTATCTAAAATAGAACCAGTGTTCTGCAATTGTGTATTTTTACAGGTCCTCCTCGTCAGTTGAAAGTAAAACCGGATTCTGACATTCTAAAGATTGAAAATGGTACAGCTTTCCCCTTTCAGGTTGAAGTTCTGGATGAATCAGGAAATATAACAGCACAGCCAAAGTTGATAGTTCATTGTAAGGTAAATGCATTTCATTATGTGTTATAAGGATTTTCCTACTTGCTTCCTAAAGGGCTGGGAAGAGAGCCTATTTTGGCATCTAGATGGAATTTATTATCTTTAATAATGCTTTTTGAAGTTTCTGTAGCTTGTGTTGTGTTTAAACTCAGCTGGCAGCCAAACACCACACAGCTGCTCGCTCACCCTCCCTCACCCAGGCAATGGGGGAAAAAATTGGAGGGGTAAAGGGAGACTCGTATGTTGAGGTAAAAACAATTTAATAATTGAAATAAAATAAAACAATAACAGTAACAGAAAGTACAAATGGGTCATGCACACTGCAATTGCTCACCACCCGCTGACTGATACCCAGCCGCTCCTGGCATGTGATCCCAAAGAAAACCAAGATCCCAAAACTGCGATCCCGGAAGCGAGGGAGAACCCCCGTCCTTCCTGGCCAACCCTCCTTTAAGATACTGAGCATGACATTACATGATATGGAATATTTCATTGGCTAATTTGGGTCCTGTGCTCTGGCTGTGCTCCCTCACAGCTTCTTGTACACCTGCGCAAAGGCAGGACACGGGGAGTTGGAAAGTGTTTGATCTCTTCATCTCTTAGCAGCAACTGAAGATATCAGTGTGTTATTAACTTTCTTCTCTGACCAAATCCCGTAGTGAATCCAAAACACAGCACTATTCTAGCTACTAAGAAGGAAAATTAAATATCCCAGCTGAAAGCAGGACAGCTTGGTAGCCGTAACTTAGACTCTCTTGCCTCTATTATGAGTCATTCAGTAAATTTCGGAGTCAGAGGAACCTGGCCTTAGAAATGGAAGAGAAAATTATGTGAGGATGTATAGCTACAATTTTAAGGTATTTTAAATCCTGTTTGCCATATACTATGCTAAAATTTGCTCAGGAAAAAATCTTCATGCAGCTTACTTTGATTTTTTTAAAAGATGACAATGCAAGTCTAGTGCCTAAAAATAATATTAGACAAGACTATTATCATAAGAATTTGTCTAAGTTCAGAAGGGAATGCAGGCATTACTGTGGCTTTTAGAAGTAAAAAATTTTTGTCCTTTTGGACCTTTTTTTAATTTTAAACTCGAGAAAGTGACTTTTCTAATTCTAGTGAAATCAGTCCAGTAAGAACAATATCTTTTTCCCACTGCAAAATAATCTGCATTCCATTTACACTTTACATGCATACATTTTCTTCCTGTAGATGGTGTCTGCAGTAGTATGATGACATGTTGAACTCGAGATTTAAATTCTGTTTAATGTATCATTTTTAGAAAACTAATGAAAAAGATTTATTTAACAAATTAATTGAATGTATTGCCATAATGGCAAAAGAGACTAGTATTTATGTGTTAATACAAAACAGTTGAATGGATTCTAAATTTTACTTCCATAACTTCTTTCTTTCTCCCACACATCTCTTATCACCTGCAAAAAAAATACAGATGTTGATCTTTCAGTCTTCTGGAAAACTGAAATCTATCAAATTTATGCATTTGAATTTGTACAAATAATCATTTCTGGAGTAATTCTAGTAGTTCTGTAAAATAAACCTGAAGTTTAATTTTGAATTTTAAATAGTTTTTAGGTGCTTCAAACCTTCCTGTGTATTCTGTGGACTGCAGTAATGCAGGAACAAACATTTTAACTGGTCCAGTTATACATGTTCAGAATATCAAGAAAGACCAGATACTGAAAGCAAGGATTGAAATACTTGTAAGTATTGATTGGGATGTTTGGATGAATAAAAGTTTAAAAACAACTCATTATACTGTCTTGCTAGTATACTGAAGTCTTTTATGAATAAACTTAACCCCCAAAAGTTGCAGTTTTAGTTACCATAAGCCTGATAATCAGGTGGCTGCCTGATTCTCTCTGGGAAATTATAAAAAGGCAAATAATTTTTTCCATTTTTTCTTCACCTCTTTATTTCTAAAATCCCTGAAGTGTTTCAGAAATATGCGTTATTTCTGAGATTTTTCTTCCCCTTTTTACTCTATAGATTCTTCTGACAAATTGCCTTAATTACATAAACACTTAGAGCCTGAAAAGTTATAGCAACATGTTCCCCAAAACTTCAGTGAAGAAAGATACATTTTTTCAATGGTTAAAAATCAGTAGCTTTTTGTAGCATTTCAGTCTTAAGTCTCTTGAAGTTCAAAATTTTAAATGCTGTTGACCATCCTAGTTCTCTGGTAGTTAGGAGAGCTACACTGCTGGAGAAAATAAGACTGGTGGTGTTTTACCCTGAAGATGTGTAAAGAAATACTAATATGGCAAGATATTCCTTTATGAAAGGATACTTACGAGTAGTCTTAAGAAGTATTTTGAAAATTCTGTAACATAGTACTTTTGGAACAGAAAACATTTTCTAAATAGGTGGCATCAATTCTAGTATCTGTTAAAAGTTATAAGCATTTGGGCATATCCTTTTGATTTGCTTTTGACAAGGCACACATGGTAATCCAGATTAGTACCATAGGCTATTATGGAGTTATATTTAGGAATATATGTGTATTTAATATCTTTTTTTTTTTTTTTCCCCCATGCATAGAGTTGTAAAGATGTGCCACCAGTGGAAAAGATTATTAAACTTCTTCCTAGCAGTCATGTTGCAAGACTACAGGTTTTAAGTGTGGATGGACAAAAAGCGATTCAAATTAAACATCAGGATGAAATCAATTGGGTTGCTGGCGATATCATGCACAACCTTATATTTCAGATGTATGATGAAGGAGAAAGGGAGATACATGTAACTCCAGCTGTGGCAGAAAAAATCAAGGCAAGTACTTCTGAGTGAACAGCAGCAGAATGTGGAGGAGAGATACAATGCTATTTCTCTAAAATCCATTGACATCAGTCTATGAAATAATATTCCTCAAGACTGTGTTATTAAACATTGGAACTTCACTCTCTGCTCAATAAATTTTTAAAAATCATTTTGTTAAAATTAATGAGATCAAGACATTTAATGAAATGTTAAGTAATGCTTCAGTGTAGTGTTATGAAATGCATTTTAGTAATTTCTGGTGCTTCTCCTAAACACAATCAAATAATTCTGACATAGTTATGATTCTTCAGATCTGGGCTTTTCCAAACATTTAGGAACCTTGAATAGGAATATTCCTTCATGAATATTTGCTTACATATTTTATCCTGCTGTCTGTGTACATATGTGGAGCCTAATACAAAGGTTGAGCTTCACCAAATATGTGACATGTTTTTGGGTGAGGTTTTTCAGAATCAAATCTTTACTAAGTCAAGATAAGTGACAGAATGTATGTTTTGCTTTGTTTGGGGTTTTATTTTAGAGTGATTTTCGGTATTTGGGAAGATAGCACTGGTTACTGTTGGGAAATGCACAGGCTTTCCATTGAAAGCTTCTATTGCCTGTATGTTACTTCAGCATATTTAGAATGACCACAGATGTATTATGCAGCTAGTCATCAATAATTTAGATTTTGATTAATTTAAGAAATTTTAATTTTAGGTTAACTGGACACCTAGAATTAACAGAGAACAGTTGATTCAGGGATTATTGCCTGATGTAAAAGTACCAACATCAGTAAAAGATATACGTTACTGTCTAATTACTTATCTTGATGACCATGTGTCTTTGGAGAGTGCATTCACAGTCAGGTTTGTTCATTTGAAATACTTTTTTATGAATTATGTTGTTGGCAAAGAATTGTAGATTGGTTCTACAGAAGCTGAAATAATCAAAGCAGTTGATAAATTAATGGTGGAATGTAGGGTTGGGGAGGAGGTTATGCAAATCGTTTACAGATGAGAACATTACCTTTGTGAAAGACTCCATCACAATCTATATCCAGTCCTGTAATCAGATTTGTACGTATACATACACTGAAGAAGATTATTGCTATCTTAGAAAACTTTCAGTAAACATTAGCTTATAGAATAACTAGTTTTACTGAAGAGTCAGGTCACTGGTTACCAAAAAGAAAGATCACTATGAAGTTAATTGTTAGCCTTAGAGAAGTTATTACTCTGAAGCTAAAGACAGTATTTATCTAGCCAAGTGCTGGATACCTGCATCTGGTATCTCAGTCAAAAGTGACAGACTGTAAATAAAACTTTAAAATTTCCTGTTTATCAGCAGTCTCAAATCAGTTCAGTACTATTCTATCACAGTTGTCATTAAAAATTAACTGGGGGTCATTCTAATGGGACTTCTAAAGTTCTCAACGGAATTTTTAGCTTAGAACACACAAAAGGAGTTAAAAGCATTGTGTTGGATAACTCCTAGACCTTAAATAACTTATAGAAGTTAGGTAATTCATAAAGATTTGAGGAACCAGCACATAACATACGTTAATCTTCATCAAGTAACCAGAAGGAAAGTGAGACTGTTTAATAGCACCCCAGAAAGTATTTTTAAGAACCTAGTGTTAGGCATAGTTTGGTCTGATGGCTTCCACTTTATCATCACAAAAGAGGAAATGGAAATCTGATTTTTCTTTTGCTTAAGTTTTTCTCCATAATTTTTGTAATGTGCTCTGGTTTTGTTTTGCTTTTAAGAAGAAACTGTGTCACTAAAAATTTTAAGATCAAGTCCTTGAGTCAGGAAATATTTTCATACCAAGGGAGACTAATACCTTTATGTACATATCAGGATATTAGAATTGGTTTTATAGTAATAGATGTATTTTAGTATGTAGACAATTTTGTATGTTACTTTGATTTAGAGGTGTTGGGGATGGGTTATTTCAAGATTTAAGATACTCCCAAACTTGAATTCTGCTTTGTCTGGCTAATGATTCTGATCTGTGGCAAAATACTGGTAGGCAAGTTATTACAGATAAGATAAAATCCCATAACACTGTTGTGGTTTGTTATGTAAGTCATGATTGATAAGCTCCCCCTCATCAGGTTGAGGTAAAAGCTGCTATGTAAGTTGTGTGTGCACCAGGCTTGATCCTGTAAATATGTGCAAGGATAAAATTTTTTTAAAAAATCCAGTCAGAAATAACTGCTGTATGCTTTATCATGCCTGCTATTATAATTGATTACCTTCATGATTATAAGTCAATTTTCTTTTCATATGCCGACTTAGACCACTTCCTGATGAACCCAAACACATTAAATGTAAATTAAAAGGACCAAACACACTGCAGGTGGGTGAAGAACTACAAAGTGAAATTGGTGAGTATTTGCATATTCTTCAATTTTTTTAAAAGATACATTTCTTTTTTCTTTGCAATTTATTAACCTATTATGTATACAGATGCCATAAAGAGTGAATTCTCTTCAACTATTTTAATATAAAAAACAGGTTTACATCCTCATTCATGAAAGGATGATCAGACTTCTCTAATTGCCATTTTACAATTCTGGACGTTGCTCTCCAGTAAAATTCACCTCTTAGTTCGTACATTGGGACACTCATCACGCTGAGTTCAAATTGTTTGTAAATTTTTGTTTAGTTCATGTGTTCTGAAATCTTACAGGGCATAATGACATTCAGACTATTTCACAGGCACAAACTTAAAAGTGAAACATTTTAAGATTAACTTTAACCTAAGAGGAAGGCATGTTAGAGATCAGTCTTCTCATTCTCCTTTGGTTTCTGTATGCAGTTGCTACATGGTGTAGTAAGAAATAAAAAATTCTTGAGTTATTTTGGGACATTAAAAAAATTGTGTGTGAGTGAAGAAAAGCACATAGGATAAACTAACAGGTTGAAAAACAGCTTTCAATTTTAAGGTGGTGGGTTTTTTTTCCTTTTAACTTCATACCAAGAAATAATCATTTTATTCAGAAAAAGTGGGAAGCACAAATACGTGATATCACTATACAGATACTTTCTTTATTTTAATAACCTTTTGATACCCACAAGATAGGGAGATCTTATCAATGTATAGAGACGTGAAGGAAGTGTGCAAAGAGGACAGAGCCAGGCTCTTTTCAGTGATGCCCAGCGACAGGACCAGAAGCAGTGCGCACAACCTGAAACACAAGAGGTTCCCTCTGAACAGCAGGGAACATTGTTTCCCTGTGTGTGTGACGCAGCACTGGCACAGGTTGCCCAGAGAGGTTGTGGTCTCTCCATCCTTGGAGATACACAAAAGCCATCTGGACACATTCCTGGGCAGCTGACTCTGGGTGGCCTTCCCTGAGCAGGGAGATTGGAGCAGGTGACCTCCAAAGGTCCCTTCCAACTTCAGCCACACCATGATTCAGTGATACTCGTAAATTTTCTCTATATTGTATGTTGTATAATGTTTCATTAAAGCAGCTGCTGAGGTAATCATCTTAATAATCATTTTAATCATCATAATTTTTTTTAACAGATGTAATGATTACAGATCAGTATGGAAATCAGGTTCAGACAGTGACATCTGCCTGTGTAAATTCCCTAGGAGTTTCTGGGCCTGGACTTGATAAATCAAATTTGAAAATAACTTGGCAGGTATTTATAAGATGTCATACAGTTTATTTCTCTATGGCCTTTATGTGGTAATTGTCTTAATTCTGTCACACAGAATTGAACCAAAACTGTAGAAAGATAGTCAAATTAAACACTAGTTGGTAAGCTGTGAGAAGATAGAGACTTAAAGCATTAAATTCATATGATCCTATTCTAAGGAATACAGCAGCATCTGTTAAAAACCTTATCACTGCTGCAGCTATACAATATGGGGGCCAGTTCACTTCATGCTTGAGTCAGGTTTGCTTTGTTTCCAGTCCATTGTTCTATATCTTCTAACTTCTTTTTAGTGTTTCGTTCTGTGTTTGTTTATGATAGTACAGTTGATTTTATGATCTTTTGAAGAACTTTGTAGAAGGGACTAATGATATTGTCTGCCACAGTTTAATTTAAAATGCATTCTATACCTTTTAAAATATATTGGATATAACTAAGTTGTACATAACATACACTGAAAATCAGGTTCTCTAGAAATGTTTGAGTTTGAAATTGATAGCTTCTTACACAAGGAGTCCATTTAAATTTAACAAAAGTAATAGAAGTTGTGGTTTAATTTTTAGTCCACTGTCTCACAGTAAAAAGGCAGGCATAAATATTAAAATACTATATTGAAAAAAATGAATAAATGATACTTCCCCTTATCTGTTCTTGTTTAAATCCTCTTTTTATTTCTCAATAGGAAAGTACTCTAACAATGAGAGTAAAAGGTATTCGGTTTAAACCTTGTTTACTTGGTAGCAAAGAATTGTGCTTTGCTTGGCGTGAATTTTCTGACTTCCTCAGAGTAAACTTAACTGCGGGATCTCCTGCTAAATTGCAGTTTGTGGATTGGCCAGAGTTAGAAAGGGTAAGTTGAACAGTTTTGGTTTGAAAAAAACCAATGGGGTCACTAGTCAGAAGGTCTTTATTTTGGAGCACAGGATGCAAAGCTGAAAACCCTGATTTCTTAATATTGATACTTCTAAAAGCTGTCAGAATATGACAGCTCTAGACACGTTTTTTATTCTATGCAGGACAGCATAACACAAGCAAAATTAAGTAAGTGTTTTGCAATGTCTAATGATACAGATGTGTTTTAAATGGGACTGTAGATGTGAATTGGTTTTCTTACAATAGCTAACTACATTAGTTTTTCAAAAGTGAACTTGTTTTGGAATAATCTAAGTACAGTGTTGTAAACACTCATATGACTCCTTGATATCTCTTGAACTGTTCATTGTATCCCATTTACTCTTCAACGGATGATGTATTTTTCTTTTCTTTGGTGCAGCAATTTTATTGTGGACTAGATCCTAACACCATCTTCCACTGCTGTTTGCCAAAGATACTGTCCTTAATGACTCATCTCTCCTTTATCTGTTATTGGGGGTTTTTTTTGGTTTTTATGTTCAGGATGTAGGAAGGCAGTCCCAAATTTATTTAAGTTTGCAAGTGTTTACTGTCAGAAAGTGGGGGAGGGTGTACAGTACTTGTATCAAATGAAAAGGATGGATATTTTTGGTACTATCCATTTATTTGGTGGCTTTTTTAAAATCATTTTTCAATGTTTACTTTGGCTGTTCAAATGACACAACTGGTGAAAGAAAATGGGGTCTCTGAGTGGAGAACAGGCATATTGGGAAAATAGAGAAGGAAGTCATTGAAGAAAAAAGTGAAACAAAAGGTTCAGGGAGTATCACTACAATTTTTACTCTCTAGAAGGCTGTCAAGGTATATCAGAATATAAAAGTTCTAGGCCATTTGCCCTTTCTGGCAAGGAAACTGTTTGATAAGCCTGTTCAGAAGCATGTCCCTCCTTTTAGTCACTTCAACACAAGTAACCCATGTGATTCAATCCAAGTGGTGTATTTGATAATTACAAGAGATTGTAAATAGGAAAACTCTAGAAATATCTTCCTGGAGTTTTACAATTCTGTCATGGTCTAGCTGTTATGGGAGACAAATAGTATGGAAAAGGTGGACACTATTGCTCTGGGGACTCCTGACCTACCATGGAAGTGTGATATACCTAGAACAGAATAGTATAATGCATTTGTATCTCTTCCAGCCTGTTGCAGTGATTAATGGTAGAGAACTGCAGAAGCCCCTTATTGTTCAGCTGTGTGATCAGTGGGGAAATCCATCTCCTGAACCTAATGTCAAAATCAGCCTTACAAAGAGTAACAACTTAAAGGTAAGCATAGGCCTTATGTGAACTTTGTGTAACACAAATTTTTGATGTCGTGTCTACATTATCTTCTAAATTTTAAGACGTTTTTGGAAGCATGAACAAAATATTGTAAGGGCACAAAAGAATAATTAATCTCATATAATAGTGGTGTTAATGAGTAATGTAAGCAGTTCCTAGGACAGATTGTTCAGCTCCCTTTCATTATAACAATCACAAATACAACAAAATTCCCATAATATATTGTCCCATGTGTAATCAGTATATATTCTGGATCTTCTACTGAACATTTTTCCAAATTCTGCATGCATACTACTCCACCCGATTCCCCACCTTTATCTGAGGTGTTTTACTGAATAATAAGAATAATAATGATGATGATCAGGATGACTATATGGTCCAAACAGGCAACCAGATCACTTTTACCTGGTGGTTCTTTGATGTATGTATGACTTATGGTCTGTTTGTAGGGTTAGTCAGCAGGTTTGCTCCCTATTTCATTATCCCCATGAAAAGCATTGGCAGTGAAAACCAAATTAAAACAACGAGGATGCAAATCTAACCCAAATTTAAGTGGTTACTGTCCTTTCCATGAGTGAAGTATGGTCTTCATATGTCCTTTCCATGAGTTCCACATGGTTTGCACATTGGTCTGTAGGAAGAAAGGAGTTTGACATAATACCCCATTCATTAAAATTTTTGTGAAACATTCCTAATTGTCATTTCAGTGACTGTTACACTGAATGTGTACATTATCAGTGCAGGATCTATTCATCCACCTCTGGACATAACATTTTTTTCATGCAGGGCTGGTTTTGTTATCTTTTTGTTCCTGCTTGCATGCATGCTCGGTTCTCAGAACGCACAGCAGCCAAGAACTTTATTTTTCTCGCCCCTCAAGAACTGCCACAGCCTGAACTTTCCCCCAGTTTAGCTATGCTACTGTTACTTATTTTTACTAGGGTTTTTTTTATATCTTGAACATTTCTCTTCTGAATCTCTTGCCATAGAAGCCTGCCTCACAGTTTGGAATTTTTTTTCTTTGCCCCAACTACTGCCTTTGTGATTGCAGCTGCAGTTTTTTGGGGCTTCCAATTAAGTTCTTGAGAGAGCATACAGCCTTGACAGTAACACTGTGGTTGTGCCACCTGATCAAAGAGATATGGTGGTATGCCGTGTCTTTTCAGATACTATGCCTTCTTCCAGAGAGGAGCAGCAGCATGTTTTAGAAACTCTGCATGCTCTTTATCCAAGTGCTATGTGTCCAGGAGAAAGCCAAGGTGGATCATTGTTACAATGTGTTTATTACAGTGTGCGCTGGTGGAGCTTAACACTGGTGTCATTTCTAAGAGTTAGTTTCACACATTAGCAGAGCAACCAACTGCATATTGGCTGAACATACACCAGATCAGTATTCATTAGTATTTTGGGGAACCTCTTTAGAGAACTGTCTTGCCTTGGCATTTCAAATAGGTTGTATGCACAGTCTCCCAAAGGAAATGATGATCTTCTTGGAACTGCAATTCTCAGATAAACTCTCTGTCTATATTTCACATCCCATCCTCTAAGTCTCCTAAGCCTGATATTCTGCAGTTGCAGCATGCCTTTCCTGTACTCCATTATCTTACAGGTCCAAAACTAAATGAGCATGGCTGAACGGCAACACTCTGAACTCTTACGTGCAGCTCCGTAGTGGAAATGCACTGGTTCCTGTAAAAACTAAATCTTTTCATTCTGTGATATACAGTAGTTGCAAATACAGACTTACTTTGTTGAATTGAATATACTCTTCCAAAGACTTTATGAAATGTGTGGCAATTTTCTTAGTATATCTTTACAATGCTGCCTTCCATTTGAACCATTAAGTACATGTTTTTCTGCCATTGCTTTCCTCTAGTGATGTGGTAGGATAAATTCATGCTCCCATAGCTGATTCGTTATGAATGAGCTTTCACAATTTTTTTTCCCTGAAGTAGTTTCATTCTTTTAACTTACTGACATTTGGGAAAAAAAGTAATTTTAAGTGGACAGTAGACACTTAGTCTTCTGAAATTTGTGCTGAAATAGCAAAGGGAAAGTATTTTAATACCAAACACTACAAACATTTGTACCCCATTGTTGTAATATATCATCAATGAAAAAGTTGATTTCCCTAGTTAGAGAGGAATTTATTACATAAGAACTCAGAATGTATCCATGACTTCCATTGCTCTCCTCCAAACTTTAAGGCAACTATTTGAAGTTCTTTTTGATACATTGACAAGATATTTCATAGGTAAGTCTAAGGCAGCATGCAGACAAATTTGCAGAAGAAATAGCTTCTGCATACTTGAAGAGTGCATTAGTACTTAAAGATTCACACCTGTTTCTATGAGAGGATAAGCATTCTCCATCTGCTACCCTGTAGTCCATAGTTTCAAAAAGTTGTGGTTGATAAAGAAAGTGAAGTGATAGCTTCTCTGCCATTTAATGTGGAAAGGCAAGTATGACTTAACAGTAGTGCCAGTCATAAGATTTCACTTTCAGTGCCAGGAAGTTAAAGTGCACAAAGACAGGGTGCATATAGAAAACAGGCCTTGAAGAACACTGGTGAGTTAAAGGGGAGTTATTTTCTAACAACAGGATTCAGTGAGATTTAAGTCAGTAGTAGAATTTCCATAGGCGTCAAGGGACTTAGTATCAGACCTAATTAATGTGCTCAGTAGATGAGAGATGTATAAGGCATTTATGTGGTTATCCTAAAACAACACTGACAAGAAGTTATTAACATTCGATTAAATGCCATTTCTTAGGCTACAGAGGTTAGTTGCTGTTTGTCATTAAGTTTTAATAAATAAGGTACTGTACTTCATCATTTGTCATGACACTTTTCTCTTGGTTGTCTAGCAGTCTTACATTTCTGCCAGTGGGCCTAGAATGGGGGAAGGAGAAGAGAGACACAGATATTATAGTTGGTTTTACTCCAGTGGTACCATTCTTTAATTTTTGCTACCCAGGAATCTCTGTTCAGACTGGAGAAAGACTGTAAAGGGGAATAAATAGTTTGCAGAATGTTTTAGAATCTGAAAACATACTCAGATTAACTTGTGCTATGGATGACATGATAGTCAGTAGCAGTTAAAGAAACAACAGTATTAATATGTTCAAAAAATATCCTAGTTCAGACAAAGTGATTGTCTTCAAAAACTGGCAGAGATAATTCTGAAACCTTAATATTGTATTCATAACCATGTATCTTTCCCTAATTTAGCATGCAAAAATACAAAGCTATTGCTCAAATGGAAACAAAGTATGCAGGCAAATGAGATATATATTTTATTCTAAGACTTGATACTACTTCTGTGTCACTGAAAGAATAAAAAAAATTTTTTTTTGACAGATTGTTCCTTCAAACCAGCTACATAAAACAGATGAAAATGGTAGGGCTAACCTGGGAATTATTAGTATTCATGCACCTAGGTAAGTAGTGAAAACTATATGGAAAAAAAAATTGAATTCTGAAATGTCGCTTGCTAGATGTATTTAAACTGCGCATTTCATAAAGTACCTACCAAGAATTAATCTAGAGCTAAGGTCAAACATTTATTATTTATATGCCTGTGGAAGACCAGATAGTAAGCTTTTAGAAATTAAGTGCTTAACTAAATAAAACTCAGTACCTGCTTCTTTTGGTCTTTTGGGAAGCTGCTGCTCTAATTTCTGAGTCCTGTTTTTTCTGGTCATGGTAAAACACAGGTTATAATGGTTCAGCTGTACATGGTGCACATGGTGTCATAAACCACTTAAAATATTTGAAATGTACAGCCTTTGGTGATCAGATCCAGACACTGTGCTTTCAAAGTAGGAACACATTTTAGGAATGTTGAAACCCCACTTCCTCTGGGTGCTAGCCATTGTTTTAAAGGACTAGGTAGTGTCCAAAAGAATTTAAAATATATTTATTTATTCTTATTTGCAATAGAATTAATGAAGTCTCATTTCCTGCAGATATGTGTCATGTGGCTCCTGCTTCATGTCAGTCACCCTGGCTCCTCTTACACTCCCATGTCCCATTTGATTTTTCAAATTCATTATTTCTATATCCTCCTCAGGTTCACAGTTCTGCTGCCCACTCCCTGTATCCCTGAGCTTTTCTTGCAAGACTAAGTTGGCTTTAGGTAGCTTAGAAGCTAGCCATAAGTGCTTGATCTTAAACTTCTGAAATATTTCATTGCAGTTAATATTTCTGCATTCATATCTGCAGGATTTGACCCATAATATTATTTTGTATTTGGAAGAAAATCTATTTTCAATTCTATTGATAGTGCTCAGCATATTTATAATGCCTGTATCTTGATAGAAGGATGATATTAGTTATCAATGTATTATTGGAGTCTAGAAACAGGTGTGCTGGACAGGTGCTTCACAGGTGTGAAACATCATACTATTTATAGCATAATCAAAACTGGCTGGGGAGAACAGCCTTTATGTGGTTAAATACCATATTCCCAGTTCTGTTTAGAAACTTGAATTTTAAGTTTTTAATACAGTAAAGAAAATTACTTATTCTACGGCAATGAAGTCATTATATACTTGCAATGCACTTTGCTAGATGTGAGTTGTACGCAGATTCACTCTTTGGAAACTCAAAGCAGAATACTCCTCAGACAGCATTTCAATGAGCTGTGTTTGCTTTCCACCTTACTGTCTTCTGCAACTTGAAGCTGTAGGTGCTAGTGTCTTATAGACAGGCAATGAAACATGATCAAACTAATAAAATACTAAAGCAAAATTAAATTTAATAGACTAATAAATTTATTATTTTCCTTGTCTAACTTTGCATTAACACTTCCCAGTGCTTTTCTTCCCTTTACTACTAATAACTTTTTTTTTATCATGCCTTCATGTACATGATTCAGACTTAAAGTCTGTTGAAAATTGTCTTTTCAGAAGAGATCTGTTTTAACAGTTTTTACAATTTCTATGTATTTCAGGGGAGAGCACGCTTTACAGCTTAAGGCCTCACACGGCAAGACCACATTAGATTGTCCTATAATCACATTCAATGTCCTGCCTGATCCTGAGAAACCTGTCTGCTTGAATGTTAAATATGACAAAACTGTTTCTTTTCCAGCAGGAGGTACCTTCCCTGGTAAGTATAAGGATTCTTTAGTGGAAACCAATCACTCAGGAGCTTTGTAAACCTATGAAAAACTATTTTGATGATTCTCCTGGTGTATTTTCTTACTTTTGTTTTGTCTGTTTTGTCTCAGTTCTTTGTAACAGCCGTATCAGAGATGCTTCTGTAATGTTTGGAGAGAAAAGATATGTACGTCATCTTTCAAAAGCATTTCACTTTTATTTATTTGTTCAAAATTATTGGCTTTATCTGTCTGTAAATGGTAAAACTACAGAATCTCTTCTCTGTCCTTAGTGAAATACTGTGTTTCAGTTTTTGATCTTTCCAAAAGATGATCTGAGCTAGTTCATACGTGTTTTCCCTCATCTCATTTTCTGTGGCATAGTAACAAAGGAGGTAGCTATAGGCCAACTGTGAACCATGAGGAACCAAAAACTGATCAGAAGTGTATGAGCGACAATACAAAATACTCTTCTCTCTTGCTGTATTCTCTCACAAAAGAATGATCTTTGCTAGAAAGCAAAGGCTGCCAAGTCATTAAAAAAAAAATTCCCATCTTATGTTTTATATCCCAGTAGTATTCACAATAAGGAAAACAGATAAAGACAAGTTATAACCATGAGGAAACATCTTTTACTAAAAGCAAAACAGAATTTTAAACCTCTGCTTTTTCCACAGGAAACTGTGGCATAAATAAGAGACCTACACTAATTCCATTAATTCAGGAAATAAGTCGTCTTTGATGATAACCATGGGAGATAGGGTTCTTGAATTTGCCAGTGAAGTATACAAATTTACTAGCCTATCTCCCAGAAAATTCTCCTGTTTAATTTGCAGTAACACAATTTGCACTATGAAACTATGATACAAAGATATTCTTCAGAAAGCTGAAATCCTGTCTCAAAAAGTTAAATAGAAAGCAAGTAGATTCTGTCACTTTAAATATAATACCTTATTAAGATAGGCAAAAAAAGACTTCAGCAACAATTTAGTGAAATTAAAAACCAAAACCCATTCGAAACTTGGGAAATCTGCTGTGTTTTGTCAGTGGTACCTGTGAAGGGAGAGTAAGGTAGTTTCCAAACTTATTTTTTTCCATTTCATCCCACCTTGGTATTAGGGAAAAAAAATCACATTTGAATCTTCAGTAGATGACTTTTAGACCTATTTGATAAAGTAAGTGCTAACAAATTTCCTATACTGGATGGTATTCACTTAAGAATTATAAATTAATTTAGGCATGAAATCTCAAAGTTACTAATTCTGATATGCTAATCCTATTAATTTGGCTTTTGTTTGAAAGGAATAAATTAAGGTGGCAAATCTGATGCAGTTTTCAAAAAGTTTCAGGAGAGGTCAGGGAACCATCTGATCAGTAGATTTGTTTTCAGTATTGGGCAGTTGTTGGAAGGAATATAAAGAATGTAATTAAGTCAGTACATGGATAAATGTAGAAATGGGAGCAAGTTGGAGACTGACTTTTGTACAGGAAAGCGATGCCTTGCTAATGTTTGAAGGAATTGACAACTGTGTGAATGTGAGTGATCCTGCTGATACAGAGTACTTGGTTTCTTAGCTTTTGCCAAGTTCCTTAAACAAAGGCTCTTAAAATAAGCTTGTTACAGGACACTGTCCTTCCTATATTTCAGTCTTTCCCTTGCCTTTAGATGGACTTAAAACCAAAAAAATTTTCTATCGAAGGAGTGTTTTCAGTTCTGTTGCTGTTTCACAGTGTGATTTCAGCACAAGCATCTGAATTTTTCCTACCTATTGTCTATACTCCTTTGTAAATACTTTTGGATTCCCAGATGATAGACATCTCTCAAAAGTGACCAAAATAATCAGAAAATGTGCTTCATACAAATCCATTTGTAGTATCCCAAGCCCATTTGAAATAAACAAAACATCTATTAAAAATTTATGACAAAAAGGATTTATTTGTAGTACTAGGAGCTGAGAAGCAGAATATCTCACAGAAATACGAGGTCTGTGCTGTGAGGGCTTGTGTTCTGACCAAGGAAGGTGCCTATTCAAAGATAATAATTATAGTAGCATAACTTGACAAGACAACATTTTTATGGAAAGAGGGTTTTGTTCTTTCAAATACTCGATACAGTGTTATGAATTTGACTAAATTCACAAGGTATTTTGGTTTTGCCTAGAGGAAGCATACTATAAAATGATAGAATCACAGAGTGGTTTGGGTTGGAAGGGACCTGTAATGATGATCTAGCTCCAACCTCTGTGCCAAATAGTCCTTTTTCAAATGTAGAGCATAGTATAAATCAAGAAGGTTTTGACAGAGGAAGAGAATTAAACAGCTTCTTGAGGAGATAACATAGTATATATGACATTAAATGTTGATAATAATTAGATATTGAATTCCTAATTAACATGCTAATTATTGGATTTACTGGTGAACTCGGGTACATGGGAGGGCAGGCACTGTAATCTTGGAGGAAATTGTGCCTTGCTTTTTCATACACATCAAAGCACAGTCCTTAAAGTGCAAAATTCTGTTCTACATGAACAGTGTAGCTTCAATTACATGCATGAAATCCACCTGTAACCATAGTGTCAAGGTGCTTGGTTCACATCTTCAAGTAGAAGGGTAACTTTATTCTAGTTTGGATTCCACTTCCTTCAGACCACTAAACTTTCTATGGAATAGATAGGAAAAGCTGGATTTTTCAGGTCAATATATGAAATGACAACTATTATGACTGCAGAACCAGTCAACAGCAAATGGAAGAGTGAAACATGTCCCTATATAGTATGTGGTATTAGTCTGTAAGAAGCAGCCAAACTCAGCTTCAGATTCATAGCCTGTGTCATCCTTTTTATTACATGTATTCCCTGATAGATAAGGGAAAAAGAAGTGGTGTTTGTACAGGCTCGTTACAACTACTGTAGCTTTCTATCCAGTAGTTCACTGGCTAAAGCACTTGTGAAGAAGGAGGGGAGATCTGGATTTCTTGTCCTTGAAGGAAGAAATCAGCTACTTAACTAGCTAATGATTGCTCTTTCCTGGGAGCAAAAAGAAACGTGGCTTTCTGTTTTGATAAAGATGATAATCTGGAAAAGGCAGACTTGAAATTTGAGAGGGTTTTTTAAAGCAGTCATTGGATAAAGTAGATGGGATTTTTTTTCTAAGGATTATTACCTGGTCTAATTTACAGCACTAGGAAGAGAACATTTTCCATGTCTGGTTAGTTTTGTGTTTTTCCTCTAGATATGAGGGAGGCACAGAAGTTCCTGAAGTTTGTTCTTAATTCTGAATAAAAAAACTGTTGTCTTTCATTCTACAGATTTTATGGTCAGTGTTCTTTCTGAAGATGACAACATTATTAAAAATATTAATCCAGCACGGATTTCTATGAAAATGTGGGAAGCACAGAGCAGCGGAACTAGGACACCAATCGATGTAAGTCATCAAAATGTGTTTTTAAAACGTGAATCAAAATGTCAGCATAGGACAAACATACTTGTAGTAGAAACTTTTCTACATTTAACTTAAATCAATATCCTCTTCTAGATTTTAAATAGCATGTATTACATATCAGTCATATTTGTTTATCAATATCTGTCCTGTTACAAATTGTCAGACTGTTCAAATGTCAAGACTATAATAAGGACAAAAATGCTACTGCTCTGCAGAAGGTAACTAATGCTGGAAGACTGTTAAAAGTTACCACCCTGAATTTTGCAAATAAAAGACTCAAAAAATTAAGAATATGAAACTACCATCTAAATTATAGTTGATCTCATTGAATTACTGTATACTATCAGTACTGCAAATCATTAAGACTTGAGAGCATCTTACAAGTAAGGTACTTAACTTTCCGTATATTGCATTAAATTTTTTGCCTTTTTTTTTCAGGTTACAACATTTAGCTGTAGTAAAGTGAAGGATGACAAGGAAGATGGCTTCTTCTATTTCAGGTATAGCAGCATTTATTTTATAATTACTGATGCAACTTATTGTACAAAATACATAATTTGAAATAGAAATGAGTTTTAGGTTTTGATAATAACAATCTGTTATAGAATTAGTATGATACAGTGCTATGAAATGATATAATATATTAGCAAAAAGCAATGGACATGAGGATTGAATTCATCCCTAGATAATTTGACATTTGTTTAATCTGAGAGTAGAGAAGAAAAGAGCCTTAAGATAATATATTATAATACATGATGAGAAATGCTAGCAGTGAAGGAACTATGTCATCTGCTTGTCACTTGTCTAGTATTATTCCTTAATTCTCTTCAGTGTTACACTCAGCTGCTGTAGAATTGCAAGCTGGACAAAGTGGACTTAACTACCCTGTCAGTTTAGTGGTCTTTCCCTTGGATTACTTATTCAGAGATGGTGTCTTACATGCCAGGCAGCAGAACTAGAGCTCAGTGTAAGCTGCTGCCTGACTGCCACATATTTTCTACATCTATTCCTGGCAGTCACACTGTGGGATCAGTTAAATAGTTGTGGTACTGGCTATTGATTCAAACTGTTGCCTTCTCGGAACAGTCTTTCCTTCTGCTTTTAGAAAGCAGACTTTAGGATCACCTTAATGCAGCAGATACCACTGTTACCCAGCTAATCGTGGTTCCTGCATCAGAGAAACAGAGGGTGCTGCAGCTCAGCTGTGTCAGGATTCCAGGAGCATCTGAATGGCAGCACCTCAGGAGGTGATAGAGAGTTTCTGAACTTGCCTCTCAGCTGTGGCTCTTCTCCCTTTCGAGGCATGTAATAGAATTCAGGAAACTAGGCATCCAGTTTGTAATCCTTGGGAATCTGTGTGCTTTCTGTGTGTTACTTTTTTTGCCTGGGGAGCTGAGGCTCAAATCCAGGGTTCTGACCCAGCCTGATATGCAATGCAAATGCACCTTCATCTGTAATTCCTGTAGTCATATCCAGCTAAGAAACTATGAATCTGGAAAGGCAGTTGATAGGACCCTGGTTTACTCAGTCTTTGTAGGTTCTCAGATGGTGTACAGCAATGTAATGTTTGTATATGAAGGCTTTTTCATTTAAGAGATTACAACTAATTCAGAAAGCTATTTAAGCTTGGCTTTTCGTATCATTACCAAGCTCTGTCTTTACCTTGAAGGCACTCACAGTTCCAAAGCCTTCTAAGGCTGAGTTAGGCAACTATAGCAAAAAAAAGACTCCCAAATAAGGGTGAAGTTTTGCTTTTAACAGAGCAGAGCTTTCTGCATGCCCAGTCCAAGGTTATGGAATGAAATTAATCAGAAACCAAGGATCGCTGCAGACTTGCACAAAGTATGAGGTGCATTTCTTTGACCTTGGGCATTTTTACAAATTCTTAGTTACAGGTATAGTTAAGAACACCCTAAAACGTTATCAAAACAGGGCACTCTGCATCATATATTTGTACCTCCAGAAAAAGAAAACTAGGATAAATGTGCCAATATGTAGTCATGCTAATAAATCTTCTCCTGTGAAAAGCACTATATGGTCAGTGTGATATAAGCTAACCTATATAGAGTTGCCTATGGAAATTATGAAAATCTTGACATTGGTACCTGTAGTTTACTAGTTGTCCACAAATATCCAGAATTAAAACTGCCAGCCCTTTTGAAAAATTTGAAAGAATAGACAGCAGAGACTAGCCATTAGTAGCCCTTGTAGGAAAGTATAGATACTCATTGCTGCCTGTGGCACCACTGTCTACTGCCCAGTTTCTCTCAAGTTTTCTGGTCCTTGGCACAGTCACAGATTATTTTCATCTATTTAACACTGGTCAGTAACATGGATGCTATTGCACAGTCTTACGACTTTCATAAGAATTGTGCAGTTTTGTTCTTTTCTAAAGCATATGTCTGATTAGATGGTGTTCAGCCACAAGATCCTTAGCAGATTATTTACAACTCAGTTTTTTAATGTATCCTGACAAGGCAGATGCTACTTTCAATCTTAACCTAGATAAAATGAAGAAAATATAGTAGAATGGTTCCTTCTCTGTGTGGAATACAAAAAGGAAAAGTCATGGCCCGTTTTAGAAATAGGTAAAACTTTGGGATTTTGTTTTTTACAAGTTAAGCATTCCAGGGAATCCTGCATCTTACTCCTTCCCAAGCAAAGTAAGAGGAAACAAATTGCTTGATGTTATTGAAAAAAAGAGATTAAATGCTGTATGTTGAAAACAAAAATCTATTTAACCAATTTAAGAGTGCCACAAGTTATCCTCTCAGAGAAATGTCTGAATCTTGGTTAGAGACTGTTTACATCTCCTTAGAAGTTTCTAAGCATTCATAAGTCACTACTATTCCTTTTTAAACACTGCAGCAGTCTTCTGGATGCTGTGTAGCCTTCCTTGACTAGGTGAAGTCTGTTTATAGCAGCAGAAGCCCAGGTGTCTTGTCTTCCCTTCATATTTTGATGTTAGGGGTTCTTTGCCAGTAGTCCGCACTCTGGAACGCTGTAAGGTTGAACGAAAACTCTTTTCTCTCTCACTGTAGTCATCCTTGGCCACTGGTTCAAGTTACCCAACTTCGTACACCTTCTGAGTAAGAGAACAAATTAGCTACGCATATTTCCACCCTGCATAGCCTCACAGCATCTTTGTAATCATTATGACTCGCTAGCCCCTTCTTCTAAAAGCTGTAAACTCTCCTTTTCTCCCTGAGTTGCAGCCAAAGCTCCCTGTTTAGCCAGGGTGGTCTTCTCTGTTGCCAGCTTCTCTTACAACACCTGGAGGAGTACTAAAATATGTCATGCTTTAACAGGACTTTCTGACTAGTTTGGAAGACTGCTCAGAATTTGAACTGCTTGCATACTTACACACTTGTCACTTCAATATTGACTTGCTTTTGCTTGGTTTTTGTTTTTGATTTATTTAGGGATAAAGTGGTTCCAGAGAGAGTGGGCACTTACAGTATCCAGTTTACCTTTGCAATGGATAAGACAAATATGCTCAGCAGTGACCAGGTTTGAATCTGTAATTAATTACATGTAGCCAAGAACATATAATAGAGAATCCTCTGGGAGAGGGTTTTTTTTTTTTATATAGTTACTGATTTCAAACTATTGATTATCAAAACATGCTTTTATTAGCTTTTATAATTAACAAATTTTGTGGAATAAGCAAGCTGCGTAATTTGCAACCTAGTAGAACTGATCATGTTAATCTATTTCAAGATTGTCAGTAAATATCAGATGCATTTGTTTCAGTATTTTCTGAGCAACCCATGTGTGCCGGTAAATTGCAGTGAATTATATCAGTTTATTTTCTTTTATTTTGTTCTTCCTCTTTTTTTTCCTAGATTATAGCTGAAGTTGTACCTAATGACCCTGTACGCTTGTTACCTGATTCTTTACCAGCTACTCCAGCAGTTTCCAATGTTCGAACTCTTACTAGCCGTACACTGGTCAAGGATTTACACCTCCATGTAATGGTAACTATACTTTAATACAAAATCAGAATTAGGGAAATACGTAAAACTGCTAAAAAAATGTTGAATTTTGCTATAAGGTATTGCTGCTATCTCTTTGCAGATTAGCTTAACAAAGATGATGTTAATCAATGATTTCCAGTGTATGAGAGGTGCATCTTGGTTTATTTATATACACATAACCAAAACTAAAATATTAAATCCTTGCTGTCAGGCATCTCAATTGAAATCCATTTCTTGTTGCCACAGGAAAAAAGTGTTTCAAGAATAGATTTTAGTGGGAAGACACTTAGATATGCAGCAGATGTTTCTTTCCATGGCTTTTCTTCCAGGAGACCGTTTTTCTTAGAAATCTTGTATTATGAAGAATAAGGTCTCCTGAACTTTGAACATTCACAGGGTTACAGGGGGATCACCTAGGAGCTACCACCATGGGCAAAACAGACCTGACTTGTGGAAAATTAATTAAGCTTATCACCAATTAAAATAGATTTGAGTAGTGAGAAACAAAGACAAAAAAAAGTAAAGCAACACCTCTGCCCCACCCTTTCCCAGGCTCAGCTGTACTCCAGACTCCTCTACCCTTCCCCAGTTGGCACAGGGGGAATGGGGGTCACAGTCAGTCCATAACAGTTCCTCTCTGCTGCTCCTTCCTTCTCACAGTTTCCCTACTCTAATGTGCCCTTTCCACAGGCTGCAGTCCTTCCGGAAATATCCACCTGCTATAGTGTGAGGCCCTCCATGGGCTGCAGGGACACAGCCTGTCCCACTGTGGTCTCCCCACAGCTGCAGGGGAATCTGCTCTAGCACCTGGAGCACCTCCTCACCCTCCTTCTTCACCGATCTTAGTGCTCCCTCTGCTGTTTCTCTTTTTTTTTCCCCCCTTCTCCTCTGCCTGTGCATTTTTGCCCTTTCTTAAATACAGTTTCCCAGATGAACCACCATTTTGGCTGAGGAGCTCAGCTGTGCCCTGTAGCAGGTCTGGCAGGGGGCAGCCTTGGCCTCCCCTCACAGAGGCCACACTGCAGGCCCTGCTGCCAGAACCTTGCTACGTAAACCAAATGCAGTATATAAATGGATTACTTATTTCGGTTCATGTTCCAAACTAACTTTTTTTTTTTGTCATTTTTACTTACAGGATCAATACAACAACCACACTGGAATTGATCTAGTTGGCAGAATAATAGCAAAAATTAAGAGCCCCAGTGAAGATGATATAGAGATCCCGCAGTTTCAGGGGAAAGTCAGTACAGTTGAGTTTCCATTTGACAGAGGATCAGCTGTAATTGTAAGTGTCGCTGAAATACATAGTTAATTCCATGAGCAATGGTTCTAATGAGGCAAATTTTCCTACAGTTTCAAAGCTGATCTTACACCTCATTGTGTTTTGTGGAGGATTAGCATGTATTGTAGCCTTCCCTTACAGATAAGTAGATACATTATTTCTTCTCTGTTTGGTTGCTAGTTTTCAGAAAGCAAGGAAAGACATTCTTTAAGCTATTTATCTTTGCCAATCGAGGGAAGGTTACAATTACATTCAGTCAGAGACTGGGATATACAGCTGGGATCCAGGATAAGTCTTTTTCTCATTGGAATTTCACATGTAAATAACACTTAACCAATTTGTAGTTAAACCATTAATATTAGCAGTGTTGTACATTTTTATTTATATAATTCTATCTGGCTGTAATATCTTAAGATAATTTAGTCTGATCTCTTCATATATATATGTAATCAAATTTTACCAGGTTCTCTTTACATTTTTCAAGCTAACTGGGTTTATATGTACTTTGCAGAAAGGCACCCTATCCTTATTTGCAGAAGTAAAGATGAAACTACCACTTCTCTCTACATTTTATTTCACTCATTAGTGCCCTTGACTGTTAAAAATGCTTGACTTATGTCAGTTTGAATCTCTGGCTGTAGCATCATGCATACCTCTGAAAGTACTGCATATTGTCACATCATCACAGTCACTTTTTTCTTCAACAAATACAGATTGAACTTTTAAAACCTATGAGTTCAATTTGTAACAGTTGTTACATACAAAAGACACAAGTTAAAAAGTGTACATGCACAAAACCAAAAACTGTTGAAAGCACCAAAAACCCAGCTGAGTGTAGAGCTGCACATTTGTTCTGTGTGGAACAGTCGCAATATCTATCTTAAAAGCCTACAGAGAACTTCACTCAATAGGACTATTCACATGGTGAAACAGATAATATATATTTGGGTGTTTTAAATTTGTTGAAGTATAAGAATTGCAGAGCAAAAGTATACCCCTGCTTTATTTGACTCCTCTGGTTGTCAGGTTTTACTAGCCTGAAGTCTGTGGAAGCCTTCATTTAGAAGGTGTACTAAAGGAGGATCCAACTTTTTAAAGAAATTTTCTCAACAACCTTTTTAACATGTGTATTGGAAGCAGCTTCCCAGCAGAGCAGCATCAGTGTGTGCCAGGTGAAGGCAGACACTGCCATAGCAACAAATGCAAAATCTGCCAATACAACAAAACCCTGGTAGAATCACTAAAATCTACATATCCTACATCTAAGCTTCTTCAGAATATATTTTATTCAGTACATAACTGCTTTTATGGGACTAAATAGATGAAACCTAATGACACAGCATAAATGTCTCCTGTCAAGGATAGAAACTTTCAGTTAACATGGGCAAACATTTATAGCTGAACACTTTGTCAAACTGGTCTACTCTGTTCCGTCATGAAAAGTGACAAAATATGTATGAAAAACAAAAATATGTGGGTTGAATAGAGATATCAGCTAAAATTAATATACTTAAAAATTGAATTTATGGTGCATTCCGAGTTTCTCTTGTTCCCCAACCATGTTTCGGGAGTAATAAATTAATTGGTTTGTGAACACATTTTTCTTGGGCAGGTGGGGTGGGAAAAAGTGCAAAAGTATAGGTAAGGGGTCAGCTGTAACCACTGGTCTAACACAGTAGCACTTTTCTCTGCAAATCTTGCATTTACACCTGTGGTAGAAATTTGAACAGATGTTTAAAACTTCATACTGTTGAGGGGAATAATAACCCCGTAGATTGGACTCTCACAGTTCAGATAAAGTTACTGGATTATTTCTCAGACTACTCACTAATGCAGAAGTAACTTTTTTTATCTCCATGTACTAATAACCTGCTGTTGAGCCATTGTGATGTAAATACTCCTGTCTTGCTTCAGTGGCTAAGCTAACAACCTATGTAATGGGTGTGAAGGGAATGTTTTGGGGGTGGTTTTTTTTGTTTGGCTTGTTGTGGATTTTTTTTTTTTTTTCTAAGCAGATTCTTTTTCTTTCTATTTATATATTCCCGATTTGTTGGGGGGCAGGTGGGTTGTGTTCTGCTTTCTCATTACTGTGATCTGATAAGATCCTACTGCTTTTGACAGTAACTCGTGTTCCCTAGTCTTCTATCAGGAGTAATTCTATTTCAGTGAATCCCATACCTCTCTGCCTCTTCAGGCAGTTTTCAGTTTATACTGAGTTCTGTGACTTCAAACTACTCACAATGCCAACATGGAAAAAATTTTTTGGTTGTGATGTAATGTACTTTTCATATGACTAGTAATGGGGAGGGGACACACTAGTGATTTTTCAAGTATCTTTAAATTGTTCCTTCTTGTTCATAAATATAATTATGTGCAATTAGCATCAATGTAATGAAGCTGATAATCTGACATGTTTATCCTTACACTGAGATTCAGGAATAGTAAACTTGTTTAATGAAGGAAAATGTTTAGATTTTTATTAGTATAAATTTTCTAAGGAAAGTATATTTCCACTACAGACTTCTCCTGATTAAATATGTAGCTGCAATATTTTTGAAAGCCATGAAGACTATCTTTGAAGGTTATATATCTATCTCTTCTTTTAGGCTGCAACCACCTCTCTTGATTTGGCCAGTTGAGTAGCAATTTCTACATGTTAAAGGTGGAAACAGTATGAGTTTTATTATAAGCATTTTTCATTTTATGCATGATACCTTTCCCAAAGTAACAGCACATTTGGATATTACCTATACTAATTTTATTTCTGTTTACCATTTCTTATGGGTTTATATTTCCTGTGTTTGTAAAGAAAGGTGAAGAATTTAGTTTGTCTTTTCAATAAGGAATTGATACGAAATAGGATGTTCATGTTTTTGTTTGGATATATATTGTTCATTCATTTGGGACCTGCTGTCTACTTCCATGGTAACAGCAGTAACTTTAACTCAGCACTGGGAATAGTTTATTTTTCCTTCTCTGTGTTTATGCTTTGGGTCTTTCTTTTTAATGTTACGTTTGCATTTGTTCACATGCTGAATGAAGTACATCCAAGGAAATCTTGCCTGTGGGACAGTGCAGAGTGTATTTTTTTTTTTTTCTGAGCATATGTCTCTTAAATATATAGCCAGAAATAGTAAAACTTTAAACAGGTAAAATGGCAATCTTAATTCTTAAATAATAAAATAGTTACTGCTAAATCTTTGTCTTTTACTTCTCTTTATTAGGTGTAAAAGGCATTTCCAAGCTGATACTTAAAACTGTAGAGATATTGTATAGACATCATGTTAGGTAACTTAAAAAATTTAGTATTTGAAGAATGTTTATTTTGTGTATTATCTCAAGAGTGAATATAAACTTATATATGTTTGTTTGTTTGTTTTATTAGAATCTAGTGCTGGCTGAAAACAGTCCTGGAAGAGATAGCACTGAATATATTCTTGTATTTGAGCCAGATCTGCCAGCGTTGAAAAAACCTTTGGAACCATATTGTTTGTCATTTATGTTTTACAATGGTATGTCTCAATTACTCTAAAATGCTTGCTTTTCCTTAGAACCAACTATTCTTAGATCCATAATACCTCTTCAGAACTGTGTAATAGCTTAATAGATTTTTACTGGTGTTTAAACCAGCTAAGTATGTTACTGTATTTTCTTCTAAACATGTATATATTTATTTCTGTAGATTTCAAGAAGCAGCAACAGATGGCAACACTTACAAGGGAGAGAGACCAATTATCTCAGTCCATAGGTGTTTACAGAAACTGGTTTGATACTACAAATCAGCTTGTAACTGAAATGAAATGTAAGTTCAATCAAATATATAAAAAAAATTCCTGGGAATTAAACTTTTTTTTTTCCTTTAATAACTTTGAGAATATAGAGAGGGGGAGAAAATTCAATACTGAAATAATGAGATACAGTAATTAGAAGGGAGCAGAAGGGAGTAAATCTTTGCATTAGCAAGGAAGCATCTAGTTATTTGGGTGGATCTACCTGTAAAGGGTCTTGATTTGAGGTAGAACATCTTATGTCAGAACTGTCAAAAAGAGGACTAAAACACTGAGGTTGGTGGTCTGGGTTTTTTGGTTTGTTTGGTTTTTTTTTTTCTATGACTGCCTTGCACTTCCATCTTTGCAATGAATATGTGAAGGCTCATCCATCTGGAAATTCAACAGTTGCCTAAAAACGATTTTAGGGAATGAACTACAGATAATCCTCCCCCCAAAAGTTAGTCTTATATATTCAAAACATTACTTTTTCCTCCCACATCTGACCCTATGTACATTATTCACATTATTCAAAAGTATTGTGTTAGCTATTCATTGTTTATCTCTGTTCTTCAATTAATGTAATGCTTTATAAAGTGTGTTAAATGGCAGAGCAGTGTGAGGGCAGTGGTTATGGGAATGGGAGAGATGAAGGAAATGTTTTCTTTGCATTATTGTTTCCTTTAAATTATCCTGTCTGTTGATCAGGAGGTTTGTTTTAATAGATACATTTTGAACCTTTTTTTTTTTTAAGTAATCACTAAATGTGAATGAAGTATGCTGGAATTAGAAGATACTGCTATTTCCTGTAATTTTAGTACAGGGCTATGTTTTTATTACTTGCTTACTGCATATTTCTGTTATGGATGCAAATTCCCGAATTCCAGTGTGAAAGGCAAAAAGGTTTGTTTTTCTATTTGCAGGTATTTTGCACATTTCTAGAGAGTAAGTCAGAGCACAACATTATGCTTGAATAACATTTCCAAATATAATAGAGAGTTGAATAGAGAGACTGGAAAGCAACTCACTTGTTTAGTCATTTGTTTTCAAAATTGCTTCAGCTCAGATATGAGAGTTGAGGAAACAGTGTCTGGAAAGTGGTGTCCCATATAAAAGACAAAAGAAGGCACTGCCAGCTACGACTCTTCCCTCTTGCCATTTTGCCTGTTGGAGAAACATTTGGAAGGATAATTGAGGATGAAAAGAAAAAAGGGCTTACATTCACAAACTGATCTAAGGACTGCCCTATGGCTTCCTGAAGCTGAAGGAGATAGCAGCTGCTGAAACTGCTTAGAAGCTGGACAAATCACAAGATCTTTGTGGACAAATCCGGATACTCTGTGCTGAAATTAAGAAGGAGATAGGATCAGCTGTGGGTGGCATAATTCTGAAAGTTTTAAGAAATTCTGTGAGAAGTGCTCCCTTGCTTTTTAATATTTCCTTACTCTGTTAATTTTATTGGTTTCAGGTCAGGTTAAAGAAGCAGAAACAAGAGAAACTCACCTGAAGAATGAACTGAAAAAACACCTAATTGAATTACCACAGACAAACACAGTATGGTTTATTTCTTAACTAAACTTCATAACATCTTAAAAATAAATCTAATCTTAATATGAAATCGATATCATTATATAACATTGTTGAATCACACTGACATATACACAAGCACCTGTTACCAAAACCCTGAAAATTTATAACATGAGGAAATTTTGTGGATCAATACCAAACAAATTTTTTTTTTTTTTTTTTTTTACTGTTGTGCTAATGTGACTATCTCTTAAAGAAACTGCTAGAGAAATAAGAAAACTTTTATATCCTGATCTTGGTTTTGCCTTTCTGCTAAGGTTACCAGCTGTGTTACTGGTACTGCTAGTTTTCATAATGGGTTTTTTCAGGCTGGTCAGTATCCCCTGGATGTATTCCGGAAACTGTAGACCAAAGGAGAACACTTCTTTTCACAGAATTAGAGTTTCATATGTTACTGCCAAAGTTGATGTAAGTTTGAAGGATTCAAGGCAATGTACCCCATTGCTAATTTCCCATGAAGATACAATTATAAAGAAACTTTTTAAAGAAAGTTTTCAAACTATTTACTGGTGTTTAAACCAGCTTCATGGTTTAAAAACTACTTCTTGGGGGAAAAAATTTAAACAATTAGTTACGTTCAGATCAAATAAAAACAAGTGTTACAGTCATCACAGGAATTAAATTTTACACATTATGCAATCATGATACCCAAGATCCCCCTGCTGGCTAAATTTTTTGGCCCTGGACATAGTTCCCTTCTTTTTTGATTTCTTTTTGTATATTTGTGGTTGTCTCTTACTGCTGTTTTAAACTTTCTTCAGTTTTAGCTCTAATTAAGCTCTGGTAGCTCTTTGTGAAAAGCTCCCTGAAGACTTAAAAAAAAGCTAATAAAGTTTATGGTCACAATTGCAGTGTGACTCTTTTTGCTCTCCTCTGAGATTATATGCAGTGGTCCCCTAGATATCAAAGAGTCTGTTTCAGATTATTGAATGTTTTTTATTAGGAACTTGATTGACAACAGGTAAAGTAACTACTTCTGCAGCTCAGCCAAACGGTATATGCTTCTAACTTTAAATTTAAATTCTCAGCTTCAGTATGTGGATTCTCTTATAAAACAAAAGATGTTGGATCAAGAAGGAGTAATGAAACAGCCCAGGCGAACTTGTACTCTCCCAAACTATCCAAAAGGCAACCAGGATATTTTAGGCAAGGTGAGTTTTCTCTCAAAGAGCCTTCAAATGAATTTTGTTAGTTCCAGGGAGTGGTAGTGGTGGAAAATTAGCCAACCAAATATGCAAGTAATTTCTGAGAGGTATTATAAAGAAGATGGCATTCTCAACCCATCAGATGACCAACTCTTAGTGCCAACAACAGGGTAATTAAATGTGTGATTGAAGATGCAGGATGATTGTGATGAGTATGAAAAGAGGAGATGGTCTTGGCTTCTGTTTTGACTGTTCTAACTTCTGTGGTACAGATTGCACATTTAGCTCAAATTGAGGACAATGAAGCAGCAAAAGTCATCTCTTGGCATTTGGCAAGTGACATGGACTGTGTAGTCACGCTGACTACTGAAGCCGCTCGTTCTATTTTTGATGAAACTCAAGGCCGACAACAAGTGTTACCCCTTGATTCTATTTACAAGAAGACACTGCCTGATTGGAACAGGTAGAGAAAAAACAATGAAACTTCTGCACTTGTATTACATAATACTACAACTTTTTTTTTGTCTAATTTGACTTTAAAACTTCTATTAAAGATTTGAAATATCAAATTTCTGGCTATATAATTATAGCAACAGTAATGTCACTTAATGTTAGCTGAAACTACCTTTATATCTTTAAGTGCTGTGCATTGTTCTTTATAGGGTGTTTCTATTAAAAAGGAAGTCAATCTACCATTTTTTTCTTCTGTATATTTTCTAGTGCTTCAAATTCTGACTTTTTTAAAAATCCAATTTTAGAGTACATTCCCTAAAATCATCTATAGTAATAGAAATTCATTCTGCTGTTTTGGTTCCCTGGAAGATAAAGGGAAATATCATTCCATGCCTGAAAATAATTTGCTTATGAAGATAACTGCTAAAGTCATAAAGAATGCCTTTTATAAAAGATCTGATGTGCAGATATATTTATAAGGTCCAAAATCTCAGTTTTAATAAAATAGTATATTAAAACTTGACGATAAAATAAGTCATATGAATTTGTTGGATATATGTCTCATTACAAATTAGTGTTTTACCAAACCATCTTTAATAATGGCATTTCAGATAATGTTGGGCTCACCTAATGTGGTGGAAGTGTTAAGATGCATTCAATTCAGTTTGAGATTTCTGACTGGATTGTCAGCAGCAGTAATGAACTAAGTACAAATGTCTTTTTTTCTCTTCTTTTCTCCCTCACTCTCTGCTTTCTTTAACTAGGCCATTACCTCACTTAAGAAATGGAAAAATCTTCTTCAGACCTATTGGAAATCCTGTGTTTGCCAGAGATCTGTTAACATTTCCAGATAATGTAGAGCATTGTCAAACAGGTAAATGATATTAAAGAAATCGTTTGTAACATTTCTTTTTAATAAATTAAATACAGAAACATCACAAATCATTATCCATTCAGTAGTCTAATGAGACATTTGCAAATGCCAGTGTACTTTCCTTGTGAGATCTGCTGGTAAAAAGAGGATGACACTAGCGTTAAGTATTTGCAAACAACAGTTGTGAAAATTTCAGCAGTAACCACTGTCTTCTGCTTAGTCTTTTTTTTTTTTTTTTCTCTACTATATATACTTGAAGTTTTTAGTTTTTTTAATTACTGCAGCATTATCTTATTCCCAAGCTCCTGTGAGCAGAAACTGACAATCACGATACTATTTTCACATTGCAGAATTTACTGCTTTTTGTCAGGCTGTTTTTCCAGTCCTGTTCCTCTCAAAAATGTGTAATGCATAGGATTATGTACGCTCAGACCAAACTGTAAATGACTCTATATATTACGCTTAAATAGGTACAATAAGAAGAAGCTTTCAATTTTTATGTAGATTTCAGTTTAGGGAACCATCATCCTCTTGCTCTTTCTAACAGTGCAATGGTACCTACCTTTTCCTACACTTTTTTCTTCAGTAGACCTACTCCTTTAAATGGAGAGTTGGAATCTGCAATTAGTTCAATAAGTTTTTCAATTTACTTCACAACTTCCTAGTATCGCAATATTCCTCTCTAGTGTTAACAACAAACAATTTTTAGTCCGGTTTATTTCCAGAAAGTTAGATATTGTCAGAGAATTTAACTATAAATTCTTCTTTGTGTCTCTTGGGGGAATTTAAAAAACCCCTTGCTTGGCACACCTCATGCAGGGCTACATCAGGTTAGACTTCATCTAGAACTGTCTGTTATTAGCAGAAGAAAAGTCTTCAACTCAGTTGGATCATCAGTCTGTGAATGTTTATCATTTCCTAAAACTTGGGATTTTCTTATGTAGGTCTTCATAAGTGTAAATGTAAGATACCAAGGGAGTACTTTGGAAAATACAGACAATTATGACATAAGGCAATTAAACTTACTATATTTTTTTCTTTATGAATTATTTGATGAAAACAGAAGATTGAATATTTCTCTCAATCTCAGAATAAAATTTCACTGAAAAAAGATCATGCACGTGCTATTTTCCTTGCACTTATCTGAAAAGCTGTAATAATGATGCCTCAGAATTGATTTTTCAAAACTCAAGTTATTTTGTTGCAGAAGAAATTCACGGTTCAAAAAATTACATTTTTCAGTGTTTGGGATGCTCTTGGGTGACACTATCATTATAGATAACTTGGATGCTGCCAACCATTACAGAAAAGAGGTATGTTTCAATAATTCTTGATTTTTTTTAAAAACAAATGTATTGCATAGCTATATATTTAATACATTACAAACTTAGAATAATTGCTACGTTTAATGCTGCTTTAGCTGTAAGTGTGCTTGACTGGCTGTAGCTCTTGGTGCACTTAACAGTGAATGAATTTACTATTGGCACTGACAAAATTGCCTCCATTCAACAAATTCCATTATGTGAATGTTGCCATAAAGTACAGGACCATGTTTTTAAATATTTTTAATTTTGCTGTTGGTGTTAAATGCAAGTTTTTCTGTACTTTCCTAGTCCCTGTATGTATAATAAAACACAGGAGTTTGATACACATGAGGACATTTCAGATCCACTAAAATACATAAAATCTTTGTGAAACTTACTAGATCTTTTTCTGACCCATTTTATTTAGTTTTAATGGGACACATTTTAGAAGACAGTAGTCTCTGAGGAAGTCCTGACACTAGGCACTTTCAGCTTATGAGTTTGCTAAAATTGAAATAATGATTCAGCATAAGAACATAAAACTGTACTGATTAAACATTAAGCTCTTGGGGCAGGATATTTTTTTTTTTTTTCCCTCTCCGGAAGTATACAAAATTGTGCTGATGTTCTTAACAGAACATCAAGTTAATATGAAACTGTGGTGGCATCTAAAATTGGTTGCCTGCTTTGATCTTTCACAGTCAGTGCAGCATAGATTTCCTGCTCTGTGCTCTAGGCCTGACCAGCTCTTAACTCTGTGATTCCATTCCCTTTTTACTGGCTACCACCAGCTGGTAACCTGGGAAGATTGTCTTGAATGTTTCCAAAGAGTGTCTCAGAAATACAGATATAGTAAAAAATAGATGATTGACATTAATATTTTAATTTTCATCATGTGGTATAACCATCTCAGTGTCCATCACATGAACAAATAGCTACCATTTTTTCAACTGTAAAGACTGTATGTACTTCTTTCATCAAAAAGTATTTATATTTTTACTGCAAAATCAAACAGAAGAGACAGGAAAGGCAGATCTCGGTTGTTAATCAGTGTTAGGAGACTGACCATCTGTGTCTGTTCTACTATATGTGGTCATTTCTCAAAATGAGGCCTGGGTCATTTCACTTGGTTAGTCTGTCACCCCATTTGTTTCAATCACCCACCACAGGTAAATTTCATCAACTATATTGGAATTTCTATTGGATACGTTATAAGTAGTAAATCTCTTGGAATTCAGATGCTTTAAATCTTGTGTGTTTGAAAAAAATATAAAGCCATCTTCATCAAATAATTGAGCAAATATTCACATTTTTTATCAACACTAATGTTTATTGCCATTACTTCATAGTATAAGTTGACAAGTTAGCTTTTTTCCAGTATAGATCTAAATTCTGCCTCCAGAATTCTGTTAAAATCCAAGGACACACACAAAAAAATAGTCTTCATAAATAACAACATCTATATATGCATTCTGTTACTTGAAAGCAAAAGTCATGAGATGTAATTTCATAAAATATGTTCTCATTAGAGAACAAGCTGCACTGTAGTTGAAAGATTGCAACAGCATTGCTGAAAACTTAGATTTTCCATGAAGTTACTAATTTAGTATCACTTTTTATACCTGTGTAGGTTGTAAAAATTACACATTGCCCTACTTTGCTGACTAGGGAAGGAGACAGGATTCGCAGCAATGGAAAATTTGGAGGCCTCCAGAATAAAGCGCCTCCAATGGACAAACTCAGAGGAATGGTATTTGGAGCACCCATGCCAAAACTTTACTCGACTTTATCTGGACAGATAGGTGGGTTAATGAAGTAATGAAAATGCAGAACTTATAAAATTGTATTGCTTGTCTACATTAGTTATTCTCTTATGTAGTGCAGAAAGGAAAACTTCAATTTAGCATGAAGTTATTTTGAGAAATATGACCTGTACAATGTCCTATGTGCAAGTAAGCTCTATGAAGCAGTGGTAGAAAAATTCCTGACCCCATCAGAGTCACGCATAACATCATCTACATTATTTCTCTAACAAGAAGATACTTTAGATTTCCTGTGGGATCACTTACATTTCATCATGTGCTTGGATTATTCCTTTCAGAATAAAGGTTATAAGTTAAGTTAAAAGTTGGCAGCTTCTGACATGTAACATGATTTGTAAAATATTGAAAAGTCTTATTCTCAAATAAGGTTGTTCTTAAATACTTAATTTTCAAAAGTTTTGAAAAAGACTTGAAGTTTTTCCATTACAGTATTCCTAGAAATGTGCGATGAAGAGGGATAGAGGGAGAGCGAGAGAGAGAACACATGTGCCTATTGGAGTAGCCTTATATATGAGCAAACTACTTAACATTGACCAGTTGAGGGAGAAAAAAGACTAAAAATGTCTTTCCTCAGCATTTTGGTAAAAATACATTATGTGTAGGAAAAACATAGTAAGCATTTCAGCTGCACACTGAAATATGCTAGGTTTAACACACTTCATATTTGTCTATCATCACATTTTCAATTGTTGAATTCAGTTATTACCCAGTGTGAACTAAATTGGAATTGTCTATAATTTAGTACAAGAACAGTCATGGTAGAAGAAAAGGGTGTGTTTTCATTGCATTTGGATAGCTACTAGACATTTAAAGGAAAATAATAGTGAAATTCCATATAAAGGACAGCACCTTATTACACAAGACTTGTTTTGAACTAAATTTCAGCCTTAACATTAGCTCTGGCTTGCTGCACTTCTGTGTTTGTACCATAAAATATAGTAGTTAGTTAAACTGTGATTACAGACTGTGACAAGGTACGTCTAAAATAAACCATACTAAAAATTTACAGTGCCTTCGGCCAGTCTGCAGTAACTATCTATGTAAACGCTTTCACCCTGTGGCAGATGTAAGGTAATTTACTGTTCAGTTAAGCTTTGTGCAAGCTGCCTCATATTCACCACCAAGTAAAATGAATGAGCCTGGGCTAACATGCTTGAACCCTTTCTTATTTATAATATTTATTCAATGCCTAGACAATAAATAATAATAATTTATAATATTTATATTTATAATTATTTATAATTATTATTTATAATATAGTTTAAAATATAAATAATTTATAATATTTATTCAATGCCTAGACAAAAAAAATTCTTCATCTCATATGTTAAGAGGAACAAAGATTGTCAGCAAAATACGTCCTTGTTTACCTGAGTCTACTGCTGTTTCCTTGTTTAAATTTCTGTAGGTGGGACAAAGTGAAACTCAGTAAATGTTCTCTTGTTCCACAAGGTGGACTAGAATTCAAGTCAGTAATACAAGCTTCAGCTGTGTAGCACTAAAAGCAAAACATACTGCAAGCACATTTAACAGCATCAAAGGTAGAGAATTCAGCTTGGAGCACACAAGCGACAAGATGTGTAAATAAATACCTGTCTGCCGTGTCATTTTCAGAGTTCACTGGTTTGGTTTTTTTTCCCAGTTTGTCTTTACAGTCATTCTAAGAACAGCCACTGGTCCACTATAAGTTTGTGTGGTGTTTTTTTAAGTAGTGCTTTTGAAAGATATGTTTTCTTGTGAATCTTAAGTTGTCTGGGTTGTATCTGTAGTCTTCTAAATCAAAATGACCACCTATTTACTGGTTTGTGCTTTATTATTTTATTCTTCAATTAGATCTTCTTCAGCAGTACCGTGCAGCAGTAGTGAAACTTGATAAAGTGAATAAGGACCTTGGTGTACATTTGCAGTCACTTAACACTCCAGAAATGCAAAAGAAAAAACAAGAACTTGCCGAACAAGAGAAAAACCTTAAGCTAATAGAACAAAAATTGGGTAGGTTATTATGTTGTATTTTTGGTGTCCTAAAGGAGGCAAACTGTTAACTGCATCCAGATGTATTCTACTCTTACAAACTAACAAGTTCGAACTATGAAGGAAGGTTGTTGAAATTAAGAGCTTAGAGATGTCTTATTTTAGGGAAAGAACAGAAAAACTGCATGTAGTATGTTGCTGTGGATATTGCCTAGACCAGCACTACCCTGTAATGTGTTCAAATATTACAAATGGTCAGTTAGTGTCTTGTGAACATGAAACTATGATCTCACTAATACGAGATTATATAACTATTAGTCAGGCTGGCCCAGTGGTAGAGAACATTGACATTCCTTTTGAAATTACTCTGAAGAGCTGAATTGCTTTTGCTAGGGAAACACAATCAAAACATTGTACTATAAAAAGAAACACCCCTAATTCTGCAAGGATAGTATTTCTTAGTCAATATCAAATAACTTATGATACTTCAAAATATATTTAAAAAAAACCAAACACATTTATTCTGTGACAACTATAAATAAATGGTTTTGCCTCTCATCTTTGAACTTAATTTCAGACATAAGGTAACTAAAATTTATGACGTCTAAAGCCTTACTTCAGAGTTTTAACACTACTGTTAAAGAGCCCATTTATAACCAATAGGATCAATATATTTTTTAATTTGTTCTTACTTGCAACTTTTTCATAGGTATGACTCCATCAGATAAAGTCACTGAGTCATTACTTCAGCCTATACTGTTAGATATGTCTGACACCCCCATCCCTTCTAAAAGAATGCGAAGAGAAACAGTAAAAAAATTGTATAGGTAAGTCTATTCTGAATCTAGTCATTACTTTCCCATATCCTGAATTCAAAGCTAAAACTAATTGGGTTTTTTTTCCCATGGGAGATTTTTTTCAATTTGTATTTGTGTACAATAACCAACAATGAGTAGAGTTTGCATAAGGCTGATTTTCAAGGTAATTTTTCATTTCCTCTGAAGTTTCTGCTGTCATTTAAGCTTGATATAAAGAATTGGTTGCTAATTCTTACTCTGTTTCTCTTTATGAACTGACTGGCATCTTTATGCATTCACATTCCCTGTATTTTCTGGTATATTCAACTCTGTTACATGCCCAAAATATATGAGATGGCTTGGTCTGTAAACTCTTAAGGTTCAATGCCAAATACTGGGCAGATGAACAGACAAATAATTATTCTTACAGAACAGAGAAAGAATCATTCTAACCTAATTTTTCTAAGTAACTCTGAGGTGGTACAGTATTTAACACATTTATCTCTTCACCTGTGTATTTACTTCTCCATTGCCTCTGTGGCTAATGAGCATTTGTACACACAGGAAGAACAATCATGGAGATCTGTAAGTCTGTATCTTTAAAATTACATGGAACTGACTTTTCCAGTTCTTACATCTCCTCATGACTGCATCATTGTCTTTGCTGAACTATGGTCATATTTTTGAGATTATTTAAATCTTAGTTTTGTTCTGTAAATCTCAGAATGAGTTTTCACTATATTACTATGTCTCTTTATATTTATTTTAATTCTTTTATCCACGTGTAGAACTTGAGTGGTTGTGTATTTAAACTAATATTAGCCTGATGCTATTCCTCATTTTAGTGAAATTATTCTATGAATAATCAGCTGTGCACAAATGGGAGCTCTGTGCTTTTGCATCAGTTACAGCAAATATATATATAAAAATTAAAAAGATATACATATCTAGAAAAAAAGGGCTTGGTTTATAAGCTACTCTACTACTATGTTTTTGTTTAGCTCAGAAGAATGGATCTCCTCTCCCACAAAGAAGCAACAGCAGCAACAGCAACTGCTGCAAATACCCACTTCAGAACTTAATGGAACTCCACGAAAGAGAAAGGCTTAGACTGATGAGACTTGCTGGAAATAGCAATGTATTGAAAATGTGAATACATTCACTTAAAGGAAATATTCATGTTGTATGACTCATTACTATGAAAATTTTTATACTGATAGAAAATACAAATGTATTTCAGTTAGTAGTACCAGAAACTTAAGTATTTAACATTGATAGCCTAATTTTTGTATAGTTAATTTTCATTTCTAAAAGCTTTCAGAGTTTTTATGTTCATGTGTGAAAGAAGTTTAAAATATATCTTTTTTTATTTATGACAAATCAATCTTTTCAATAAAATTGTTTCAATACAAAGCACTGCCAGTATAAATGATTGTAATAATTAAGTCAACAGATTGTGCCATGCAATTGGATTTTAATTTTAAAAGCATCCCAGGCTGTCTTGGGGAAGAGAACTTTCTGGGCTGCTCTTCTTTGATAAATGAGCTGTTGAGGTAATAGCAATTCAGAAGGGAGTGTTTGAGCGGCGATATACTGGGATCTAACCACAGCTGTGTGTAGTCTTTAGACAGTTAACAACAAACCAGTATCTAAGGCTATGCCCAAGGTGTTGACATGGAAATTCATATTCTCTTTCAGACAGTGCCAGTGGAAAAAACAAAGTAAGTATGAAAAGTGTAACAGGTTTACGGGGGGGGCTATTTTATGGATTAAGGGAGTGGCAAGTAGGGATACTTCATGGGTGCAAATGAGATAAAACACTACTGATGCTAACCACCTCTCAACATCTGTTTTATCACAACCCTCATAAAAACCTCACTGCTTAAGGAGATCAGAAATTGGGCCTTGACACCAAAAATATAACTTATGACAGAAGGATTTTAAGAGTTGGAAATGGAGACTTAAACTGGAGGTAGAATAATTGTGTTGGGAAACTGTAGATACCTGGACAGAATTTTACTTTATAAGGCTGTCTCCAGCTTTAAAAAAAAAATAAAAATTCTGTTGGCTTTCATAAATACCTAAAGAAAATTAAATTTTCCATGGTTTAAGAAATGGGAGTCTTAAAATGCAAGAGAAAGTAGTCAATGGTAATTGAGACCCAAAAAAAAGAAAAAGGAGGGAGAGTCAAAAGTCACCTCTAGTTGATCTGCATCACAAGGATTTCAGTAATATACAGGGCAGAAAAGGACCAGGCATGAGTAAAGATACAATTTCAGCCAGGGTCAGAGTGAGCACCTGGAAATGGGTTTGGTTGGATGAAAAAGATAGGGCAATAGTACAAAGCTAAACTTGAGACAGTGTAAAACTATTAGTTGAAGTTACATAAATAAAGAACACAGCAAGAGAAGGCATGCCAGTATGGGGACGTGGTGGTTCCAGCCTCAAAGAATTTCTGCTTTGGAGTGAAAGTTGATATCAAATCTACTGATTTACACTCTCTCAGCAGCAAGCATTTTATATACAGCTTTTCTGAAAAGGGACTTTAAACTTAAAAAGACATGATGGCAGCCTGCTAGAAACTTCAGAATACCGATCACATAGTGTCTCTATAACATTTCTATTAAAATATCTCCAAATTAAGGGGAAATTAAGCAGCACATTCTGTGGTGGAAGGTTGTCCAAAACCTCCTATCTTAAAGATAGATTGAATAACTTTAGATACCAATTTGTCCTATTCATGAAGAAAATAAATATATTCAAGTATAGCATGTCACACCAGCCAAAAACTATTCTAGCCCTGCCTCAGGCCTTTTCTGTTTTTTCAGCTCTAAATTTAGACATCAAGCCTTGAACCAGGCAGCCATGATGGAGGGTTTGCCACATAAGAAATTGTCCCACCACACCAAGTTACTTAGTAATACTTCTTTTAAATGCTTTTATTTTAATTCTGACATCGGCCTAGCCTCAACCTCCAACCTCTGGATGACCTTGAATCTTGATTAAATACCTATTTCAACAGAAATGGCGCTTTTTGAAATTTCATCTCCTGCCTTCAGTGGCCAGTGTAGGCACTGCCAGCATCATGTGATGTATCTCCCTGCTGGAAGAAGCAAACAGGAAATTAAGAATGGTTTCCAGAGTTGTGCAATAGCTATCAGAGATTTCAAGAAATTTCACCGGGGAATTTTCAGGATTTTTCAGTAGAGCAATGGCAGGTTATTACAGCGTAAGTGACTGCTTTGCAGAGCTGTTTAGGGCAGCTTGTTTTGTCCTGACAAAACACTCAAGCTTGGAAGGTAAGTGTAAACTTTCTACCGTTCTTTATGCTGTAACAGAGCAACGTAGGGACTAAAAACTAGGCTCCGTATGTTTTCCACGCTGATTTCATGATGGGCTGGTAGAGAGCAATGCAGGAAAAAGGAGAGGAAGTGGTTCTTGGGGGGGGGGGGGGCTCGCGCCAGCTCACGGGAACAAGGAGGTGGCTTCTGATGGAGGCTGGAAGCAGCTCCGGGCGGGGAAGGGCGGCTGCTGCCGCTGCACCCCAGGGAGAGAGGGAGCAGCCGCTCATCAGGCGGGGAGTGGTGGGATGGAGGAGCAGGCTGCAGGCACATCGGGTCTGGCCCTGACTGTACTGCAGCCGGTGGCACCAGCCACAGAGCAGGGCTGGCTGTGAGTCCCCTTGGTGTTCCCTCTTGGCTACTGGCACCTTTTCCAGCCCAGGGAGAGAGGACCTCACCTTCTCCCTTTTTTTTTCCAGCAGAAACTCCCAGAGATACTGGCATGGTGCTGCTGTCCCCATGTGAGGTGGTATCTGCAGTGGGCACTCGTGCACAGGGGCCTGTCACTACCCTGTCAGGAAGCTGAGCAGGAGGCCCATTGCTGTGCCAGGTGACCCCACTCCTCACAGCGGGCTTTGTGCCCCCACAGCAGTTTTCCTGCTCGGAAGGTAGACGAGATTTTCCCCATCCAAAGACCTGAGACCTTGCCTTTTCCACAGCCTCTGGCTTTCATTGCTCCTTGCCTCATCAGATCCCAATATCATCATGTCATATGGTGAGCTCATCAGTGAGGGCAGAAATTACAGCACCTGTCACATCAACAAGGAGAGACAGGGAGCTGCACCTCTGGTGTAAGATGCTGAGTTGTCTTGTAGGACAGTGAACATCTGGCAAAAATGTATTGGGAGGAAACCTGATGTGAGTCCTGTGCCTGGGCTTGTGTCAGCAGCTATACTTGTTACTATTTCCCTCCCTTCAGCAGAGAAGAAAACAGCAATGGCAAGGCTTTTTTTTTTTTCTTTCACCCACCCCTAAAGGACCACAGCTTGACTTTGTGATTAAGCTCTGCTTCCCCTAGGCTGGTGCGTGTTTCCACGCTTTCTGCTCTTCCTCAAGCAAGCAGGGATGCAAAGACTGCCTGTGTCAGGTGAGTGGGGATACCCTGTGAAACCCAGTGATGCTGGTCATGACAAGTCCTTCCTTTCCAAACCATGCTGTTGTGGTGTTACAGCCCCACCGTCAGTACCGTGGCCCCGGCTCCACAACTCTACCATCCCAGTATTACCATCTTCTCCAGTACTTCTCTAGCCATGTGTATCTCACCTGTGACTTTTGCCTCCTCCAGGGCCTCTCTGAGTCCCATTGTCAGCCAGGGCTCCAGTTCAGGGAAAGAGCGGTGAGAGGGAAGGAGGAAAGGATGATCCCCGAGGGGAACAAAAGGAAGACAGAGCAGTAAATGAGGCTGGATAACGATGCTATGCTATCACTACATCAGTAGCCTGGATGAAAAACGCACCTATTCTAAATGTCTATTGAGACACCTTGTGAGATCTGAGCAGTAGAATTACTAAATTTGCTCTAAAGCCTCCAAAGTAGGTGCATATTTGATGAAGCTAGTTTTATATTGCTATTCTGAACTCCATTTCAACTAAGCTGATCAGGAGATAGCCAGTCACCATTGATGAATGGTCCATACTGTCAACTGTTCATGATAGGAAGAGAGGTAAGTTGCTTGCTATAATGTGTTTTTTCAGGGAAGCAGTGTCTACAGGTACATTTTGCAGTTATTCCTCCATCCCTTTTGCTGTGTGGTTCTAGATAACTGGGAACCAGCAGTTCGGTATAGGGGGGAGGGGGAAATGAAACATAGTTGTCCTTGGTAAATGAAGCACGACTCAAGTTGTGAGCACTCAGAGCAGGTCTAGTTTACCAAGGCATGTATGTCTGGTGATAACAGGAACAGCAGTCCTCCATGGTATTTGAAAAGTTATGGCAGTCAGGTGAAGTCCCTGGTGGCTGGGAAAAGGGAAACATTGCACCCATTTTTAGAAAGGGTAGAAAGGAGGACCCTGGGAACTACCACCTGTCAGCCTCACCTCTGTGCCTGGGAAGGTGATGGAACAGATCCTCCTAGGAGCTGTGCTAAGGCACATGGAGGACAGGGAGGTGATTCGAGACAGCCAGCATGGCTTCACCAAGGGCAAGTCCTGCCTGACCAAGCTAGGGACCTTCTGTGATGGAGTGACTGCATCAGTGGGCAAGGGATGAGCTACAGATGTCATCTGTCTGGACTTCTATAAGGCCTTTGACATGGTCCCCCACAACATCCTTCTCTGTGAATTGGAGAGAGATGTATTTGATGGATGTTCGGTGGATGTGAAATAGGTTGGATTGTCACATCCAGAGGGTAGTGGTCAACGGCTTCATGTCCAGATGGATATCAGTGATGAGTGGTGTCCCTCAGGGGTCTGTACTGGGACCAGTACTGCTTAATACCTTCATCAGTGATAGAGACAGTGGGATTGAGTGCACCCTCAGCACGTTTACAGACAACACCAAGCTACATGGTGGCATCCAGAGGGACCTGGACATGCTTGAGAAGCAGGCCCGTACGAAAAGTCCTGCACACAGATCAGGGCAACCCCCAATATCAGTGCAGTCTGGGGGATGAAGGGATAGAGAGCAGCCTTGCTGAGAAAGACTTGGGGGTGTTGGTGGATAAAAAGCTGGATATGAGCCAGCAACATGTGCTCGCAGCCCAGAAAGCCAACCATATCCTGGGCTGCATCAGGAGAGGTGTGGCCAGCAGGCCAAGGGAGGTGATTCTCCCCTCTACTCTGGTCTTGTGAGACCCCGCCCAGTGTACTGTGTTCAGCTCTGGAGCCCTCCGCACTGGAAGGACATGGACATGTTGCAGAGGCTCCAGAGGAGGGCCAAAAAAATGATCAGAGGCATGGAACACCTCTCCTATGAAGAAAGGCTGAGAGAGTTGGGGTTGTTCAGCCCAGAGAAGAGAAGGCTCAGAGGAGACCTTGTTGCAGCCTTCCAGTACTTAAAGGGAGCTGATAGGAAAGATGAGGACAGACTTTTAAAAAGGCCTGTTGTGATAGGACAAGGGGTACTGATTTTAGATAAAAAGAGGGTATATTCATACTAGATAAAAGGAAGAAATTGTTTACAATGAGGATGGTGAAACACTGGAATAGGTTGTGCCCAAAGAGGTGGTAGATGCCCCCTCCCTGGAAACATTCAAGGTCAGGCTGGATGGGGCTCTGAGAAACTTGACTGAGTTGAAGATGTCCCTGCTTATTGCAGGGGAGGTTGGACTAGTTGACCTTAAAAGGTCCTTTCCAACCCAAACTATTCTATGATTCAATCAAAGAATGCCATTTTACTTGACATTGCTCAGGTTTTGGAAGATTCACTGAAAACAGATGTTAATTGTTTGGGCAAATATTATACTATTCCAGGAGTCAGTTTTCTTCTTTCTTTTTGTTGTTACTTCTAACAGTCATTTTCTACTGATATCTTCATCCCCCTTAATTACATTTTGTATTTTCTGACTCAAATGTACTTCTCTTTTTTTTTTTTTTTTTTTTTTTTTCCATGTGATAGCAGCTAAGAAGTCAGCATTGGTTTTAAAGGTCTTTTTTTCATTTCTTTTCCCAGCCAGTGGAACAGGAGTTCTTAATCAAAGACTTTTATGATTTTAAATGTGGCTGGGGTTGTAGTGGTGTCATTTTATGGACATTTAATAAAGCATTAGTAAGGAACTGTTATTAAAATGTTGTCTGCCTTCATGCATCAACATTTTCTTCCAATAAATTCTGCTCCCAAGTTTTTTCATATTTAGGAAACAAAGCTGGTAAAGATTGCATTTCCTTAGTGCAAGCAAGTATAATTGTTCCCAGTGAGGCAACCATCACACAACAGACCTACAGCCAATTAATTTTCACCTGCCAGGATGCAGTCAAGCATGGGAGAAGCCTGAATTAGTTTTAGTGTTTTCTTTAAGTCTGTTGAATCCTCTAGGAATTAAAGCACATTTTACTGGTGGTAGCAGTAACAGTATCTTTCAGTATAAAGTAGCTATGATACTAACCTCCAGTCCTGCCTGTTGCTGGAAAGGGTGTATCCAGTGATTTTGACATTCCTGTCACACCAGATCATCTCCCCAGGCTTCAGCAACAGGGATCATTTCTGTTTCATAAAAAGTATTGACATGTGTATGTGCATGCACACACAAAGATATATATGTATGTGCATACATATAATTCCTCTGCTATTCTATATTTCCATAAACAGGTTCTTCCACACCCACTGTGACTGGAAATGCATAAAATTGCAACAGAGCTGTTGTGTTGCCTAAATTTACTTTAGCTGCACAGATACTCTATCTCTGCCTGTGTTGCATGTCTTCTCTGCAACAAAATTATTCCATTTGATTCCATGATAGCAAACAAGATGTACATAAAAAATGTGTTCACATAAATTAATTGAATGCAATTTTATTTTAAACCAACCTATAAAACTAAGGAAAATTTTCAGATATTAGAGGCAATCAACAAGCACCTCTAATATGTAAAGATATTAATTCCAGTTTTTACTGTATGGTTAATGTATGTTAATGCGTTCTTACAACGCTCACTAGTTTTTATAGGACTGAGTATTTATAAAGGCTCTAAATAAATCCCCACTAATTATTCTCTGGGTAATTATTGTATAGTATGCTAGCAGCTAGCTGTTTATGACTACAATATTTAGGCCCTGTTTGTATGGACACAATCAAGCACGCATGTAGTTTGCAAAACAAAGTATAGACCTTCCTTCAATTTGCAAAAATTGAAAATATTTTACAACACCATTGTAACACCAATTTTACAACACCAAGTATAAGAACAAATTATATAAGATGGTGTGGGTTTTTTCATCTAATAATACAGTCCAAGGATTTTAGCCTGAACTATACGATGTTCACTCTTTTTAACAAAGGAATGTTACATTCTAGTTGCTTGAAGGACAATCAGTGGGCTCTCATTTCCTAGTATTCACTTCCTCTTTATCCCCCATCCTGTAACTTTGGCAAATCAACTAAACCATGTCATGCAAGAAATACACAAAGTTTTGCATTCAAGCCTGATTTCTGGAACAGGAGAAGTACTTTATTTTTCCCAAATGTACTTACAAGTTTGGAAGAGCGGTGAACCAATTAACTAACTGCAGAAACCTCTCATTTTTCACAAAAATTTGGGAGATTAAAAAGTTACTTAGTAACAAACTGGGCTAATGAATGAAAAGTTGCTGCTACTTTAATGGAAATGACCCCTCAAAAAACAAAGTTAACTTTCTCCAGAAAAACAGCTAGTGAAAACAAGTATTTCATATCACATACAGCTCCTGCTTTTAGCATGTTCTTACAGCTAGATCCAAAATACAGTAGAGAATTGAAATTGCAGTATTATAAAATTAGTACTTTAATTAAAGACGCCCTATAACAAACAGACAAGGTGGACTGGTGTGCTCTTGCTTTGTCTTTTTAACTCTGAGAATCTTCTAGCATGTGTGTGTGTGTGTGTGTGTGTATCGACCCAAATGAACAACTGCTGTGCTGGAAGATACAGATCACAGGTCCAGCTCTGCTCAAGCTGGAAGAGCTGGTTGTGCAAGAGGAAGATTCATGACAGCCTGAGGAATGCAGCGAAAAGAATTCTTCTGAAACAATGGAGGAGGCCATTCTACAAGTTGCTCAAGAGCTTCTTTTCTTCAGCAGAGTCCTGGGGCAATTCTGGGACAGAGGATGTCCTGTGAAAAGCAGAAGGGATGGTTAGAAGTTCTCTTAATGTTAGGGAGTTCTGTCAGAAGCAATCATGAGAGTAATTTTAGTAATGCATACCAGAGCTAGCACAAAGGAGAGCTGCTGAAGTGGAAGCACGCTGAAGACTGGTACACATACAAACCTCACATGCTGAAGTTAACCCTGCTTCTGTTGCAAATGGTAATTTTAGCAGATAAATTGGCTTGAATGAGCTGCCTTCAGTATTGCAACTTTATCTCCTGAATTGACCTGAAGGTATACAACAAGGGTGATTGGGTCAAACTGCTGCAACAGTGTAGTAAAAATGGGGATGGGATAGATCAGTTACTAAGTTATGGCGTGCTGCTGTTGCAGTGTCTTGTTAAACAGACATGTGCAAGCTTGCAACTAATCATGTCCTTCATTGGCATTTTAACCACTGTTTTGAAGTTTGTAATTACATTCTGAGTGGAGAGCCTTCAGATGCCAAAGGCAGTTTATTGTCATGCACAGCTTGAAAGGAAAAAAGTCCCTCTGAAAGTGGGTGGTCAGGCCAAGACTGACTTATCCAGCTGGATTCTGGATGGAGATTTTATCTACCTGCAGAACTGAGCCCATCTGGGAGTCAGCATCAGAGCACCCAACCTGTATGAGATTTGACCCTTCTCATCCTCCTTCTCACTCTGCCAACACTGTGCAGGAGTACTGGCAGAGGGCTGTGCTTGTCTCACACTGCACAAAGCCAAACGGTCTTTTTCCTCTTCAGTGTGATTGAGAGTACACTTGTGATGCTGGTAGAGTCTCTCTCCTCCACCAAACTTTGCCACCCGCATGTGCCAAGATATTTCAAATATAAGTAAGAGCCCTCAGAGCAGTCTGAATGGAGGAGTGTGTAGCAGGGAAGGAGGAAGAGTGGAAGTGATGAAGAAGTCATAAGCAATCAGATATTGCTGGCTTTGATATTTGGGTCTGAAGTTTCACATCTCCTAAAAGGAGACCTGACAGTTTGTTAGGCCTCTGTTGTTGGACACTTCCAGGACTGAAGTGGCTTGGTGTTACACCTGGAGGCTACTGGCAGGTGACTTCAAGAGCCCCCAAGAGACTCAGGTCTGTGGTAGGAACTCCCTACAATTAGATGCTGATGGCAGGGAGAACACAAGCAGATAAACCAGAAACTGCTGGAGTTCCTGAAAATAAAATCCCAGGCAAGTATGTATGCAAGAAATGTGAAAGCTGAACTGAGAGATGGACACATCTATCAACATGAGAGAGAGCTACTGTGGTAGATTTATGGATGATCTCACCAGCAAGAATCCTAAAGCCTATTTCTGTTTCCACACTGACAGGTAGGTGCAGATTTGGGATTCTAGTAATTATACATTGCAAAATCTCTATGCAGTGGATTTCCAACTTATTCCAAGTACCCTGTCCCAAAAGACTTTTTATGGGCCAATTTTCCTCACAGTTGTGATCATGTAACTTCCCTGGGTTTCTGAAAGGTCACACAGAATCAATTTTAAACAAGGTTTAGGGCTACAATAAGCCAGTTTTCTTATGGGAAAGAAAACACTCTGATTTTTTCAAATTTTGTATCTTCCTTGTGGGGTTTTTTGTGGCTCTCCAGTTACTCAACCACCCACTGAATCATAGCGTGGGAACATGTGTTCTAGGCTATGCAAGTCCGAATCACTTTTTATGTTAATATTTCTGAAGTGTAAGTAGTATTTTTAGAAAATTAAGTTAAATGGGCTTGGAGAAAGAGAAATAACCATGAATATATGCATATATACTTCATGTGCTTTACATACAAAATGTCAGGTAATTCTGGAGATGAGTTGCTCCTTATATATTGATACACTGATTCATAAATCCCATAAATTATTTTAAATTGTTCATGATGATTTTTTTTTTCTGAAGTGCTCTACTTTTTCTTTTTTTTAGAATGGCAAAACATATGACTTCTTGTGTAAAGAAAGATTGGAAATATTATTTTAACCAAATGTGTTGAAGTGCAAATAACAAGTGAACTTTTGAACTCTTTTGCATTCTCTGGGTGTCCAGAGAGGTCTCTGCCAGGCTTGGAGAAAAAGCAGAACGTGGATGCTTTTGTTGTAATTTTGGCAAATAGAATTATCTGGAATTAACATAGTTTATTCAGATTTGTTTATATTCCGACTTTTACACTCAGAATGCTACTAAGGAAATTCAAACCTCATTCATGCTTCATGATGTTGAATCAAATGGTATGTTTTCACATCACTTCTTTTCTTTTTGCTTTTTCAGATGGATCTTGTCAATACCAGAACAATGTTTTCAAGTGATCTGTCAGGATTGTTTCCTATTTTAGATCCTCTTGCACTCAGCAGATAAGAAAAATAGCATAGCCATAAACCAAAGGATATTTGCAACATATTTGTTTTGGGGTCCAGTTTATCACTTCAAACTGGATTTCTCTCAAATAAGTGTTACCCAGTTTCTCTTCTTGAAGTTTCTTGTATGTAAGAGAGTAACAGTGACCCTGTGTCAAATGCATGATAACATTATCAAAATAGAGGAATTTGGGGTCAGAGAGTTTGCTGGTTAGCTCTGTTGCCAAAACTGACTGATCCAGATCCTTATAAAGACATGCTGACACATCTATGTAGTGTGTCAAGGACCTGCTGATATGTACATTTTCCACAGCACTAACTTGAAATATGAGCCGTTCCTTTGTTGAAAAACTCTCCTGCATGTTTAACGGTTCCATGTGAAAAATATGCCACCTTCCTGCAGGGTAAGAACTGGAAAGAAATCTTGGCTTTTTCCTGATTTGGCAAAGCAGAAAGCAGTTGTGTTCTGCATTAAAATGCAATTTTGCAAAATATTTTCAATACAGTTAGAGCTTTGGAACCAGCAAGTTTATTAATTGTTACCTCTTTCTTTTGTTCTCAGCTTTCATAATGTTTCTGAATTTCAAAATCACAGCTATCGCTTTTAAGTTTTCTCTGTCTTTGGAACATATTTGCCATATTTTGCATGCACACTGACTGTATATCTCCCTTCACTCCTTCCAGCAGTGCTCCTGATTCCTGGGAAAGAAGGAAATTTGTGAGAACATTCCTCAGGTTTTAGGCAATGCCCATTATTGCTCTTGGAACACTTTGACAAGGCAACTACACAAAAAGAAAGATACAGAAGTAGTCATATCCCATTAAAATTCACTTAGGTGAAAAATAAGCAATGCCATCTCAGAATCCATAATATCTAGAGCTTTTGGCTGCATAATTTCTTCTGTCTGCTTAACTTTTAAAAAACAGCTGGTTTTTAATCCTTTGCATATATATATATATATATATTTAGTAAAGACTGAGAAAGATTTGTGAGTGGTAAATGTAAGTTTCCTCTCAAAAGGAAAAAGGAAAACCAAAATCTTTAGGATGAAAACTATCAGATTATCTCTGCCAAAGGGGCCAAAAGGCTTTGAAGATGAAGTGCTGGATGTCACTTCACAAGATTAATTTTTTTCTTTCTTAAACTTCAGGTTAACTTTGCTGGTATAAACTCCTCCAGGATAGAAATTAAAGATGATTAAATGGGATTCATTCCTCTAGGCAGTGGAGCAGTAGAATTCTGTGGCTGCCAGCTATCCTGTACTACTGAAAATCAAGCCATTGGATTTCCACCCCCAGAACACAATATGGTGGCTCTCTTTAGGTACCCATTTGTGTACACGATGGTGACAACAAGAAGACTTGCTCTGTTTATCATTCACTGTTATAGCTGCAAAATCTACCTGTTTTGGATGATCTAACTATTATTTAGTAACAAAATGCTTTCTCCCTTTTTTTTTGTTTAAAGTATCACAAAAAGAACCAAGGTTCTAATAATTACCAGAGAGCAGCTGAGGATGATGTCTTTTTCAACAGTCTGGCCCTCTACTACACTAGATAAATGTCTTGGCCAGAGGTAGAAGCTATCATTCATTTACATATGTACAATTTTGAATGTTCCAACAGTCCGTATTTTCAGCAGCAGCAGATCCATACAGCCACATCAGATGCTAACGCCTTAAACCACAGGCACAGGGGTCCAGAATTCAGGCTTCCCATCTGAAATGGCTCCCAGGTCCTACAAACCAAGATGTACTCTATACAAATTGCTTCCCTGTATTGTACAATCAAATTCACTGTCTAGTAGAAAAAGCAAATTTAAATGTTTTTTATATTTTGCCTAGTTTCACAGCAACTGCCCACTTTTCTCAATACCCTGCAGATCAGTCTGCTAGTGGTCTAAGAAGCACAAATGGATATATTGTGCATTACCAACAGTCTCAGCTACAGCACCAGCTGCACATGCACTGAGCAACTTCGCACTTACTGCTTTTCTCAGTTTCACAGACCGCGTATGCTTCGTGCAGAGCATGGAACCTGCAGAGGCCCCACACCTTCAAAAGGCCCAAGCCAACCTTGTCCTTAACAGCAGTGAGGTTTTGTTGTCCGTGTAATATCTTTTATAACCATTTTTTGCCAATTGCAAAACAGGACCAGACCCTAGAGACAGTCCGTAGAAAAGGATTGTTTTGTTTCCACCCCTGGATGCGTGTCCAACCTATGTTGCAATGTTTGGCTGTGGACTTTTGTCTTTTTTTCTTTTTTTTTTCTTTTGTTTTGTTTTGGTTCTGGTTTTTTTGGTTTTTGGTTTTTTTTTTAACTGCCTAAAACCAAAAGAGTATATCCATGCAAAGGATCTAGGCTTGAATTTTAAGCTGAGCTCCTCACACTTGGAATCACTAAAGCCTGGAAACAATTATGAAGCCTGAACACTTACTCATCTCAGGAGAGTTTTGCAAGTCACCAACAAATGAGTTAGGCATGAAGTGCTGTCTGTAGATGTAGGGGGCAGCTGAAATATAAATACCTAGTTACCACAGACTGAACTGAGGGAAAAGTACAGTAAGTACCTATGCTATAAGTTTCACACCAATAAGTTAACCCAGATAAATGACCTGTACCAGAGAAAGCTTACACACAAGGAAAATGGAATAAAGTAAATGTAAAGGAAGGCTGAACCGTAAGATAGAAGAGTGAAGAACTCTGATTCCATAATTGGATAGAGAATTTAATTAAAGTCTTTGTTGCCTTTTAATATGCCACATAGCAAATAGTGCATTATTCATTGACAACTTCGGAAGAGCAACTCCACAGGATTGCTGAAAGTCAGAAGCAGTTGGATAAAGACAGTAAGGTACTGCAAAGCTCCAGCAATTAAAAAAAAAAAAAAAATCAGGACACTGGCTTAAAAGTCAGAAGATTTTAAAAGAATACAATTCTTTCTACTTGACTTTTTGTTTCTGAGTCTGTAGGATGGTTTTGAGTCAGGTTTTCAAATTACTCTCTGCAAAGGAATGCCAGAACTAACTTTTTCTTGCAATACAATCTGAAGTGCTCAAATCACAGTGGAATTCCAGGAACTGGGGCTTGAATGAAAAAGCAAAATGTATGAGATGCTGCAATACTAAAAAAAATGTAAAGACGAAGCACAGTAGTTGCAGAGATTATTTTTTCTGCCTCATTTTTTTGAAGAGAACTATGTAACAAAATACATCCCATAAGCTGACAATGATAAGACATTCCTCCTCCATCAGTGTTTCACTGTAATAACTCATGAAGTCCATTGAACTGATCAGATCTCTCTAGGAATAAAGGTCTTGGGAGCATTCCCACTCCAAAAAGGACAACTCATGCATGAGGCAGTGAAGTTTTGGCTGTCTCAGGATACAGTCAGTGAAGTGGCTCTTGTGAGTGATCTAAAACTAATCTAAACCTCTTCAATTACACACATTTGATGTTTCTAGACTTTTAACTTGCTGTAGGCTCTGGATGCAGATGTCTTCTGTGAAAAAGAATTGTCTCCATAATTTGAGCAAATCTTCTACCGTATACTATTTGCAGTGAAATTACAGTGTAATAATTTGCACTGACTTCCTTGACCTCCAATTAGGAAACTTCTTAATGTATTTCAGACAATTTATTTTCCCCTAGTGCAGGGGGGGGATAGCCTACATCTACAAGAATAAGCCTACATCTACAGCCTCTGTGATATTATTTCTTTACTAATTACAATCTTCAGGGAAACAGTAGGAATGAGAGAGTGTGACTTACTAATTGCATGTTTGCCTTCAAGTAGCCTATTGTTTGTAACATTGAAAAACTGTTCGGACTGATTGTGTAGACTGACATGAAGTAAGGTGACATCTCACAGCAGAGATTGTCCCATTTCTCCACAATTAAATTTGAAAGGAGAGAGACGATAGCCAATATATTTCTAAACAGCAATTACAGTGTAAGCTTTTCATTTCTTTTAGAAAGAATATACCAAAACTCCCTATTCCTCCTCTGCTTCCTTCTCACTGCCTCCCCCTCCATCCCAAACTCAGCTGGCCTACAACACTTAGTGTGGGTGCTGTTATTACTGGGATACAGGGAATTTCGTCTGGTACAGAGTTTAACCACTTCCCAAACTGAAAGAGGCTCTACCAGTTTATGCATGATAACCATGTATATATCTACTGATCTTTTTCTGGCTTTAATGCTGTTAATATAACTGAAGTGGCAAAACTCTCTGTAGAGACCAGGCCTTGGCACAAAGCTTGTGGCTGTGTAACAATGAAGACAACAGAGCTCTGATTTTATTCATATCCTTTAGTATCACTGACAGGTACCTGTAAAACCACAGGACTCCTAATGATTTCTCAGCCCAGAGCAGTAATGACCCCACCATGTTCTGTAAATGGCTAAAGGGAATTAGGCTAAAGCCTAACACCAACAGGCACAGAGAGTATTAACAATCCCTGATAGAGTTCATCCTAAAGTTTGGGTTCAATTTTAACTGTCATAAAGAGTATTTTAAATAACACTCTACAAGCCTGAAATTATGTCCTCTTAAAAGTAAAAGCGAATGCTGTAAATAATGCCAGATGCCCTGAATTGAGTCCATGACTGAGTTCATTCTTGAACGCATGCTGCTATACGTAAATTTTTCGTATCTTATGTTCTCTTAAGTAAATTCTGAAGCCATGAGTTCATTTTACCACTACGACATATAGTCTTCTTGTTCAGTGGAAGCATTACAGTCATTTACTGGGTTTCAGTCCACCACACAGGAAACACACCAGCAACATTCATAATTTTTAATTTCTACTCATTCAACCATCATTCCTGTAGTGGTTGCTCTTCCAAAATGATATAAAGGACACACCCTCTTTTGGCAATGGATATTTCCTTTTAACAATAAAAGACAAACTGAAAAAGATACAAGTTGGTGGTTGATCAAAAACACTCATCCGTACAGCCTGCAGCAGGAAGGGTGCTCAAGTGTAGGACACGTCTGAAAGAATGAGAGGAAATGGTGTCACCAGGAGGTTTTGGTCTTGGGGGAAAAAGGAAATTCAAGACTGAGCTGGACTCATCTCTTAGATAACTTACAGATACTGCTGAAATCTCTGAGATGATCTTAGTATTTATCACTATTAATAAATACTTAGCTAAAGGATATTTTGATGCAGAATGGAAATGTCAATGATTAGATATGATACAGTTTAAATACATTAAATACATATTTAGATATTCCTCACTTTCTACTATTTGCAATTAACTACATGGCTATTGCTTCTTAGGAGACATGTATTTAAACCGACTTACCCACCTCTCTCAGTACTGGAAAGAAATAACCAATAAGGCCATCTTATGTGGAAAACACTCTGAACTTCCCCATTCTCATGGGTCATGGAATGGCTTTAATCCAGCATGTCTGAACAAAAGAATATTTGGGTTCGTTTAATTAAACTATTGATTCTTGCCTGAAATTTTCAGAAGAAGGTGACGGAGTGAGGTGCACAATGCACTCAGATATCCAGTGATATTATCCAGCAGAACTTTGATTGAAACAGATCTTGGGTGCTTAAGCTCTAGTTTTCAGGGAAATGTGGGCTGTTAACTCCCATCAAGATTGGTGGAAGTACTTACCTACTTTATGGTGTTGCCCTTGGCTCATTTAGAGTCCTTAACTGATCAGATCAGAGCACTGCTATCACCTGTTTATTTAATTGCAGCCCTGAGAAATCCAATACAAATGGTTTGCATAGTCTGATTAACACACAATCAGACACACAATTAGGATACAATGCAAAACATTTCACAAGAGTAATTTCTTGAGAATAATTTCTGAATAAACACAGATAATTTTTTTTGTGAACTCCGTAAACAAATTAAGATGCAAACTTTCTTTTTTTTTTTTTTTTTTTTTTCCAGTTTAACACACTTCTTTGTATATTTGTCTTTGCAACCACACATCCCTTCAGAACGTGTCTAGGGCTTAATAGCAGAACATTTACAGCCGGACTCTCCCCAGCATACAGGGAGCCTGAGGAAGAACACTTTCCTCTCAGCCCCAACGAACAAACATTCATGTTAGAGTACAAGAAAGTACAATACAATAAGGCAATGTGTGAATAATGACGTTTCTCAGGGTTTGAGCATATGATCCGAGCAATATGCTGCCCATCCTTACACTGCAGAGCACAGCACCTCCTCCTTCCACACCTTACCTCCAACACTTTTTTGTCTTATCCCCAGTTACACTCTTGTGCAGCCCCTTCCATTTAACTTCATCTTCTTCCTTCGTTTAGCTTCTCATTTTTTAAAATTGCCACCTCCTCTGAAAGTCTCAAATCATAAACAAAGAATCAAAACTAACTGCAAAAAAAGATCAGATAGTTTCCTTAGCATTTCACATTACAACAAAACAAGATATGATTTGTCACAATTTGTCAGCTGGATCTTACAGGTGTGCTGAGAAACATTTGCTGCCTGAGTCTGATTTAACTGTAAACTCTTTTGGGTAGAAGCTATGTGTTCATGTTTTATGAATTGGAGTGTGATAGCCTTACTATTACATAGCAAGTCCTGCTCCTTTAGTAGGTCTGTGCACATAAAAGTATTAGAGCCTCCTCCTGCATTTGTAGGAGGTTGCCAATGTCCTTCCACACAAAAGCACCTTTGGGGACTGACTAGGTGCAGAAAAGTGCCTTGGGGAAGGGTGAAGAGAGTGATCTGCTAAAAGGGACTCTCCTCCCCCCTTCCTCCCCATAACTGTCTCTGGTGAGCAATCTCACTGGTTGCAGGCACTGGGGCCTGGAGCTGGCATTTCGCTTTGTTCACCAGAAGCTGCAGACATACATTTTGAGTTGTAGTTTTTGAGATTAAGGACTGCCACATATCATTATCATCCAGTGATAAAATAAGATTGGAGAAAGCAGATTTTAAAAAGAGATTTTGGTTTTGTTCTTGTCTTTCATTTGGATTTTTGCACCTTCAAGCTGCTGTAATCTTAAAAATTTACAGGACAAATAATGAGCAGCACCTTCTACCAGGGAGAAGCCAGGCAGAAACTAGAGAAGCTGAAGAAATTTGTTCAGTTTCCAAATGGCTGAATTAGAAAAATGAACTACCCTATATAAATCCTCTTCCAAAAACACAGTGTGACTTGCAGAGAGGCATGAAATATTTGTGGCCATGGTCTTTACTTAATGAGGTCTTATTTAAAATATTCCAGGTAATTTTGCATTTGGTTAGAGCTCACTTTGAAACACAAAATTTCTTTAAGAACCTTTAATCTTCTTTACAGTGTGCAACTTGCACAGAAGTTAAATTTAACCTTGCTTTTGCATGCAAACCAGATAAGAATCAGAAGAAATGTACAGAAGGCTTCCTTAAAATTAGCAGTCATTTTTTTTTGATTGGGAAATAATTAGGCCAGAATTTATTTTTTCCAAGGAAGCAAGAACGATGTTGTGAATTGCAGTATTAGTTCTTATCAACATCAAGAATTTACACCTCTTCAGGAAGAGCTTCTTATTGTGATTTGAAGTGGATTTACTGCATTTTTAATCAATTCCTTGAAATAACCCAACATCTATTATGCCTAAACTGAGATTGTAATCTCTGCATAGAAACTTGCACCTGTTGTGGTTAAACTTCTGTAATTTACCTGCTTAGACAAAACACCAGGAACTTCAGCAAGAGACTGGATAAACTGATGAAAAGGAATTAAAGCTTCAGAATCATGTAATTTTCTATCAGGAAAAATGTAATTGTTTAAAAATCTGTTGACAACTTTGTCCTAAACACTGCAAAGTCATGGGCCACTCCCTTTCTCTCCTTTCCAGCTCATCTCTAAAAAATTGTGAAAGCTGAATTTTTTCTGACACATGAAATCAGAGAGGCACACCAAGAAGGGCAGTACGTGCTGTGAAACCCTGAAAGCTGCCCTGCATTGGAGGTAGGGACTGCACAGCAATTAATGCCCTCTGTTTTATTCTTTATTCTGAAATACTGCACTACCATCAGAGGTGAGAAATCAAAAACAATACAACAATTCTTGATTTCATAACAAGATCAGAAGAAACTCTTTACAACAAGGGTAAGCAATGCATACAGTTTCAGACTCAGTCTTTAAGTATTTGAATGGTCTGTGTGCAGGCAGCAGAGGTAGCTTTGTATGAACCAACTTTGTCCTACTGTATGTGCAGGTTAGAGCAGTAGTAGCTGTGGAAAGAACAAAAGAGCATATGATGCATCTTCTCCACTGAAGTCACTTGGCAATTCCACCAAATCAAAGATAAGCAGACACAAAAGAAACCTCTTCGCCATACCTCCTCTACCCTCCCACCCTCAACCCATCTGCCAAGAAATGCTGATCTCCTCTGATCTTCTTTCCAGTGCTCTTTAACTTCTTCCACCATTGTGCATGTGTCAGCCAGCCTCAGGCTCTTCACCGAAAGATCTTGCAGAGCATTAAAATGTTTTCTTCTGATTGTCATCCTATACTCTGATGTCTTCTCTCTGCTCAGACTCCAGACTTGCTGTGCTCAGAAATCCATGGTAACAGCGGATGGTATGTCATTCAGTCCTCTCACGTTATATAGCAATTAATACGAGAGAGTGTTTATCATTCCTATGCAAGCAGTGTAGACCTTAACCACTATTTCTTTTGTTGTTATGACTATTCATTACGAAGTAGAAAGGATGTTCCACAGGTGTGGCATACTTGTGGTTTATGATGATCCAACACTCGGGCAGATCATTCTTCCTGGTGGAGAATAATGAATATTGATCTCCGCTGTCCTGCCTTGAAGCCTTGAGCAGACTGTAACAGTGTACTCAGCTAGCTGTTCCCAGAAACTAGCCGTTGTTTGTTTTGTTCTCTAGTCAAAACCATAACTATGACAATAAAGAACATCAGTTTTAATATGAACACTTAATGTATGCCACAGCTGGGCAATGTTAGGGCTGTTTGTAATACACTGATTTGTTTTCTTGTTTAAATAAGTAAACTTAACACAAATGTTTTCCCTCAAAAAGTAAATAACACCAAGAAAGTCTGGAGTTGCCAGGTTGCCCACCCATGCACCAAAACATCCCCAAGCCTGTTCCACGGAGCCCATATTACACCATGTCATCAGTACATAGATAGGCAAATACTTCAGCTAGGTGAAGATGTGACCTAAGCACTGGTCAGGACAACATGGGTATTTCTCTGCGTACTCCAAAGCTGTTAGAGTGGATGTCCACTACAGACCTTTTTTGTGGAAATAACAAATTCTTTATAGTTGCATAACTGTTATGGCCCTCCAAGATTGTTCTCCACTAAAAAGAAAACCAAAATCTTCTGCTCTCCCTCATTTCCTTTGCTTATTCACCCCTCACTAGAGCTTTGATGCTTTTCTTTAAGTTAACATGTTTATAAATAGTGATTTCATTAACATCTGTTATTTATTTTTCATTCGGTCATTAATTTTCGTTAAACATTCACAGCTAAATATGTGTCTGGCTGACTTTAGTGAGGTGATTACGCATTAAAATTTCAAACTGAAACCTGAGTCTTGGAAAAATTTTTTAAAAGATGTTGCAAAAAAAGCTCATGATCTGATCTGAGAGGGGAGAAGTTGGAGGACACCAGTCCTAGACTCAAATTAGAAATGTTAAGATTGCTACGTAGCAACCTATACATCGGGCCAAATGAATAGGACAGGGCTGTGTCATGTCTGCAAAACAATATTCATACTCCTTTTTCCCCACGGAGTGCTTTTCCCAGTATATCCAAACCAGCATGCGTCATACACCTCAATCCAAGCCTTCCTCTGTTAACTTGGAATTTCCTACAGCTTCCTTTCAAACTTCTCTCTGTTCTCTAATATCAGTTTCATCTTTCCAGAGAGACAACTGTGACCTGCTTTGACTCATGGATGGAGTTAATGCAGCACCAAATGTAAAGGCAGACTACACATAGCTATTGGTTGGCCTCTTGTGTCTGATGTCCAGGTGAGAAGTACCTGAAAGACTTTCTGTGCCACAGACAATATTTCTAGATTAGAGAGCTTTTTTATTAAAGAGAATAATCAAGGGAGTACAAACATCTCTCTAAAGGCCACTCACCTCAGGTTATTTTGGCAATCTTTTTAGGTGCTGAACCTGAAGAAAAGGAACCCAGAATTCACAAGGCAATTTATTGCTGAAATCTGCAGAAAGAGCTGATACATAAGAGAGGTAAACTGCAGGGAGAACACCATTTCCCCTCCATGCACCACACCGTTAAAGACACATTTATCTTTTTGAGTTCTGCTATAAACACTCTGATAATGTTTTTGCTATTTATTCTGTCCGCCTGCTCTGTGCACCTTTCTCTCTCCATGAGACCCTTGCACATGGCCCCAGTTGTTTCCCCATCATTATTCTGTAACGAAGTATGAAAGTGTGATTGGTCTTGATGTTGAAAACACAGACAGACTGCCTAGAAAAGAAACTTTAAAACAACTTAAAAGGATTTATCCTTTTAAGAGATCATGTCTGTGATCTGTCTCCCAAGGATGCGCGTACTGACCTCGCCAGTCATCAGAGGCCTCCTCAGTGCACTCGCACACTACACGCTCCATTTGGAGGGAGGGGTGGAGGGATGCTTTCCATGTTCTGTAAGAATCATCTGTCTTGGGATTTCTGTGAATTTTAGAGATGAGAGGATATAGCACAGAAAAATAAAGTGTGAGAGTTGCCGTCTCGTTGAGAGCACAATTAACCTTCATACTTACACTCTGAAATAAAACTAGTTCCACCCACAGAAAAAATGCAGTCATGAGCAGATCTGGGACCACATGTTCAGTGTGCACCTGAGCTGAAGATTCTCCTGGCAAAGTCCAATTTCTCTACTGGTTGTTGTTGAATCAGCTGATATCATAGGCCCAGTGTGAATATCAGAGGAGTTGAGGTCAGCTCTATTCATCTGCCCAAATTCATCCATTTCTATTCAGCTCAATACTTCTCAGAACAAGTCATCCTCTGCTGTCACTCCTTACTGAGCCATCATGCAGCCAAGCATAAAACTTCAGCACTTGCATTCCAGTTGCCACAGACCTCTGGTTTCAGCAAGGAGAAGCAAAGGGTCCTACAGGATTTTGGTTTTCATTGTTATGATTTATTTTAAAAGAAACAAACTCAGAAATACACCATGCTTTGCAGTGGAAGAAGTCTCACATACCCTTTTAAAATAATGGCAGAAAATACTATCAAAGTCCTGTTTCATAATATTTACAAAGTAGTTGATCCAGGCAGTAAAGGCATAACTCCTCTATATCAAGATAGAGAGTTTCTTGTACAGTTCTTTAGCGAACAAATATTCACAGAGTCCTGAAGTTACAGGCAACTCCTGACTCATTATCTGCCATATCCATGGGGTAAGCAAAGGCTGTAATGGCTCTTTTTCTAATAGTGCCTTATGTTATGTTTGATCATGAATCGAGCTTGTGGTTCACAGATTAGAAGGGTGCCCTCATGGTAAATCAGGTAACATCTGCTTTACCTCCCTTCACCAGAATATAAGCTCAGTGTTTTGTGTATGGAAACATACTGTTGCTTCATGCTCATTTTGTTTAAATCAGCCTATTAATTTTTGTACAATGCAGTCATTCTCAAGACAAGCATGACCTCAGTCTTTCATTATTTAATGACTTTCCCTTTGTGGGACAATGTACAGCTCTTCCATGTTGCTCATCGCTTCTGGAAAAGGACCAACTTCATGAGTTTCTTGACTGGATGAGGACGGGAAAAAGGAAGATCGAGCCTTCTTCATTGCTTTTTAGGGACTGAAGACTGTAGTCTTGCTTTCTTCAGGTTGGAGAAACTCCAAATCATTTCTGCTGGCACAAATAATGACGCCTGAATGGCATGCTCTTGCAAATGTAAACAGTGGCACAGCAAATTGTTTAACCTTTGCCTGAAGTGTAATTTCTTCAACAGTGAGGTGCTACCCTCTCCAAAGCACCTGCAGAGCATTAAGAAGGTGCCATTTTTTCAAGTGAAACAGGGCAGATTGAAGTGACAGTAATAATTTCATATTTTCCCATTGCTACTTATCACCAGCGAAATGTTCCTATATAGCTGTAATGGGACATGTTTCTCTTGGGATCAGAAAGCTTTAGTGTATGTTTCCAGTGAAACAATTAAAAACAGACTGAAAGCATAATTTTGACCTCAGCATTTAAAGTTTAATTCCCTGTCAGACTCAGAGGCCGAGTGAAGTTGCAGGGTGAGACCGACTGTAAGACTGGCAGATGAACCCTGCTTGTTCCAGCAGGTTGGGGCAGACAGAGACGTCCAGGTTCAGCGCAGGCAGGCTGCTGCCCACAGCAGAAGGGCCTGGCCCTGCTGCCTGCTTTGCCTGCACACGAGACCCGGGCAGCCTGAGCGGTTGTGGTGGGCAGGGGATGCCCTGGCACTCGTGGGTAGGGTTGGGACTGGTCAGGCTTGGCAGCAGCAGCAGGCACTTCTCCCACATCTCCCCCTTGACCTCTTCTCCACCCAAGCACCGCTCTCTCCCTTCCCTCTGGTGGGAGCAGTCTGCCCTGGCCCAGCCTTGATGCTTTGTTCAGTTTTGCCCGAATCCAAGGCAATTTCTTCAAAAGAGTGGGAGCTGAGGAGGACAGAGGGACCTTCCTGTGGTGCCAGCCATGGTGGCACCCACTGCAGATGGCCTTGCATGGGCAGGTTGCCCAGTCAAGGTGCTCGAGTTAGATTTTCACACCCGAGTGAATTTGAGTGCCCATTGTTCTCTCACCCAGAGAACGGTTCTCCTTACGGTAATGGCCAACCGTACACGGCTGGCAGAGGCAGCCATCCCAAGAGTCAGAACGAGCAGCTGGGCCACGCAAGGGAACAGTGACCACGTCAAGGCGGTGGCGTCAAGCGGGACCAGAGGGCCGCAACACGCACCACGAGTCCGCCGTGCCCCTGCCAGCCCCAGTTGAAGGCAAACCGGGTGCCCCACATGCCAGCGGTTTGGGGGCTGCCCTCTGCCCTGGGGAGGACACGGGCCCTGCCTGCTCCGCTCTTCCCCGGGCGCTCGACCCTCTCCCATCAGCTTTCCCGTGGGAAAAACAGGCCCCGGGGCGACCGCCGGGAGTTCGGGCAGGGGACGGGCAGCAGGGGCTGTCCCCGGGGGGCCCCGCTCATGGCGACCAGGCGCCGTGTGGGGCCGGCGGCTGCCCCTCCGCCTGCGCGCAGCGCCGGTCCTCCTCGGCCGGGGGGCGAGAGCGGAGCGGGGGGCCGGGAGCGAGCGGGGCCGGGGCCGTGGCCGGGGCCGGCCGGGCGGGGGTGGAGGGGAGCGGCGCCTCGGCCGGAGGGGGGTGCGGAGCCGCCGTGGAGGGCGGAAACGGGGTGGGGGGGATTTGCGTCAGTGAGGGAGCTGGGAGCGGGCGAGGGCGGGCGGGACGGACGGAGGGACAGACAGACGGACGGAGGGAGCCCGCGGAGAGGCACCGGCCCTGCCCGCTCGCTCGCTGCCGCCGCTGCCCCATGGAGCTGTGCCCGGGCTCCCCGGCGCCCTCGGGCTGGGCGCTGCCGCTCCTCCTCGCCCTGGGCGCCGGGCTCAGCCACGCCAGCCCGCACCTGCGCTACACCCGACCGGGGTCCCGCAGCAAGTGAGTACCGGCCCGCCCCGGGGGGTCGCGGGAGCCGCTGCCGGCGGCGGGGCGAGCCGGGACGGGCTGGGGCAGCCGGGGGTGCCGGGGCGGGCGGGCTGGGGCGGCGTGTGGGCCCCTTCATGCCGCTGCCCGTTCCTGACGGCCGTTGTCTTACCCACCCCCCCTCCCTAGGAACTGGTGCGCCTACATCGTGAACAGGAACGTCAGCTGCTCGGTGCTGGACGGGACGGAGAGCTACGTCCAGGCCCAGTACAAGTGTGCCTGGAACCAGTTCCCCTGCCAGCCCACCCCGGTGTAAGTAGCCGAGGAGGCGACCTCGGGAGGGAAAGCGCTTGGCCACCCACTGCCAAGCCCCAGCGGAGAAGCGGCCGCTGCAGCCGCGCTCGGGCCCTTCCCTGGCACCCCAAAAAGCCAACGGCCAGGGCGGGAGGGCGCGTACCGCCTTCTGGTTCCCCAGCACGCCCCAAACAAAGCGCTCGCTCTCATGGCAAACATAAGGCTGCCGAAGCTAATTAGAGCCAGATTGAGCGCGTCGCTGGACCGTGCAGCCAGTCCGCTGCGCGCAGCTGGAAGGGAGCCGCGGCTGGCACACCTCGGCAGGCCGCCCTGCCCTGCCCTGCCCTGCCCTGCCCCGCTGCCCTGGAGGCACTGGCCGCGCAGGCCGCCTTCCACGGGCCTTGGGAATGCCAGTGCCTGCTGGGAACGCACCTCCGCTCCCTGGTCCAGATTTGCCAGGGTACACCGGCGCTCAAAACCGGTTTTGTAGTCGCTCTGTGTTGCTGGATCGGTGCGTAACAGCAAGGGAGAACCAGGAACGTGAGCCAGGACATTTACAATCTGTGTATCCCTGTCAGTTGTCCAGCAAGGAGAGAAGCCAGCGCAGAGATTTTTACAGGGGGTAGTAGAAGTTTACTTGTTTGATTTTAAGCTTCACGCTCTGGCGTGTGACCACGTGGTAGTCTGTAGAGTGACCACCTGTGGTGTGCTGTGCTGTAGCGAGGCTGTGTGAGCCTGCAGGTACAGCAGGAGTCAGGGAACAGCAGTATCTCACATCTTCTGGCTAATCTCAGGCAAATCCCCTTTCCTCAGTTTCCCACTTGAAAAGCAGTAATATTTGCAGACTTCTGTTTGAAAGCTGTAGGTGAGAAGCACTCCCTGAAACCATTTCACCTGCCCCAGAATTCAGTGGAAGGACATCTGTAGATTTTTGTGGAATTAGGCTCAGAGTTGGACTGAGGTGATGGTAAGGGTTCTTTTACAACAAAGAATAACTAGTTTTTATTTTGACACAAACCACTGAGGATGAGACTGATACTGATAGGTCCTGGATGTGGCTAAAATAAGACTGCAAACATCGATGATGCTGCCACCCTGGGGCCTGTGACAATAGGTTTTGGGCGTTAGGCATTCAAATGCACTGTTTTGTGTTTGTTTGGATTGTTATTTTTGTTAATAAACCCCCCAAACTTTACTGGAATATATAAACACTGGAATTTGAGGGAAATAACAAAGGCTACAGACATCTGAGTAACACCGTCTTGTGTAATTTCCCTCGATTCTCTTTGGAGTGTCGAACTGGCCATTTTGGACTTCTGACTGAGTTTATGGGCTGTGTAATGGGGTGTGCCCTCTGCTGTGCGGAGTCTCAGTAGTGGAGCTATGGAGGAGTGAGGAGTGGTTGAAACCGAGATCTTTGAACACATAAATCAGCAAGCATTAAGATAAGGAATTTCAGAGGCAGTAAATTAGGATTTTCTTGGACTATCTGCTAGCAGATAATGAAGAAAGTGCAAAGGCATTGCTTCTAGCTTGGGAAATTCCTGAACCAAGAACTGCTTGAGTGGATGAGATCTTTGGCAGGAGTCAGAAGGGGAAGCCCAGCTTGAGCAGGGGGCTGAACTGGGTGACCTCTAGAAGTCCCATCCCTTCCAGATTACTCTGTGGTTCTGTGAAATGGTCTGTCCTTGTGCTTCTGAACATCTGGAGTTGGCTTCTGTGAGAGAGACAGTAAGGGGCTGAAGAGGCATTTGGTCTCGCCTGCTGTGGCCAATCTCATGGTTTTTTTTTTTTTCTTTTGAGAATGGAATTACATACTTATCATAAGCTTTTGTTTCTTCAATTTGACTTTCTTTGGTGAACATCACTGTTATTTTCTTCATAACCATAATGGCAACTGCAAAATAATTCCTTATCTTAACATAAGATATTTTAAATACCTGTCACAGCACCAGCTAATTAACATTGAAAGCAGCTGGAATATCAAAATCTAACCCCCTGTTTATAGGCTGTGACTTTTATTTTTCTGTCTGTTGTTGGTATACACATTCTCTTAGTGGCAGAGTAAGAAAGGAACTAATCCATTTGAAATACACAGTTCAAATCCTGCAAACCCCTAACTTCATTCTTGTGAAAAATATTGTTGAATTCTGTACGAGTAGTGGTCTGAATAACAAAATGTGTTTATATATGTTTCTTAGCTAATGTTGACAAAAATAGAACAGGAAAGAGCTATAAAAGCATCAAAGAAATGACTGTGAGCACTTTTGTGAAATTATTCTCTTTTTTCCTTTATGCGCTTACATAGAGAAGTTAAAAATGAACTAAATAGCAGATATTCATTGGAATAAACTACCGTCCCTGTGTAGTCTCCTCCTGATACCCGTGGTTCATCTAAGAGCTCATTCTGCTGCAGACAGTGGGGACAGTGAGATCCAAATCAAACAAAGAGTTTGTTAACTGTGTCAGAGATGTAGGGGTTTTATTAGTACTTAAGTACTATTAGGGCTTTTTTTTAATGAGTTAGTGGATTTACTGTTGATTTAAATTAGTTTAAGACTAAGTTTAAAGAGCCCTTTAATGTTTAGGTACAATCTAGGTTATGCATAACAATTACTTAAATTTAAAAGCTCACTGTATTTTACATGGGAGCATTTCACTGCCTCGGACAAACAGTGTATACTCCTGAATGCCGTGTGTTCTTCACATACAAGAGAGTGTGTATTGCAACTATGGATTACAGTCAGCACTGATTTTAAAAAAAAATAATTTTTTAGAAATAAAAAGTTCTGGTGGTTAAGTGTAAAAATCCTATGCATGCATGAACCCTTCTTATCTACCCTTTAGGCCCATTAAAATATCAGTTGTCTGAAAAAATCCCCACTGCTGGAATGACAGCACTTCTAGGAGTGTTAACTGTAATTTCAGTTTGGCTTCAGGCTTTATTTCCTGATATGTGAAGTTGAAATTCAGGAAATTATTACACTTCATCGTTTAACTGCTTTATAGTTATTTGGGCTCAATAGTACATTTCCGCACTGAAAAGTTAGTGAATGCTTTGGCTGATTAAGGTGTCAAGGATAAATGTGAGTTGAAGTGTGGCTGCTTAAGAGATAGGAAGAGAGAGAGACAAAAAAAAAAAAGCAGAAGGGCCCTTTGAAGTATGCTCCCTTTGAAGTATCGGGGGCTCCTGATTTATTTTTCTTAAAATGTGACTAAGCAGAGGAGGGAAGAACTTTGTTATTAGTGGGTCACTGGACTGAAAGATACTTATACCAAAATATTAGTGGTTTTACCCACTAAAAATACCTCATATCTTTTGAAATTTAATATTGCTTCATAAATGACTCTTCCTCACGTATTTTGCTGTGAATTTCCTTTCCTAGTTTTCTTATGAGTGATTTAGTAACTTAATTAGCATTATTAGCCGTTTGTAGCTAATAGCGTTGTCTGATTCTAAAAGAAAAAGGTATTGCCCTTCTGGCTAGATCCTACACACTCTTGAGGGTTGTGGCTTCTCTTGGACATCCTCTGGTCAATGTAGCCACTTCAGGGTAGGATGTTGTTATACCAGTTGTTTTGCCTCTTGTGCTGTAGAGTATGTTGGGAGACCTGGCTGTACCATAGGTGCTCCAATTTATGGCCCAGCATTTTTTGTCAAAGCCGCTTTCACTATTAAGGTTTTAATTTTGAAGTGAACTGAAGCGGCTGAGGCAGAGGGATGTTTTCCGGCTTTCCGTCTTTGCTACAGAACTGGCAAATGGGACTTCCCCGCATAAGCTAGTAAATCAAACAGAAAAAAAATCAGATTGGGAAAAACCTCTGGAGGTCATGTAATCTGCCCCCATAGTCCCCAGCTAACAGCAGAGCCAGCTTTAAAGTTTGATCAGGTTGTTCAGGGACTTGAAGAAAGGATGTTCTATCAGATCCCCTGATTCAAGTACCAGCCTCCATTAATTCTGCTCATGTGAGTAAAGATGTTTTTGTGCTCGAGTGTGTAACGAGTCAGGTCACCTACCCTTAGCTTGTGGGGAGTGGATTTCATGATTCAGTGTGAGCGTCTCATCTTAACACTAATGATAAATGTACAATAAGCAAACCCATTATTTTACTAGGTTACGCATACTTAGGAAATGGTCAGGAAAATGATGAATGAATCAATAACTAAATTAGCAAGCCTCTCCAAATCTCTCATTGAGCAATATTTTCCAACTTCTTGTCATTTAATACTTTCAAATGACTGTAAATAATCCCGCTGCCAAACTAATCATAGTTTTATTATTAATTATTTAATTATTGCCAAGAGGAAGATTTAGGGCAAAAGATTGAAATAACTTTAGAGACTGTTACTGCCTGTTTTCTGTAATCATAAATACTGGGATATATGACTATACTTATGAGTAACACTCAGCTTTTAATAAGCAGTATTCAATTTTTATTAATAAAATAATATTGAGTAAAAGTGGAAATTTTATTACTGAAAAGAAGCATATCAGACTTCCAGTTCAAGTTAAATGGCTTCGTCAATTTACCATTTTCTGGAAACCCCAAAATGACCTGGGTGGACCATGTCAGCCCCTGTCTAGGAACATGTAGGAAATCCACACATAGTTTTCAACCCTTCAACGGTCCTAATGTTGTTTTCTTGGAGTCTGTTCAGTTGCTCGAAAGTGCTCAGAGTGCTCAGCACCTGGCAGGATCAACCCCAAGATACACAAGTCAGCACAGATCAGAGCCTATGTTTGCCACTGGCTTCTAGCAATGCATATCTCATAAGAAAAACTTTCAGGATGCACAAAAACTTGAAGGGTAAGTGAGAGCTGTTTAATGTTTCCCCTCCAAATATCTAGAAAGGTCTTTAGGATTTTTTTTTTTTCCTACATGGTGTATTTTGTATGAAGCAGAATTTCTTTGTACAGGCTCCAGCTAGCTGACTACATGGGGAGGTTAGCCTAAAGGGTTGTGCATTGAAAACACTAAGGAAACTTAAAAAACTTCAGAACGTACTTAAGTGTCCTGGAGTGCTTGTTTGAAAATCTTTGAGCGCCTGCTGGGTGTGGTAAACTTTCCTGGCTGCCTCCCTGAGCTTGAAATTGTGCATCTCTGCTCCATGCACTGAATGCAACAGAGTGTTTCTTTTTTTGTGAACTGGACAGGGATTTTTAATTTCACACATCATTCGAGTTTGTTGCAATAATTAAAAAAAATCACAAACTGCTCCTCAGTTCACATTAATATACATAATTAGAATTTTTATGCTTTTCTGGTTTGAGAAATGTGTGACCTGGAGGTCTGGGGCCTCTTCTGTTAAGCACCAAGGTGTTGCCAAAATAACAAATTGTTAATTTTAGGGAGCTGCTGACCTGTTTAAGGCCTGTTTTGTCATAAATCACCCAAATAACCAAGGAACATTCTGCACCATTAGAAAGTGGGCAGTACCAGTATTACATGTTGCAGATTATTACTCCCACCTGACTTTTTTGCATTCACATATTAATTTTCCTCTCCCCTCTGGTTCACTTTTGACCTGGTGTCTTGAAAAGTATCAGCTCTCAAAACAAAGCTGCATTTTATTCTGGAAATTGATGTCCCAGCTAATCCCACAGGTTAGCTCTTGCTTTCATGAAAGTATTGGTTATCTATTCTATCTGTTTATGTTTTCAGGTAATCTGTAGCTCTTTATTGGAATGATCCTAGAAATAAGCTTATTTCACGGGCAGAGAAGCAGAGGCGATACTACTGGAGCTCAGTTTCTCAGGCAGCTTTATCAGGAACAGTGCTCTGCATCCTCACTTGACCTTTCCACTGGTGTAAGGTGAGAAACTTGATCCTTGCTGCTGGAAGAGGCAGGTGAGGATGTCGTTAACACATAACCTGTTGCAAAACTGCTCCTGTTCCATCACTGTTAGACTACATCACAGTCCTGCTCTACAAAATTTTTCTAAAATCCTTTTGAGAGGACTATATTTTCAGGGTTCTCCTATCCTGTTTTATTTAGTGGATTTTTAGCAATTTACTGTTGGTCTGTCAGCATGTAGTTGACTGGCATAGGTTTATCTTGTGCCAAAATGGAAGGAAGCAACTGTGTAAGATAATTCTAGATTGTAAATCCCAAGAATGAAGCTCTTTGAGCCTTGCCACAGACTGTCTGTGACTGTAAGTTACTTAAATTTATCCTATGTCTTGGTTTCTCTGCTCATAAGAACAGGATGCCTACCTTGCTTTCAGGAATGGTAATTTATGAACATTAAGAGTACTAACATTTTAAACCTGAAAAATTTTTGGGGCATTTCCTACTGGACTTCAGGAGTCAGCGTTTTAAAAATAAAATCCTTGGCAGCGGAGAGAGCTAGATACATACATGTGTGCATGCGTGGATATATATAAAAAACAACTAGAAATAACTGGTATGAGACATGGGGACATGTTTCAGAGTGTACAAGCCTTTTGTTGTTTCTTTCCAAGAGGAAGCATTTCTTTCCCAAGAGAGAAAATTGGTTTTTGGATAGAAGAATTCTAACTGAGTGGCATCAAAATCCACTGTGTAAGTAATGAACAATGGCACTTCTGGAGATTTTGAATGGAACTACAAATGAAACCCTGTGGTGTTGTCAGAACAGTTGAGCATTTTTTGTCTTCTACCCCTTCCTGTAAATTCTTCCCCTCTTACTGAAAAAACCCAAACTCCACAGTAAAATTTATCCAGATTCTCTTGAATGTATTGATGTTCAGCATTAAGTAGAACTATGTGAGAGGGACCAGGATGTAGTCAGCTGATTTGGCACCATGATTCTCAGCTTCTTCTCTGGCACCAACAGATGAGGAGACAGTGTTCTTTAGGGGTAAAGGAACTTTTCTCTCTCCGTCCGGAGAGCTGATACACTGGGGATGTAGTGGGAGGGAGGAATGCAAGTCACCTGTGCCAGATCTTTGCCCCCAGCAATTTCTTCCAGACCAAAGGCTCCCATTGTGCTTCCCAGGTGTCGAGAAGGCACAGAATAAATAAACGCTGGAAGAAGTACCTAGTCTCTAACGCTCATTCCTATTTTATGACACATTTAGTAAAATTACAGTGCTTTTGTAGTCTGATACTGAAGGGCTCTTTGCAGTGACCTGAATGGGTGATTTCTTGGTTGTGTATGCAACAGGGAGTTGTGTTCCTGCAGATGTGTAGTGCTTTGATTTGTTCACTTGCTTTCCTTCAGTTTCAGTCCCTGTTAATGCGGTCAGCCAGTAGCAGTTTTTATTCAGGATTTAGCTCAGGGTAGGTCTGGTGCAAATGTTGGCTATGCTGTACGTTAGCGCAAACTTTATTAAAAACACCCTTATGTGCCTGGGTGAGCTCAGAGAAGCTGAGCCTCCATGGTAATATGCACTAGTGGGGGTCATTGTAAATTTATGTATTCCACAGGGCTGCCTCAAATTGTGTTTTTTCCCAGCACAAACAATTTTTACATGCTCTCTGCTTGCTTTTGTTAATGTATATTAGAACCTGATTATTATGTGATGTAAAGACCTGACCATGGCCTTTCAGAAACTTAACTGAGATGGCTGTATCTGGGCCAGGCACTGGACTAGTGGGTAAAGTCAGTGGCATTTTTTTTAAGACAAAGTAATTCCCCAGACCCCATCCCCTGCAAACACATGTACTGACCTTTTTTATATAGATTTTGGAAAGCAAAAATGCTGGCTAAAGGAAAAGTATCAGTGGAAAGATAAGGTGTCTCTAATACCAGATCAAAATTTAAAACTATTTTGGGGTTCACTAGGATTCTTTTTAAGTAGATTTTTGCTGCAGCTTAAAATTGGGATTTATTACTGACTCCACAACTTCCTTTCACTGAACACCTAGACTTCTGTAGACCACTTGCCATAAATGCCTTAGGATAAACTCTTAGTAAAGACATATTTTTCTCAAATGAAGCTCATCTGTGGGCTGGAACACAAGCTAGCTGCCAACACTGCTTGTGTAGTAGCAAGGTTGTAAAAGAACAAAATCCAGAGGTGAGATACAGCTTACCCTAAATTCTACCAGTTGTCTACCAGACAGAGGGATGAATTTAGCATGGGAGCTTAGACACCTGCAGTAGTGGTGACTCAAATGCAAGTCAGTGGTGTCCAGCATGCTTTTTAGATAATCAGATGTAAATAATGATGTTAGGATGAGATGCAGCCCTGTTTCGACTCTGCTAGCTGTATTGTTTATATTTCTGTTGGCCATAATGGACATACAACTAGTGCCTATCCATACCTACACAGCAGGCACCTTAGATTCAGGTGTGCTGAAACTCACTGTTACAGACAATCGCTAAAAGTCTCCATGATTTCAGTGGAACTGTGGTTTCTGCCACCTTTTGTAGGGGTTGCAGTTAGGCCTGCACTCTTGGGAAACAAAACTTGGGATCAACTGGTTCTAGTTTAGTAACTGTGTAGTGTAAATGGCCAATTTACTTAGGTATATTTTCAGCAGAAGCCTTTGCAGCCTACAAAATAATAAACGCTTGGTCAAAATATGATTTAATTTAATTATATCTTCTAGGTAGTATTTTTGGGGGGTGTCTGTGTGGTACTTCAGCACTTCCATTGCAATATATTGGAGACTTAGATGACTGGAACATGCCAGAGCAGACTATAATTTACAAAGAATGGATCTACGCTTAATAAAAGCATTAAATAATGAAGATTCATTATCGTCTATTTGATAAGACTGTGATTTGCAGGCTGCTGAAGTTATGGGACCTGTTCCAATCACTACAGAATTTTGGACCAACCTTAAAGTTTTGTGCTCAGAATAAACATTTTATATGTTGCTTATGTAGAAACATATGCTGATTCTGCAGTCCTTTCCTCACAGTGAGGATGTGGTGGCACTTATCTCCATGCATTTCCCGAAAGGTTGAATGTTAATATCTAGTTACAGAACACAGCCATATGTTTTCCCACCAATTTCGTCCAAATGTTTCTGATTTGTTTTATCGCTATTAGGTGACATTCCAAATATCAGTGCTAACTGCTTCCTTCTGTGGTTTAGCACCATGAGAAAATTATAGCTCATTCCCTAGTCAAAATGTCTAGCATTTGCAGCAAACATGTATTTTTAATTAAGCATTTTCCTAAGAAAATACTTTCCTCTCAAAGAGGAGGAATATTTGAATGCTGTTGCCACGCAGTATGACTTTATTTCAGCTGTGAAATACATAGATATTAAAAGTGGAGATTTGCATTAGCGTTCTGAACAAGTTTTCTCATTTGATCAGCATGTGGAATTCATGGTGAAGGTAGTACGTGTTGGTAGTTATAAGCCTGTTGTGGAAAGACTCTTAAAAACCAGCTGTTCTAATTTTCTCTCTTGTGAGGAAAGATTAGAGACTGTTGAAATCATCTTTTATTCATGCTTGCTAAAAGAATTATGTCATTTGTAATATTTAGCTCAATTTACCACAAGGATATGACCATTGTTTTGGGCTGGAAGTCCACAAGAGGAAGGGGTGACTAGGCACAATAAATGCTGGTGTATTGTATGTAACTTTTAACCACGTAAGATTTTTTTTTTTTTTTAAGTAACTTTGAGACACTTGTAAAAATAATTGTGTTTATTAACACTTACGCGAATAGCAGAAATCCAAGTCACTTGGAAGAAGGTTTATTGTTTTACTATTTTTTAATTACATTCCAGCATATACAGGCATTAAAGTGGAGCCTCAGTTCTTTTAAGAGCTTAACAAAACTTTTGAGAACCCTTTTGACCAAATTGCCTCAGTAGGTAACTGTGTAAAGATTCATACCTACAAGATAAAAGATATGAAACTTGGGCATGTTATGTTCTAACTATGTAATTTTATTTGGCAGCATAGACAGGCAACATTCAGTCTCTCTGGCTACACTGAGTGCCTTTTGTATGTTCTGTATGTTTGTGTTTGTATGTTATGTATCGGCTGTGACTATGAGTGAGCAAATGGATTCAGAATACTGCAAATGTAAATAAAGACATGTCTGATTTCTATGTTCTGGTGGCTCCCAGTCCTATATCATTGTAATATGTAGAATCACAGATTATTCTCAGGATGCGGTCCTTAGCAGAAAGTTATGGTTTGTTTTGTTAGAACTGTAACCAAGAATGTAATTGTGTTCAGTGCTGTTAGACTGTTACATCCTGTCAAAATCCTGGAAGTCTCTAGCTCCTCCAGTGAAATCCACTGAGTGAGCAAAGTTCTGTCTTTAAAAAACTTGTATGACTGAGAATCTCCCTTGGGCGGGATGCATGCTGGTGACTCTCATTTATTAGTGCATCTGGACAGTGCAGGCACAGTGATGCCATTCCCTGCATGGGCAACTTCCACAGCAGCTGGAAGCATATCATTGCTAGAGAAGCTGTAGCAATGAAGCTGTGATTTTTAAGAAACTGTAATGTGACTGAATTCAAATTAGAAAAGTGTTAGGGTAAGTTCCTGTTTCCCAGCCTTACGTGACTAGCCTTGCTGAAGTAAACAGGACTAGATGTGTGATGCATTCAGCTGGACTGGCAGTACAGAGGAGCAATACTTCTTGGTATGTAAATCCCAGTTTAATTTCTGAGCCATCCATAAGTATAGCTGTCTTGTTACCATAGTTCAAGATGTAAAATATGAAAGCTATTCTGCATCTGATTTTGAAACATTTTGATTCTAGCTTATTTTTGCTCTAGGAAAATTGTGGTTTAGGATTCGGGTTAGTCTGTATTTGATGTGCCTAGCTGAAATCGAAACAGATCCAATTCGTGTATTTGCTTGAGCTCTCAGACTTGCAAGAATTTGTAAGGAATAGACTACTACAACGTTTTAAAAGTTGTAGATACACAGTGTTCATATTTTGTAATTTAGAATGGGAGGATTCTGCATTTCAAGTAATTTTTGTCTTAAATCATATTAAAACATTTTACGTCTATTAGGATCATGAAACTATGAAATAAATGAAATACAAGCAAGAATGTTGAATTTGCTTATTTTTTATTTTTAAGGTGGAGTTTGGAAAAGTTTTATAATTTGCCCATATGAAAAATACTAAGCTTGATTTCTTTTAATTTGTTTGTATTCTTTTATATTTGGTTGTGTCTTATGATTTGGTTGAATGTTGAAGTCATCTGAGGGTGTCTACACTGATGAATATGACTACAGAGAAGGTATACAAAACAAAATTGTCAAAAGTGTGATAGGAATGGCAGAAACGGTACAAGGAAAATCTTCATTCTGCAATTTGAGCAAAGAAGTGCACAATTTGCATAAAAGTAGTTCTTATTCCTTTTATAAATTTTGTTCCTAAAACTTTGTTAGGAAAAAATAGAGAAGTGTAATGGTGTTTGAATATCATCAAAATACTGTAATTTTCAGGAAGGAGTTTGGCCCTGAAAGTATGGAGAGGAACACACACAAAGTTTGGAGCAGTTAAGTGTTTTATGGAAATCAGAGGAAAGTATGTCCGACCATTTCCGGCATGTGAAAATTGATCTGGAAGTTCAAAGTTTGCATTTCAGTAATGTGGTGGTTGTGAGAGAGGTTGTAATAACTCTGAAAACCACTTCAAAACACTAAAGCATCTAGCTAATCCTGTCAGTCCTCTGACTCTGGCAGCTAGTTGGAAAGAAAGGAATCAAACCCAAATTACCTACACGAGATGTGGTTTAATGCTTTAGATAAGGGAGAAGGAAAAGGAAGTTCCTGGGTGGCCGGGATGTTTTCCTTCCCAATGGTGCCCTCTACATTGCACTCCTCTATTTAATTTTTAAAGCACTTGACCTTGGGGATGTCTGTACTTTACATTTGTAAACAGGATTTAGCAGATGTTTCAGTGAAAATTGTAAAATAAATGATGAGCTGGAGTGCAGCCTACAGCTGTTTCATATATGGTGTTGCAAAGGTAAAAAAGGATTGGAAGCTCTCTCTGAGTTTACGTGCTTCAAGTCAGAATCTGAAAAGCTGAGAACCACGGCAAACCACTGCAGTTATGAGCAGCTAATAGAGTTGCAGCCTAGCCTTCCCCTGCCTTCCTATGAAGATTCACAGAAGTGAATCTAGAGAGGCTTATTGGAATAAACTGCTCTTTGGCCCAAAAAATAGTTGGGAAAAAAATGATGTCTCTAGTCAAAGTAACTTTTTCCCCTTAAATGAGAAGTCATAGATAAAGTAATAATGCTAAAGAACAGAGTATTTCCTGAGTGCAAAAATTAAAATATATTGTGGCAGAATTGGGAAAGATATTGTTGGAAAAGAAACTGATTCATAATTAATAGTTAACATTTTAACACCTCCACCCCAAGTTTGCTAAGCAGCTTACCAACAAGGGACAGCAAATGGCTATCAGATGTGGGATGTTATATTGAAACTATGTCTCTGAAGGTGAAAGATGCTAAATAAAAAAATACAGAATTATTTCATCAATTATTTGCACACATGTCAAGAGAACCTTTGAAAAGTAACAGTTAAACTCTTAGTCCATGACTTTCAATAGTAAGTCACTCATTATTGGATGCAAAAGTGTTGTTCTAATCTGAAATAAGAGAAAAAAATCTGAAAATGCCATAAGGACGTTAGTAGTATGATACTACTTTTATTCTGAGAAAGGAACTCACGTGAGAAATTGGGGTAACTTTTTTGTTTCTGTGTGTTCCAAGTATACCAATTTATAGAGCACAGATGGCAAATCCCTGTTTTACTTATTTTCCTCACCTCTCAACCTGAAATGAGGTGTGCCTTAAACTGATTTAGTTTTTAAAAAACAGCACAGCCTCTGCTTATGGTCTGGTGGGATACCATAGTGACTGACTGCAGTTGAACATGCAGGACATGTACTGAAGGAAAGTTACAGAAGAAGTCTGTGGTTAAAGAAAATTACACAACCAGAATCAGTTTGCCATTTATTAACTTTTGAGTGATTAATCAGGGAAACTTAAGGTTGTATGTACATAACATATGCATAGTTTTGTCTGCAAGACCCTCTTCAGCTTAACCAGTGAAGTAGGAAAGAGTTGATTCCTTCATTGGTTGTAGCCTTTCATCTGACTCCCTCTTTCATGTCCTTATCTGACTCGTGCTTTCAGTGTTTTGTCTTTCCCTGGAATATCCATCTTAGCTTTGACATTCTGAGGAATGGTTTTAAGTGGAGACTGTGGAAAGACAAGTGGGACAAAGCAGGCAGAAACATGTTTTGATGTCCAGAAGAGTGGCCTCCAGAGCAGCCCTGTGGGTGGGTTTGCGATGAAAAGCAGTTAGTTAGAGGGAAAAGGTTTTTAATTTGTAGAGTGATATATTGGTGGTTACTGTTATTCTCAGCAATGTCTGATGAGTTGAACCTTCACTTCCCGCAGTATGTTATCCCTCTACCCATACATGAAAGCCCCTGTTCTATGGCCATAACTGCTCTCCCTGACATGACTGTGCTGAGTGCAGGTAACTTTAAAACCTAGACAGAAGCATTTGTTCATTTGATGTTTGAAGGACAAAATTTATCATAGATGAAAGTAATTTATTTTCATTTTTTAAAAAGCTGTTTTAATTTTAGCTTTAATGTAAACAGCAGATTAGGTTAAGGATCATTTAAAATGCTTTCTGATTTGGCAGATACCGAACAAGTTTCAGACCTCGGTACACAGTTGCATATAAGACAGTAACAGAGCTGGAGTGGAGATGTTGTCCTGGGTACAAAGGGGAAGACTGCAAAGAAGGCCCAGCAGAAAAGCCAAACACTGCTCGTCGTCCCACAACACCAGCAAAAGCTGTTGTGAAGAAAGGCTTGGGTAACTTTTTCTTTGAATTTTGGTATGCATGATCACGTCTAGTTTGTTCTTTTGTCTTCTAAGTATAAGAACCGTTATGGTTTCTATTAAACTCAGCTACGGGCAGGTACAAAAGCCATATGGAGAACACTGCACGATGGGAAAATAATAGCCAGGCAGTCACAGTCTTGATACAGAGAATTTCCTGAAGAATAATGGAGGGGTGGCTCTAGAACATTGGTCATAAATGCCAGCTGGCTACTCATGGTTCAGGAAAGTCTTTGTGTTAAGGTTGTTTTTTTTGTGGTTTCTTCAATGTTCAGCAAAAAGATGGTATTTGAGAGGAACTATTATTAAAACAAAAAAGAACAGGTACTAATTTTAATGATATATCATGCTCCCTAGCAGTTTCACAGTGGTTTGTTTGTTCAAGGGCTTGTGCAGATTTTACAGATTCATGTTAGATTATCTCTCTTAATACTAAGGAGTAAGGGAATGGTTTCTGAAAAAAATACCTTAAAGAATGAATGATGTTTGTATAAGATACTCTCTTCTGAAAGGGTAAGAAGGAATGCTGTTACTTCAGTATTATGCATTTTCTGCATTAACAAAAAACAATAAACAGGTATTTCCTTCTGAAGGACTTTTCCCCAACATCACTAGACATGAGCGTCACGTATAGCGCTTAGTCAGATTTCCACTTGCATTTTTTGTGTAGTGGAATGGATTGGGACAGAATACTGGTTTCAAACCAGTCCTGTAGATTATATATCTGCTTTAAAAATAATCTTTCAAAATACTTTGTTAGCCTACCTGAAATATTACATCCAAAAGATGATAATAAAACACAGTGATATCTTTAAGTAAGTTGCACACTGCTTATGTCTGGTGGTCTTTTTTCTGCTCTGACCCTGAAAGAACTGTAACGCACTGCAAAAATAGACCAGTGTATATTTAATAGCTACACTCTGTGTGTGCATACTTTTTTGTTATTAAAGGAATTGGCCACCCTGCCAGTCTTGAAGAGTACATTTGTGACTTCCCACCTTTTTTGTAATGTCTTTAAGCTGAAATCCAGTCTAAAACTAAGAAAAATTATAACTGCATGTCCTTCAGACCCTATCTCATGTTGCTCTCCACTGTCTGTCTAGCATGCGTAGCTTGGAACCAGTGTTAAAATACTTTTGTCTGAAGATTTAACACCACTTGTCATCTGAAAGAGTTATTCTAATGCTAACAATTTGTGTGTCTGTTTTCTGTCATGTTTAAAGTAGCATGTTTTCTTCTTCGCTTCTTCATTTACTTTTTTTATTCTGCAATAGTATGACTTCACTGTGCAAAGCTTTTAGGATTACGCGTTGCATAAAAGGTGTCATGCAAAATCCCAATCAGGATTATACATGAAGTCTTCATAGAGTATACTCCTCTGTGCATGATGGCAAAGATACATGGGAGTATGCGAATCAATATGGCATGTAGGTCTATACATTAAAGTGGTATTAAATGTTTGTTAAACTTAAACAATTGGTGGTCTAGCTGCAGGTCTGATAAATACTGGATGATTATTTGGGATCACACTCAGTGTCTTGGCTTACTAGTGCCTTGTTGCTGAGAATCCCAGAAAATAGGATTAGAGGGATTTTAAGAGGTCTGTTTATCCATTGCCTAAGGTAGGGTCAGCTATGTCAGTCCAGCCTCCAGTGGTGGAAATTCTGCTGCTCAAGCAGGCCGTGTCTTCTGGCATTTCACTTTCTGTATAGATATCAGGCCTCACCTTACTTGCTCCAGTTGAAGCCTGTTCTTGTGCTGTAAGTAGCAGATACAGAAGACAATTTATTCCCTACCAGTGTGCAGATGTCTTTCAGAATATCACTCTATCCTCCTCTCTTCTAGCCTAAATATTACTTTGACTTTTCCTGCAGTTTATACTTTCTTGACTGTTTCTTTCTTTCTTCTGGATTTTCTACAATTGCACATTTTGCTTGAAATTGAACATCCATAATTATATGTGGCTCTGCAAATGAGGTGCTGCCAATGACAAATGGATTGGAAGAATGGTTTCAGATTCATTAATAGATTTGTGCTAGGTAAAAAGTAGATTTTACTTTTTTACTGCTTTTACTTTTTTTTTTCATTCAATGAGGATAGTGCTGGTGTTATTTTAATCTAACCGTTTTGGATGTATAAAGTTTATGCTTTTATAAACATTTTTATTGCCTACTTAAATGTGTCAAATAATTAGGTATTTTTGAAGCAAGTGTGATAACTGGAATATCTTGCAGAACGCCATACAGTATATGAATTTGGACCCCAGTTCATCAAAATACTGGAGCACAAACACACTTTAGGCACATAAATTATTGCCACTTAAGTTTTCAATGGGAATTCAGGAGCAGCAAATCATTATTATAGGAGATGGAGTGGCTCAAAGGTGATTGTGATATGTACGGATCTATAATGGTCTGTTATATATGCTATAGGTTAGATTCTTTGCTGAACAAGGAGGGTTCTGCTTGCTTATTTATTTATTTGTTGCCATTGTATCTTGGCAGGAATTGGTCAATGTGCTCAAACGTTCAGTTTCAAGTGTTTTGAAATGATAAAGTAGTGAAAACAAGACTAGAAAATGGAACAAGCTTTATGCAATTTAAATCATATTTGTCTTTTTAAAAAAGTGAAATTATCTGATTAAAAGAGACACCATTGGGAATATTTACATCAAGACTTTGTCTATTATTTCCATGAAATAGATGCAGAACCAACAGAAGAGCCAGAACCTCCACCATATGAGAAGAAAATGCAATTTCTTGAGGATGAATTGTTTAGACTTACACGATCAGTGCTTGAACTTCAGTCCTCTGTGGCAGGTGTGAATGAAAACCTAAAATTGACTGTCCAAGAAGATGCTAGTAAGATGTTAGTCACTTGGTTGAACAATCTTTATGACCGCCCAGAGCCTGATAGTGCAGTTGGTGGTGAAACAGACACTATTCATCTGCCCGGACTCCTCAGCAATAAAGATCAGAAAGACCCTTTTATTGATTTTGAAATGGAAGATATAAAGTCTGAGCTAGCTGAGGTCAAAGAAGCCTTGAAGATGAGGAATGACAAGCTGGAGGAACTGAATGGAAAAGTCAAAGGTTATGAAGGACAATTAAAACAGCTGCAGGAGGCAGCACAAGGGCCTACAATAACAATGCCCAGTGACAATATATATCAGGAGTATATAGACTCAAAATTTGAGTCCCTTAGACAGGAAATACTGGAAGGATTTGAAAAGAAAATGGCAGATCTGAAGAGCTCCTGTGAATACAAACTACAGGATATCCAGCAGCAGTGTGATGACAATGAAAATACCTGTTTAGGAATAATTGATGTTATAAAAGGAAAACAGAATGACTTGAGGAAGGAAATAAATACTCTCCTAACTCAGATTCCATCAAATAAGTCCATTTGTTGCAGGGAGGGTGAGAGAAGTGACTTTGACCAACAAATAAAAGATTTAGATAAGAAGATTGACAGAGTTGCAGAAGCACACAGGATCTTGAACGTCAGAATAGATAATGAAATTATTCGATTGTCAACTCCAGATCTAGAAGACATGTTTGGTGAGAGGTTGGAGGAGCTAGATGCGAGGATGAATGTTACAGAACGAAATGCTGAAGAACATTGCTTTTATGTTGAGGAAACCCTCCGTGGTGCTATAGCCTCTGAGGTAGATGAATTGAGAGACTTGTTTGACCATAAACTGCGGTCCCTAGAAGATAGGCTAGGTGGCACTATTTTAGAGATTGCTAATACCACAGACCCAGATGGAATGTATATTAATCCTGGGCCCATCTTTCCCAGTGATGCAGGATTTGCAAATGAGCAATTCACAGCAGAGATTAATTTCCTGAAGAACAAACTGCTGTCGCTTGAACACCAATGTGGGCAAAAGTGTCAGTCTGTACCACAAGGTAGGGAGGACCTTCAGAAAGAGCTGGAAAATTGTAACAACAGATACAATCACTTGCTTTTGAAAACAGAGAATAACTCTGTTCTCCTGCAGTCTCTAAATAGCTCTCTTAATGAGAAACTCAACTTAATTAAGGGTAACCAACGTGACATCCAGAAAATGCAGAGAGACGTACGTGTATTCCGATATAGTCTAAATGTTATGGATAAAGATATGAAAAATCTTCAGGAAGGCTTGAGTAGCTGCAGGGAGCAGCTTCTGGGTGTCAATTCTACCTGTAGAAAAACACAGCGAGGTGTCTTCCGAAAAATTGATCAAATGCAGAGGACATTTGCAAATCAAACTGCTCATCCCAGTGATAATTGCTGTGGCGAAGTGAAAGAGAGACTAGAACACTTGAATGACCATATCCTGAATGATCTTAGCAAGTGCAAAGAAAAGACCCAAGGTATCCAGGAGGGTGTTTCAGATATTGAGAGCAGAGTCTCGCATGTTGAAAACGTTTGCAGCAAGCTGGACTCTGTCTCGGGTAGCTTGCAGAAGATAAAGGAAGGTCTGAATAAGCACGTAAGCAGCTTATGGAACTGCATCCGTGAAATGAATGGAACTATAGCATCTCATTCCACTGATATTTCTGGCCTCAAAAATTCTGTCCAACATTTCTATAGTCAGGTCTCCAAAATCACCACAGACATTGAAGGCGTGCTGAAATCCCAGCCTGACACAAGTAAGTTTTTTGCTTTTTAAATGCTTTTTATGTTTGTTTTTCAGCTGGCTTTCTTTTCTGAATCATTTATAAAGGAGCTAAACAGGGGAGGAAAAATTTAATATTACACAATTTCTACTTTGTTTTTACAGTGACTCTAATTTTGGCTGTTTGCTCTAGAATGCCATAGAGGACTTTGAATACTTTTAAAAGTATTCTAAAATAAATTAAAAAAAGAAGTCTTATATGCTTTCATGTTTACCTTGAGCTAGAATAAAGAAAGTGGAAAAACTAATATTTTTGGATACTGAGTTTAAAGTAATAATTATCTGTAGATATTATTCCAGTTCATTTGATTTTATTTTTTGTTCTGGTTTATGTTGTTGCGTGAGATTATTCTTGATTCCTCGGGGGAAATTGAAAAGTAAATGGAGAAAACTGAAGTCAAAGGAATTCAAATTTATGATAAGAAAGATTCCCTGTAAGTTTTGTTCCTAGCATGAATTAATGATTATAATTCAGCACCAACTCTTTGAGTTAGGACTTTCGCAAACAAGCTCTGGCATATCTTGGTGTGGCAATGTAAGACTTCTGCTTCATGGCTTTCCCAGAAGTTTGCATTCCCACAATGTAGTTGGCAAGTTGGCAATAGGTGCACACCCCAGCTGGCAGTGTTTTCACACCTTAGCTAATTCTATTAGTAGAACATGTTAGTTCAAATCTACCTCCACAGGTGGTTTAAAGTTTGCGTTAAAGTGGTTGAGAAGCAGAGACACATTACCTTTGGCTCAAAATGCTGCTAACCTCAACATGTTGGTGAACCTTGCCATGAAGGTGTAGAGACCTTGCCAAATGTCACTCAGTTGCCTCTGCAGTTCTTGCTTCAAGTTTCAGCAATGGATTGTTTTTCTGAGAGAGTCAGAGTTTACAGAAGGAAGCTGAGTTCTTGTTAATGTTAGCATAACGTAAAAACGTAGGAATTGGAGATTGTTTTGAAACGGCACTCTTCAGTTGGTTGTGATGCTTCTGGTTTTAATTCTGTGCATGTATGAGATAAATAAGAGGCTGATTTCTGTGACTGGCCTTAAATCAGAAGAAGAGGTGCTGAGGGAAGAGCCTCTGGGCTCTTGCAGCTGATTGTGGGTGGGGGAGATCAGATGCAGGACCATGAGTGCTCTTGCTTGAATGGACAAGTTGTGCTTCATGAAAGGTCTGAAAGTAATTTCCTTAGGGAAGAATATCCTTCTCTCTCCAAGGCAGAGACTTGAAAGCCTGTGATAGATGTATTTCTTTTGAGTGTTTTTTTAAAACCGAATGTATTGCAGTGTTTGACACAAAATCCTTCTGAGTTGAGAAGCTCTTGTGTGAAATTAAAAAAAAAAAAAAAAAAGTTTCTCTTCCTTTAAAGGAAGAAGTGGAAGGGAATGGAGGGTGTCCATAATCCTCAGATAATTCTTTTGGTGAATTCTTGACTTAAACTCAACAGGATTAGAACTTTCACCCCTAGATCTTGCAGAAGCAGACCCAGTCCCCATTAAAATGCAGTATGATGTATCTATGTAATGCTGTTTTTCATCCATCTTGCCCAAAATAAATTTGCACTAAGGACCAACATTGGAGGAGGGTCCAAGATACACACAGTAATATTTCTTCTGCTGTTTAAAGCAGATGTTTGAGTAGCCTCATGGGTTGTATTTATCAGCCCCTATTAGAATGTTGCAAAGCATTAAAAAGCCTCAGCATGCCTGGGTTTCCCTAAAACAATGCCATGTCAGGGCAGAGTTTTCCATCCACCATTGGTTGTTAAGAGCCCATGGAAGGACGCTGCTGCTGGAGGTGGGGTGCAGGCACTCTGGGCATCCCTCACTGCTCTGGGGTGCCTCTGGCCTCTGAGGGATTCATGGAGCGCTCACTTCAGTCCCCAAATGTTTCCAATTACAACAACACTGTCTGGCACAGCAGTCCAAGTAAGTTTTGACGGCTGGAGTTGCAGAAAGATTTTGGCAAAAGAGCCTTTTTTTGGAAGTAGTTTGGGAACCTTGTTATGTGAGTTGAGGTATGGCTTTAACTATTTTTACATTCGTGATCTGAAGCACCGTCTCTTGATACCGATGTTATTTGAAAGGGAAGACTGTCAGTCCTGGCCGTAGATTGGTGTAGAATTTCTTATGCACTATTTGCCAGCATATCGTAGCATTCAAATGATGTCATTTGACTTCAGAAGGGCCGAAACAGAAACAAGTTGTTACTAGCAACAGTAGTTGAGGGCAGTAAGGCAGGGATATGTTGCAAGAAATACAATATAAAATCTTATCAAGCAGTGTAAGCCCACCACACTGTAAACCTGAGCAAAGTCAGATGTCCCTGATTTTAGGAATATGGGCATCTTTTCTTCCAAATTTTATATTACAGGGTTTCAGGTGCCTCAGTCCAAACTAACAAGCCAGGGTAGTGATTGTATGTCAGATATGGACCCAGAGACCCAGAGACCAGAAATGTATTTAATTTTTTATAATTTCTGGTGAAGGTAGTGCAGCGTCCTGCCATACCCAAGGCAGTGGTGGCAGCAGGTGGTGGTCTGCTCTAAGCGTGTAGGGGACCACACACAACGAACTCACCAAGGTAATGTAACCTATCAGCTCCTCATCCGCATTAAATGCTGACTGCCCCCAGCTCCACACCTTGTAGGATAACTTGTTCTCATTGCACTGTGTGCCTCTCTGCATGTATGTTTGCTCTTCAAATGGCATGAAACTGAAAGCCTTGTTATAGTGGTCTCTTTAACGTACTCTGCCTATTCGTATAGATTCATGAAGTTTCCAGGAATCAGAATTGTGGTCTTGCAGCCAGATACCATGCTGGGAGTGCAGTTTGCTTTGGTTACAGTTACTTGACCTGAACTGCAATTACTCTGGTAATGGTCTCTGTAGCAAGGTTTTGAAAGCAACATCAAAATGTTGTCTGGTGAAGTTATGGTCTAAGAAACCAAATATACATCCTGCATTACAGCATCAATAAAGGGCAACATAAAATCTTAATGTTGTAGTGTGAATAGTCATGTAGTCAGTTCCTCTAGGCTCCCTGTGAGCTTGTGCAAAATGGTGCTTTGTAACTTAATTGTCAAATCCCTTTGGTATGTATAAGAAAATTCAAATCAGGTCGTTTTGGCTTCTTGTGAGTGCAGTCACAGATTCGTTTACTCGCAGTTTGTTTCTGTGTGTTTTGGGGGCTGAGGAGAGAACGGTCAGGGCAGAACAGCACTAGAAACAGATGTACCCTGAAGATCTACCTGCTTCATGCATCCAGGTCACTGCTCATCTTCCTTCTAGCAAATCATTCGTCCTTCAGTGAACTGCAGGTTAAAGCTGCCTGGCTGAACAAACTGAATAAAATAAAATATTTTTAAGGGGGGGAGGGGAACAAAAGCATTCTTGTTTTCAGCCAGGGAGGGAAACCTTTCCTTCTGTTTTCAGTTGTGGATGGACATCTGAGGGCAGAAGCTGTTGTGTGACATGGTAACCTAACTGTCACTTACACCAGTGATGACAACTGGAGCAGCAAGGATGCCGCTGCTGAGGACAGTGCTACTGTTCTCAGCTGTGTGATGATCTCAGCTCTGCTCTTTACCTTCTCAGATAGATGGGAAGATGATGGGAAGTATTTCTGGTTTGTCTGCAGTTCAGTAAAGCTTAAGCAGGTCCAGCTAGATTGACTGCAGCCTTCGCTGGGCATTCCTTTTCTCATTGTCTTGTGAATTGAAAAGGTGTTATGGAATTCGGCATCAGGATAGGGTGACTCTAGTGTTACTGTCTTTATCTAGTGATTTATTGGTCCTTTATCTTGTTATGATGCATCTGAGAAGAGGCCAAAAAGGTTGGCAAAGGTGGCAGACTGGATCCCTCTCAACCCACATGTATCTGTTTACTGGCACTTTCAGTTGAGCTTTAGACAGGTAATTCTGGATATAGCTTTATAAAGATGTAGCTGAATAATTCTGAATATTGCAGTATTGACATTGCATGCAAGGAAGCAGTTTGCACAGGATATGGGATTTGAGCTGTTGATTGTTACTTAAAGGTTTAGAAAAGGAAGCAGAGAAATATATTTCTTTTCCCTGTGTCAGCCCAAATTGTTGTCTTAATAAAGCTCAACTTAATTGACTAGAGAAGTGACAAGTACATGCATCCCAAGGTAAAGTATTTTGTTAATTCGCATTTTGAATGAGTTTAATCTGAAGAGTTTAGTTGAAGGTCTAAATCTATGCCACTGTGGACAGATGTCTCACTAAATTAACAACTTTGTTAAACAATTCACTTGGATACTTTCAGCTTTTTTTTGAAAATTTTTATAAGATTTTTTTAAATCCTGGGATTTTTATGAAGGTGATTTTAATCTGCATAAAGCGAAAATTTCACTTCTTAGTCCTCTGCCTTGTGGATAGAGTTACTGAGTGAGCTTCAGTCCAGCTTTGTGGTGCATTGCTTGTTTCAATTCTCATGACAATTAAAAGTCAGCGAGCAAAGTTTAGGAAGATTTTTTTCTAGCAGGCATATCTAGCAAATGAATGCAGGTGGTGTGAGACTGTGACTTCATACAGCCTCTCAGTACTCTGGAAGGCTTACATGGACTTTTTATGAGACTGAAAACGAAATGAGATTCACAAGGGTAAAGTGCAGGTGTCGAGTAGTCACGAAACATCACGTGGGTTGGTGGTGACACCGTCTGGACCCCAGCTGTATGTCATGGACAATACCTGCATGACTTGGTTGTAAGATATCACCCAAAGGTGCAGCATAAGGCCCTCCTGGGGATCCCCAGCGGTGCAGCAGAGCCAGGGGAAGCCTCACACCACATCTGCTTCTAAGCACAGCCATTCAGTTTATCCCTAGCTATTGCTGAATTCAGTCAGGCTGATTTGGGGCTGTGATGAATTAAAATGCTTCTTTCTGACCGCTGAGACCTTAGAGAGGTGGTCTCCACTGTGGACCATGGTGAGCATCTCTGGTGTGATGAGTTGCATTAGACAAGTTCGCAAGGGGCTGTCTGTCCATTTCCCCAGAAACTCACTTCCATCCCTGCACATAAAGCCATGCTTTAGTCTTAAAATGTAACCAAAATAACCAATGCTAATGTTTAATTTAGAATGAAATTCTAATTATTCTTTGTAAAAGCTGTCATTGCATCTGCTGAAATCTACACATTTGTAAATTCCTGTTCTAAATGTAGATTTAGTTCAGCTTCATTCTTGGGAGGAGATTGCATCCTTAAATGTCATCTAGGACTTCATTTTTATGAATAAGCTGTAGTTCCTATAAAGGGCCCAGAACTGGACCAGATACACAAATACAGCCGTGTCAGTGCTGTTCAACCCTGATGTCATATGTCTTGGCTGCCCTACTGGAAAAGTTTTTTAATGGTATCTCTTCTCTTTAAACAATAAAGGCTTTTCTGGTAGATCCTGTCCTAGGGTTCTGCCTTCGTTGTCAGAAAATATTAGTAATGGGAGTACTTGGAATTTTAAGTTTGTTGCTTTTCAAATTAGGGGAAAAAAACCTTGTAGGTTGGTGTTCATTTAATCATTTTTTTTTGCTGTGGGAATAGGTGTGATACACTGCAGAAAGTCAAAGCTGGACTAGCGGGTGAATGTTCACAGGTTATTTGACTGCTGCTTGTTCTGTCTCCAGGCGGTATTCATGCCTTTCCCTGTGTCACAGGCTGGGAAAGAGGGGAGTCTGTAGTACTGCAGGAGTCGAATGGAGTTTTGCCAGTGCAGCCTTGGGTCTGAAGGGAAAGGTGGCCTCAAACTGAGTCCTGTTTTATTTTAAAGTTTGGGGGGGGTGTTTTTTGACAAAAATATGCAATTTTATATAATACTGTAGGTAAATAATTCTGTATCTTTCCTCTTCTTTCATCATTTCAAAGGGCGATCAGAAGTACCACAGCAGCCGTTGCCACCAAGACCACCTCTGCAGCCCCACCCTGGCATATCCCTGCTGCCATCAAGGCCGAGGATACAACCGCCGCGACAGAGGACCCCCCACCTCCAGCCACCGCAGCCAAGACCTCTTCCACGCCCAGCACTGCCAGGGTCAGGAGTTGCACCATTTCTGCCTGGAACAACCGGGATCATCTTGGAGACTGGAGAGGCAGGGCCTCCTGGAACTGTTTTAATGTCAGGAAGAGGGCGGCTTAGGAGTGTGGATGGTCAGGCTGGGCAAAGTACCATGCCCATCACTGAAGGGTTTGCCGGAGCACCAGGTGAGAGAAGCAAACTACTAGTGAATCACTCCTGTCTAAGTGCAGTAGCCGTTCTAGGTCTTGCTGGAGGGGTGACACTGAGATCTGTTGCGCTTTACCAGCCGCCTTTCAGCCTTTCGTGGATGCCCATTAGAGCTGTTGCCGTTGGGAATGGGCTTACGGCAGAGGTGATTTGTGAATGGGCCTTTGCAGCCTCCAGCTGGCTCCAGAAGTAGGGAAAACACATTCAGTGCCAGTTTTGTTGCTTTTGCCAAGGCTACACAAAGCATGAGGTCACCAGGGCTGATGTAAAATCCTTGGTAACTACTGCAGTCTTTGCCATTAGGGAAACTTAATTTTTTTTTTTTTTTTTTTTTGCCACAGCGCTTGCAGTAGATTTAGTACATTGTAGTAAAAATTTGATTTTTCTTTGCTGTGGCCACCCCAGCTTAATGATAATTGAGCATTACATAGGAGATGCTATTTGGTAGCTATTTTGGTAGGTTCCTGTTTGGTAACAAAGGGTGCTTTTTAGAAGACTGCAGCGATATTTTGTCATAATGTACTCCATTATGTACTGTGTAACACATGCTACCTTCTCTTTGTAGGATATCCAAAGTTATCTCCTCCTACCACAGACTCACAAGGTAAGGCAACTGTCTCCTAGAAATTCTTTACAGAGGTATTTAATGTTTATTTCAGTCCTTAGAAAGTCGTGGTTGAGAGAACAAAGTGTTGATTTTCAGTATTTAAGTTTAGCATTGAGGAAAATCAGACAGATTGCATCCTTTGAAAATATGGGTGTTTTGAGGTTTTGAAAAACAATTCATTTTGGGTTATTGTTACTTAATTCAGTGTTTGGGTTTATTTAAATACAAAGGGTTTCTATTTCCTAGCAAATATCCGTAATGACTTTTTTTCCCTTTTAAAAGAGAAAATATATGTTTCTTTCTGATTAATATTTCTTTAATAAGATATGGATAAGGCCAAGACTAAAATCTAGAAGCATTGCTAGTATCTGAGCTAGTGCATGAGTTAGTCCTCCTTATGGAAGAGATTCTGGCTTTGTTAGAATCACAAGGGCTCGTGTTCCTGACTTCAGTGAAAGCAGGAGGGCTGCCACTGAATCATGGTTTAAAAAAATTCAAAATGCAGTTTTCTTGGTTCAGTGGGGGTTTTTTATTTTTTATAATTCTTAGTATTACCGTTCATTTAGGGATTTGTGTGATAAACAGGTATAAATTTTGTGTGGGGCATGCTAGTTGGCCTTGACAAATTAGGTTGATTGGATGCTGCCTGCCCTACAACCTCATACTCAAGATATTATCAAACCCCGGGGAATGGTATCCTGGATCAGAGTGAATATCCCCACACCCTTTTCAAAAAGAATTATTTCATCTAAATTTGTTTGAGGAAATATGAGAAATAGATGAAAATAAAACATGAGGGCTTTATGGCATCCAAAATCCTACCCTTGGGACTTAGTTTGATGGCCCTAACAAAATCACAGACACACGTCCTGAAGACTGGTCTGGGGACTGACAAAAAGAGTTGTAAAGAGTTCACACCGTAATTCTGATATTTATACTTTCTAATTAAAAATCTGTCATAGCCTTAAAGCAATCTTTTTTGCATTTGAGGATTGTGGTGGTAGGAACAAGCAGTAATAGATGAGGCTTCTGGAAGAGGATAAGAAGTAAAGAAATGTTCATTTATCTTGATGCTAGCAAATCCAATATAGATGTCTAGATTTTGGTGATAAATGGATTTCCTGGGGGGTTTTTTCCACTTTGTACAATCTACTATCACTTATAGACAACAGTATTTTAATAAGTTTATGCTAAAACTGTGTGAATCAGTAGGTGGATGTTAAAAGTCTTGAAAAGGCAGGCTGTAGCAGGCAGTGTGCCTGTTTGCTGCTTGGTGGAACATGTTGCAAGAAACATTGTCACCCTGAGATCCAGCGAGAGGTGGGCTTGACCAAGAAGTTCCTTTTCCTGATCTGTGCCCCTGAAGACCTACCTAAATATAAGACATACCTGCTGATCTGTTCTATAACTTCCCCCAAAACGCCTTCCAAACCCCGATGGCAGGTACAGTCATAGAAAACAGAGAGGTAAGGATGGTGCAAATAGCTATTGAACTTCTATGGAGTTAGAATATTTACAACAACTGTCCCTAATCATCAGTGTCCACTTATAAACAGCAAAGAAAGTGAGTGTTCTGGGGCAGAATTCAGCAATTAACAGTGGTGAGGAAATTAACAACTGGAGAAGGGAAGATTTTTGGCTTATTGGAGGATGAACTTAATGCTGAAATAAGGCATCAAGGAATCCTTGATATCTAATTTGTGCAGGACCACAGTTTATGATGTCTTTGTCAGTCTTCACCCAGTACATTTTGTGGTACTGAAATTCAAATTTGAAAGAAGATCAGACCTTCTTGTACTAGAATTCCTAAAATAAGCAGCTTGTACTATTAAATTGGCCTTCTGAGTACTCCCTTTCATTTCTGTTTCTGAATAGCTGTAGTTATATAAAAGCACTGCTCAGGAAGAAGTTGAGGGCTCCAACTCTGTCCTCAGGGATTAAACTAGCCTGCTTTAGTGCTCTTCTTGACTGTTAAGGCACGATTTGCATACTTTCAATACCAAAGTATTTATTGAGTTCTTTCAGATTCATTAGCTATCTGTCTGCATGCATCTCACAATATGACGTTGTAGGTTAAGATCTTCAAGGATTTACAAGTATTAATGAGACAGTACAAGGTACAATACCACACATTAGCTCTCTTTTCACAGGCAATGAGTTTATGACAAAAGTGCGTTAAGTGTCAGGACCTAAGTGCATCTACCTAATACCTTTTACCATAGACAGAGTTGAACCAATGTCAAAACACCAGCAGCAAATGTTATTGAAGCATGGCAGTTTTACAGTTATGAGAATTTTTGTTTGCTGGAGCAAAGAAAATTGCAGAGGCAGAAGTAATGAATTGGCTGATGAACTGGTCTGGGAACTGATGAGAAAATGCTTGTAAGATCCCAGATCACACAACTAGGCAAGGACAGAGCCAAGAAGAGGATCTGGACATTCTGATCGGCATACAGAGGGTCACAGTGAAAAAAATTCACTGAAAGCACAAATTGCCTTTCCCGCCCTCCCCCTTCATGCAGTCTGCAGTGTTACTTGTGTCCTTAACCCTGCAGCTTCAATGGAGAGTGCTTGCTCCTCTCTAAAAGAAACTCCTTGTATGGTGTAATAAAGAAAATAGCTGTGCTTGTAAGGCCTACCACTGTGCAAATGCTGCTGTATATATCCGTGCAGATAAAGGGCTGCACCAAGATTTTGGTTTGGGCTTTTTAATTCTTTTTACTTGTCTGATACCCAACCATCTTTACTTTCTCCATGTGTCTCCAGGCAGCAAGCCTGCAGGACATGTTTCATTATAAAGGCATGATGTTATTGTAATGTAAGATTTATGTTGTTATAGGTGGTTCTTGATTTGAAGAAAGAGTTTACTGAGTACATAAATTACTGTGCTGTGCTTGTGACAGGTTCTGCTGCATGTTTAGCTCTTTTCTTTTGATCCCTGGACAGGGAGCAGTATTCTTGTTAGTACACATTAGTGGTCTAGCACAGGGGAAAGCATATTTGCTGACTTTGAGGTAAAGAAGATGGTATCACCCGCAGTTGCACCAGTGGTTGTGTTTTGCTGCTGTTTGCATCAAAGAACAGGGCAATTAACAGAAGGATGGGGTAGGAGATGGGCATTTGTGTAAGAAGCAGTAGGTAGAAAAGTGCTAGGGCAAACCTCTTGCTGCAATGTGAAAGGTAGGATTTGTAAGAGCAGAAAGGGCTGTTACTAACAGACTGAAGAGAAAAGTAGCTGTGCTTTCATAACACACTGAGTTATCATCCACATCAGAAACACAGTGACTTCGCAGAGCTAATGGGCCCAGCTTCGTTGAGCACTGTCTCATGGAAATCATTGGCACTGAGCTGTGCTGCTTGGCCATCCCATAAACAGAGGGAATGTTCCTGAAAATGAGATGTGTTAGGGTCAAACTGAAGAGTTGTGGGTTTTTTTTTTAAAAAAAGGCAGAAAAAGCATGGAGGTGATAAATTGCTTTATTTTTGTCCCATTTGTTCTAACTGAAATTATGCACTTTGGCCTTATTTAGATTTAGGAGTATTGGCCAAACAGAGGAAATGGGACATCTCCTGCCTACTCCTGCCATATGGAAAGGAGTCATAAGTGCATACTGACAAACTAATTACATACTTATTCTCTTATACTCTTCTGAGTAGATTCTTGAAGAGTCCTCATTCCAGTTGCTGAGCAATTGTCAGCAGCACCATCACACTCTCATTTTTTTCTCCTTTCATCTTGATAGAGAGTGCCTGTGCTGTGCACTGTTTTGTTCTGCATGATGTTTTTTTTCTTCTTTTTCTCCTTCTGGCCCTTGGGCTCTGTGGGAGGCATGAACTGTGCTGGGAAGTCAAAAGAGAGGTGGAGAACCAGAAATACAACTAGCAGATGGTTGGAAGTAGATGTAACCTAACAAAGGCCACCCATGTACCTTCTGTGGTCTTTTGACTTCCCAGAATGCATTATATTAGCTTAGATTGCCATGAACATACATACCTGCTCCTGCTTACGTAGATATATATCAAGTGAAACTTCCTTGTATACATCTAAAGTCAAAGAGTTTTCTATTCCCTAGAAGCTGTAAAACTGTGGTTGAATCTTTTGTGAAACTTTTTGTCTCTGTAGCAGTTTCTTCATCAGTGCATGAGGTTCCCAGCTTTTAAATGCTCTAAAACTTTTCTTCCTGATTTTTATATTTCCACAACACTAACTGCTTAAGTGGAAGCGGTTTCCAAGCCTGGACCTTGCCTAGAGAAACTGGACTTTGATCTTTGCATGAGGAAAAGTGTTTGCAAGTGGGGACATACAAGAGAAGGTGATTCTATAAGGTTCTGCAGAAGCACTGCTGTGAGCTGTTGGTAGGACTTGTGAAAGCTTCGAACAAACAGGCAGAGTTCTAGCTGGGAGGAGGGTAAGAGAGCAGAGACATACTGAGTCTTTACTGCACCTCCTTATAGTGCCCGCTGAACTGATCTGCAGGATATTTAGTTGGGTTTAAGATTTCTCATTTGGACAAACACAGATGGTGTGTTAAACTAGGCTGCAGCTCTGAAGCAATTTCAGCAGCAAACTCCAATAATTATTCTAGCAATCTCTATAGGAAAATCTTGAAGGAAGCCATGGTGAGCCAGGGCAGGAGTCGCTCCCTTATTCAGATGACACCAACCCGAACAGAACTGTAGCTACTCTAAATGGAGAGGACAGCGTTTCTGGGCTGGCAGCAGATAAGTTTGTGCAGTACTGTCTGTGTAGTATGACTGCAGTGCAGAGAAACCTTTACAAGTGAGCCAACAAGAAGTTTGAGGTGCATTTTCAGTTGATTTGTGTCTCAAGGTAAGCTGAGAATACAGAGATGCTTTCTGTAAGTAGCGTGGTATTAAGATGGTAGAGCTTTACAGAAGCTGCTTAAGTAGACTTCCTGCAATTGATTTTGGTCCTTTCAAATAACCTGATTTTAGCTTACAGGAGCACTTGCAGGCACGCTGGCAGGTAGGAGTAATGAAACAGGGCCTCTTGTCTGTTTTCTGAGCATGAGACAAAATACTGAATAAGGAGATTTCCAAAGGTACATGAGGCAGATGGTTACTAGCCCCTGAGGGAAATCAAGGTAGTTACTTGCCATCTCTGAAGTTGCAGGCATGTCTTCCCCTCCTAGCCCCCCATGCCAAATTATTCACACACACACACAAATAATAGCAGGGCATTTGTATACGTACATTTTAGATGAAGTTTTGACACTTTTTAACTTCAACTTTTAAGTGATACAATCTGAATTGAACATTGGTTGCTGACGGGCATCTCAGATTGAGAGAAAGAGAAAACCAAACATTTATTTTAAGGAAGGCAGAAGAAGGGACCCAGTGTGAAACAGTGTGGAGAAGACATGGATCTTAACCTGAACAGGGTGGAACAGAAAGATCAACTAAGGACAACGTTAAGTGTATTTGTTGTTTACCTAGTTGCCTGAACAAAGTTAACAAGCGTTGACTAGTTCTAGAAGTGTGTCCTGCCTTAGGGGAAATGTTTAGAGGGAAGGAATCTAAAATGGGATTAATAAGTGGTCGATCACTAAACACATGCCATTAAATCAGTCTGTTAAAAGTAAAAATTTGTCTTAATTGTCCAAATTGGTTTTTATCCAACACTAGTCTGAGAGCAGTGTTTAGCCAGTAAGCAGATAGCCACTATAAAATATCTAAGTGTCTGATCTGCTGAGAAAAGAAGAAAAAAACGTGGAGTGAGAAGTCCCCCAAAAGAGAAGTGCCACAGAGGGAGAAAAGCCCCAATGATGGTTCTTTCTGCTTTGTTACTTTTTAAAAGAAGTTACTTTTAAATTTAAAAATTGTTACTTTGTTTAAAAAGTGTTACTTTTTGTAGCTATTTTCAGTACCCTTCAGGTGGAGAAGGTAAGAGATACAAGCTGTGTGCAGCTTCTCAGTGTGAGTAGGAAAGCTGGCACGAGCTATATACCTTTAGCACTCCTGTTGCCATTGTGATAGTGACAGAGAACAGGAGATGTCTAAGGGCAGCCTCAGTCCTGAAGAGGGTCCATGGCAGAAGCCTTAATGAATTGAGAGGTGCCAGAATTTCCACTGCCAGCATTGACAAGCCACATACCTTTTCCTTAGAAGGCTGTGGCCAAGGGGGGAATTTTATGGTGCTCAGTAAATTTTATGGTGAGACACCTGGGACCTGGCCAGCAATACGTATTCTGCTAATTCTGGCATTCCTCAAGTGACAGGGTTAGTCCAAGTGGAGTATGTGCAGGAACAGAGAGACTGGATTGTAAGCCATCACAAGGAGAGGCTGTGTTGTCATCCTGATGTGACTCTGACTCATGTTGTTACCCATTTTAGGACCTGCTGCTGCCGCGGCCTCTCTGGTGTCATTTTCTGCTGGGCTCACCCAGAAGCCTTTCTCCAGTGACGTTGGCGTCGTTCACTTTAACAAAGTGCTTGTGAATGACGGGGACTATTATAACCCCGATACAGGTAACAGCCAAAGAATGGACCCGCAGAGATGGCAGACAGGCAGTAGCATGGGTTACTGGTGTTTGATGCTATCTCAGGCCTTGCTGGCATATTGAACAAACAAAGTAAATCCATCTAAACCAGACACACCAGGGTAAAAGCTTCCTGTGGATGTGGACAGGCACGCATTTTGCCACTGCCGGTTTTCCACAACTGCCCTGTAATACTGAGGCCCAGCTCACCACTGCCTCTGCTCTGCCAGCACAGCTGCTTGTGCCTCCCCAGCAGCAGTAACCGCGGGCTGCCTCCTTCCCCAGCAGTGTCATGTCACTTGAGGGTGTTAGACATGCCTTAACCTCCTGGGGATTTGCACAGCTTGTGGGTGCCTCTCACCTCTTCACCCAGCTCTGAGTCATGGCAGCTGCTTAGGCCAGGAGGTTTCTGAATGTGGACAAGACCTGCATAGGTCCTGAAGGACTGGCGGGCTCTAACACAAAAGCAGCAACCCTTTGCCTTCATGACTGCTGACAGTTGGTCAGCAGCCCAGGCTGACCTTGTCACAGTTATCTGTACATAGCAACGGCTAACCCATGTTATGTTTGTCATCGTCCTTAGAGCGATCAGGTCTCTCCATTTTTAATAACTCTGAAAAGCTCAGTCTGTCTCTTCTGCAGGCATTTTCACGTCACCATATGAAGGGCGCTACCTGATCACTGCTGTGCTGGCCCCAGAGAGGGATGAGTATGTAGAAGCAGTGCTGTCTGTCTCCAACGCAAGCGTGGCTCAGCTCCACACAGCTGGGTACAGGAGAGAACTGCTGGAGTATCACAAACCCTACTCGGGGAAACGGACCTGTGGTGGACCCGGGACGTTCCACCTTGTTCTTCACCTCAAAGCAGGAGATGAAGTAAATGTCGTCGTAACAGGAGGCAAACTGGCCTATACAGACTCTGACGAAATGTACTCCACGTTTAGTGGAGTTCTCCTTTATCCTTCCATTTCTCATGTTTAGGTTTACCTTGAACAGGAGAGAAGGGTAAGATATTCAGAAGAAATTAAGTGTAATAAAATTCAAAGCTTTAATATATTCAGTTTATATATTTGATTTCAGTGATGGGTTTATAGTCTGTACTGAGACCTTTTCCTTGTCCCTTGCTTCCAGAGGTAGCTAAAAGACATGTTTCTGTAGCTAAAGTAACTCCTTCCCAAGCCCTTGTTTACTTGTACAAGCAGAACCACTCTTAAACAACAAATATGTTCTCAGTAGATACTTTTCCACTGTGCTCTTGCTCTTCCCTATTAAATTGCCTTTGCAGTCTTCTCCCTAGTTTATCAAATTGTCCCTAGTCTATCAAAGTTTACATCTTCACTTAAGTTTACAGTTGTGGTCACCTATTTTCATGTTTTCAGTAAAGTAGGGGTCAAGAAGGCGAGGTTGTATTGGACATGGTTGATGACTTCTTAGTTCTCGTGTTACTTAATAACAAGTTGGATCAAGTGCATTTGCACAGTTTGTTCAAAGCAATTGCTAACTATGGTGGTGCAAAGCAAAACGATACTTACCTGCATCAGTTTTCTTTCTTCGCTTAAGGGCCAAACACAGTGCTAAGAGACAAAGATGAGTGACTCATTCCAGTCAAATGGAAGCAGCTGTGCAGGCAGAAACTTAACCTTGCCACAGCTTTCCACTAGGCAGACGTGAGTGTAAGGTGCAGTTGCTACTATGGAAAGATTTAGAACAGTTATTTTCAATTGATACAGTAAAAAAGACGCTCACTTAAGCATGATGCCCTTGAGATTAAAGCTTGGTGTTTGAAATGAGTAAAACGGGTCAGAAAAATCTCAATTGTCTGTGCTTAGCTTGAAAAACTGTCATTTCGAAGTTTAAAAAATTTTCCAAAGTTTGTTTCTGGCAGTCTTACAGTATTTGCATTAAAAAGGAAATTTTGTCTTTGTTGCATTGTAGAAAACAAATCAGAGAAAAAATTGTTGATAATAGGAAAATATTATTAGCCAATACCGTCAAACATACAAACCATCTGCAGTGTGCTGTAACAGCCTCCTGCATCAGTGCTTTTGAGTGAGGTTTGTTTTAATATTCAGCATCTGTTTATATGGATGAAGCAACTAGCTTAAACAGATAAACACATTTGGAGCAACAGTATTTTATTTCTCATTCTAGCCACTTCTCAGTGGAGGTAACAAAAATGATGTTTTGGCTCTTTCGAGTTAGCATTTTGATCTCTTTCATGGCTGAAAACAAAATCCAGCCGTGTTTTACTGAGAGCAGGACTATTCCACTGTCACCTATAGCTTCTTATATAAACTTACCTTTTTAATAGTCTGTTCATGCCTCATAGAGTTGTATTTATCGTAGTGGTTTGTGTAGTGTGTTTTCCTTCTTACAAATCCAGAACAGCTGTTTATAGCCTCAGAACAAACAATTCCTTTAGGTGAAGGAAGAACTCCCTGTGCTGTAAGCAGCACAGTGTGGTTTAGCTGAAGCCCTTCCCATCTGAGGAGGTCAGATGAAGATTTATGCCTTTGCTGGTTTTGGAATAGATACTCCCTAATAACTCTGTTTCCAGGCAATGAGATGGGGCCTTCCCACAACAAACTTGCATCCTGGAAGTTGAACTGCTTGTGAGAAAAGCAGGCAGAAAAAGCTTTCTCTGCACAGAGGAACTCTTGAGTCAATCCCTGTGCTAGAATTGTGAGCACAGGAAGGAAACTGAGTGGAGTTTTAAAGCACCTGGTTTAGGAAGATCTCTTGGTACCTCTTTTTCAGAAATGATGGTGTTACTGATACGTAGAAGCCAGGACTGGATGTGTTTTGTAGCAGGAAGGCTGTTTCTCTGAACAGCCGTTAGTCAGTAGCCAAAGACGTACAGTGAACTTGCATTTCACAGCTCGATAAAGGGAGCCACCCCCGTCTCATTTCCCTGCACCTTTGTCTTGAGCTGTGCTGGAGTGTGGTGCGTTAGCATGCAGTTAGCAACCACATGCTTTTTCAAGGGGGCCTGAGTTTTCTCCCTAAATTAACATAGCCCCTTTCTGTCCCATGCCTTTCTAGGTCTCAAAATTGAAGGGGCAGAGAGGAAAGATTGTTTTCTGTATTTTCAAAAGCCAATTACATCAACCACTTTTTTTTAAACATGATTTCTTATGTACAAAAGCCAGAGAGAGGCACTTTTCCTTTTAGGATATTTTTCACTTGCCTCAAGAAAGCTGTGTTCTCTAAGAAGTTGGCTCCAGACTATGTGTGACTCAAGTATTGTTAGATTATTGTTGCCTGTTCTAAAAATGACTCATGGAAACAAACAAAATGAGATGAGTGCTTAGGGAGACCTATCTGGCAAACAACGGGGGGTTTTTTTCCCCCTCCAAGTGAGACATTTTTAAGAATTGGCAGTGCAAGTTTAGTGCTGGAGTTGCAAAAATTGTATCATCTAGTTCTTACCTAACCATTCCGGTAGATTTCAAAATCTAATCCACAGATCTTCACATGCCCAGTTCCACTAATGGGACGGGGTCATCTTCTACCAGAAAGCCTCTCCTTGAAGCCAGGATCTGCTGCTGATGCTGAGATTGTACAAGCCTTCACAGTGCAGCAGCGTAACTGGTATTTGTACACAGGTATAAAGCATTCGCTAAACTATGTCACAGCAGGGCCCAGTCTCAGCGGCATATTTTGAGGACACGTTTTTAGAGCTTTTAGGGATACTTTCCCATCCACAATCTCTAGTAGTGCAGTGGCTAAAGCTATGACCTTTGACAAGAAACCTCTGTCTTAGATTCCTGCCTTTGTTGAGGGAGACCTGACCCTTAATTTCCACTTTCTTGGTAATTGCTGTAATCAGGGTAGGTGGCTCAGTTCCTCCTGAGGAGGATATTTTCCTGGAGCTTACAAGGTGGAATATTCACCCAGCTGGGAAGACCACAATGCTGTAGCCCCTGAATAGCAAAGGGAGGAAAGAACCCGAGTTCCAGTCTCTGCTCCAGTGAGTGCTTGGGTAAAACATTCATTAAAGCAGCAGCTGGAACAGATGCAAGCACAGATGTATTCATGGGCCTTCTGAGTATTTGCTCCATAGAGAACAGCCCAGCTTCAAAGGAAAGAGCCAGATCCCTGCTCCAGAATACCCTGAACCCACTGACAGCACCTTTGTATCTTTGGTGAGAATCAGCAACAGAACAAGGAAATACCTGCACTGAAAGGAACATTTCACACTGTGGGTCCATGATTTGACTACCACACCCAAGGGCATTCACAAGCGCAAATAGGAAGCATCTGTTAACCAAGAAAGCCTTAAAAAAAAAAAAAAAATGCTGTAGGTGGGAGCTCTAAGGCAGGTATGCCGTCTGTTTCATAAATCACAGTGCTACCTTTTAGATCGGCTTTGTGGGTAGTTTTGTAATAGAGTGTATGAGGATTGCAAGATTCTTAGGCAAAACAGTTATCTGTTGTGCCAGGTGCTCATTTGACATCAAAACAGGAAGAAAACCAAACCATACCAGGTGAAGCTGTACAGATATGTGTCTGGCAGCCCCTTAGCCAGGCACCAGGCACAGTGGTTTCTCAGGGACTGTCCACATATCAAAACCAGAGGGGTAGCCAAGGCAGCATCACTTGTCAGACAGACGCATTCCCACAGCCTGGTCATTAGCAGAACACCTGAAGACAAGCCAGCGTACCAGCAGCCGGAGAGACTGCTCTGGCCAAACATGGAAAGTGTATCCTAGAGCAGGTATGAGGAAAGGCAACAAAGCAACATACAAACTATCCCTATCCCCGGGAAAGCTTGGAGCAGAACAGAAATGCCAATTTTCACCACAAAACATGTAAAAAACCTACCTCATTATTTTAATTTGCTGTTGAGACTTCAGAGACAGTGGAGACATGTCTATGCTGACCACTCAAAGCAATGGGGATTTTCTGTGCTATTCCACCTTTAAATGTACACCAGGTTACTTGCAGCAATCTTGTGCATTTTTTTCTGAGACTAGTCAGCTCGGTGAAGTCAACCAGCTATTCAAGAAGAATTACAAATAGTCAAAGAACTAGAACGAGCTAAGTGGAAAGCATAGGAAGGCAACTTGAAACAAAATGCCTGTTGCCACCCGCTGCAGTTTTAAAATGCACTGGGAATGCAAGGTAAAGGGCTCCACAGCTGCAACCAAGAGATTCAAATCAGGATTGAATTGTTTCCCAAGGATACATCATGCATTTGGAAGTGTGTTTCATCTGCTGAGTAAGTAAATCCTTATGTTACAGCACAGTAGTGGATACGGATATATTCCACCAAAACTACAAGTGCATTTACAGTCTCAGGTTGGAGACGGGATGAATGTGCGCTCCACTGAGAGCTGATCAGCAGGTACGCTTTGGCTGCTAGTTGCTCCCAGATAATGGCACAGAGTTCAAATTGTCAAGTTAGCAGGAATACCTGGGGGCTGTGTCCTGTCATCACAAGACAGACTTGCACGCAAGCCAACACCAACCCTCCTGCAATGTACCCTGCAGACTTGAGATGAGATGCAGAACAGCTCTGCCAATTCTTTGTATATGGGAGACTTCAAAGAACATCTTGTAACATGTTACTACATAAGCAGGTTTTGGCGTTTATCCATTTTCCTGTCTTGATTGTGGAAAAAAAAGGAACATTACTATGTTTTTCAGCAAAGAAGAGCACATTTGAAAGAATGCTTTATGACTGTATGTGTATACATATATACATGGATAGCGAGAGTGTGACATCCAGGAACATGAAGAAAACTGTGATGAAAAACAACTGCAGATATGTCCAAATAAAGCCTACCTGTTGTGTGATGTCTTGATGCTCCTTCACTTTCCAGTGAACACAGCAGCACTGTAAGCCAAAATTTTTGCTCTCTCCTCCACAACCTTTAAAACTGCAGTTTCTGGCTCCTCAGTCAAGCTTGCATGTGTATTTTAAGTGTTTATTTTTGGTGTCAAGCACTGTTAGATAGGCTATAGGCTTTGTGGTACAAAGCATAGAAGTTCTGCCAATACAGTTCTTACTGGTCTTGGTTGCTCATTCAGTGCCCTAATTCCTGGGGAATGGAATGGAATAGAATAGACTCAGTTGAAAGGGACCTACAGCAATCATCTAGTCCAACTTCAGGACTGACCAAAGTTAAAGAATGTTGTTAAGGGCATCGCCCAAAAGCCTCTTAAACACTGACAGGCTTGGGCAATCGACCATCTCTCTAGGAAGCCTGTCCCAGTGTTTGACCACCTCCTCGGTAAAGAAATGCTTCCTCAGGTGCAGTCTAAACATCCCCTGGCACAGCTTTGAACCATTCCCATGCATCCTGTCACTGGATACCCAGGGAGAAGAGACCAGCACCTCCCTCTCCCCTTCCCCTCCTCAGGAAGCTGCAGAGAGCAGTGAGGTCGCCCCTCAGCCTCCTTCTCTCCAAACTAGACAGGTCCAAAGTCCTCAGCTGCTCCTCACAGCACATGCTTCCAGCCCTTTCACCAGCTTTGTTGCCCTCCTCTGGATGCATTCAAAGACCTTCACATCCTTCTTAAATTGTGGGGCCCAGAACTGCACACAGTACTCCAGGTGAGGCCGCACCAACTCTGAATACAGCGGGATAATCACCTCTTCTGATCAGCTGGTTTTCGATGCACCCCAGGATGAGATTTGCCCCCTGGGCTGCCAGGGCACGCTCCTGATTCATATTGAGCCTGCTGCTGACCAGCACCCTCAGGTCCCTTTCCTGCAGGGCTGCTCTCCAGGTGCTCTTCTCCCACTTTATACTTGTGCCTGGCTTTACTCCATCCTAGGTGCAGAATCCAGCATTTGACTTGTTAAGTTTCATCCCATTAATTGTTGCCCAGTGCTCCAATCTATCTAGATCCTTCTGCAAGGCCTCTTGTCCCTCAAGAGAGTCAACAGCACCTCCCAGATCGCTGATAAATATACTGAGCAGAACTGGCTCTAGAACTGAACCCTGAGGAACATTGCTGGTGAGCGGTCCCCAGCCAGATGTAGCCCAAATCACCACAACCCTTTGAGCCCTGCCCTTCAGCCAGTTCTAGGCTGAACAGTTCAGGCTACGTTGCTTATTCTCACCAGAACATGCACAGATGAAGTAATAGCATCAGAAGTGGGGAATGTAAGATCAAAGAACAGTGAGATAGGAAGGAGAAGGAAAATAAGGCAGGAAAAGACTGGAACAAAATAAATGCCTAAGAAAACATGAGGTGCACCGGCAATCAGTGCTGGGTTGAGACTGGCAGCCACCCCATCCTTCAAGCAGAATTCAGATGAAATCAGAAAAAAAAACCATTTAGTCAAAACCCTATCTATCTGGCATACTTCCTTACAAGCAAAGGCTTCTGTAGCACTCCTGAAGAGGTGGCTTTGCATAGTTTGTAATTAGCCCAACACACAGTTAATTGTGCCCCATTCAAAGCACTATACCCGAAAGCCATTAACAAGTCCTCCTCGCTCCACACGTGTTAACCCCCCCGAGCCGCTCGGGCTGGGAGGCCCTTCCCACCGCACCGCAGCCCGGGGCCTCGACCCGGCCTGGGCCAGCAGCCACTTCAGCCATGAAGGAAAATACTGCGTGGGGTTATAGCGCCGGAGTCTTTCTGCTACTCTTTGCTACAGCCCCTTGCATGATTAGAGGGGTCTTGGGCATCTCTGGTATGGGGCAGAAACATCACTGTGAGTTTGATTAGTCTAAGGCGAGAGGAGCGGAGGAAATGCTGCTGGTATTGTCATGCTTAGAAAACACATTGCATGGAAGTGCCTGCCCCTGCCAGACAGAAGGCCCTGACAGGCCCTTGCTGTGAAACAGTGAACACCTTCAGAAGCTCTGACCCATCCCGCTCCCTCCCGTGCAGGACATCTGCCCAGAAAACCCTTCTGAGCAGCAGCTGACTCACAGCCTCAGCTCACCCCTGGTCTGACAGCTCGGCCCACAACTGCAACAAGTGGGAGCACACATGTACTTCCCAACCCAAATGCAGCCCCCAGGGCCCTAGGTGTCCAAACTGCAGAGCACAACTCTAGACACGGTGCCCTGCACACACAGAGGAAAGTCCCTGTTCTTGGAAACTGCGATTCTATTCTTCATGCATTTAAGACGGTTGCTTCAAGACCAAAAAATCCATCCACCATGACCAAGATTACCCCAGTAGGAGTCCCAACAGGTCAACAGGGCAAGATGGACAGAGGAGAGAGAATGCCAGCTCAGAAATGTTTTTGCAACAGATCTGAACATTTAGCATGCACAGAACACGCCACCCTTCTCCTGCTTGCACTGGCGCAGTTGCTCACTGCAGGACAAGCAAGTAGACAGGCAGTGAAGAGTGTGTTGTGAGGAGTAAAGTGCCCTCGGTGTGAAGAGAAGGAGAAGGGTGAAGCCTGTGAGCAGAATCACAGGGGAAACCCAACAGAAATGCAGATGATCCAACGACAGCAGAAACCTGCGTCTAGGCACGAGGAAAGCAAGGTGCTGGGAGTAGCAACACAAATGACACACACTGTAGAAGGATCAAAAGGCACAACAGAGTTTACACTTCCATGCAGATCTGCCATACTTTTATGTGTGACTGAAGTGGTTGAATTTTCTAAAGGTAGGCTGCTAATTAGTTGTATTTATCAACAGCAGCAAGAGACCAGGAAGAATAAGTTTCTACTGAAAGCTCCAGGCCCCTTTTTCAAGATGGTCTCACAGTAACTGCCTCAAGCAATTCAACTGTAATGGAAGACAATACCCTCTACCTTTAAAGGAAAAAGTTAACTTTGATGGAATTAGGATAAAACTCCAAATAAGGGCAGATGTACAGGAGCTCAAACTGTGCAGTTGCAAGATTTTTTTCAAGGCAGCTTATGTATTCCCAAATCATGCATCTGTTACCTGATATTCTGTATTATTAAAACCTGTTTCCTTTTCTTTATACTTATAACACAATATTGGTACTGGCACACAATGTAAGTTGGATGACAGCAATTATTTATCAGTTGTATCAATACTCTGAAAAAAGTAAATTGAGTGCAAGAGAAAGCAAGTGTATCATAGTCCTTAGAAGAGCAACTTGAATTCCATGTAAAATTTAAATAACCCCACATTTACTAAATTGGCAATACAAGAATGGAATTCACAAGTACAAAGAGAAGAAAAATTTTAGTTTATGTTTGTTTATTGTGATAATGTTGGTCTGAACATCAATAAACATTGCACTGAAGTATGGGTTACAGTACCCAAGATAGTCCAGTCTTAACAAAAACCACTGTATTGGTATGATCACAGATTTGACAGTTTTAAACACACTACCTTATTAGTGATTGGGTTGCTTAACAATCAAATATTCCACATCTTCAACATAAAAATGAAACGACTGAAGAGAGTTTTCCCACCCTCAAAATAAACCAGCGTTTAACTTTCATCTGGAAGTAATTAACACTGTAAAAAAAATTCAAAACAATTCCATTCTATTCAGCAGATTTTCACTCTGGAAACTAAAACTTCTTCAGGCAAAAGTGACACTTCAAAGGCATCTCAGATTCACTGTGTATTTTTGATGTTTCATTATGAATTTGCATTACAATCGTTTAAACAACTCTCACTCATATGACAACATTTTCTAGAAGACTTGTATGAAATATTAACATGAAATCTCATCTCTTTTGTCTTTACCATAAGCGGATTCAGAGTTTGCTTCAGAAGTTCCATAACAGAGTTGACACAAGTGTTAAAACTTTTCCAGTTGACAAAAGAAAAAGTTTTAGAAGGAATATACTGATGACAGGAAGCTAAGGATACGTGAGCCAAGATTGCACATGCAATTGTATACTGTTAGGGATGAGAGCCCAACCTTTCGAAGTACAAACATGCTCGGTACAATAAAAAAAATAAATATCCAGAAATGTGTACCACTTTAGTTACTGATCGTTAAATCATTATAGAAATGGGTAATGTCCAAGTTACTAAAGTTTTGAATTGCAGTGTTCCTTGTTTATTTCCAGACAGGTATCATTGACTCAGCTTTTGACACGGTTCCAATGCTAAGAGGATCTGCATCTTCAACAACACAGTCTTAACAGGGGTGTGCATGTGCCTACAGGCACATACACTTAGAAGTTCCTCTTTCACAGAAAGAATGATTTAGCTTGCGCTGATTTTAAGTAAGTGTAGCACAACTTGTCCTCAAACATCAGTTTCAGGCCACTTCTCTTGGCTAAGGTAACAAAGGGCAGGCTAATGCATAATTCTTATTTACTCCAATTCATATTAATATTGCAGCACAAGCCTACGGGTTGATAGTAATGAGATGTCTTTTCTAGAGTCAGTAAAGTGCCCAGCAGTCCAAATTACATAGGTATGCAATGACAGGTACAGTGCCCCCCTATTCTGTCCCTAAACAGGGTTAACAAACAATCTGAAAAGCTTCAAATACAAGCCAGATTTAGAAAAACAGAACAAAACTCCACCCTACTCGTATCAGAAATACTGAAGAACACTATTATATTTTATCAAAAAACGTATATCAAAACTGTAGCTGTTACAGAGCAGAAAAAGAAATATTTTAAACTAAGCAACTTGTTGGACATCCCTGTAATGCAAAGTAACAGGTTAGCAGAATGGGGAGCTCTCTACCACTCAACCCCCATATTCAGACCACCTTAAATTATATGTGTTTTGGGATATACCTGATACTATTTTTCCACACTGCTCATTTACTCAAGTGCCCATCTTAAATCCACAACTTGCCTTTATGACAAGCTGAAAAGATGAATGGAACTGAAGAGAAAAAAATTAACCAAGAAAGATACAGACAAATCTTGGTAATAACCTGTCCCATTTGGAAACTTATCCCAGTTTCATGAAGTGCTCTTATTTTTAGAAAAAACCCAGGTAATATCAGGGCCACCAAGAACAAGTTAAGCGCAGTAAAGAAAATTTTGACATCCACTGTTTTAGGAGAGGCAGCTTCACTCCCTTTATGTAAAATATAATCTTTAGATAGAATATTTCATCTTGTAATTAAAATATTATGTTGGATTCTTATTTAAAGTATTTTAGTGACTTAAAAGCTCAAATCCCATTGATATTCAAAGCACTTGGTGATCATGAAAATGTCAGTTTCTAATGAAATCTATGGAATAAAAGGTAAGAAAAGGAGGAAAAAAAAGAGGAATTATGTTTGTAAGTGAAAAAAATAAAAGGAAAAAAAGAAGCGGTAAGAGCAAAATATTCTTTCAGTTGAATCCTGTGAAATCTACTTGAACACTGAGTAGATTGGTGACAGGACCAAGAATATGCTGAAACAGTCACAGGAAGTATTGTTCTCACTGTACAAGAAGGATAGTGCCTTTCAACCCCCATCATGACAGATAGGTATGTTTTCTTTCCCACTCTCATACTCCTGCTTTAAAAGAGAGGTTCCATGTTGGTTTTGCTTGCCCCCAATTCTTTTGTTTTATAAACACAGGAATACACTAGAGTTTTATAAGGGGGGGGGGGGGGGGGAGAGGGGAGTTATTTATTTATATAGTGATCTAAAAATTTACCCCCTCACCAAGCAGTTCACCAATTGTCTAGCATTAGCTGGTGTTACAACAGAACTGTGGGTTAAGACTACTCGGCCCGATAGAAGAAAAATATTCCTGGGGATGGGGATGGGGGGTAAAATCCTCTAAATGTGCCCTTTTGCAGGTAGTGAAACAGAGAGCTCCTTTCCTACAGTAAGCTGAAGCAGAAGGGCCTGCCCAAGCTGTCTCCGAGAAGAGCAGCCCTGGTGCAGGTGCCGCATCAGGTAGCCATACAAACGTCCTCTAAAGATCACTCACACTTCCCTGCTCCCACAGGGAGCTGCGTATGGGGAGCAGTGGGGGAGCTTGCCCCAGAGCCTGGTGGAAATTCTGGGTGTTGCCCCTAGAAGGATATTTCATGTATGGCCCCAGCAACTTGCTTAAGGAGTGACAGAAAAGACTGTGTGCCCAGAAAGCCCAGGATTGACGTTTAAATGACTGTAGTCCTTAAACACTCTGGGCTGGTAGAATGATACATTCTCACCATAGATTTGTCTGAAGGAGGTTAAATGCAATAACTCAAAAAGCAGAACTACCTTTGCCTTCAACTATTTTTTTGGAAAGAGAAATGCTAGCTGCTTTTACAGCTGATAAACACTAGACTTGGAATGCAGTTTGTTCACAGGCTCTGATCTGAACCTGAGGAATGATCAGCACAATGTTTATGAATAACCCAAACCCAAAAAGGTTTATTCTGCTCTGCAGCATTTAACCATTCTCATACCTGGAATCTCACTATTGAGCTGCATTTCCTTCCAGCTACTGAAAACCTGCAATACAGAATTCTGGAAAGACCTGCAGTAGACAATTAAAAAATTAAATACATTATTTTTTTAGTATTACAATTCCCTGAATATAATCTGTACATACATTTTACTGGCCTACACAGCATCACACACATATGCATCATCTCTGTTGAAAAAGGAAATAAAAATGCCAGCTCCCCAACTCTTACAGAAATGTTCAAGATTTTTCTTGATGGAAATTTTACATGACATAGTGCAGCCTGAAAACAACAAAAGCCATACAAGTATCTGAAGACAACTTCCATTTTAACAAGCTCATGAAATAGTTTAAACACTGCATGTAAAAAAAGTAATAAGCAGAGTTAGTTTGAGCGTGAATTGTAAAAGCACAGTCTCGTACATGTGACAAAAGGCATATTTACATTTAAAGAGGCATTTTATGTCTTCAGAGTTTGTCAGGCTAGTAACCTCTACACATTTTCTGTGTTTTAGCTGAGAAAGAGCACACTGGTCTTAGGTTCTGGCTCCTTTCGGAAATGGCCTAATTGCCCACCTGAACATTAGACCACACTTTTTGTTAACAGGTCTGACATTCTATTTGGCAGTTTCCATACACTTTTTGGCTTCATTTTAGAAAATACACTATTAAGACTAATACAAAAAAACACCCCAACAACCTATGTTTACAATAAGGTCTGTATTGATGAAAATGCAAAATCATAGTTTACCTCAGCATTTCGTTGCCTGGAAGCACTTGGGTACCATGACCATCAATGACAGGCCAATCTCAAGTGCCTTAGAACAGGTATATAAAGACAAGCGATAAAGAAACAAACAAACAAAAAAATCAAATCCCCCCCCCCCAAAAAAATAAGACAGTAGCTTTGCATTTTCTTTGTTTTAAACCAACGGAGTTAAAGTGATTTCTTAAGTAAGACTTACGGTACCAGTATATAAATTTGCATCTTCATTAAGAAAGTTCTTCACATTTAAACTGAAGTTGAGTAGCTGAATATGAAATTCCATCTCTAGGTGAGAAGTATTTTTCAGGCCAGGTCGTCCATGTTAAGGTCAGGAAGAGGCTCTCTCCAATAGCAAAAGGAGCTGAATTCTGGGCACGGAAATGCAGAGCTCTGTTCTTTATTAAGCAATGGGAACACATGTTCCACAAGCTCACTTAGTCTGTAATACCTATATTAAAAAAGAAAGATCAATATTTAACAGTCTAGTCACTGTTCAACTGTAAGCCAAAAAGGAGCTTTAGAAGTCTAGACCAGAAAGCTATAGTCAAATAAGGCATCACTATTGAAGAAGCAATTTTCAATTTTATTTTGCCAGTTTACTTTTCTTTTTGAAAACTTTCAGTCAAGTATCCAAAGCTGTAAGTCTCTGGCAAATAAGATTTTTATGTGTTGTATGTAATAGATCAAATCATCACAGTCACAAATGCAAATATTTGGTAATCTCATTCCTAAATACTTTCTTTAGTTGAAATAACAAAAATGATCTTACGAAGATTTGTTTCCCTTAGTCCGTTCTTGGATCAGTTCACCCTTTGGATTCACAGTGAATATTCTGCAGTCTGGAACTCCCACTTGCATGTAGGCATACACATCCTGCAAAAAGCATGAACAGCACATGCTTCAACATCACCTTATTAAACGTATATCACAAACAATTTATTGAAGAAACGAAAAAAGCTGATCCAAAAAGGGTGCAGTAAAACTGCCCCTTTATTAAAAGTCCCCTAAACAACAGCCAAAAAATATAACAAAAAAACCCCAAAGAACATACACACACCATAACAAAACAATCCCCCCGCCTCCAAACATTTAATTCCTGTTCCCGAGCCTGGGACCACAAACGTACCCAAAATCTATACCACACAATACCATTCCTTCTGACAATATTCCTCTTACAATACTCTCTCTCTAGCTCAATTACAAAAGCCTTGAGCTGCAGAAAAAAAATACAGGAACTGTAAAACAGGAAAAAGAATTTGAGACTGAAGAGCACTGAATTAATACCCTTAGGGTATAAAGCTGTCAAAAATGCTAAAAATGAATATGGAATATATTTAATAAAATTCTGAGAATACTAACGCATATTTGTAACCTGTCTCACATAAGCAGTTCTAGCTGCTTTTATTTAAAGTATCTGCATGTGGGCTTTCCTGACCAAACCCATAAAAGCACCAGTGTCCTATTTCCTTACTCAAATTTAAATAGAAACAAAAAGAAAAGTCTATTTCTTTTGCTTCCCAAGTACTTCATGCATTTTAACCCTTCAATTAGAAAGGGGCAGACTTACATTGGGTCTGTTTCCAAAAGCAGCATAGAAAGGCTGTTTACTGGGAGCAAACAAATTCTTGATATCATTCAAACATTCGATTTTGAACTTTTCAGGCTTCTTTTCTATTACTTCCCTAAAATAAAATTTCAACAGTCAAATTCTAAATCATGATTTTATAGAGGGTATTCTCCTTCCCCCATTTATCTGATATTTATATTTTCATTGCTTCCTGTTGCTAGGGTTGGTAGTTATATAGACATTGGTCAGTAGTTATCCAAGAATGATACGAGACAATGAAACAATAAAACATTTGCTGGTTTTGCAACATCCACAGTGAAAAAAACAGGTGAATAACCTGTGTGCAGGCTACATAAATGGGATGAAATTACCAGCTGTGAATGGAGTTTGTGAACACCTTTTATTGTAGATGACCATATGAATAAGAAGACCTGATCAAGTACACATAAGCTCATTACACCTCCTGTCCCTGACAATATTACGGAAGGCCTTAGTGACTTTAACAGAAGTTGCTGTTATTGCTAGCCATGAATCAGTTGTTTTTACTAAAAACCAAGCAAAAACAAAAAGACTTTCCCCCTATTAGCTCTTCCCATCAAGAACAATTGACTATGATTGGTTCAAAAGATCAACTCAGTTGAACCATAGCCAAACTGCATATTGCTTTTTAAGTAGTCATGTACAGAGCACTCCCAATACTGCAAGATCATTTAGTATACCGTCTATAATATTCCCCAGATTTTCTTCTTTTCCCTCTAACTTGTGTAGTAGCATTGCACTACAATCCTTACAGATATGCTTAAAAAGACAAATTTGTACTGATATAAACAGTATTCAGTCATGGACTGGAAAAATTAATAAAAAAGGGAAAATGAGCTGCTCTATGATATTTTGTGTTTTGTGGCCACTTCTAACACGCTCTCAGAAACAGAAGTACACAACAAGTGAAATTCAGACAAAACAAAGAGCTTGTAAATGATGACTAGAGGGACATCAAGTCTCAGTAGCAAATCTAACACTGAGTGGAATGGTTACAGCTGTAATGGTCAGCAAGCCAAATCTTTTTATTTTGCTTCTTTCTCTGAGATGGGGAGGGAACCGATGTATGAAATCCCACAAGCTTACTTACCTATGCAAGGCAGAAAACAAACTGCTAGGGGACAACATGAGAGGGCCCCTGGGGAGAATTGTTCCTTTGTCATTCACCCAGTGTAGGTATCCTCTGGTCATATCTGCCATCCCAATGGCACGGGCAGAACAGTACAGGAACTTGTAGCCATTTCTAGAAAAGAATTATCAGCTTAGTTCATATTCCCACTGAGGAGTTTCTTTGCAACTGTAAGTATATGTTTATAGCAATGTCCAGAGGCACCAGTTTAGGTAGCGACCCATTGCAGTGCTCTGCACACAGGAGAAGACTGTTTCACTGTTAAAAAATCTGCAAGGCATATAATACTTTAAAATGCGTAACTCAATCAAAACCAAGAAACAGGAAAGTAAAAAAAAAAAACCAACAAACCAAAACAAAGTCAAAAAAACCAGCTAGGGATGGTAATATAGAGATGACACAATTAAATGGACTAAAGTGTGTTTAAACAAGTGCCACACTGCTTTTATCCAGCTAAGTGTGTTTAAACAAGTGCCACATTGGTTTTAGCCCAGCTGCAGGATGATAGCAATTATTTAAATTATCTGCATCACATAATACTGGATGCCAGATCTCCTGTCTTAGTTGTTGGACTTTTCAGGTTGTTGGCAGAATTTCCAGTGCAGAGTGAAGTATGGATAACAAGAAGCATTCATCAAGCCCCCAAATTTTTCCTGCAGACTTCATAGGTTTATCCGTCACCCAGATTTGTACAGTTACTGTATGCACAAAAGTCTTAAGTGTCATGTGCATTTTCAAAGACTTGATTCAATTTGGCAAGTAATTCCAAAACTACTCTTCTATTATGCACTGAAAACAAAAAAAAGTTCAGGTTATCTCCCATAGACTGCAAGGAGTCACAGCTGAAATTTAGCCACAGAATGAAGGCCAACAATAGATTCTAAGATCCCAAATATTTTTTGGGGAAAGTAAGACTACTAAACTTAAAATCAAAGATAAGAGTTGATTATTTCAAGTGGATCATTAAGTGTTTAACGATCATCCTGTGATCCTCCCAGTAGCATTATTTCTGGCATCACTATACTTTGAAAAAAAAAGTTTTCTAAAGGATCAAATCTGAAAGAGGAGGAAATATGTAGGTTTATTCTGCCCTGAGTTACTGGACATAAGTATTACAAGGCTATATACCTCTTAGATGAACAGTAAATTTATCAAGGTGTGGTTCATGACACTTTTGAACTAAGCAAACACGTCACCACTGCGGCAAGGGCACATGGGCTGCCTATGCAAGTTCTTGCAGATCACAAGGTGAGCACTTTCACTTGACTAACCCAGAGTGGGGAAGGGGAAATTGCCATTTTGCAGAGTTATTTTTCTACTGCATCAGCTTATGTCAGAAGTACAAATGACAGAAAACTTCCCTTCGTGGCAGTGGCGAGTTGCTCTGAAACAAGCCTAATTAGGATAGTTTTCATGTTAAGGAGCATTCAGCTTGAGTTTGGTAGCAAACACGTTAAAATCATTTATTCATTGGAAGGACACAATTTAGGTTTGAATTTAGACTGTAAAATGTTTGTAACAGGCTTTGTGATCAGTCTGAGCTGGCGGACACAGAGATATGCATGGCTGTTCAAGAAATTATTGCTATTATGGTTCTCTTTTGTAGTCACAACAATATTACGCATAGATGTTAAGAACTAAAATGCAGAATCAAACATTTGAGAAGGGAACTAGTAGAAGTGGTGTCTTCCATTCCTGTAGAAGTATACATCTGGGAAAAGAACTTGGTTTTGTTTGTGAATGACAGAAATAGCTCACTTCCCCACATTTAGCCCAACAAATTGTAATAAACTGCATAATTATTAACAACAATCCAATTATGTGCCCATTAATCCCCAAATTCCAGAAAACCCTATCTATGTTTCATAGATTACATACTCATTTATGGAATGATAGAGTTTTGCAATGCCCTGATGAGTCCAGTCCTTGCCAAGCTGAGGGAGGATCTGTCCTAAAGCATCAGACCTAAAAGCAAAATCAGAGATAGCTGATACTAAGTATATGAGTTTTGTTAAAGTGAATCACTAATAAATGTACAATTTATATTAAGTTTTATGGAAATATCTCTACAGATGGTCTTAATGATTTCAAAAGGGAATTAGTAACTACTCCAGACACAGCAACTAGTGGGGTCATACAACACAGGTTGGTTTTCAAGTTAACCTATGGCTGCTAAACCTGGAGAAGTCTAACTGAAAGGGCAATAATCACATAGTAAACATTATCTCCTTTACATTATTCTTTTAAAAGACATTTTCTAGTTTGCTGTAAATGCAAGTACAAATTAAAAATCAAAGCGGTTTCTTTCATGACAATGAACATTCTTTAATAGTCTTCTTAAATCAAGTTTCTTTATCTTATTTTGAAAAGCAGGATAGGATCAATAAAGCAAGATAAGAAAAAAAGCAATGATACTTACTTGGTTATTGTTCCATCAATGTCTGATATAATGATTTTATCATTCCAGTTCCAGAGATATATTGTTCCTGCACAACGGCAGGTCCCTTGATACTGGGTTGTAATACTAAAAACAACATCATTAGGGCCATCTCTGAGCTTCAACTTTGCCTTTAGAATAAATCAAAATAATTGAAAATATAAGTTGCCCTTACTAGAAAATTGTTAGAATCATAAATGAGCTACAGAAAATGGTTCATAAACTCTTCCTTGTCTATTTTAACTCATCAAGAAGCAAACCATAGTTTAATGCTGGCACAGCTTTGCTAGCAAGTCTGTTTTGTAGATTGGGTACGTGTATTTGTCCATAGCTCCTATATCTGCTTACAGCAGCAGATATTTGACTCTCTGCTACTGTAACTCTTGCTATTACAAGAGACTTACAGAACTATCAAATGGACCTCCTAGTTTGCTATAGGATGCAATAGTATTTTCTCCTTAATGGATGTTTTCATCAAAATTCTTCCCTGATGAAAATCACATTTACACAGTAGCAGAGCTACCTTGCAAGTTAGACTGCAATGAATAAACTGCATACCAATTTAAAGGTACCTTATTGGAACATTCAGAACCTAGGATATCCAAATTGTAGAAGCCAACAATGTCAGCTTTTTGGCAAAATTTTAATACATAAGTTTGATGATAGAACTTTGTAAGAAATTATTCTTTTCAATCCAAAATTAATAAACTAAGAAATTATTCTTTTTAAACCCCAAAATCCAGATTCTTGAAAAATACATAAGAAAAAAATTAATCAACAGTTCCTTGCAGTTGCCCACACTAGCACAAGAAAATACTTTAAATTTCCTTTTAAATTTTAAATTTCCCTATTCCTTTTTTCTACTGCTGTCACATCCCTTAGGAAAGTAACCCAAAGATCATTTTTAATTTGTGATACATACTTATGTGTCACTTCTAAAAAGCAGAAAAAGTCCAACTCTTAGAACCAGAGTGGAATTATGAAGCATCCTATGTACAAGAAAGGCATGCCACTTACTATTTGGTCTGAAGAGAGTCTAAGTGACTTCTTATAAGATGTAATGTTTCCATGGGTTGGATGCTCTACTGGGGCAGAATCTATTTTCAGGGATTCCTTCAACTCCTGTGATGCTTCATCACTAGAAGAGTCATCTTCTGGAGGTCTAATGTGACATCAACCAGAACAAACATAAGCTACAGAAAATCTTTCTTTATTGGTGTAACATTCTCATGCAAGAGTAATTTCTGCTTATGTTGAGGATGTGCTACTAGCCTGATAGCACAGATTAACAAAGTCCATGGTCTAGTGAATGCCCAAATAAAGCTAATATATGCCAGTAAGCAAGTAAGACTTGTAATGCACACTAGTATTGGTGGAGCTCTAAAAATTACTATTACTAGCTGGCTCCACGCATGATGGGTTTAGTAAAGACACGGAGGTCACAAATACTGTGTTGATGAATTAGGTAAACTACAGATGAAAAGGGATACTGAATAAGTAACAGTGTTTTGTTTTTTAAAAAAGCTGCCAGTTACTACATAATTTAAACTGTGGGTGATAAGTTAGTGGAGTAGCTCACCTTTTAAGGTTATTCACAGACTTATTTTTCTGCTAATTAGAGATTTCAAGATTAAAAGCAGCATTTAATTTCCCTAAAGTATTCAATCACAATATATTTAGGTTTTTAAATCTTTAAGACACCAACAACATTTACAAGTATCTTCATAAAATCAGGGGAGAATATGACTATGCATAATAAATTAGCGAGACTGGGACAGTTTTGTGCTAAATACTGCTAGTTTCCAACCACAATCTTGGGCAACTTGTGCACTGTAATTAATACTATTTTATTGTTTCAATTATTTAATGTTACAAAAAACGTCACATGGTTTAAATTATTAATACAATATTAAGCACTTTTTTTTAAAAAAAAAAAAGTCAAACAGTATCTCAGAAACAATACCACTATATTTACAGAGTAGTGGCCCATTGCTAAATGTTACCATATATGTCTTTGTTGTTCTGTTAGTTATGTTATGATTTAAGAAATAAACACAATAGGATTTAGGAAATTACTGTAGTGTATTTGTAGTTCCTACAGTGTTTGCTGCCACATTATTTTGCTTAATGTTTGCTAAACAAATCTAGTTCGTCTTCAGTATCTTAGAGGAAAACATTTCTTCCCACAGTAAAGTCCTACTGAATTCTTCACTCAAAAAAAAAGAGAAAGAAACAGAAAAAAAGATGCTATTCAGTCCACAAAATAGTCTTCAGACAGGAACACACCTACTATTAACTTGCTCTTTTATAGTTGCTGGCAGCTCATTTGCTCTTTGCGTCTCAGCTTTCCCCTCTTTTGCCTCTGGTATCTAAAGCAACACGGTAACAAAGAACATATTGACATTTTAAGCATTTTAAACCAATCCAAGTGAATTCATAGTTCACACTTAAACAGTTATCAATATAGTACATAAACTATATTGTCTCAGAATCGCTCATTCTCTAAATTATTTAACAAAAGGATGCTTAAGAAGGAATGATTCATTGCAGCTTTTTATTATTTCAGGAAATACAACTGTGCATGCCAGAAATGGAGAACTGCTAGTTTACACATGATGAATTTAGCAGTAAGGGAGCTGTCAACCTCTAAGCTTATAAAATTCACTTGGGGGGGGGGGGCAAGTAAATTTAAGGCATAGATGCAAAGTTTAGAAAGCTTAATTTAGTCTAAAATGGGGTCTATCAGTATAACATCTATTATGCAGCACAGCACCTAATTACTTATTTGTGTATACATTCCTAAAACATACCGCAGTGACTGAAAAGTAGCTCTGACAACTGCTTATGGCTTAAAAGAAGAAATTTTAAGAATATTGTACAACAGCTGAATGCAATAAATTTTGTTGAAGCAATCAGTAACAGCAAATAAAGATGTGTTTAAGACTAAATATAAAGAAGCAGCTACAGCAACACTAAGTAACTCTCAGCTGTCAATCAGTGACACGGAGCTGTATGAGCAGAGTTCCGAGGCACTTCTGTCAAATTACAATTTTTTCATCTTTTAACAGCTAAGGAAAGAAAAAAAAATTCAAAACAGGCCTGTTACCTGTTTAGTCATGCTTTCTCTCTTGCGCCAGAACCACCACCTTCCAGACTTCTTTGGCATCTTTTCTTTGACCCAGGACTCAACAGTAGCCTGAAAAGTTAGGCATGTTTTTAAATTGTATAGAAAAAACAAAATAAAGAGATAATAATTTGTTACTACATACGAAATCGTAAAAAAAGTATACGTGTATCTATTTACCTTAGGCAAACTCTTCTGAAACACCTGCAAACTCAGAATCATTGGAGCAGCCAACGCCCAGTTATAATACCTGTTTTAAAACAGCCAACGCCCAGTTATAATACCTGTTTTAAAACATGTTATCGATAAAGATATTACAAAACCTGACTAGAGGTCAATAAATATCAGTGTGCAAACTGCCCTTTCATTGATGAAAAAATATATTTGCTGCCAGCAACTAATATTAATGTTTTCTGCAGCCAGGGTTATTTTAAATATACACAATTCAACATCAGTGGTAACTGCTGAAAAAAAAAATATCTCACTTCAGTTAAAGCTAAATTTACTGCAAATCTTCATTTCAAATTTATTCCCTTTGAGACTGAGAAACAGATCCATCAAAAGCACAAATTGCAATGGAAGCTGAGAAATGCACTCACTTTAAAGGGTAGATTTTAAATGAGACCCTCTATGACCTAATTACATGATATAGAGAATTTACCTGTTATAAATCCTTATTACCAAATTAGGATTGTCTATGAGTCCAGGGTTTTCAGCAAATTCATGATAAGTAATAATATGTTCCATGAATTTTTCTGTAATAGAAGCAGATTTTAATTAGAATAATAATATAAAAATCCCAAGATGACTGATTAGTTTCTATCTAGGAAAATGCTTTCTGTCATTTCAGTCTTTGCTGATCCTGCAACATCACTCAAGATATGCTAATATGGCCTACCTGTCAAGAGTCTTGTGACTGCCTCCTCAGTAACAGGAAAAGCCTTGTATCACTTCAACACTCACAGTAATGAAAATTAAGAAATTAGAAGAGGGAGGATAAGGAGGAGTGGGAACTTATTCAGTTTGCAGGCTGGAAAAGGAGAGTCATGGTTGTCTAAACAATTTTTCTTGAAAAATTATGGCAGGTAAGGGGCCTACATAGTGCAATAAAGGGGAGGGGGAAGGATGTTGTCAGCTTTTCATGTTTGTTTAATCACTGACTACTAATAGCTTTTTCACAACTAGCAACTATACAAATTTGCAGAAATTCATGATTTAGTGTAAGACTCCTGCAAGGAAGACATAATTTTTCAAATCAAATCCAGTATTACTACCACATTACAAAGAGAGCAATTCTGAGCCTTTATTAATAAGTAAATTTCACTTGATGCATTAGAGACTGGATGACCAGTAAAAAAAGTAATACTAAAAATGTTGCAGTTCATGAAGATTATGTGCTCTAAAAGCTCCCTCAAAAACGCATACAACGTCAATATCACAATTAACCAGAGCATTAAGAGAGAAGAATCAGCTGGTAAAAATGTAAAGTTTAACAAACATTTAGGATAGGAAAAATAGAGTAGGAGAAAATACAGTCCAACACAATAGTACAAGTTTTTTTAATCACTTAAAAAAAAAAACTAGAAAAGAAAAATTATCAGGCATTTGAAAAGAATATGACTTGTGAAGATTTATATAAAGGACTAAGCAAGTAATTGCAGTCAGAAACAAGAGTCATTGGTCAGATACATAATATGTGATGCAAAAAAGGAGACAGAAATCTTCTCAAGACATCAAGTGCTCTTGATTAATTTGAGGCTAAATTCTGCTATCTCTGCTTGAGTATTTCAGAAAATGAAAGATTATCCATTCTCTTTTCTCAACAGGAGCATAATAATAAGCCAAAGCTTTGCAAGGTAGAAATCAGAGCAAACCACTTCATTTGTTTGCCTGCCTGTGCTTTATTACTGTCATAGTGTTTCACATACCTTTAGAAATCTCTCCATTTTCATTGAGACCTCCACAAAGTGAAAGTGTAACATCAGGCAAGTCCATAGCAGAATCAGACATGCACTCAGTACCGCTATCAGCAGCAGCACTTCCCACGGATTGGGGTGACTGGGAGCCGGAAAGCGTATCTGACTCTGTCCACTGCCTGAAGCCTGGATCAGAATCACTAAAGAAAAGAAGTCCACATTTTTCATTAGTATTTCACTTGCAAAAACTCTAAAGATTTTAGGTTAAAGAACACACTATACGATTACTCAAAAAAAAAAAAGTTGTTGTTGTTGCTTTTAAGAACTACATCCTTTTACAACATAAAACTAACCAAATAAAAAACAGATACAAACACACACACCCAACCCTTCGTAATACTGGCAAATTGACAGTTTCCAGTTTTCCTAACATGAACCTAAATTGTGAAATAATTACATTTCTCTTGTCTGTAACAAAATTGATATAAATGAGGAAAAGATCCTCTACATCCTATGTTTGCAGAACAATACTATGTTCCTCAGTCTTTACCGGAAAGCTGTAGAATAAGAATAAAAGGAAAAAGAACATTGCCTGATGTTTTTAGAACACTGTGTTTGGAAAAAGTACAATAGAAGAGAAAGATGGGCTTTTAAATAAAAATATATCACATGTCATCTAAGGTTAGAGTTAGTTTGATCCCAAGTAATATAATCAGTAAGTACTGAAGAGTTTACAATTTTAGTTTCAACTGACACTTCTTTATTAACCTGTATTTTTTACAAAGGTCTTCCCAGACAATTATTGTTTTGAAGAGTATTTTAGAAGCATAAAATGCTTCGACTTCATTAAAAAGACCAAACAAGAACAGATTTTAAACTGAGCTGCCTTGCATGAAGATCTTGTGGGCTATTTTTTTGTTGGTCTTTTCTGACATTAAAAAAAAAAAGTTGGAATGGAGGTACAGGGCGTGCAAACAAACTGATGTGTGCTTATCTAGAGCTACCAATATGCCAAAATTGAGTATCGCTGCAAAAGTAGTGTGCAGTTTAAACTTACCCCCTCTCTATATTTGCAGAACATACAGGTTCCACAAAGATGAAATCTCTCAGTAGTGACCTCCCATGTGATCTTTCAGTATGTTTCTTGTCATATCAGAAACAGATTTTCATAATGAGATCAGTACTGATTACTCCACAAAAGCCTAGAAGTCCAATTCTTTTTATCAGAACTGGTGCATAGCCACCTAAATTATACATGTTGCAGCTCACATAGCGTAACTGCAGTATAACCCTAAATCCATAGAACCTTAATTCAAAACTACCTTTTGGGAAAGTAGAGTGCTGCAACTTCAGGTTCCAAAGCCTTTAGGTCCTCCAAGTAAATATCGTCAGGCCCCTGATGATGACTTCGCTTGTGCACCCCTGTTAATTTTAACAATAAAGATTAATAAGATGAAGCTATGGAGACACATTAAATACAAACATAATTGTGGAAGATTCAGACCTACTCGTAATATTTATAAATCCAACAGTTTAATTATAGTTTTAGTCAGATAAGACTTTAAATAGGAAAAATTTAAAAGGCACATTTATATTTTTTCCACTATGGCCTCAAATTTGGTAGATCACACTGAAGGAAAGAATCAACACCTTTATAATATACCTTTCTTTTTTGAAGGAGAGTCTATTTTTGCTGTTGGCTTTGTTTCTGGTAAAGGGTCCACCAACAGTCTGGAATGATGATCAGCATCTAATGGCAACGGATCTTGTGGTTCTATGATTGCAGAAGCAAGAGAATCTTTAACATCCATCTGCTTAAGCAGAGGATGAGTTCTTGGCTCAGGTTTCAGTACTGTACAGACAGAATCTTTCACATCATCATCATCTTCAACTTCATCAGAGCTGAGGATAACCCTAAAATGAGTCTTCTCTGATGGAGTAATAGTAGCTGTTCTCGGATGTTCCAGCTTCTCTTTCTTGCTTATCTGAGAAACAAAACTCCAGTCAATCCTTTCACTTCACATGTTTGTTTTATTCTGGTCTAAACATTAAACTTGTACTCATGGTACGAGTCCTGGTCACAAGTAAACTGTGTAAGAATTTAAGCATGTATTTTAGGAACATAAAACATGTCCCATCTTATTAACAAAGTTCCCTGCAACAGAAGCTTTGTACTAGCTTATTTACAAGTTCAGTAAAGACACTGGCATAGAGGAAGTGCTGACTTGAGCAAACCATGGCAAGAAAAATGCATAAATGTGGACATACCATGGCTTCTGTCAGCAGCTGTCCTGTTAGATACTAAATTTACATTATCAAGGCTACAGTTCATCTGGGATAAACTAGAACTTAGCCTAAAATAAAGGAAATCAGTTTCTAAAGTTGCTTTCTTCAGTTTCTACCTGAAAATTCAAATATTTCAGATTTTTACTGCTAGATTTTCTGGAATTACTTTGCTGACCAGCTTTTGAACCCAACAAATCCGACTATTTGCCAACCACAAGGGGGTGCTACTTCCCTATTGCAGCTGAATTATTCTGCAGAACAGCTGAAGGTTTCCAATCCGCTCTTAGGACAAAATTTTAGATATGCCAAAACTCATTTCAAAAAGTTAGAGAAAATAAATAAATTTACCTTGGTCGATTCTGGGAATCCTCCCCATTGCCATTCCATGTGAGATTCAGATCTGAGCAAGCTCTCAGCAGGTTTAACTTCTAGTTCTGAATCACTTTTAGGGCAGACTGGCTCAGAGAAAGGGCTAGCAAATCAACAAGAACAACAACAAAAAAAAGCTACAGTGTTTAAAATGCATTTGTTGTGCAGCTACTGTCGGCAGAGTTTTCTACAGCTTAACAGAGCTTCAATTATTCAACAACATGGCAAGAAGCCCAGCAGGGTTTTCAGACAGTGAGAAATTAGGTTAAAACCAAAATCACATTAAAGGACTTACATAGTGATCACCCTAAACAGATTCCTCCACTGTATCTGCGGTGTAGGTATAAGCTCTCCCTTCATCCCATGTTCCATTTGTCAAAAAAACCCAGAACAAACCAAAAAAAGTTTCTCTAAAAGTAAGACAAATCAGCTTTAAGTTCCTTTCCTCTATAAAAATAATTTAAGCTTGCTATGCCAAGACTTGAGTAACATAAGTCCTGCAAAGCTAACTCTCAAATGCACAAAACATCACCAATTCCCAATGAATGGAAAACAACATTAATAAGATAACTTAGGAGAGGGAAGGGAGATTACTTGAAAGCTTCCTTTAGATGCGTTTGGACTACATGACCTTTTAAAATCCATCCTATTTTTCCTACAGCTGTTATTATCCATAAGTCAGAAACAGACGTCTGAAATTTACCTTAGCCAAGACTACTTTTAAACCGGAAGAACTCACTCTACAAAATGCTAGAATGGTGTGATTTCAAAATCACTTTGCTCTTATGATCTTAGGGAGGAAAGCAAATACAAGAGGTTGTTTTGCAGTAGCAGTTAGTGTTGGGACAGTTCCAAGTCTATCTTTGTTAAGAGGGCAATTATATTGCTCATTATAGAAATGCTGCTCTTTTTATACTTTGACATTCATAGTGTACTTCCATTTGAGGTGGGGTGTTTTTTTAATATATATATATATATACACACACATATATATATACACATATATATATATATGTATATATATATATATACACATATATATATATATGTATATATATATATATACACACACACACACACATATATATATATATATATATATATAAAAATCTCAATATTTGAATGTGCATTATAAGGACTAGAACCGGACACAACACTCCAGGTGTGGCGTGATCAGTGCTGAGTAGGGCAGGATGATCACATCTCTATCTCTGACAGTAACACCCCTGGGGATGCAGCCCAGGATCCAGTCTGCCTTTGTTGCTTCAGCAGTACTCTGCTGACTCCATGTTCAGCTTGTTGCCCCAGATCAGCAAGGCTGCTGCCCAGCCACACAGATCCAAGCCTGTACCAGGCTCCTTGGTTATGTTGGCCCAGGAGAGACTTTATGCTTGTCTTTGCACTTGTTGCACCAGGAGATGTTTCATCTTGATGTAAGAAAGAATTTTACAGTGAGAATAATCATTCACTGGAACAACTTTTCCAGGAAAGTAGTCCCCATCACAGGAGGTTTTCATTTTGTCACTGCTCAGGGTGCTAGATAATCTTATCTAGTTTCCTTTTCCAATAAAAGGTTGGACAAGATGATCTATTAAGGTCCCTCCCAACTTGGGCTGTTTTATGATTTAATACTGAAAATTTTACAGTAACACCTCCAGGTATAGAATTTCTGGATTTTTTTGTGGTTACAAAATTCCTGGAAGAACTAGTTATCTAATGTGGTATGCTATTTGAAGCTTTCCGGAGGCTTGCGGACCCAGAGTTTTGCAACATAATAAAAGACTAAATTGATCATAATTCAGACGGTAAAAATAGACAGTACACAGATCAGGTCACAATCTAATCCGTAAGAATCCCTCATATTACTCAGAGGGATACCATAAAATCCAAGACAGCAGGACATTTAAAAATGTCTACAGTGGCAATTCATCATCTCACTGTCAACTTCCAGCCTTCATCACCCAGGGACACAAAAAGGAAACTATTTAGAGATTTTTTCCCCCCCCTCAGTTTTCCTTTAACATTTTCCTACAGAAATTACATTTTCTGTGCTGTTAGAAGGGCTTATTTGAAGTAACACATTGACAAAAATACATGTACATATTTGTTGTCAGGAAGCATATAAATTAATTTTTCCTATGTACCAACTAATTTGTTCTGCCTATATCACAAGTCAGCTGGAAGCCACACAGACATATTAACCTGTTTCTACATCTAATTCTTAATATTCAGCAGTACTTGCAAAAGAATGAATACTTTGGGGCTTTGAGAATCTAAGTCTGTTCCACTCTCCCCAAAGTTTTCCATTGTCATTCTCAGGGAGAAATCTTTAGTTAAAAGGCCCGTGCCTGTAGCAGTGATCTAGTCATGCTAACAATGCTTGTTAAAGCAAGAAGAGCATCGATAGTATTAGGTATCAAACACTTAACGGTTATGCTTTTTGGTTTTATTATAGTGAGTAGGACAAACAGAAGCGTACTCATTGAAAAGACTTGGGCTATTATGCTCCCTTCTGAAGAGCAAGACAACCAACCTCAACTAAAAGTCAGTTAGCTTTTTCAGCTCTCCAAGGACATTAGTAAAACCTCCCACTTCTCTTTCACTGTATGACTGTTACATTATAGAATCTTTCTTTGGTGGCTTAGGAGAAATAATTATATGCAAAATTTCTCTTCCTCTAAAGAGAGAATCCCCCACCTAATATCCCCCCCACCCCTAAGAGGGAAAGGAAAATTGTCAATTTCTCTGTTACACCCCAACCTGTACTGGATAGCTTCTTGTTTAAAACAAACAAGCAAACAATAAAAAATAAATGTAAAGAAACCAGGTATCTCACATGATACACAGTCAAGTTGTTAGAGCAGAATATCCCCTAAATATATAAGCAGGAGGAGACAGCACTGAAAAGGGATGAATTATGCCTCCCAGACGTAACCTGCTAGTGTATGTTAGCTAGAGTTTTATAAAGTGAAAAGGAGTATCAGCCTACCTGGATGAAGAACTCTATGCTACAATTAGCTGGGTGATATAATCCATACAACACCATGTCAGTCCTCAGGGTCAAACACTGTGACTGCTTTTTCAGTCACAAACCACAAACCTTTGGGGAACATTTGAAGACTACATCTCATTAAGTACAATTGAGGATGTGGTTGTCAGCCCAAAACATAAAAAGGAATGATAATGAGATTTCCTGTCCAACTGCTTCTGTTCATTAACAAACTATGCACTGGGGCAATTAGCAGGCACCAAGATCGGTGCGGCACATTCACTCTATAGAAGAGCAGGCACCTGTGCACCAAGCAGCTAACACGCAACAATGGATATCACACAAGGCTGACCAGTAATTCTCACTGACACTATGAATGTATCTGCTATGAGGTAGAGTCCTTGGTCCTACTGAAAAGGAGTAGAACTAGACACTCACCAAAGAGTTAAGACTAATCAAGATACTGCTCAGCACGTTTTTTTATATATATATATATATATAAAAATACATATGTCCTTTCCTATGCCAAATGTTCAGAAAAAGCATGAAATTTACCTCAAGTACTACTGCATACAGAATGCTTTCTTACACAAATAGAGACTGATGTTAGAGTGGTGCAATCCAAAGCATGAGCTTTGAAAAAAATCTAGAAACTGAATGCAAGAGGAATATCCAGAGATACCAGAACTAGTAAATCCTCTCTTCTGAAGTACAATATGATTCAAGCTTAGGATCTAGCTTTACATTGAGTAATTTGCATTATTTCACCTGGCAAATTCTAACTTACACACTCAACAATTCTGCTTCATGGCAGATCAAGTATTGCTTATGCTAGGGTGAATCATAAGGAACATATTGATTTTTCATACTCCTCTCAGCCTAAGGAAATCTTACTAACTGTATTCTCTCTCTTTAATAGTGAATTTTAATAAGAAGAGGGCAGTTTTTATTCAAGAAAAAAAAAAAAAGACAAATTTTGTTTAATACATAGAGTATTAAAGTTCCAAATAAGTATCAAATTTGCTGCATTTGATATCACAAAAGTTAAGCATGCTTGATAGTTTTACAGATCAGGGGGAAAAAAAATTAATTAAAAGGCACATTAATTTTTTTAATAGTCACTCATGATTATACATATGACATCACAAATTGACTTACTTCTCCAGAGGGGACCAGTCTCCATCAGATAAAGGGTAATGATCCTTCGAGTGGTAAATCAAAGATTCTTTTTGTTCTTCACCCTTTGGTGATGAATTTGACGATCCTCTGTGGAGATACACGTGACATTAAAAAAGCCAGCTATAAGAAATCTGCATTACTAATCCAGTTAGAAAAGTTTCTTATATGTTATTAAAAATCCAAGATCAAAAGAAAAAAGTGTATAGCTTAAAAAAATTCATTGCTTGCAACACACCTTTATAAAAATTTAAATGTATATAAAAATATTAATACCTGAAAATATTACAAGAATTCAAAAACCTACTACTCTTGACACATAGTAAGTTAATACTGAAGAATTCACAATAACATAAGTGGTATCATTCTATATAGCCAGCTTATACTACCAAAACCCTAAGATGAACATAAATACTTACACATAACCTTCACTATGTAAACCTCAGAATCACAGCAGTTATATAGAAAAGGTAGTTTTGACAATGCACTTTGACTGCACATTTCACAAATTAAAACCAGTAAGAAAACAGAGGTAGGTACTAGCCCCAATTTACCCATGAGATTACAAATTAACACAAACAACAAAAAGTAGCTAGAAGTACTATACTGTTCTGAAAAGCGTAGTACTCCTATACAAAACCAAAAGTTTTAGGTTTTTTGGGGGGTTTTTTTGTGTTTTTGTTTTGTTTTGGGTTTTTTTTTTTGCTCTGGGAAGTCTACTCACTATCTGTAACAACACAAAAAAACCCAACAAACAAAAAACCCCAAACAAAACCCAAACAGTAAGACTCTTTGAGACATGCACTGCACTTTACCCAGAAGACCCTTTTAAATACTTCCATCCTAAGTACCTCAGATCCTTTTACAGATTTTTGAATTTAATTGAATAAATACCTATTCTCAGGATACAACTAACTTGTTTTGAGGTTAGATCAAGGGCATCATGGCTAAACACTGGATGGAATACAAGGAAGACAAGCCTGGAACTTTAGTGTAAAATGTAATATAAGTTATTTTAAGCCATCATTATGAAGGAAAAAATAAACATTATTTTTCTCCCATTAGCAGCACAGTTGCACTGGACCTATATGGGAATACTAATGCTAATTTCTCTTATGGATGGAGAAAAGGAAAGATTTTAACATTATTTATTCAAATATGTAAATATTTAGATTTTACTATTATATCTAAATCATAGCTAGGAAAAACAAAGGACATATTTTAAGAAAAGTTGCAAAAACACTTGGAAATGGATTTTCCCAAGGAACAGGAAACAGCTTGTTTTCTGCTTTATAAGAATAGAACTAGATAAGACATTACATACTGGTACCTGTGCCTAAATTTTTGACCTTCCTGTTGGAACATCAAAATCCCTCTTCCTTTCCCAGTTTCAATTTGAAACCTGAAGCTATGTCTAATAATAGCTAAGTTTCTATTTCTTTTTTTTTTTCTTTTTTTTTTTCCCCCCTCTTTGTTTTTTTCCCCAGAGCCACATGTTTGTAGCTAAAAAAACCCAAACTTGCTGATATCACCTTACATCCTTACAGGATGTGAAAAGAAAGCTTATGAACTTTTTTTCCCCAACTGTATCTTTAGCTAGGTAGAAAATGGTGTACGTCTATTGCAAGGCATTTTATTTCCTGCCTTTGTAGCCTACTGGAATGAATGTGTATGAACGCCACTAACAGATACAATAGCCATGAAACTACTGTCTCTGGGCTTCTGTTACTACAATCTATTTTTTCAGTCCTGCATTTACTTGCTACTCACAAGAAAACAGCTTTATTTCCCAAAATGCATTTCTACTGCTGTTTCTGGTGTGTATATATATATATATATAAAAATAAAGAAATGTGGTTTAAAAACAAAAAACCTTTCAAATCTTTCATTCTAAAGGGTACAAAAAACCCAGAGTAACCTTTATGGAAACACCACGGTCTGTTCAGCAGTGACTAAATATTTGACATTTCAGTCAAACCTACAATTTTTTATTCCTCTCTAGTCAAATTAAGGTAATTGCTAGAATAGCAATTTGAATTCTAAATGCTGGATGAAGACAGCCATTACTGGCATAACATTCCTAAATTCTTTGTATATTTGTAATAACTTATTAAATAAAAAAAAAATAATGTGGGTTTTTTTTCCTCTATTTGATGGTTATTTTTATTTTTGACGGTTTCACTATAACAAGTTATTGTTGTCTTAATACTCTCACACTGAAGGCTGGACAAAGATCTTACTTTTCTTAAACTGAGAAAGAAGGAAAAATCTTAAACCAAACAAAACGCCAAACCAAACAAAACACAGCAGTAAATAGCTAAATGACAATTCCTTGACATACATATGACAATAAAAAAATAAGGTACATGAATTAAGAAAGGCACAGACATTCTAGAAAACACTTTAAAAACTGAATTGGTTGTGGTTTATTGATCATTGTTGTGACAACAGTTAGATTAATGTTTTTCTGTTGCACTAACCTTTGTGATTCGGACTTACTAAATTTGAGACTCCCTTGAAGACCCATACTGAAGTTTTTTCAGTTATACTTTGTTCTCTTCTACCAAAGCATTCTTCCAATTCCCAGAACAGATCTTGAATTTATTCAGACAGTACCACATTTAACATTAGTGCTGTCCAATAAAGTAGCTAGTTTTGTCTAAAAACAAAGTCCACTTTTTTGTTAAGCAGGCTAGGAAACTTCCACAGAAGTAGAGCAGTCCTTTCCCTGGATTTTAAGCATTTATATGCTTGATAGCTTCCTTCTATTACTATAATCTTTCCTACTACTCACATAAAAGCTTCTTCAGCTTATTAGTACATGCTGTCACTTTACTGCAAATTCCACTTTACTAATAGTTTATCCACTTCAAACGACAGGACTGACTTTTTTCTTTTCCCCCTTTATGACTACACACATGTAAAGAATCCTCTTTACTAATGTAAAGGAGCATTCATTTATGTAGTTTTCAGTTACCAAATTAAAGTTCAAGTTATAGAGAAGTCAAATTGAGGCATTCCACACTGCAGTTTATGTAGAGGTTATCAAACATGCTAAAAGGCCACTCTGCCTCAAGAGAGAAATTATGCTGAAACTTCTCAGTCACACAACAGATCATGACAACATTTCATCACCAGAATGGGCTTAATTGGATTTCATGTGCGTAACAAAATGGCCAAACTGAAAGGATTCTGTAGAGATATGGAAGATAATGGTTTGGAGTTTTGTTTGTCTGTTTGAAGAAAAGCCTATCCAGAGTCTACTGAAACTTATGCATGACTTACATAGAGGAAAGGTACAAACTACCTTTGAGAAGTCGGTGATAACAATGAAAACAGACAGCAAGTATTTGATAGTTTACCTTAGGGGTTGAACACTTTTTTCATCATCTGAACTTATTTCCATTTCAAAAATCTCTTCGGTCCCAGCAGAAGAGATCTGATCTTCCTTCCTGCTATCCTGTTTGTATTTCTTTCTTCTTCTTTTTTTCTTTTTCACAGAACCTGGGGTGAATACAGTCTCTGTTTCTACAGAGTGTGGAATTTCTGAGTTTGTACATGTCCTCTCATTTTCACCTGATTTCAAATGATTGTCGGTGTCTTTAAAAAACTGGTCTTCAGTGGGTATTGGAGATGTTGCCAAATAGGCAGGAACCTTTTCCTAAGCAGAAATAAAAAGAAAATAGAGAACAGAATAATTTGTTTACTTTGTTTTGTGCATACAGGATAGTTGTGGGCTAGATTAATCCTTGCATCTATATTTAGACATGAAACCATACAATAGCCCAGTGGTATGAGGCTGATACACAGAAAGGAAACAAGTTCACTAGGGGGATTATAAAGTTCAGAAAAATGAATGTTAGTATTCTTACAGTTTCAGACATACACAATTTTTTGCTATACATACACATATTTGCTATACATATACACAATTTGTTTTGCTAGCAAAACAAATACCCAGTCAGAGGAATGTTTTTGAAATAATCTGCCCTTGAGCACACCAGTTCTATTCATGTTTAGTAAATGTGTTAATAAAAATAGGCTCATTAAATCCACTGCTGTCTATTTTGAAACAGATATATAGAAAGGTGGAGGTTGGAAGGGATATCTGGAAATCTTCTGGTTAAATCTTGTGTTAAAAATAGGGCCTTAGGTTATGTTATCCAGGGCCCTGTCAAGCCAAATGTTGAGTATTTCCAGTGAGGGAGAGTCTACCATTTCTCTAGGCAATCTATTCCCGTGTTACATTGTTCTCATAGTGAAGGATTTTTCTCATATCCAGGTGGAATTTCCTCCTTATGCACTTTATCCCTTATCACCAGGCACCCTTCTGAAGGGAGTGCCTCCGTCTGCTCTATAACTACCTTGTAGGTATTGCAAGACTGTGGTTAGAACCCCCTGAGTCTTCTAGGCTGAGCACAGCCAATTCCAGCAACTGTTCTTCCTATGTCAACTTCTCCAAACCTCTGACCATCTTTGTGGCTCTCCACTGGACTCCATCTAATTTTCTATGTCTCTACTGAACTGGGGAGACCAGAAGTTGGTCTCTCTCCCAAAACTGTGTCCCTGGTTTGGCCTAACAAGTACTAGGCTGAGTGGGACAATACCACATCCCTCCATGTGCTGGCTGTACTCCTGCTGATGCAGTCTTGGACACATGTGCCTTCACTGCTGCCAGGGCACACTGCCAGACTTTACAACAGAGCTGTATTTCATCCTGTCAGACCCCAGCCTGTACTGCTGTGTGGGATTCTTCCAAACTAGATGCAGGCCTTCACATGTATCTTGGTTAAACACTGTGAATCACATTGGTCTGGTCTCACTGCCTGTCAAGTTGTCTCTCTGTGGCTCCTTTTCTGGCCTGTATACTTCTCCTCCCAGTTCAGTGTTACCCACAGAATTGGAGAAGATGCATTCATCTTGTCACCCATGTCAGACACTATTTATGCAAAATATCGTTCAAAAACTCAACTATAATTTATTCACATTAAAACCAATAAACAACCTTCAACTAATTACAACTCATTGCCCTTTGAAGAACAATTCAAATGAAGGAAAAGCTTTACCAATGAACTGGGGTTTATTTACATCATAACAAGAAACTTAAAAGATATTGACATCTAGACTGAAAGAATCTGCATAGCAAGAAGGGTAAGTTATGGAGGAGCTCAATTTCACAGTAAGAATAGAACTAATTAGCCTGTTATTTTTTCAGGACTCTTATGCAGATCAGTCAGGAACTACACTGTGATCAGAAACAGCCTGAGCACTGATACTACTTTTGATATGTTCAAAGTCTGAACTGCTATTATTTAATATTAATTTCTCCATTGAGTTAATAATTACAGACCAAGTCTTGTTCCACTGGTTGTAAAGTGGCAAAAGGACAACAGCCTTATAAAGCACTAACGACACACAGATTTCAAAAAACCTCCAGATAAAAATCATAGCACCTAAAATACTTAATATTCTATACAATTAGTGATAAATAATCCAGAATAACAAGACAAAATTAAGAAATAAGAGGAAATGTTAAAAGAAAATTGGCTGAAAAATCATGCCTAGAAGTTACATAGTCCTGATTTACGTGAATTGTGGCATGGTGTTACTTTTGAACGTCAAGATGTGAAAACAGCAGAGACTGACCACTTGAAAGAACCTTTCTGAATCCATCAAGAACTCAATGAGAGCTTTATCATTTATTTATACCTTAAGCATAGCTTCAAGAGGTGACCGCAAGGACATGTTGATCAGTAGCAGAAATACTGAGGAAAAAAATGTCTAAAAGCACTAAAGCAACTCAGCCTTCTGCTTTGTAGCCAACTCTATCATTTTGGCATGCACTGCCAGCTTTCCGGAACACATTATACACAGATAAGACACTCCTGTTATAAATTAAAATATACTAAGCAAGTGCACTAGCTCCTTTAAAACACTGTACTGGGGACAAAGGCAGTGCTAATCACCCTTGCTCTCTGAAGGTCTTAAGACTGATCAGTTCCTATCAATGGCTGACACAGCCTACATTTATAAAAAATTGCTTTCAGTTTTGATTTTAATCATGGAGTATGCTAAAACAGAACCCAACCTTCCTTTCTCGTAAGTGCTATGAATTCCTAACCCCAAGTTATCATTTAAGTTCTTAATGCTTATATAGTCCTTCCACTTGAAAATTTATTTAACTGCTTTCAAAATGAGAGCTTCATTCATCCCTCACAGTAAACAAGTAGCATCCTACACTAAAAAGTGGATCAAACTCATTTCCTTGAAAGACACTGATTACTATTAACAACAGGAAATTAACACTTCAACTTTCACTTCACTAAGACAAAATTTTTTTCTCTCTCCTCTAGCTCATTGTTTTCATTAAACTTTTTGGAACTTTGTATTTAGAACTTTTTGCCTTCTGTCTTGCTGAAAAATGCCAACAGATTCAACAGTGATCAAAATCGAAGCTCAGGACCGACAAATGTGCTTACATAGGTCCCAAATCCTTAGGAAATCAGACTAAAAATAAACCATTATTCCTGTTTTTCAGAGGCTCATTAGCTTCCAGCTGCAATAAGTTCTTAGGAAATTACTTATTATAATATAAGAAGAATTATCAAGTTGAAGAAGTTATGGTTAACTGGTAAAAGTTTCATAGACAAAATTATGAAAAACTGTGCTAAAAATTATAAGACATTAAAAATATGCCAAAATAGAAAACCTTTATTAGTACAGAAGTCAGTAGCACAAGCTATAAGAGTTTAAGGCAAGAATTATTATAAGGCACTGCAATCTGTATAACTGAAGTCAACAAGAATAAATCTACTAAAACAATTTATTTTAAATTTAACAAATCTTTCAAATAATGCTCTAATAAAAAAGAGAATTAATTTATTATTACTGGTAGCAGAACTGTACAATGCATCTTGGCAAAATATGAAAGTGATGTTAAGATTCAAACACAGAAAACCTAGCTTTCACAAAAGTTACAATATTAACAACACCATATTAAGCCTTTTTAAGACATTACTCTTAATACTTCATCATAGCCCTCATGAAGCACAAAGCCCTTACATTTTCCTCCTCAGTTTCTTGTACAAAGAAAGCTTCTCCATTGTCACCCAGTTTCATATGAAGATCAACAGCATCGCCATTAATTTCTATATCAATCTGCAGAAAGAGACAGTTTAATGTAAGTAATACATCATAGGGGAAAGCATTGACTTCAAGGCTCACTTAGCTCTGACAGTAAACTTTGTTCCATTGTATAATCACGACTTTTTCTCCTCCCTCCGTTTTTTGAAAGAAGTCTGTTATAATAAAGGTCTTTATTTCCTTACCCTGCAAAAAACATCATGCTCTTAACAGAGACCCTAACACCTACAAGAGAGATTGAAAAAAAAAAACCAAACCAAACCAAACCATCTGAAGATTGAATCTTGTTCAACTAATTTAGAAAGCTAGAAGCATAAATAATAATCACTAATCTAGTCTTTATTTTCTGGAAGAATGATTGAAACTGTTTGTGTTCATATGTTTAAAGCTCAACCTGAACTGGGGCCTGGTATAAATCAGAGTCCTTGATACCAAAAGTTCAAGACAACAACCTGGAAGCCTCCTGGAAACAGCCTTTGTCTCAAAGGGATAGAGATTCGCTACCATTATTTCCACAACTCAGTTAACGTTGTTTCAGATTTTCCTGCTTGTGAGTTTATGGGGATATGACATAGGACCACAACCCTTCTGCAGCCATAGTGCTTTCATCAGAGAAAGCATGTATTTATTCTCATAAAGGTACTTTAACTTAGATTATATTGCACAGGAGGGAGAAAGTACTCTTCCCCACGTGTATGAAATAAAAGAAAAAACACAAATGTCTTTCTAAAACCAAGATACAACTATTTTACTACTTCTTTGTGAAATCTTGGGCATCAAGTTATATTCCATTCCAAATTTTTCCAAGCAAAATGTGTTCACTCAGATAAAATTACCATTAGATAAGCATATTTACTGAAAAATAAGGTATCTGTATATATGCATTTAGCCTAACTAATTAAAAATAATCAAATACATGTCAGATGGAAACACAATGAACTTGCCTTACTGCAGAGAATTCCAATAGCATTTCAGGTTATATATAGTTTAGACACTTTTATCAAAAGGACACAAGTTAAATACTGTAATTGCTATGAGATATCCAAGACGTATATTACTCAAGTTCTAGTTTACTGCCAATACAAAAGAAAAAATTACATCCCAAGCCATACAGCTAGTATTTGTGATATGAACATTCATATTCATAGTTAGTTATCATGATATGAAATGGCCAGTCAAAAAGAGGACTAATTTAATATTAATAACATGGACAGCCAAGAAAAAATATACCACCACAGTGCTAAGACAGTATCTATGTATCCTAATACACTCTGTTATTTGTCCACTTATGATAATAAAACCATTAGCCAAGGAAGCCCAGTCATAGGTGATGATCAGATTACAGGTAGATAACCAAACATGCATGGACACTATACCTAAATCCTTAAGATAACATCTTTTCTTTTTCCCCACAAGAACTGAATGGTTTTGATCACTTAATTGTATTTATTTCACTACTAAACACAGTTTATTCTTAAAGTACTTTCTTGAATTTCCAATTCAGTAACATCAGTTTAAAAAACCACCAAAAACTTACCTTAGTGTTTCTTTTTTTTCAACCTTTCCTTTATGCTGATTTAGACAGACAAACATCTCAAATTTTAGCACCTATACCTCATACTGGTCTCTGGAAACTTCAGCATATATCTTAAGTACAGCGTTGAAGCACAGATATGTGTATTCTATGTTCCCATACATCCTACCAATTGATCTTAGCTTCCTAACATGACAGAGAAAAATGGATACACAACACAATAATAAACCTTCAACTGACAACTGAGAGAACACTCAAATGCAGAATGGCAACTCCAAGGATGAAGGGAGCAAGAAACAGCAGACATCCTCCACTCAAGCAAAAGCTGAGAATTATGCTGACAGCCTAGTACAGCAAGTACCAAGAGTAGTTGTTCCTACTGTTCAACAGTTTTTCAGAGATACACAGAAGCTGAAATCCTCTCAGATTTGGTTCAGCTTCTCAGAAGTGTAAAGACATTTAGCAAACTCAAGTTTCAGGTCAATCCTGTTGTAGGTGTATCTTGCTTAGACATCAGAAGAAGTGCAGCTATTCCACCTCTCTTGACCTTGCAGAAAAACTGTAAACTGTTGCAGAATTGTTAAAAAAATCAACTTTGTCATCAGCGTGCTTATTAAGAAAAACACTAGCAAGTGGAAAATCAAAACAAAAAATTAAACAGGAAAACTGGTGCTAGCCTATGTTACGATGATAAACTTGCAACTTTAACGTGTGTAACTCCCAATACAGGCTCTTAACAAAAAAAATGCCCTAACATAACCACTCTTTTAGCTGTGCTTTATTCTCTTTTTACAACCAAAATATAAAGATGGGGGTAGTTTCCTCCAGTGTGTTTTTACTTCTTAGAAAAGCAGCATATAATCCCGAGGTTTTACTATCTGTTTAAATCAATCCATTCTTTGGTAGCACACCCCCAGGCAGTACTGCCATACACAGTACTCCTTACTGACAATAATGTGTCCCCCCACAATAGGACCATTTTCAGTCAAATTTACAACCCAATCCAACTCACTCCCTAGGTAAAATTACTAAAGTCTATGAGAGGGCATAGCAGGACAATCTGCTCAGGTAGCACCAGGGTCCCAGACTGGCTGGACAGGGAAGTGTACCCGGCTCTTTTTCAAATACGCCCACATAGGAATGAAACTTCAGTCCCAGTTTTTATTTGCTTGTGGACATTAACAACTGCATTTTCTACTGCATATCAGCCTTGAACAGAGCTAACAGGGAGTAATATTTATGATAGGTCACCAACCCTTAAGACATGCTCTGTTTGTCCTCCACCCATTCCAAAAATAGCTGCTTGCAACATCAGAGACCAGTAAATGGCATTAAGCATTTCTTTCCCAGCATACTTAAACGTAAATAAATAGCCATATAAACATTGTAAGACTGTGAAGTCTGTATGTTGTACTGTTCTTTCAGCAGAGCTCAAAAGCTGTCAAAGCTTTTCTTTCACAGTATTTTTTTGCAGACTCCTTAGATTACCACAGGAAGTTCTGTTTTGCATTCCAAAACTATCACTCCATACAGCATATATGAGAAACTGCTCTGTACTAAATCAGCCTGCTAACTGGGTATATGTGGGGGGCTGGGGAAGGAAGGAAGACAGAAAAAAAAAAAGGGAATGCATTGGTATTCAAAACTTTGTTTTGGCCCACTTTCTGAACTTACCACTTTTTCTTTAGAGCGCAATACACCAAGCTTCCCAAATCGGACATGAAAAGGAGAACACTGGTATGTACCATCCTGCTGCCGGACCACAATGACATCAATGCATCCTGAAAGGGTTGCCTGATTAATGCCTTTGTACAGCTCCTTCACAGTAACCAGGACTTGTCCTGCAAGTTGTCCTACGTAGTTCATAGTCTGAGACTAAGGGAGAGGAAGAAAAAAAAAGCAGACATATTAAAACCGTAAAAAGTTTTTTAAAGTAGTTTAAAAAACCCCCACCTAAATATATGTTCAATGTCATTTCCCAATTACCCTGGTTACTGTAACAAGCTTTACAGAAATGCCTTCAAGAGTCAACAGAATTTTGAGCCAATTCTTATATTACTAAGTCTTCAGAGTTATAAAACCTAATCTTAATCATTTATCAACTTTAATCTATGACTATTTAAATATTTTAAAGTAAATCTTGAAACATGTCATTTTTAAACCCCAAAGCCTAGATTCAAGTGATGCTTAATTGCTCAGATAAGCTAAAAACACAAATTAATTCTCTGAAGATTGCCAATTTAGTACAACCGATGCTCTACTGAAAAATGAAGATAACTGTACATAAGGATACAAAAAAAAAAATCAGTCAGGAAAAGTTACAGAGTGTGCACTACATGTAACTTCCTTTATAGCTCTGTATTTTAAAAATGGCAGTCACCTTAAAGAAGTTATCAAAAGGTCTAATGGGAGACAGAAGAGTTTGAGAATGAGTGTGGAGAAAACATACAGAAGAAATCCAGTTTTCCTGTATAAGGAAAGCACAACACTAGTGAATTTATTTGCCATGACAAAAGTATTAAAACATCTTGCAACATAAGAGTCATGAGATTGTAAAAGCCTTTCTTGAAAATACCTGCCATTGACCTTCAGAACGTAAAACTGAGATGAGCAACACTTGCACCTGCGGTAGATGATGACAGATTACTCAAAGTTACTGAGACTCTCTCAGTGACCTTTGATTAAATAAAACTACAGTAAGTATCATCTATAGTTATAATGTATACTTCTCTAAAAAGCCTAATGAAGCTTTTGGGTACCTACATTTAAAACAGCTGCTGAAGTAAAATTTGCTCTGTGAATACAGTGAACCTAGCAACATGACCTTTGTCCTGAACACACCTCCTATCCACAAGAAGCAGATGAGTTACCAGGGAACAACCATTATTTCCACAGAAATTACACCTAAAGAATAAACATGAAATTCCAAATGCTACACTTTTATGTGAGAAAAACAAGTCTTAACCAAGTTTACACACTCATGCAATATATAATTTTAAGTGTAGAGTTATCTTACCCACTACATACTTTTCACAGGTTTTACAAAGTTCCAGTCAACAGAAAACAAATGTTACAGGTTTTTTGTGGTTGGTTGTTCATACTCCTGACATCAGAAAATTGAAAAAGAACAAAATGTAGTCTAGGTGAAGGAATCTTACTAGATGAGAGTGGGGAGTTCAGGACAGAATACAAGGAAAGATAGATGCCCCCAACAAGGTTATGCTATAGGTAAACAAGATAACACATACAATCACTTATCAAACATTCTGTTTAATCCATCAAAAATACTTAAGTGACTGAATGAGTTTTGAATGACTGCAAGTCTTTCAGACTAAGAATCCAATGTGAACTATGACAGCCAGTAAGAAATGAAGTCCAAAGATTTCTCAGAACATCTGAGTTTTAACAGAAAGAGGAGGGAAAACTGGTCTTCTAATGGAAACCTACATGCAACCCTTCCTCAATCTGCCCTCTCCTACCTCCTACCCAAAAGACTGCTACAAACTCATTTCAAATATATCCAAGCAATTGTATGCCTCTGAAGTTAAAGGTACTATCTGGGAGGACAAAGAGCCACTGCAAACAAGCAAACCACACAACACTGAACACAAAGCAAGGCTTAAATTATAAAAATTCTATTTTGGCATAATATTTTTACAAAACATTGTATTTGTCTATTCACTGATCTATTTTATTAGCCTCTGAACAAGGGTTAGGATTTTTCTTAATGCCTCTAAATAAAACCATATTGCACTACGAGAGTTCTCCCTCCTGATACTGCTTTCATTATCTAGGTAATTATTTCTGTTGTGAGCCTTCAAAGTCTTCCTTACAGTAGTGCAGGGAATATTGCATTCATTCAAAAGAAAGCTACTTTTGTAGCATCTAACAGTAGCAATATAATTGTAAACATGCAGGAAATCTAAAACTACTTTCATAAACTTAGAGCAGCTATGGAATTATTTTCTCCACCTCAGGCCTAACATGCATTACCTAATCACATTTATAATTTTGGGAAGAAAAAAATATAAACATTTCCTCTCCAAAAGATTTAAAAAGGAAGATGGGGGTTTTCCAATACAGACAAAACTTTTGAAATTATCCACAGATTCCCTGTGCTAGGTAACATAAGAGAATTTGTTCCTGTTGTTTTTGTACAATGTGGTTGATGAAGGCAAAAAGAACAGTGTCATTGCGTGACTAATGAGATTAGCAGAATGGACTCTCCATCAACACTGGTGATTAATAAAATTCAGTTTCATCTCTAAGTAGTTTGATGTAGAACTATAAAACTGACTGCTTGCTAATGAAATAATAGCTCACTCTTGCTAAAAAGAGGAGGTCTCACTTCAACCTTTCTTCATCTGACCCTCTTAATGAACTGATTTTAGCTCATGGACACAGCTGGAAGAAGTCTTCACATTTTGTTGTTGTTGTTTGTTTCAGCAGGTTAGTAAATTAGATTAGCTCACAAAGAAGAACATGACAAACACCAGAGAGTCATGAGGCACAACAGCAGCACCAAAGAGCTAGGGGGGAAAAAAAAAAAAAATGCTAGGGCAGGGAACTGAACATCTTCCTTTTCACAACCGAGAGAGGTATTTGCTCCATTTCATGGAACTGTAACCCAAGACAGAAAGGCAGTAATATCTCTGCTTTACTGTTTAAGCAATTGGTCTTCCCCTACAATGACAGTCCTCTTTATTCTCAATCTTAGGAAAAATTCTCTAACACACAGTCATTATCATTCATGGCTATACCTTGGCTGCTTCCAGAAGTCTATGGTATTGGCTTACAAAGAAAAGTTGATTTCATGTCACCAAGGAGACTGAATTTGTTAAATGTTTGGCACAATCAGGAATAGAAGTCCTTATTAGTCTCCATTCCATATATTTAATTTCAGTGAATAGGACTTGAGAAGTAGACATTAGCCAGGAATTCTCTATCATTTAAGTAGCGACTGTTTAAAAGATCAGAATTTCACACCAACTGCTATGAATTGAGTTCAGTTGCTAAATAATCTCATTTTCCTCACATACATACTAACTGACCTTGTCTAACCACAGAAAATCACAAAAAAAAACAGGACTGAAGCATTCACCTATTTTGCATATATTCTTGCTTTCCTATAGTGAGTTATCTCATAGATCTCACATTTCTGTAGCTCACAGCACAGCCACTTTTATGATCATACATAAACAGAATAATCTGTTACATGTGAAAGAGTTATGAACTTTTGAACCTACTGAGTATTAAAAACAATGTTTATAAGGAAAGAAGTTTTTTATGATCCAAGTCTTAATGCAAACATTGTTTCATACATTGTAAGCAAACAAAATTGTAGAACAGAAACTAATGTATATTATTGCTTATCAGGTTGTAGTTCAGCTTTTAACATAATGTTCACTTTGTAAAGATAAACATGTTATTTAAGAAGGTTCAAACTGCAGCAAGCAAATGATCAAATAGAAGTAAAGTGTCACTACAAACCTGAGAAACATGAGATGTTTAATTTACCTCAAATGTCAATAGAACTCCAGCTAGGAGATTTTAAAATTTTGAGGGTTTTTTTGCTTTAAGTTTTATTGTATATTGTTGAAAAACTTGTGGTGAGCAGTATTGAATCTGACTGTAGCAAGGAACAATGTAAAATGTCATTGTGTTAATCCTCGCAAGTGCAATAGATATAGTCTGATCACAGAATAACCAGTAAAACAAAGTATTTCCTTGATATTTCATGCTTAGTAAACGTTTGCTAAATGTCATTGTCTGAAAGCAGAGAAAACCAGAGAGGAGTACACCTTCATAACCTGTTCTAAGAACCTAAAAAGCATGCCAATTTCAAGTGCTACAATTCAAGGCAGAAGTCTAATGTACAAGACAAGCTAAGAAAGGGCAGTGCAGCAATATTTCACAATACTGTTTAGCTTTTAAGTTTTATTTATTTTGATATCCAGAGTATATACATTACCTGATGCAGTCAAATTCCAGAACACCGTACAAAAGCTGAAGTTAATGTAGCTAACTACTGCTTATTCTTCCAGGATAGCAAATTAAAACACTATTAATACCTAGGGTCTCACAGCAGAAAAATATGTTCTGTGACTTTTGAAGCTCCAGAGATTGATTTTTTTTAATGTTCGTGCAATACTACCTGGTTTGGAAAAAATCTTATAGTTGAATATATTAATACTACTAAGCTAAGTGCAACTGTAATTGGAATGGAGGAAAGGATCTCTCTGTCCTATATCATAAAAAAGATTATTTTCTGGCAAGAAGCCATTACACTGCAAAAGGCAAAAAGTGAAACAGAGAGAGAGAGAGAGAAACCATAACAATAAATACAAAATAAGAAAATATCTACTTTGGAAGTTCAAGAACTAAAACCAGAATTCTGTGCCCACATCTATAAAACACTTAAATCGATTAAACTAAAATTAACCCTGCATATGTTTGTTGATTTCCTCATGTTACAGCAATGAGGAATAGAATGGCTCTCAGAAATAATGACTAAACAGCACTACAGCTCAGATTAAGTATCTAACTTGCTCTACATGATAGATGGCCAAATTTTCAAAACTTACCGCCACAAAATGCTTACATTAGCATAACTTGATCAGGAGGTTTTGTGGATAGGAATTATATCTACGTACCATTAACAAATATGTTATTTTGGCTGCTATAAAACCAACACCTTTTCTTGAACAACTGTATGTTATTCAGTAATATCCATATACAAGTGCAAGATATAATCAAAAGACTGTCCACAAATTTGTGTTTTCTGTGAATTTGGAGTACTGCTTTAGTAAAAGTAAACTGCATTTTTTGTATTCTTAAAGCCAACACCTTTTATACAGGTGCACTCCTGTGAACATGAATACTACAGATGTCCAGTTCAACAACAGAAAAAGAAGAGTGCAAGTTACTCAAAGGTAAACTATCAGGTTGCTCTAGAGCAGAGATACAGCTTTAGAGGGCATAAACTGCTGCAAAAAAAAGTGTTACTTAAATGTAGATCTTTGCTTACAAGAGAGTACGTATTTATACATACCACTTATTTTGAGATACATTTAGAGGATTAAGAGATAGTCTAATGCCACATGATGTAAACAGTAAAGAAGTTGCATTTGTTTCAAGAGATTAGGTAGGAAAACAAAACAAAAAACATGCATAGCAATGGCTTTCCTCAATTTATTTCATCTTGCCTATATTTGCATGTATATATATTTATGAGGCAGGAGCTTTCCTTAACCAGAGAAAACCTTCAATAAGTGTTTTACTAGTTTCTATTTTGTACCCTGAAAAGATTGGGGTGGGGGCTGGGGGATAATAACCATGTGAAACAGGACCACTGTAGCATCAGGTCTACTCAGCAAAAACAAGCAAACAAAAATGTCTTTGCTCCTAAGTAAAGATTTTAATTGGTGTTTAGGATTGCTCCTAGTACTGCACAGTGCACTCATGGAACAAAAATGGGAAACAAAGTAAGTCTGTTGAATGCCTAATTAAAGTCTTACACATACTATGAAATACAGGCAATCAATTTTTATATATTTTACCTATGCTATAGGAAATTACATACCCATAACTTAGCAATCAATCTGTCAAACTCACCAAGATTCCAGAAGGAACCCTTTCATGGACAGCAACACTGCTATTGAAGTCATCGTCAAAACCATCCTTTTCTGAGAAATGCATCCCAGAAAACAGAAAACTAACTTTCCACAGTACAGGTAAATGTAAAGCTTACAGCCATAACGGAATGTTGTATCAGCATTTCTTCTCTTTCCATCGAAGCAGAAGAATTATGTAAATCTTCTGGTCTCTTAGAGAAAAAAGTTTGCTATACTTTCCCACGCAGCATGATGATTAAAAAGGAAGCGCTTCTTTAAGAAAGCTCACATAGAAACTCTCTCACCAATAGGCTTTGCTTGAAATGTCACAGCCCCCTTGCACTCTTTGAGATAAGTAATAACATGGGCAGACTTTGCCATATGTTTGCACTGATAGGTAATGATCTTGTTTTACACCAGGTCACGTGACTTTAGCTGAGGCTCCCTCGAAAAGAAACAGGGATTTAGTTAATGATTCTTAAGCAAAGTCTACATTAGCTCACTTTTCGCCCACTGTTGCAACTCTAACACCTGTAGCAGCATTCAAAGTCCTAGTTCAGCCTGCTGCACACCTAATTCAAGGGTGCCTGCTGCCACTCCATGTGCCCACTCCCTCCACTGATGGTTTTACTGGGCTAGCCAGTCCAGTTTTATAGGACAAATCTGGTGACATTTCAGGGTCTGGTATTTGTGGGCTGTTTCTTCCCCTTTTTGAAATTGCATTGCAACAGTAAAGAGACTACTGATCTGGTGTCAAGCTTATACTAAATCATACATAAACAATATACACCAAAATAAACATCTTTTTTTCTGTGGAAATTTTCCTACTTTCTTTGAACTGAATTGTTACAGCACTGTAAGTTGAGTGTGTGAAGAATACATGCAGGCTTACTGTATACCTAGCTCCATGACTGGGAATAAGAATTAATTTCTGATCTGAGCAATTTTGAAGTGTCATTACTTCTCTAAACAGCATCATGGATAGGTGAAAGAACTGAGGAAGTATAGTAGTAAAACAAAACAGTTCTACCCCTGAATGGGAGAGACATTCTCTGAGGACCATTAATTTCTCCTCAACATAGACATATTCTCATTATTTTAAATCCATACATCTTCTCTCAACCCCCACAGTGTTACTTTGTGTCTGCTACAGAAGACTGTGGAGGACTACTTCTGGAATTACAAGCTAAAAAATAATCCAAGATCCTACTACCATCTTTATTCTGTCCTCTAAATTTTGTAAATTTATGCACTAGGCTCTGATGCAAGGACAGTGAATCACATTACTGGATGCAGACAAATGGCTTGTAGGTTTCCAAAATAATTAATGCGCTACACTTAAGGACAGAACTAAATCACTCTTGATGTCAATAAACTGAGTGTTGGGATTGTTCTATCTGCAGTAAAGTTGCAACAAGCTCCTACCATCTCTGGGCCCTTTTCTATACACTGAATAAATTAATATTTAATGTGGCTCTACACAGGAAAAAATACTGTGTGTGTTAGCAGACCTGACAATATTTTCATAGGATATTAAGAATTACTAGACATACTCAGTTTTCCTCTGCTTGTTCATCATTCCTTTACCACGTGTGTTCTGCTAAAATACAGCAAAAACCAGTTTTGAGCAGAATGAAAGCCAGCTTTGTAAGACAGTGCTTCTTTTCAAACACTTTTGACTTAGCTTTGTTGTCTTTTTGTGTATAATTTTCTGTTTTATCTATTTTGAGTATTTTTCAGTATTTCAGATTGACACTTCAAAGCTTCTAAATCTATTTTAGAAAACTGACTTTCTAGAATACAGAAAAAGTTGAAGTCACTGCAGTAAGGTAAGATTTAGACAGGTAATAAGCTTTGCACACTTAGTAAGCCTCCTTCTCTTTTATTTCTCAGTAGTAATAAGGTAAATAAAATAATTCCCTCCAAGTAAGTTTAAGTACCATGTTATTTGTTTACATTTTATACAGGAAAATTAGCTTTAGTTCTGAAAAGCAACTACCCCAAATTTTGAAGTACTAGAAGCAACGGTTTTCATTCAACCTTAATCCAGCTTTTTGTCATGGGCAGATTTTACTGTGGTTTAGCCTGAGAATGCACAAATGAGTTTTTTCACTAGCTTCATGCAAGTTAATAAAGCTGACAAAGATCACTCATCATCCTATGGTTTTTTTTTTTCTCTGCTCTTTGTGGGTCTACACTTCTTATCCCATTGCTTATTAGTCAAAATCCCTGATGGGAAATATGATTCAATTTTTAAATGGTACTTTTCTATAGTAACCTTCATAGTATATTTGACTGCATTTATTTAGTTTTACAGCATCCCAGAGATGCAGGGTTTTTTTTTTCACCTATGCAATGGAAAAGTCAGGCCAGGAGATTAGGAATTAAGACTACAGGGGGTTTTAGCACAGTTAAATTTACATATCCCTGATGGTCATTACAAAAAAAACCCACCACATAGTTTGCTTGTGAAAGTTACATTGAAGTGATTTAATTGTACTGTATAGGAACTGTAGAACCAGCGTGGCCAGAACACAGCTACAGGACCTTCCCCCAGCTTTCATCAGTAGATGTCATTCTAAATTCTGGAAGGAATGAAGCAGAAATCCTACAGACATGAGCTTCTTTCTATCAGTACACAATCACAATTCACTCCGAGATCAGGGTAACGATGCTAAGACAAATGAATGAGACAAATCCTTCTCCAGTTAACATATCCTAATAGATACAGCAAGTATGGGACAACCTTTGTTCGTATCCCATATGTCTACTTCACCTCATCCTGCCCCAAATAATTTTACTATCAACTAAGACTTAAGCACCACAGTTCTCAGTCTCACACCACATCCTGACACTGAAAAAGGTCCCTTCTCCCCAGAACTCAACACCAATTCCTAAATTCCACCACACTTCTTTATTTTCATGCACTTTTTATATTTTGTAGACAAGGTTTACAAAGGGTGCAAACAAAGTGGAAGAGTTCCCAATTCTACTGAGATTATGAAAGTCAGAGTGGGACTGAAAACACTTTCCTGTGCCCCAAGTTCTTGATCCTAGCCCTGGTCTGAAGCATCTGCTTACTGAAACTGGAAATAAAGCTCTTCTCATTCCAGCTTGTGGTAAAATATATCCAACACAGCATCTCTGTTACTTTTAACTGCAAAAGTCTATCCATGCTCAATATGGGCTTTTAGACCTAATTTAAAGGCTAACTTTGCCAAAATAGAATAAATTTAAACATAACAGAAGACATACTGAATGAAGACCATCTGGCCTCAGATCCCTTCTGAAAGGGACACAAGAATTCTAAAAAACCAGCTAATTTTTGCTCTAGTAGAGAGTAAACATACCATCAAGTTTCACTTCTTATACAAAAATGAATATACTTGCTAAAATTTTCCACATAAAGGCTGAAGGTGGCTAATATATAACTTTAAATTAAATTTTCAACTTCAGCAATATGCAACTAAAAATCAAGTTCTTCTCAGAAAAGCTGAAAAAGACTAAAAGGCAGCGTTACTTGCTTTTACTCACAATTCCTAGCCATCCCAAAAATAATGGAAAAACCCTATCACAAGTAACAGCATTGTACAAGAATCCAAGCAGTTAACGGATGTTAAAGAAACACCAGTGATACAAAAAATTAATAAAATCAAATGTCTAGTTTTCCATCTGTGATGCAAGATGGTAAATTCAATGCTTTCAAGATCTCCTGTCAGGTGGAGGCAAGAGACATTTAAATTGGAATACTTTTTTCAATGCAGCTTACGTATTTTTTAATCACAAAAAATAGCAAGAAAGGAAATCCGCAGTTTATCTGGACTTGAACCTTTTGTAATGTGTCAACAGTTATATCTGTATAATCTATTATTAATCATCTGATTCCAGTATTGTGGCATCTTTCCTTGTATTAAAAAAAAAAAAAAAAACACCATAAATTAAGTTACCTTTTATTCTGTTTACGAAGGAACTTCAGTGAGAACAAAGAATACTTTTAAGAGTCCATAAAGTAAGTTTTACTGTTAAAACTATCAGTTCAATCAAAACCTTAGGTTACATGCACACAAGAAGTTCTTATGTATATGAAGACCTTAACTTCTTTCAAGCCACTGAAAAGTAGTAACTGGCTAATCCAAGAGTGCACCTCTTTGGAATCTGTAGGACCGTATCACGCACAAGTGCCTGCCACACTTGACACACCTATTTCCAGCAGCACAGACTCTTCTACAGCCACATCATCCTTGGTTGAACTTATTCCATCCATCTCGTTTTTACATGAGATGAGAGACAACAGATGAAGCTTTTCCTGTATGTTTCTAGAAAGCCCTAAGCATTTCCCTAATGAGCAATCCCTATTTTTTCCATTTAAAAAGGTTTCTTTCCAGGCACCGATCTGCCTCAGGTGTATTTATATTTTCTTACAACCTTCCGGGATTTAAGAGTCAAAGCAAAAGCACACAGTCATGTCTTTAAGTATGAAATGCATCTTGATCTATTAGTGGTGAATAATTTGTTTACCATATACATGAAGATAAGATCTGAGACTAGTACATATCTTCAGGTTGACAAGAAAGAAGTAATCTTATTCTGATAACTGCATATACGGAATACACTACATGAAGAATTTTTGGGGGTATGTAAACAAGAAACCTTTTTTTACTCAATAGACTCTTCATATTGTTGAACCTATGAACATGTACCAAAACAGAACCACATCCATAAATTTAATTTGCATGTAAGACTTGGCTATTTTATTAGAGACTCAGGTAAAAATGCTAAAATTCCCCCACAAAGTTATTCATAGCATGAGATTAAGGAATGGGGAAAATTAGATATGGCTGAGCAAATTAGCATATGCTTACTCACTCACCAAACACAATCTATTTGCCTTATTGAGATCTAATGAACACAGAGATCACATCTGTCTAACGGATATATCTGTTCATCCCTATCACACAGCATGTTTGCACTGTCTATAGGGGACATGACAAACCTGTAAAGCAGCCTCACAGATTTCTCCTTGGTGTTAACATGCACACTTTTCATTTGGGGAGTCAACAGCTTTAAGTTTGGGGATTTTTTTTAAAGTCATCGTATTTCAGTTCACGTCACAAACTAAATTCTATCATTAACCAAGTGAGAGACAATTAATTTCATTTCTAATGGAATCTCAGATACAATTCATTATTGGAAGCACTTCTCTGACAGAAATTTTGCAAAGAATTCTTTATACATTTCCTTTAAACGGCCCTTCATAACCATAAATACTGAAGTACATTTCCCAAGGAGACAGTTATGCAGTCTGAAAAAAACCACAAGTAAACCTAAAGACTTGGGCCTAAGACTAGCTTAGCATGTGCTTATTTCAGCCACATTAGACCAATACAAAAATGTCACATGGTACACTGGAGACTTTTCTAATATTGTTTTACATATTTACATTTCTAGTATTGAATTTAGGCACTTTGGATAAATAAAAGGGCCAGTTCCTCAGTTAAAAATCTTATCCATTCACTCAATGCAGACAGCAGCGATGAGGAAGTGTCCCTTCGTGTTAGGAAAAGAGTGACTTGGGACAAGTTCCGGTGGTTACTGTCACATTACATTACTGCAAAGCTTAAAGAAACTGGCAACAATAAAAAACTAGGAAGGGAAAACTAGCATCCTTTACTTGGAAATACCCTTGAAAAAAAAAAATTCTATAAAAATTTTAAAAATTTAAAAATTCCTCGCAAATGTGCTAAGTTTCATCCTCACACAAAGACAATTTGGCTTGACTTGGCATGACAGTCCCATATTAAATCAGACTGCCTGCACAAACTGAAATGTAAGTAATAATGTTACTACACACTAGAGTGTCTGTAACACGCAAGATGAGATAGCAGCTAGGCAGAATAAAAACTCATTTTTAAGTGCAACATTATTTGCAAAAGCAGCACCATTTTTACTATGCTTGAAGTAGACAATTTTACTTACAATTTTCTTTTAAAAATCTCTGCTTAGCTATATAACAGTGAGGAATTTACAGATATGACATATTTGTGTTACTGGAAAACCTCTTTAAAATGCAACTGCAACGAGATAAAAGGTTCATAAAGGAAGTACTCTTGATCAGCATTATCAGATGCAAAAATCATCGGGATACAGTATGCTACTATACTACACCCTCAGAAACTCCCTGGTATGCGATGAAGACATCTAATGTATACATTTTAGACCTGAATTTGATCACAAACATATCACCTGCTGCTTGTATAAGCCTGAAAGCTTTTTCACTGAGGATATATGTAATATGCAGCACTGACTCTCACAACAGGTGTCCTTTCATCCCTTTTCAGTTATGTACAATGTATTTCCAATTCACGATATACACAATGTTTAGAAGTTACTTTATATATAAACCAAAGCTATTTTATTAAAAAAAAATATGTTCTAATTCAGCACAGATATTCTCAGATATTCTGTGATCACACACAGACCTTCAAGAACTGTCTGGTTTCCTATATGCTGTGATCTTGCACTTAAGATGTAAAAGACTGGAAAAGGAGAAAATTGTGATCTGAGGTATTAACCATCTGAGCATCTTCCAGGAAGAAAAAAACAAATGTAATTAATTCAACCTCTTGATTTTACAGAGGTTCCCAGTGTGGCTTTGAACAAAACCCTTTCAGCTTTATCTGATCTAGACTGCAAGTTCTCTGGGGTAAAGACCAAGTCATAAAGCATGTCATGCAAAGAAGGGCTATTCTGGGCCTCAAGATACCTAAGGAGATGTCAGGCGCAGCAAGTGCATTTTATGTCTCCCCATAGTTGATCATGACTTTACACTAGTGGAAAGAAACGCTGGAATTAGGGAGAAAGCACAAAAAGTTCTCTGCGCTGTGAAACTGGAACATTTTACATGTATGTCAGCCAAGTAAGTAATAAAAAATTTTGTAAGAAATCAAGAAGTACCAAGACATGTTCAAACACCACCTCTTTTACAGGCCATTAAAAATTCCAAACATTTTGATACACTTAACTGAAAAGTTATGCTACAAGTTTAAAAATTAATACTGTAATTGCTTACAAGAGCCTCTCACCACTATCTAGTTATTCCTACTGTAATTAAGAATACCAGACAATACAGCATTTCATTCAAAGTTCCTGACATTCTGAGTTAATTTAGAAACTTCTTAGTTTATCTGTTGAATATTCTGCTATATAATAGTACTGTGTGTTCACAGAGCACCTCACAGATCATTCCCTTACTCCACTCAAGAGATCTTCCTTAATTTTTTGTAAGAGATGGCAAAACTGTTTACATTCCTGGATGTTCTGGGATGCAAAGAAACAGTAGCAGGGGCTAGGGGAGAAGGCACAACCGATGGTCCTGCCTGGAGGTAGTTGCCTGGTATGGCTAAAAACAATGGTTAGGTATCTACTGAGTGACTGACAAGCCCACACTTTATTAACACAAAGTGAAGTAATTTTGTGACTTCTGATTTTTCATTCCAACTAATTAATATCTGTACATTATTAAGAGGTGTATTACACTACATTTCTTCCCTCTTTCAATATATTATGCAAAAATTAAGAGCTCAGTATTCAAAATTGTCCTGAGAAATGCTGAAGAACCAAAACAATAAAACCCCCAAACAACTGAGTTCTGTAGGGTCGCCTATCATCTCTTCCTTTGATAGTATCCTAAATAATACCATATATGATTATGTTTCTTGTAACGACGATGGGTTTTTGTTTAGAAAAAAAAAGTAATCAGAAGAGATGCACATGCAGCCAAAACACAGGTATATTTATGACATAATTTTGCTAGATGGAAACGCACACGTTTAAACAACATATTGTCTGGCTCTATTAAAATCATTGATGTCTGCTACACGTATTCAGGAAAAATGCAGTTCATACAAGTTCATTTAGACGTGCACTTGGCAAAACCTCAAATATATACACAAAAAATGCAGACGGTGTACTTACTTACAGTGATTAATACTTCATATTCCCTACACCAGTAGGGATAAACATAAAAAACAAAGGAGGAGTGCCCCGCAGGTACACAAGTCAACCGCCTGAGTTTCAGAAATGCATCTCCCTAGAACGGAAGGAGCCGGGACAGCGCGGCACGTATCGCGATTTTTAACGTTTAAGAGTCGCACCGCCGAGCGGAGCCGGCAAACCGCCGTTCCGAAGCGGCACACCGCCCTCGCCGCACCAGGGCTCACTCAGCGCGGCCCCGAGAGTCGCGGCTCCCCTCACCCTGGGTCTATCCACACACCTGGCTGCCAGGGGGCGGGAGGGGGAACCAGGACGGGCTGCGGGGGACACAGGGCAGCGGCTGGGCACGCAGGCAGCGCCGGCGGGCGGGCGGGCCAGGCAGCCCCGCTGCCCAGCGACGGCGAAAGGCGGCAAGGGGCTGGGGGGGCTCAACGGTGGCTGCTCGGAGCCTCCTTCGGGGAGGGGACCGAGGCCGGGCCGGCAGCCGGGGCAGGCCCTCCGCCACCCGCCTCCGCGCCCCCGTCCCCCGCCCCCCCCCTCACACACGGGCAGACACCGGCCCCGTGCGCGCCCCCTCCCTGAGCCGACCCGGCGGCAGCGGCCCCTTTTCGCTTACCTGGAGCGAGGCCCGGCGGGGCCGGCGCCAGCCGCGGGCGGGCGGACGGTCTGTCGGTTGATCTGTCGGATGAATGGAGGGGGCCGGCCGGGGCAGGGACGCGGGGCCGGCCGGGGCAGAGGCGGGCGGGGGGAGCCGCGCTCGGCTGGCGGCGAACTGCGCCAAGCGGCGGCGGGGTTTGGCGCAGCGCGTGCCCGTCCGCGCGCGCGCGCGCTAGGTGGCGGGGGACGCGCGCCGCCGCGGTGGCGCGAGCGGGCGAGCGCGCGCGCGCGCCAGCTCAGCGGCGCGGTCCCGCCTCGCCCCGGGCGCCACGTGACCTTGGGGCGACGCAGGGAGGGGGTGACGGACGCGCGCGTGGCCCCGCGCGCGTGCGCGTGGAGCGGTTGCGCGGGAGCGGCGGCGGCTGAGGCCTGGCGGAGCGGGGTCGGGAGCGCGGGCGATCCCGCCTGACTTGCGCCCTGTGGGGCGGGAGGCGGCTGCGGGCATTTTACCCGGCGCCAGCGAAGGCGAACGGAGGAGCGGAGGCTGTGGGCCACCGCGGCCTTGCCGAGGCGGTCACCTCCGGGCCTGCCTTCCTAGCTCGTCCTCCTCCTCCTCTCCTCCTCCTCCGCCCTTCCCCGGCGCCGCAGAGCCTCCCGGGGGGCGTCGGGAGGCTGTGGCCCGGCCCCGCGTTGCGGTCGCAAGGGCAGAGCGGTCAGGGCTTGGGTGACGCATCCCGGCTACCTACCGCGGTGCCTGGGTAGCCGCCCGTTGCCTCAGGCGTGGGGCTGAGGTGGTCATCAGCAGACTGCTCGGCAGCTGTTTATAGCCGTGGTCTGAGCTAAGTCTCCCAATTAACACCTCCTGACAGGGATGTTTCAAACAGAAACTCTGCATTCAGGGTGTTTGTGGCTTTATACAACCTGTCACTGCATCCTTTTGAAAGCTACCGCTCTGCCCAGAGGAGGCCGGAAAAGAATTTATTGCATGGAATCACAGAATACCAGGTTGGAAGGGATTTCAGGGATCACTCGGTCCAACCTTTCTTGGCAAAAGCACAGTCTAGACAAGACAGCCTGTCCAGCTGAATCTTAAAAGTGTCCAGTGTTGGAGAACGTTTATAAATGGAGGACATTTTTTTAAAAGGAAAGTGTAGAATTGCAAAATCAAAGCGCGTCCAGCAAGCCAGCGATGTATTTCAGGTCAGCGGCTTTATTGGCCATTGCTTTTGTGATTCACGCCGCAGCTCACTGAAGTTGGCTTGATGATGTGTTATTATTTACTTGAGTCACACTATTGCCCAGAGGCCCCAGATGATATAGAGACATAATACGTACTAAAACAGGATAATATTCTCACCCCAGACAACTTGCAGTATAAAAAAGGGGAAAGAGAAGTAGCATAATTGGAAATACAGTTTAGGTTTCAACACATATGAATTGTTTTATCACCATCAGCGTTGCTGCTTTATTTCATTGTACTTTTATTTGTCTACCAATTACTTTTTCATCTGCTAGTCTGTTGACAAGAGTTTTGTTAAAGGCTGGCTTTGCCCCACTTGGTGTTAAGAGCCATTTTGGGCTCTCACATAGGTTTTATATAATTGTAACGCAAGAAATCGGGCTAGTTAACAGAGTATTCAGTGCAACTGACAAAAAGGCATGCTAGCATGCAAAATAGTGTATAGACAAGTTTACTGTGGTAGTCCATGTATCTAAAAAGATCCTTGACAATCTTTTATTACTGGTTCTACAAAGAGAGATCTGTTTATTCATCTGTACCTACTGGGACAAGCTGCCTGAAAGACTGTAGTTGGTGAGTTTGCTTATTTGTAAATAATATAATTAAATCTGGAACTAAAAGAAAATTATCCTTGCATAACATGCAGGCGGGATATTTAAAGAAAATGGTTCGTGGAAGAAGACACAAACACAGAATTATGTGGATAGGGTGACTATATTATACATATGTAAAAAGAAACAAAGGTCCAATTTCACGCCTGCCCGTTCTGATGATATTATTATGTCAGAAATTCTGAGTCAGTTTTGGAACACTTTCCAGGACTCAGGATATGTGGATGCAACACGGACTAATGGAGCAATTTTCCACCCTTCAGTGCAACCCTGTTTCAGCTGCAGCAGTTTTCTGAAGAGGCCTCCCATTTGAATATAATGTCATAATAACAATTACCTAGCCACATTAGCATAACATCTGTTGAAAACACGCAGTCAGCCTAACAGATCACTTCCCTGCTTTACTGAGTTCCTTATTTGGCATCTTAGTTGCTTAGTTCATGAGAGTAACCACATCAGTGGTTGCTCTAACAGAAGTTTTTCTGTTTCCGTGATCTTATCTTCGCTAGTCATAACAGCAAGTGATTCTTTCAGTTGAGGTTCTCCTTTCCAACACCAGACAGCCCTGTTCACAGGGAGGTGAGAGGCAGGGGCTAAATCTGTCATATGTCCTCAAATTTTAAACTAGATCCTATTACAAATTTAAGCCTAATCCAAAAACAAGCTAGCTTCTGAGGTGGCAGAAAAATCTTGACTTGAAAAAGGGTAACAAATTGACAAGCCATTCTTTCCTATTTCAGTCCTGGAATGGGCACTTCTGATTAAACAGCATTTACTTGAAAACACAGTGTTTTCCCTTTAGGTAACCTTTCCCATTCCAAAATTATCATCACCAGACAATCAGAAGGCTACAGACGTAGACAGCCCTCATTTTCCTTTTGTATCCTCTAACTCCTTTGCCCTTACACATGGAAGATTACAATCGAGCTGTAAAAATGGCTTGCATTTTCCACCTCTGTATCAAGTGAGATTTGTTTCCATTCTGACTGGGTGGAGTTACACACCGCAGTGGTGTAGATAGGATCTCTCTTCACTTATGCATGATCTGTGGTCCTTGTTGAACCATAACTCACTGGTAGTTAAACCAGGGCCTTCAGGCCACAGGAAACCTGCCATCTCATTTAGGTTTGTTTTGCCTTTTCACCACAAATGTCGCTGTTATTTTCCCCATCAGGGACAGGGGGAGGTGTGATGAGGTGAGCAATTACTTGCCTTTTTTTTTTTTTTTTTTATCGTGAAGGGAAAATAATTTGAAAGCATGTTACCTAGTGCCATATATAAATCAGTGCCTCTCTGGCTGTTCAACTGCCAGATCATGTCTACCGGCAATTGTGTGTGAGAGAGGAAGCCTGCTTAGGGCTGGGCAAGAAATGATGAAGGGTTTAGGATACAGAGTGCCGGGGGTAAATCACAGGTCTGGGAGGCTATAGGGTGCTAGGCCTGGCTTTGGTGAAGTCTCAGAAAATTTGTGATTTTGCAGATAGTAGAGAGCTGCAGGTGTAGGGATGTAGCACCAACCCCCAGCTTGCACTGGTCCCTGAATGCTCAGCATGTTGCTGATTTTCATAGATAAAAGAAAAAATGGCCACCTGCTTAGTTGTTATAGCAGTTTTTTAAAAAGTCTGGTCAAATAAGGCAAAAAAAGCTGACATGAGTGATATTATGTCATTTTGCTTGCTTATATGCATACAACACCCAGAAACCATTGTTTGGAGCAGTCATTTATTCCATATCCACCATCACCCCTGCTGATATTACAGCAGTCCGGATATCCTTAAACTTTTTTTTTTTTAAATTGTTGTTTACACTCTATCTATTCTGTTTTACCCCTAGTAAACCTGAGAGACTCCTTATCTGCATCTTAGTCATGACTAGCACATGTCCTCTCAGGAGTGTTTCAATAATTTCTCTGAGATCAGAATAACATTATGATAGGATGTAACAATTTAGTTTATCTTTTTAGTCCCATTTAACAGTTGAGACAAAAATGAAGCTATTAGCAAGGATTCAGGGCTGTAAGAAACTGTACCCTGAGCCATCAAAATACGTAAGCACACCGATAGTCCTAGTGTAGTTGATGGACTTCTTGGTAGGTTTAGGGTATTTGGTTAAGTCAGCGCACTCAGATCAAGTCTCATGTGAGCAATATTTCTGTGTTCTTTGTGAGTCATTAGCAGGTGTTTCACAAACCATTTTCTGACAGATATGGCAGGGTTTCAGGCCTCCTATTAAGAGGTTCCGCATCCTTGCCAAAATCACAGCGTAATTAAGTAGGAGGTTTTATTCTGCTCTTGTTAGTACCAGTGATGAAACAGTAAGTGGAAATGACTGTATCAAATAGGATGGATGGTAGAAGATGCAAAGTGAGAAAAGAGGGAAGGAAAGGTGTTGCATTTGAAAATGTGCAGGAGAAAGAATACGGGAAAGGCAACTTGCATAATGAAATGGGAAATGAGACAAGGGGAAGTTAGCGCAAGACTGCAGCCTTCCTCTCCTTGCCATCGGTCTCATCCCCTCACCATCTCTCTCACAGTACCTTCATCTCCAGAAGGCCTTGTGGAATGGAGCAGTTTTCTCTGTTTTTCTCTTTACAGCTTTTACTCTCTTTTGCTTCAGTTCTTAAAACTTAGTGTTCTTTTAGCAAGACAAAAAAAAAACCTCGTGTGGAAAGGTTTGTTTCAGATGTCTGGTCAGTCTAAGCGCAGCTTAAATGGAATATCGTTCACGCATTCACCTTATAGGTATTGTTCAAGGATACAGAGCAGAAGTCCACCCCACACTTTAAGGATGAGCTCACTTTGCAACTACCTGCTTCAAAGATGGTGGCTTTATGTATTACCAAATTATGGTTTGCCAGTCTCAGACCACAGACAGATCTTCCTCAATAATTGGCTAACAAATCAAGCACCAATTCTCAGAAGAACTCAAGGACACCTGGAATCACGATGCCTTTACTACAGTGGAAGGCAAAGCCTATTTTTCACCCTTTCTCTCATCTTCAAAAGTCAGCCTTTGTCATTTTGGAAGGTGATTAGATAATATGGCTTAATGCAACACTTTCCCACGCTGTTAAATACAGTTGTTATAACACAAGAATATGAATTTATAATAGAGTTATAGATTTGAATATGAAGAGTAATGTGTGCTGGAATGGAATATATAGGTGAGAAAGAAGATATTATCCAGAAGTGGCACTTAAGATAAACATTACAACCAGTGTCTGATTTTAAATGTAGTCAAATGGTTCTGTGTGTTTGATAGGAGATTGTTGCTTTAGAAATTCTTTGCATTCCATCATTATGTAATGGACAGTGACAATTTTTCATCGTTATAATGGAGAACAGAATATAAATTATATATTTAGATTGCAAGAAAAATATTATTCAACCATGATAGCATAATAAAATTTAATATACTCAACAATTCTGTTAATGTTAATTTTCAACATTTTGTTAAACATTTGCAAACAACCACAGCTTAAATAATGAACATTTTTAAATTGGTTTTCTTTTAATCTTTGATATGTTTATTTGTGTATTTCATTTACCATGCATAATATTATGCCTCTGGATAGCAAATAGTTTCCAGTAGAACAATACTGATGTGACCGCATTACTAGCTTTTTGAGGAACCATCCAAATTTAACAAAAAAACCCCCAAACCCTAGTGCCTTTTAGTTAACATTTTTAAAAGTATCTTTGATAGATTTTAATTTAAATATCTGGAAAATACTGATTTTTCTTTCATCAAAAAGCTAAGTCCTGATCTGCTGCAATGATGCAAAAGAGAGATCTGCCATTAACTTCATGGTGAGCAAAATGGGCTTTGTAATTTGAGATTTGGGACTTTTTGAGAATATTCTTCTGAGATCCACCTTGTTTTCTATTAAAACTAATGAAAAGACCCCTGTGGTATTTTGCAGGAATTGGATAAAGCTCTCAATGGTACAATCTGTTCTATATATAACTTACACACTGCCATTGATGCTTGTGGGGGAGAGGTTCCCAACCCAAAGGAGCTGTAAGAGGTGACGGATTTTTAGAGAGGTAAGGCAGGTTAAAATAATTGTCATGGCAAAGAGCAGGTAAGAGTTGTGTGAAACTGCCTGCAGCTTTGTAACATTTTGAAAGGCCAGACTCTTAACTCTCTGGCAGAGTGATGTAATCGCACATCTGTAGATATTTATCATTTTCTGTGACAGTTGCATGACAACCTACATGTCTTAAGGTTCTCATTTAAAAAGTCTCCTACCATGGAAATGCTCCTTACTTTTTTGTATGGGACTTACGCTTACATCATTTGCTACTTCAGTTTTCTACTAATTTAAACTACAATACATAGATGTAGAACAAGATGTAATGTAGAACTGAATCAAGATCTGTGTGTCAAATAGTACCTAAGTCCAGTAGAATTATTTTAGCTGTAGTTCAGTCTGTATTTTAAGTTGCTCCGACCACTTTTTTTTTGTGTAGATGTCGATATTTTGATTTGCATATATTTTTTCTGTTCATCCTACATTTTTCTGTTGCTCCGAATGGACCACACAAATTATTTAAATCCTTTACCTTGTTTACAGAAATGTTATTACTCTAATTGCCTCCATATAAGCCCTCTAGTTAGTATTTTATCCAGCAAGAATCTTTCTTTTGGTTTTAAAAAGAATTTAATAGAACCATGTTGGAATTCTACTGGAAGGAAATGGATTTCTTTCCATCAGAAGTATCAGTGTCAGGTGTTACACATTTATATGCTATTAAGACTCTTCGTTTTCTCATGCTAACAATTCTGTAAGGATCAGTTTCTAATCAGAAACTGATATTTCTTGTGCTTTCAGTATTTCTGCATTTGTCATATATCTAACACCCGAGAAATATCAGCAGAGTTCAGTCATCTTTCATCAGTAATTCACCTGGGAAAAGGCAATATAATATGATTGAGCCTTCTTAGACTTTAAATCCATAAAAATATTTTCCTAGTAATTAAAATATCTTGGGTTTATTTCTTGTATTTCATAATTTCCGGTCACTTAAAAGTTGAACTCAGCTTGTGTATTAACAAAATGGATTCTGACCTTTAGTTTTATTGGTTTGTTTTTCAGCTTGAACTCTGCTTCTTCCAAGGTATCTAAACCTCCACAAATGAGTCATATTTTCTTATATCCTCAGTATATAAACATGTGAATGAACACAGTAATGAATGTGGATGAGCACAGTAATGATTTAAAGCAGGGATCCTTGGCTTACAGTTATTTTTCACTTACATGGATCATGAAGCTACACTCTTTTATGAGAAACCAGTAGGTCTGATCCTAGTGGGGGAAGAAGGGATAGTGTTGGGCTGAATCACTGAGGGGAAGGAGGGCAGTGGGTTTAGAAGGTTTTGGAAGCAGAGATATGATTGCTGTAGCAAAAAGGATGGAGAGAAATGAGCATGTGGAACAGCTGATACTTTGAGTTAATGCTATATCCATAGTACCTCAGCAAGGCCAGGAGGGAGTTAATGGAGAGGACTGAAAAGCAGTCACGTGAGGCTCAGTGATAAGAAATGTCCAGATGTCATCCTGATCCACCTGATGAAAGTGAAAGAAACTTAACTATGCCCCCCCTGCATCCATAGGAGACCGTTGTATTTCTAGAGATCTTCCCCTGTGGCCAGATTGGTCATGGTGAAAAATAAGTGCCCACATGGCATTAAGAGGACTGTCTGTATGGTTTCCTTGAGAAAGTAAGCAGGGTCTGCCTGAAGCTGTGATAGCCTAACAAATATCAGTTACAGAGCCACATAATTGATATCAGCATTCTTTTTCAGAGTAGTAAATGTGTCAGTTTTGGATAGGATTTGCTCTGATAACCTCTGCTTATCATGGACATTTTTTAGTAATTAAAATCACCCTGTCAGTACATGGCTCATTATTAAGATACTTAGAAATTACTACAGTGCAGCTACTCTGGTGCTGCGACATAAGTGCCCATCTACTATGCATTTAAAGTTATGAAGCTTTACAACAAATGTTGTAAAAAAACACTAATAAACTTCTGTGTTAAAATATCGTGGCTAGTCTACCACCCATGAAATGTCACCTTGAACTTATCCAGATCACATTCTTCATTCAAGAACGGCAGAGTTTACTCAAGGCTTTTTTTCCAGTGGTTTCTTTCCCTGCTTATCCAAGCTTTCTGTGGGCTGAGGGACCGTTTCTGCTACTGCTGCCTTTCCATCAGTCACCTTTGCTGCTTGCTGCTTACTTTTTGTATTCTTTTCCATTTCCGCAGGGGGGATTTCATTTGCATCAGGTGTCTCTTCTGTAGCAATAATTTCTTCTACATGTGGCCTAATAAAATCTGATTTAGGAGAAGTAATAAAATTTACCTTACATTTACAGTGCTCAGAAACACAGAGGTACGTAGGGTAAGATTTTTCTTCCACATACCCATATAAAGAGATTCAGCATCACAAATAATGTTACTACTTTTTACAGAGACAAAAGCAAGCCCAAGTCCTTATGGTCTCTAATTAAAAAGATAAAGGTGTAGAACCTGAAAAACATTTAGAGATGTAAATAATTGTTTCTCACATAAATCATCTCATTTACAGGACTGCCCAGAAATGTCTAGGTTACCCATACCAGTAAGGCAAGAGAGGAAAGAAATGCAGTTAAATGTTTGTTCTTGCCTTAGGAGCAGAAAGGGGAAGGAAATAAGTATAAAATGTTCCATCAGCAATGATATGACATGTATATACCCTGTATACAAAGAAAAAATACTTAGGCAATAATATGTAAAACAGATGTTCTGATAATGTTGGAATTTAAGCCTTATTTGGAGCTAAAATGCTCTACATGAGGGAGTTGTTACTGTGAAGAATAAATCATTGTCCAAGTAGCAATTATATAGTAAGAGTCTAAAAGAACAGTAAAAAACTGTAAAAAACTGTAATATACAAGAATGCTGAATCACCAGAGAGCTTCTCATTTTCCACCCTTTCTCTAAATTGGACAAAAAAACCTGGTCACTTATAATTCCAACTTTATCATTCAATATGGATGCAAAACTAAAAGAGCATAATTGATTAATCTCAAATAGTGGCTATAAGATCAGGGTTTTCTAAACACTTTGGCATTGAGGGCCCCTTAATTAGCAAGGCCTTTTTTTTTTTTTAAAGTGTCAAACATCTAGCTGCTGAAATGAATTTCATTTTGGAAAATAACACCATCTGTGTATATATACATGCTTAGGAGCTCTTTCCTCTGCATTCAAAAATTTGAAATTATTATGTCTTAAAAAACTGTCATCAGACAGGTGAGCCAAGGTGAGAACTCACAAACTAGTGGAAAGGTGATTTAAAAGTGTTGATTTAAATCTCTTTCGCTGAGGTTTAACCTGGCAATTCATACTTTGCATTTGTTGTTGATTAAGAGCATACATACTGTAAACTTGATTGTTTGAGACCTGAGAAGTATTGATTGGCACAGACTATTAACCACATAATGTTTAACAGTTTTTTCACTGGAGTAGACGACCATAAAGGTGAAAGAGGTGAAAGGCTCTTACCTTTCTTTTCCGCTTCCTTCCGTTTGTTTGCTGTCATTATTTTTTTCTTTTTAGATACAGTTAGAGTATTTTGATCATGTCCTTGGACTGTGTCAGTCTGTCCTGACACAGAAATCACAATCACCTGAAGCGAAGCAAAGCAAGAACAAAAAAAGTGCACAAGCGAGAAATGTGGATGCATCACAATTTCAGTTTGAAACCACCATAACTAATCCCTGGCAGCAATACGTTTAGAAGCAGCTATTACCCAGCCTGTTATATATCCAGCCCACTTGTATTCCCTCACAGTTCTGCCAAAAGGAGTAAGGCAGGAGGACAGATTTTTGTAAATAAAGTAGTAGAAATAATTGCTGCCAAAATTCAATAATCATTAAAAATATGCTAATGCTAAGTAAGAAATATCATTTATGAGGTATTGCAAAGAGTAAGTCATATTCTAGTTTGCACTCTGGAGGATGGATGAAATGAGACACTTGTTTTTAAGGTCTGTGTCTTGGGACCAAGATGGAGTGATGTGCTTATCAACCTTGAATGGCTTTGTGTCATACTAAGCAAAATTATCAAATAATTTTACATTAGATCGTTGATCTCAGAAAGCTTGCTCTATCTCAGATTACAGATAGTCTCACGATATTTTTAAATTTTAAAATGAAACTGTTTGATATGCAGCTGTTGTGACTATATAGTCTGAAATTTTTTTATAACACATCGACTCATTAATGTACATAATTACTCAGTTAAACCTTAAAATTGCAATAATGTCATCAAGTTTGATACTTGAGTTTTAACTCTTAGGAGATAAGGCTGTGTGAACACATACACTGTTTATGTGAAATGCTGAAAACGCAATTTTTTTACATAATTTCATGTTAAAATCCCCATGATGTGATATCTATTCTGGAAGAAAAAAGATTTATACCAGATAAACAACATGTTCCTCAAAACCAGTGGTACTATTCATGCATAAATTTAAGCGCATGCTAACATATTTTGGTAGATCATAAATCTGATCTAAATCTGGATTTTTTTTTTTTAATTGTTAAGATCATATTCATTAGCCCTTTATAGAAACTGATTTTTAAAAGTATTAAAAATTTGTAAAACCCACCACTTTCACCATTGATAACTGAATCTATTGTTACCTGAGCCATTAAGAATTCCCTCATGCTCCCACTTCGCCTTTAACGTTAGGTGACAGTAAACCTCAGATGGCAAGGGTTTAAGTGAGATTAACTGTACAGCAGTTACTAGTGGCATCCTCACAGAAATGCCAGTGCTGCAGCAAAATGAGTGCCTGGGAAACAGCACTATCTCTGCAGTCACAGTAGCTAAAAATGACAAGATATGTGAAATGTGCACACAGATCATGCTTATACTGAAAATATGTTAGTTCTTTAGATTTTGAGGTGAAGAATTGTGCTGCTGTGAGACTAGTAATAAAAATAATTAGCAATCGGGTATATATCATAGATATGCCCATCAGGATGGACATATATCTACATTCTGTTGTTCTTTCTCAGCTAATAATAATTAGTGGCACTGTAAAATAGCTGACATGGAGTTTTTAATCTGTATAAGTGTGTTCAAATATCTGAACAAATGGGTCTTTTCTGAAACATTTTTATCTTTAAAAAATCCACTTTTTTTTTTTCAATGTTCCAGTGAAAATTCTTTTTTGTAACTTTAAAAGATCTTCACAAAATATGCCATTTTTTATATCCAGTGTTAAGTTTGGATGAAATTAATTGAGGTCTCAGTCTAATAATATACTTACCTAGCCTTAAATCAAAATTAATGAGCAAGTCCATTGAATTGTGTGAGACTATTCCTGTATCTGAATTTGCCAAAATACCTTGTTGAGTTGAGATATGAAGTAGTGAAGGTCTGGACCAAAGGTGTGAAGAGATGCCATTGTGGGTTTTGTCGTGAACAGTAAAGTGAAGATTAACTGGGATCTAAAGGGAAGCTAGAGGTAACAGAAGTGGTGAAAACATTAAGACTAAGATACTGTGCACAACTACCAAACCATGGCTAGTAAAACAAGACACGGTGAAACAAGCATGTGTGGAAGCAAAGAAGTGAATTCAGTTTATTTGTGAACATAGAGGAGAGTTCATACATTTTTGCAGACACACACACACACATTAGTATTCTGGCCTCCTAAGCCTAATTTTCAGTTATGTTACAGTACTTTTACCCCAATTGGGCAGATTAAACAATATTTATGGATGTAAACAACACCCATCTTAAGGCCTCTTTAAATTAACACAACAATACAAAGAGTCCTTAATGTAGACAAAACCCATCACTAATTCCTCCATTATTTAATTCTCTAACACATTCCATCTATTCTACCTTACCAAAGTTGGAACAAATCTAAACTGCTGCTCAAAAATGCCTCGATCATTTTTTATCTTTCCATCTACCTCATCAGTTGCCTCCACTGAAATGATTCTTCACCCTTTTCATTTTTGTTGTAGAGTCAAATGGCAGACCTGTGTTTACAGGCAGCATGCATTTGGCCTAGCTGAAGATGCTACAACTAGGTTCTGTGAAGTTAGCAGTAAGAACATATTTAGAAAAGGCCCTGTTTTCCCTGGCACAATTAAGTGTATTAGAAGCAAAAGTGAAGCGAATGGAAAAATCCAAGGCTGCCTGCTAAAGCAGAAAGCCATTTACACACACAGATTATGTCAGCCTATCATCCAAAATCTCCCCCATACTTCTGTTTTCTAGTCTTAAATTCAGGCTTTCGATTTCTTATCTTCTTTCTCTTTCTCTTGCTCAGATTGTCTCTCTTCCTCAGGTATGAACACACTTACAGTTACGTCACTGGTCTCTGTGCCATACTGGTTCTTCACCACAATGCTGTACTTCCCAGAGTCGAGTGTGGACACAGCAGAAATGGTAAAGCTGACTTTTTTTCCAGATTCAAATTTCAGGGTGCAATTAGCATCTGACACAAACGCTTTTTCGTTCTTCAGCCATGAGACCTCTGGGGTAGGATCTCCCCAGACAGTACAAGAAAGATTAAGTGCCTATAGAAAAAGTACAAAAGGATTATAAGAGTCAGTAAACATTTCCTGTGGTTTTTGATGCCTGACTCTCCAAACTCCCCATTTAGCTTTCTACTTTTAGTAAATGGATGCATATCATCATCAGTAATCAATACATTTTGTCAGTCTTCTGTATCATAAAGGGAAAGAAGGAACTCAGTTACTTCAAAAACTCCATTAAAACCTTTCAATATTTTAGGGACCTTCTTTTCTACTCTCATAATCATTAATAGAGCTTTCTCCATGCATACTGTTTAATACAAAATTAGATATTATCTGCATTTGAGTGTTAGACCTGAAATGAGAACTTAAGGAACAATCAGATGGATTTGTTCGTGTTAAGCTCACTATATATTTACCCCAGAACTAGACAGTGTGCCTGCCTTTTTAAACAACTAAGAACAAAGCGTGGCTGGAATATTTTGTTTAATTTAGAATCTTTTTAAACTATGCCCTGACAGCTCTTCCAGCAGACCTGAATTGTTTTACGCACTCTTGTAAAACTATTTTTAAGTGAAATCAATACAGTCTGTACCCGTTCTTTGGTGTTCATGTATGTATTTCCCTTTGATGTTAGTAATGATCCTAAGGGCTGTATTCAGTCCCATCAGACTGAAAGAAGTATCTTCATTGTCAGAGAGTCAGTTATTGGAGTGATCACTGGCAGTTGGATACTTTCTGTAAGCTGGTGAGTCTATTGTATACACAATGTTCAGGCCTCCTCTTTTTGTTGTCAGCTGAGAAATTCACGTTTGGGGGCTAGTGATACATATAAATGATCCCCTCCTCTGGTCAGTGCCATGGGAATCTCCTCAAAAGAGATTGCAAAAGTGTATATCACATTGCGAGTCAGATGTGAAAAATGTTCACATGAAACTTCAGTGGTACATAGGCCTTTCTCTGGACCTTTATTAAGGAAGGAATCCATTTATATCTAAGTATTAAATAGTAAGTTGTTCTGAATTTATATTGTTATTCAAAACAAAATCTAATTTTTTCTCAATTGGAAATTGAAGAATTTTTACTGCAAATGGTTTTCGGTGGTTCATTAAGAATGGACTAAGTGATACATAAGGAATGGACAAGCTTCCACTTAACTGGAATCAAGTTTCTCTTCCTTTTTTTGATAAAAATACATCAAAAATAGAGGCAACTGAAGAACAGTCATATTGTTGACCCTATAGGCTGTCATGGTTAAAATCTACTGTGGGAAATCTATTTAACAAGCCACCTTCCCTTTACCTCTCTGCTTCTTATCTGGTAGTGTGATGGTGGAAGATGGGACAGAGACTCCCAGAAGGCTGTGGAAATGAGCAGATAGAAAAAAATGGATACCTCTATAAAAATGAAAAATTTTTGTACCTCTGAGAACAAAATAAAAAATAAATCCCACATGCCCCTAAGGACCAAAATGAAAACAAAAGGGAGGTGGAAGAACAACACATAATTCTTGGTACCGAAGGAAAGGCAGATTCCAAGTGAGAGGTGGTTACAGCATGGTGGAACTGGCCTCTATCTGATTTCCTGCAGCACCTACAGCTGGTGACTGTGTGGGGCTATTGACTGCCTTCTCTCATAGCCCACTGGTGTGAATGGGAATGTGGTTTTGATTGCCATATCAGTCCATCTTTTTGAAAAACAAGGGGAAAACAAGAGGTCTTACATTTCCCTCTCTCCTTTATCACTCTTAATACAGACATGCCCTCAGCCTTGGTCAGGCACAGCATATGGGCCCCTTCAGGTGCTTGGTATTTCTTTATTGTCTTTTGATTCTCTAACAAGCGAGAGGTCACCACCGAGTGGCCCCAGTTGCTGCTCCAAGATGCTAATGATCTGATGTCCATGTCCAGACAGCTCTATTAGTAGCATCATTCAAACCTTGGGTGTCTGAAGTGGTATCAGTACTCCTTAATTCAAAGAGATTCAAGCCACAGTGATGACTCTTTTCTTCTTCTAAATCTTTCCTTAAAATAGCTCATTTTTCTTAACCTTGCATCACTAGCTCCTGTTTGACATCGGTGGTTCTCTTGATGTTCTCAGGTCTTATTATTTATTTTCCAGCTAATAATGTGCAGAGATGTATCTTATTCGCTATGTAGATGGTGAGGTCTTTGGTTTTCTGGAAGGTAATTCCATAATTATGGAGCTTTAGCCAAGGAGAATTGATTCCCCACTCTAACTGAATCTGTCTGTTTCAGATTTTCTGTTCTTTGGGCAGTAGAATGTCTTTGCTCATGTATGTCTTTATTACTCACTGAAACCCCAGATTATAATGTTGTATTAAACCTTATCCTGGTAAAAAAAAGTGTGTCCTGTACTCCTGGGGGGAAATGGCACCTTTCCCCTTTTCCAGAAGTTGTCTGGCTCTGATCATTATCTGGGGCAGTGGGGGGCGGGGGCAAGAACTGGAAACCTGTCTAGATGTTGTGGTTAGTGAATGAAATCTATCAGGAAATCTGATCTATCTCACGAACGGTAGATGAGTAGACCCCATCTCTTTGAGCTGGATCTCAGTATTTCAGGGTTCCACACAGAAGTTCCCATAACGAGTCTGGATTTGGGGCATTGAGGCATATGCACTTGGAGAAACTGGCAGCTGCAAGTCCAGACCCTTTGTGCTCCCCACTACCTTTTCTGCCGTTCACTGCAGATTATTGTGAGTAGGGTAGTGCAGGTAGCAGAGGGAAATGTGTCATTGTATTTCAAGTATTGCCATTCCTCTTGCATATTAGCACAAATTCACATTCATGGGTGGTTTGGGCTAAGATGCCAGTAAGTGACTTGAAGCAGCTCAATCAAGGAAACCTGCTCCCTTCTTCCAGCCTATCTGTGAGACCACCTACCCCCGGCAGAAGGGTAGAATGGGGAGTTGGTGGGCAGAAGGATGTAACATGTTGCTGTCTGTCAGAATCCTAAGCCCCTCCTTCTAGAAATAAAACCCCCTTACTCACTTACAGACCTTCATTAAAACAGCCACTTAGGTTAGTTAATTTGGCCAGTTGTACACAAAACTTATGCCTCTATTCTCTGTCAGGTCAAATTCCTCCCTAATATGAACTGACACTTAGCCTTTTCCAATTATATCACACTGCTGAAGAGCATTTATGTCTATCAGTGGAAGCCTCTTAGGCCATCTGGAATGCTGTTTGATTAACACTGGGTGAACACTGGTTCATTCGTTCTCACACATATCCTTCAGCTCACATGTATAAAGCTAATAAAAAGCATCACAGTCACAGTGTTAAGTTTAGGTTTGAGATATGCATATGCTTGGAAGTTCAATCTAGGGACACCAATCTGTTCATATAACCCTGTATTTATGGCTGCGCTGGTATTCAGAATCAAAGTTTGCAATTGCCAGTCCTCTGCTACCTCATTTACTGTTTTTTAAAATCCTTGGTGATTGTGCAATTTGCATGAATTACACAACAGAGAATTGCTTTCCCCTCTCTCCAGCGTATATGCAAACAATAGACACCACCACCCAAACAAGCACTGTTCTCCCTGATCACTTTCTGTCCTACTCCCTGTCTCAAAATGATCATCAGCTGAATCCAGACACATAAGGTCAAGGATATTTGTCTCGAGTTCTGGGAGGTTTTCAGTCACTTACTCAGACATTACAAATGTCCTTGCTGTCAAGGACAATGTGTGTCTGGGTAAGATTTTGCAACTCATTTTCTACAAACTCCCTTTTTATAACCACTAAAAATTTTGCTTTAGTGAGCTCATACTCAACTTCATGTGAACTCTTTTAAGAAAGCTTAAAACTGGTAATAACCACCCAAATTTATCCCCTGCCAAAGCAGGATGAGAATCTTGTCTCCAAGCACAAGCACTATTAGCTGAGAATCTGCAAATTCATTGTTTCTTTGTGTCTTCCACCTACAGTTACAATGCTCACGAGTGCTTCTTCTACAGCATTTCCCAAACTGCCAAATCCTTTAACAAAAGGTTTAATCAAATGTCATTTCATTTTGTAATGCCAACATACTTAATTTTCCCAGAACTGCTGCAATCTATCGGTCAGCTGTGCTATATCTTACATTGTTAAGCGATTCAGACAAAGATCTTAGATTCTTAACACTTCTGCTCAGTTTATAATCAAATATTTTTAACCCAGCTGACCTACTGCTAGATAAAGCCAGAAATATCAGGAAGCTGCCTTACTGTAGTTGTCTCGTTACAAGTTTCCAATTACATTCACGTGCCCTATTTCAGTGTTCTCACACGCTGTAAAGAGGAAGTGGCTAGCAGCTGACCAGGGGGAAGGGAAGAAGAGCAGGCCCTTCTTGGTCTTACTACTACTAAGCAGCAACTTGCAGAAGCAGGGTGCTGGGAAAAGGTTGTGAGATTGACAACGGACTTTCTGGGTCATCTGTTCTGTGCTCAAGCATCAATGTAGCCATGTTCCTCTGGGAGTGCCTTACAATAATCTTTCAGCTAAACTCTGCTAATATAATCTAGCGTAACACCAGTGATTTATTTTGACTTCTTTATCATTTACCCTGATGAAATAGAGAAAACTTTCTCCTTTTGTCTGGACGAGAATTGAGTTGTTATCATTTACTACTTTTACACCATTTAAAAGCCATCCTTGACAGGTGTGACTATCTTACCACATTGCAAGGAAGTTAACTGCAAAAGACATAGAATGACTAGCTATCTTGCAAAAAAAGGAATTAAGCTTCCTTGATACCCTGTTACAAAAAAAAAAAAAAAAAAAAAAATCTATCTGTGAAACCTGTGCATGAATTTTTAAAAAGATGGTTATATAAGGAGTTTTAGTCTCAACTCACATTGTCATCTCACTTTTATCTAATGCTTAAGAAAAGACACTGCCCTGAATACATAAACCCATCTGTGCAAGACCGTTGAATTATGTTCAGAAGGCAGGGGATGAATAAGTAATGTACCAGATTTTAAAGATGGCATCTTTAAAAAAAAAAAAAGGTGAATATTTTCCCATCATTGAAAGGCATTCAAGCTGTTGGGCTGTTGTGTAAAGCTTCAGTTAATTTACTGTACCTTGCCCTCCTGGATGGTGACAACATCGGGCAAACCTCCAAGTACCCGTGCACGATCTGGAAATAAATAAGCGTAATTTTCTTTAGTGTCTCAAAATCAAATGTGTCCCAGATTCTGTTTCCCCTCTAGTTCTTTTATCTTATTTATGTGCAACTTGTTTCTGATATCTGCGCTAGCAGAGAACTATTCGGCATTCTTAGCACACCATTTGGATTTTTCAAAACGTTGAATTCACAGAAAAAGATGTGTTAATAGCTGGTGTCAATCATTTACAGAGGGGAATTAAAGTACATGTGCTGTGTCCTGCAGATTTTGCCATCAATTCAGTGTTACTTCTGAGTGCACAAAAAAAAAAATCTGAATTTTTGAGGTCTGATGCTCTAAATTTTTAGTGTCGTAAACTACAAATGTCGTGTTTCCAAAAGGAAATTAATGACATCTAATGAAGTGGTGGAGATTAGGTTTTAATCTAATTACAAAGAGAGGCTTCAGTGAAATTCCACCACTTCGTATGTATCTGGATGTAAATGAGATCTATATCTGGTCTAGTTTTAAGCTCAGAGTCCCATAGGAAGCTTCTACAAATACAAATAAACTGATCACATGCAGGCTTTGGTGCACTTATTCTGGAATATGGATTTTGTTTGTTATACATCTTAGTGGAGCCTGGCAGAGGAAGGAAATGACTATACAGAATGTTCCCCTCTAATGTATTCTGTAAAAGATGTATTCTGGAGCATAGAGATAACAGCCTTATGAGAGGAGGAACAGCACTATATTATGTCAGTTAACATGCCATGAATGGTCCAGGGTTAGCAATGAAATGCCCAGGGCAGGGCTATTACTGATCCCTTCATGCTGTCTCAGCTGGGTTGTGTAGGGATCACTGCATATATCCAAGCCTTTCTCTGTTTGGAGTATATGTCCAGGAGGAGTTAGGTCAGATCTCTCTACACAGTTTTCTCCAATAACTTTTCAAATGCCAGTTCTGCCCTAATTTTTATACAAGTCTGAAAGTCATCTGCAGTGGGAGAACTTTTTGATGTGTTACATTATTTCCATGCATCATTCTGTAAATAGGGAGAATATTGAGATTAATAATTCAAGTTGACTTATAATGGTTTATTCCTTAAGTAATTAACACATACGTTTTAGTTGCGATGTTGGGATTGACACCCAGGTAAAATTAGGAGGAGATTCAGGGATCTGTCTTTAAGCAATGCAAAAGCTACTGTTGCTTTCTCACCCATTTCTGTATGTAACGCAGAGTCATTTGACATTTTATCTAGTTCAAAACTAGCCAAGTGATTTCCTCAATCTTTGAAAACAAAGTGACTTCTGTATACAGAACATGCATGAGAGATCTCAGCAGTAAAGCTAATTTTTAGAGAAGGTTAACTGCTAATGAGAACAGGAGCTTAGATGGGGAAAGTCATCGTAACCCATAACTATAATGTGATTAGCTGCAATGTGCACCAATGTTAAATCACCAGAAGGTCACTCTCCTTGCTTCTCCTTGGTGTAAAGACATACTCATTTTAGGATGAGCACATCCACATACTCATGTATACATGCCCTCTCTTTCCCAACACACAACCTTCCCAGAGGTGAAGAAAACCTTCATAAACAGTGTATTGCAACCATCGTCAAAGAAGTCCCACTTACTTTTCTCTGCAATCGCAGCTTGCCTGGAGTTGAAAGAAACAAAAAGAAAGTCCAGTTTCAGTTAAGGTTTGCTTAGAGTGATTGAAAAATAGCTTATCTTTTTAACTGCCTTTAATCCATTAAGGAATATTTCATTGTTTGGCAAAACTGATTTTTCTTTGTTACTTAACAGTTATATAAGAGTTACACTGAAGAAGTCACATGCAAAACTCCTACAGTCTTCTGTAGGACTAGGATTTGTTTCATAGGATATAGTTAGCTCCAGCACAACATAAACAAATACTATTATTTTATGGCTGCTACTACTGTATTTAGATGTCATAATACTTACTTTAATCTCTGGAACTCAGCAAAGGCTTCATCAAATGCTTTGTAAAGAGAAAAATTGATTTTAAAGGTAGGTTCAGAGATAAATCATCACAAGTTTAACTTTAAAATGTAGAAATACATTTTAAATGTAGGTATCATTAAAGAAATATTAATGGATGGATGCATGTATATTGTATAAGCCCTAAAATGCTGAATGGTTCAACTAATAAAGGCCATCTTGTATATGGCAGCTATTATATATACATATGAATTCATAAACACTCTTTTTTTTCTTCTAAAAGTCAGGCTTTAAAACAAAGAGATAGCAATAGAGCAATAGGCTGAAATCATTTTACAAACCAGAGGAAGAAACCCACAATACACCACCTAAATGACAGCTTACAGCAGTGGTCTCCCAAACTTTTTTGATCATACACCCCTATCAGAACATTTTTTGAGCATGCACACCAAATATATGTGTACTTATTTATAAATTATGTAGATGTACTACTGAAGTTCTCATATTTTCTTCCCACACCCCAGCAGATCATCTTGCACACGCCTCACTTTGGAGACCACTTGCCTACGAAATACAAGAGATCTGTTTTTTCCAAATGCTTTTCACATCTGCTCTGAAGCATCACACTGATGGCCACAAACAAACCAAAAAGCAAACTGTTGTCTCCTTTGTAAATTCAGGCTAAGCTACTATCATGTGGGATGTCAATCTCTCCTGCTTTCAAAGGGAAGGAGAAATCTCTTTTCTCAGAAAGTGGAGATAGAGTACAGAAGGATCAACATGGAGATGATTATGGGGTTATTGCCCTTACACAGAGTTTGCAGACCCAAAGTGAAGCTTTAGGGGTGGGAATGGCTGGGGATGTAAACTCAGCAGTTTGGAAGGAGTTAATCTGTTCTCTAGGATCTGAGAGGTCTCTCAGAGTAAAAGCTTCCAACAGTCAATCCAAATAATTTTAGCTGTTCCCCTAACAGTCCATCATCATGCTGATGAAAGGTCTTGACATCTCTGAAGAATAAGGAGCCCTATTATATTCATCAAAGAAATACAGTAGGAAAGTAACAGAACAAACTTGTCCCTCACTTCCTCTGCCAAATATTACTTGGAAGGGAGGGATACCAAAGGCATTCAGTGCTACAACTTGTATTTAAAACTGCCAATCAATGCCAACAACACAAAGGGTTCTGTAAGATAGCTCAGAAACTGGGCTGACATCTCAGTAGGCAAACTGTAAGTGGGTATTTGGAATAGGAAAAAGCTGCTCATAATTTATGACCCAAGAGCACAGGCTGGGAAAAACAAATTGCACTGTCCCCACAAACACTGCCAGGCTGCTGGGTACACACATAGAGCCTACAACCCAAAGGGTAGCAGGTCTGTAGCAAGATCCTTCTGTAGACACTCCTACCCTACCACAGTGTAATGCCCAGTACAGAGGATGTTAGCAGAGGGAACGGCCTACCTTGTCCTGAAAGATCCACTGTCTTTTTGTGTCCTGTTTTACCATCAAAGAGTTCCATTGTGTATTTGCCTTTGTCCTGTGGTGTCGGCTCATTGATCTGCAACCAGATCTGCTCCCCAGTGACACCAGTCTTCACTCGGTCTGTAAATCTAATCTGGGTATCGCTGAAAAACACAAAACAACATTACCCTTTTGTTCTACTGGAGTATAAATGGGATTTGCTCCTGTTGAGTCACTGAGTACATCTGCAGTTACTAAATGATTTCCAAGGTGTTATGGTATGCCACCATATTTTAAACCTTTCAAAATCAAATTCTTGCTAATGCTGTGGACCAGCTGGGCAGAACTGGTATGAGAGTCTTTCCCTGTTCAAGGACCAGCTCTCCTCAAAGCTTGCTGAAAAGTTATGCATCTTAGTCTACGACCTGAGCCGTACAAGGTTTATACAAATTTAAAAGCCAGATCTCTGAAGGGTAATGAATGCATCCTCAAATGTTCATGTTCTTTTTTTAGCATAGGTTTATTTCTGCTTGGGCAAAACAAAACTATACAGGGCTGTACCTGCAAAAAACCACACTTCTGTCACAAATGGTGTTTGCCCAGTCAGAATGTTTTCTGATGCTCTGCTATGCTTTGGCATCTACAGTTAAACATACTTTGACATAAGTACATCTTCTCAGCTTCCTAGCTGAGCAGTTCATTGCCCTGAATGAGGCAAAATATATTTGTCAAATAAGCTACTCATTTTCTTTTTATCTTTAGTCTGATTACTTTGAATATACTGGATGGACAAAGAACATTTTTTCTAGATTAATTTTATGTGCTTCAAGATGAAACTAGTTTATAAAAATTAAATAGAGAAATGAGGGGGGGGGTAAGGGTGGGAGGGAGATTTAAGAGAGAGGAAAAAACCAGAATACTTCATATTCACTTCCAGTTTTGAAATATTTAGGGCTCCTAGTGATACCAGGTCAAAATGGGTGCCAAGAAACAGGAAAACCTCAAACTGCTTTCATTTCTCTGGTGGGGTTGCTGGTTAGCATCAGTGTCAATAATTATAGCCAGATTGACACAGCACATCCTGGGTATTCTGTTCCTCATTTACATAAATTTTATAGAGAGATCAGTAACTCAGATTCAATCCTAAAGACTAAATACTACCATGTCCACGGGAAGTGAAACAGCAAGAACAGTAATAATAGATTTGAAGATATCTAAGTTGTTTACTTCCCTGGGCTTTGCAGTGCATGCTGTTTGTGCTGGCTGAGTATTCAAAGCTGTCTCGTGGATTTGGGTATGCAACTCCCATTAATTTTATGGGGGGCTGGGCATTCAAATTCCTTTTAAAAATCTCAGTTCTTCTGTCTGCCTTGGTTAGGTTTGTAGAGCTCACAGGAGGGGCTGTCTGGATTTTACTGCCTCAGGCACATGCTGGAACTTGCTTTGACTCCTAAGCATGAACCCACGTGTTAAGAGGACGTGCCCGCTTGTCCCAGTTCCTGTGAACTGCAGCTTCTAGACAAACAGACCTCCAGGCTAGGTATCTCTGAACGTGTGGTGCTGGCCTCTTGAAAGCTTTTCCGTCTCTCAGGTTATATTTGCATCATTCCTTGAAACTGTTTCAGGGAAAGGTGCAGCCCCCATCCAGGAGGTGGGAAGCACTGAAGCAGCATGGCCCTGACAGCATCCTCTGGCATGGGACTGCCTGTCTCATGAGGCAAATGACGGAAGGGCCCTGCACCACCAACACCTGTCTCATACTGGTTTCACATCGGTGTAATTCACTGACACTAACTCATATGAGAGAAGGACTCATGAGAGATGAGAGGAGACTTGGGCCTTGTCTCTCTCATATATCCAGCTTCTCCCTGAGTCTATAAAAACAAAATTGCACTGACTTCTGCAAAGATTTTGCATACTTACTTGTGCACCCAGCCTACTCTCAGATCTTCCACATAATAAGTAACATAGGAATACAGTCTGATACCCTCAGCTGTACTCCGAATTTTCAGGTCTGTCGCAGATAAAGCTGAAAGAAGAGCACATGGTTTTATGCAGCCATGCAGCCATTCATTGAGCGTCACAGTGAGACACATTCAAAAAAAGAATTAAGTGCTTACCAATCCTTCTGCATACTTCATTCATCAGATCTGCAAAAGCTGTGGAAATAAAATCCAGAGACTAAGACTTTGTGTCTGCAGCTCAAGCAGAGTCAATAATAGGACAAGTACTGGCTCTGAAATGTTCTCCCCAGTATGTTTGAAAAAGAAATTGGACCTACCTTATAAAGCACATTAGAAATCTAAGTAATGCAGAAATATAGCCTGTTATTCTATGATTTCCAGATTTTATTTAACTGCAGCCTGCTGCAGCTGAACTCTTTTTTTTTTTTTTTTTGTAAATGACATTATTCAGTTGGAATGCTAACCCATCTATATACATTGTAATGGATGGGGCTTTTCTCCACTTGCTTGGAAACATATGTGAAATTTTAAAAATAGAGTAACCACAATGAGTGGAAAGGCCCCTAACTAAATGAAAGGCAAAACTCAATAAAAATGTGAAATCTTTTAAAATTATCTAGTTCTATAATTTCTTTCTGTACCTGTAGGCTTCCACTACTGATGGCCACCTGAGGAAACCTGTTACCATTTTGCTTAGCGTTAGTCATCATATTGTCCCAAAATTATACAGAATCTGGATGCAATAAACTGTATTTAAACATTATTTGAACTGAAAAATCTGTTTTTCTATGAGATGATCTTGTATACAGTAGGAACACGGCCACAGGAAGGCGACACATGCAATTTCCTGCATTACCCTGAACCCACTTTCAGCTGGTGTGGCTGACAGCATGCCGAAGACGGCTCTGACCTGTGTCCTTAAGCTTTAGCTCACTGGAGTCCTTTCCTCTGTCGTCCTTCAGAATGACTTCATAAGTGCCAGCATCTTTCTTAGAAAACTGCAACAATTGTAACAGTAAAACCAGTTTTTAGAACAGTTGCTGTAGTAAAACCTAGATTTTACTCCTGAACTCAGGTGATGTCCTGTCCCCATCCCCAGGGAGGTGCCTGATGTCTGGGGCTGCCCAGATGCCCCCCGACTGCCCTGCTCCTGGCTGGGGTGGTGGGATAGGCCTTAGCTGGGGAGTCCTGGCCTGCAGCCATGGGGAGCCCCCAGCTCCAGGGGTCCCTGACACTTCCTCCCTTCCTCAGCCGAAGAATGAAGAACAAAGAGATGAAGTGGTGAATGCAGGTCACCTCCTGAGTCTGCAAGAAGGCTGGGTATGGACCAGACCTCTTTGGTGACTCTGAGAGGGTGGCCCTCAGAAAGCCTGAGTGACAAGCAATTTCCAAATGTCATTCGAGATGTAAATGTGGTCTCATTCTGCTGTTAAACTGACATGTAAAGGAAGTGACAAGCTTATCTCTTCTGCCATCATTTCCTGAAAATCTGAACGAGCAGTTATAGATAGACATTTGCTTTAGCTAAAGCACAGACGCCTCGTGAGTTTTTCCATTTTTAAAACCCACTTCCTTTTTTGATTGTTCTGCTGAAATATCAGATTAGATCGTATCATTCATCTGAATTCATAACACTAACTTCAGCTGAGGGCTAACAGGGACAGTCACTCACCTCTGATATCAGCAGAGTACACACGCCATCTTTAAAGTCATGTTCTTCATCTACCATTATCTCCCTGTCATCTTTGTACCATACAATGTGTGTTTCCTTCTTAATATTAGCCACCTAAAATGGATGAAAACCACATCGTAATTATTCTCTTCATTTGAGCAGGGGAACTTAGTGTCACATAGGTTAGCCTGTTCAAGTCTCTCACAAAACAAGGCTTTACAACTTGATCATAGTGAGTCACTGCAGGCCTGCATTTTAAAATGAGGAATGCAAGAGGGAAAACAGCAGGAATTAAAATGGAGAGAAAAGGACTGCTGACAGCTTCAGGGAGCCCAGGGAATGAATGTATCCTGCCCAGGGGATTGCTACACAAATAAACTGGCCAAAAATGAGAAAGTCCCAGTATTTGCAATGACCTGTCACTCCTATTCAGGTGTCTTTTCCTGGGTGGGTGGCTGACAGACCTGAAGAAAAAAGTTCAAGCTATTTTCCAAGGTGTTTTGTTACACGCAACGAGCAGTCACCCCAGCAGGATTAGCCTTCAGAGGCTTTGCCACTATCCAATATGCAGCTGGAGGTACAAAAGCAAAGGGCGTGTCTTCAGTCCCTTCCCACCCTCACCATCTAAGTAGTGGTAGGTCAAAGTGCTCTGAACACTGTACTCAATGTTTTCCTTGCACCTTACCTTACATTTCAACATCACGTTACAGTCATCAGTAACTTCCCATCCCAGTTTATCCACAAAATGAGGACCTGTTTAAAATTACAGGTATATTTTTAAAGATCACATCAACGGTATTGATGATATAAAACCAAAGACAAATATGTTTGTCTTGACAAGAATAATATTGTATTTTAATGTGGTTTTATTTTTCCTATTTGTCCTTCAGAAGGTAAGCAACCTTAAAACAGAACAAAACCCATCTATTTCAAATTAATATATATAAATATAAACAAACTCTTAACAGACTAACATATAAGTGATTCTTATAAATATCCATATTATCACCTTGTTTCCTGTGCCATTCTTTTCTCTGGAAATCTGCTTCATCCTGCAGTTTCTTGAATACTAGGAATTAAAACCAGCAAGAAATACAAGGTTAAACATCACGTGCCATTCGTACGGTACTGAATGTCACCGTAACGGTTAGGTGCAACCCTGTCCCTTGGAGGTCAACAAGAATCCTGCCATAGGGTCAGGTTTTCACTGAACATTTCAAAGTGTCAGAAGCTGATTATGGCTAACCCAACTTTCCCAGCTGCTTGCAGCCATCAGGAGTTTAATGTGTCATGTCTGATGAAGTGTAATCCCCAATCATACAGCTACTTTCTGCTCTCAATAAGAAGGCAAACGAGCGGCAGCAGAGTCAGCAAGCTGCTTGAGCTCTAAGAGGTTCAGCTACTTGTTCCTGGCTAAATGGGCTTTTTATATGGGAAATTTTCATTCCACCCATGGAAAAGCAACAGGCTTCAATATTTCACAATTCTATAAAAATTCCCCTTCCTCCCAGCACTTTAAAAATTTAAGTTCACACAACATGACCTGTCCTATATGAGGCAGGCAAGCACTGTGACATGAAAAAACCCTGGAATATCTATTGGTATTGAAAACAGTGGAAAGTGAAGATGACAACTGAGGTAACCTCAGTATAATTTTTCCAGCCTACTGTGTAATATAGATTATCTTACCATCACCAATGAGGACAAGGCTGGATTGATTGGTTGCTTTTCCATCCTGCAGTTGGAAAGTGTAAGTCCCTTCATCCTTGTCCTCAAGTTTATCCATAATCATTTCAACAAGGCCAGTCTTCTGGTCCACCTTCATTTTATATTTCTTCAGGAATGGAAAGTAAAGTAACAATGGATAGCAGAGTCAGAAAATATTTGTCAAATGTTATATGGTATCTTTAGGAGAATTTTTTTTTTTCTTTATTCAGGTTCCCACTTATTCAGATTCCCGCTATCACTAGTTCCAGCTCTAACCAAATAAATAAGAAATCTGTTAAAGGTGAAGCCTATTCAGTGATGCTATACACCATGTGACATGCCTGTAGTATGGTGATACTGTGTTCTTTTTCATTAGAAATGTTTAGATTTGCATCTCTTCAGAATAACACTTTCTTAAAGGATGATTATAATATTTTTATAAGGTTTTGTGTAGAATGCTCCATCTCTGCCTTCTACATAATAGCAGTGTTGCAACAAAAGGATGCCATGTCATATCTTTCAGAGTAACATGTTCTGCTGCTGGAAACAACCACTTGGAAATTTTCCTTTGGTGTAATAAATTCCTCCAACAGCAAAGAGAGGTGAGAACTAAGCACAGGGGTATGCTAGGGCCATAGATGAAGGAGACAGAATGAATATGGGTTAATGCAGTGACTCCTTGAAGACCACAGTAGCTGCTTACCTGGGACTACCTCAGTGCAGGAACTCCTGTGGTCCCTACAAGTTAACAGAGCACATGGTACTCACAAAGGTGGGAGGAAGTCATTTAACTCCACTTTATAAACTGCATCCAGCAGAATTCATCTGGAGCTCAGAACTACGGATAAAATCTTTCTAATGATGCTTTCACAGACATGTTATTCCTCATGAAAATGCATTAGAGTGGAACACTAGTTGGAAGTATATCGGAGACAGAGACATTAATGCTCATTGATACTCAGAGAAATGCAAATGCATGTAAGCAATGAACAGGCTTACCTCTCCATTGAAAATCTCCTTATCATTAAATACAAAGTTGGCCTTTGCATTGCCAGATAGTTTTTCAGCTTGCAACCAGAATCTCACTTCTCCTTTTTCTAAAATTTCCACTGCCAACTCAGAGGCAAGTGGGACAGCTACAAAGAATAAAGAAAATAATGAATCATATACTTTGCCTGTTCCCCCAAAACTATTTTATTTTATAATCAGAAAGCCACTTCTTCCTTTCATGCTTGGATCCTCTATGCAAGGTAACTAGCTTATGATAGTTCTTCATTAGACAGAATGCCTCTCCACCCACATATACATAGGATGACAGACAAGATTTAATCTTTTGATCCTTCAGTCACCAGGTCTGTACAGACTGGTACTGTTTAGGACCTGAGTTATGCTCCATTCTCATACAAGGCTATTTCAAAGGTAAGTTGGAAGTATCTCTGCAGCATGATGTGAGTCTGTATGGCACAGACCCATGTTTAATGAGTTGCCTAACAATATAACTGTAACCAACTAAGTGGAAAAATCCCCAACCATGAAGCAAGATTAGAAAGTCAGCTGCTGAGTTATAGGTTTGGAGATTTTTGTAAGCACTCTGATCCTTTTCTGAGGGGAATCTGTCTCCAGAATTCATCAAGTATCACAACAGACCCTCAGTCTCCCCAGTACATTCTGTTTACCTATGCATAATGAAAATCCCCCACATATAGACAAATTTCTTGTGTTAGCAGGAAAAAAAATAATGTAAAGTGTACTATACCATAGGTAACATTAGTCTGTTTTTTCATTTTTCCTTGTTCTTGTTAGTAAATGTTCTCAGCTTGCTTTCACTTTAACTTTTTGTTAACTTAATAAGCAACATTAAACATGAGTGTTTAGACTCTGATATTGAGGCTTATTGCTCATTTTATTGGCTTCCATCATTTTTAGCTGTATTAGTGGATGCTCATATTCCCAACAAAAATCGTACTCTGGGGAGTACGTATGCTGTAGGTGAACTCTCCCCCAATCCCCGCTTTCACAGCAGTGTAAAGTCTGCCTTGCTAGGGTGTAACATGGAACAGCTGAAGACAGTGTACAAACACATTGCAAAATGCTTGATGACATAGTCTGGTGATAGTGTAAAGACACACCTCCTCCCAGACAAATCCCAGGGCAGGGTTGTTTCTTTAGCTCCATATATGCAAAGGCCCAGATACAGCAGGAGAGGGCTGGGACTGAGATAGTGTCTAATTTCTCTCATCTTTCTATTTGCACCATCCAGAAGAACTAGGGTGCCTTCTGGAGCCACCCCACTTCCAAACAAATTTAGGGGATGAGCCCCCCCGGTGTCTTCCTTTCCCACACTCACCCCTTCCTCGCACCTATGCACTCCCACACCTGCATGTGGCACAGGACCTGTCTCTGGTAAAAGTAAGGCTTCAGGGAGGTGAGGCAACAGTCACAGGAAAAAAAGAGAATTATGAAAAAGACACAGGCTTAACCAGAGAGAGGAAGGCCTGGAGCCTGAAGGGACAGCATTACCGTAAGAGAGCAGGGCAAAGAACAACCCCATCAGAGTGTGACCCAGCAGTGTAAATGGTCCGTGTGAAGCTTCCTCACCCAGCACATCCCTTTGCTTGTAAGAAACAAAAGGAATCTCAGGTCTTGCATAATTTCTCAAAACAAAGAGACTGAAATGCTACAGGAGCCAGTGAAAGCAAGAGGGAGAGGGTGTGAATAGGCATCAGGCTGCACTGCTTTTGTCTCACTGTCAGCTCTATGGCAATTTTAAACCCCCACTTGATTTGCATGTAATTAACTATGAATATCTTAGTCTAACATGGAAGAGAGGAAAGTATCTCAGAAACTGTTAAATAAAGGGCTGAAAGGATGCAAAAATACTCTTTTTGGGAAAAGGCCATTCACTCCTCAGCCCAAAGGAACTGGACAAATCTGCATTATAGCTGTCCATGAGCAAAAGCCTTATTTTAAAATATTTCCATAAGGACCAACTGACAGCTACATTAGGCATTTCCCAGCCATCATGCTTACAAGGTTTTACATGCTATTTGTACAGCATCACAAATTACCACGAGCACTTGACAGGGAGTCCTCGGGCAGTTGCTAAATTGAAAAGTTGGAACCATTTTTACCTAGCACCAATACACTATTGCACCCATACGTAGTTGCATTCTGTAAGGCTGCAATATTCAAGCAACCCATTTTCCCATGGAGTTACTGGCTGCAGCTGTTTCTAAGTAGAAGTTATAATGAAATGCCGTTCAGAAGTACAAACAAAGCAACATGCAAGAGCTCATATTGAATCAGAAATCCCTATCAACTAATAATTCTTTATGAATTTGGGTAATTTTCAAACAGATTATCTGGAGATATGACTGAGGTTTCATGTTGATCCATAAGAGCTCATTATTATTTTTCTAGCCTCATAGGCATAGCCAGAAGAATCTCAAACCCCCTTTTCTTTTTTTCTTTTCCATGTCCACAGGGCCTAGAGTGGCCAAAGCAAGTCAGACAGTTTTCTCCTTAAGGATACATTCTGCAGTGATCTCCTTTTTTGCCTGTGCCTCCTGGAAGCTCATGCACAACTAGAAGTGTACTGTTACCTAATACAGTGCAAGAAAGAAGACACTATCTGTGTCCCAAGGAGCTTATTACATGACATTAGTTATGAACACAGAGCGTGGAGAACACTTAGAAGAGAAGGGTCAGGGCAAGTAAGGACATGTGACAACAGTAAGGTTTTGTGATGACTAACTTTCAGCGTGAAGATATAATTAGGAGAAAAGAACTGTGAGGAGCAGGACTAAACAAGAGGATGCTTGGGCTGTCATTAAGCTGTCAAAAGGTGATACAATATTTTGAGAAGAGTAGAGCTGATATGGAAAGACACAGAAGGAAATGAGAAAGAGAGATGATGCGGGCAAAAAGACAGGCCATTTCTGCAGCCAAGTTTTGACTGGGTTGAGAGGCACAACGTGGGCTGAGTTGGCAGAGGTGCCAGCAGTGCACACACAAAGCTGAAGAAGTTAAAACATAGGCAAGAGTTTTAGTGCCTGAAACAAAAAGGAAGAGAATGTAGTGGGAGAAGATGGGACCAGGTTTAGGTGTCATCTCATTGTGTGTAATAGGAATAATTTTTCCCAGTTATTCAAGTTAAATTCCAGTGAAAAGAACCAAGTTGTGCTACTACCAGGATATCACAAAGGTATGGGGGGGTCCGTGGAGTTGACAAAAATATCACTCCAAGCAGCAGGATGTTCATATTGTCAAGTGTTACAGGAAAGAATGAGGGAATTAATTTCAGCAGGAAAATTCTGTATATATAGGTCATTTCTGATGAATTTACTACATTTGCCTGTTTTGTTAACCTTAAATTTAACTTATGCTAACTTCAGAGAATTAATTCAGTTAGAGAATTTTTCAAATTCAGTTTTCAACTCATACCTAACCTAAGTAAGTATACTTGTAAGTATTCATACTGAGTATACTGAGTACCTAACCTGAATAAGTATACTGAGTAAGTATAAACAGCTGTTCTAGAGAAGAAACAAAGCCAATGGGATGCTTAGTTTCCAACTGTTATATAGACATTATATGCCTAGACCAGTAGCCTGCAACAGATCATGAAGAACAACGGTAATACACAAATGTACTGAAAGAGAAAAAAATAAAGGAATCTTAGATTTCCACTTCAAAACCACTTTCACTTGAAATTACTATAGTGACTTCCCTACCTGATGGTGGCAGGAGCTTTGTGATACCCCACTGCATGCAAAACTTTCCCCTACAGACATGTTTGATTCACTTACTTGGGAATTTGCGTTCATGGCTCAGAGCAAGCAGGCGTTTCATTTCTGCAAAAGATATAAAAGAAGTAATATAAAGTGTGCATGCTTATGGATCTGAGAGACACAGCAGCAGGGAAAAACAGATGTGAAAGCATGCTTAACAGACATTGTGTCTACCTTCTTCATCAATTGTGTGGCTTGATGAAACTCCATCAGTGTCTGTAACAACACAAGAGTAAACTCCCAAATCATCCTCCCCAAGATCCTTAAATGTAGCTTTTGACCTTTAGGGAAAAAAAAAAAAAAGAAAGGCATTTTGATAAAACAGATGAGATCGGTCTGAACCAAACCTCTCCTTTATAACACCAGATAAAAGTAGTCTTGTATTAGTTTTTGCTGAGTGACAGGCAAATGTGGGGCTCTGGCCAGCATAAACCAGGCTAGGTCCTACCATGTGTGGTACAAATGGAGATGGTACAATGCTCAGATAGTCCCAAAAGCACTGGAGATAGCCAGTTTAACCTAGCTTAATGCTTAAAACCACGTTGTCAAATCTTTGATGAGCGTGGAAGGATCCTGTAAGTACAGACTGATTCAATTTTTATATGCAATACCATGAGTATGGTGAGACACCGTTTCTTTCTGTACGGTTTCTATAACTGAAGAGCGCATAGGCACTTCACAGACTGAACCTGTGCATGTGCCATTTCTTCCTTTCTGTTTAAAGCCTGAATAAATAGAGCAGGCTTGTAGAGCATGAGAAGTTACCAAATCAGACTGTGATGATGCCATCAGAAGAGAGTCCTGCTTACTCCAGCACCTCAAAGATTGCAGGAGTGTTACATGGCAAGAACATTTTGCAAGCAGTCAGATAATTTTATCCCTTGGACACTTAAAATAATAACACTAGGAATAATAATAATTTGCCTTGAGTGACAGGTTATAAGACGACAGAGCACAGATTTTCTTTCCCTATGCCTAAACATAACTAAATCGCCTAAACAGGAGGTCTGACTCACTCTGTGCAAGCTACAGTTTCCAAATGGTCTGCATATGGACTTGCTGGAGAACAGCATACTCATGAAGTAGCCTTCCAGTAACAGAGGCAGATGTAACTCTTACTGGGGTCATACATCCAAAGGATGGATTTCTGTGACCAGTCTAGATCTCTCAAACATGAGACTATTGCTACCCCTGAGGGTTCTTACTTCCCGCCTTTGGCATCAATGTTCAGTCGAGAGTCATCCTCAATTGGTTCATAATTCTTGGACCAAACAAACTTAGAGTTTGGAGACATCTGATCACATTCAAAGTTCAAGGAAATTACTCCATTGTCATCTACATCAACCACCACTTCCTTGGTTCCTGGAAGAGCAGAACAAAACAACTCCGCTTTCTCAGAGAAGCCAGCAAACAAATTTATATAGATATCATCCATAGAGTGGATTAAACACATCTTTGCCATTTTCTCAGTTGGCACATAAATTGCTGAAAACATTGGCATCCTTGCTCTTTGATTCATAAGAAAAGTCCTTATTCTAATCCACAGATTAAAGAGCATCATAAATCAACTGATTTATTTGAGCAAGTCTAAGCACACATGAGAGTTATGCTATTTGCTCTGTAAAAACCTGAAGGGGGAAAAAAAAAAAAAAGCAAGCCTCTAAATCCATGTTTGAAATATTAAATAGCAATATTTTCCATGGTAAGCAGCAGTCAGAGCTTTCATTATGCAGCATGAATTTCTTATTCCCTAATAAGATAAGAGCTCCAAAGGGAATACTGTGTGCAAATGTGGGTGTTTGAAGAGGTGCAAGAGGAAACCATTGAATTGCCCCAGTAGTGCACACTTGTGCAACTGAAGCACATTTTCAGTGACGCTGGCGTCACTCTGGGAGGTTGGTTTAATTGCTGTGCTTGGCACCCAGCCTTGCCGCCGTCTGCAGCATTCATCCTGGGCCCACAAAGGGAGTGAATATTTGCAATTAGCTGCTTAAGTCGCCCACCCTGTTTTGCCAGTACCTACAGTCCTTGAGCTGGATAAGGTGACCCAGTTTGTCCTTTGAAAGACCCTGAGGTGAATCCCAGATCAGAAACCCAGAGGCACCTCTATCCTGCCCCTCGCACCCCAGTGGAGCTGAGGGAATTTCGTCTGGGATTTGGGCGGCAAAACGAGCTCGTCGTCTGTGGCGTGAACTTTCATTTCAACAACTTGTCTGAGAATGTCAGGGTGAGCATGTGCACTGAGAGGTGCTGGAGAACATCCAGCCTCCTTTTCTGAACAGCTCTGAGCTGGATCTCACATCTGAATAGGGCACTCATGTTATATTACTTAGCTTAAGACAATTCTGAGCTGCCCAGAATGCTAATGACACACTTTCTCCACAAAGTCTTGTACCTTAAAGACAAGAGCCTTATTCCTGACATTGAGATTAAATGTTCTATTTTCAGCATAATTCTTAATAAGTCTCAAGCATACAAGGACATTTCTGTGTTTCATCATCCTAATACTATGCACGTCCTTTCCAGCACTGAGTAGCTCCTGTAATGACAATTTGTGTACATGCAGTTTCTTAGTCTTTATAATTTGCCATAACCATTTAATGAAAAATGAGACTGATATTCCCCTTTTGGTACTGTTATTTACCAGCCCTCACAGTAATGAAGCACATAAGCACCAATGTATGATAAATGAAGTATAAGGTCTACAAATATTTTACTAGGCAGCAACATATTTGCAAATTTTTTATAACTGAATTTATTATATGCAAATTCATCACAACATTTCATTAGTGTTTAGTTTCCTGTAGAACATTAGCACATGAATCTTCTGATGGCAGTTTATGCAATGTGCAAAGAATTACAGCAAGAAGGTTCATTTCAAGGACAGAATCTTTTATATTTGTTTTAAAGTATTCTCATTACAATAACAATACATAGCATTTGTTTCCAGAAGTGATGACGGTGTTTACCTCTAATATTTATATGAGTAAAAAAAACCCTTTTAAAATTACTGACCAGAGGTCTCCATCTATACTACAAAGGAGAACCAAAGAGGCTGCCATAGTAGTAGCAGTCAATTTCTCCCTCCAGATAGCTTGGTGGTTTCAACGTATCATCCAGAGATTCTCTTAAAGTCATCATAAGAAATAAAATACTTAGGTGTCATATCAAATGTCTGCTTATCTGAGCTTTTTACTGCATTGAAAGGAAAGAAATAACATGAAGATAAAGCAGACAGCTTCAAAACACTACAGTTAATTGCATCATTTTGAATACAGCTAGTCAGAAAAGTCGAATGGGACAGGGTTTCATTAATTTCTGATATTCAAGCCCTTCTCAAGTGACTGATGCAGGGTAAGAATCTAATTTTGGTTTGCACAGAGATGCACAAGGACTAAGGACAGCAGTGGGGAAGAGTTGCAGTTTGCTCTTGGGTTTCCCCTGCTTCCTGTGAGATCTACACACACTGAAATGCTTTCGTCTAAAGACAAAAGTTACACCTCAGAAGTAGCCTGGATTGGTATTTATGTGGGTAGGTTTTTTCATTTAATTTTAGAAGATAACTGTAAAAAATAAATATGGTTTTCAAGCAAGAGAAGGTAGATGCAAAGTATTACATCATTATATTTACACATTCTACTGGATAAAGACAATTGGTACCATTTGTATTAAAGCAAGTATTTTAATTCAGGATATTATTTCCTTACATTCTTTGATTAGAAATCTCAGTCATCTTGCTATTTTACACATCTGGCAAAAGCAGCATTCCAGCAGGAATTGTCTAGAGAGACCTGGCAATATTTTGTCTCCATTCAAGATGGTAATAAAGGCACCATTCATCGGGCAACACCAAAAGACTTGTGGTAATTTTAAAAAAATGGTATGATTGTTCTTGAGATTTGTGTGGTTTGAGCGAGAAAGGTGGAAGCCTGCCCAAGTGACTGCTTTCTGAAATATTTTTTTATAATACGCCTTTTGTCCTTTCTGAATACTTTTAAGAAGCTTGGCTTGGTGGATGCCATATCTGCAGATCTCAGCTCAAAATATGCGTCATCTAGATTTGTACAAATAAAACATTTTCAGCTTCCCTGAGATTTCACTGGGCCTAACCCTGACTTTCCTGTGATCTCTCAGACATTACACTTATGAACCCAAGCCTCACTTGCAAAAAGGCCACGATCCTGAGATGAACCTCCTTCTCTAACAGTGGATTCTGTAAACCAAATGTTCTGCTCCAGTTCATTGCCAGGTGGGCATGCACCTCATTTGAGTGAACATTGAAAACACTGTGCAAATTTCTTTTGTCATGATGATCATCTTCACAAGAATTTATGTTCTTTTATTTTTAATTGTAATGGTATGACCAATCTTTTATTTAGTACACTTGAAGACTGTTCTCATAACAAGGTTTTATCAGAAGTCTGGCAGATAGATATTAATCCTCAAAGAAAATGGATTACTAAAGCCAAAAGTTTAATACTAATACTGGTTTCATTCTCCTTTTAGAAGTGTTTGGTGTATATTAGCTGTTTTCAAGAATAAGTTTCTAAGTTTTGCCTTATTTCACTTTCAGGTATGGTATGGAAATAGCTCAGCTTCAGTGGCTTGTACATCTGAAATTATGGCTACTGTGTTTTTGAAAGATCCTGGTCCCAAGCCCTTCTTACTCACATACTTTATTTGTCCTCGTATCCCAGTCTTACACCCTCTCAACTTACCACTTATTCCTTCCAGTCCCTTCTTCCCATCACAGCCTCACTAGCAGCTGCCCCAGACTTCCCAATCTGAGTTTTTCAGTTCTTTTACACCCCCAGCTTCAGACCTCCTTCTCCAGACTTTCTTCACTTACAGCCTCACTGAGAGCTAACTCAAGGCTTCTTAGGATTTTTGTTGCCCTGGTCATAAGGACCAGGCATTTACGAGAGCTGGGCCAGTGCTGCTGCAGGAATAGGAGGTATAAAAATGGACCTGGGAGTCAGAACAGGGAAAGTATCTTGGGGAAATTCTCATGAGGGAGCTGGGGTGGGAGTGGGAACTGATGATTGCTGGTGATGTCTGCTGAACACCTCACACTTAATACCATCTCAAATAAACCCTGACTATTTCTCCAGGCAGGAGCAGCTATAAACCTAATTGCTATTCATGCTCCCTGTGCCTGCCTGCCCCAGGGCCCCACGCTGTCCTGCCTGCCCACTGCCTGCCTTTGTTCCTGTTCTTTTAGGATTTTTGGAAACCTTCCTGGGTGGGATCAGGTATGAGAGTCTGCAGGTGGAGGAAGGGAACTTGTCAGAAGAAAAGAGGGTGTATGGTGGATCCAAGCTGGGTTGTACCTTTGTACCTTCTTACGTCACATCAACCTTATATTAGATTTGTTTAAAATACCTGGGAGTTTGTTTTTCCACCTTGTAGGACCCTCTGCTTCTAAAATAGTCTATAGATGAGTAAGCCACAAGCCCATGCTTGTGTTTTCTGTTAGACACTTAGTGACAAAAAGGTGTTGACTCCAATCAAAGTCACCTATGTTACCTGTATAGCTAAATAAAATTCAGGGGTTTGCTGAAGTTCCAGGTACAGATATTTTGCCTCTGCACTCATTCCCATGTTTCTTGCTAGCATTATAGAAACACTGCCTGGCTCCAGGGATGACTCCAGAACACGGCTGCACTTGAATGTGAGAAAGTGGTCTCCAGACTGACCTCATTATGTTTTTAAAGCCTTTATGTTAAAGGCCAGGGGAAAAAAAAAAAGTAATTTCTTTTACCCTTTCCTCAGGCACATTATGTAAGTTAAAGAAAGGAGAATGATAAAGCATAAAGAACTGGTTTACTGCAGAAAGGGCAAAATCTACAACTGTAACATTTTTTGGTTGAACTGATCTTAGTGGGTCCTCTGCTTATGCATCTATCTATAGATATAAGCAAATCTTACAACTCTGTTGTATTATTATATTCCTGAACCTGTAGTTAAGGTAAGAAAATCTATTCTGACCTTAATATATACCAGGCAAGAAAGTAAGATGTGACCCTCAACTCATTTCCTGCTTAGTAAAACGTTAGACTTGAGAGGGGTCAGACTGTTCACATGCAGCCTGTATGTAAACACATCGCACAAACAGGAACCTGCTTAAATATGATGAAATAGAGGAAATATTTCTAACAAACCTGGTCGTGTTTCAGCTACGACAGGATCTGTGACATTTGATGGTTTCCCAACACCAGCCTGGTTTGTTGCCCGCACACGAAACACATAGCTCACACCTTGTTTTAGGTCACCTATCTGGAGGAAGCAAATATACATGCACGATGTGTTACAAAACACTGATATTAATGCCACGCTTATTACAGATCAGTCTGGATACTTGATGATTATATTTCCTTTCTTTCTTTGTTTTGCTTCTTTTCCAGTTGACAAATATTTCTTCCTTTTTTTTTTTTTTTCAATTCCAGAGTGACATGAGTAATCTGTATGGCTTGCTCCTTCCTTGTATGCATAGCTAACATTTATACAGCGTCATTACTGTCATCGATTTCTTTGCAAAAGAAACACTGTGATTGGAACAGGATGTTTTTAACTCATGTACATTGACCTCTGAAACATCATAGTCTTTTACTGCAGGTAAATTCTGGCTTTTAAAAATGAAATTATCAGGGTAATAAGCGCAAGCCACACCTATTTAGAAACAGAAGGGCATTTAATTGTACAGATTTAATTGTAATGACTTGAGGAATCATATTGACATTAAAATACCTGTGAATATTCCTTTAAGACATATATGAAAGGATCACACTTTAAAGTGAGTTGTCTTTCAAATATTCTGAAAAGCATAAAAATAGCAAACCTACTTCAGACATATCTCTAGAACTGAGATACTGTGATCCCTTATTTAAAGGTCATTCCACAAAATTAGGTAGCAAAACAGTGCAAAAAACTTGGGTTTAACTTGCTGTGAAATGTGAGAAGGTAATCTGTATTAGAAAGAATCCTCTGCCACATTATCACATCTGGTTTTGTGTCATCTGGTTTTGCATAGTGATACCCTTTGAGCCAGAAAATGCTAGGGATGCCTTCTGTGTTACAAGAATGGTATTTTGGTTTAGCAGTGATTTCTTTTATTTTTAGGTTTGTCATACCAGATTGTCTTCTGAGCTACTGTCTTGTCTGACTATACAGGCATTACATGCATGTATCCTTGGCACAACACAGCCTACTAAATATTTAATTAAATGGAATCATGATCAGCACAGGGTGGTGCTAGTGAAGGCTGACTTCCTCAACTGTTATATCAGTATTTGAATCTCAAGCTATTTACCTTTAAGAATTTCTTTTGAAGTGGCTTCTCATTGACACTTCTCCAGCATTCCTCCTTTGCTTCAGTTTCCTTCATATCAACATAATAACCAGCTATAGGACTACGACCAGTATAAACTGGTTCCTTCCACAGTAAAACCAATGAGTCCTTCCTAACTTCTGTGCATGTGACATCGTGGGGTGGCCCTGAAAGATAACAGTGAAAGTTGGAGTTGTGGTATCAAAATAAATCCCAAAGGAGCCAATGCATAAGACCAGAAACCAAAACCAGACGCCATGTTGTACACCCAGAGCTGACCTAACACGTGCAGCTCCTCTCTATCATATCTAAACCCAATATAAATACAACCCATGCCTATTAAAAAGACCCAAAACCAATCCAATTTGTTGAGATTTGTATCGATCAAATATTCATGAACAAACAAAAATGACAAATAATCTACAAACACAGGAAAATAAATTAATAATTAAGCTAATGTGCTGCTTCATGGACTGCTCTAAAGTCCACTGAAGTCAATGGAGATTGTTTTCATCCATTTCAATGAGTGTTAAAAGGCCAGTGATCTGGCCTTGAAGTAATACATTTAGACAAGGGTTACAGGACCTCATTCTTCTCTGCCTTGTACCTTAGACAGGTATTTATGTCTCCCATTTAAACTAGCAAGCAAAGTGTTCAGACCCAGCACAGGAACCGAGCACGAAAGATAAAGAAAATACAAGCTCCTTGTAAAATGCTATTGATTAAATCGGGAATGTTTAATGCATCATCGTAAAGGTACTAAATCAAAGTGATGGAGGTTCAAGCCTGGGTATGAACTTCAGTGACCATTGACTCCCCTGGAAACTGAAGGCATTGAGAACTTAGATAATCTGTCACAGAGTACCCCTGGGCTGTGTGTAACCTTCATCCCCCACCCCAGCTCCTACCAGGTACAGCAATGGTCCATTCTTCACATTTGAAGGGCTGGCTGGGTAGAGAGGGTGTCCCAACCCCAGCCAGGTTAGCAGCAGCCACCTGGAACTGGTACACCATGTTTTCCTTCAGGTTTTGAATCTGCAGAATCAGTAAGATGGTACTTACTAACTTCGGATTAAGGCTTTAGAAGAAATTCAGAATGACAACTATTGACCGCATGAGCATGCTTTTAAGTGCCTGAAGAGATGAAAGCATTATTGACATCATACATAAGGTGATAACTATCTTGGCTTTTCCTCTAATCTGTGGTGAAGCATACATGAGTGGTCTTAGCACACTCAAATTGTAAACCACTTTTCCTATTGATAGACACTTTGGTAGTCAGGGAGGGAGCAGGGTATTGCTCAACAGTCATATTAATCTGTCTCGTGATACAGAGCAAGTTCACTTAAGGCAAGAGTTGTCCTCACATTGGGGTGAAATTCAGTCCTGGCATTGCTTTTCATTTGTAAAGCAGCTCAGCGAGGTTGTAACTAGCACTATCTCTAAATCGGGTCAAGGACTGATCACAAAACTGCAGCTGGCACAGAGCTGGTTCCAGCACCAGAAAGCACTGGGGTAGGTTCACCAGGCCCAGTAAAAATGCCATTTGTTGTGAGGGCATGAGTTACAAAAATTCAGGCTATGTCTAGAGTAGTGGATTCACAGATGACAGTTGGTGCCAGACTAACAGATAAGTGTACAAATAATTTTGCAGAGAAGTTTAACAGAGCTAAAGAAATTTATCATCATGGATATAAAACCCTCTGAACAGCAATCTGTACAGTGAAACACAATTCATCCCAATCTGTCTTCAAGATCTGTTTTGGAAATATTGTCTGCATCCACAGCAATAACAGAAGTTAACCTCTTACCCTGTATGCCCTTTCACTAATGGCCTTAATGTTGGCCTCCATCCATTTCCCAGGAACTCCATCAACCACTTCACGATAGTTCACGTAGTAGCCGGTAATTTCAGTTCCACCAATGACTTTAGGTTGTTTCCATCCTAATACCATTGAGTCACGAACACTCTCAAGTACCATGATGTCATAAGGTGGAGAGGGAGCAGCTGTTTCAATGTGAATAACACATAGGAAGGAAGCATATTTCAATATTTCACAATATTTCAATAGTCAGACTGGCATTCAGTCACCATATTCAGGTGGCTCCCATCCTGCATTTCCTAATCAGGACAATATTTATGTGGTCAAGGGAAGTTTCTGGATTTGGAATAAGAAATGCAGAATAAAAGCTTCCATAAACCAAATGAACAAGTCCAAACTGGATAGGAATTAGTTTTCAGGATCATTTGTTTTTTTGAGAAGCAAGCTGATATACAGTGAAAGAATGTGTTGCAATTGCAGCTCTGATGGAAGTGATCAGGACTCACTTTAAAACTGAAAAATGAGGAACTAAAATTGACATTACAGGTAAAGTAAAAAAATTGGAGATGCAATGATGTATTTTCTTTAGCTGAAAGCAAACCCTTTTTCATATATACAACAGTTGTTCTAGTTCTTTTTTTTAAACAGGCCCACATTCTTCTGCTCCAAGAATGGACTTTATCTGTTTGTTTGTTTTTTAAATTTATACACTGTGCAAATTTTATCATTGCACCCATCACATGATCTTACCTTAATGGAGGGAAGCGTGATCATAGGCACTGTAGACTGACCAGAAATGGTACATGTCTGTACTGGAACTTACATTTAAAAAATAGTGGCACAATCCTCTTAAATTTCTTTTTTAACAATACAGAAATAATTAGCTTCATCTCAACCCATTTTCTTATAAAGCCTTTTCTGTATCTAGTGCAGAAATGCTTGCCCACACCAAATATATCATGCACCAGTGAAAACCCCTACTTGTGACCCTGAAGTCCTACTTTTGATAGAAATCCTACATCATATATGTTTCCTTTTGTCTTTAATGTTTTATATTGGTGTCAGCTAGCTCCAGGTGCCTCTACTTTGTTTTCTGTTCAACACTTTGCACAAGCCTTTTGAGTTTCACTTCAGAGGCCTGGGGAAGAATTCAGTTCACTGGCCAGGTACCAGGACTTAAATGAAATTCAAGCCCCACATTTCTCGGGCACAGTGGGTGTTTAGGTGTTGACAACATAAAACATGATTTTGTGCATGTGCCGTCAACTTGATAGGCTTTTCTCATTACATATTGCTGTCAGTCAGAGATACAACACAACATTCATTAGCACTGTCTCAGAGGATAAACTGTAGCTTAGGCATAAATCCACAAAGGATCTTCATATATCGTAATACAAGACAGATTTTCATACTTACCATCATAATCAGATTTTGTTTTCTTCACATGTGCATAACCCAGAGACTAGGTAACAAGACTCCTAACAAATTACTGAAGTGATTTAGAAATAATGCAGTATCTTGTATACATTAATATGTCATCAAACAAGCTACTAAATTAGTTGTATTTGCATGTTTCACTTTCAGTAGCCACTAAGTTTGTAAAGTGGTCTCCAATACCATTACATGCATAACGATCTTAGTGGAGAGTTGAGCATATAATTAATGGATCTGATGGAAAATGCATTACTGCAGAGAGAGCATTCACTTGTGGCACGGACAAGCAGAGGTTACAACCCTCTGATGTGGATGTACCAAAGCAGTAAAATCTATTTATTTTATCAACTCTCACCTGTATCTTTCTTCTTTGTCAGTTTTTCCAGTGTCAAAAGATCCCCGTGTGGAGACTTACTTGCCTGCTTAGCAGCAACTTTTTGTGGTGCAGATGTGACAGCATCCTTAACCATTTCTCTCATGTTATTGTCTCCTCTACTGCCCAGTTTGTCAGAGCTACAGGGTAGTGTGTCACTATTAAATTTAGCATTGCATTTTAGCAAAGCATCTGTGTCAAAGATAGGCTGGGAGGACTCATGCATGCCTTCCCAGCTGGTAGTGCGGTCTGTTAGTCCACCATCTTTACCACTCAGTTCAGGACACACACCATGAAGCAATCCTTCCCCTATAATTGCCAGAAAACAGCAAAGACATTTTGAATTAGAATACATTATTTTTTCTTCATTTAGCCAACAGAATGAAGAAATGCGTACAGAGAACAATACAGCTCCAGTATGACAAATCACAGGGTTTGCACACAAAATGTTAAGCCTGAATTCACAAAAATTTAAAATGCATAGAATACCTCTCAACCTGCTCACAAGTAATGCTCTTTTAATATCATCTACTTTTCAGAGCAGAAGAAATATGGAAAGTTAATAGTAATCTTCATTTGCTACAATTATTTTAGTATTAGACCTTCCAAGCCATATTTCTGATCTTTTCAAGATGATCTCACAAAATTGCCCTAGGCCAGATCTCTCTGCTCTAAGGTTGTGAGGTATGCAGTTTTGATACATATGACAGTGAGGATGTTGCAGACATACAGTTTATTCTAACCCAATGATCTCATTAATCTTTATGGATTAGTTCAGGCAGTGGCAAACAGAAATAATCCATCAGCAAAGGGAGAACACACAGGGTTACAGAAGGTGTACAAAAGACACATTGCACTGATTATTAGGTTTAGGTATGGAAACAAACTTCTTGGGAACTGGCTGCATATAGGATGGTGTGCATTAGAGTTGATAAATACCACACTGCAGAATCAGAATGACATTCCATTTTCTAGGATACCTATGAAGTGAACTTGGCAGTGCTCTCTTACAGTGGTTCACAAGAAACACCTGAAGAAGACTGGATGGTGAAGGTGAACAGTCTACAAGAGTGCAGTGACTGTGAAACTATGGCCGTGAGACCACAGGATCTATGGATAAATTATTATTTGTGGACAGAGTTGTAAAACAAAACAATTAGTTACAAACAATGGCTGAAAACATCTTTACTTGTTTAAAAAAAAAAAAAACAACCCATATTTATCACTGAAAAGAGCAATGGAAAATAGCTTACCAATGGCTGCTTGCACTTCTATAGGCTCCGAATCCTGTGAAAATTCACTGAGCCCTGCTGCATTAACAGCTCTGACTCTGAAAATGTACTTTTCACCATTGATGAGCCCATGGCAAATGAATCTAAAACAAACCAGTGAAGGAAGACTCAGAAAGTATTATGAAGGAAATAAAAATCTTGGGGGGGAAAGCATTTCTTCCATCAAATTTATTCTGGTTTCTGAAAACTGAGGATAAAACATGACCCCGGTCACTTAAATGATGGTCAGAGAATGCAGAATGCCTCTAAACACCTCATTCATGCAACAAAGATAATGTCTAAAACCATGTCTCTTTAGACATATCCTTTACCAACACTTTCCTTCTTAAGACTACACAAGTTTTTCTGTTATCAGAGGGTCTACCTTACTTCTACCAGTATATAAAATCCATACTTCCTAGTGGAAACAATGCAAAAGTCTCCAGAGGTAAGGTCTATATTTGCTTGTGGGATATCTTCAAGGCATAAGTAAAAGACATCTGAAGCACATGTTCCTGTAATTCCTTTCCAATCATAAATGAAAAATTGCAGTGTTAAAAAAAATTACAGGGCATTGTACAAGATCTAAAAAAAAGCGTCCAATCTTTCATTTCACTTTCTTGCTTCTATACATGACACAAAGTCCAAGTCAGACTAACTTTTATTACAATAGATTTTCTACTGGATTACCTGATGATCACATAAAAAACCTCAGATTTTCTCTGGTGTCCACTCCGAAAACACAAAATCCCAGGACAGGAATAATTTATTTTGGAAATTTAAATATTTTATTTAAAAGAACATTTGCTTTTCAATACACATTTTAAGTTTATTTAATTTCATGTTACTTTTGTTTTGTTCTACCTCAATGTCATGTCTTGCACTACTAATGCTGACATCATGCAATAAGGTACAAAGCAAATATAATGTGGAAAATAAAATGTATTTTAAAATCAAAATTTTATTTTTGGGGAAAAAAAAACCTGAATCAAAATTTTCAGAGCACAATTTTCCCTACTCACTCTACCAGACTTTTCCAAATTATTTGCTTTCACTGGAATGTGTGCAGAAGACAAATTTTAAAAGATCAAAGTGTACTGCATAATGCAAACTATGAGCTACAGCTAACGCTTTGAGATTGACTCAACCAAAAAAGCCAGGAGTTAACAGACAGCCTGTGCCTGACTGCATCATACATTATATCGTAATGACTAAAAAGGCAGTGATAGGAGCCTAAGCAGTGTAGTTACATCACAATATATAGAAACGCAGAACAATATTTTTATTTTTACAGTGAATAAAGATCACATTTAATATTTTAAAGCAAGCAAACAGCACGAAACTTCACCAACGCTTGACGTAACCACAATATAAATCATAGAAATATATATGAAAGTATAAATATTGGCACATACAGCTGTTGCAATATAATGCACAAAATACTTAAAGGAAATGGTTGTTTGTTCAGGCAAGTGGGGTTTGAGGTGTTTTTGATATACTAAGCATTTACAACGCCCTTCCAAAGTTGGTCCAAGAGTGTTTAACAAAACCTCATTTACTCTAATAAGGTTTGTCATGGATAGCCATTACAAAGAGCATAATCAGTCATAGCAAGCAGGTACCGCTTCTGGATTGACATCAAACCACTGGAGATCAAGTTCTGAAATTTCTCTTTTAGACTCTGAAGATTACATCCTTATTCAAACAAAACCAAATCTGTTTTAGCTTACAAATTTTTAAATCTTGATTAATTTTCTGACTAGAGACTGAGCTTCATGTCAGTAAGAAATGTGAGTTTATACCCAATATTTAAGAGTTCCAATAATATCTTGATAATTGCAAGTGAAAGAGCAGTTAGAGAGTAATATTGTTAGCATGATATAGTGCACATGCCATCCTGACATTCTAGATATACAGTCCAAAAATATTTACAGCAGTCTTCCAAAACAAAGGACTTTGCTTCCAAACATTATGCAGTTTAGTTTTCCACATTTATAGCATCCACCATTGCTTGCTGGCCTGCTTTACATCAAACTGATAGTCTGTACAATAGCTAGAACTAGCAAGCTGCTTCTCTTTTCTTCACTAGCAACGTCCATGTTTTCTCCCCCTTGACTAATTGTTTCTAATATAAGGTTGATTATAAATTCCTTGTGGACAAGACTCACAGTTTGAATTATGTTTTTATAACTTCTTGTGAACTTCACCGGCAAGAGTGATTCCAGCCTGCTGGCTGTCATGGAACAATTAACTCTACTACCACTAATGGCTGGAAAACACATCTATCCGGTAAACCAAAAACTCATGACCATATTTTCCATACTTTAAAATCCATTACCTTGTGCCTTTCACTGGATTGTTGTTGCATGGTTCCCAACGACCAGATCCAACTACACTTGACTCAATATAGTACCCAACCAGCTCTTTGGCATCTGGGGGCTCTGTCCAAGTGACAACAACTGAGGTATCTGTATTCCTAGTAGGCATAATACGGCCAGGAGCTTTGGGAATATCTGTGGGAGAGAAACAAATAAATTAGTGACCAGACAGTCAAAATTTATAAATAAAGTAAGGATGACATTCTATTCTTGATTATATTAGCATGTTTAATACAGATTTAACTCCCAAAAAACTCTTCTGATTTAAATTAAGTAATCTGGCACGTCGGGACAGAATCAGTAGGTTCAAACCTTTGGTGGTGAAGTTCCTCACTTCTCCATAGCCAATGATTCAAGACATTTCCTTCAAATTAGATTTAGTTTATTCCCTTGTGCTGAACATCTGCACCAGAGATGGGATTTAAAGCTTTCTAAAAAGGAAAATATGTTAGGTGCACATTGAAGATTTTGTGCAGCCCACAGAATGTTCAGAAACCAATGCCCCTGTTAAATACCAAAACACATCTAAAGAGTTTTTTGAGAAGAGCTGTTTTACTGTTCTGAAAGAATGTAGTTCATGTGCATCAAACTGCTCCGAGAACAGAACCAATATGAAGTAAACAGAGACAATCTGTGAATTGGTTTGAAATCTGCTTTGCTGTTTGGAAACAAATTGCTACTGTAGGTGTAGCAACTGATGCTTTACTGTGGTGAACATCTTGGCTTCTCTTCCAGTGGAAATAGTCTCTGCATTCAAGTAAGTATTAAATTCTTCACTTTTGTTTAATTTGGCAAACAAGGAAGGTTAAACTCTGCCGATGTCCGGGCTTATATTCAGTAAAGACTCTAAGTAAAACAAAACATTTTTGTACATCATTGAGTTTTCATTTTCTTTCACTATTTGCAGCCTTTGCAGTTTTGGCATTGTTATTTGCAGCTTAATTCCCTTGGTTTGCATGTGTCATTTGACTACACATTAAAGGTTCAACAACAGAAACCAAAATTATTTTAGCTAAAGGCAATAAATCACTGACAACTTTTCATGCTTGAATTATTTACTGGGCATCTATCAGTCTTCAGACAAAACAATTACATCATAAACTGAAAAGATACCATGGAGGTAATTTAATACATACGACCACACATTTACCAAGTTTGTCGTCCACTACAGTGGCTTCAGTTGCTTCTGAAGGTTCACCAATTCCAGCTGAGTTGCAACAGCGAACTCGGAAACAGTAGGATTTGCCTTCAGCCAAATCAAAAACTGCAAAGCGAGGAGACTTCACTGGGATCTCGGTGTTCACCCTTTGCCAGTCCTCTGTGCCGGCAATGCACTGCAGTCAAACCCAGAAACCGTGTTTGGAACAGAAGTCTTGGAAAGTTGTGTGCCTAACCCAACAAGACTTTCTACCCAGACCACCAAATGCATGTCTGCTATGGAGAACAGAGAGTCACATTCCTGGTTTTGGGCCTTTCCACAGAATGAGCACATTTCAAAGCTTACGAATCTGCCATATATTGACCTACTCCAGAAAACATACATAAAAGCTTGCTGGTTTTAATATATCAGAACTAAACTCCTCTCCACCACAAGGAAGTGATGTTATTATGAACTGCATCCAGTTCTGGACCACTTTCAAAATAAGTTCTGCAGACATTCAACATAACACAAAGAACAAAACTCTAACATTACCACATTGCTTCTAGATGTTCTTGTGTCACTCTTAATGTTTTTGGGGTGGCTTCCAGAATTAATAGGGATGTGACCTTCATTTTCCAGAAAAAAAATATAACATGTACAATTAAATTGTGAATTGTTTTTATTTCTGAGGCTAGAAGCTCTACATACCATGATCACTTATATATTAATATTAGTGATTAATTTTTGCCTGTGATTTACATTAAGGATAATTTCAAGTAGTGGTTCTGGTTTCTGAGGGATTTCAAATTCTCAGGAGAACATTATCTGTGACATTATCACTATGTGATGTTAGTGCTCAGTAGTCAGCATGCAACAGGTTATTAAAAAGCTTTCTTATATGGAAACTCAAAATTCATGTATTCATCCTCTCTAAGCCTGTTGCTAAGTGAAGCTCATTTATTTAGACCAGATTTTGTAAGAGAGATGAAAAACACATAATGGGAAGATATTTGTGTCTCCCTTGATGACACCTCTAGACTGATAGGGAAAAACATTGATAAAAAAGTTTGTGAGCCATGAGATACAATTAAAAAGGATGATGGTGTGAAGAATTTTCTAGGCTAGCAGCCATGCAAAAACATCTCAGAAAAGCAGGACACTGAAATTAAAACGGATTCTGTTCTAGAAAAGAAATTTTGTCATCTTTGTTGAGTTGGTGAAGCAAATGCAAAGTTAATGTAGAGGATAAATATGAAAAGGCAGCTGGAGGAGAAAGTGCTGATGCCAAGAAACTCTTGCAGAATGCCTCCATTTAAAATGTTAACAATCTGTCCCACCAGACAAGTTTAATTTATACGAATGTTAATTTTTTATATATTTATGTATATGTCTTTAAACATATAGTTTACATATATAGACATGTGACTTTGCTCTATGCTTTCTCATTATAGAGGGAGTTCATCAACCTGTTTACTCTAGAGTAGGTCAATGACACAATTCATAAAAGGGTATTACATTGTGTGACACATTCTGCATCTACTTTCCTCTTTCCCATCTTTCTTTTCTTCCTAGTTTATCTTAATCTGCGGTAACAGTTATCTTGATGAAGTTCTAGTCCTGGCCGTAATTTGGAAGTCTCCGGTGAAAATGAAAGTTAACTAAAAGTCCATAAGAGATACCAAAACAAATGTAAAATATTGCCACAACAGGATTCTGATTTTGTCCAATTTTACCTTTTCCACAAAGTACATGATACCCTCATGGCCCCGCTGTCCAGGGGGTTTCCAGCTGAGCACAACATAGTTCTTGGTGGCTTCAATAACTTGGAGGTCTGTAGGTGGACCAGGAACAACACCCTCTGAAGGACAGAAGAGAAGAATAGGAAAAGGAATTGGCATTTAGTTCCTTCATATTTGTATCAAAATTAGTGCCATAATTAAATATAGAAGTAGTATTAACATACCTTGGCACCTGACATTTTTTTAAAACATGGAATTAAAAGTCTTCTAAATACTGGTTTTAAATGTCCTTCTTTTAGCTCTAAGCATGTTTATTTGTTAGGTCCTGAATAATAAAACCTCACCTCCACAACCAAGTTGAGAGTTATTCAAGGTCGAGTGACAAAGAACAACAAACTTTGGGTGCATGCCAAAGTCCACTGAACTCCCTGGGGGTTTTCCTAATTACTCAACCAACTTCACATCAGACTTTTGTAGGCAAAAGGGCTGTGTTTACCTGCAGGTTCTTCCTCTGTGACAATAATCTGGCCAGTCCAGGGAGCAGAAGGGTGACCTGAAACAAATATCAGAGGTATCATGGAAATGGGGCACTTCAGGAACTTTTGAAATAACAAGAAAACTGACTCTTCTGTGGTTCAAAACTAACATTTGCAAGATTCATGTGAGCTCCATTTTTGGTTACTGCTGTGACTGTTGCTCATGTAGCAAGCTAGTTACCCAAGCTAGTTGTAGACTTACCAGCTTGAATATTGACAGCAGCTCAGCAATCAATATAACTAGAAAATTTAATCCACTGAAACATCTATTCCTTTCTGAAATGTCACTGAAGTCACCTAGGTGACAAGCAAAGGTATTTGGCTCACTCAGCTCATTGTTTTCAGAGAATTAAGTTCATTTTCCATACTCTATTCATTTGCTTTAACAGCTCACTCATAAAGGAACAGCCAAATTCCTGCAGGCTGCTCTTTGTCTCCTTTTAATCACTTTCCCTCACATTACCAGCTTTCAAATCATGGGTCACAGTCACGAAGAGAAACGGCTCAACCTGACTCAACATATCCACTTGATATGATGTAGGTGGCTCTCTCAGTGCTTCTACATTACTATATTATTGCAGTTATGCATTCAGCTACCAACCAGGCCAATGCACTTTCAGAGATGATTTTTGCAAATGCCATTCTCCACCTCCGCGTGCTCACCTTACTAATCTGTTTTGGAGATGAGAGTAGAGAGGGAGCAGGTGGGGAGAAAAGAGGATCATGAGGGACGAGAGGAGGAGATAAATGGGAATAAGCCACCAAGACCACACTTCATCTCCTGACACAGCTTCCATGCTTCCCATTGAGAAGAAGAGACCTCCCCCAGTGTTCAGGTTTCACATGTCTGTCAGTACACAATGTTTCCCAACAGTGCAAAACCTCCTTCCTCCCACCTTCTGGTTTTATTTTGAATGGGAACCTTGATCATCTGACAGCAGTCTGTAGCTTTCAGCATTACATACAGTAAGACTACCAGCTGGGACTGTGGGAGCCCTGTAGCTTTGCATACAATACCCCTTCACATTGGACCATTTTAAATAGTAAAACTTCAGAAACAAGTAGAAATATTTGGAGTTCAGGCATATGATTTTGACATATGGGTAGAGAGGTGGATTTGGAAGCAAAATGTCTGGGACGTTGCTAGGCCACAGGAGAAATATCCTTGACTTGCCAAATGTTAACTTTAAAGCAGAGAGCTTGGGATCTGTTGGGCTACCGTGGTATTACACTGATGTTATTGCAAGACTTTGATTGTCACATGAACACAGAATCAGACACCCTTGTCTGTGGCTCAGAGAGAAACTATTCACAGGATCTGTTCAGCTATTTTGTTGGCTGAACAAAAGCGAGTCTCTCTCGGCAGTTAGTTCCCCTGTGCCTTTTCCCCACGTCCTGTAAATTCAGAGCATAGCACCGCAGCCAGCCAAAGCCATTTCAGCAGATAGAGCACTTTGTGCACAGAGCACAGAGATGATTTCTCTTGGCAAAGCTGTCTCCAAATATTTTGGTTTTGCATTGCTCCCTCTAGTGGGATTTCGAATGTTTGTGAGTAGATAGTCACTTTTTTTTTTTTAGAAGAAAAAAAAAAAGGGAAAAAGAAAGAGTTGTGACTTCTTAAACCTCTCAGGGAACCTGCAAAAAGCACATCTTACTTCTAAGCCTGGCTCTGTCAGCAGGATCCAGAGCAGCCACGGGCTCTGACACCCGGGACGGTAGGCTGATGCCAGCTTTATTCACAGCTCGGACTCGGAAAATGTAGGACCGGCCTTCAATCAGACCAGTGACAGGAAAACGAGCAAACTTCACGGGAGTCTCATTGCATTGGGTCCAGTGGGTGGTGCCAACCTCACACCTGAAAAATACAAAGAGCAACAGCAGTGCTGGGAAGGGAAAAACGCAAAGTCGGAGCACTTGCCCCCCTTTACACTTCACCATCTGTTCATGTTCATTGGCTAGTCCGGACCAGTTTCCTGAGCAGCATTGTATACTGGTAACACCAAAGCAGCTGCACCGAGGGGTCAGGGCTGAAACACCGTCTGGTTATGCACTAAATCCCTGGCAGCTGCACCTCTTCTCTCCTGAACTGACGAAGGGACAGGAGCAGAACTCACTTTACTGTTTAAAGCCTCCAAAGTATGCTTAGGGAGTGTCAGCTTTAGCACACTTGAAGGGACATGAAATACATTCATCTTTTGCAGTTGCCAGAACATGACTAGTTCATCTTTCATGCAGTTCTCCACTGTACATACCCCAGAATGATGAGCATTATGGGGCGTGGAGACCTCCATTGTGAGTTCTGTGACCAGCCCAACACACAGATGGCTGTGAACAGAGATGAAGTCGGGGACTCGGCCAGACTCTGCTTTAAACACAGCTGGGGCTGCCAAGGGAGCCTGCGGTGTGTTACCGTGCCTACCCAGATTTCTTGGCACATGCGAGCATCTCTTTTCTGGGAATTGTTACCATCTCTCTCAGTGCAGTTTTGTGGTTCTGGTTTCTGTTTGGGGTGAAGGATGCCCAAACTTTGCCTTTAGCATTAGCAGAGACTAGTCCTGCTGCCTCAGGCAACCTGCTCACTCTACAAGGCAGTTAGGGGCTACCCTGGCTGAATATTTGGGTGTCTAAATACCTTTGGTGGGATCAAATACTGGAGAGACGTAACACAGCTTTGAATTTAGGAGCAAATGTAGAATTAAGGAGGTGAACATAAGAGAAAAAGCAAAGTGCCATTTGCCTTGCAGCTATTCTCAGTGCTGACATCCCTCAGTAGGCTAGTTTTAAATGAGGTATTATTTTTAATAGTCTAGTCCTGTCTTTTGTTTAGGATTTTTCAATGAATGTTAAAGAGATGTAGCTTAGACCTAGCACAGCATAGTTTCAGCAGCTGCTAACACTCAGAAATTATCAAACCAGTAAAATTATATTTGAATTGAAAGTACTGATGTTAGATTTGTTTACCAAAGGAATATCCTCTTTTTACACATATATAATTTAGGTATATACAATGGCATAATATAGTAACATATTTGTTCTATATATATGATGTTTGGGGATTTTTTATATGCATCTGAATAAGCCCACATGAATTCCATATTACTAATTATGTATTCTGTTACTGAAATTCAAAGAAACATTATCAGCTCTGAAGATCATTGCAAGTCTCAAAATACTCACTGAATTTCTTCAATACCAAGCTTCTGGAATCCTGCCACTGTGTGACACATTCAGGTTTCACATTTGTAAAAATTATTTCCAATTCTTATTGTTGCAGAGAAAAACACATAAGTGTGATCGGCATGAAACTTGTGAATCTAAGAGCTTGGGAAACTACAGCATGTAAAAGAAATCCAAGTTCCTTTGAGATAATATTTTGCTTTCTGGTACATAATAACTATTTGGAAAGAGGGGGGAGAGCACTGATACAGAAGGAGCCGATCCTGTAAGCTACCAAACACTGCAAAGACCCAAGGCCCCTCAAGGCTCACAGGAAGCAGCGAGGGCTGAGCTATGCAGCGTCTCACAGAATCCTTTCTATGTAGTTAGATGAAGCAGGATGTCATTATTTCCATGCAAGTTAGATCAGGCCCAGCCAATCTAAACCAAAAAAAAGTTACTTTCTTCTGGCCAGCAACAAGAATGAAAATAACAAATGACCATTTTATCTCATGTTTTTCAATGTGCTTTTTGAGTTAGAGTGAGCAGCAATATGAACTCTCCAGTCTGGCATGCCCACTGACCTGTCAATGAAGTATCCAAGGATGGGGTTTCCTCCATCGACAGCAGGCTGCTTCCAGGAGACGATGACATAATCTTTGTTGGCATCTAAGCACTGCACATCCAGTGGTGCACCAGGAGCTCCAGGGATTTCAGCATCAGCATCTGTGAGGATGGAGACATACGTTTCCAAATGTGAACCATAGTTCTTTACCCATTACTAACCTCTAAGGACCAAACTCTGTTTCTCTGAGCCAAAAAAAGAAGTTCCACTACTGGCTTCAAAAAGTTTTTATATTGCTAGTTTGGTTTTCTCTTTGCCACATTTACAAATACTTAATAAGTTACAGTATACTGTAAATGTAATTCACCTAAGCATTTTAAATAAAATTAGTAACATTCATTCTGGTTAGGTAGCTGCCAGAGCTATAGCTGAACTAAAAACTTGGCAGACTACATATTTACCTGTTGTTTTACTTAGGAGAAGAGGCCTTACAGATCTTGCCTTACAGCCAGGCAATAGCTCAATCAGAAGTATTCACCCATTGGATATACAACACTGAATTAAATATCACACATAGTCCTTCATTGTTTGTTTTTGGTTAGCTATGAACTGCAAAGGCATCAAAACCTTTTGAAGTTTAATTATGTTACACGTACATTATCACTGTGGAATATTACCTTCATAAAAATGAGCATATTGTACCTTTTAAGTGTTTATCACATATCTGTGACTGCTGGTGTCAAATGGTCTTGACTCCAGCATCAGCTTCTGGACATAGCTTATCTAAAGCATTAAAAAACAGAGCATGGTGCTAGGCACTGGGGAATTTCACTGTTTACACAGTCAGAGTATGATTTGTGAGATGGGGTAATTTTCATGTAGAGAAAAATAACCTTTGCAGGAAGATTTTATGAAAGACTTTCAAAGAAGAGAGGTTGTTTCTCTGCAGAATTTGTAGAGCACACCAGAGCACACCATTGTAGAGTACACCAATTCGTACAATTACATGTAGCATTTTTCAAGCCTTGTTGTGAGCACTTCAAAAGAGGACCTGACTTAGACAAGAAGGATGTATATACCTGGAGAAAAAAAAATTTTGCTAATAAATATTATTCATACCTTCCATCTAAACCCCAGAGTTCTTAAAAAGGCTTGAAATTTCAAGGCATTACAGGATTTTGTATTACAATATACATTTTTTATGCTTTTGGCTTTCAGGAAAAAAAATTACCCAGGAAAAAAATAACATGCTTCATTAAGTAAAAGAGTACTCTCCAGAAAAAAAAAAAACAAACACACTTTATACTTCTCTTAGAGTAGCATCACATGGAGCTTCTGAAGTTGCACCAAAGTTACTGAGTCCAGGTTCTAATTACAGCTAACTCAATGCATTTTTAAAAACAGTAACATAGAGAGTTGGCAACCCAGTTAACAAAATAATACGAACATTAAGAGTCATAAAAATGTCTTCAGTAATCTCTGTACAAAAAGTTATAATTGCCCATATTTACTGCCTGACGAAACATGAGACGCCACAGTTTCTTTCCAAAACAGACTGGGAAATAGCCGGGACAGCCAGCATTGCTGATCAGTCTCCAGGAGGCTAGGATTTCATCCCTGATGGCTTGCTGACAAATGCTGACCCGTAGCCATGGCAGAAGAATCACACACACTCTCTAAGCCTGTCTAAAGACCTAACGCTATGAGCGTTATCACTTCCATCAATACACAGGGATTTCTGTGCACGACACAGAAAGACAACTGCATGTGCTTAAATGCCACAGCTAGCCATTTATATAAAATTTGCCTACAATTTAGGAGGAGCAGTGAGGAATATACTAACCAACTGAGACTGTGGGGACCATTTAATTAGGAATGGAGAATATAATTAATCTAATTTGAATTTGGCAAACACACTGATTGGCTAGCAAGATGATTATCTCTGGTGAAAGGGATAGTGGGTTCACGGTCAGGTCATACTTGCATTGCTAGAAGATGTAACAGGAATGAGGGTGATCATTTACTTACATGGCAGCATAATTTAAAACAAAGCAAGAAAGACAAGTCTTATTTCTTGTCACAGACGATCATTTCAGTAGACTCTTTCTTCAAGTGATGAAAACATCTGCTTCAGTCATATTTTCTGAGCAGGCTGCTATCTCACACAGCTCTGCCAGACTTGGCAACACAGTGCCATTCTGGGCATGGTCTCAGAGCCAAGAATTTCCAGAGCCTTTTGAATTGGCATTACACACTTCAGCTGCTTTCAGCAGCTGGGACAGATACAGAATTAGCACACAACCTGATAGCCATGGCTCCTTTTAAAGAAATAGTTCTCTAATAGAAATTCAAGGAAGTTTTTCATGGTACAATCAAACAACACCCAGAGAAATGACATTTTAATTCTACACTTAGCTGCTTTATTTTAGAGAATCACAGAATGGTTGGGATTGGCATACAACTCCCGAGATTGCCTAGTCCGACCCTCAGCCCAAAGCAGGGTCAGCTAGAGCTGGTTACCCAGGACCATGTCAAATCAGGTTTTGGATATCTCCAAAGATGGAGGCTCCACAGCCTGTCTGGGTAACCTGTTCCACTCTTCAACCACCCTTGCAGTAAAAAAAAAGTGTTTTCTTATGTTTAAATGAACTTTCCTGTATTTTAACTTGTGTACATTGCCTCTTGTCCTCGCAGTGGGTGCCAGTGAAAAGACCCTGGCTCTGTCTTCTTTACTCCCCTCCATCAGGTATTTATACATGTGAATAAAGACCCCCTAAACCCTCTCTTCTCTAGGCTGAACAGTCCCAGCTCTCTCAGTCCTTCCTCATATGAGAGATGATCAAAGCCCTTAATTACTTTCACAGCCTTTCACTGGACTCACTCCAGTGAGTCCATGTATCTCTTGTACTAGGTAGCCCAGAACTGGATCCAGCACTCCAGATGAGTCTCACCAGTGCTGAGTGCAGGGGAAGGACCACCTCCTCACCCTGCTAGCACTGCTCTTCCTAATGCAGCCCAGGATGCCACTAACCTTTGTGACAAGGGCGCATGTTCACATTGGTGTCCACCAGCACCCCCAGGGTGTTTTCTGAAAAGTGGTTTTCCAGCCAGTCAGGCCCCAGCCTATACATGTGCATGAAGTTATTCTTCCCCAGGTGCAGATCTTTGTGTTTCCCTTCCACTGTATTTTTTCCTGCATTGTGCGTTAGGGAGAATCCCTCAAACGGTGCACAAAATATTGATCAAAACAGTACACTTTAGCTAGCAGTGAGATGGATATAAAAATACATTTTTAAGTTATTTTGTAGATTTTTCCTATTCACCGGCTGAAATCGAGAAAGAGTAGTAAAGTTACATCAATATCCTAAATTTCATCCTCAGAATGCCACTGGAGTTTAGAAGTCTTCTAGCACATGACACCAAAGCATGAGTTATGCATTTTTCCAGAGATAACAACTGGAAGCTATATTGCTAGAATCTATTAATAGAAAATAATTATTCTCTTTTTATTGGGAAAAAAAGAACCTCAGATGTCTGAGACTGATTTTGCCAGAATGTTTTCCTCATTTCTGTAGTGAGTTTTATTCACAAGACAGTATCCTACCTCGAACAAAGACATAACCACTGTACTCTTCATAGTAGTCTCCCATCACCACTCGCAGAGTGTAAAGACCTTCATCTTCCTTGTTTGCATGAGTCAGTGTTAATGAAGCTCGCTCCCCACTCCAGTGCATCTGGACCCATTTGGATGGTGTAATAAGAACACCTAGAAATTAGATAATTTCATTATGAGAACTAGCTGGATCTACTGAGGAATAGATTCTGAATACAGAGAATATATTGGAATAAATTAGAAATACACGAGACCATTCTTATTATGCAACTTTCATCTTTGAACACAATCATAAATTACAGCTAATTCTGCTCTCATGCCAATTTTGTCTTCACTTTCAAAGTGTAACTTCAGAAAGCAACAGCTTTTATATCAGCTGTTGCACAAAACACTTGTGCAACTACTTAAGAACTGTGTTGGCATATAAATAAATAGTAAAAGCTATGTGGGGTATGTAGATGGACCACATAGATGTTGGAGCTGATCGAAATGCTTCTGATTTAAAAACTTTTTTAAGAAAGAAAAAAATCCCTAGAAGACATTTTCACAGTGCTTTGTCAGTTTTCTAACTGTGGTTCCATTTCAAAAAGTTAAATTTTGAAAAACTTTTAATTGAAAAAAATCAAATATTACTGTTTGGAAATCCGAGAAAGTGATGACCAAATCATAACATTCACATATGCTGAAATAAATAAAGATTTACATGAAAGAAGTTTATATTTCTTCTTGTCAAACATTCTCACCATTTCTGTACCATTCAATGTCTGGTTTGAAACGCTTGATATCAGGACTGATGACAACTGTGCAGCCCAGACTCATTGTCTCGCCTTCTCTCCCAAAGGCTACATCAAACTTGTCGACAAATCTGATTTCAAACCTGGAAGCATAGCCATGAGGGGTAACGCCAACTGTATAAGGGGAAAAAAAATCTGGCTGTTTACATTTTCTTTCTTTTTGCAACAAGAGTAGGATGCAAAAGTACCCAATGATTATGAATACAATCTCAGGTGAAGTTTAAGGTATAAACAGGAATAATATATATCCAGTCATCATCTTCAGAGATAATTGCAGTATTAAATAATCCAAGCGCTCACTACCATAGAGAATCAACTATTTCTTTATTCATACAATTCTAGTTCTTACAGATATTTCATTTTATCAGGGAGAGACTCCTGCAGAATTTAATTCTAGAATCTCCAAAATTTCAGATCCGGTGTTTTATCATTTTATCATAGGCCTTGCTTTATAACTTAAAAAATATTTATGATTAATGATTTGTTCATGTCAAGCTGATCCTTTAGTTTACATGATTCTTGTCTTTCCCTGTTTTAACTCCTTGCTCCATCTCAGGGAAGTCATGTGTCAACTCAGTCTTCATTTTTATAAGATAAATAACCTGGGGCAGAGGGAGGGGGGCATGCAGAGCTCTTAATATAAAATGAACTCTCTATTCCCCAGGCATTCAGCCTGCTTCTGTACTTGCTTCTGAATTTATCTTTCCCGATGCTGTGTGACCCAAGTTGTGCAGTGTTCCAGACAGAATATCCTAAGTGCCTTACACTTTCACTGCACATACGTGGCTCAGAGGCTTCCATGTTTATTCTGAAAATAAGCTCAGCTGATAAAACCTGTGGTCACATTTTCCTTTTCCTCAACCTCCCTACACTGGTAGTTCTCAGTCTTCCTGTGATCAATGAATATATGGAAATCATTGTCTTCCTTTCCCATAATCAAGTAATAAATCCCAAACTATATGGGAAATACGTGGTCTTGCATTTTGCAATGTGGTACATAATTTTGTTTCTATTATTTCAGAGCTTTGGTATATAAATGTCAGCTAGTTTGCCTTTGCAGCATACCTCTGATTCTATTTGTGCTGCTACAATAAAAGAAATGTCCATTAGTCTCATCAGTCAAGCCGTCCATGCACAGGGCCCCTAGGGCACTTCACCCACATGGCATAGGTAGGTGGACTGTCTTAACATCTTGGAAGTATCTATGCAATAAATCACTTAAAAATGTGAGGTTTTCAGGTAAAACAAACTACATTTTTTACCTTGATATATCCAAAATATTCAAATTAGGTTCTGGTTATTTGATCATTTCTATGCATTTTCGCAATACATGGAAACGTGTAGCTGCAGACAAAAATGATTACGTCAACTACTCTACCTATGCACATGCACTCCCTTGCTTTTTTTCTAGGTCATGTTTTACATATTGCAAAAGATGAAGTGTCCCTCTCTTCGACAGCTTTTATTCCACGGTGAAGTGTGGTATTAAAAGGATGTTTCTTATATAAGAAAATAGCCATAGACCTGGAAGGCACCTCACCCTATAGGTGAGGCTAAGACCACCTGAAATTGTAGAGCTCAGTACCTTTGTAAATCAGACCTGCTTCCTTTCTAAATAATGTTACAAAATATTCTGCTGAGTCATTTGTCATGATGTGGCAACTGTAAATGGATGCATCAAAGAAACATATATTTCAACTTACAGCCCAGAGGCATGGAAGTTCCAGCATACAAAAGACTTGCATCAATTTCTCCTTTGTACCCTAGACAGAAAAAGAATAATTTCTGTCACTATCACCAAGAGGTAAAGGCTCTCTGAGCCATAAAACCAGAATTGGTAATGTGCATCTTCACAGAAAAACTCAAAGGAAATATTTTGCAAACCTACTCTTTACCACGAGGGAAGCATAAGCCGAAATTTCTCCTTTAACATTCATAGCAGAGGCCCGATACTGAGCAGTGTCATCAAAATCACATCTAAAATGACAGAAATGATTAGGCAGGGCACCCATTTACTCCTTGGCATAGCCTCTCCTATGTTTTAGATTAAAGAAACCCTCAGAAATCTGGGTAAAATCTATAAAGAAGTAAAAGCTTGGGAGACAGACGTACTGGACACTGTAGACTGATTGTAGCCATTAAGTTTTTATCAATGTTAAAAATCCAATGTTTGAAATAAATGTCTCTTTTCAAATATCACTTACAGATTTGAAATTGAGAATACAGCAGAAGCAGTAAAAAACTGTCTGATAATATTTATGTAAGTTATCTCTAAGTTACCTCTAATTTACTGTTTCCTATGGAGAGATGCCTAACATGGAAGCTGTAGAAATGGTAGATATCATAAAATATTTTCAAAGGGCACCTACCAGTGTCTAAATTGACAAATACAGGGTGTTGCTGATTGTCAAATTAGTTGATTGGGTCTCATGTTTTCAATGTTTTTTAATGCAAAGTGACTGCAAAAATTTCCCATTTGGAGGATGAGTACTGTTAAAGATCTTTCTTGTGTGTGAGGACATCTCAGTTCTGTTCCTCTTTTCAGTAAGAATCAGGAACTTTGCTGTATTTGAAAAAGAGTTAACTCACATATTTTTACCCTGAACTAAATTTTTCTCATGTTTAACTGTACTCATGCAACAGACAAATGGAAAAGTAATCACAAATGTCCCACATGTTCCTGACTCAGCCATAAATAGAATAATAATCCAGATAAATTAGGTAAATTGCATATCTTCTACTGAGGAAAACCAGAGCTGTTTCAAAATTTAGTAGACAACATTCATCTCAGCTGTACAAACTTGATATCTCTTACATCCCCAAGAGACACGTTCACATTTTGCAGGTCTCAATCTATAGCAACATTTCATTTTAAGATATATGTTAAATTATCTAGTATTCCCTTACGTGTTAATCTCCAGTGAGTGCAGCCCATATCGACTTTCAATTATGTACTTGTCAGGGTGGGTCTGTACATCGATGGGCACGTTGTTTTTGTACCTATGGAAAAATGAAGGAACAGTATGTCACAAACAGAAATGTATAATTATATACTTTAAGAGGTCAGGTGCTTGATGTTTGAAATATAACATCAGTTTCTGCATGTTTCTCCTAGATAAACTGTAGTCTAATTTCCTGCAAAGACATTACATATCTTTGGAAGCTTAACCTCTCTCTCTCTCTTTGACCCACCCCAGGTGTATTTTATTTTCCAATTAAAAGGAGAAAACAGTCTTGAATGGTACTAATACTACTACTACTTGTATTACTACTACTTGTAAAAGAACAGAGGAGTCACATGAGCAACATCTCAGAGTTTTGTGAACTGCAAACAATGAAAAATCTGTAGCATCCTTACCTACTAGGTATCATACACATTTTGTTTGGTTTGCATACTTGATCTACTTTTAAAACCTGCATTTTTACTTGCATAGCTAGGTTGGCAGAAGCTCTGATGCGGTTAGACTGGTAAAGAAAAGTTGTCTTGCGAGTAAAGTGCATTGCAGCGGGGCATCTGGTAAAAGCTGTGCTGCCAAAAACTTCTCTGCCTTTACAGGTATGACTGTAACTATGACTGTTTTCTGGTACAAGTATATCTTCAGGTAGGAAAATTTTGCTGTTCAAAATTCCCAGTAAATAATTTGAAGGAATGAACAAGTACTGATCAGTAGTGAGCTGGTACTGCTAATTTCAGAAGTTATATAAACAGCTTGAGACTCACAGAGGGAGACTTCAGAGGTTCATGATAAATTCTTCCTCACCACTTGCTGCATAAAAAGTCACTCATTCTGGACAATACATGGTGTAACCAAGTAAATGCTCTAGTGAATCCTGTCTTAAGTAAGCACTAGTAATATGGAACAAACTGGCAATGGGATCCTAATAAAATTACATACTGAATTGTATTCAGTACATTTGGGATTGATTTGAGGGCATAAAGAAAGAATGTTTCTTAAGAAAGTGTCTTCCTTTAACATAACTTTCCCTGTGCTCCATAAAGTTTGTATAAAAGGGAAGTGGAAATATAAATTACCATAGATAAAAGTATCTTTATCTCTTACTTTGATGTAGCTTAAATAAACCTTTCTCTTCATAAGCCGTAACAGAGACCCATCCAAAGAGCTTTGCTTCTTCATTTCATATTTTACATTTTAAATCTTATGATTTTCAGGAACTGGTCTGGTGCCAGTGGCTTGCCTCACTTCACCAAACAAGTCAGTAATAAGCAGTTTTATTTTTACATATTTTTAATATGTCTCAAGATCAAGCTATATCTGCAGTAAATCTGAAAATTGCCTTTCAGCACTTTCAGTGTTGTGGAATAAAGAATATTTCCCTGGCTACATATATTTGGGCACAGTAATACACTGGGATTTGTCCAGGTGCCAAAGTGAGCAAGGATCATAAATCCTAATGCTTTTCATCCTCATCTTCCTCTCAGCAAGACATCTATGAAAAGGGACTCAATGCAGGGCAATACTCTCTATTCTGGACTTCAAACTGTTGCAGAGATGCTTGACCTCATTACAGATCTCCTACTGCATTATCCTCGCTTATAGCAAAAAATAATACATGGATCCGATAAGAGTAATCCATTTGCCACCACTCTTAACCTCATCTGTGCGATGGTGACCCCCAGACTGATCTGCCTGGGAACATCTGGGCATCTTTACATTCCATGTAGTGTGTCAAATAGTTTAGAAAATAGAATAATGCCATCAGTTCCTAGTATTTTCCAGGGAATAGGAAATCCTGTGAAACAGGACTTGATTTCATAATCTCTTTAATTTTTCTTTAAAAGACTGGGAAACCCTTGAATCTTGTTGGCAGCAAAGGCATTTGGTAGCATGTGGTGCTGTGCAGAAACAAGTTTTAACTGAGTCATGCCAGCAGCAAGAAGTACTTTCACTTCTTTTGTCTTCATTATCAGGTAAGCAAAACATAATTGATTCAATTATTGTTTATTTATATTAATCTATGGAAAGAATAGGGCTCGTGTTAGAAGGACCACTTGTTATTTCTGGAAATGCAAATTCCAGAACCACCAAGTCATTAGCTAATGTTGGACTGCAACCTCCCACTGTCATTATGCACTGATAGTTTATGCTTTCTGCTACTGGTTTCAAATGTCCTGGGTTTTCCATACACTTTTTCCAAGGGAGTTGGAACAGCTGCATCAGACAGTAACGTTTTCTTTAGAGAAAGTTCATGAAGCTTTGTAATTTTTCAGGCATGGTATGAAAAAAAGGTCTTCATTGTTTATAAGAAGAACGACTGTTTGGAATACATGACTGACATTTCATTAGAAATGCTGAATGAAAACTGACAGATCCAGGTCAGCACTATTCTAGATCTCAGAGAAAAGACACCTGCTGAAATGGCTGTGAACACTTTTTTACCACTAGTAGCCTGTGGCAAACTGAAATCCCTTTGGAATTCAGACGTATGGTAAAATGATGTATTAATTTCCACCATCCACATTTAGCACTTAGATGAAAGGCTGGTTCACAGTGAGAGCAAAGGCAGACAGCTGAAAGCTTGGTTTAACCATGTCAGTTTTTTGGGAGAGGGTGAATCTCAAAGTGAAAATGGTTCAGCTCTTGTGTAAGTGGTTAGGATTCAGGTTACAGAGCTGGGTTACAGCCATGAGAGTAGCTGATCATTCCTTATGCCCAGCTGAGACCAGACCTGAAAGGTTGGTCTGGAATCCTCTCTAGGAGGAATGTCAAAACAGGGCACTAGCAACCCTTATGTGATGGGAAAAATGTGTCTGTGCAGAGCCTGGCTATTGGTTTTCATAGTCTAAGGAGAAAGATCAAGTGACTTTGTGGGCACCAGCTCTGGTCTATTAATGTACTTCTTAGTAGCACTTTTTATCATGTCCTGAGATTAAGATTTTTAAGATATAAATAAAGACAGAGTCCATGAAGCAATTCAAGTAGTAAATTGAAAAATATGAGTATTACTTGACATCATGACATAGTAGATGTTTACTGTTGTCTCCACGAATAGAATCTCCATAGGACTTATTCCTAATTAACGCTTAACTGAATACAGGCTTATTCTTTGTTCATTTTACAAACACATACATACATTTTATATAAACATTCCAGAAGAATATTTTAAATTAAATAATGAGCATCAAATTTCATTTTATGTTTGAAAAAAGTTATTACATAGTATCTTAACAACTTGATGGCATCTGTGTAGCATGAAACAGATAAGAAAGATCAGCTCAATAGACGGTGACACAGTAAAGCTTCACAAGTCACTGTTAGTTAAGCTAAGTTCAATTCCAGTCAGGGTAAAGTTTAACACAAAAGTCAAATTAGACCTTCATCTATGACTAAGAGCATATTTTGGAATTCTCACAGTAAAGATTTAGTCCAAAGGCCATTCAAGTGAATAGAAGATTTCCAATAGTCTCCAAAGTTTTCAGAAGACCTGGACGGTCCTGGATCTATCTGCAGTCTTTCACTTTGAATAATTATGATGTGTCTGCTATGAACACCCTGCATCATGAGACTTCAGTTTCATGGAGATACAGTACTATAACTGCTCAGCAGCCAAGCAGCTAGTTCTTAACCAAAGCATGCTTTAATGCTTCAGGGATATTAATGGCATTTGTAGACTAAACAGAAGTATTTGGAAAATATTATTTTAAAGATAGTACTTATGATAACTTAAACTGCTATTTTTCCTTCATCACCAGACAGAAAGAATATATTGGATGTCTCTATGAAAAAAAAAAAAAAATCTATGTATTTCTATTGCTACACAAAGTATTATTCTGACTTTTAATACTTTGCTTTCTTTTTGTACAAGGTGAATTTCAAGGTGTTTAACAGGCCTTTGTACCTGATTTTTTTTACTGAACTTGTATCTTTCCAGAAAAAATACCATTTTCACTGAGATGACTCCAGATATTGGTTATGCGGTGACTTTCAGTGCTAGAGATACAAACTTACCATGTAACACGGGGTGCTGGCCAGCCAGCCACAGAACAATGAAATCTGACATTTTGCTTTTCCCAGATAGTGTGGGAACGAGGCTCAATAATAAACTCAGGAGCATGCAAAAGTTTATCTTGATTCAACTTCTTATGGAATGCCTGAGTGTCTTCTAGCTGAAAAAGAAACATTTGATTATAAACTTCAGCAGTTATAAGCGCAAATTATTAATACGCAAAAAACCCATATTTTTTTAAAGAGCAGTAAGAAAATATGCAATTTTTATTTAAAAATCCGGACAGACATACTTAATGTATTTATCTCATCTGGACACAGATAACAAAATTTTCATCTTCAAGAAGTTCTCCTTCCCAAATAGCTAGATTTTTCTTTTCCTTAAAACTATTCTAAGTAAAATAATTTTCCACGTTTAATTATTTCTTTTAATACAGAGCAAAAGTGAAAGGTGAAGGTCTGAAACTCAGATGTCTTCTGTACTTTTGCTCTAATGCAAGATTGTATATGCCTAGATCATCTCTGGCAGACCTGCTCTCAAACCCTTCTTGCGGATGGGATCATTCATCCTCCCAGGGCAACCGTTTCAACTGCTTGGCTATCCACTGAGCTGGAAAAAAAATCCTAATATACTATAAATCTTGCTTTCTGCAAGCCAAACTATTTATTTTCTGCCCTAACTTTCACATATATGGAGAATGACAGGTCCCTGCATTAAGGTTATTAAAAGAAGACAGCTTTCATAATCCTCTCAAGTCTTTTAAAAACTGCGCAATAGCAATTTTCCTTACAATTGTTGTTTCTCAGTTCTGGACAGGTTCTACTTGTCCTCAACATTCATAAGACAGTAACTACTCATTATCAGAAGTCCAACAATCTCTGACACAATTAAATAATTGTCCCTATATTTTAATGACAATACTTTGTTAACACACTCAAGAATGGCATTTGGTTTTATATGACTGACAATAAATTGACTGACATTAAATTTGTGACCAGACTTCCAGATCCTCAGGTACTTCTACCTAGCCAGGCATTCCTCATTTACTTATTCTTTTCTTTCGTGTGTAGTAATTTCCATTGGTTGTTAACAAATTTTATCTTCACTGTTTCTCAGTTTTTGAGATTATTTTGAATTCTTACCTTGTCCTTCAAAGTGTTTGCACCCTTTCCAGCCTCACGTCATGAGGATATTTTATAAGCTTATCACCAAATCTTTTTCTCAAAACATTAATTTGCTAAATGAAACATATTTGCACTTGATATATTCTGCCAGTCTAGTCATAACAGATTTGTATATTTTTCAAGGAGTTGCATAATAATATCAAAGCTACCCACAATTAGAGATTAAGTTCCAGATGTCTTTGGCAATTCCTTCCCTAATTTACACCCTATGATTAAAACTCTGGGGTAAACACTTTGGACAAGCTTATTCTCGGGCCATTAAAATCCAGAAATTACCCCATCACCTTCTTATTGGCAAGATACATATATATCGGCACCTTTCCTCTCTGCCCAGCAACTGCCTCATCATCCAGGTGAAGGATGCTGTCCCATTTACCTAGGTGTGGGCATGACCAAAGAGTGTTCCCTGGCCCCATTCTCCCTCCCCTTCTCCCAGCACGACACGTTCCGGTGCCTACCTCAGGCACAGTGCCTCTTTTCTTACCCACCTGACATGAAGATAACAAGACTTTAAGTCATTGAAAAGGTTTCCATTGAAAGTACTTTGGGTTTTTATTACCATTTTTGTGATTGCCCATAGTGTAAATCAGGGCCTTGTTGTGCTAGGCAGTTTACAAACACCAAACAAACAACACCCATGCTGTTTACAGCCTAGGTGTTAGCTTCTACTCTTTTACCGTTTTCTTCAGGGCCACACGTTCAGCAGACTCCCGGATTGCTACTTTCCTTGATTTTTTTTCATGATGTTGCTCTTCAGAAGTTGACTTGGCCACCTTGCTGACACTAACTCCTTCACCTGTTGCAAAAAGGTTCCTCTTGGCAACATACGCAGCACTTTCTTTAATTCTTTCTTCTTCTGTGTCTGTGATCCCACTGATACTCACTTCTCTGAAAGAATTTTCAAAAAGCAGAATCCCATTGGAAAATGCTGAGAACGTATTCCAATTATATTTTCCATCAAATTAGCAAACTACAGTGGCCAACATTCTTACATATTTCTGCTATTATAGTCTCATATGTATTCAAAGCAGAAACATGGAAGGATACTGCAGAATGACTATTGTACTGTCTAAAGTCATGGCTGTTTTCAGTGCCTCTCTGTATAAGTATGCCATACACATTTTCAGTTTAGCCATTATCCTGCTGTGGTCTTATACCTCCATCACTATAAAGATGACTGTAAGGAATACCCACAGATCTCCAGTTATTGACGTACAGCTGCAGCATTCATCATAACACTACCAAAGGGGCAGGAGATAATTGTAGCTAATTGATAATTGTATAACATGTCCTCATTTGTGATTTATATAAAAAGCCACATTACTGTATATCACAAAAAGTTGTCTTTATTCACAGAAAATTCAGTCCTGTAATGTTTGAATGTAACTGTTCTTCCAAATGTTCGCAAGAAGATGATTAAGGATTTCCTTGAAACATCCTCCTCAGGCTTTCTACAGAGGTAAGATGCAAGGAATGGTTACTCTCAGTGGGTACAACCCTGTTTCCATACGCACAGTAGAAGTACCCTTGCAGTCATATTGTTTGGGCACTCTCAGAACATTATAGCTGCTAGTAGTGCACATACAATGAGAGTTCACTGACTTAAGGAGAAACGTTAACATCCTTCTGCTGAGTTTAGCTACTTTAGGGTAACATCAGATGGCATACTGAAAAGAGGTTCTGTGTAAGTTCTTGTTAAGTGCCATCTTGCAAGAACTATAGAGAAAGCAGCCTCTATTTATTTCCAGAATGCACTTAAGCACAGCCTTACTATCTTATCATAAAATTCTTACTACTGCTACAAAGCAAAAAAACTAAGAAGAATTATTTTTTTCTGTTTTCTTTAAAATTGCTAATATTATGCATTTGATAGCACATCTCAACACTCAAGAAAATTTGGATTCAAGCCCATAATTAACTGTCCAGCCCCTTATCTTTGAGCTAGAAGATCAGTTCAGAGTGAGATGCAAGACAGTCAAGCGGTGGCATGTGCTGTAAACTTAATTACACATAAAGATTGCTCTAAAGACTAAAATTAAACTTAATTAACAGCATAGAGCTTTGACCTCCCTCATGTGTTCAACTTGAACTTTGTGTTTCAGGCTTCTTTAACAGGATGATCCTTAAATGTATCAGTGGGATGATTGATTGCCCTCACTTAGGCGCATCAGCTGCCCCACATATGTCTTCGGAAGGTGCAGATATATGGCAGAGATTTCTAAATACAATCTTAAAAACTCACTTTAATGAATATGAATGTAGCTGTCTACATTCAGTTTAAATGGATCAGTGGCATTTTCTTTCGAAGGCAAGCTGACATTATTTCCTCCTTAATTATAATAGTTACGATCTCGGCAAATTCACAGTATGGACCTGCTCCTCAAGGCATAAAGCATCTTCTGGGAGCTGATTAATATCCTCAGACTAATATAGGACTTGGCCTAGTAATCTGCAGTAGTGGTCCCCAGATGCTTTTGATCAACCATATTAAATATTTAGATTTGCTAATCATTTCTTCCTGTTATAATCTTCCCAGATCAAAGAGAAACATGTTCCCTGAAATGATGAATGCATCAGAAACAGCACACAGTACCATTTAAGAATTTATTCTGCAGGGGTTTCAGTAGAAAACGTTTTTCAAACAGATACAACAGGATCAAACCCCAAATGGCACCCACAAAATATTATTTAAAGGGTATCTGCCATCTGCAGTCTTTTAGCATAGGCTTATTAGTGGTTGCAAATAGATCCACAAGACACATCCAGTACCTTTAGCACCTGTGGTATAAAATCAAGCTCTGGGTGTTTTATTATCTAGAATACTGGCTGGCTGTCCTTAATTTTATCTTGCAATGATTAGGCTAGATGTTTAAGAACAGTTGTGAAGTGAATAACCTGAGCAAGGGTTTTTTTTACAGCAGAACCTGAGAGCTCCAAAATAGAACCAAATAATGGAAATGGTGACATGGCACTGAAGGTCATCCAGCAGTACAAGCAACAGCTCCAATGAACCCACAGAAAGCTGACCTTTATAAATAACTATTCCTTGTAAAAGCTATCTGCCCATGGGAAACAACACACCAATTTCAGAGGGGAATTTGGGAATGACATAGAACATGCACATAGTTTGATGGGCTTCAGCTGTTATCTTTCAAACAAAAATAAATATCTGACAGGAATGTGGCATGCAAATTCCATAGTCTTGGCATGTGATCATGAACATGATGCCAACAGAAAAAAAGCCTAAAACAGATACCCCAACCAGTTCATGCCATGTTGAGTTGGGCACCCTAACAATCATCATATGCCCTTTGTATATTTTTTACCTAATAAACCACCCCTATTTGGGTCATTTCATGGCACAAAAGCACACATAACTTCCTGAGTTGCCATATACAAAAAGTAAGATCAATACTGACAACACGAAGAAGAATAGTAACAATGATGTAAGAATCCAACAGTATCTTTTAATATAGTACTGCACAGACACAAAAAGATTAAGATACACACCATCACACTGAGTTAGATATTACTGTATGCATTTTACAAAAAAGTGAAATAAGAAAAGATGATTTGTTAGGATTTCTTAAGACATTAACATGACGTGATAAGATCACAGGGGCCTGTAAAAAAGCTAAGATCATCATCCAGGAGTACTAGCCATCAGTCATGATTTTCAACTATTGACCAACACTATACATTTACTTTTGTAGACTTAAGACACAATAAAGAGGGAGGCTATTTGTGCTTGAGGGCATAGGAGACAGGTGATGGTGAGCTGCAAATCTACTGCTACGTAAGCAGAAACACTGGGTGAGATGCAAAGGTAGTGGAAAACTTTGAAAATATGTTACTGCTAGTTTTGTGTGAGACATATTTATGTGTTTTTGTCACAGAAGATTTAGCTGAAACTCCAGAACGATGGTTTAAAAAGGAAACAGTGTCTGCTTCTGATTGTTGGTTGGATCAAAGAGTAGTGAATCTGACACAGAGATGTACAAGGGGTGAGGAAAAAATTACTCTGAGATAGTGGAAGGGAATTAATAAAAACCCAAACTGCTGGTCTCATCACAAAAGCATCACAAATGCTCAAAAGCCAAAGCAATAGCATCTCCCACTGACAAGGTGGAACTTAGTTTCACATCAAAGCACAAGTCTGGACACAAAGCAGAAGTGCCATTGAGTGCTGATTAAGCAGTAGACAGAAAAGCACTGGCTCCCAGAACCTTGGAAGTGTCCCATGAAAAATGTTGTGCTGCAGAAAAAAGACAAGTTGAAGGAAGATTTCTGTTCAACTGCAGGTGGGCAAGGAATTTTTCTCCTGGCCTCCAGTCAGGAACCAGTTTTCCACACCCCAGTATGTGTTAATCTGAACAAGTGACTATGCTCAAACTGCCAAAGACTCCTAATAAAATCAGTATGCCATACCCCAAAAAGGGCAGGGGAGCCTCCTTGCTCATGTTGGTTCTGGCTTCCACATAAAGTTCACATTCAGCTTTACTGAGAACATTGCTGCAGTAAAATGTATTACATCAGTAGTAACCATGCAATAAATACCACCAACACGTGAGATCAGCATGAATCATTACGATGGATTTGAGAAAGTATTTGGTTTAATTCCAGGTTTTCCCTGTGCCAGGACAAAACATTATCACATCATTTCATTGTTTCCATATTTAATGCTTGGTAAAAGATGTTGAATTACAGAACAAGTCTTCAAACCAAAAGAATAAGCTAAATAACATTGACAAGATGCTTGTCTGGTTCCCAATAATCAGGGTTATAATTTTATCTTAATTTAATAGAAAGTGGCCCTGGCAATGTGTTCAAAACAAACTCCAGACACCTAGGTTTATTTGTCCTGGCTCTGGATGATCAACATCTGATTTTCTGCCAGTCAGATATGACTTGTCTTTGTCTTTTTATCATTCATGTGAGGTGCAAACAATCACCTTGAGATCCATTAGTGTAAAAAAAGATTAATGGATTTGTTATTTTATACTTGTTAATAAAATGTCAGAAAAAAGATATCAAACAAAAGTAAAAAGAACATACCGTCCTGTGAATATGGGTACTGAGTAGTCTATGGCTTTGTTCTCTTTGTCCTCAGATACCAAATTCTGTTTTGCTCTCTTTGCTTTGGGACTCATCTTATAGGATTGATCTTCAATCATTAAATTGGAATCTTTCAGTCTGAAATAAAATAATATTGTTAAACTCAGAAAAAAAAAAGCTGTTAAGAAACTCTCCAAAATAAAATTAAAGTATTAAAAGTTTTTGCTCTCTTATTTGATAAGCAAGAAAATATAATTTTTAAGAGTCACAGCTTCAGAGTTATTAAACACATAACTAAATGCACTTTTGACAAACTCATCATTACAAATAAAACATTGGTGCCCCTTGATATAAAACTTAAATAGAGAGAATAAGCAATATACCTGATAACAATGCACATTTAATAGCTTCTTGATTTGGGACTTGGAGAGTTTGCATACCCAGTTTTGGTAGATCTTGAAGTCACTGAGACCACTCAGTAATCCTGAAGATTGTATTTGAACTCATAACCTCTACTTTACCAAAATTTACTGTCCTGAAATTGTCTGGTCCCCAACCAAAATGTTGGTGTGCAAATATATTCAAAGTAATAATGCATTTAAGTCTCTACAGAAATTGTAGTTCACACATTGCTCAGTAACCAGTGTTGCCATACCCACTGCTCTCCCATACTACCCCAGTCCATTGAAAGTGAAAAGCTAAGTAATGCCATTTAACATAGCACAGATAAATGATGAGTGGAAAGAAAGAAGAGCAAACCACATGGAAGGCTTCCCTCCACACCAGCCTGAGAGGGATTCTGAAGATTGTGAAGCATATTTGAGGCAGTCATGTTGAGTTCATTTTTAACATGGTTACCTGTTGTGTTAACAAAGCTCCAAATACCTCCTTCCTCCTTTCCCAGTACAACACATCTCTAACTCCCAGATCCATGGAGTATCCTAATTATAGCTGTCAGCCTTTTAGAAATCCCCAAAGTACCTATTCATCTCTGTCGCAACATCACCAAGGGAAATCATATGTGAATCTGCTTCTGGTTCGGAGATTCATCTACACAGCAGAAGCTTACCACTTACATGCACAGACTGAGGAGAATTAAGGCACATGCTTTCTCAGCAACACTCGTTAGCCCAGACATATACTTCTAACGTGGCTAACCTGCTTCCCATACCCTGGGTAGCTTACATTGGTGGCTCTATGCAGCATGCTGTACACATATAATCAAAACTCATGCTAGCATGGGGCCTCTGAGAATGTTACACATGTATAAGATTACAGATACATGCTTGGGCTAACGTTTCCCTTAGGCTGCAGCCCTGCAGAAGTACCAAGCTCCAGAGGTGCTACCAACACAAGTCATACCAAGAAGAGTGCTTGATTTCCAAAATACATGTTGATCTAGCCATGTGAGGGCTAGAACTGGGTCCAGTTTCACTCTCCTATCTTTCTTTCCTTTGTTTCTTTGTGCCTGTTCCTTTGCTCAGACTGAGTTCTCTCCCTATCCAATGCCTGTTAAATCAGTCTCCCGTTCTCTAGCTTTATTGTCTTTTTTACTGTCGTGTCTTCTTCTCCATCTAATTTCTTGCCCAAACTTCACATCCCCTCCTACATCTGCTTTCCAGCCCTCATCTCTTTGTCCTGCCACTCCCAGCACCATCAGTAAGAGTTTCCCCTCCCTTCTGATTGGTACCCATCTCATCAGACTTGGCTGTATTTGGCTCACCCAGCATCGCAGTGAGGCAGCCCCCTCCTCTGTGCTCCCCAGGTGCTCACTTTATAACCACTGTCACCAACTCTACAGCACCACTGCTGAGAAATGCTTGGTCCAGGGGATAAAACCATGCACCAGTTCCTCCTTCCTCCTCCCCCTGTATCCTGGTTTCCATGCAAAAAAACCCCACAGCCAGAGAGCAGCTGTGGCACACACCGCAGGAGTGGGGCCAAGGGTTTACCACGTCAGGCACCACTGGGTGAGCCAAGGCACAGACCAAGTCTACAGGAGAGAGGCGCTGTCTGCTCCAGGGTCTGATGCCAGGCATTACCCAAAACAGCCCAGGACAGAGTCCAAAGGAGGCGGATCCAGCTTTAGGGATGGAAATCCAAGCAGAAAACACTTGGAAACAGTCCAAACAGAGTAAAATAAAAAGGAAGAGACAGAGTGAAACAAGGTATGCGATGGCCTCACTCCCGGGTTGGGCAACAATGTAGTACAATCACTAAGGCCAACCACAAATGCATTGGGAGATCTTGTCATCAAATAAGTGGTGGGAAACATCAAAGCAAAGTATTTTCATTATTTTTCATAATTGAACTATAGTCTGTAAGGAGCTGCAGTTCTTTACTTAGCAGGTGATTTTTATTCCTGTCCTTTTTTAAAATGGGACAAACCTGGAATTTTGATTCTGCCATCAGATTTCCTAGGGCCTTTAGGCTGAACCCTTTAGGAGGCCACTTGATTCCTGCTTTGTTTCTAGATCAAGAAGAATCACAGTATTTGAACTTCAGTTTAAATGTCAACAAGTTTCTATTTGCTTAAAGCTAGATGAAATGTGGGGAAAATTTCAGTTCAGGCACTTTCAGCACTGTTAAATCCGGACTAGCTCTTCGTTCTGAAAGAAGAATTTGGCTGTTCTGTAAATTTAGTTTTCAGTTAAGGTCCAGATTACATGCTTACGTAGAGAATTAATGGGGAGCATACATAGCAGTTCCCATCACTCTCTGCTAGGCCTTTTGTTGATGTCTCCTACATGGTTGTTCTTTTCCCTATTTTTCACTTATAGCTCTCTAAAATTTTGTGAAGAGGAAAGAATAAATTGATATCCATTCTGTTTGTTTGGTGATTGTTTTTTTAATCAAACACTCCAAGAGTTTGAAGTTGAATATCTTTCATTTTTTCAGCCTTCCACAGCTGGCTTTATGAAAATATCCTCCAGATCCTTCAGATTAATGCCAGAGATCTCCATCACAATGGAGCCTGAGAGACAGGGATGGAACTAGGACTTTTATTGAAATATGATAACTAGGATGAAAACTTCATACATGCAAGCTGATTCCCACTCTATTCCAAATTTTCTAAGCCATATGTCTCTTGACTGAGGCACCTTTTGCTGCAGCCACCTGATTATTTTCTGGATTACTACTCCTGAATCCTTCATGCTATTGCATCCTTTGGTTGGCCTTTGTGTGTATGTGCTCAGGACCAGAAAAGCACCTTTCTAGATATCTTTTCCTCTCTTCTTCTTTCTCTGGAAGGGGCAGCTGCAGTGAGAGTTGTGCTATCTTCATAGAGCAACAGTTGTGTCCCAATACTCTGTAGTGGTACAGAAGAGGGAGCACTCAGCTACCAAAAGTGCAGATGATAAATGTGAGCTGAATAATGGATCCATGTGGATCCTGGAATTTTCTACCATTCTCAGATTGCTAACACAATGCTCCGACCCATTTATTTCAGTCATTTGCTCTTCCAGAAACTTGAGCTGGACTAAGTAAGGCCCCGGTGAGAAATGTTTCATTGAATAATGCCAATGGTGCTTTTTGACCAGTTTCCTATTCCAGCAGTGGCCAAGAGCAGGTAAGAAGAAGGTTTATGTAGAGAAATATCTCCCTTGACAAATCTTTTTCGTTTCAACCAAAGGCCTAACATCCTGAGCCAGAGGTTGCATCCTGGCTGTAGCAGTGAGCTTAACAATTTATTTGTATATGAAAATAATACTTTCTTTTGAACCTGTTTTAATCTGCCAATTTATAATCTCTTTTGTGCTCACTTGCCACTCTGTGTGAAAAATCGTTCCTTGTTCACTCTCTGCACATCTTTCACTATTTTATACATCAGTGTTACATGCCCATGTTTGCCTCCTTCCCAAGGTAAGAGCCCTGGTGTCTTACCTTCTCCTGACGGAAGTTATTCCACACCTCCTACTACCCTCCTTGCTGATATCTGTCCCTTTCCTAGTTTCTGACTGTATTTTTTGAGATGATCAAAACTGCAGCTAGTATTTCAGCTACGAGCATACCCACAGACACAATACACTTTCTTGTTTTGTTTTCACTTTCTCTCACAGCTGTTGCTAAACTTCTAATTGCTTCAGAGCACATCAGAGCATCCGGCTGGTGTTTTCAGAGAGGTATCCAGAGTCACTCCAAAATCTTTTCAGAATTTCTCTGCATAAACCAAGAGCTGAGATATAAATTTGAAGCAGCAGAAAATGTTTTTCCTTTCCAAATCCTCTTATCATTTGCTTCCATTCAGGCAGAGCTATATGGAGGCTAGTAGAAATGCATATTCAAATGGAGCTCTTTGCATGACAAAACAAGTTGATCACTATTTCTATCACGAGGTTAATTTCCCCTTTTTCCTTTTTTCTTATTACAATTTCTTCCTGTGCAACACAGAAACCAAACCCTGCCTACAACCATTATTTAGGTAGCCCAAAGGAGGATTCTGCTTTCTTGAACCAGAATCTAAAATCTTGCCCTTTATTTTAAAATGTTCCAACCGTTTACCTGATATGTGGAACAGAATCTTCCTGGAGGAGAAGGAGCAGGGTATCGGTGCTCTCTAGTTTCACAGGGAGGAACAGTATCATGACCTTTTAACAGCTTTCAGCCTCACTTGATACACCCAGCTAGCATATGTATTTTTTTTCCAGGTCAGATACTATCTGTACTGCCTTATCAAGGTTGGTGACCCAACCCTACTGTCCTCATTTCTTGATAGTTTTCAGCACATTAAAATATCAGTGTCAGCATTTTCCTAGTTTCTCAGTAGAGTCACTGAAGTGGGCATTGGGTGACTGTAAATGCTAAAGGCACAGGCATTGTCCTGTAGAGATGTAAAAAACAGATAGACACTATTAGCTTTTCCCTCTAGCCCAACAGAGAAACTAAAGACAACAACACTGTGCAGAGTCTCTGAAACTCCCAAACAGAGGTTTTGTTTCAGTGTCTTATTCTCTGATAGAAATATACTTCAATATGTTGGTACTGCCCTTGTTTCTGTGCTGAAAAACCTGAAGGGACAGGTTTTCCACTCTGAACAAAGAGAGTCTGAGTCCAGCTGATGTAGAAATGTGTTCTAGGAGTGGACTGTAACACCCTATTCCTTACTTATTCCAACCCTGCATGAAAAGGCACATGTCAGCTCTTCTACACCTCTAGAAAATCATGTATCTTGTCCTTAGCATGCTTTTGTTATCTCTCTCTCTCTCTCTCACTTTATTCTGACAGCAGAATGGGATGCGTTTGGTATACACACACAGCTGTACCAGCTGTACCTGCCAGAGCTCCATTAGCCAAGAGGCATTTTCTAATTTTCCAGACTCTTTCTAGCAGCTGCTTCTCTCCTAATATGCAGTGTTTGAATTTACTGACTGTAAAGAGGAGAGAGCGGATTGGCAAACCCAGTTATAGGAAAGAAAATAAAAAAATTTCAGAAGAGAGCTTTTTAAAACCAGCCTCTGAAGATGAGAGGCACTTTCTGGTGACTATATTCATTTTAAGTTGCTGACAGATTTGTCACAAGCCCAGGCAATATTGCTGGCAATAATGGCACTGTTCACTAACACAGCTTCCACAACAAATTTTTCAAGGGGAATTGTTTCCACATAGCAGGTCTCATCAAAACAATTTCCATGCTTGGCTATGATGTTTGGAAGCCATCATCTTATCCCTCACCTATAATAAACCAAAGGATAAGCAGTGCCAAGATCATGGTCTTCTCATGTTTCTTAAAGTTTATTATTTACTCAGCCCTGTCCCAATCCTGCTTACAATATTGCTCAGAAAAACTTTCACTCTTACTGTCTGGCATCCTAATTAATTGCAATTTAGTAAGGCATCTCTCCTCTGCTTGGTTCACCTGAATTATCCCATGTCTTCTCTGTTATTTCACTTGACCTGCAAAATATACGCAAATACCTGAGCTGCACCAATAACTTGTTTTCTCTCTAAGCAAATCTCTGGTCCATTTGCTGGCAGATAAACTGTGACACAATGGGATTAACTGATGCTGCTGGCCAGGAAAATAACACCTGGAAAAGCAGTGAAAGTCTGAACAAAGGCTAATGACTGAGCTTCCAAAAAAAAAAGAGGTACAAGGGTTTAATCCAGCAGTCCCATGTGACAGGTCTGTAGTGCTATGAGCAGTTTTGGCAGACTTAACTCAAAGCTTCTCAGAAGCACACAAGGATGGAGCTGTGCTGTGGGAAGAACCACACAGGAGTTGTAACTTCTCCATGCTGGCAGCCCCTGAGGATGGGACAGAGAAGAGGACGGGTGGCTACAACAGCTTTTGGGAGAGAGCTGCCACCCCTCACCTGTACAGACTCTGCCTGCTCCTTGAGGAAGCAACACACCCCACTCGTCCTGGCTCTGCAGAAGCCAAAGAAGCAGCGTATGGCTGGACCCATGAGCTGGTAGGGAGCGCTAGGGGTGAAGTGGAAACCTTTACACAGTGACACTGACTGTCTTTTAGGAGCCCAAGGTTTTGCAGCTTTGGCAAACTGTAGCCAACAAAACTTCAAGCTTCTGTACTTGCTCTTGGTTTTGCCAGTTTTCATTTCTCTCCCTTTCACTTCTTCAAGCTGTTATGGTGTGAAGAAGACTTGAAATGTGGGGAAGGGACAGACCACTTGCAAACAGAGACGTTTTTTGTCCTCATGAAAAAGCAAGCTGCAGCTCCTTCAAGCTGTCTGTCTTCAATGTTGAAGCTCTCCTTCAAGCAAGGCTTCAACATCAGAGAATTGGGTTGACATCAAGGTCTCGCAGTTTACCTAGTCCACTTCTCCACTGTTTTCCCATGATAAATTCCTCACATAACACTAACTGCATGTTAACACCATTGCTTTATGAACAGCCTCTTCTGTATGGTGGATACAGAAAAGGATGAGTCTTAAATTCTGCAAGTATAGTAAAGTTTAGCAGAAGCTACTTTAGATAAAAATAAGTGACCGGAATAAAAGCTTAATATTTGAATAGTATACTTTTCATGTTGGGCTTAATGGGGTTTATCCACAAAAATATATCCATAGTACATAAATATATATTTGATGTTAAAATTCAGTGATATGTAATAATAGTTATGAAGAATTTTATTGGGGTTTGGATTCATGTGGCCATTCAGGTTTCAAGCAACCACTAATGATGTAGGTCATTTAGATAGAGCATTTCAGTTCAAGGCCCTTTCTAGTTTTTGAAAACTGAACGAGTTTGAAGACTCATCTTGTTTTTTTGTTGTTACTATACCATTCCTTTCATATGGATGAAAACAGAAGGTTTTTGATTTGCCCAATTTATTTTAATAACTTTTTTTTCCTCCACATTATCCCTTGAGGTATTTTTGGCTATCTGGGGAAAACAGTACAAACTTGAAAACAATTACTTAAAACTGGCACTACATTTAACTGTATAGTTGCATTATTTGTTCTACTCTACCTCTTGCAAATTGCAGCAAAATGGGCTGCAAAACCCAAACAAATACCAACACAGATGCCATATTAACCATAGATTTAGTTAAATATTGAAATTACCATTCAGAACCATATTCTCTCATGTATTTTTTGTGCAAGAGAGATTTAAATTGCGTGGGTCTAATCTCCTGAGTCCTAGTCTTACATAGCAGCACTGAGTTTTCAAGCCTTCAACACAAGCACAAGATCACAATAAAAAAGAAGTTACAGCTGAGACATTCTCATCTCCGATCACCAAGATAGTATATCAATCTGCTGGCAACTCTTGTAGTACAGAGTAGCTTGGAAATATGACCAAATACACTATTTTAAAACAAAACCTATTATCTCAAACAAAACCTCAGGAAACCTGGAAATGTTTTAGATTCTCTCCCAATTAAGAAATTTCATTTCCTTTAATATTACTTTTTTGATGTTAGAGTGGTTCTTGGTGAGAATATACAGGTTTCAGAAGCAACTAATCGGAGGTAGCAGAGCCACTGAAGTGTTTGTAACTGGGACTCAGAAGCAAGTTTTGTAAATATTTTTTTGCAACTTTAAGTAATTTTCCCATTTCTTATGGGAAATTTTCTATGAGAAGGAGGCGGCTTTGGGTTAGAGTCAGCAATAGTGTGTAGGCACAGCTGCATCACTGCAAAAATTTAGAATATCTTCCCCTACCCAACTCTGTCTGGAAACATAACCCTCAGTCCCAGCATCTCCAGTTTGCTTCCCTTCATCAGATTATAAATGAGCTTCTTGCTGCTCCACTCAGTAGTTAATTATCTGCACAACTGAAATTGTTTCAACAGCAAAGACTGGGTATTATGCAGCCCAAGACAGTCAAGTGGTCAAGTCATTCATCTGGGCTCTAACAGCCTGACGTTCAAATTCCTGAGCAGACCTTGGCAAATAGAGACTTGACCCTGAACTTTCTGAAAACCAAGTGAAGGCTGTAATCACAAGAATTGTTTACTGCAGTACAGGTAGTCTTTCCCTCAGTGGTTTTGGTCAAAATTCCATCTTTATCCACAATCCTTGGAGTATATTCTGTTTTCAAAATTTAAATTTTCTGATGGACAAGTCTTGTTCAGTTCTGCTAATAATACTCTAAATTTTATATTAATATAACAGTGAGCAGATGTTTTGGGCTATAATCTGTTGATCATTTCCTCTATTGCTACCAGCTGCTCTAATCTTACTTTAATACTTCCCTCATTTCTGTAAATCTCTGAGATACATACAAATAATGTGAGGCTATGATATCTAAAAAATTCTGTTAATGTAATTGCTTGAGTAATTTTATCTTAATTAAACAAAAAAACATGGCAGCTAAGCATAGGTGCTCTTCTAGTGCAAGATGGACACTTCAGGGTATTCCTACTTTGGAAATAGTATGCCTTAATCGACATATGTGTGAAAACTTCAATTTTAATCACTCAGCATAAAAGTGAAACCATTAGGCCAAAGCACAATTGTTTAATGATGTATGGACATGTCAGCTCAAACTTGCATGAACAGCCCTAAGTTTTTTTAGTGCTCCAACCTGGCCAGATAAGAGCCACCCTCATCTCAAAAGCTTTCTCAACACTGCATATTAAATTCAGCTGTAAAAAAACAGCTAAACAGCTTGGAAGGAGAGGTGGCTCATGCCTAACCAGTTTGGAGCATGAATATGTCATCATTCAGTTACATCAGCATCACCAGTGCTCTGCTTATGCCAATCCAACCATCACACACAAATTAGTCCAGCAAACTAAGCTGTCTTTCCCGTTGCCAAAGTCCAAGGAAAACACCAAGCCTGGAAAATAGATTAACACCAAGTTACAGAGACAATTTCTTTGGAAGAGGAGGAGAGTTTTGCCACTGATTTCAATGAGAGGTTGTTGGACATTTTTGTTTCAGAATATTGTTCCAAAGACAGATTTACTTACCCAAGACTATAGGCTTCAGACCCCAGCCTGTAGGCTGCAGCCAGCTTGTTGATGGATTCAGATCCATGCCTGTAGGCAGCTGAGCTCTTGCTGAGGGATTCAGAGTCAAGACTGTAGGCAGCAGATCTTTTACTTTGTGCCGCAGAGTGATCATAGGCTGTAGATCCATAGCTGTAGGCTGCTGACTCAAGGTCATAGGCTGAAGAGCCATGGCTATATGCTGCTGAAGAGTCAAGGCTGAAGTCTGCTGCAGATGCATGGCGATAGGCTGCAGAGCCCCTGGAGTAAGCTGTAGATCCTTGAGCATAGACAGCAGATTTGCTCTTTGTTTCCTTTTGGTACTGGCTTACAGTGGACTGCAGCGCTTTATGGCGGTATGCACGGTCATAGTGCTCATGGTGTCTTTGGTAGAAAGGTAAAGACATTATGGGCGTCTTCTAATTTTGTTTTTTACTGCACGTTTCTGAATGTAAATAAACAGGACAGTGTCTGAAAAAGAACAGATCAAACATAAGGACTACTGTCAAAGAAACTTCTGAGTTAGCATACAAATAATATACAACACAAACACAGAACTTAAAACTTCAAAACTAAAATGCAATAAATTTAAGCTTATCTTTTTATGATGCGTCCTAGACTTTAAGACAGGTTTGTATTTAAATTTCAAAAAGTTCATGTCATTCATCATGAACACAAAACCTTGCACTATTGTCTGTTCATTTGTAGTTGGTCTCCCTGTTACTGCAAACTATTCAAGTATTACATGCTCCACTTCTCCACTCATTACTGTGAACTAATGAAATTTTATGTGGTCAGCTTCTTCAGAGATAGTGTAAATATCTTTTGTTAAATTACAAAAGAGATGATAAACTAATACATTTTTTTAAAGGTATGAGAAATTCCAACAAGGTTATATAAGCTGAAATAAAAATCCATGAAAATTTAATTACTTCTTGTAATCCAATTTTCAGATTGAATTTAATATTCTGTTTAATATCTTAACAGTGAATTAAAAACGTTAAGATTGAGACAGATGTCACTTCTTCTGTAAATGGGCATTACATTGATTATTTTGTATGTGCTACCAGAGATCCATTTAAAATGGCTTATCATCCTTTTACAGTTTAATCAAGGGTACAGTCTGTATGCAGTGAGTAAAATAATATCATGCTCCTCAGCCTAAATGACCCTTTTTTTTAACCTAGAATGCCATGTTCAAGATCATCAAGAAACTTCCTCCAGATGATAGCCCCATCTAAGTTTTACTTTGCACAGTCATCAGTAGATTGTCTTGCAGTTGCTTGTAGTAGGAAATTTGATCAGGTGAGAGGTAGTTCCCCTCTCAACATGGGATGACAGTTGAGTCCAAAAAGGGTTTCCCTTGAGGGTTTTTTTAAGATGGCAATTCAGTCTTTATTTTGCTAATGTTTTGTTTTGCTGATGTTAAAACTGACTTTTTCTTCTTTGACATGCAAGCTTACCTCTACCAATTCCTGTGATAACTTTTCGTTTATGAATTGTGATTAGGCTTACAACATGGCTAGGATTGTCCCTAAAAAGGTGAATAGAAATGAGCTACAGTGGGGAAATGTTTAGAACAGTTTAAAGAAGATCAAAAAACAACGGTGAGAGGTGTTTGTTACTGTTGTTTTTATATATATATATATATCAATCAACACAATAACAGACTTGTTCTACTTCTGTTTTGTTTTGGTTTTTTTTTCATGTTGATGAATAATGATCTGCTGTTTTGACATAACACACACTTACAGAGCTGGAGAGTAATCATGATTTCATGAAAATCAATATACATTTTCATTGGTCTCTATGCTTCCTAGATTTCAGTCCTTGGCTGCTTCTTTAGTATTTGGTTCTAATAGCAAGTCAACAAACTGCAAACTGTTCTCTTTGGTAACTGCTCAGATACCCCGACTAAGACAAATTTTGAAAAAAACCCCAATGTTTCAACTTTCTTATATTTTAGGAGTTTCTCAGGGGAACTGCTGTTTGTGATAACAGAACAGATCACTTGTTTGCAGAAAGTCAACAAGAAAGTCATTCAGAAGTCTTTAAGTATGTAAACCGAAATTGCTGGTATCTTGACCACAGTGAAACTGTGACTTCAAGGAGACCAGATTAGACATTTACTTTATTTTTATCTGAGAAAGGGGGAGGAATGGGAAAAAGTGGTAGCCCATTGTTCTCTATGGGAAAAACTGATGTTCCTTTTTAATTCCTTTATTTCTCCTGCTGGCCATTTTTTCATGTAAGTCTGAAGAACACAATTATTCTGGCTAATAGCCTTGTTCCTAATGCCCATCAATATTTTGTGTTGTTATTTATTTCACTTTGTTAGCTTCCAGTAGTACGTAGTTCCTCTTAATTTCCCTAGTTTCAGAAGATTTCTTCTCCGTTTTTCTGCACTGCTTTCTCTCCCAGCTCCTCAGAGCTAGCTTTAGTGTTTGCAAGCCATTGTAATCTCTGCTGAGCAACGTTAAGGCGTACACATGAGTATTGTCTTGCACCCTGAACGGGAAAGAACATGAGAACATCCTGTTTTCCTTCTGCAGAGTACTACAGTTGTCTCTCTTCATCTGCACCATCTTTATTTGCAGCGTTGGCTAGCTTCATCATGGATACAACAGCCACAATGCTAACAGACATTCATTCAATCCTGTTCCTTGGGGATTCCCACAACCTTCCAGGCTTCACAGTAATGAAGATGATCTAAAAGTACAAAGCACTGCATGTGTTGCCCATTAGGAGAAATTAAATGAGGCATTTTATTTACATCTTATTAGAGCAAAAGAACAAGCCGCAGACTTAAAGTCAGCATGCTTAAAATGTACAAAGGCAACCTTTTTCTTCCAAACATAAAAGGTCCAGACCTCACTGTCCTCAGTGGAGGACTCTATGATAAGAGTAAGAACTAAGGCAGTAAGGGAGGAGTTGAACACCAAGTCAGCTCTTCTGGTTCAAATCAAAGGCCAACTCTGACTCACGTCATATAAGAGGAAACTCCTTTTATAGGTATTTTATCACACTATGAGTTATGTTTTATATTTCCTCTGAAACATCAAGCATTGCTCACAGGTCAGGATCAGTTAGTTGCACTAGTCTGATCAGATATAGTAGTCTGACACTATCTGAGATGGCAAGAAACTCTGAACCTCATGACAGTTTTGCTCCTATTTGGAGCACTGTCTTATTATCGAATTGACTCCTGTCTCATTAAGTTTCATAAAATCCATGCTACCTGTACCTACTTAGTTTGTGTCCTCCCTTTACTGTGAGGGCAACACCCCCTCTCAAGACCTGTGTAGCATTTCATAACGAGAGAGCTTGGCCTAAAAATATTAGTGGCTGTAGTTAGATTAATACATAATTTTTGGAGCTATATGTTAGCAGCTGTTGAACCAAATTTTCAAAACGACTACTGAGCAGACAGACAGTTCTGTATTTCTTCATAGGTTGTAGCTATACATTAAAGGAAGCTATTTTATTGGCATTATCTCTTGCATTTTTTACCATTTTATGTAATTCTTTAAAGATCCACTCCATCAATCAGTGAAAATAGAGAAATAGATAAAATACAGAAACTCTTACAAGCAGGAAAAAAAATTATAACATTTCCTTCAGCTCAGGCAATGGCTTTACAAATCTCAGGACATCCTATGCAACTAGAAAATATTTAGATTATTTACACATTCTGTAAGCCCAAAGGAGGTTACATGACAAATTCCTCCTGTATCTTAGTAACCCATGCTTCATTTGAGAGTACTGTGACAATATGCAAGGACAGCTGAGTTGGTAATAAGTGAACCCTTGCACTACTTCGCTTTGTTTGACAGCTGAACCCTCAGAGGTCTTCAGTCCATTTCCACGAGTCACTCAAATAACTGCTGAGCTGAGAGCTACTATCAACTTGATGTTACAGAGTCAGATTAAAAATAATTGAACACATAAAATCTCCTGTCATAAATGAAGACTTACCACGGCCCAAATGAACAGCAGCAAATGGAATAGCTCTCAAGTGGATGAATAGCAGAAAAATACAGCAACGATGAAGCTAGCAAAGAAAGAGGTAGTCAGGACGAGGGGTAAGGACTGGACTTCAAGGTCCAGAACAAAAATAATGCCTGCAGTCAGTGGAATGTCAGAGCCCCAGTCCAGGCCTTTTATGGCCATGGGGGTGATAAATATAGCATCGAAGAGGGAGAGACACAGATACCGATACCCTGTGCTATCTCTGTGCAAAGACACGATGAAAGCAGCTTCAAACTGAGAGTTCTCCCTTTTAAGTATCTTCACTAAATTCCATATAAAATCCAAATTCCTATTCAAAATTATTTCTAGGATTTTTTTCCTTAGTTAAATCAGATTTAGGAGAGAAAAAAAAAAATTGTGTCATGAACCAGAAACAAGGAAAGATCAGTCCCTATATTGACCTTTGACATGGCTCAAGCAAATGAATATTTTATGGTAACTTTTTTTTTTAATGTCAAGCCACAGTGCACGTAATGTAGATATTTCAACTTAATGACAACCTAGAGAAGCAGTTAGCAAAATTCTATAAAGCCATACAATGTGTTACAATTAAATAAAAATGTAGTTTCTTTGTTCTGTTGAAAAAGTGTTACTTTTGTATCATATTATTTAAGATAAAATACAAATTAAGAACATTACCTCATGAGGTATTTAAGTAGATATAAACAATACAGCTCTAAGATCCAACTTTTTGTTTCTAAATTAAACAGTATTACCTCCAGGGATGATTAAATGGGCTTGTCTTCTTTCATTTTGGTCATAACATTTTGGCACAGAAATATACAATCAGTGTGGCTGAATATTACATCAGAACAATTTCCATCACCTGAGGTCTAATATGTTGAACACACTGTGACTTCATTGTAAATACAAATTTTGCTCTGCACTGTACATTTAACTTTCAGTACAAGTGATTAGTCCACTTTATTTTGTCCATTTGCATTGACAGAACATTAACCCTCTCAGTTCTGCTACAGCCACTTTCCACCGTACCCACCATGTGACGCAACTGAGAACTTTCCAGATCCTTCTCCTCTGCTGGGGCCTTCCCCCTTATGGGTGGAACCACGAGCAGAAGGTCTGGAAGAGATCAGCAGGTCCCAGGCTTTTCTGTACAATGGTACACCAGTATCCTCTTCTTCACCTCAATGCTTTGATTCCACCTGAAATCTCTTTATTCTCCCCACTACCTACTTGTTCCCTGGGGAGTTGCTACCTCCTGCCTGATGCTACACCATGGAGTAAGTTCACATGCCTCTTCACCTACTACACTGGGAGCTGCTCAACTACATTAACCATATGGGCTTTTTTGGTCTTTGTCCCAAGCGCAGAAAGTACACCCAGCAAAAAGTTGTAGTCATAGAGACTGTATCTTGGCTCAGGAAACTGGCCAAACCTGCAACAGACAGAATGAAAATTGTGAACACTAATACAACTTTTTCTTTGCCCCAGAATTCTGTGCCAATGGCAGTGCCACTGAGCTATAGAATCTGGCCTATAATGTACATTTTTAATTAGAGAAAGTAGGGGCCCCTCAGTGGATGGACTCCTGGGTTCTATTACAGACTCCTGATCCACTCCATCAATGTGGGTTATTTGCACTCACGTCTTAAAAGACTTAATGACATGCAAGTTGTTTTTTGACAATTCAGAGATGTAGAGAAATGAAAACAATTAAACATCTTGTTTCTTTGCTCTCATTGCAATACAGTTGTATAGATCACAGATGGGATATAAAAATCCAAACATTTTCAGTGGTTTTCTGGATATAATGGTACTACCAAGTCCAATACAGTTTTCAAATTCTGTGCTGCCTCTCTTTATTCTGTAAATAAAATGGAAATAGAGTGTGACAGCAAAATCTTGTGGGTTCTTTCATTATTTTGGCACTTAAATTTACACACTTTTATCTGGCTTTAAAATGAGATAAAATCCACAGCTAATTTTAAACCACTTAACTCCTATTTGAATATCAAAATACATGTTTCAAACCACTCGGAGCTCTGTAAGTCTCAGAATCCCTGCAGCGCTGTGTAACCACATGTATTTAGTCACACTGGTCCTGGGAGAGATACTCTGGAAATTTCAGTTCTGTCTTCTGCTAATTAGAATTACATAGTGCCAGAGACCAGTTTAATTTTCTGAATGGGAAAGCTTGAGGATTAATTTAGAACCTGACACAGTGGAAAATAAGAGCTTTCTAGACTGTTTGTCCACTGAAGCCTTGAGAACTCCAGCACCCTGTAGCTGTGGGTATTAGTCAAATTCCACAGCATCCAAGACCATCTATTTCGCTAGAGTCGAGTCCTAAGTAAAACTAGCAAACCATTTTTCGGAGGACAGAGTTTTTGAGTATGTGTGTTGTCTACTGGAATTTATTTACAAACTTCGGCCCAGACATTTTTTCTCCAGAAAAAAATATCACTTTGGGAAGATGTGCTATTCTCCATTATACCCTAACTAGGCATCTTCATAGAACACTGAAGACAAGGGAGATCTGCGTTTCCTTACCACCCATGAGAAGGTCTTAATCTCCAGGTAAAGTCAATCTCTGTTTCAGTTTATTCTCTGCATCACTCTCAGTTCATGTATTTCATGCAGAGTCAGACTTGTAACAGAAGGGACTAGGAGCAGCCTACTGCTGCTTCAGAGTCTGGCCTCACACCTGGAATACCAAGCATAAGACCACTTTCTCCTTGCTATGGATAGATATTACATTCAAAGCTTCCTGTAGCTCTGATCAGAGCATTTCTCCTCACTGACGTGAAGGCTGGGTTGGACAAAGAGGAGGACATTGCCATTTTCTCCACTGCCCATCTGTGATTCTAAGCGCTCCTATTGTTGCTCTACCTGAAAACAAAAGTTAAATAAGAAAGCTATTTCTCAGATTTTATTTTAGCATGCAAAAGTAAGGGGAAATAAATTAGGTAGGAAATGAACCAACACTGGTGCAAGTTTTTCACTAGGAGTGCTGAATCAGGAGGTGCTGGTCCGTTATTTATTCCAGAAAGAAAGGCACTCAGACTCTGTAAGATATTAGTCAAAATGTAATGTATTAGTGCTAACACTGTAAGAAGAAAATAGTATAGACGATTTTACATCCCCTTATATGCTGGGGGCTCCAAGCAGTGTAGAATCAAACAGGACTGCAACCCACATGCAGCACACCATGCAGACCCTGTCAGGAGAAAAGAATTCTCCATTTCAGTCATTTGAGCTATTGTAGGATTTTCTTACAAGAAAACAACTCTATTTATCATTTTTACTCTCAAACAGAAAGGATGTTCACAAGAGAACTTCCTGCTGCACTGTTGGATACAGGCAAGGCTGTGCAGCTGGTGCCGTCATAGGTACTGAGCAGGAGATGCCTGCAAGCTCCTCTGTGCGATCAGCTGGCAAAGTTTATCCTACAGCCAAGGGATATGTGCAGCACAACACAGCCTGAAGGCCACACCATACCTGCAGTGCAGCCTGGCACAGCAGAGCACAGGCCCGGGCGTGCTGTGCGGATCACTGACTCCTCCAGGTGCAGAGGTGTCCCGTCAGGCCGACTGCGTGGCTCCACCTCTGGTCCCAGCTTCCGCACTGCCAACGCGTGCACAGGAGACACCAGTCTGCGCTCCTTCCTTCTGCCTGTTGACAGGCAATGATGGGAAATTTTTTTTTTCACAAATATAGTAAAACCCACCTGTATCTGGTCCTGCTTGAAGTTATCTTTCTGCACCATGGGTGGCCTGAACTATACACAGTACCCCAGAGGAAGTTTCATTAGAGAGGGTTACTCTCATACTGTGACACATTTCTGTCTCTGCTGGAAAAAAACCTTAACCAATAGACTTTAGAATTGCATTGGCCTTTTTCACACATCCATTACATTGGCATCTTACAGTCATCCTGGCTGATTAATGTCTTCAGATCTCTTTAGCCCTCTGTCACTCCCAACTGAGGCAATCTAGGCACATCTTACATCTTATGACCTTACACTTTATACTACTGAATTTCATCTCTACTACTCTAAACCTTAATACTCTATAATATTCTAATCCTTCTTTGCAAGACGGATGCCCCTCAATGTTATGTAGTCAGAAAATTACATTAGCACCTATTTTCTGATAATAAAATCACCAGCAAAAACATTAACTATCATTTCCAAGACTGTTCATTTGCTACTAAAATCTCTCCTCCAATTCTTCCCTTCTCAACAAAACCTGGTATTGTTTGTCTAGCTACTGAGCTAGTGTAGTGCTTGGCTTCCCTATACCTCTCGTGTAAAGACTCCATTTTAACTGTTTTCCAGGTGTTAAAATATCAAATACAGATGGACTCAATCAGTTGCATTTCTATTGTTTGGAAAATTATTTATCATGTTATTAAAAAAGTAAAATTTTACTTGATCTGTTCTTCCTGATTTTATTCTTGCTGTAGATGGGTTACATGATTTATTTGTACTGAGCACATTGCACCTCTATTTCCATTTCCCTCCAAATGTTTGATAACTTTTTAATCAAAACTTGTTTTAAAGCTAAATTTTTCCAAAAGCCTTTCAAGCTATTGACTGTTGGTGCCTAGATCAATTTTTAATTGTACAGAAATATTTGCCTTACCATTATTAGTAACATCTATTCCGCAGTGTCTCTCTGGAACTAGAAGTGTCCCATAACAAGTTTGTTGCTGGCAACATTTATTTTCCTTCCTAACACCTTAAAGGTTTCTGTTCACATTAAAACCTCATCCTGAGAGTCTATAGCAGACTTCTAGAGCTATTCCAGCACAAAATTCTTATCATTTCTTTAAGTGCCTTTGGCACTTACATGTTTTTTTGATCCATAGTATCTCCTGTCATTTTAAATTACATATTGAAAGAAATGGTTGTTAAACGTTGTCCTATAGTGTATGTGTCAGACTTTCCTAAACACCAGAGATCCTTCAATACCTTTATTCCAATAACAACAGATAGTTTCTGTTACCCTCACTCTGTTTAGTTTTGCAACTTGGAAAGACTGGCCAAAACACCTTGACACATGGCTGCTGAAGGATCAGAGAGTCACTCCAACCACAGATAACCTAAAGCCAGAAAACCTGGCTGAGGCATAATATCTGAGCTCTTGTAGTTTAGTTACACAGCATTTAGAAGCAGATAATATACTTCAAAAATATGAGGTAAGTCGTTTGGCGACGATACTGGCCAAACAAAGGTGCCCTATCACTGCCCCAGTGCCCGCCAGCTGCTCTGCTTCTGACTGGGGCAGTGGGACTGGTCCCCACTGCCAGGACCTGCCCTGAGGGATCTCATGGGCAGAACCTGTGGCCCCCAGGGAGCCCAGACACTTAAACACTTAAACTTGTATTGATTGCGTTCCCCTTTCTTGTTATCAAAAGTCTGTTTAACTAACTGCACTATTTCATTACAAAGAAAATGATCTGTAGATACCATCTCACTCAGATTTAAGCTACTATTGCAATAATAGAAAGAAATTGCCTCGGGTATCATAAGAATCATTACCACAGTCATTCAGGCATAGCTAACACAGATTTACCACCCAGTACGTAATAACAACTTTCATTTTCCTTGTCCTCATATTGATTGATTAAATGCTTTTGAATCAATCAAATGTTTCCATTAGATGAAAGGATAGTGGCCTAATAGAAAAAAAAAAAAAAAAAGGCTTAAGCTATCACACTTGGAAATTATTTCCAATATAATAATTAAACTGAACAAATTTTCAAGGAAGATTTGCATCAGAAATTTACAAACTGATTATTTTATTCAATACTCCCTGCAGGACAGAGCCATCAAATTTAAAACATCAGTTATGAATGAAAAACTTTTCCAGAAGTTGGGGACGTAATGCAAAAAGACGTCAGTATTTGAAGAGAAGGAGATACACTGAAGAAAAGAAGGAACTGAGATTAGAAGGATCTGATGGGTGAAGGAAAAATTCAGAGATAATTCTGGTGATTATTTGCCACGTGTGATTTAGCTTTAAATAAAGTATCAACATCAACAGCATAAATTACAGTAGCAAAGGATTTTGGGACAACTGCCAAACACATCAGGACTTTTTATAAATATTTAGACAGTTAATCAAATTATTTGAATATTTTTTTCCAGTTACTTAAAACATCTGCTCGTGACATCAGGCTGTAGTGCAGTTATATTCAACAAGGGCAGCAGCATATTTACCTTTGAAATAGATCTGTTCTGATTTTTATGTGATGGGACAGTATGCTTGTTTCTCCATCCATGTTGTAGGACAAGTTTCCTACATTTCTGAGCAAGTTCAAGTTTGGAGTGCCAGCAAAAGGAACCAGTTTTGCTGAAATAAGATGCTTCAAAGACTGGAGAATGTATGAATTTGCAGGGCAAGATCAGTCCAGTTTCCTGACTGATGGTGGTCAGTACTAGATGGTTCAGGAAAAGATGCAAGAAATCCCACAGTGGACAGGTTTACAATATCCTTTCCAAGGGGATGTTTCACCTTATCATTTGTTGTTTATCAGTTATTTTATGATCTTATAACTCATGTGACATAGGAGAAGTTGTGGTGGCTTAACGAAGTCCTTTATTTAAATATATATATATATATTTGTAGTAGCAGCTTATAGTAAAACTGCAGAATTCAATATAATGCTAGTCCTACAGATGACAGCTCAACCTTTACTGACTCTCTGAAAATCAATTTGGAATTGGTTACTTTATAAGCTGTCAAAAGTTACTAGTTCCCATCTGTCTTTTTCTTGCTATAGCTTGTTCATGGCTTTCTACCAGAAGCTGTCAATGTCCTGTTAGCACATCCGTGCCTCTTCCTCTGAAATCTCCTTCAGCAGGACACGCCAGCAAGGTGGCAGCAGTCTTCCCCCACAGAAATTGGGAAGGAGCAGAGGACCACTGCCTCATTTCTAACGACTGGGATTCACAACCCAGTATCTTTATACCCAAAGCAAGCCTCGCAATTCACTGTAAGCTTAAACATCAGCAGTGGCAAAATACAAATCCTAATCTAGCAAACCCATCCCTACCGAGTCATTTAGCCACACTAAATTTCAGAAGTGCTACTCCAAAATATTATACATGCCAGCAGCAAAAAGCACTTACTTCTGGATGTGTTATTTACACCTCTTTTTGGTATTCCCACCATGTAAGTTGCAGCGATGTTGAGTGGGAGACATATACCATATGGGCAAGAGATGTGCCCAAACCCCACTGACTGCTGTGGCTCCTGAGGAAAAGGGACCACAGGTTCACTGCCAGAGAAAGAAATCTCTGGGACTTCACATGGAGGAACTGAGAGGAGGTACCAAAAGCAACTTACAGCGCAGGGGAGGGCCAAGCAGGGGGTGAGTTTCAGCTATTAAAATACCCTCCTCTGCCTACAGAAGCAACTGGCTTAAAATGCAGAACATCTGTTTTTTTTCCTGATAAGAGCTATCACAAAGTATACATTTATCCATGCTAGATTTAACTAGCTAAATCCAGCATCAGTGATGGTGTAGCTCTAGCAACACAAAGCTCAGCATAGGACCTTTTCACCTGCTACTTACTGAGCTAATCAGTTTGGGGTGACTTTTTCAGTCAGCTCTGATCTCAACAGTGCTGCAGGTGTACAGGTAGCTCAAATGAACTACTTAGTTTAAGGTTCTCTCAGATATATCTTTAGATAATGGCTGTGTGGACAAATCATTAATTATTTTATCAGTGTTAGAACTTGAGGTCATCAAGCCTCTGTTCAAAACCCAGATGAGTCATTTCACAACCGCACATAATGAAAAAGCCCCGTTTCCTAACGAAAACAACAAAAAAGTACTTACCCAACAGGAAGAGTGCTGTTAAGTCCAGGCTGTGCTTATACAGCCTTAATTCTGTCCCTGTGTCTGGTTACATGTCTATACTTCCTATCACTTCTCCCAGTACACAGCACATCCACACTACTTGGATGTGGATGCACACTGATCACCTGCTCCCTCTCTCTCTCTTCTCGTGCTGTTCTTAAAACCTCTACTCTGATTTACTTTTCATCCCCAAGTTTTCATCCTTCTGCACGCCGATGTTGTTCCTCACAATTTGAGATAAAATATTAAACCAGGATATTTGGCATGCCTTATTTGGTCTCAGAAATATATACATAAAGTTACCATTTTACATGCTGTCAAAGAGGTAAATAGTACCCCAGGAGCTCAATTTCTGAAACCTTAAATAAGGTCTTAAAAGGCTGAGATATGACATAATATGGCAGAAACAAGAGACATATAGACCATTGCTGTTGTGCAAAGCATAGGCTGTAGCACTGATGAGTGTACAGCCTGGCCCATTCTGCGTACTCAGCTTCTCATCTACAGTATTTTTTGTTTAGTGCTTCAGTCATTTTAAGCAGATGCTGAAAACAAATCATTGTCCAACTGAACTAAAAACCCTTCTAGTAAAAATCTTTGTACTCTTTCACACTACTTTGAATCTCTTCCATGCTTTGTCACTGCTCAATCTCTGTGTGGAAACTGTACAAAGATTTTATATGTGCTTGTAAATTTGACAGGCATATGTAATACAAATTTATTCAGAATATGCAAATTGTTAAGGAGAAACATTCTCTCACTCTTTTTTTTTTTCTAACTCTGATGATGATTACTGTTGCTTTGCATGAATGACAGCAGAGCTGTTGGGAGCTGGAGAGATGCAAGATTCAAGCTTCCTATGTGAAGTCATATGTCAAAAATCTTCTGCATGCTGATGTGCCTTCAAAAGAATCACTATTTTAGATTTAAGATATGTATCTCACATCTCCCAGTTGTTTTATACTTTAAATATTGCTTCATTTAACATTTATTTATGGATTTTTCATCAGTTCTTAGTTTTTTTATGTCAAAACTTTTTCATGTAGTACCTATCATGGCCACCTCAGCTAAACTGGAATTCCCTATGATTTAAATTAGACCTCTTTCCATTTGAAAGAACGGGGGGGGGGGGGGGATGGTTTACCTATTTTTAAAATTTTTAAATAAAGAATTTCTGACTGTTGACCCATAAAGTATTATATTCTTGCCATATTTGAAAACAGGCGGGAAGATTGCAAAAATAAAGGAAATTTATTTTAAATATTTTTTATTTTAAAAAGTCCTTTTTTCAAACCTACCGAAGATCACTCTAGCAGACAAAGAAAATAATTTCATGTGTAATATGAAGGAAAACCCAGCTGCAATTTGGTTTGTAAAAGGAAAAACTGCTTTTCTCCATGTCTGTGGGTCCTGCTCTTGCAGCCATTGGCTCTTCTAGAGTACTGAGCTGGAAGCCCTTACAGGTGAGTAACTCAAGTGTTGCTAGCAAACTGAGACAAAAACTTTCTCAGCACTAGATAAAAAAATTAACCTTGAGAAAGTGATTAAATTCCCATTCTTTTCTGGAGTCCAAGAGGCCAAACTCACCCAATGACTGTGGCAAAACACCCCCATTTTGCTGGCCAACTTGGTACTGCTCACTTTACCAAACTGTAGGAATTTGGGAAATTTTCCCAGTCTGTAACCATTACTGCTGCGTTCTGCCCAAGGAATAAGAATCAGAACACTTTGGTACATATTTCTTCTTTTTTATAGAACTTTTTGTCTTGTTATTATGTGTTCTTCCTGTATTTTCTTCTTTTTCCTCTTTCCCCTGAGTATTTTGCTCTTCACAGGATCTTAGTATTGCTTAACTGCACAAGACACTGATTTCTAAATTTTCCTTACACCAGAGGGAATTACTGTTTAAAACAATGCACCACCAGTAGAATTTCTAAATCTAATTCTACTTCAGTTGTGATTTCAATCACACTTCCAACAAGCCTGAATTACATGCAACAATATAAGAACAGCCCTTTAAGCTACCCTGGTTTGCATCTCTGAAATAAAATAAAAGAGTGGTTACTACTTTTATTGGATAGCATTTGCACACTTGGAACATATATTCAGTTGCTAAGAAAGACATTACTGATCTTAAGCAGAGAAATACCTCTCTTGGAAAAAATTAAGCCTACGTGTAAGTGAAGGACTTCAGAAATTGGTCACGTATTTTTGTAAGATTATACTGATGGTGCTAGACAGAGCACAAGTGTCCCATCATTTTACTGTGATCTCTATTGGCCATCATTTCTAATTTCTAACCTTACATTTGTAGAAAATTGTGTACTCTTTTCCATCTCAGGGTACCATACTGCTAGTCTAGCTAATAACTTCTGTTAATGAATTTACTATCAACATACAGTAAAGCACATCTGAGTGGCAATTTGGATCTACAATGAGAATCACAGAATCCCAAAATTATTCAGGTTGGAAGAGACTTGGGAGGTCTCTTGTCAAACCTCTGGCCCAAAGCAGGGTCAGCTGTGAGATTCCCCTGTGAGACTGTCAACAGGTTTGTTGAGTTGTGTCTTGAGAACCTCCAGCGATGGAGACCGCACAACCTCTCTGAGCAACCTGTCCTAGCCCTTGACTATTCTAACAGCTGAAAGACAGGATCATCATCCATAGATGCTCACAAATTTGGGGTTTCCCCTCCAGAATCATAGTCTGATTCTTTGTTTGCATTTTTTAAGGACTGTGACATGTTTCTGGCTCTACAAGTCTGGTGTCTGAACTCTGACACCAGACACAGGTTGCCAGCACTCTGAAAGTTGCCAAAAAATAACAACAGACCATTTGGAGGTCTGATGACAGATTTGTTTTAAAAATCTCTGTAGTTTAAACAGTTCTGCATTTTACTATTGTTACCAGTTCAGATCTGTTAGGACCAAAGTCATCCCTGAGGCCAGCAATTTGTCAATGGCACAAAGCAAAGTGATTTTGCTCCACTGCACAAGTTTTCAGTGTCTACCCGTGGATGCAAAGCTTTTCTTCAACCCAAGGGTTGACAGTGACAGCCTCTAAAGAAGATTTCAAGGGTATTCTTACATAGCAACCTACTTGCCCAGTTTTCCACCTTCCATGTTACATCTCTATCATATAGTTTCTGAGCTTTGCCTTACCCTGGAAAATCAGTAGCAGAGCTCAAGTCATTGGGCTTGGGACCATTTGAAGGGATGAAGCTGGTGAAAGCCTCCCAGGAGAACAGGTTTCCCTGCACTCAGTTGGGCGCTATCATCAGAGGGGAGGTTTTTCCTAAGAAGGTAAACCTTGACATCTGAATGATCTTTGGATGTAGTTCCAGGAAGGGTTAGTGCTGCATCACTGCTAGACTGTCATAAGGGCTCACGGAGTTACAAACATTTAATATTAGTAAGTGTATGATGTCCAGAAACATAGTTAGGTCTTCAGCTGCATGTCCAGATAGAGGATGTGGACCTGAGAAGAAGGAAATAATCTTTCCATGGGTCCTGAAAGAGCTGTATACCAATCCACAGAAGCTGAAGTGGTTTCAAGAGTTTAATGACCTGTATGAAGGAAGATTAACTTCTTCACACTGGACAATGGCAAGGGAAAGCCACTGATAACAGCCATCAATGTTAGAGACCAGCAAACTGTATTTACCTTATTTAACCCTGAAAGCACTGAACTGTACAGATATTGCAAGCTGTGACAACACAGAGCTGTGACAACAACAGGCATTTTAAAATTTGAATCTGCTCACTAAAATTGCTGAATAACATTAATTTTCAGAGCACTGTGTATAACCAATAGATCAGTATTCTGAATGTAAGCTCAGACTAGCTAATCAACCACACAGTTATTTGGACAGATCAGTGAAAACTGATGAAAGCGATATTGACATTCGCAATCTCTAGCAAACACAGCAATGCCTTATTTGTTTCTTAGTTTTTCTTTCTAAGTGTCAGATACAAGCATAGTATTATTTCACTGAAAATAACTTTGAAGTAATGAGAAAATAGAAACCAACTACACAATTCACAACCTTTAGTTTCAGTTCCTTCTTAGCACAAGTTCTTAAAACAAGCCTGTAATGTCAAATTGATTTTGGAATTCAAAGAATTTCAAAGAATTTTACCTAGGAGAAGCAATTACGTGGGAAAGACACCTCTTAAGAGTCCCAAAATACTTCAGGGAAGAAAGACTATACGTTAGGGCACTACAATTCAAGTTGTAGTATTCAGGGAGTTTGTGAACAGCACTTACTGGTAAGCTGCATATATACACTTAATTAACAGCCAGCTTTTAATAACAGTGGACTTAACGGTGGAGTTCATGGGAAACTAAAGATTTGTTCACCATTATCACAGCCTGGGCAGGCAGATGTAGGGCTGACAGATCTGAATACAGTCTCAGAGAATGGCAGCAGTAGGGTCTGGGCACAGGAGGGTTATCCCTCTCCCTGCCTTTTTTGCTCCATGATCTCAGTCTGCCCATGGAGGTGGAAGGTGACAAGGCAACACGATGTAAGAACCAACTATGTGCAAGACTGACCAGAGAATATAGCACTGGAAATGTATTTCAAACTCCAGACACCTAGGTCAGATTTACAAACATTAAAATGCTGCTACATAACTGCCTTTGGAACTTTTCCTTTCTTTTTTCTCTCCTTTCCCTGTAGCACAATTCAATGGAGATCTATTTCCAAAGTATACTTGCAAATTATTTGGTATTTAAAGCTTTTGAGTCACAATTGTTTTGCTGCTGCATAGCTACATCTTATTCTGAAAATGGTTTCTCTGAAAGTTTGTTCGGTAGAGTGGGTACCACCCCTACTTAGTGTCAGTATTGCTGGCCAAGGAAGATGTTGCAACCTAATTCTCTGCAACAACTGTAAGGCTGGTGATGTCCTCACTTTGCTTGGGTTTCTCCAGTCATTTGAAACCTGCCTGGGATCTGGCATTAATAATTCTGCATTTTTGTCACAGAATGTCTTTCATTCTGATGTCATTATATACACTTCTTTTGTGATTAACATTAGCCATCTTCAGTCAAGAAGCCAGAGAGATACCAGCATCCTGATTTTTGTCTTTCTGTGAGTCTCTGAATTGTTCTGATAAGTGCATTACAAAAACATTTCTTTGCATATGCCCTTTATTACTTGATCTCACTGTTGCTGGAAGTGAGCTGGCCATGGGGTGGAAAAATCTCTTTTGCCCAGGTACTTTCTACTTCTGAACTTCTTATAATAGTTCCTCCAGCACTCATCCCCTGTGTGTTAAAACTGACTAGATGAGTAATTCAGAGAACTACACACAGAGGGCTGTACTCTATGGATAGGCACGCACTGTACATGATCCTAAAATGCCTGCTAACATAATTGCAACACAATCTCTTTATCGCAAGATATGGTGCTCTGCATGGCTCATTACACTGCTAACCCCAATGAATACAATTCCTAATCTTTATATCTATCATGAGAAAAACAGTAGGAAGGGAGATAGCCTCTAGAATTATCATCTCTATATACATACAGTCTTTGGATTAATTAGAAACACTCTCACAGATAACAGCATAATCTTTGTAGGAGTAATTAGAACAGTGATATGGACCCACAAACACTCAAAGTTATTAGATAAAGTTAGAAGATTGTGGAGTCTGGAGTTCATATGATTCACTGTGTTATAAAGTTGATACCAACCCAAGGACTAAATGGGCACTGCAGAAAATATGGGGCGTATCTTTCTTTACTATTTATAGTCACATGCAAAAACAGAGGGAAAGCATTTGTCCACTAGATGTCTTATTTTCTATGAGACGGTCCAAATTTGAGCCCATCTGTTGACCATTTATCACCTCCTGGCAGTTCTTTGAAGTTTAGACACAGTTACTGTATTTGCTCTTGAAAAAAAGATTTGTTTAAACATCGGTTTAGCTCTGGCCAAAGGCCAAAGAAAATTAGAGTTAGCTACAAGGGAGAGATCAAACTGAATAATTCAAGCCTATTTTCACATTCTGTGGTTTTATGAATTAAAGTTTTAGGTTACTTAACTTGTGGAGGAGGAACTTTTTGAAAGTTTCAGATTCCAATGGGATTTTGGGAAAAATCTTTGAAATGAAGCCACACTGGAGAAAAATGGCAATATTTGGGATCAAAAACATCTTAAAGATTTTTTGCCAGCATCTTCTTGTATTTCTATAGATACAATGGAGAAACAGTATTCATCAAGCCATTCAGAGACACCTTGAAATTTTTAATACATTTATTTATCGTTACTTCTGCAGGTCTGAAAGTGTCATTAAAATAAAATACACAATGAACACTTTTCAGCTGATATCAGATTTCTCTTGTTTTGCCTACAGAAAAAAAAAGTTAACTTATTGAGTGTACCACAGTACTGTACATTTCCCACCAACAAAAAAAATCCTGTGTTTGAGGTTTCAGAGCGGAAGGGTGTGCGCTGCTCCAACAGCCATCGCAGGCAGACAGCTGAATCCTCAGCCCCCGGCTGTAAGTGCAGGGCATGTCTGAGAACAGCCCTGAAAAAAGGTATTTTATACTCCAGCTTCCTGACACAGGGCTGATTTCCCACTTACCCTCCTGCATCTGCGTAAAATTTTACCCTTTCATTATAGCTCTCTAGAGACAGTTACCCTAGCTGGCAGAGTAAATACGGAGGGAATATGTGCCTTCCTGCTGCTAATGCCATCAGGGACTCACGTCCAAGCGCAGCTGCATAATGACTGCTAGAGGGTTAATAATAGCTGCTGATGAGCTCCAGAAATTCCTGGTGGAGCAATTCAATTTTTTTGCTGCCGGGTTGCTAATGAAGAGGGGAACAAGTGTGTCCGCCGACAAATCTCGAGTGAGCAGTGTCTGGCTTCGCGCATGCACTGCCTGCCCTAGCAGGGGGATGGATACCGCCCTAGCAGGGGGATGGATACCTCCCCAGAGGGGTGCGGGAGCATTGGGAAACCCAACCTGCAGCAGCATCAAGGAAGCCAGAGACCCGTCTGCCTCCTGCACCTGCTCTGGAGAGAGCAGCAAGGGCAGGGCAAATGGAGTCTGGTGGGAAAGGACTGGACAAGGACTTTAAAACCTCCAGTTGGAAAAGTAAGAGCTTGTCCTTTTCCTTTAAATCAGTAAAAGGGGAAAAAAGGATTTTATTACATGTGTCAGATAACCCAGGGGAGCCTTTTTGAGGTGCAGTCTTGGGGAAGCAGGTCTGTCAGCAGCTATTCTGCAATATGAAACGCTCACAAGAAGACTACCTTTAAAATGTGAATATCTAGAGGGACTGCAAAACATTTTTTTTTCTATTCCCCCTACCATTTGCAATCAGCTCCTGTTCACTATTATCACTCCAGAGCCATGGGTCAGATTACAGTTTTGGGTGGAGTGTTTGGAAAATGATTCTGCTTTCCCTTATCCCCACTTTCAGTTGGAGAATTTGAGTCAAGTTACACATGCCATTTCACCTTATCGTCTGGTTTCTGGTCTCAAGGCTGCTTTCATGCGTAAAATGGCCAGAGACTTAATTCTTTGGTTTTTAAAGTGAGATTTCCTTTTAAAAAGCACAAAAGCCAGCTCTCTAAACAAGGGCTTTTGAGATGTCTTTCCAGCTCATCAACAGAAAAAATCGTATTTCCTTCCATAGCTGGCAACAGGGAGCTAGTGGAGTCCTGGGTGCAAGCAGAACATCCAGATAATGTTCAGTGGGATAGGCTTACACATAGGAAAATTTCAAAATACTTTATTTTAAAAGCATTCATGTCTTTCATCAATTTTTCACAGTCCTCATTATGTCCTCATTATTTTTCCTATGCTACACAAGGGAGAGAACATGTTCTTAATCCTAACATCAAAATGAACATGTTCTGTGGGCTATCCAGGTAGGCTTGAGCTAGGAAGCATGGCTAGAGAAGGAAAGTGTACCTAGAACTTTGTGAGACTGGCTTTAATTTGCTGTGGTCATTTGCTCATATTTTCATTGTAATTTGATTGTTTGGTCACTGCTGTCCATGTGCTCAATTCATCAATTCTCACTGTAAAGGATTCATAAACTATGTGTTCTCCAGTTGCTTCCAGGTTTCAATGAAACTCACCCCAAATCTCATTTTTTCCAGCTCTTGGCCTACTCTAAAATATTTGTTTTCATACACTTTCCAAGCACTTGGATATTTTATTCAACCCAGATTTATTCAAAATTTCCTTCTGGTCTGGTTCTAAACTCAGTTCAGATTGAGGGGAGGATTTGCAAACCTCATTTGAGTGGTAGGTCAGCTCTGGCTCACCAGGCTGACTGCTGAAAATGAGGAGACTAATTTTATAATACAAGCAGAAAACATATTTTGCCATAGGTGGTGTTGATTACTGTGATGCTGTAGCTGTTATTTCATTTACAACTTTGATTGCAATACCATGAAACAAAATGCCTTCTATCCCAGAAAAAAAATACTCGAGCTTTTCATAAAATGAACACATGGATTCCCAGCCTGTACGGAAACCAGAGACACTGCTCCATCGTTTCATCACAGGTGAAACTGTGATGTCAGGTTTTGCAGAGCTTTAACAGCTGTGATAAACCAAGCTCTCGGGAAAGCTTCTGAAGCAACCAAAGCTTGGAGACACTCTTATAAGTTTCTGGTGACTGGGCAGAAGCAGTTAACAGCACTGAAGAAGAAGAAAGAGGGGTTACTATAGCAAGACCCCCGGTGTGTAAAATGTCCAGCAATTTCTCTCGGTGGAAGCGGGCAGACGCTTGCTACAGACATTCGAGGAACCCAGAAGCACCCCACGTGTCATGCCGGAGCCCGTGGCACGGGTCTTGCCCCGTCCTTTTCCAAGCCACAGCAGGATTTAGCCCAAACTCGATTTAATGTCATTTTACAGCGTCCTCTCCTGTCCGGGGGGGTACCCGACCTCGCCTGCCTCTCGGTTCCTACCCAAATGAGGAGCTCCCCTTGCTGGTGGCAGCCGGTACGGGAGCTGCCCGCCCGCTGCCCGCCCGCCGCCCGCCCGCTGCCCGCCGCGCTCCCGTCCGCCGGGCGCCTCGCGGTAACACAAGCGCGGCCAGCTCAAGGGCACAACTAGAAATGAAGGCGAGTAAATCATCCTCAGCCTCCCCAGAGCCTGAAAGCAGGCGGCAGCGGGGCGGGAAGGGCCCTGCGAGAGGGCGGGCTCTGAGCCCCGCGACACCGGGCAGGTACGGGCGCGCCGCCTCGGGCGGGGACGGAGTCCCCCTGTCCCAGGCTTTGTAAGGACCGTACGGAAAGGTAGCAGGCTCCTGCTGTAAATAAACCAGGCATCTTCCTCCTGGAGCAAGGCACAATCATCAGAGCTATTTCATCTTAAGTGTAGTACAGTCAACACCCACAGCCATCACAAAGAAAACAACCTGGAAGAAATAAAACATTTCTAGTACAAGCCATATCTAAATTACAGGTTGAGGATTACAATAGGAGCTTAACGAATGAAGGAACGCTGCTACAGAGAGCAGGGATGTCTCACCTGCCTCCCAGGGCGGCCTGGGAGTCCACAGCGCCAACGCTGCGGGAATGTGGCTGTGCTGCTCCCAAACCTGACCTGCTCACACAGCAGCCACGTTGGGTTTGTGCACCCCTAATTACTGTACGACCTGCATAACCCACCCACAGACAAGCAAGGTGTGACAGAAGTTGACACAGAGCAGGACAGGCACAGAGGATGGATGGATGGATGGATGGATGGATGGATGGATGGATGGATGGGCCGCCGTTCCTTTTACTTCCAGTGCTTACCATGCCCAGTGCCTGGCTTGATGCCTTGCATTCAAGATCAGAACAAGGTTTTGTCCCAAAATGGAAGGACAAAATGATTTCACACATAATGCAACAGTACAAAATGAGAGAGTGATGTATTTGCAAGTTTAAAAAGAAAAGAACATTGCAGAGTTTTCAAACTAAAAACCTTTCTGTAGTACTGATCACAGCTAGAAAAAAAGTAACATAGCCTATGTGATCAATTGCAGATAGAAATCTCTGGAAAGACCAAGAAGGATAACTAAGATCCGATGTCATCCAGTGTACCGTAATCAAAGGTATTTCTAATCATTACTTTGCAGTTGTTTGCTGTTCAGCAACACCCGAGAACTAACTCAGTACACAGACACAGCTCTTCAGTGTGGACAGCCCTCCAAAGGACTTCAACACTTCAGACACTCTGGTTGTTTCTCCTTCTTTCACGTGCTATTGCTCACGGCCTCATGGTGCGGGGGAACGGCAGCTGGGCTTAGGCAGTGCTTCTGTTTGGTTTATTCTCAAGCGTATTGGCGTCACTTTGCTTCTTGCACAACTCGGCTGTCCCACTCACAGTTGAAGTAAAGACACATTTTGAAAATGCAGACGGACAAAAAGGCCAAAGCAGCTCGACTTGCACCATGTGAGGAAGGAGCAGCAGCAGCTCTGGCTTCCCCATGGGCACATCTTCCCTATTCCCGCGCTAAGAATGCCCTAGGAACAGCAGCGCCAGGCCTGCATCGTGGCACCTTCCACGTGCCAGTATCAGGTGGAGTCATGCTGTTTAAGTACACTCACATTATTCACTCTAGTGTGGAAGACGTGCGTTCACTGCTGGAGCCGGTAACAAGTCAGAGCATGTTCCTTCCTTCCTGGCTGTCAGCATCGGCAATTCGCAGCATATAACTATAGTCTGGCTTCCTTGGTTTATTTTATTTAATAGTCTGACTATAGTGTTGTTTACACCACTGAATATAATAAAATAATATATTATCCTGAGCTTTGTTGCAAATTTATTAAATTATTATTATTATATTGTCATTGTTATTTACTTTGGTAATTGTTTCATTTCTAGACAAAGTAAATAAAACATTTGAAAAGCATTAGACAAATTGCTAAATTTGATGTAGGGTTATAGTAGGTAAATCATCTACCAGAAGACACTGGTCTGCTTTTGTTTCTTTGAATGCCCTTGGTCCCACTGAGCTGTTTGGGGATTTTTATGAAGCACGAGCTTCATTGAAGTATGTTTCTCCCAGGAAAATGCATCCTCACAGAGAAGACACACTGATGAAGAGGTGTGACATCCTGGCCCTTTACCTCCATATGGCCAGGATTTTGCTGGCTGCAGACCCTTCTTGGTAAATTGATATAATTCATTTTAGGCTGCCATGGCCAGCCTGAATTGCAATATGATCATTTCCATGTACATATGTGGAAAATACCGATCTACATGCAGAGTAAGGTGCTATTGAGAGTGAGAAGTTCCCAAACAGCGTATAGAAAGCAGCAGTGGAGCATGGTGGAGCATGAAAAGACACGGAAGATGCAAAACGCAGCGATGCCAGTGATCAAGCAAGCCCAGGAAGGCAAACCCTTCCCCAAACAAGCCACTGCAGAGGAGCTGCCAGGCAGATTGCCTGCTAGCCAGGAGAGGAGCCTGGCTGCTCCATTAATACTGTATTTACTGCAATGACACTGCCCTCACACACAAAAGAGACACCAGTCCAGAACAATTAGCCTAAGTCTAGCATATATTCAAGACTGAGTTTAAAAGCAGCCTTGGAAATTTCCTCCTTTAGGGACCTCTGGCCTCTGAGGAAGTAGCAGGTAAGTCATTTTAAGGTAGATTCTAAAGTTAAGTAGGCATTCAAAGGCTGGAAGCTCACAGGAATTTTGGAAGTGTGCAAGCTTCCAAATCCCACTGAAGGTAGACTCTGAAACTACTTACCTTACTGAAAAAGCTTTTTCATTCCCAACTGCATTTTTATCATTTATGTACTGTTGGTTGTCTAGCCCACCTGTGTTTCAGTTTCACCATCTGTAAAGTGGAACTCATGATGCTTTTATACCATTAAAGAAGTTTAATGAGAGATAATGAAGAATAATGCTACAAATGAATCATGGGGGTTTTTTTATATTGGTTAATTATTATTTCTGGAAACAGGATTGCTCTTCATGGATCAATATTACTGACATCTGTATTTCTTAAAGTTGCCTGAAATCTACAGAGTCTCTAAATTTATCTCTAATTCTCAAAATAAAAGGTTGCATACCTTTTCCCATTAAGAAATTATTCAGAATAAAAACTTGCAAAAGGTCAACAGTCAATAAGGTGAACTCAACTATGCTAACTTAGAGTATAGGCTTAAGTCCTCTGTGGTTAGTCAATATATTAAGTATTACTCATTAAGTTAAATATTAAACCTGGCAGATATTCATATCCAGACACTTCAGACAGAGATCCCAGGTAGAAAGGCTTATTCTGTCAGGTCTTCCTACATATTCTTAATCATATTTTAGCCTTTGATTGTTCTTTCATTCATACATTTTTCACTGTTCCAATTTTGGGTAAGCTAAAAAATTATTTTAGAATAGAGCATAAAAATAAGCATGCTTATAAATCATTGAGTTAGTGTTATATCTTTTTTTTAAGGAAAAATCAGGAAATCATTGGTATTTAATATTATTTATTTAATTGTTGGATAAAAATACCTCTATTACAGATAAAGATTCCCATTCCTACTCTTACCAAGGCTAGTTCTGCTAAATTACACATCAATTTTGACACCAACTCCAACAGTAGAAGTACTGGACTCTATAAACATAAGAAACAAAGATTGAAAAAAGTGGTTCAGAACAGGCACGAGTTTCATTTGCGGCACGAGGAACAACCTGTTTCTGGAGCACGAGAGGAATGGTTGTCTCTGCTTCCATGCTGTAGCCACTTTGTGACAGAAACATGTGTGCTGGGGCTCAGGTGCTGTCTGTTGGGATGCAGAAGACCCATACACACGAGATGTGACAGAAACCACCACGCTTCCCTATAAATAAAAAGTACTGCTGGCAACACCTTTGACAAGGAGAACTATGCAAGCGGTTTTTTCCTTGGCTGGTGCTCAGCAGCTGACTGGAGGACATGTGTTCCCAGAGCAATACTCTCTGGCCCAGGGAGCACCGCCTGGCTGCTGCAACCCCCATCACCCTGTTAAGTTAATTTCCCCTCAAAAAAGTCAGAAATATGGGTAATCTCTCACCATTTTCACTAACTATGTGATAACTGAATATACCCATGACCTCTGGCTGCCTGTATTACACCTGCTGGCATAGGCCAAGGCAGGTAAAAATTATTCCAAGATGGGACAACACACAAACTGGCATAAACCCTTTTTCTTAGACAACCAGGCCAAATCTGCAGCCTCTGAACCCAAGATATACAAGTAAATAACTTGTTACAAACAATCTTCCAGATGCACCAGCTCCATCAGTTGTTGCAATATACTGCCTCCTGAAAATGCAAGACTGCATTGCAATAAAATGGTAATAATTGTATTTTTTACAATTAAATTGTATTTTTACGATTAAATTGTATCGTTTACAATTACAATTAAAATTGTGATAAAACGTATTTTTAGACTTTATTGGGTTGGTTACCTGCTGGCTGCCCTGCACTGCCACACTGTCCTGGATACTGAAAAGACAGCTGGGAATATGGCTTATTTTTCTCTCAGAAAATGGGCCCAGCCGAGGTCTGTGACGCTTTATGAGGCAACCGCAGCCCTAAGGGCACGGAGGGGTCCCTGCTGAGGCGCTCGGAGCGGCAGCATGGCGGCGGCTCTGAGGTGCCGGGAGGCGGGAAGCGGGAAGCGGGAAGGAGGCGGCGCTACCCCGGGGGCGGGGCAAGGGAGGTAAGACCCGCCCAGGCGGGACGGCGCCCGGCTGGGGGGCGGAGCCAGGCTGAGGCCCCGCCCCGCTCGTCGCCGCCAGCCGGGCGAGCAGGAAACTCCCGCCGTTACCTTATTAGGGCAGCCGCGGCGCTGGCTCCGCCCCCCACCCCTGGAATGCGGTGACCGCACCGCGCTGCACCAACGCTTCGTTCCGCCGGGGGGGGGAGCGGGCGGAGGCCGAGCCCGGGGCCTTCACCTCGTTCTCCTGGGAGGGTCGAGGCCCCCGAGAGGGCGCGCTAGCGTGCGGCCACCGCCGGGGCCCCTCCCGGGGCCGGTTCGTGGCGCCTCTCGGCCGGGGCCGCGGGCCGCACCGCCAGCCCTCCCCCTCCCCCCCGCGCGGATGGTCTCGCCCACGTCTTCCTGGCTCTGGGGCGGCGGCCGCTCGCTCTCCGGAAGTGCCACCGCCGCTCCCCGCCGAGGACCTTCTCCTGCCGCCGCCAGGTGAGGCGGGGTCGCCTCTAGCGCCGGGCGGGGGGCTCCAGTGGCCGCCCGCGGGGCCTGGAGCCGGGGCGAGATGAGGGGCGCGGTGGGACCGCCTGAGCAGCCGGGCCGGGGGTCGCTTGCGGCGCCATCCGCCTTGGGGGCAGCCCCCCCTCCCCACCTCCGGCCCTCGCCTCGGTGCCGCCGGGCCCGGCTGGAGTCGTGCCTGGGGTGGGCCCCGCGGCTCTGCCTCAGCGCGGAGGCCTCCTGCGCCCTGGGGGGATTGGGGGCGACACTGGCCGGGTCGCCCGCGGCCTGCCCCGCGAGCCGGGCGGTGGGACGCTACCGCGGGCACAAGGACCCAGTCGGAAGGGCTCGGCTGCCTGCCGGCCGCAGCGGCCCTCTCCAGCAGTTTCCTCGCCATCGTTAGAGCCGGGAAAGGGCTAGTGTGAAAACTTCCGCCGTTGGAAGAGTCTGAGTTAGCAGAAGAGGTCCTGAGCCTGTCCTTCCCAGCTTCCTTTTTGAAGTAACTGGCGGCAGCAAAGCAGTTAAGGACAGTTCACGGTGGTTTCTGCTATAACTTTTAGACAGACGCTTTGTTGAGTCACAGACACTAGATTTCGAGGCAAGTTTGCCTTCTGTTTGAGGGTTTAGGAAAACTTAGCAATAAGGGGTGTATTAAGATAGCTTTCAAGACTAGGTGAGCTGTCACAGGGCGGTGCTTTTTTTCCAAAATGTAATCAGCCCTTTATTGAGCTTTACCACAGATCTGCTGGAGTGCCTTGGTCTTACCTTTTCCTGCTACCACCCAGGCAGTGATGGATGCGTGGTTGTACCTGATGCTGTAATTATGTGGACAGAATTTGGGATTTAGCTTTGAGGCTGACTATTGAATTTGATGATTGAAAAGAAAATACTATCTTTAGTTCATGTAGAGACTCTCTTGGGTGTGGATTGTGGGGTTTTATTGTCTGGTGGTTTTGTGTTTGTGTGGTTTTTTAATTTTGAGTGATAGACATTCACAATCCCTATAAAACGATGTTGAAACATGAGGGTGTTTTCTAAAGTGCAACTTTTGGTTGCTGCCTCTAAACAGATCCAGCTTGCACCACTGTTAGTGGGTTGTAAAGTTTTGTATCTAGTTGTCTGGCTCAAGCTCTTTAGTTGCTCAGTTTTGTCTCCTCCTAGAGTTTATCTTTCTCCCTGAGATAAGGACCATAAGATGACTTTGTGTTTCTCAGGTTTGATATCCATTGCTATTGCTTGATAAAGCAAATGAATGTACGTGTACAAGCAGCACAGACCGGCACTAATATCTGAAACTCTTCCTAAATAAAGGTTGTGTTATGGTAAGTCTTAATAGGCAGGATCTTACATTAGAAGTTTCTTGGACCGTTTCCAAAACAAGGCCCAGACCATTCAGTGCATCACAGTATTAAAAACAGAGACTAAACCTGCCTGTCATGACTTGTACTATCTAATGTGAGGTATTTCCACTTTTTAGCTACTGAAATTCTTCGATTTTCAGCGTATACTTACTCTATTTCAATTATAAAAGCATGGGGGTTTTTTTAACTCAATGACCTGGTGGATTTATCAGATAAAACCCTATTTTCTCTAAAATTAGTGGGTCCAGTGCTTAACTTGAATGAGGCTAGCTCTGGATTGGTACGTTGTTCACTGTATGCAGTGAGATAACACTAAGTGTAAACACTTCTAACTTTTCTGTCATAAATTGATCTCTTTGGCTAGCTGAATTGATGTCCTTGTTTTTCTGAACACATTCCAATTTATTACCCTCATTCTAATAGTTTCCCGGTGCTGAGTGCAGTGTTTCAGGCATAGCTGCACCAAACCTGTGCTGAAAGGCACTACAATCTGGTGAGATCAAATGTTTCTCCAGATGCAGGCTGACAGGTGTGGGTTGTGCCTTCTGTATTGCATACAGCCACCTCCCAAGCCTGGTTGAGAGAAACTTAGAAAATAGTAACACAACCATCAACAAACTTTTCATCTTCTCTAGTACAGTATTTTGATAAGGCAATCTTTTGAACAGAATTAGAGGCTGTCTCACCACCATTGGTAGCTACAGTTGGCAGTACTGTGCTTTTGTTACCTCCTCTTGATTAGGATTGAATTGTACATAGTGGATGGCTGGGAGCGCTACCTTGCAGCGTGAGCAAAGCAAACTTTTTGGTTTACTTTAAATATGCCATAACCTGAAAACTATGAATTATTTCAGAGAAGGAGTTATTAACAGGTATTGTTTGACTGTATTTTGGGTAGTGGAACTTTAATCAATAACTCAGAGTTTAACAGTAACTTGCACGTGTTTTTACTGAGGTAAGAAAAACACTGAAGTTATGCACAACCCATGACTGCAGCTTGAAAGCAAGCTACCTTTATTGTCAGCTGTCTTCATACATATCTAGATGTCAGGAGTTCATATTTATTTGTTGGAGTGTTGTTGGAGGCCAGACATCTCAGATAGCTTGTGGTTAGTGAAAGCAATGAAGAGAACTTCAGTGTTGTTGAATGATGCACACTTGCATTTCATAGGCTATTTTTAGTTCGGGACATAATGGTTTGTTTTACACGTCAGAAGAACGTTGTATATGCAGTAGGATTTAAAAGTGTGGAATTAGCAGGGGAAATCAGTAACGCTCTTTGTAGACAGACTGAGAAGGACATAACCATGGAATATCCTTTTATGATTCCGATGATTGGTACAGCATGTCAGGTATCTGATACAAAGCAAGGTAAAATGTCTTGTCTTTTAATTAAAACCAAAAAACCCTAGCTGATTGTTGTCTGAATATGGGATTGATTAACCATGTAAGGGAGTTATTTTGCTTAATTTTGCTCATTTTTTTAAGGATGAATCCAAGTTAGTGACTTTAGTCTTGCTTTTCAGAAGTCTTAACAGAAAATACGGTAACTTTGAGCAAACTCTGAGAAACAGAACTGTGCTGTGACTGATTAGAATTGCATTTCTGATCAGGTGATTTTTTTTTTTAAGTTATAAAGGTAATACTTGGTGTACCTTTGCAAAATATTGTGACTACCTCTTGTGACTATAGAGGAAGCTTAAATTTGTCCTCTTTCAGGACATGCTTGCTGCAGGTGCTTCCTGTAAAAATCAAAATCAAGGATGGAAGGAATCTGGTTTGCGTAACATTTGGTTTGAGCATAATCAAGGATTCTAGAGGCATGTATTGCTTGCATTAGATAAAACTAAAGCACAGAGGAGTGCAAAACTTTGAGAAACAACATTAACAGGGTCTACTTTCTTCTGATCCAGTAACAGTGTTGAGGTTTTTGTGCTTCAGTGAATGACTCAGCTTTTTGTGTTCATACTGTCAACCATAGTTGAACCCTAAGTGTATCCTCTCAGCTAAATAGAAGCAGTCAACTCGAAAGCCTCACTTCTGCCCTGATTATATTAGTGTTATAACTACCATGTTTATTTCCTCATTTGACAGCTCAAGGGAAACAATTAAATTAGTATATTTGTAATACATGAAACTGTATAAAGATTCTGTGAGAATATATAAATGTTTTAAAAGGTTGATAATTTAAAAGAAACAATCTTCAGATTTTCAGAACTATTATGTCATTAATTTAAAGAAGAGTATGCTGGCATTTGCATATGTATTGTGCAATAGTTCCACTGTGTAAGAGAATGGCAATGTCGTACTTTTTGAACCACGTCAGTGTCCTTTCTTTAACACACACAATCCTCCGTTTGACTTTGATGAAAGCACTTAAGTAGTTCTCTTGCAGATCTCTCTCCCAGACTTGGCACCATCTAATGATCTTCACAAAAACTTCAGGCTCTCATCAGGGTCATTCTGTGTCCTGAGAATTACTGCTTTTTTTAACAGCAGCTATTGTAATAAAATGCTATTCAGAGCCTAAAATACTCTTCTTTTTTTTTTTTTTTTCCCCCCCCTTCTAAATGTTAGTTTAGCATCCTGCTTGATTTATTTAACCACTACATAGTATGCTAGGTTAGCAGCCCATATCCTTCTACATGGCAGGTCAACAAGTGCCTCCTAAGCTGCAAAGTATGTAGTCATCTCAATTTGTGGAAGATGTGGGATTGAATCAGCAATACAGTGTGAGTTTCGTTTCAAGAACTAGGATTTGTTTTTTAATGTAGCCTGCTCTTGGCCTACACTGCCAGTCCCTGAATCCTGAAAGACGTTATGCTTAATAGCAAGTGAAGTCCAAATGAAAGAAAATGGAGCAGGAGATATTAAAATAAATGTGTACTTCGGGGTATTTGCTTGTAACATGGAATTTTATATTCCTTCATCCATCCCTCCCCCAAGGACTTGTAATCTGATTTAATAAAGCTAAGTCTGGGATCTGTTTCTGTCTCCCTAGAACCGCCAGCCAACATGTCTAGCAAAAGGGCAAAGACGAAGACCACCAAGAAGCGCCCTCAGCGTGCCACTTCCAATGTATTTGCAATGTTTGATCAGTCGCAGATTCAGGAATTCAAGGAGGCCTTCAACATGATTGACCAGAACAGGGATGGCTTCATTGACAAAGAGGACTTGCACGATATGCTCGCCTCCCTTGGTAATGTCACTTTTCTGTGTATGGTTGTCGAGCAAATTTATGCTGTTAAAATAATTGAGTTTGGGATAGCTTATGAGAGGTCTGAGTTTGTATTACACTTTTCAGATGGCTTTTTCTTACAATTTGAAAGCTAAACCAAATACGAATCCCTTTCTTTATAGGGAAGAATCCAACGGATGAATACCTAGATGCCATGATGAATGAGGCTCCAGGCCCCATAAACTTCACTATGTTCCTCACAATGTTTGGTGAGAAGTTAAATGGCACCGATCCGGAAGATGTAATCAGGAATGCTTTTGCTTGCTTTGATGAAGAAGCAACAGGTATGGGGGTGAAATAACAGTGTACATGTATTACTTCTACGTACTTTTGTAAAAACAAATACTTGTATTCATAGAATGGTGAATAATTTTTTTAATTAGGAAAAATTCTGATTTCTGCAAACTAAAAATCATGCCTCTGTTCTCATTGACTGAAATTACCTCTTCAAACACTATAAAACTTTAAATCCCAAACTTCTGGCACTTCTGTTGTCCAAGACAGGAGAAAGTTTTTTAAAAAAAAAAAAGTTGACTTGGAATCAGGGTCTTCAATTTTTCCTAACTTAAAATTCAGCTTCAGGACAACTTTTCTAAGGGGAATCCTGTCTTCAGAGTTGTGCTTTTATGAAGCACTTGTCTTCTGTCAGCAACTTATATCCACCTTCCCTCTGTTAAGCTGCACTTACAGGAGAAAATGAATACAAGAAAAACCTTGCGTGATTTAAGTGCTGATAGAAGGAACTGCAAGTTACATAAGGCTGTTTAATAAACAGTGCCAAAAATGTATTCTTTGCAACCAGTCTAGTAAATCTGAGTTTTGTCACTGTTTTAAGATCAACTTAAATTTTTTGAAATATTTCAATGTTTCCTGCAGCTATTGAACACAAGTAGGTAGTCAAGTTCCATCATTATTTTGTAGTGATTTTTCATTAGGAATGTTGAAGACAAACAGATCCCCTTTGTGTAAAATACACAGTTGCTAGAAGTCTCTCAGTACTGCTGGGAGTATAGCCCTGATATTGGGAAGAAGGTCCAATATGTATACTGACGAATTTGTATGTTCTTTGTAACAACACAGGCAAATCATAAAATGGCCTTTACTTGAAGTAGTGGGACCATGCAAGTTAACTGAGAGGGTTGACTTTTGATGGAATGCTTGTAATTATTTGGCAATTATAGTAATAGGCTTTAATGGTCTTGTTTTCATTTGGTAACAAACACTGCAGTTCTCCTTAATTGAAACAAAGAATTCAAAAAAGGAATGATCATGCTGTATTAGCAGATAAATGGAAAAATTCCTCTTATGTCCTCTCACATTGTGTTCTAGGGTTCATCCAGGAAGATTACCTGCGAGAGCTGCTGACGACGATGGGGGACAGGTTCACAGACGAAGAGGTAGATGAGCTGTACAGAGAGGCACCCATCGACAAAAAGGGGAATTTCAACTACATTGAATTCACGCGCATCCTGAAACACGGAGCAAAAGACAAGGATGACTGAGCAAATCTCCCGATACCTGCAGATTATCTACTTTACACTTACGTTTATTTTTGAGGGTTTCTTTCTGATAGAACTTCTTGCATGCATTTAGCTTTACAGCTTTCGCCTTTCTCAATGTATTTATCTATTCCAGGCCATTTAGGCACATTTGCGCCTGTGTAATCAGACTGGAAGTGGGGAAAATATTGTGAGGAAAAGGATACGGGGACAAAGATCCCTGGACTTCATAGTCCAGGAAAATAATCTCAATGTTTCTGGTTTAGCTGGATTTTTACATTTTTGTAATAAATGCCATTTTGAAATAAAGATTGCTATATAGATAAAATACCTCAAATTATTTTGTGGAGAATGACATTCCTATTACGCATTTACAAATGCAAGTGTGCTAATTGTATTTTACTTGCAGTTGCAAATCAAGCTGGAACACATTTTTGTAATGTTTTGTTAGGTGTCACAGTTCTGAAATTCTCCTAGTGGTATGTGCTGGTGTCTTTAAAAGTGCAGCTGAACAAATCTCTTAACTCAGGTTTTTGAAGTGGGACTGACTGGTCTAAGTAGTTAGCCAAAGAATTGGTTAGGGAAGATTGTTAAAGTTGCCTGATAGCCTGCAGAGAATGTTATGATTCTTAAGCAGATAACATGCCCAGCTTTTATTTCCTTTCAGTATTGATAGCTTTTTAGCAATATTTTCATGTCAAAGTTTGCATTCCTGTTGGCTGGCAGTAAGTGGTAATGAGGCAATTTTTTTCCTTCTGCTGAAGGAAGCTTGCGCAAAAGAATCTTTAAGCGACACTGTCTGTCCTGGCACTAATTAACAGCAATACATGGCCAGGAAACCTACATGTGAGAATTTAAGAAAAGTAGTTCTGAGAAGTAACTTTATATAACCCTATACCTGCTGAAGTCCCTCTCATTTTTTAAAGGATCATACCTCTACCTCAGCTTACATTACAGCTTGGGGAGGTGTGGCTTGAAGAGAAGGATCTGGGGTTCTCATTGACAAGCAGCTGAACATGATCCAGCAGTGTGCCCAGGTGGCCAAGAAAGCCAATGGCATCCTGGCTTGTATTAGAAACAGTGTGACCAGCAGGAGCAGGGAGGTGACAGTCCCCCTGTACTCTGCACTGGTGAGGCCACACCTGGAGCATTGTGTCCAGTTTTGGGCACCTCAATACGAGAGAGATCTTGAGGTGCTGGAGCAAGTGCAGAGGAGGGCAACGAAGCTGGTGAAGGGCCTGGAGAACAAATCCTATGAGGAGCGATTGAAGGAGCTGGGACTGTTCAGTTTGAGGAGGAGAAGGCTGAGGGGAGACCTCATCACTCTCTACAGCTACCTGAAAGGACATTGTAGAGAGGTTGGTGCTGGTCTCTTCTCACAGGTGATTAGTGACAGAACAAGAGGGTATGGCTCTAAACTCCAAAGGGGACGTTCAGACTGGACATTAGGAAAAAATTTTTCACCGGATGTGTGACCAGACAGTGGAATAGGCTGCCCCAGGAGGTGGTGGAATCACCATCCCTGGAAGTGTTTTAAGGGTCGTTTAGATGAGATGCTGGGGAATATGGTATAGGGGAGAACTTTGTAGAGTAGGGCTGATGGTTGGGCTCGATGATCCCAAGGGTCTTTTCCAACCCGAATGATTCTATGATTGATAATATGGCTTTTCAGCAAGCAAGAAATCATTCAAAAGCAGCTGTGCTGATGCTGCTGTCTCAGATATCGAGGAAAGAGGCAGGATCTTCTCTTAGTTCTTGATGCTCATGTCCTTTCATGTATCTTACTCTCTTGGCCACTGCAAGCTGAAAAGCATAAGGTGACTATCATACCTACACATTTATCAAAGTGATGACTTCTTGTCCAGAAACCATGCCCTGAGCTATTTCACATGACTTAAAAGACTCCAAGGAATAAGAATTCTACTTCAGCATCTACTGTGGCTTTGTCTCTTGTGTACCCTGTGTGGTAGCATGAGGGCTTGGTTAGGGGGTGGGGACAGGGAACTGTATTAGTGTAGATACCTACTCTAAGAGGTTACTGACAAAATTTCTGAGGATGTTCAAGCATAACTAATGCTGACCTTCCTAGTTCAGGTTTCCCTAATATCAGACCAGTATTAATACCTGCAAGTGTGCACAAACCCCTTAACCCCTGGATGGCTTAAAGACCTACACCCGCAGCCAAGAGACCATATAAGAGCATCAGATGCATTTTGTAGCTACACAGTGAGGAACGTCCGGACAGCTGAGGTTGCATGCGGAGGGCTGTAGGGATGTGTCATCAATAATCCACTTCCAAAAATAAAAATAACTTTGGTCACTGAAACAGCTTAAGATTCTGATGACTTAGACTTAGCATTTTGCAGTGAAAATCTTGGAACCTAATCTCTTTTCTCTTGGGGTTCATATATAATGGTCTCTAAGCTCCACACCAGACTAAGCTTATGATGGAAAACTATTTTCATAGGCTGATGCACACATTTAATAGTCTTACATCTGCAGTGATATATAATGCCCTGTGAAGCACTATTGAAAAGCAGTGATTTATTTTACATGACCCATTTACCCTCTTCTAAGGCTACATTTGCAAAGGTCAAATGGAAGCCAAAGAGGTATTGCAGCTGCATGAGAAACCTCCAAGATGACTACGTTTGTGTGAAGTGCTGCCAGTGTGTGCTTGCCTGTTGCTTTTTTTTTCCCCCTCTGCTCTGACTCTTGCTGAAGACACCGGTAATATGCAGCATTTTATTAACTCAGGATACACTTGTTTCTGCTCTTTACACTGCATTTAAGCAAATAAAACCATCTTTTATCACACAGTGATCAGATGACTGAAGCATTTCACAACATTAAGTCAGCTTAATATACTAGCTCAGCAACTAACTGATGTCACAGAGGTGGTGTTCATATACTCTGAAGTATGGATCCATTCCACCACTGACCTAAGAACTATCTTTAGATTGCTTGTTTCTAGGATCACTGTCACTATGTTGAGAAACAAAATGTAACACAGGGGCCCCATCCTGGCACAGGACATCAGTAACTGTATGCCTTTGTGTCCTGCCCAATGCATCTGGTCCAAAAGCTGGAAAATACTTGAAATCTTGTCATCACATTTCTCATGACTGTGGCCTTTTCTCATCCGGAATGTTACTAACCTATTATTTGATATGTTCTGGGGAGATTCAAATGGCAACAAATAGCTCTTTTACCATACTGAAGGCATTCAGGCAATGTAAGTCCAAATAACAGGTGAGTAACAATCAAAGTAGAGTCAGGAACATCTTAGGTATCAGCAGTTAATCTGCTCTTGGTATTACCTATGTACCTATGCTCCAATTTTGGCTTGCTTACTCATTTTTTTCAAACTCTACTGTCATTTTTAGATAACCTCCTCCTTTGGAAAAATGATTTAGGATAACAGTAACTCAAAAACAGTATTACAGAAGCCAGGAACAATATAAAAGCAAAAAGAACTCAGTAAATGCCTCTCAAAATGCAGCTTAAAAATAATTTATCATGAAATGTTGAAAAGCAATACTGGGAAAAAAAGAAATTCCACACAGCTCATTTTTTGTTGTGCTCTGAGCAGCAACTCCATAGAGATCACAATTTTCCCAGACTTTTGACATATTAGATAAAAAAACTTTTCATCTTTTTAATAAAAAAAAAAAAAGGCAGCACATGGCTGCTCTTCCTATTTCCCTCTGCAGCTCGTGGGCCTGCACACACAGCATTCCCTGCTCCCTGGGACCACTTGGGTAGGAGCAAGCTCCATTGCTGCGGGCATACAAAGCAGGCAGGCTGCTGTGGTAGCACACTCTTTGCGAATCCCTGCGCTAGACCTTGAAAAAAAATGTGTTCTGCAAATTTTCTTCTTCAACAGAAGAAAATACTACAAAGGAGTGTGTTCAGACCAAATGTGTGATATTCCCAAGAGAACAGATCATACATAATAGGCATTGCATCACAGTGTTTAAGGGGTCATGCAGTCTGTATGAATGTAATAACCCTAAGGGAACATGTTTACTTGTTTCTCAGAAGCATGTACTTAACAGGAGAGCAGGAAATCAAACTGCCTCCTGGAAAATCCCAACTGCTTGCTGCAGGCAGACTCTTCTGCCACACAGCCATGATTTGGTCCCTTAGTAAACCAGCCTTGCACTTTGATAAAGTTTGGAAATCAGCTACAAATACTACAGGATTAGGCAGGTCACGGCTAACTTTAATACACGTGCCTAAAGGAGCAGATAGTATGTGACAGCAGCATTCATTTTAGCCTTCCTGTAAACTGCTGCTGCTCATTTTTGCAAATTTTAATCCTTAATTTATAATTTCCTCACTTTGACTACTTCAGGGTATCAGTGAGTACAACCTCACTAAACATTGAACTACATTTTGGGTTTTTTTCCTCATGAATGTTCTGTGCATGGCTCCTTGGGAGTTAAAAGACAGTATTTAACGAAAATTTCCAACCTCTGGCATATTCAAGTGAGAGGGTGTAAAACGAGGCCTGCAAGCCCTGTCTTAGTATTTGCTAAAATAGAGCTGGCATCAGACATGACTAACTTGAGCCTTGACTTAGTATTGTATCTAACAGGTAGTGTTTTTTTTTTCCTCTATCAAATTCTTCCTTAATTGTGAGCTAACTATCTCTAACGCAATAGTTTTTATACTGGCAATGTACTACCACCCCACAAGAAGCATGCTGATTTTGAAATTGCTCCACCAGCCAACCAAAACCTGCACAGGCATCAGCTAATAAGAAAACTGGTAACAGTTTACTTTTTCTGTCAAACACCTGACTAAATACGCTCCTTGTTTTCTGGGTATGTTTTTAAAATGCCATTGTAGGCCTTTGGCCAAGCACTGAGCACATTTTACTTTCTTCCTTATTTGTACGTACACATTGTCAGAGAGATACAAACATGGGAGGAGAGGGCACACATGTATGTCTTCAGGTTTAGCAGAATTAATTACATGTATTCGAAAGACTGGAGGCCTCACTCTCTTCTTACTAAGAACACCTTATCGACACTTATTTTTGCATTTCACTTATAAACACCGTGAAATCATGGTGTCTGGCAATATTTCTGTTTAAAACTATGGCAAAAACGGGAGAAAAACCTATAAATATTTGGCTAAAATTATTGCAACTTAACCATCTGGGACAAAAACCAAAGAGATAGACAGAGCACAAGTGGCAGTACGGTGACTTCTTTATCACAGAGAACAGGTAGCAAGGGACAAAAAACTAGCAGAAATCAACAGCCCAAGATGTACTTTCTAACTTTTTCTCTTTTTTAAAAATTTGTGTTCTTATATATAAAGGACTTTGGACTTGGGAATGCAAGGAATACCTTGACTGCTGAGTCCAGTCCCCTCATACTCTGTTAAACACGTTTCAGTGCCCATTCATACAAGGATTAAGCTGCATAAATTATATTGGGATTTTTCATTTTCTCCTGTTTTACAACACTTCAGACAGTGACTTTATATATTTATGTTCCACTACACTTCTCTGCATTGTCCTTGGCCCAGCTATATCGTTGTCATACGATGCTCTAGAGAACTTATGTTCTCACATTTTCCTCAGCTATGCACACTGGAAGTTACCAGAAAGTAATTTTCAATACGGAGAAAGAATATATCCTTCTGTAGGCTCCAATACATTCTCTGTCAGCTTTTATTTTTCATGCTTCAGCATTTACATTGTGGCAGGGACCACCTGGGAAAGTAGTAACTTAACATTTCTATTCATGAGGTCTTCAAAAGAAAACTAGGAATAAATACCCTGCAGTCAGTTAAAAGTCTTGCTCTGAGGCCCTCCAAGGGACCCAAGCAAAGACATGCATTCAGAATCCCTTCTTTTACTCATGACTTCTCAAACCTTTTCCCTTTGGATCACAGAATGAGTGACAGTCACTCTGACTGATACAGCACTGCACTTGGGATAGCTTGGTAGAGACAACACATCTAGCGGGAATCAGGGAAGAAGGGATGGAAAGACGGAAGGATGAGTCAAAATACTAGGTGAAGCAATTGACGGCCAAAATGCTTCTGTTAAATGACTGTTTTGACCTAGAAATGACAGAACAAAATTTTGAAATATTTGATTGTGCTGTCAATACTTAACCTCTACAAGTAGCATTTGCTACTTTTGTTGAACAGTGATAATATGCTCAGAAAAAATATCTTAACTGGCAAAACTATCTGACTTTCACACATCTTCAGTTTTTAATTCAATGTGAAAATCACAAATATTCTTTTCCATCTAGTCTCCTTTTCTATACTCTTTTGTTTCCTATGCATATTCTCAGTCTTAATTCTATGATGTAAGTGTACACCTTCTATGGTATGAAATAGCCTCCGTACAAGAAAAATTACCTAAGCAGGAGTCTTTGCCCCAGCTGACAGAACACACAAGAACTGTCTAGAAGCAAAACACAAAAGAGGTGGACACTCAATTCAACCTTCGCATTTCTTCCAATACAAAATCTAGAGCATCAAATAAAAATAGGAATAGGTAAGTTCAAAATTAATAAGGTGAAGTTCTTCATGTAACAAATAGCAACCTTGCAAAGGAAGCCAAAAACACCTGCAAAAGATATTATGGATATTAAATTTACAGCAATTCAAGGATTACATATTAGGCAAGCTGATGAAGGAAGTTCATCGTTAATTACTACATACCACATCTGGCTCAGGGTGGCTTACTCCTCCATGAGTTAAATGTAGTAGAGGTTGAAAGAGGATTCTGGGAAGATATCACATGCTTCCCTGATTCTTATTCTTCCCTCAATACCTGCATATGGCCACTGCTGCTGCTCTCACCTTAAGAATAGGCTAAAAGCACCCAGTGCTGCTCGCTCTCCTCCAAAAAGAAGAGGAAGTATAAAGAGATTTTCAAAAAACCTGAGGATTCCAAGTTTCAGAGGGGGTAAAAACTAAAACACACATACCCCAAACCCCTATAAAACCCTTCAGGGACCCGATAGGGGAGATCTCACAGCATCTATTATCTGTTGAAGGCATCCAAGGAGCCAATAGACACATCCCAGTGGTGGTATACCTAGAAATGCAAGAAGCAGGGAGAAGACACAGCTGTTGGGCTTCCCCTTACCCACTTTATGGGCCAATTCTGACTTGCTGAAAAATCAGGGTGAGCCTTGGACAATCTCATTTGACCCCAGCTTCATGGTTCTCACCTTCTTAGGAGGCAGCAATATCTGAATGTTGAGCAAAACTCCAACCTGAGCAATCCTGACAGTGCACATACAGTCCATGGGGACAGCAGCTCACCAAACAATGGCCAAGACTTTGCTCCCTGCTTTCCACATGCAAAACACACATCTCTTTACAGACAGGGCACGCCAGACGAGGCAAACTTCTACTGCGAGCCAGTGCAACTGTACCACTAACATTAATTAGATTTGTAAAGAAACATCATATGACACAGACTGATTCTGCTTCATTAAGCAACCAAGTTAATCACAAAGATTTGCACTGTCATTGTAACTCAGCAGAAATGAGGGAATGGAGAGAATTAAATGAAAGGAGGGAAAAGGTTTACTGTAAATTGCTTGTTGTCTTTAACAGCCTTAGAACTTAAGTATGAAACAATTTTGAAGGCTTTTAGGCAATCCGAAGAAAACAAGTCTAGGAAAACATTTCAACAGCACCGAAGTATTTGAGTATTTTAGGTGGAAAGGATATGAAAATTGTATACATTTTGCTTAAAAGGGTTTTTTCTTACACAACACTGACATAAATGAGAAAGAAGGTGGGACTAATAAAGGAAAAAGTAGTAGAAAAAAAAGAAAACTGAAGCAGTTAAGAGCTCAGCATTTTTTTAAAAAGATCACGTTTTCAGAATGGATAAATTAATTTCTATTCTGTATGGTGTATGCAGGAAATTATGCGGTACTGAGAAATAATTTTTTGGCATACATTCTTGGATGTGGTAGTGCAAGCATTTTTTCCCCCGCCCGCAAAACAAACTCTGTCCAAAACTGAAACTCATCACTAGGCGGCACTATTTGTTGGTACAGCACCACACCAGCATCCATCCTTTCAGCACACACTCTCTCTGCAGAGCAGCTGTAGAACTGCTTCACTCTGGACATACTTGGCATTGTGTGGTGGCAGAAGGCTGAATGAACCACTCAGCAGCAGAGCTACCCATTTCATCCTTGGGCTTCCCAGAACACGCTCTCCCTAGGATGTGCCTGGACTGTTCTAGAAGAGCCCCAAGGCCGCCTTCAAGACCAGGCCTGCTGTCCCGCCAGATAGAGATCTGCAAGCACAGCTCTCTGAGCAGTCAGGGAGCACCACCAGTGCGCAGAGGAGCCTGCACGCTCAAGAAAGGAGCCGGCACACTCAAGAAACAGCCCGTGGCTTCGCTGTACTCAGGAACAGTCTGTAGGGCAGCAGGAAGTGGGATTACAGCCCCGCTCTTCTCCTGCATCAACCAGGGCCCAGCAGTCACAGTGAGCAAAGCACTGTTAAGGCTGCGGGCAGCTCACAGGTACCACCCTCAAGCAGCATCCTCTCCAGAGGGAGGTTTAAACAGAAGAAACAAAGTCCTGTTCACCTGAGAGATCATCACAACACATCCTCTTCATTAAGAGCTGAAGCACAAGCTAATACATTCACAAAAACAAACCTTGACTTTTCTTTCTTCTTAAGATTTATGTCGATGAGTAAAAAAATATTCTCCAAATATTCCAAGAGGCAAAACAATTCCTTTTTTTCCCCTTTACATTTCCTTAGTGGTATAATGAATGCTGGAATCAAGTAAAATGGAACCATTTGTAAAAGCATTACATAGATTTACATCACACAGAAGATGGTCTGCATTTAACAACTGCTTCCTTTTCCACTATGATGCAACAAATTGGAGACAAAAGCTTTGAGAGACACAGACAATTTTATCAGTAAGAACCTATCTCATAATGGGTGAGTAATATTACAGTACCTATTCTCACATCTTTGAAATTTAAACACTGGGAACAACAGACACAGTGACAGGTTTCACATAACACCTTTTTAATGGCACAAAAACTGATACAGCATAGAGTAGCATGTTTGCAGCAGTGGTTCAATTTAAAGTAACCAAAAAAAGCATTTTAAATTAAGATATCAAATAACTATTTCCATAATTAAATTTCAACACACAATTCAGTTGTTCAAGATTATCAAGGAGTATTTTAATAACTCTATGACCATCTTGGTGCTTCTACTGCCTTTCCACCCGCTCACACTTTGCATATAATTATCCTGAAACTATGTGCCATGCCTAGTAAGTACAGAGGATTTTTCCCAAAAACATTTTTCATGAGCATGCTCTCAATTCAGCAAAGTTTAATATTATCTTCAATTGCATTTCGAGGCAAATGTTTATAAGAGCAATATTAAAATTCATTGGGGAAGTATTCTTATATAAGCTAATTAGGCCAAATTCTCAGACCTCAAACTCTTCTGGTTTGAGGAGAGGGTAAGGAAAGAAAGTTGGGCCTTTCAGCAGTTAAAGCGTCTCATTTCAAATCTGGGACTGCAACTTCTAGATTATATATTAACTTCAGTGTGTGCAGTGCCTAAATATAATCCATTTACATCTGCAAATATAATGGGTAATTTCAGCAAAAGCCTGTTCATCTATTTTTTCATTTACTCCTTAAAAGTTACTGCTTGCCAAGATACCGACTGTATAGCAGCAAATCTGGTAACATGTAGGAAAGCAGTTAAAAGAATGATGAACTGACAGTACAGCTTTCCCATCTGACAGTATTTCAGAATCTATCTGTGTACCAAACAACTGCTTCTGAAGCCCAAGTGATTCCTATCACCCTACTTGGGGCCCTACTTGGGCTTCAATATGCAGAATGTGAATAAGCATTCCGTTCAGAAAAATTTCAAAAATGGGCTAAAAACGAACGGCTGCTGAAGTAATTTCAGACCCCATCCTCAGAGGAACACTAAGAAGAGCCTGTACCTCAATTTCTTTGAGATCCTACATTAGTAAATGAACACAGAAAAAGTGTAATCCTTTGCACTGTTTTCATGAAGAAATTATAAGCAAGAATAAATCCTCCAAGGGGTTTTATAATCTATGACTGCAACTGGTGTTCAGACTTGTTCATGCGGGAGTACTCATTTAGGAGACTTAAAGATGCAAGCTAGAATTTTTCTGATCCCTTAAGCGAAACATGAGGAAGACTGAGTGTAAGGATACGACCTTGCACGTAACTCAGTCGGTACGTTACCCACTGATCAGGCTCCGTTTACCTCACTGCTGGGACACCATCAAGCCCCCGTTAACTCCGCGGTCGCCGGCTGAGGCTTCAGGTACACGGATCTTCAACGTGATACATAAAAAATAAAGCACACGGGAAGAACTCGGTGGCCCGAAGCAGCCCTCCCACAACGACGTTTCCACCTCTCAAACCAACAGCGCGGAGCCGTACCCCCGCCCGGCGGGGCTGCCCCGTGGTACCCCCCGATCTCAGGCATGCGTTTTTAAGGCAACTTGGGGTTATTTTTCCTCATCGGCCTTCTGGTCTCTCCCCAGCCCAGCACCCCCCAGCCTCAGGGCCCGTCCCCGGAGCGGCGTCAGTCGCCAGCGAGCCTCCCCCCTTCCCCGCAGCCCGAGCACCGGCGGCGGCGACTTCCTCAACGGGCTGCGCCAACGCTGCCGGAGCGGGGGAGAAGCGTTTGCGGAGACGCCCCGAGCCAGCCGCCCCGCGGAAAGAAGAGGGCTGCGATCTTTAAGGGAAAGGGTCTCGCTGCCGTTTCGCTGCCCTCCGCCGCTCCTCCCGCCGCCGCCCGCCGTCGTCCCACCGCTCGTCCTCCGCCCGCCCCTCGTCCCCCACCCGCCGCTCAGGAGGGTGATGGTTTCTCCGGGAAGCACCGGGGCTGCCGCCGCCGCCGCTTCCTCTTTTCGCCTCCGTTTCGTACCGGTTTCCCGCAGCGATCGTTGGGGTGAGGCTGGGAGGATCCCGGGTGCTGCCGGTGGGGAGGTGTTTGAGGGCGGGAACGGGGCTGTGGAGAGAGTGACCGTTGGGAGACGCGTTCGAGTCAGCGACCGTTGGCGGCAGCCGTTGGGGCAGCTGCTGCTGAGGGGAAGCGATGGCGTCCGGTCGCCACACCGCTTTCCCGCCCTCGCCGACGGTTGAGGCTGAGGCTCCGGCAGCCATGGCTGCCGGAGCCTCAGCCTCAACCGTCGGCGAGGGCGGGAAAGGGGAGGGGGGGGGGGGGGGGTTGCCCGGCGCCATCACCGGTGGCGTCGTTTCTTCCTGGAGAGAGCAAGAGCTCTTCGATTCTCTGCGCCCTTCAAAAGCGTGTTGCCGCTCTTGCAGAGAGATCAGCGTTTCTCCGGGCGCCAAAAAAATTTAAAAAAAAAAAAAAAAAATTTTTTTCTTTCTCAAATCTTCTCTGTGCTCGCTGCGCGTCGTCTCCGAGATGGATTCTCCCCACGGGTCCAAATTTAGGGCAAGGTGCCAGGTTTGCTTTCAGGTCACAGCCTTCTGGGGTTAAAGCTGAAAGGGGCTGCGTGTAAGTTCCCCTCCCTCCGTCCCTCCCACCTACCCTAAAGGATAGACGCAGTCTCCACTGGTTCATTTTATAAAAATCTTAAAGCACTGCACCATGGAAACCTGAGCCGGCTTAGCAACAGGTAAATTAAATAACAGCGGTAGCAATGAAATGGACCAAAGCGTGGCCGTTTCTCTGCGTTGTTCAGACCCAAGCTCATCCTGAGTGTTGGAGGTGAAGATACCTTTTTCTGAGCAGTTTTTCTAGGGAGATGAACAAAAGCAGTGTGAGTTGGTTGCTTTCCCTTATTGCTTAAAGGAGTAGGCAGCAGAAGTCAGCTTTCAGGTATGGCAGGCCTGTAGTATATTTCAGGTAAAATTAAATGTATAAAAGTAAATGGAGGTGAGGCAGAACTTACTGGTATGAGCAGAAATGTAGCTGGCACAGTTTTCTCCTAGTTTTAGGGCGTTTTAAATAACGGAAGGCAAGTAAAGGACAGAGACCCATCATTATACAAAATAGTAACTACTTACAGTTGTCAGATGTCAAGTACAGGCACTTCAGAGTTTGGTCAGGTAAAGCGAGTTGTGTTTCTCCATCCCCAGCTATCCAATACTGCACACAGTTATCATATATCCATATCTATACAGATCTCTCTCCCAGGCTTAATAACAGCGCTCAAAACCTCGCTTTGCTCTTTTAGACTTGAGAGCAGCCTGAGTTCCCTTCTTGCAGGTGAATGTATCAAGAAGGGATTCCAGACAAAAGCTGTCCCTTTGAAGACTGAAATTCAAGTATAACTTAGGTCTTGTTTTAGTCACTTTTGCTATTTAGGAGTCTGTCGTTCATTTGTTCATATTTTCTGCTTCTCTCCCTTTTTGATTAGAGAACTACATTCTGATGAGAGGAAATGGAAGTGTTAGAGGTGGTTTCTATCTGTAAACTTTAACGTTAAACTGTAGTACAGTGGGGTTTTTTCAGTCCTAACTCCGATCTTACTGTATTTACCGTATTCTCTCCCTAGTGTCCAAAAATCAAAATGTCTAGCAAAAAGGCAAAGACGAAGACCACCAAGAAGCGCCCTCAGCGTGCCACTTCCAATGTATTTGCAATGTTTGATCAGTCGCAGATTCAGGAATTCAAGGAGGCCTTCAACATGATTGACCAGAACAGGGATGGCTTCATTGACAAAGAGGACTTGCACGATATGCTCGCCTCCCTTGGTAATGTCACTTTTCTGTGTATGGTTGTCGAGCAAATTTGTGCTGTTAAAATGAGTTTGGGATAGCTTATGAGAGGTCTGAGTTTGTATTACGCTTTTCAGATGGCTTTTTCTTACAATTTGAAAGCTAAACCAAATACAAATCCCTTTCTTTATAGGGAAGAATCCAACGGATGAATACCTAGATGCCATGATGAATGAGGCTCCAGGCCCCATAAATTTCACTATGTTCCTCACAATGTTTGGTGAGAAGTTAAATGGCACCGATCCGGAAGATGTAATCAGGAATGCTTTTGCTTGCTTTGATGAAGAAGCAACAGGTATGGGGGTGAAACTCAGCCACTTGGGGAGGGGAGTACTTTTCTGTTGTTTATTTGGGTTTCTAAATAGTATGCTGATTTTTGCACCTTTATAAATGAAGTATGACACAGTGATTCTAGATGGCATATTCTACCAAGTAATGAGTCTTTGACTTACCACTGAGTGAGAGTAAAACCTGTCTGGCTGTTCTCTGTGAATAGTAGTAATGTTCTTCTGTGAAGCTTTGAAGAAAGAAGAGTGTTTTAACTGGACAGCATGTATGTTCCTCAAAGTGCAAAGTAAGATGCATTTGCTCTAAGAAGATGAATTCAAATTGGTAATAATGTGATTTCCCAAGGCATTGAAAAGGTAACGGATGTGAAATCTGTAATACAACTGAGTTTGTCCTCCCCCTGTAGGAGATCTGAGATGCATCTGAATTCTTCAGTGTTTTTAATATTTCAAGACAGGCTGTCCAGACTACATAAACTCTTTTGAACCCTCATCTTGCCTAGTGTATGTTAAGGCTATGATGACAAATGCCATGTGTCATGCCCTCACCCGCAGCTCAGTTTGTTTTCAAACAAAAACAAATGCAGAGCCCAGTTTTACTACATCAAACTTTCAAGTTTGTGTCTGCAATTTTGAGGTTAGAGTTTATGCTTTCATTTATTTATTCATGTAGGCTAAGATTCTGAAGAAATGTGTAGCAACCAGGGATGAATCCTTAAGGCAATTCTGCAGAGTCACAGAATATCAGCACTTTGAGCCGTTATGAACACAGCTTACTGCTGGGTGCCAAAATTTTGTAGCCTCTCTACTAGAGATGTCACTGCACCTATAATTTTTCTCACAACCGTCCACCACAGTATTTCAATCTAACATGTGGATAGGTGCTCTGAACCTTTCAAAGGATATTAGTCCATTTCAAACAGCTATTTTCAGTCTGTGTATTTTTAGCACCTTTTGCCTTTTCAAAGAGCATCCCCTTCCTGCTGAGGTGTAGGTAAACAGGCTTTCTGTTGGTAAGGCCTTTTCAAATGTTAATTGACTTCCTCCCTCTCAAGGGAAATCTCTTTACCATCTCCTAGAGAAGGAAGTTTTGTTAGTAGGTTAATTATTTTCTCTCCACAGGTAGTCTGACTCACTGTGCTACAAGGTTTTTTTGTGTGCACCAAAACAAGAGCCTGCGAATTACAATATAAAGAAAATGATTGTGCTACCAGTTCTTTTGAACAGTAACCTTCTATGTAAACAATAAGTTACTAGTTCAGGCCCCCATGTACTGATAAGATTGATTTTTATCATCTTTCAACTCTGTGTGGTACATGTTTTAGTCTAGTCCTAGGATGATTTGAGCATAATGGTTCCACAGTCTCTTTTGTGTCTTATGCCATCCTCAGATTTTATCCAGGAAACGTGTTAGATTGATATACTGGTTTATTGTTCTTTGATTCCTAATAGTCAAAATGCAGTCTTCAAAATAACATGTGATGTATTTGTAGAACCCATGTTATGTTTGCCTTTTATTCATTTTATTCTCAGATTTGGCTTCTGATCAGTTTGTTCCTTTAAAAAATGAACAAAAGCATTTCCAGCTACATCAAACCTTTCTCTTTTTTTTTTTTTTTTTTTTTTTTTTGCCACTTCATAATCTCCATGTGTTTTATGGGCCTGATTTTCTGGCTCTACATCAGTGTAGTTCTTTTGAAAGAGAATAATGCAAATCATATCCTCTTGATGAGGATAAGGTAGTTGTACTTGCTGGATTTTACTTACATTTCCTATATTGCCAGTCTAGTTGGGTATATTGCTTCAGCATTACTATTGTACGTAGCACTACAAAAATAGTATAAAAGTTACATCTGTCTGCATTTGGTGTATCTTGTCTGCTCTTTGATCTTGCGTTGTCATCTGTTTTGTGCTGTCTGCCACAGGCTGAATCTTAAATTTTGGTTCATTAATTTGTTACTCCCCATCTACATCGAAGCTGTGTGCAAGGGAGAGTGGGAATACTGTTTGCTTTGCAATTCGGTGCTGCTAAAACTTGTAGTGTATTCCTAGTTTGGCAACCTCGCTCAGTGTTTAAACACCTAGCCGTTCAGACAGAAGCAATTAAGACCTTGAGGCTAAACTTGCAGCACCAAAGGCCTTGCATTCTTTGAATACTAATCCTTCTGTCATCTCTCATCACTGCTTGGTCTCTGTAGGGCTGCAGACATAGAGCCTAATCTGTTTAGCTGGTTTTTCCCCTTCTTTACGCACATCTGCAAAGAGACAGCTCCAAAATTTGACCCGATTAAGATCGGCCTGGCTAACTGAACATTCTCCCCGGTTTTACAGTAGAACATTGCTCTTAGCCTTCTTAGTTTGGAGTCAGTAGTCAAGGGCTTGTCTACACTGGGATATGATGCTGTTTTAATTAGCATATATTGAAACACGGGGGTTTTTTTCCTTCCTTGCAGCATACACCAGCCCATGGTAATTTGTTATGCTCACTGACTGCCTTTTGGTCCCCTGATTCCCTGTTCGTTTTTTGTCTCTCTAATCAACTCTGTTTGCTTAAGTTATTCAACTCTCTTTCCAAAGCAGAACTTTTTTTTTAATCACATCCTATTTGAATCTACATCAGTTGATGTGGGTGTCTACATATGATTTCCAGCTGTTCTGCAGTTTACCTATCTTTTTTTGTTTTGGAACACGCTTCTACCTCCTCTGTTCTGTTACTGATATTTGTCCAAATAAAGTTCAATAACCAATTTCTCAAATGAAGCAACTATTGTGCATTTAAAGGCAGGGTAGGTCTTATTTCAGCGTTAAGCAGTTTCTGCATTCTTCTGTCTACTATTTGTTATGCGCATTCCTTTTTTCATCTCTGACCTTTCCTCGAATTATTTGGCAACTGGCGGTTCTGCCCATCTATTGAAATTGAATTAACAGAACATACTTAGCAACTGCTCATTTTTATATCTTTGTTAATTTCCTCCAAAGTCTTCTGCTAGTATTTTAGTATAAAATACTTAATATATCCTACCTTTTTTTGACTAGCTTCTCCACCTTTGCCTTTCTACAGTAAACATTATTCCTCCCTCCTGAGTTAACTTGCTCAATCCTGTCTGAAAGTCTTTTCTGTTATAAACTCTTTCCCTGGACACTTGCCAGTAGTTCACTGTATCCACATAAACCGCCTCCAGCAACAGTACTGTGTGGCATTGAAGAGCCAGCCAGTGGTTATTTAGTCCCCAGAGGAAACTAGTTTATAGAGGATGCGCAAATATATCTAATTAAGTCAAGAAAAATATAATTCAATTAAGGGAACAGCTTGTGTAATGAAGACTAGCATTGACAAAAACTTGTTTTTCCAGTTTGAGCTGTTGAAGATCAGTAGATGGAAGTAGGTGTTACTAGATCACAGCAGATCAGGCCCTCTTTTCAGAAATCCGTAATGAAATGCATCAGATTTGCCCCCCTTCCCCTTTGCATTCAACAGATTTCTTTAGAAATCAATTAAGAAAGTATTTTGGGCTTTTGGTGCAAATGCATATATTAGATGCTGTATTAGTTACTTGCATGTCTGTTGGTATGTCTGTCTTACTGCTTTTGAAGACTCGGCTACAAAATGGCTTCCCTCTTGTGTTTCTCTCAATATGTCTCATTCTAGGGTTCATCCAGGAAGATTACCTGCGAGAGCTGCTGACGACGATGGGGGACAGGTTCACAGACGAAGAGGTAGATGAGCTGTACAGAGAGGCACCCATCGACAAAAAGGGGAATTTCAACTACATTGAATTCACGCGCATCCTGAAACACGGAGCAAAAGACAAGGATGACTGAGCAAATCTCCTGATACCTGCAGAGAGCTTTTTATCCCTCCCATTAATTTTATTTCTCAGGATTGCTTTTTTCTTTTTTTTCTTGTTGGGACCTTTTGCATATACTTGTAGCATTCCAGCTTTTTCCTCTGTGGACTCTGGGGCTGCCTAGGCACACCTGCACCAGTGTAATAAGACTGGAAATGGGCAGGAAGAGAGGACAACTTGCAGTGATAGAGGTTTAGGGACAAAGATCAGTGAGGGTGGAAGCCCAGGTAAAAGTGTCAGTGCTACTCATCCTAGCTAGGTTAATTTTACATTTTTAATGGGAACTTTTCAAATAAAACACGGCTATATTAAGTATATAATTAAAATCTCCATGCTAGAAGTGGACTGTTTAATCATAACCGTAAGATTTTTTGCAGCTGTATGCAGTCGTGTTGTTACCTATTTTTGCCTTAAAAATGAAGCATAAGTCACTTGAGCATACTGATGTTTGTACTTCAGCAACTGAGCACTTACTGTTGTGAGCACATGCAATGAAGAAATTATATCCTTCAAATTTTAGTACGGTGTAGATTAATTATTTCTGTCCAAGACTTGCACATTAAACATTTTCAATCTTATGGTTGTAATTGAGGGGGTGTTTTACCACCTTAGCACCTCCATTCTTGACACCCGAGTACAATATTAATACTGCTTTTTAAAAACTTATATGGTAAATATTAGTGAGTGATATCTTAAAAAAAGATACCACATGTGAGTAGAATGCTTGAGTGATGCCTCTTACCAGATCTGCAGGACTGACCATATAGAATTCATTACATTTCATTGCACCATTTATTTTTTTCTTTCTTTTCTCTTCCCGTCTTTTTTCAAAGCACAGTGAGAATGGGGCTGGATGAAGGTGTGATGCCTCTGTCCTTGTTGTTTTCTATCTGAAAATGTCATTCTTACTTTCCAAATGAAATAATATACAATATATTTTCAAGAGCTGCTGCTGAAGGTAGTGCTTTTGGGTGTGTGAGGAGGAGGCATTCCTTTTTGTTCCATTTGTCATGATTATATCCTCTAGTTCTTGTGGTATGGAACACGTAGCAGATTTGCTGCAGTACTCTGAGGCAGCTTTGCTATAACCTGCTTGTGGTTCTGGTTTTTTGGACTTGAGAGAAAGAGTGATCAGAGCTGCTTCTGTCACTTTTTTGTAATTACGTTGTTATCCCTTACGAATTTAGGTTACAAAATCAAGAAATGTCATTTGGCTGAGAGCGTTTCGCTGTTTCTTGGTAGGCTGCTATTGTGAACTGAACTTCTAATAAATTTCATTAGAGGACAGCGATTATTTGTTTTAGAAATAGACTTCTTTTATGAATAACCTACCAGGACTGACCTCTTTTGAGAAGGACAGTGCAATAAAAATCGTTCACTGGTACTTGTAAGGAAAAGCTCTGAAGGTTCTGCTCTACCTCAGCCCTGGTTTAGCTTTGCTAAAGAGTGGGAACTCTGCAAACATACCAAGGATCAGAGGACGCTAGCGGTAGGCCTGTCAGAAGGGTATGGAAGATGCTGAAAAACAGGGGGGAAAAGGTTCAAAACTCTTTCCGAGAAGACAGAAGAAATCCAAATGCTTCAACAGTAAGTTTTCTCTCAGTCGCCACTTTTGCGCTGAAAATTTTTACATTTAGAGGGGGCAGAGATTAAAACTCCAAACAGAACTTTTGTAAACTATCGGTGAAACCGATTTTGCCATGTCTGAAGGAGGTGAAGCCGGCCGGGTCCTCACGGGGTCGCCAGCTGAGTTCAGTCTCCCCCTTCCCTCCGCTCCTGCCCCCGCCGCTTTCGGGGCCGGGCCGTGAGGCCAGCGCCCAGTGCCAGCAGCAGGTGGCATCACAGCTCCTGGCTCGGGCGTGCCTGAAGGGCAGATGGCTCACAACACTTCTTTTTTGTTGTTTTTTTGAGTCCCGAAGAGCGCGTTTGATGCAGCATACAGAGGAAAATACACACAGTTCACACAGAAGCTCTGCTCCTACCGCAACAGGGTTTAATGCTGTCGGGATTTTTCAAATTGCAGCTTTTGTATGTGCTGAATTTTGGCTCTTTAAGCAAATTCATTCATTACCGAAGAGAGTAAAATGAGGTATCAGCAAGCCGTTGTTACAGTCATGTATGTGCAAACACACATGTGGTGTATGTTTGAAAAAGATTGGGTTTCAAAAGGATTTAGAGGCTTCCTTGTAACTCAAACCAGATACACTGCTCATGCATTTAACTTCTCAGTATCTCAGTAAGCACTCTTGTTTTGTAAGATTAGCTTTGAAAAACTACCCCAAATTCAAACTTACATGTTTGCATAACTTTGTTTACATATGAAAGACTAAAAGCTGTGATACAAACTAAACTGTTCAGGCTCAGAGTGAAGCAGCTGGTATTTATCTATAGCAATAAATGTCAATTGTTAAACCCCAGTTCTTGCTTATGGGCCAGGACCATGTTGCTGTATAGCAACGCCTATATGCCATTTGGTCTTGTGATGACAAACTGTAATTCACTAATGCTATTGTTCTTAGCTCGACCTTTGGGAGAATCTTTGTTTTACTCTCTCAAGTTTAATGGTATTTAATGCTCTCATAAAAACATGTCAGAAAGACTGATAAAAATGGATTTTTGGTGAGTAATTCAGAGACCTGGGATTTCTCTTGCAAAGAAATTTTAAACCCCCCATTCACCTCTGATGCAGAAGGTGCCTTAAAGTCTGTGTCTGTCTGGAACCAGTAACACTGGTTTTATTGACTAATTGTGGTTCTCAGTCATGGCAAAATCAGCCTCAGTTAAGAGCCACGCAGAATCTCCAAGTGCTCCCACTGAAGTGGGTCAGCAGAACATGAAGGCGTTGATGGTGGGATGTCTTTCTCCTTTTTTTATTATAAATTCAGTTGTTTTGTAGCTAGGTCACTTGAGTGGAGGGCTGGAACAATGTGGCCTTGAATACTCTCAGCTAGAACAGAGAATTAAAAGTAGGTCTGCAACATTCAGGCTGAATGTTACACCACTGAACAATTGAACAAGGGAGGGTGGAACCATCGCAAGCAGCTGTGTTTCTTACTGTTCATTTTTTTTTCTTTTTTGGCAAATGAAAACGCTTAGGCAATGATCCCAGCAGAAAGGATTAAAGAGATCAATTTTACCTGAAGAAAAACTTTCCTGCTCTTCAAGGTGAAGTTCCCAAAAGCTATGATTCACAAGTGGGGCTGGTAGGCTTGTTTCCTGTGGTTACAGAGGCAACGGAGCTGAACCCCACATGAGTTTTAGCTTATAAACCATTTCCTCTCCAGGACTGTTTGTGAGAAGCAGTGCCTTACCATCCCCACACATGCCATCTGTGTAGATAATAACTTGTAAAGGTTGTCACTGCCCTTACTCTGCTTTATCCTTGTGCGTTGTAAGCTGCCTGTGGCTCAGCACCTGATGATGCTTGAGCAACTCAGCTCCCTCTGTACCGTACCTAGGGCAGTCATTTTGTAAACTGTGCTGTCTCTGCTTGTGAATTACAGCCCCAACTCCCACAGAAAGTGCAGTGGTGACTCTTTGCCTTCTCTTCAGTATTTCTTGTTGATGAGATTCAGCAGATCCTTACTCAGTATGCTTGTTTTAATAGCTACTAATTTTAGTGCCTAACTCCCCTAGATGGGGAGAGAGCAGCATCTGTCAATCTGGCAGGCATGCCTCACTGTGAATAGTACCAATGACGTCAAGCATTCTTCCCTGTCCTCCAGATACCAAGTAGCGGGTATTTAATATGACAACATCCAAATGTCAAATAGAATGATGCTTTGTCTAAAAAAGTGAGAGTCTAAGAGAATTCACATCACCAGGGTGGTAGTGTCTAAATACTAGGCACTTCATCTGACCTTTGTGGACTGTTTCCTAGCGGCAGGCACGGTTTATATTGCTATTCAAATAACCTTAGCTAACTGCTGACTCATCTCTAGTTCCACTCTACGAATCTCATTGCTTAAGTATAAAAATTGTTTTAGTAGCATTCATTAGCTGTGAAAGGCAAACCTAACTAAATTTCCTATGTAATCATCATGAGATCAGAAAGTGTCATGTAAACCGAGTATTTAAAAATATAAAAAAGCATTCACACAGCTTTAACAGGGAAGCATACCAGTCCCAGCAGGCTTCTTTCAGTGAGTAGGTAAGAGCTGCAAATTTAAAGATACTTGCAGCTGGAAACTTCCTTTTCAAATAACTGCAGGTCACTGTGACATTGGAAATGGTTGCAAAAAGCTACAGTGAGCCACAGTCATTGCACGCTGTCTCCCCCTGCATACACAAGATTTCCTGAGAAATCTGCTCAGCTCCATGCCCCACAGCCCTCGCAAGCTTCAAAGCTATAGGGCTGGAGTCAGTTAAAAGGGGAGCTGACAAGCTTCATGTTAGCAAGATAAGCTCCTGAACTTTGTGATACGTTTTTGGAAGAGAATTAAATGGAACAAAATTACTTGGAGTTAGTGCTTGCCTGTTTCTTTTACCATTCAGGGGATAAGGTACTGTGTATTTCTTAAAATCTGAGATATATGTTGTGCGAAACACAAGTTGTAACATTGTTACTGCAATCCTGCCGGCAAACAGGGAAACTTGGCCACGAATCTAAACCCAATCTAAACCTTTGCCTGCCCTCCTCCTCCTCTGCTAATTAAGGGGAAAAAAAAAAAAAAAAAAAAAAAAAAAAAGGTAGCAATGCAATTTTCAATTGTCCAAAGACATTTCTTTCCCATTTTGACTTTTTTTTTTTTTGTAATTAATTGAACATAATCTTAGAAATTAAACAATAACTAATTTCTCTGCTGTAATAAATGTAGGTGCACAAACTGCACCTATGTTGCCAGTGTTTGTTATTGGTGCTTTTTAGCACATACATCTATTCCATGGCCTCTTCATCTAAGTGAAGCAGAGAACAGCAGCACTGTTACAACTGTCTCTGGGGATGTCCTACCACATGTGGACCTAAGAGGAAGGAGGAGTCATCAAACTTGTACAAGAGGATGAGTAAGGAATACACTGCAAAAATGCAGAACACTTACTTACTGGAAGATGACTGTGTGCTACCTGAACTCCCAAAGATGAGGATAAACTGCTGCCAATGAAGTGCTAGTTATAGCTGTGGGATTAGCAGAAACCCTACCTGGTAGCAGTTGTAGCTTGGATTTGGAAGCAAGTTGCAATGTGGATGGGACAGCAATCAGAAGACAGTGATGAGGTTTGTGGGAAGTACTTGATTTTACTCTGTTCCTGTTGCAATGCATGCAGCCTGCTGCCCCTGAAATTTTCTGCCCCGAGTTCAGGACACAGAATCTGGATAACTGAGTAGCCATCTAAACTAATGAAGATTAAAATACCAGAAAGAGGAGAGAAGACAGGGGCTGAGACACTGAAGTATTTCCTGATGCAGCTGATCAGAGAGATGACTCTAGTTGAGATCCTAGTAGTCAGCCTTCTTCAGAGGCTGCACCCCAACACTTAGCCAACTCTTTAGGTAGCCCCTTACTTTGGCAACCCTCAGCAGGTCTTGCAGGGTTGTTTCATATCTGATGTTTCACTCTCCCTCCCCCCCCCTCCTGTCCTTTATGCAAGCACTTAAATGACTTCCACATGTCAGGGGCCTGCATCTACCTCTTCTCTTACAAAAGGGTTGAGGCCCTCAAGCAAGAAAGACATTCCCTTCCCTACTTTGTGTACCACACCTGGGGCCTCACCTTGAGATAAGATTCAAAGCAGCTAATAGGCTGTAAGGCAGGCTTTGCAAATTTTGACGAGTAAAAATTCAAGCAGCTCCGGGATTAAGGAGCAATTCAGTGGCATTCATTTGAAAATGCTGGCAGTATCTAAATGGGAAGTCAGTACCCGAGACATTTCAGGCTCTTGGCTGAATGTGCAAATGAGATTCCTGTGCACATCTCTGGATGCACAGCAACAGGGCAACACATGACAAAACTGCCATCTGAGGGCAGTAGGTAAGTGTGCTAGGAAAGCAGGAGACTCTTTTGGCTGATGATTTTAGCAGTGATGCCTGGAAGATCTTACCCTATGCCATGTTTTCAGGGCTGGTAATTATGCCTCTTCCACCACTGATCTCAAGTATTGTTATGAAAGAGCAAATATCAGACAAAGGGGTGCTAGCTGCTTGTTTTTCACCACCACTTTCCAGACTCAAAGGGTACTTTACACCTGTGTGACTGATTCTGGATAACTCTTACCTATGACAGATTTAGTGCTTGCACACACCCTTTGTAGGAATGTTTTTGTTACCTACTGGCGGTTTTTAAAGTGACTATAAAAGCAAGGAAAGCATCTGGGAGATGCTATTATTACGAACAGGTTAGGGTGTGTTTATTTTAGTTATTTCTTCTTTCAATCCCCCCATGCCTCCCTTAAGCCTATTCACAGGCTTTCCTTCTACAGGGAAATTGTACTGAATTCAGTAAGGTTCACCTAAAAAGGCTATTTCAGCAACATTATGCAAGTTTCCAATATTTACCTTTACATACCAATACGTAATTCTGGCTCATTTCCTGACTCTGCTGTTCTTAAGTTTTTGGTTTGGTTTGGTTTTTTTTTATTTTATTTTATTTTATTTTATTTTTTTAGGTGCTTTTTTTAATTTTTTTTTAGGTGCTTTTTTTTTTTTTTTAAGGTACAGTTTGCTTGAGTTTCAGCCTCTAATCCATGTTACATTAATGACTTTCCTACTTTCCTATACAGTTTCCTCCATTTTATCTCTGTGGCAGTTGAAATTTTAATTTAGTGACTCTCCTTGCATTTCTCTGCTATATGAGGCTGATGTCAGACACCTGTGGTATACGGGCATGTTCTTACACAGTCCACAAAGGTTTGTTTCAAGCTTTTTTCCCCGGAAAGCTATGGAGAAAAGGACTGTATAAAATCTGTTTAGAACAGAAGTTGGTTGGGGGTAGGGGGCAAAAGCTTTATCCCTGGAAATAGAAGCAATGTGCCATGAAGGTATTTGTAATATGGGCTCCTTTTAATGAATCTTAGCCACTTAGTTGACTGAAGACATTAAATTGTTCTTTCCCTAAAGTAAGTAATTAACTTTCCACACAGAAAATTAAATTGCTTAAGATTATTACACAGCTATCTGAACAATACTTCTAGTGTCTTGTTGCTTTTATTGCTTTTTTGCCCCTGGCATTTTGTATGTAATCACCCAGACACTGTGAGACATATTGATTAAATACATTGGGGCCCTTTGCAGAGTACAATCTTGGCTTGGTTTACATAATCTTATATGGTACACTATTACTGTAGCCAAGTAATAAATAAGAGCAGAATTAAAACAGATAGAAACTTTGGGCAAAGCCAGTCTGTCCTATAATCCGTAGAAGTAGGTTGGACCACGTCTTTATTGGGAGAGAGACAGACAGACTCCTGAGTTGACTTCAGTAGATATGCTGATATTAGGCTGATATTTCCTCTTACTGCACTGAAAAAAAGCTGGCTGAAGAGCAGCTTCCATGCCAGTGCTCACAATGCTCTGGACAGGTGAGTAGGTCTCCCTCTGTGTTTGTACAGTGTCTAGCAAAACAGAGGGAGGGTGTGTGAAAATGTAATGTCTTAAGGCATTTTCATAATAAAAGTAATAAGCATTGTTTCTGTAGAGGTAACAAAAGCTATGTTTGAACAGATTCCACCCGGCCCCTGCTAATTCATCAGAACATCCTTTCCACCTCTGGCTTTGGCTAGGCTGATTTAGCAGCTTTCTGTTGGCAGTGTTCCAGATAACAAGTGGCAAACAAAATACTCCGAGGCTGCCTCATCCTTTCTTATCCCACAGCCTAATAACAAAAGGAGACAATTGTACCTTGTTTGCTAACTACATGCTGTGCTTTATCTTGCGTTTTGGTTTAAGCTGTCATCAAGTTGCTAATCATCATTCTATGACACTGTCTGCGCAGCTCCTCCGTGCAGCTCTTGGCTACGTTATGGTTACATGGGCATGGTATCACAAAAGAGCAAATGCAAGCGTTAGCACCTGTCGATGACTCTTGTTTAGAGGGAAGTTGTGCCTTTTGCCAGCCAGTGGAGATTCAGATCTCCAGGCCACTAAATAAATGCTATTATACATCATCTGGGCACCATATGGTCTGCGTGCTTGTGATTATAGATGAGTCACAGCCCTCCAAGCAGTCAGGTGAGAGAGTTTAGCCTCAGTAACTATCTGCTTCAGCAGCAGTAAGGCTGCTTTGGTGCACCTTTGGTGGCACACATTGGTGTGCTGTGAAGAGAATCAGGGAAAGCCTCTCATAAAGTACCGGAAGGATTCTGTTCACTTCTGGAAGTGCTGAAGTTTCTGCTCACCCTTCCAGGCATGGATAATAAGTAATCTAGCTGTTTAATTTCAGTTGTGCTGCACAGCCTACTGGTCTGCACCCTGGTATATCTGCAGCTCTAATGCCCCCTCAGAGAACTTGTATTCAGATGTCCAAAACTGTGGCTTAAATAAGCTCATCTCATCTCATGCAGCTTTTGCCTTGCAAAAGAAGTCCATTCTGTGTTGGAGTCTTGCTTTGGCATCCTGCTTGAACGGACAGAACCAACAAGTGTGCATAGCCAGAGGTGACTGGATTAAATGTGTCAGTAGGCTAAGTCCTTCCAGGAGGAGAAAGAGGAAATGAGGTCTGAATCAATTCCTAGAGTAGCACAAATTAGTGAGCTACTAAGAGCCCTCAGAGAGGTTCCCAGAGAACTTCACACTTAACCCAGGTAATTACAGCTGCAGGTGGCTATGCAAGCATGAATCACATAGGTGAAAGTAGTGCTGATGCTTCAGCAAGACTGGTTTTATAAGCCTAGGAACTGAGTCCAACTACATTTTATTTGCCTTACTGCCAAGACACCCTCAATCCTTGCACTAATGGCTAGCCAGAGTACAGCATGTTATTGCCATTTAAAACATCTGGGACTGGGACAAGCTGTATTGGCCAAATCCTAGTCTACATCCATACAAGTAAATCCAGCACTCATACAAGTTTGACAGGGAAATTTTGGCTCTGTGCCTGCAACTCACTTCTTTTAACAAGTGAAGATCTGTTTCCATCCTAAAGTGCTTGAAAGGAACTTCTGTTTTTGAGAACACAAGATAACTAAAGTAACAAATGACTTCATCATCTACCAATGTCCCTTAAGCATGGACACACGGGTTTTACAAAGGAACTTAAAACTTCAGGTTTCAATCCATACTGAACTTGGGCTTTGAACTCTTAATAGACAAGTGACCTGTACTTTTCCTGTCCTAATTGCTTACATGCCTGATTGTCTGAAGCAGCCTTTTGAATTTTTTTTCTAGGAGATTCATAAGATATTTAATGTTCTAGGCTGAGCTGAACAGCTTCAATGTTATTTCCAACCTAAAGCCACATGCGGTCTGCAACATGAGGATGTCTTTGGGCCTAACTTATGTCCTGCTCCTTCACAGCCTGAGCCCAGCAATCATATGCTGAATGTTTAGTGAGGGTGGGCAGCACTGAGTTAAGCACAAGCACAGTGGCATCTCATGCAAAATCATGACTGATGAGAGTCATGCTTTTGCATTCCAGCTCAGTATCTAGAGTTTACATATGGCAAGTGGAATTTCTTTTTGAGCCTGAGAAGGCTCAAGGCTCTTATACCAGAAGCTGTTCTAGAATGAGACCTTTTTCTACTCTTCCCGTTGAAGCTGGACTTTTAAAAGAGGGTCAGATTCATGGGAGGGCAAGGGAAGACAGAAAGAGACAACATATGTGCCTGGCTCTGTTTCTCAGAAGTTTGTGAAGAACTTGACATCGGGCTTTTTCAGTGTGAGGCCCAACATGGTTTTTGCATTTTGTTCAAAGCGAAGAATTCCTCAGAAGCAGCCAGGCCTGCCTTCTCTCCTAGGAAGCGTCCTTCTTACTGAACTGTAGAAGTGGGTTCAGAAATATTTTCTTTTTTCCAACTCCTTTTCTACTATGTACATACCCTTATTATTAGCATTTGGTTTTGTCCAATTAAGAGGTTTCCTTTCCTAGTATGATGGTTATCAGTCTCATTTCTGAACACAAAATTGTATCTTTTTATTGGATAGAGTACTGGTGAACTGCAGATGCAAACTGGGTGATGGGACTTCATACGCTGCATTAGTCATTATGGCAATTCCTAACAGTTATCCATGATTATTGCATTTTAAATGTCCTGCTTCAAGGAATACATTATTCTCATTTGTGAAGGTCTGGTGTACAAATAGATGTTATGATTCTGTGGACGGAAATTACATGAATGAAAAGGAACTCTTAACAGGTCCTCTTCCTAAGGATAAAATCCCAAGATGGCAGCATGATCTCAGGCTCCCCAGAGGTCATTGCAAATAAGTCTCAGTTAAATGGGGCTACCTGGAGGGTTGGATGTTAATGCAAAGATTGATCTGTTAATATCAAATTATCCCAGGCACAATCCCCTTTTTTAACTTTTTTTTTTTTTTTTTTTAATAGGGCAACTATCTGGAATTAATGGGAATGTAGAGTTAAGGTGCTGGTTATCTGACAATTAGGTTTGGATACTGTGTTCTGTAAGAACACCCTCCACTTCAGTCTAGACTTCTAGATGGTATATTTCTGTAGGTTTTGAGAACACACAGGCAACGGGTGCTTGACTGAAAGATGCTCCCTTCTGCCCTTCATCTACAGTCTCCTCCACTAGATATCCAGTAGAGCATAAGTGTAGCCTCCATCACAGCTATAAGCAATTGCTAATGAGGCTGAGGTTTGTGCAGGCAAGGGATGAACTCCTTCACTGTGTAAGTCAGGAAGCAACTGCACATCAAGTATTTCCCCAGGTGGGGAAAAGTCACAGGGCAAATCTGGACCTGCCATTTCTGGTAAAACACCTGCAATGTACAGCTCTTATGCATTCTCTCTCTTGACCTGCTCCCTCTTCAAATAGTCCTTAAATATTCAACAGAAAGATGGCCAAAGCCCTGTACAGCAGGTACAGCCTAGGCCTATGACCTGTGGAAAATCATGGAAGAGCTCTTCAAACCCCTTTAATGGTTTTCAATGCCAACACACCTGAAGCAATGTTTCAAGTTTTAATCCCTGTTTAAAGGATTACCATTTGTCAGGCCTAAATAACTGTAAAAGGTAGTGGGAGAGGGGATGGTACACAGAAACATACTAAGTCTGTGCTACACATTACGTCTGCTTCTGCTCAGGTTCCTGCCCAACCCCACCCTCAAGACACCAGTCTTGCCAATTTTTAGCTCCCTCTCAGCAGAGCTGTTATGCCACAGCCCAAGCATGCCAACACACAGGACTCCATGCCTTTAAACAATGCTGCTTGTCCATGCGTGGATTTTCCCTGCACTCAGCTCCCCAGCTAGAGTGCCTCTCTGGTACAGGATTAATTTGAGAGAGGGACATCAATACACTCCCATTGTATTAGTTTACCATAACAGAGAACGACAGGATAATGGTCAAGCTCTGGGGGGAAGGGGGTGTAGGAGTGCCTGCATGAGTTAAGTCAGGCATTCACCCTGTTCCATTTTTTCCAGATGTGGTGCTTAGGGTTTGTAACACTGCAATAAGTTGTGTAGTTCTGTCAATGTTTTTACAGCATACTGTGGGAGAATTCATCTGTCCCTACCCCAGATCCTGGCAGAAGTAGCATGGGTATGGCAAGCCATGAAAGTAAATGGGTTCTGGCTCCACATCTGTGGTTCCATCAGTGGCAAGGCATTGATCCAGTGGTTCATTCTCTGATGTATGTCTAAGTTATGCAACAAGCCTGCTTGTTTGCAACTCTCCTTCTTTTAAATCGTCTGGAATCAGTACATTGAGCCTATTCCACACTCCAGATAGGTCCGTTTTCAGCTGTCTGATCCAGGCAGCCCTTTGCACATCTGCTGCATCCCAAGACATCCTGCTCTTAAGTTTTGGTGATATGCAAGTCAGCACATTCCCCTCCTCCTGGCACTTTTCTGTACAAGCCTGCCTCTTCTCAGCTTTCAAAGCCAATTTCAGCAATGTCAGCCTGTGCCACATTCCATGCCTTTCTAGTCCCAGTTTCTATCTAAACTCTGTGAATCCACAGAATGGCACAAGATAATCTGTTCACAGCTCCTGATCCAGTCCAAGCAGTCAGAATATACCCAGCTGAAATACCTTTTGGTACAAGCTGACATGATTGCAGAGGAGAAAGAATTAGGACCAAACATCACAGTCTGATACAACCCTTCCAGGCTGCCACGGAAGAGAAGTCATGGTACTAATAGGGAATCACTACAGACTAAGGGAAGCATCCTAACAGGGAAGATGCCTGAATAACTATATATAAATATATAAGCAGTAATTAGTACACAAGTTGGTACCAAGTTCAAGAACACATAAAAACTATCAAGAGAAAGGAAAGCATTAGTAATACTGTTATTCATTACCTACTGCAAAATATTAATAAAGGGTAAAATTAGTTTCATTTGGTGAAAACCCTAGAAAGATAAAACAAAGGTGCTTTCATGATTCGCTCGCTGAAAAGGGAGCTTTTGAGATTCAACAGGAAGCAGTCAGACTGTCAACATGAAAGGAGCGATTGATCAGAGCAGAGTGCAGAGGGGCTCCCGCTACAGAGCAAGCTCAGGAAATCTGTGTAATGGGCAATAATAGTGATGCCGAAGAGCCCAGACCAAATGTTATAGGGGGGTTTCTTAAGTGATTGGAAGGCACAAGAGCCTACTGGTATGAGTCAGAGGGAGGCAAACTAGTAGTAGTAGAAGTTGGGGGGGGGGGTTGAAGGAAAAAGATAATTTAGATTAATACAAAGATAAAAATTCTTTGCATGTGGCTCAGGAAAAAGGCCAAATGGGGAAGACAAGCTGAGTAGAGAGATGGAAGTTACTGGTATTGAAAAGGGAATCAGGATTATTAGTGTCTTCTGATAGCAGTGAATGACAGAAATTAGTGTGCTGCTGAGAGCACTGTAGTATAGTGTAGCATCAGTATATCTGACAGATGAGGAAAGCTATTATCTTCATCTTTTCTACTTGAGAATCCCAAATTACTTTGTGCTGCAAAAAAACCCTGAGGCATGGAGAAAGTTCCTGGTCTTGAAAGGTGATACCAATAGGCCAAATATAACTGTTCACTTTCATAAAGGCTAGATGAGAAAGGTTAGCAAGGGATGGAATAAAATGGTGAAACCTGGCTGAAATAGGAACAGTATGTTCAGAAAGGCACTGACTGGTCATTTTCTGAGTGGTGAGATGATGGAAAAATACACAGAACAAAGGAGCATAGCTAGGTAGGTGAGCTCAGGAGCAGTTTTTGGAGATGAACAAGAGAATCATTCCCAGAGAGGGCAAAACCAGAACTGACTACACGGAGCATAATCAGACTGAGAAAAATGAAACCACAAAGGAAAATCTGCATCAAACCACATGTCAGTTCTGCTGATTTGCTTCATTGAGAAGTTTACTTTATATTTCATGTGGAAATCAAGAGTTCGCATTTATTCACCTCCTCTGTGCTCAATTTTAACAATGTAAAGCCAGAACTCTGACAGCCATTTTAAAGCAAAAGTAAGAAACTTCTTGGAAACCAGAAGTTTTGCTATCCATACAGCTGGCACAATCCATTCAGATGTGTACACAACTAAATGCACAAAAAATAAAGTAACACGTTAAAGTTAAAATTTTATTGTCTTCTGTGCCCCCCTGCTTTTTCTACCTAGAAAATAGGTGTATAGATCAAGCCTCCTCTTTTCCCTCTAATGAGCACTGTCCTTTGTGTGCTGCCCCCCGGGACAGGGGATGAAGGCTGGAAACCTAAAGGGAAAGCTTTGCAGGGCAGTGGGGCGTTACCAACCAAAGGGTGCCAGCAGAGAGAGACAGAGGAAAGAACAGTTTATGGAGCTCGTGGTTTGGCACTGCAAGGGGCAACGGCCACGATCAGAAGTGCTGCGCAGGGCACGGGTCCTGGGGAGAGACCAAGTAAGCACAGCGCATGGGTTATGGCCAGGGCAAGTGGGTTGGGAACCAGCCACAAACTCCTGTAACTGATGAGAGGAGGTAACAGCCTTACCTGGCAGGGATGATACCGCCCTGTTTCTAACCTTCTCTCGCTCTGCCTCTTGAATTTTTTGAAGCCAGTTGTCATCCTTACTCATAGAGATTCATTCTTATCCTGGAAGTGACTCTATAGATTTCAATTCAGATGTTAATTGTACAGACACAAATGTGTCATGCAAAGCATTTAAAGGTAAAATTGTGACCTAAAAGTAATAGAATAAATGTTTGCTACACAAAGTAGTTTCCTGTGTATAGGTTTTCTTGTCAAAGGCTGTGTTGCAACATCATTGAGTGACTAAGACCAGGACTTTGGGCTGACTAGGACTGTTTTGCTATCCTGCATGAGCTTTCAGAGGCATCGACATCTATATGAACCAGCAAGGTCCTCAGCAGACAGCTGTATATAGCTACCGAATAAACTAGCAGGGCTCAGTAGAGGACAAATGCTACTTCAGTGAAGAAAATGCTAAAGGTAGCTGAGGACCTAGATGACAAGTAGATTCAGTGGAGACATGCAGGTACAAATCCTCCCACATTCACAAAATATATCACCAAAAACAGAAAACAGAAATACTGAGGTGGCACCCAGATCTGAATCAGGTGCTGCCTGTCAGCATTCATGCGCAGAGGACCTGACACAGTGGGGCTTCAACAGAACAACTCCTCTCTCCTCAGTGGCTGACCAAACATTGTACCCAATGGGCTCTGCTGCATCCCTGCTCCCTGCCACATAGGCAGGCGAGAACAAGGACTCATCCTGAGAGATGAGAAGTTATGTAGGAAGCTATTGAACTCCTTCAGAGAAAGGAAACAAGCTAAAAAGCCACATAGGAGATGGTTTAAAACTGAAGTGTTTCTGGCTGGGTGCCCTCTGGAGGTCATAGTACTCTTTCTGATTAGAAAGAAAAACATTAGATTTACTAGAAATATTTTTGGCAAGAACATGGAAAAGACATACTATATGATGGATATGGTTTTGATTACACTTTGAGTTTGCCTGAGTGGAACAGTAGCAGCAAAATAGTTTGCTGTTTAAGTTATCCCCCTCCAAACTTAAAATAAGGCTTTTCTGCTTAGCCAAATATTAAAATGACATTTCATTACAAGCTCCGTCATCTCCCAAAGCTGCTCTCTCCTTACTAAGAAAACTTTTGATTTGCACATTAAAACAATGATGGGTAAAAATAATCTTGATCAATCAATCATGGATCATCTCCTCCTGTTTACTCAGATGTTAAGCCAGTATCTTTTCCTTTTCTCATCACAGCCATCACTTTAACAGCAGACTTGCATTTAATGTTACAGGAGCCTTTTAATGATGATTGATGAATGTGAACAGAGAAAGAGAAGTTATTTTTGCAGGTAATTACTGCACAGCACTATTGGCTGCAGCAAGCACTCTTTGTTAGAACATGTGCAGTAAAAGTTGAAATTATTTGCAGATCTCCATTTTAAACTCTAACTTCATGTACTTGAGAAGCCCCATTTGTGGTCTGAGTCCAAAGGAGAAACATTTCTCCTTTTGTTTAAAAATTATTTCTGTCTCAGACTGGAGGTATTTTGTTGCTGTCAGTGTTCCTGCTGTTGTTCATGGATGTTGTAGACGACAGGCTAGAACAGAACTGTAGAATAGCATTTATTTTGGTGCAGATCTCTGAACATTAGAAAAAGGGTTGGCAAAATGGGAATCCAAATACTGGACCTGGGCTGTTCCCATTCAGTCAGGATATGAGCAAAGAGTTCTCCCTTTTTATTTGCATACTCGTGCTAGGGTTTGGATTTCTTAGTCATTCTCTCATACAGACACCATGAAAAATATGTCAACAAATCACTCTGACTAAGTCTCTTCAGTTCAAGGCCTCATCTATTATATATTTGACCAGTCTTACTGGAGTTCTATTTCATGGCAGAGCCAAAATCTCCTCTTTGATTGTCATGGCAATAGTCCAATTCTAAGATACGATGAACAGGATCTCCTAAAAAAATTAACATGATCTTATAGCTATGAGTACTAATTTGCATTTCCAAAGCAGATAAAATAATGCACAAGGTAAATGTTAATGTAGCTGGATGCACTGTACAGCAAAGGCCAAGGTACCAAACACAGAATTTGCTTCTCTTTCCACAGACACCTAGTTTAACAACTTAAAGTAGCAAGGTAATCTTTAATGCATCTAGCGTTCCTGTGCAAAACTTTAATATATAACACTGTGTTTCCACTAAACTAGCATTCTGAACCTAGGCAAACACTTCTTCCACAATCTTTATTTATGAGTTTTCCATCAAAATCCTGTTGGTGGTGGGCAGCTAATTATCTTTTTAAGCAGACTAGGGTTCTTCAACAAAACTAAAACTTTTCAATATAGAATTGGAAATTAAAACAGCCACATCAAATCTGGTACTCAGGAAGCACATCAGATTAAAGTGGGATCCACATTTTGTGAATGCCACTTTCTGATCTGAGAACGTCCTGCACCCATCATAGCAGGACACACTAAATCAAGTTTTCTTCCATGTGGAGCCTGAGCATTCCCATGGTGCTGCCTCACAGGCCTGCTGGCATAGTCCTCACATTGCTAGAACTACCCTCCCTTCCATAGTCAGATGAGGCAAGGTGGTCACAAGCTTCACGCTGTCGCCTGAAGGTGGCTGCCTTGAATATTGGGAAAGACCCAAGTACAGAACAGGAACTCAAGGGAACTGAGGTTTTGAATCTGTTGTAATACCATGCTTTCACTGGTGGAGCTGGGTGTGCTGGACCCTTCCCAAAGACTGCAACTGCAGATGTGACGCTGACCTGCACATAGCGCAAATCGAGGATGTCGTAGGGCCCTTGAAGGTTTAACTGAAAGCTATGTTGGCTTTGCCTTTCAACCAAGATGACTGATGCACTAGGGCAGCTTAGCTGCACAGTTCCACTGCTCAAGAGTGCCATCAGAAGGAAGCCATGGATGTGGAGATTGCTTGTGAGCCTTCATGTCAGAAACCGTAATAAATTAATATGCCAAACATATCAAGGAGCAGCGTGCCATGCCTCCCCAGAAGAGTGACCAAATTTTTACATGTAATTATGTATCCTAAACCTGTCCTAACTCTACTCTGCCATTGCTTAAACAAGGAAAAAACCCTCAAACTCAGATCATTGTCAGGCTTAAACATCAACCGTACTTTTTTCAAAACAACTGTGCAAAAAAGACAAGTAGAGAAAGCATGCAATATTTACGAGCATAAACTGAAATAAGGACTGAAAAGAGAACTGTGGAAAAATATGTTGTACTTGCTATGGTTTAGGCCACATCCTGATTTCACATCCTGATTTAATTCAGCACAAGTCTGAAACAACACTACTAAATCCACTTTGCATTTACCCCAGGTAACTGAGCAAATGAAGACCTGGAATTAAATTAAACTTGATGTTAAATTAACAGTTAGGCTTAGTAGCACAGATGAAAGTATAATCCCAAAATCTGTTCTTCTTCTTCCTTCATGCCTCATTGCATTTTAAACATATCCAGACACAGAAACTATTGCAGAGTTGAGCAGTTCCTTAGTCACAGGAACACAATTTGCACAGGCATCAAAAGTTTGTGCTTTGAATCTGCATGGGTTACTTATTTAGTAGCAGACTGAATTTAAGCAGCTGGCTTTGCTCTCGAGACCTCCACACAGCTCTCAGATCCATCAGGTTATACTGCTCTATGCAGTGAGCAAGTACAGACTAGTGGTTTTCTCCAAAAAGGCTGCTCAGCTTCCCACTGCCTACCACGACTGAAATAAAGCAATTGCTTTACTGATCTTCTGTCCATGCTGCAAAGCCTATATATTTTCCTGACTTCCAGAGTCTATGAAAATGCTCCCGAGAACAAAAAACCACAACTGTTAAATACTTCCTTTTGGAGAGGAAGGGGTAGGTTGTGTTCCCTCAAGCTTACAATGAATGTATCTTTAACCAAAATGCAGTCACTCAGTCTCTTTTCTAGTCACATTTTCAAATGGGTCAATAAGCATCTAGGAACAAGAATGTGCTTCTTTCTTAGGAACAAGAACCTAAAAATCTACAAATGGGTTTTTAGATCTGTTTATTCCCTAAGAAACTGAGATACTTTCACGAATGCCTCAAGGACCATTTTTACTTTCTTTGGTTTTCATTCTAAAATGACAATACTGGAACTCATATAGCTAATCCCTTCCTGTATCAGTAACTCCAACTTAACATATAAACAAGGAAGAAAAGGTCCAACAGCAAGTTAGACAACTAAGGCCACTATACACATTACTGATTTCTACAAAAGCTGCTTTCTATCCCTGCTGGTAGGTACACTTTCATGATCTGATGTCCTCTAACCCATCCTAGCATCACTCCATAGGTATGTCACTGACTGAAGCAAACCCCTGAAGTCTCAAAGCAGAAACCTTCAACCCAGCTCTTCCTCCAGCATGTTCATCAGGACAACTGGAGCCCGTAGGTGAGCTCTGAACATCCCTAAGCTATACGTAGTGGTCGCAAAAGCCAAAACAAGACCTTTTTTTCCCCCTGTTTAGCTTACCTTCTCATATTAGCTTAGTGGTTAGAGTATTTACAGCTACCATGGAAGACCTTGTTTCAGGCCCTTAAACTGGACTTTAACCCAGGGATCTGTAACTCTGTGTAATACAGGCTGTTGGGTAAGTCTCTATTAGGTAAGCTGTTTAAGTAACTTTATATAGCTTTGTATAAATAACTACACATCCATTAAAGTGAAAATACGAACCACACTCAGTGACAATGCAGCTGAGTGAGCGAGGAAGTAATTCTCTCTCTCTGACTTGATAAATATTTAGTTACAAGAAAGGAAGAGATCTCATACAGAGCACACAGGAATCCAGGAGCTGGAACATTCCCTTGGGATGTGTGTCACTTCATGACTAAGCAGCATATGCCTGTTCTAGCTAATGACTGGCATTACCTTTGAATGACTCACCAGATTTAAAGATCACAGCTTTAAAAAAAAAGTTTCCACGGTGTGGTGGGGAAAGATTTCCAAGAGAGGATGATGACAGAGGGAGAAAGATTACAACCTTAAGCCTTAAGGAGGACTTTAACAGTCCTCGTGATACTGGAAATCACAGCTGTTCCAGGTCACCCTCCTGTTTGCACAGCCAGCTCAATATAGTGACTTGGAAAAACAGCAGTCCTTCCAAAAGAGGTTTTAAATGCAAGGACATGATGGCAAGACTAGCTACCTACTCACAGGTGGAGTGACTCAATGGTCTGAATTGAAACTGAAAAAATATATAGTAGAGTGAAGACAAGTAAGTAGACTGTCTCTTAACAGTCACCAAGACAAACATACGAAACTTGAATCCTCGACAAAGAATTAACTAAGCGGCGTGGGGGAAATCTTCAAAAATTAAACTCTCTAAAATCTTACAGTGTTTAAATTCAAACCGAGGAAACCAGCAAGATGGTCTGAAAACATAAAAGTTTCTAACAAACACCTTATTTTTCCTTCTTCTCTCCTGCCATGTTGGATATAAACTCCTGAAACAGTGAATATCAAAATATCAAAATCAATTTTGCCCAATTTTACTTCTAAATCATGGCCCTTCTAATATGATCTCTAGGACACAGATCAAGGGGAAAATGACATGCCACACAAAGGTATGGTTGACCCAGACCTCTGGATCACTGTTTTTTATCAAATGACCTGTGGGTGAGAGTTGATCACAAGGCATCCGACATGGTACTAAGCACAATGTAAATAGTTTTCTGTAAACAAACACACGTGGATACAAATAAACATGAGGGGTGGGGGGCGATAATAACAGTCAGTTTAGATGCATTTTTAATTTGGTTGTAAAGGGGTAAACCACTCCAGCAATATTGCATAAAATGTGTGTCCCATCAGGATGAGATGTGACATGATTCAGCATTCCCTATGCCGTTCCTTCCATACAAGACAGCCAGCCAGGAGCTGCTGTACACACTGTCTGGTTTCCCACTTGGTATGAATGAAGGAACAGGATGTAGAGTGCCAGCATATCATTGCGTGTATTCATTCCTTAAAGTAAATTCAGCCCAAGCCTTCCTTGGACAGAGTCGGTGTTAGGGATTAAGACAGGGCTGACTGCCCAGTCAAACAAATGCCACTTACAAAGCTAGACTTTGCACTTCAGTGCATGCAGGGATGACCAGCACTAAGAAGTCAGGTCACTGGTCCCAAAGTACTTTTAAAATTGCATAATCACTCTTTCTAATGGGATAACTAGATCTAACCAAAACCTTCCTCATTTAATCCACTGTTTTGAAAACAAACAATACTGGCACCAAAGAAGAAACACTGCAGATCCAGGTTTTAATTACTTTAGCAGGGCAGTTCCACCTCAGGATCCTGATGAATGGCGGAATGATGACACTCTGCAAGATGCTGCAGGAACATGGTACGTGGCTGGTTTTAGCTTATCAAAAGGAGGCAGAATGATTTAGCTTAAACCTTTTTCCTGGAGGTTCAAGCTAATACATTTGACCTTAGGCTTCCTATAGCCTAGCAGCACATATGCAGTGGCAGTTAACACAGTTAACACACAGTAACTCTCTGAGCAAAGAAATTCAAAATGTGTTGCCTTTTACCCAGATCTCCAAACTCTCAGTCTCTTACACAGAACACTTCTCAGAAAACCTAATGTAATTATTTTCAGTAAGTTTTCCCTTTTTATCTTCTTTTCCTACCTTTTAAAATTTTTTCTTTTCTTAAATGGTGAAATAAAAGTTCATGAAGAAAGAAGTACTCATCTGTTGCAAATTGGTGCATGATCATTATAGCCTTATTGTAATTCTTTAGCTCTGAGTTTATGTCTGAGTCTGTGAAGGCATTCTGTTAATTGCAGAAAAAGGGAGTGATTCTTAACAAATTTGAACTCTGGCAGCTAATTCACTATCTTAGTAGCAGATAGTGAAAATGCTGCTTTATAGTTAAGCTCCAGAAGTATGTCAGTACTATCACTGAGAGGTGAAGCTACACAGAGCAAGGGAAGACAAAAACCAATGTCAAGGTCTCCCCACAGTTAGAGAAAATGCAGGAACTTACTCTTCTGCTTCAAAGGATAAACATTGTGAGCAATAATTTCACTGATATCAAAGCTAAATTCATGATAAAATACTATCAGACTGGGAACAGGTCCAATGCGTTCTCAGTGCTCATTACACAACACACATATGTCACCTCTCAGTAAAGCACTAAGTACAGTACCTAAAGATAGGCACTGTAACATTAACATTTGGATCCAACTCCCCCATTAGCATCTCCATCTTCCATTCTTAAATGGGGATCATGACTTGCCCACAACAACATGGCAAATGAGGACCTGCAAAGAACCAGAGCATCACATTGTTCCTATTCCACAAATGCAGCCAGACTAGAAGCGCCCAAAAGCTGTCATGGAAGACAACAGCAACCATTTCTGCAACCTTTGCTCTTCTGGAAATCAAGATTATTCACAGCATTAAGAACTGCAGGATCAAAGATTGGTACAACTCTTCACTGAAATCTAAAGCTGAGCTCCCAGTCCTGGGCTAACAGCTAAGCTGCCAGAACAGTCAGCTGAAGCCAAAGCCAACTATTTTTAAACCAACTTGGTTACTGTTTCAAGCTCTGGATCAGCATTGCTCTCACCGAGGCCCAGATTCCTTGTGTAAAGCCTTCCCTGAGCCACACTGCTTCCTGACCCAGCTATCACAGAGCTTTGAACTGCAGCTTTATATATCTAAGAATCTCCCATTCAGTAATCTTATACTTTCTCAGAACTCCTTCTCAATGTTGTAATTCTAGTTCGACACCTCCAGGCACTCTCTCACACAGATACAAAAAAAAAACCCAACCCAAAACACATAGTAGGCTCAGCAAAGGAATTTCTCATTTTCTTTATTATTAAGAAGTGCTGCAGAGTCCCGGAGTTCTGTAAAGCTTGGCCTTGCCTCCACAACAGTCTAAGTTTTGTCAGTGTTTCAAGCCAAAGATTTTCCTGCTTCCTATCTCTGCAAGTGCCCCTGTTCAGGTCTGCATCCTACCTCTCTCTTTGGACAAGTGGGCTCTCTCATTTGTTATGCACTCCTGCTGAGAAGCAGGTCTGTCAGCCACGTTGGTTCCCTTCTGTAAAAACAAACCCCAAAATAAAAATTAACAAAAAATAATCCAAAGCCCTCCACTTCAAGAGCCTCATCCAGCAGTTCTGAGATCGAACCAAATATTGTCTACCATGGCTGTTCTCTAAGATGTCTAAACGGAAGACAGCTCATAATTCAAAATGTATGTCCTAAGGCAGTCTCCATTTTGGAGAGTGCAAAATTCTCTAGCAGGATGACAGAAATCTGCCAGACAGATCATGATACTGATGCAGAAAATATAAACCTTTATAAAGTATATAAAGATAATTTTGTAAAGTATCTATAAGAGTTTTTTACCCCAGCGCATATAATTGTATGTGGAGACACACACATGTTATACAGATTAGACTTTCTGGGGGCAAAAAGGAAATTCCAGGACATAAGGTTATATCGTTTATAATCACGAGTGAAAGAGTGCTACTTAATGAGTTGTTCTCACTGGAAAGGAAGATTTCGAGGGTTCTGTTTTCATGTCCATAAACCAGATTCTGTTAGAAAGTAAACTGACCAGTGACAGTTGTGGCAAAATTCAAGAGCTTTTTTCCTAAGGTACATTCTTACAAAGTCTGTGCAATGCCTGATGCACGCCTCTTATTTTTCATTAAAAATAAATCACTCGGTACCTCTAATAATTTCAGTACAGACCATGAAGAGCTGAATTAAAGTTGAATAGAAATGTAAGCTTTCAGGATCTAAAGGACAAACTGAGGTTATCGCTTCAGATGCTTTAAAAGATGAATGTACAATTTGACCTGAACCAAACTTCAAAGTCAGTGAAGGCCAAGTGAAGATAAAAAGAAAAAGGAAAAAGATTTCAGCAATTACTTAGCACTGATATTTCAGCAGTAAAGAAAAAAACACGTACTTAGAAGAAGGCTCTGTGCCTCTGATAAATAACCCAATATTTAAAAAAAGAAAAACCAACAAATCCCCAAACTGTGAAATATACTATTACTTCACACTCTTAATTCATTCTTTTCATGTTACAGTATAAATAGCAGTAACAACTCTTTTTATTATAACACAGATGTTCTTCAAATAAATAATAGCAAGAGGGAAATAGCAAGGGGAGGAAAGGGGAAAAATCTGATTCATAGAGGAGGACTAGATAGCACAATCATAAAAAGAAGTTCCAGTCTTGTCTCTGCAGCAGGTTCTACATTCACTGCCACCTGCAAAATCATTCCAATAAACCATAACTTAGCCACATTAGTGAAGGTACACCAGCAGAGAGATCACTGACTTGCAACTGACAATAGGTAGTGAACCCAGAATCACATTAACACCCACATTATGTGACCACACAAACTAAAGCCTCCTCATGTTCATTCCCTAGGGCAAGTAAAACCTGCGCCCACAAACCCTCTGAGGCATCCGAATACATTTTGGGCTCCAATATAATTTTCTTGGTAGCAAGTCTGCAAACCACACAGCCCCAGAACCAGGGACACTCATCACTCCTTCCTCCTGTCTTAAAGACCTTCTGCACACCATTTCATCTCTCTATTCCTCAGAGGCTGGGTAGTTTCTTTTTCAGCCTTTAACTCTTTGTTAAGGCCCAAGTGGCAAGCAGAGGTGTCACCGTTAATCCATGCTCTGTCTACTCAGCGAGGCACTTTCTTATGTGACCCTACATAACTACCTGTGTGTCTGTAGGCAGCATACTGAGCACCGTTTCATTGTTACAGTCTAACTTCAGAGCTGCCTGTTTGGCTGGACTGCCATCCTACCTGATTGCAATGCCCAGAAAATATTAAGCACCTACAATAATATTACATGAAGGCAAAGGATGCATACCAAAACGGCACAAAGTAATCTTGCAAGCTTGGTCATATTGTAGCAATGCAAATGGCAGTATGTTAACTGGAGAGAACCTTTTCCCCAGTATTTGCCCATCAATAAGAGTCATTTCGGTTTTACAGACATGGAAGGACCATTGTTCATTCCCTGTGCCAAGTCCTTCAGTATTAGATATAGAAAGTCAGGTCCCCTATTCTCATGACAGCTATCCACATACTTAAGGTGTATTTTAAGGTGTCTTGTAAATTAATAAGTACAAGTATTGCAATTCGACACGGCAAATACCAGACAAAGCCTAGAACCAAGTTAAAACCTGAGGTCTGGACGCAAGTGGTTAACTTGTGTCTCCATGGCTGGACCAAATTTTTTCAAGCTGTAACTGTTGTGATCGCTGTTATTGACAAAAAAAGGATCATCAGTTCTACAGGTTTTGATAGCCATGAAAGTACAAGCTAGTTAACTGGGAGTTAGAGATCAGAACTTGTTCTGTCTTCAAAGTATGTGGAAATCATGACATCACTGAATTAAGGAAGGAAATCTAAAATATCCCTCGGGTTTTGTGAAACAACATGAGAAGCTGAACACCCTAATGTCCTTGCAAATATTCACTCCAGTTAATTTTAAAATATATCAAATTTATCTCCTTGGCACTCTCAAGAGAAGGGGGATTTCCTCCATTCTCAGCACCAAAGCAAGAGGAAAACCCACACAGCTCTGAGAGCTCCTGAACTGCAAGCACCAGAGGTTCATAAATAATCTCTGACTTGGGTATTACAGTTTGTTTTAATGTTTCATAAGCATATCCTCTTTGATCTGCAAGTCTTTACATAGGCAGTTTTGTGCTCTGAATTTATAGGAATAGCCACTGCTTCAACTAGTTTGAAAACTGATTTCCATTCAAAATTAAAAATACTTCTAACAACATGGTTGAAGACATTGTTCTATTATCAGCAATTGAAATAAAATCCTTGTCATCAGTTACCCATCATTTACATTCCACTGGTGATGTACTGTAATTAAAAAGAGGAAGACAACTGAATGTATTACTGACTTCTTTGTGCTGAACCCTAGAAATTGAACTCTGACTAGGGACAGACAAGCCAAGCTATTAGTTTAACATCTTCGCACAACATTAACTTCATCAAGGCAAATACTGTTTTGCTGTAGTGGAATTTTTTGTTTGTTGGTTTGGGTTTTTTTTGTGGAGAGAAATCAGGTAGACATCAGATCTGCACACCATCTGTGCAATCACTATAGTTATGCTTGTGGGTTTCTAATTGTGAGTAGCCCAGCTTTGGCTTTAAAAACCACAAATGATCCATCAAATCTTCAAATGACCCAAATAGTTCCACACGGCATGAAATGCCCTTGATGTTAACCTGCAACTTTGTGTCTCATGTTTGTATTTTCCTACTTCAACTAAGATAAAAACTCTCACCACCGCTTTGGAGCTTGGGGCATTCAGAATTTCCCTCTTCTGGGTTTGTCACTGTCTAAGAATGTAACTAAACTCCTGTCAAAACCTTTTCTTCTGTGGAGAGACTCAGGCCTTTACTCATTCAATCACCTTCATTAAGAACAACCAACTTGAACTCTGTAAATTTTATCTGAAACTGTCCTACAACTTTTAAAGTTACTGAGGAACCTGGGCAGACCATCAGAAAAGGGCAGTGCAATTGTTAAAATCTCCTTTCCTCAGGAATCCCAGCTAAAATTCCTGACATGTTTCTTCTATAATGTTGTGACTGTAACATTTTAGGGTTTGTTCAGTGTCACTGGGTACCCCTTGCAGTATGCCCCTGAAGAGGAAAAGTACTCATTTCTTACTAAAAGGAAACTCCATGACAAAGCAGCACCTGGTAGCACCAGCCCCTGCCCTGACCCTCTGAAGCCTTTACCCCGTTTTCTGATGAAGCCTTAGGGGTAGAGCTTCCCCAAGATATGCCATAGAGACAGAGCACACTAAGTGGTTTCACCTCTATTCAACTTCCATGAAGCTAATGGTTCCTGCTGCTTTCTTAGCTTTGAACAGGAGCAGTGCATGATATTAAAGAACAGATGACCAGCCAACCCAGAAGCAGCTCTGACTGATCTTATCTGTGAGGGCAGGTTTTCCCTATCCCTCTGCCCCACTTTTACTGAAATCCCTGAGTTCCAATGGCATTAGATGATGTTTCAAAACAGCATTAGGCACACTCAAGGCCCATCCAAACAAAACAAAAAAAAAGTACTGCTGTGATTTACAATGCATCAGGCAGTGACTCGTATAACTGGCTCCCCTGAGAGCTCTTTTGAAGCGTACATGAGTCAACAGACTGACAGCAAAGCACAATATGCCATCGCCAGGCATTCATGGGCAGCCTCACTGTTTCTTCTGTGGCATGTCTCATTCTCCTGTCTCCAGTATATCTCTTTTATATCTCCCTTTGGCTCTGTCACACTTTACTAATTTGCTGATCAGGTCCATTCATATTGCAGAAATTAAATTAATGAGAAGTGCAGCATCTTTGAATGCTAGCAGAACTAAAAGTTATAGCACCTTGCCTCACTGAAGTCCATGGAAGTTTTCCTATAAATCTGAACTAGGCCAAAGTCTCTATTCCAGACTCTAAGATCTTCTAAACACTAAGTGTGGCTGCTTGAGTAATGCCGAGCCCCCCACTCAAAACAGCTTACTTGTCCGTGCAGTCTGCAATCTGAAGTGGTCTTGGGTTTATCTATCTCTATCAACACCTGCTTGCCTTTCTGCTGCCTTAGGCTCCTCCTGACACCAGGCCACCAACAAGCCTTATCTTCTATGTACTGAATTTTACGCTTTTGAAGTATCATGGACATTTCTGACAGTGACACTGTATTTCTGAAACAGCCGTTAACAAGTTGCTTGGCCTCTTCAGGGAAAGTGCATTGCTGAAAATAATCAGCAACATGACTTTCTTACCAGTTGTCATGCAGAACACTGTGTTAGGTGGACATGAAAGTCTGAGGTTGGCTTTGAGAGTGAACAGTAGTATGGCTATATTAGAGTGGTGTTTCATCAACACTAAGACTTACATGTCAATAATTAGTGAAGCAGGAATGACAAGATCTACTGTTACAAAATTAATTTAGCATGACATATGTCACTTGGACAGGACTTAAATTTTGGCCAGTCTGCAGAGAACTTTTACAGATACATCTTGTTTCCCAGCAGACGTCGGCACAAACACGCAGATCAGAATAATAATTTCTGCTAGGCATTCCATCCACTAAGCCTTCCAAAAATAATATTGTTATCAAATTTGCAAAACAGTATCTGCCATCTGCACATGTATTATTATTATTAGTGTAAGACAACAACGAACATTGATAAAGTGCCACTGTTAAGAATCAGAGTTATTTAACTAACAGCATTGTGTGCATATCTACAGACACAGAGTATACAGACATAGGCACGGACTGTTTAATGTTCTCTGCTTTATGTTTTCTCCTAAGATTTACACCAACAGTGAGGGTCAGAACATGTTAGCACATTGTGTGTGTATATATATATGTTCGGAAGCACATACATATTCGTAAACCCAGGACATAGCCATACATGTAGAAAAAAAGGTCAGTCTGAAGTGCTTAGTATCTTAACATAAGGCAGCAAAAAAAGATTAGATAAATGCACTCTGTGTTATTATTCCTTTTCTCTTAGATTGATAAGATCTACCTATGAAATCAAATTTTGGTTTATTAGCAATGTTCATGCTTTCATACCAAGACTGTATATAGATACATTAACTGTATTACTACAAAATAAAGTAAGAAAGAGTACAGCACTGTATGAAAGCAGACGTTGTCTCTTAGTGTTTTATCTCCATAGCATAGAACAAGCTTTATTTAAACTTCTGCATTTAACAAAATACTGTGTAATACAACGTCATTTAACACCCTTATTCAAAGTGAGTAATAGCTGTCAGAGTTTTAAACTTTATAGAGTGTAAAGCTATTTCACTTCTAAAAAAACAAACAATTTGAGAAATCATATGTTGGAAGACGACCTATCACCAGATTCATTACCAAGCAATGAGTACTGTCTCTTACGTAATCCTTATCTCTGTCTCTTTCACATATGTGGTTCAGTGTGTGTGTGTTAAAGAATCAGATAAAACTTCAGTTTAAAGGAGGAAACTAAAAAAAAAAAAAAAAAAAAAAAAAAAGGGGAGGGGGGCTAAATTTATTTCAGCATTTCTGACTTCTGTAACTGGAACACAGATGGTAAGCCTATACATTGCATAAAGTCCCCCTTTTCCCCAAAAAGCTTCCAAACTCTCAGTGAGGGGAAGTACTTAATGCCACTTCAGCCCTGGATTTCATGCCCTTTTCGGTGCTGTACATCACATGCGATGTAGTGTCTATCCAGTTATCACTGTTGACTAAAAGGCTCTTTATTCTAGAACAAGAAATAAGATGCATCAAGAAGCAGCTACTGCTCTACCGCCCTCCTGACCAGCACTGCCCACAGCAACATGGCTCCTGCTAACCACAGGACATAACCATGCACAAGCTGGGTACTTCTACATTTTAGCATGAGTTAGGCATGTTAACCATGAATAGGTATAGGTTAACTATTAATATTTGACAGTATACAGTTACAGAGCACTTTGTGTCCACTAGAGTTTACTGCTGGTATGTATGATTTATCTAGTATTAAACCTGGCAGCAGTTTCTTTCCAGAGAAATGAGAGAGAACACATTCATTGGTTCAATAACAATTAGCTTTCAGTTAACAGGTCAAACATAAATACAGTAATTTTGAAACTTTAAATGTTTTCACATTTAAGGCTAAAAGGTTCTGTCTTCTAAGGGGAAGTCATTCAGTCTTAAACTAATATAATTCAAGAGTAGACATGCTAGCTAGGACCTAGCTATATGCAGCCTGCTTAGATTTTGTGACTGTAGGCGCATTTGCAAGAGATTGAAACAGATGTCAATCATCTGCCATAACTGCACACAGGTAAGACAGACAATTAGCACCTTGTAAAGTTGTAAACAATTCAACACAAAGACTGAAAGTCATTCCAACTTGCTGTAGCTTTCTGTTAACACTTTTCAGGACTAAACAGTTAATCAAACAGCTCCACACCTAAGGTTTATCTCAGAACAGCTGAAGTCTGATCCTCAGACATCTGATTGATCCTACATAAGACTTTTAGCATCCAGATGATTCAATTCCAGCTCCTCAAGAGACTAACGACCTTACTTACACTTGTCAGGTTTTGTTACACCTCACAGGGAGTAGAGTTGGGGTAGGTGTAAGAGATTCTAGTATTTGCTGGTACTGAGATCATAGCTCTTACTGTATCTCCTAACTACAATGGAAGGAGGAAAACCATAGATTTTTAGCATCCTAACAGTTAACAGATCAATATATAATTAACAGCTGTGTAAAGACTTATATTTGCTCCATAAGGATCCACACCTGGACAGGCCACATGCAGATTTAGTGATCTTCCTTGGTGCCCTAAATCATAATTGCAGACAGGCACAGTCCCAAATCATCACAATGTGCATTTGCCTTCAGAAGACCAGGGCCTCAGGCTGTGTCTAGGATTTTACAGAAAGGTGGCCAACACCCATTACCTGTCATTTTAAAAACCTTCTACACCTTTTTTCAGCAGTGAAAACTTAACTCTTCTCTTAGTCATCAAACATCCTTTTCATGGCTGCACCCAGGTGAAAAGATCAGCTCACCAGTATCACTTGCAAGATAGAGGCAGTAGGCACTAATTATACAAATTTGCTCCTTTAGGCGGGGCCTCTCAAGCAGGCGCTTTCAGCTGAGTGCTATGTACATAAATGGTCAGTAAGTAACAATAATAGCTTGCTTATATGTTCAGTTGATGAAACTGTGCCCTAATGCAAATTTGACTCATCACTCAAAAATCCCTTCATCTATAATATTGAAAGAATATTCTGTTTGCACTTAAATATGTGAAAATTACAGCTAATATAGAATAATGTAAGCATTAATTTTAAATTGTGTAACAAAGATTAATAAAACAATCACAGCAAAAAAAAAAAGTGCATGCAATACTTTTAAAAGTACAAAGTTGACTATTTGGAAAATAAAGATCCCAGCATATATTCAGAGCAGACAGAGCATGGCCAGCAGTGAAAGCTTTTCTAAATTCAGTATATAGTTGTGGTCTGTCATAAAATCCCACCATTTTTTAACTAGTCTGCATCCTTTTCAATCTTTGTTGAATATGAGGTTAGTATAGAAAAAAAATATTCACATATATATTATACCTAATAAATAACATCCACTTTTATATTCTGCTAAAAAGGCGTGGAAAATCTGCAGTCCCAGAAGGCATTCTTTTCCCTACCCTTCCACCCTAATGACAGGGAATGACAACAGTGCATCTTTAGCAAGAACTTTCTATTTCCCAAAGTATTAAAATGTGGTACCATCACTTCCTTAGTTCACAGGGTTAACAAGTATTCCAAGTTAGGTTCTTCTTATAACTGAAAACTAAATATGTTATTTATTGTTATACCAAATAATATTTAGTGTAATAATAAGTAGTATATTTCATTCAATACAACTGCGTTTTTTGCCCTTCTGCAAGTCAAATTTAACCTCGTCTTGTAAGGACAGAAATAACTTTAGAGACAACGTTCCTGATACATAATTCTTAAAAAATAAACCAAACTTTTAGTGTAGACTCAACTAAGCAAATACTTGGCTGACCATTATTTTGTTTAGAGTAGACTACACTAAACAGAATGAAAGTGCCCAGATATAGTTATTAAGAGTTATTTCATTTTAAATTAACATTCTGCCTTGGAAAAAAAGAAAAAAAACAAACAAAAAAACCCCAGTTAAAGTGTACACATCTCTTAAGCTTTGTTTTTGTTGCTTTATATGGTGATTTTCGTACAGTTAGATATAGTTTGCTGATGCAAAACCTTAAGTGAAGATAGATATTACAGTATTGAAACAGACAAGGTTAGCTAAGTGAGGCCACTCTTGCTTAGAACACCTCACAGTAAACCTCCTGCCTTGTCTTTAGTATGCACTAAACACTCTGTGCTAAAAGCAAGTTAGGCATCCCACAATTCAAAAAGAAAACAAAAAAAACCCACTTTTTTTTTTTTTGGTCAGCCATACCCGCTTTACTTGCTTAACTCCTTACAGATAAGCAAAAACTGATTGCATAAATTGCACCACAGTTTCAAATTTCAGGGAAGAGGGATCTATATCCTTGCATGCCCGAAGTTCTTGCGCTAAGCTGAGACTGTCAACGATCATGCCATTTGTCATGCTGATTTTGATACTCTCACTTGTGTGCCACAAAAGAAAACAGAGCCAGAGCCCCCCCTCTTAGACCAAGAAGACAAAGCAGTTACGAGATGTGCCTGTGGTGGACAAAAATTATCATTTCTGCATAACCGGAATACATGAGGTCTGTTCCTTGTCAAACTCGTACTTCTATTTTAAGTTAAAAACTGAAAGTGAACACTATTACTCCAAGGAAGATTAAATTTATAATTCACTTTTTAAAAAATTTTTAATTTTACACGGTGGTCTGACTTCAAACTATGCAGAAGAAATTGCTTTTACATTAATGCAGGTTGTATAAACTACTCCCCAGAGGCTGCAGAGCTTTTAGTTTCGGAGCATGATTATGCCACTTACGAAGTTTCTGCATTGTCTCATCATCATAACGAACATTACTGTATACACTTAGCTTGCCTCTACAGTAATTGTAATATTCTATTTCCATGAGGCACAGACATGGGGAGGACCACGTGGAGATGAGGGAGCAAGGGCTGACACAGGGAGGAGCTGAAGGAGGCCGCAGAGACTCAGCACTAGAACCTGCTAGAGAAGACATTGCTCCTCTTTGTCAGTGAATGTCTCAAAACCCCAGTGGCAAGCACAGAGCCCACCAGCGGCCGACCCTCATCAGGAGTGATAACTACTGCCTGTTAACCTGAGTCCATACTGAGAACCAAAAGGTTGCACACCTGATGCTACACCACAGAAGTCAGTGTGATTTTACATAAGGAATTCCTGGGGCTTCTGTTCTTGTTTGATCTTTGACAACCACAAGAATGCCCACATAAAAAAAAGTGAAAACCATGTTCAAGTTGCAGAGACTATTATGAGGAAGTTCTATAATCTTAGGATTGTCTTCACGACTTTGATTTACCCTTTCTGCCCTTGCACAAAGGTGGCAAAGTGAGTTCTAATTATGGGAGCACAGCTGGTTGGCATAATTTATTTAGATTTCCAAAACGTTTTTGACAAGGTTCCATATAAGGAGCTACTGCAGAAACTAAGAAGATGCTAGAGGAAAAAACACAAACGATTGTCATGAATGAGTATCTGGCTGGAGCAAGAGAATCAAAGTGTAAGATTAAATGGTTGGGTTTTATTATGACAAAAGGTTAACAGCAGGGTGCTTCGTGTCCTATACTCAGTCCAGTGTTCTTAATGTATCAGACCAGTGAGAGAGGGAAAAATAGAGACAGGTAAAGAACAGTGAGGTGCCAGAGTCTGCAGCTATCAAAAATATATTTGGGAAAAGGGAGATTTGTGAGTAACTTCAGTGTGACTTCTGTACAGGAATGAACAATGCAACAACAAAAGTAATTCAGCACTGAGATGAATATGAAACCATGCACAAGAGAAACTTCAAACAAGCTACATAACCTCCAATGTTGATAGAGCTCCGTGCTCAGTATGTAGCAGCAGCCAAAGATAAAGCCTAACATGTTGGATTCCATAAGAAATAGGTCAGGGAGTAATATCAAATACATATATATTGTAATCAGAGGCATAACCTTGCTTAGAGTACTGCATGCAGCACGTCACCTTTACAGAAAAATGGAATATTGTAAGGCTAAATAGACCTGGGAGAGAACCAAGGCAATGATCAAAAGCTGGAAATAATTCTCATAGGAAAAGAGATTGAGAAGAGTGAAAAATTTTATCTCGGAAAGCAGACATGATGAAAGCATATAAAATAATGAATGGTACAGAGAAGGTAAAAAACAGGAACTTCTGTTTTCATGTCTCAAAGAACAAGAGGATAGTCAGTGAAATAAATAGATAAGAAAAAAATCAAAATAAATATGTTTCTATGTAATTCACAACTCAACATGCTACTCTGCCACTGACTGCCATTACAGAGTTTTAATGCTATAGAGATATTAAACTTTTATCCCAGTATAACGACCATTCATCTATCTCAGTAACAAAATTTGAGGTTATATTAAACTATTGCTCCAGTGCTTATATCAAACCATTAAAGATCTGGATGGGACGTTTGTGGGAAAATATTACCTCACCTCTGCTTTCTGTAGCCTCTCCTTTTCCGCTGATATATCCAAGACTAGTCAATGTCATGGATAAGAAAAGGTGAAGAACGGGTGTGACCCACAGTAGTGATTCTTGTTTTTCCATGCATAGGACAGATTTATTCACTGGAAGAACAGTTATTTGTTACATTGCCTATTCTCATTACTGAAGGTATGACCTGCTTAACTTACAGTGCACTACTTGATTCTATTCTGAATATAAAGGAATATATTTTCTCACAAACACTGCAACAGCATCTGAGCATTCCAAAGATCAATGGTTTTATTTTCATAACTTCCTATAAAGCAAAGAAAAAAATACACTGTCATTTATAAATGGGAAACTGGAACAGACTGAGATAACAAACATCCACAAGCCTGAGATACCTTGGTCCTGATTTTTGAAGTATTTCCTTTGAGTGTTCACAAAGCATGGCCTTGGAAACTTCAGTCACAGCTAGGCAAGCACAGTGCCAGCATCTCAAAGCAGAGCACTTGTAAAGTAAGAAACATACCATCAGTCATGCAAGATATCCCACGTGGCAGTGTGATAGGACAGAAACACGCGTGCACGACCACAAAACATCGATAAACCTATGATATGAATAGTAATTGAGCAATTCAAAATCTAGCCCCTCCAGTTTTATTTATTTTCCTTCTTGGAATCAAGTTTCACAAATACTTACAGCATGTCTATGCAGATGGATCCAGACAAAGCTGAACTTGCTCTGACTGAACCATGTTGTTCAAACCTGTTGGCACAGATGTATCTTGATGCACATATATACCACTGCTGCACGGATGCCAAAGTTGCTCAGTGAGCAGTGTGAACTACTTGTGAGATACTAGTGCTGAGGCAGCTCCAGCAGATTAAGTAATACTAAAAAACACAGCCTCACCAACATGCAAAGGGAAAAGAAAAACTATGGAAAGTTACGTATTGTCTTCCATACCATCCACTGCAAGCAGCAGCCAACACCAACAGCCATCAACTTACAGACCAACCAGGTTACTGCGTTCATTGTAAAATCAAGTTGCTCTGATCCTTAGATTTGAGCTCTGGACAGGTGAGAAAATCATCTGCCCTCTCTTTAGACACAACCTTGTTTCAGGTGTGTTAAGGCTTTACTGGTAGAGAAGGTTGCAGGGTTTTTCTGCTACCCACCCCACCTTTTCGTAAACTTTATCCACCCTACCACCTCGAACACATATCAAGTCTTCAGGTGGTAGCCAGAATTTGTAGACAGACCCGAGTTATTGCCCCAGGCAACAACTGCAAGGTGTGCTGCACAAGTCCACTTTTGGTCTTTTCCCATGGTCCCAATTTACAGATACACTCCTCCTTACTCACACCCATTGAGTAGCTTGGTTCAAAAAAAAAAAAAAAAAAGTCTCGGTCTCTTTGTGTATTTTGTACCCGTGGAGCTAGGAACGAACACTCGCAGCTCCCCTGCCCACTCCCTACTAGCTAAAAAACTGTCACACGAATCGAAATCAATCTTCTCCTAGCATCTTTTGAGAAAATTCCTAGGGATCCACTTTCCAGCAGAGCTAGAAAGGCTGTTTCTAACGCTCTTATAGCAAGACTGAGCACAGTGTGAAAATAAAACTTTATTTTTCCCACATCATAAAGGTGACCATGCCAAAGAAGAAGCGACGCCACCACCACCCCACCAAAAAAAAAAAAAAAAAAATCACAAACTTGCCTTCAGTCCCAAGGACAATAAGCAAGCGTGAGGCGGCTTGGGCGGTATGGAGAAAGGGAAATCTCTTCAAATCCTTGACGTGTCTTTTGTTAACTTCCCGTAATTTTTTTGTTTTGCTTTGTTTTTTTGGCGTGACCGTGCCCGGACGCTCAAAACACGTTTGAGAGCCAGCCCTCGCAGCTGGGAAGGACCTTCAACAACAAAAACAAAACGGGGGGGGGAGAAACGGCGGCATTCCCGCACTCCGCGAGCCACCGACAGCCGGCTTCTTGTCGCGTTAAAAAAACACCCGCCGCGGAGGGAACCCGGGCCGCCCCAGCTGCCGCCCTAGGGGCTGAACCGGGCCACAGCCCGCGGGGGGGAAGCGGCGGCGGGAAGGCGGGCGGGCGGGCGGCCGGCACGGGCGGGCGGGCGCGCGCGCCCCTCCCGCCTCCCTCAGGGGCGGTTGGCGGGCGGGTAACGGCCCGGCTCGCGCCGCCGCGCGGCACTCCGGCCCGCCCGCCCGGCTCGGCGCTGGCCGGCGGCGGGAGTCAGCGGGGCAGGGCAGGGCCGGGCCGGGCCGGGCCGCCTCGCTAAGCCACCAGCCCCAACGGTCCCTCCCGAGCGAGCCGCCGGCCCTGCAGCGGGGCCTTGTGAACTGACGTGAGTCACACCCCCGCCCCCCGCTCAGGCGGTAACAGCTGTTTTCTCTCCAGCAAGGTCGCCGTCATTACGCCACGTAAAAATAGTTACAAGGTGCTTGGGAGGATTTGCTGGTAAAACGCTGTTGCTTCCTCTTCTACCGCTACGAAGGCGCGCTTGTGTGTGTGCCCGCGCCGCCGAGCGGGAGCGGGGGAGGGGGGGGAAGGAGCCGTTCCTTGCCGTAGGAATTCGTTATTTCACCAGCCGTCTGGAGCGTTCGCTTCTCAACCCCCGGCGCCTGCCCCCGCTCCGCCTCGCCCAGCAAACAGCCCAGCACGTGGCGGTGCGGCAGCAACACAAATACACACACACACACACACACACCCCCGCGCATAAAACGCGCGCTTTACGCCCGCACCGCGGCGGCAAGGCGGCTGCTTCTACTTTCCACGCCGAAACCTTCGCGCGTGAAATTTCAGCCCGGAGCTCTCGGCGTTCAGCACTTTGAAAGTAGGCGCCCGACGCCGAAGGGCACCTCGCTTTGACAGGGGCCGGCGGGGGAGCGCAGGGACCCGCCGCCGAGGCCGCCCGTTGGGCGGGGAGGCCTCCCCCCCCCCCCCGCCCCGCTCGGTGCGAGGCTGGAACGGACCCTCCACGAAGGGAGCGGCTCGTAGGTCCCGCGTGTCCCATCCCGGAGGAAAATAAAACTGTTGCTGCAACGCGCGCTCGTCTGAGAGGGATGGGTCAAACTGTGAGTCTTTCTCACAGCTGAGCGTGTCGCACCAAAATCCACCGGGCTGGGGGGTGGAGGTGGGGGGGAAGCGGACGGGGAGAAAAACCACCTTTATGAACTGATGTAAAAATAACCCCAGAAACGGGTCTCGCCTCCTCCGTGAAGGGGCTGGCCGGAGCCGGCCGGCCGGGGTTTGTTCAGTGCTACCGGCGGGGGGTTGGGGGTGGGGGGACAGGCAGTCGGCGAAGCGGCCCGGCGGGAGGGGGCCGCTGGTCTTTGGAGGGCTCCTTCTCCTGCCGTACGTACTCTCCTTTCTTCTCTCTATTCACGCGGAGGAGTGGGTGGTTCATCCGGCAGCAACAGGAGGAGGCTAGTCAAGGGCAGCTGTCAAAATCTTCCCTCCCCCGTCCCCTTCTCCTTCCAGTTTAATGATCAAACGTCTGCCTGGAAGAAAGGCGGGGGGCACGCAGCGCTCCCCCCGCCGCCGCTGGTGTTGTGTGTGCATGAGCGAACGGGTACGGGCGGACACCCCCCCCAATCGCCGCCGGCCCGTCCCTCCCCTCCCGTCTGACAGAGCCACAGCAGCCCGGGAGGGGAGGAGAGAGGAGGAGGAGGAGGAGGTGGCAGCGCGGCAGCCGCGAGTGCCAGTGCAGCGCTCGGTTACTCTCCCGTACTCACTGCGGGGAGGTGGGGGAGGGCGGGCGCTGTGTACCTTTTCCCTCCCGTGCTTTTCCTCACTTTAACAAGCCGGGGCCAGTCACCGGCAGAAGGGAACAAAGGGAAGGGGGGGGAGGGAAGCCCACCCCGGCGGCGGCCGCACCAGAAAACCCCCGGGGAGGCAGAGCCCTGCGGCTCCCGCTGACAGCAGCGCGGCCCCGGACTGGGCGCCTGGCTCCGCGGCCGTGTTTCTTCTTCATCGTCGTCGTTGTCCTCCTCGTCGAGTTTAAAGGGGGAGCAGCGCCCGGCCAAGGAAGAGAAACTTGGGTTGGTGTGCGGGGTGTCCGGCGGCGGCTCGGTCCTGGCGATCAAGATGAAAAGTAAAAAAGGTAGTTGTGATGGGGCCGCGGGGAGAAACTGGGGTGCTTTGCGCCTCTCCTCTCCCTACGGGAACGGCTCGGGGGGGGGGGGGGGGGGGGGGGGAAGTGCAGGGGAGGGGGCTGTTGCTAACCCAGACAGTGTGTGTTTTCCTTCTCCCCTCGGCCCTTTTCTCCCCAGTGCCCCCCGGCCGAGCTCTGGTGGAAGATGGCAGTGGATGCTCCGCTCCCAGACAAAACACGCGGGGCTGTTGTTCGGCGGCAGCCGGCTCTTCGCGCCGCTGGCTCCCTGTCAAAAAGCCGACCAGCTGCCCGCTTTGTGCCTCCGCGAAGTTTTGTTTTCGCTCGCTCCGCCGAGCCTCTTCCCCCTGCCCTCTGCTAAAACGTCGGAGGTTTTTGGGTGGTTTTTTGTTCGTGGTTTTTTTTTGGTTGCTTTTCGCACCGATCACCGCCGTCCCGGTAAGGGGCGGGGAGGGGGGGCGACACACGGCGTGGTTGCGGGTCGTTTTCCCAACTTGGGCAAGGAAAGCGGGGCCGCCCGCAACTCCGAACGCCGCGACCCGCGGCCGTCTGGCGACTCTTTGTTCGCGGCGGGAGCGGGCATGGCAGCGGGGGGCTGGGGTTCCTCGGCAGGAGGGACTCAAGACCCCATCCGGCTGCCTTGTTTTGCTGAAAGTTGTTCCCTTTTCCCTTTATCCCTTAACACAAGAAAAAGTAGAAAAGTTTCGACACAGGCTTAAAAGGAGGAAGACACACACACACCACACACACCCCAAAGTAGGGCTCTATAAGTTTTCTTTGTGTTAATTTACAAACTTCACAGTTAGAGGATTGCTGCTCTGCGCTAGTGGTGCTTTAAGTGCCTTTAAATTAAGAGCTTCGCCACAAAGACGCGGAACATGGTTTCAGATTTAAAGGCGTCTGCGCTGTCTGGAAAGAAGTTTATAGCAAAGCAGTGTCTTTTCAGTTGCGATTTACGAGTCGGTGGTGTGGATGGAAGAGTGTTTTGCATTCAAAGACCATTAAATTACCGAAAGTGGAGGGTTAGATGGGAGCAGTGCGCATGTTCAGTACTCCGGAGTTGTGCTGTTTTTCCCCTACTACGCATTCCTGCGGCTCTATAGTAGAGCAGCCTCGCTCATTGTTAATATCCTCGGAGCAATTAGCGCATATGTAGTTCGTGAAATCATTGGGCTGCTGGAAACGTGATGCGCTAATACGGTTCGTAGCCCGGGTAAGAAGCTTTGGACGTGCCGCTCATCTAAGAGGAGCGCACACAAAGCCGGGGGGGGGGGGAGGGAGGGATGGAGGCACAAAGACGAAGTTTGAGCAGCGGGCAGGAGGGTGGTGGTTGAGCCACAGCGGGAAGAGGGAGCGCTGCAGCCCGTCTGCAACATGTGCTGTCGGTCGGCCGCCGGCGCCCGCGGACGGTGACAGCACCGGCTTTAACGTGCCTCGGTCCTCTTAGCTAGGTTGAGATGCTTAACCTTGTTGCAACCAGGTTTGGTGGTTGTTTTTTTCTTCTTCTGTTTTATGGTTGCACTGAATTAATTGAGCCCGGTTATTTTTAGGACATTCCTATGCTCCCTATTTGCACAGCAGTGGTGAGCTGGTTTCCTGTCTGCTGTTGCTTCCATTGTTCAGACTTCTCTCCCCGAGGGCAGCTGCTGGTTGGTGAAATACCAAACTCTCTGCACTTTCAACTGTTGTTCTTGCCACCCCCGAAATAAATGCGTGTGAAAAACGCTGACGTAGTTTCTAGGTATGCATGTGTAGGGCTTTGTATGTGTGTGAGAGAGGGGGAAAGATCTGCTTTGAGGATTGCAAGTCCTGGGATGAAACAATGGAAACAATGAAAGGTGACAGGCGGGAGGGAGAACTTTTGAGAGGGGCCATGGGCCTGGGGTTTGCGTGGCAGAAATTAAAAGGTGAGGAGACAAAGACAGAAACTTTTAAAAAGATGTTAGGGCTAGGGTGCCTTTGTTTTATTAAAGGCTGGGCTTGTAGTTATTTGTGACCTCCTGGCATTTGAGGCTCACTCAAGAAGTTTCAAAGAGTGACTTTGTTACCGATTTCTTGCTCGCACTCCCAGAAAAATCCCGTGTAAAGAAAAAAAAATGTATACTACAGCCAAGTCTGGCTGCTTTAGAAGCAATAGAGCGCAAGCTGTGAAATGCAGAGGAAAACAAATAAGCTGGTTCCTCAATTATGAAAGTTATTCAGAGGGAAAAGGGTTTTTTTACTGTGGAAATTCCCTTCTGCATCCTCGTAGTTCTTGGTTACTCATGAATAATATTAAACTAATTTATTTTTGTTGTTGCTTTTCAAATTCACATTAAATTTTAGTTAGGTTTTTTGTTTGTGTGTTGGATTTTTTTTTTATTGGTTGGGTCTTTTTGGTGGGTTTGGGGGGCGTTGGTTTTTGGGTTGGGTTTTGGTTGGGGTGTTTGGGGGTTTTTTGGCTAACAGACTGTGGATTAAAACCCTGAGGACTCTTCTGTGGATAGTTTCATTTACAAATAATAACGTGATAGCAATCACACTGAACATACTCAGCTTGTTAATTAACTGATTTAGAATACAGTCTCACAAAGACATGGGCATGTGCTCAAGTTTGTACATGTGAGGAATCCTACTGAACTTGGTTACAACAGGATTGGGGCCTTAGATGGGAACTGGTTCAGTTTATCTGTGCTCATGAAAAAAAAATCCGATTTAAGAAATTCAGAGAACCCTAAGGAGGTGGGGTGGGAGGTTTTCTGTAAGGTGATTTTTTTGTCCATCCCCTCTCTGGAGGGCAGAGATTGTTTCTTATGGTATACTTTGTCCTGTTTTGAATAACAATTGGCTTCTGCCACTTCCTCTGTGAATCTCTTTCTCGACACAATGGGATAGTTGTGTGTTTTTTTTTTTCCTGACAGGCTAAATTTTTCATTTGCTTAACTTACATTTCGTTTGTCTCAGCCTCTCTAAATGCTTTGTCCTCCCCCTCAAAGTATTTCAGCATGCCTTCTCAAGTAGCAGTAGTTTATTTTGAAATCGACTTTAGTCATCAGTGTACTTTTACTCAAGTTGCTTCAAGGTGTTAGCTGTAGGGTGTTGAGCCTAGACTCGAGATCCTAGGTGTAATCTTCCTTGAGCTGATTACGGGAGGACCTGTAAAGTCTTTGCACTGTGATAGAGTGCAACAGTGCATTCAGTCATGTATATGACTTCAGCTGGGAAGCCAGGAGGATAAAGTAATTTATAAAGAAGGGATGCTGATCATGTAGTTCTTAGGTCATTAAGAGACTGCTCATCCAAGTGGAGGTGGCAAGAGTGGAGAATTGGGATTTTGTATTGTTTCTAGGACCTCTCTGCAAATGAACTTGTGCTGCTTTAATTTAGTCCTGTAAAAGCAGTTTTTCCATTTAGATTAAAAGTATTTAGGAGGAGACATAAAATAACCTGGCGCTAGCCTGCTTTTAAGACAGAATAAATTAATAGGTCAGCTGGGGCTACTCGTTGTGTCCACAAGCCTTTATTCTGGGTGTAAATAAAAGTAAGCCAACGGTCCAGTCGTGGAGCCTGGCCAGAAGCCTTTTCAGTCTGGCCCTGTTAAAACAGGAAACCAGCAGCGAATAGCCTGATTACTAACAAGACGGAAAAACAAAGCTGGGTTGTAATCAGCAGGAATGCTTTAATGAAAACAGAGCCTTGACAGCAACAACGTGGCTCCTGCTCTAGTAAAAAAATATCAGCTGGGGTAGTGCGAGATTTCTAGCCATAACTTCCTGTTGCTGCTCGCCCTGTACTGCACAGGAGAGATCTGCCCCAAGTTCAGAGGGCTGATCATCTGTTTAAATGAGTTCATTTAAATGAGGAGCAGTTGTACTACAGTGGGTTTCCTGCTTAACCAAGACCTGCTTTGTGTCACTAACTTACTGTGTCAATTAATATGACACACTAAGCGAGCGGGTCAAAGGGCAGGCTCTTGCTGTTGACTCATTTCTTGCTAGGTAGGTTACGGTTAGTCAGACGGCAACTTTTACTTTAGCAAAAGATCTTGTTTGCAAAATAGAGAAACGATTTTATGCTGCTGGCTTTCAGACAGTGTTTTGTCACTGGGGTTTTTTTTGATGAAAAAGACCTACAGTTCTAGAAGAGGTTTTGCTGTCAAATCAGTTTTCTTAAGCTCAGAGAGGTGCCAGTGGAGTCTTTAAGCTGTGTGTTAGATCTTGGAAAGGTTGCTCCAGATAGGTGGTTTGTGTCTGGAGGACTTTCTGTTATGCCACATAAATATGGCTTGCAAACCATGAGACACCTAACTTTCTCATAGCAGTAGCTTCTTTGGCTTCTCTTTTCCCTCTTATTTCCAGCCCATACGGTTTGCCTCTCCCTGTTTTCCAAGGTCCTGTCTTGCTGCCTATTATATTTAAAAACAAACAAAAAACCCAACCCATTGAAGTGCTGCAACACTTCTGGTTTCTGACAAACAAGAACAGTGCACTTGAAAACATGGTCTGAATAGCGTAGGCTAGTTTTAGCTAGTTTTAAAATTCAATTTAAAAGGGATGAGCTGCTCTGCAGAGCTATCACGTTGTCTGTGCAGGATCTTTGTTCCAAGAAGTGCTCCTCATGGCTCCAGGAGCCCATTGTGCAAGGCCTGTTCTCAGGTTAGGTTGCCAGCGTGACAGCACTTTCTGTGAAGCTATGACAAATACAAAGCAGTTTGCTTGGAATCATTTTAAAGCAAACTTGACATACTTTCTACATGAATTAAGAACCTGTTTACATAATTTGGAGTTTATCTTGTGTTGGCTATTTAAATATTGTCCTATTGTTCCTGTTCCATGACTGGGTAATTTATGTAGCTAATCATCACAGGAAAAATTTGGCATGTCAGTTTGCTGTTTGTTGGTTACATAAATCAGCAACTGGGAGAATGAAAACAATACTAAGTAAGTTACTAAAGTAACTACACGAGACAAATTGCAGATTGATCATCCTACTGGGACGGCTTGCATATCAAAAATATGCACTGAAATTTGAACAACTTACACTAAATTTAAGGATCTTGGAGCTTTTCATAAATAGGGGGCTAAAGAATAATTTACCATGTCAGCTTTGGCTAAAGTTTGAAAGTGTGGGGAAAGTTTTTACTATGAAGGCTTTTAGTTCTGATGTTACGGATGAGCAAGTTTCTCCCCTCCCCTAGCTCGAAACAGAGAAAGATATTGAGGGCTTGTTTTCCTGCTATAGTTTCTAGAAAACACTTCTGAATGTCAGTGTAATTTAACTTGAAATTAGTCTTAATTTGTACTAGTTGAAAATGGGTGGTATCTTATTTGGATTTATATATAGTTTATAGGATTCCTAACATTTCTGGTGAGTATTTAAAGCATAGTTTTCTTTGTATTTTACAGTACTAGTTGTTTCCTCAGTGATTTGTATGTCCCACCAAAGGAGTAGAATTGTAGTCGTCTTAACTATTCAATACTTGTTTGTTTTAATTTTATTTATATACCATAGCTTCATGTTACTGGTAGTGTGATGTATATATAGAGGGATAATCAGATTTTGAAATCTGTTCCTTCCTTTGTGTTGAAGGAAAAAGGTGTGTGCAGTTAACTTGTAAATCTGGAGCCTCTGTAGTAAGTGTAGCACAGAACACAGATTTCCACAGGTATTAATTTCTAAAATCTACAAGCTATCTCTCCCAGGAGGGAAGCATCAGCATGTTACGGAGTAATTAAATAACCCTTTGCTTGAGTTGGGTGTTTTAAGTTCTTGCTTATTGACCTTTTGCCCAGCCACTAGATAGTTATCCTTGAAGAAAAGTGTTGGATGCATACCATAGCAAGCAAATTTGAACAATATTGGCATTAGATAGAAGCTATCTGATAACGTGCAGCAGATAAAAGGTTGCCAGGGGAACAAGAAAATGAGGGTTTTCAGAGAAGAATTCCCCTAGGAACAGATCATTGGTGCTACTTTCTGTTCAGCTGACAGAAAAGCTACAGCTTGACAAGTTAACGCTACAGGACAAATCTCCTGTATAGGATGCTACACCATGATTCATAGTAAAGACAGTTAATGTAATAAAAAGTGTCAGAACCATAGAATGCTGGAGCTGAGTAGTTTATGGATTTAGGAGGCTGATTGTTCTTGTTGTCTTATAATTGTAGGTGTAGTTGCAATATCAGGCAGTGAAACAGAGGATGATGACACTATGGATGTCCCACTGGATCTTTCCTCATCTGCTGGCTCAGGCAAACGGAGGAGACGTGGCAACTTGCCCAAGGAATCCGTGCAGATTCTTCGGGACTGGCTATATGAGCACCGATATAATGCTTATCCTTCAGAGCAAGAAAAAGCGCTGTTATCCCGACAAACACACCTTTCCACACTACAGGTATTTAAAAAAAAAAAAAAAAAAGTAGTTTTTGTTTCAAAAGGAGCTGTTTTCCTCTTAATTTACCTGTGGTCTAGTCACTGATAACAAATGTTTACACTGCATGTGAGATTTCCTCTTTTATTGTTACTCACTCTCCTGACAGCACATGAAAGGAGAAATACAAGTTACTTCTGTGTTAGGATGATTTTTGTTCATTGGGAGTAAAATTGTTTCTTTGGGAGAACAGACAGTTGTGAATTCGAGCATGCATGCTAACTTCTGCAGACTTGGGCCCCAAAAGACATAAAGTGTTGGTATATGATAATTTATTGTGAGAAGAAGGTATTTATTTGTCAACAAAGGTTTTATGGTGGTAGACATGCAGCTTAACAGGTAACTCTTCTAAGAAAACAGCAACTTGAGGCTTTGCTCCTGTAGAACATGCACATGTATAACTATGTGTATTATGACTTCTATTAAGATCAATGGAGCAACCTATATGGGATAGAGCCACTCAAGTGTGTTAGTTATAGGTATGATGACGCTTTTGTGTGGTTAGTTTGGATTCTTATTCTGGGATACCACTGGCATCTGCAAGGTCTGTTGGGTGCATTATTCTCGTCTTCTGTGATCATCTTTGGTGGAATAGCTGTTGACAGTTGCTGCTTTCCACCTTGTGGGAAGGTGGCTGCATGAGAACTTGGGTAAACCCTGGTTTTTGGTTTTGAGAGACACTAAATATAGAGCGCTTCTGTTGACTTCTAGGTTTTATTTTTCCAGATGAATTCGTTAGTACAAATTTTGTAATTGGCTATAAAGGAAAATTTCCTTAATGTAACATCATAAAGCAAACCTCCTTTATGTAGTAAACAGAAAAAAGACGTTAAACTATAAACTATCCTGTATCGCCCAGGAAACTGGTTTGATATTTAAACAAAGACAAACTTAAATGAGGTAATTCATGTTATGTCTGTCGACACAGTCAGTTGAACAAGGAAAATCAGTAACTATTTGTGGGAGGTGTGGCTCTCTTCAGAGAGAAAAGGTTTTCCTGTTGTTAATTAACCTAAGCTAGGGAACAATAGCTAATAGGTTAATGTGTGTGCATAGAGTTAAAAGCTAAACCCCTCTGTTGGGGCTAGCAGTCTTCAGATGTCCCAGGGCTTTCTGTAACAGGAGTGGGGAGCCAGGGGTAGACTGGGACAAGGGAAGCGCCTTTGCCAGGCATGTCAGAACTTGTCAGTAAGTCTCTCTTTTGTTCTGCAGTTAAGGAAACTGCTTGGAGGGATTCATTAATCTAACCCGACGACTCTAATGGCACATAGTTGGAAATGAATGAAGGTAGAAATTAAGATGTCATTATATTCCCAGGTCTGCAATTGGTTTATCAATGCACGCCGCAGGCTTTTACCTGACATGCTGAGGAAGGATGGCAAAGACCCAAATCAGTTCACTATCTCCCGGCGAGGGACCAAGCTTCCTGAGGGCAGCCTGGTGGAGTCTTCTATCAGCACAAAGAACTACATTCCGCTGCTCGAGGAGACTGCCTACCTTCCTGCTGCAGCACCACTTGGCAAGACTTTGTCCTCTTCCAAGCCAGCTTCTCCGGGATCGGTCCTGGCTCGGCCGTCGGTGATTTGCCACACAACTGTGACTGCTTTGAAAGACGCCCCTTTCCACTTTTGCCAGCCAGCTGATGTAGGCCAGACCACAGACCTGCAGCAGCCCCCAGCCAACGGCTTCACAGACAACTCCCTCTCCTACCATGAGGACGCATCTAAACTGGGACCTGGTGCAAATGCACAAAGCGGGCTCTTTAACACTCCTCCTCCAACCCCACCAGACCTTAACCAGGATTTCAGTGGATTTCAGCTACTGGTGGATGTTGCACTCAAAAGGGCGGCAGAGATGGAGTTGCAGGCGAAACTTATGGCCTAAACCCCCTTCCTTCTCCTTCCCCATTTTGTTTTTCCAGGCAGGGATCTTAACAGCTGTGTGGTTATTGCCACCCACACATTATCAAAAGACTTCACTGCATTATTATTATTTTTTTTTATTAATCTTATTTGCACAAGGGATTGCTGAAATGAAGCTTCCTGTCACTGAGATGGTCTTCAGTGGAATATGGTCATTCCAAGAATTATAAACTTAAAGCTACTGTAGAAAGAAAGGATTGTGTGTTGTTTTTTGTTTGTTTTTTTTTTTTTTTAATGTTTTCTTTGTAGGTTTTTCATAATGTGAGATGGTTCCCAAGATCATGTGATTTGTTTTTGTTTCTTTCAGACTGTGCAATATCTAGTAATGATATAGAGTCTTCTTATCATTCCCATGCGGAACAGAATATACCGACACGCTGTCTAAAATAAATTTTCAATTTTTTTAACAATATGAACTTTGGATGATTATGCTTTTTTCCCATAATGTAATAAAATATTTTCTTTAAAAAAGGATGCATACAGAGTATTTTGTTGAATGTGAGTTTTGCAGGAAACACAGCTTTGCTCTTGAAATTAATGGAAATGGGAAATATTTTTGAGCTCATACTGACTTTGGTTTAGAGAGCTATGCTAGCAGTTGTTGTTAACCAGATGTTTAAAGGAACACTGAAAAGTGGGCCAGACCTACCTGACCGTGTTCTGCTATGTTGAATTTTTTTGAAGAGGCCAAAGGGAGCTATGTAGGCAACCCTCATTTAATTTCAGGGGGATATCGTAGGCCCATCTAAGAATTCCAGCTTTTGGCTCCTAGAAATACTTCAGGGCTGGGAGATGTGGCAGCCCATGGAGAGGTTTTCCTGAAAATGAAACGAGGAGGCCAGAAGAGGGTTGGGGTGAAGCATTCTTCGCAAATCTTTGTGATACAGCTCCTACACATCACCGATGTCAAATTTTGAGGGGGGAGGACAAGGGCTCCCACTCTTACTTTTCTTCCACTAACAATGACAAGGTTTTGACTCAGTAATTCTAGTAGGCTGAAATAGAAGAGACTGTTGAGTTGAAATCAGTTCTGGACGCCAGGTCTCGGTGAGAACTTAAAACAGGTGGTTGACTAAGATTTAGAAGAGATCCTTGTTGTATTGGGGTGTATTTTGGCCAACAGAATCTACTGTTCAGAAAAGGACTTTACTATCAAAGTGACTTATTACTGAAAAATGTGAAGACTTGCAGCTCACATTTCAGCTTACTTGAATGTCAGTCACCCACCTTCCAACAGCAGTGAAATAAGAGACCTCTAGGGGGAAAAAAATGGTTCTGGCTAATCCTTAAAAGCAAACCAGTTGTCTGTTTGGGAGGCTGGGGCAGGGCTTTGTGGAGCAGGAGAGATGATGAATTTAAGGATATCATTATGAGTGGAAGACTGCAATATTCAGGCTGCAATGTGTATGCATTTTGTTTTGCTGTGGCCTTTTATCTTTTTTTAGCGTCAGAAATACTCTTTATTTTATTTGTTCTCTGGAGTACTTTTTGGAATTCTACTGAACTGACTTTAACCTTCAAGTTTAAAGTCAATATTAAAAAGGCAAATAATAAACATTGTGGCTTAGTCATATCTCCATCAGCTTCAGTAATACAGAGTCATCCTAATAATACTGCGTGCATATAGAAAAATTTTTAAATAATTTCTATTGAAATAAAGCTAGAAAAAAATTATTTTGAACATACAGAGATGGCTGTATGTTTTGTCTTCAAGGAATAGCATGTGAGTCCAGAAAGAGCCTTGTGCCTTGTCTCTTTGGAAACACTGTACATCATACTTCTAGGCTATTTTTCCTGGGATATCTGTGTATGTTTTTCTCAGTTGTTTGGGATTTTTAATGGCTAATTATGTAAAAAAAAAAGGAAGTACACTTTTCTGTAACTGTGAGGTCAATGTTAAGGGAAAAGTTGGTCAATAGAGATCTTTTTGTGGCATAGATGATTGTTCTCAAAGGGTGCTAGACACCCAAAGAGGAGTGTCATCTTTGGTAAAGATTTGGAAGATGCTTCCTTGTCCACATGCAGGAAGGAACTTTGTTGCAACACTCCTTATGCCCACGCCTCAAGCACTGAAAGACAACCTCATGAAAATACATTTGCATTCAGAGTTGTTTGACTTTTGCCTTATTTTCTTTTCAAAGCAGGTTGCTGGTGTGCCATGCGGTAGAGAAAAAGTGGGGGACTCGGAACATTAAAGAGCATTCTCAGAGGTCTTTACTCTTCATTACTCAGCCCTTTAAAATAAAAAAAAGTCAGCAAGTTTAGGAAAAAAAAGTTGAGCTTTGCTGGCTGAGCTGACCAGTTCTGTAATTCCACTAGAACAGCTGCAGGACTGAAAATGAAAATAGGATGAGGAAGAAAGCTGTTACCATTCAGGTTAACAGTTTTCATTGAAAGTAAAAGCCTGTGGTCTCTGTGCTGTTTTCATTTACCATTATGCCACACAAAATGGCATTAGTGTAACTGAGCACCAAAGTCCTGCCCGTGTGATGAGCACTGCATTTCCATTTTGCTGACTGACTTACCCTGGGGACTTCACTTGTGACCAGTTTTGCTTGAGGCCATTTTTTTTTTTTTAATATATTATTACTTGTGTTAAGGTTACACCTAGAAGTTCAGCTGTAGTCATAAACCAAACTCCTTTGGCTGAGTAGCACCTGGCACACTGTGTAAAAGCTTTTCCTTACCCTGAGGTGTTATTTAACTTGGAGGAAGAAAATGACTCATATTGAGTACCCACTGAAATAATATCGAAAGGGAGTTTCTGCTTTCCTGTAATCTAGCACTGATAGTTTTGGTGCGGGCTATTGAAGTTTGCCTGAACATAGTCTTTCAGAGCAGAAACTTGAAAGTAACTCCAGATAAAATTATCAAAGGTAGGTCATGTACAGCATCAGGTAGAGCTAGGATCCAGAACTGAGCAAGAGTCCTTGTAACAAACCAAAGGCCTCATGTGCTGCACACTCATCCCTGGTAGAGCAAAGGAAAAGTTTATTTCTGGAAACCATGGATTACATTAAAAAAAAAAAACCAAACACAAAAAAAACAGTAGAAAGAAACAAATGAGACAACACAGGCTCATTGCTGTTCTTGCAGCAGTGATAAACCTAATTGCAAGGCAGCTGTATCAAAACCTGATCTCCAACTGAAAACACACACTTAGGCTGACTGAAGATGAACGGAAGGCATTGCCGTGCATTGCTCGAGACTGCACGGCCAGCCAGGGTGTAAGTGAGCTGAGGTATGACAAATCTATGCCAGGGAAAACAGCTCACACGCAAGACTTAGTCAACCTTGTTTTCATGGCTTTTGTGTCTTGTAAACAAGTTGTGGCAGCTGCATGTGATAAATCTCTGTGCAGAGCAAAAATAATTACAATAGGGAGGGAATTGAGACTGGCGTCGCCGCCTGTGTGCATGGGGGTGGCAGTGGTGTCTTGCTGTCTGTTTGGTGGGGGGGCTTGTGGTATCCCACACGTCTCCCAGCTTCTGCCATGAGGTCAGTGTGCACGTCTGTAAAACCGTTGAAGCTGTAACAGCTGGTCTCATGTGCTGTGGGGGAGGGAAGGGGAGCAGGGAGAGCACGAAGCTGGGATAACTCGCTTCGGGAGGGCAGCGCAGCCGGTCTGCAAGCTCCCGGGTGATGGCAGTTCCGTGGTCAAAGGGATGCTGCTGCTCAGGCAGAGAGGGTGCCCGCAATAACCTCATTGGAAAAGGGGCGGCAGGAGAAAGTAAGCAGAAAGTGGGAGGAGAATGTGTGGTGAGTGGTGGGGAATGATCACGGTTTTCCCCTTGGAGAGGAGGAGAGGCTACAGCGGGAAGCCAAGGCAGCTGAAGGTGCAGTGCAGCTGGAAGCCCAGGTGCACCACGACCCAGTTAAGTGTCACTTTTATACCTATGGTATTTGGGCCATTGGCAGTTAACTGCGTGCTGCCTGTCAAAGGCTGTTTTCATTCCTTGTTTTTCTCGCAGCACTTACAGTTTTCTTGTTAACACTTAAAACCTATTCCTGGAGTACTTCGTAGTTCTCTTAAAGCTTGTGTGGATTTTCTTTTTTCCTTCCTTTTCTTGGCATCTTGCAGTTGTCAACTTCCCTCCTAGCTTTTGCCAAATAGGGATTACTGGCACAAATACACTTTATGTTCACTTTTCAGGACATTACTTGTTTTAAGTCTCTTGTTCACCAATTGCCAGAGTTGTTACGTCTGTATTCTGTTTTGCTGGTTCAGCAGGCTCTTCAATGAGTTCTAGTGTTCAGACTGAAGGAGATTAGATTAGCCACTCTCTCTAGCAAAACGTCACTTAAAGCTGTTGCTGTTCCAGACATAGTAATTGCATCCACATGTGCTGTATGGTTCAGTCCCTATTCTGGTCCCTATCACGACAGTGACAGAGAAAGTCACATGAAGTGATGCTAGCTACATTACAAAGTCAAAATTCAAACTACTGTCTCCACCTAAATTTTGCATGCATTCCTGCTGATAGCTCAAAGCCATGGCATTTAGACATTTTGCTCACCGTTCCCTTTGAAACCGTTCCCTTTGAAACCGGCTTTACTTGCCTTAAAACTCCCCTTTTCTTTCTGAAGCTTTTTTAACACCTTCACTTCTGAGGCATCAGGTGTGGGACTAAAACTGGCAAGTATCACAAGTCTTGCTACACATGCTTGCAGACTAGGGTAGCTTCCAACAACAGATAAACTTCACCGCCCTTTGTAGCACTGCAACGCTGCCCCGCTGCGTAACATGAATCACAGTTCCTGAAGCTGATGCGGACATGAGTAAGTCACATCTGCCTCCCAGCTAATCCCTGTTCCACTGGATAGCAGTGTTTCTGCCAAATTTCATGTGCTTCCATTGACAAAGTGTTGATCTTTCAGCTGCTTACACCCATGTGTAATAAACCTGTAAAGATGCACACAGGTAGCAGTGCTTTGAATTCGTGACTTATAGTGACTGGGGGGGGACAGGTGGCAGCTTATGAGGATGGGCTAAATGAGTGCAGCTCACAACTATCTCTAACCCTGTTTATTCTCAGACAGCTTCTCTGGAACCACAGACCAGGGCTGTGGCTGCTTTCTCTTAATTGTAGCCGAGCCAGTGCCTGCCTGGGCAATGAGCCCTCTCTGTATGTGTGCAAGAACATCTCCCTCTTAACAGCGAAGAACCCTTGTCTGGGTATACAGAGGCCTTGCACGTGTTTTTTATCATGAGTCTTTCATCATATCATTCAGCTGCTGATGAAAAGGATTGACCTGACTGCAGTGAAAGCAGGTCAATCCCAGTGAGTTTTGCAGTGGCTTCTCTGAGTCTTTTCCTCTCTGCACCATTGCCACACTGCTGGGGAAATACTTCCCTGGCAAGTGTTCCTGGAGCTCCGCCGTCAGTGGCATTTCACAGGTTGGCAGGGCTCAGCTTCTTTTTGAGAATATTAATTTTTTATCAGTATTAAGGAAATAATTCCCAACTGTGAGGCCTATAGTTTTAGCAGTATATATAAATACATAGAAGATGTTTGGTCCTGCTCAGAAGTCTGTACAGTCTAACAGATCTTTGGGAAATGATGTGTCATACACTTCAAGCTTGCTGCTGCTTCCTCTCCTACAGACAAACACTTAGGGCCAGAGTGGCTTACATTAGGGATAAACCATTTGGTTTCTTTAACTGATGTGTCCTATCTAGTTTCAGCATAAAACAAGTATTCTTTCCTATCTCAACTTTGCCTCTAGTGTCCTAGCTCTTTTGCAGGAGCGTAATTGTTTTCTGTTGATTGGTGAATAGATTTTAGTGCTTGGCTGGGAGCTTTTGGCCTTTTGACCTCTCCTTTAGAAGCTGTTGATGGAGAAGACAATCTTGATCATCATTTGTCACCAACTTATAGATTTTACCAGGACACTATATATATATATATATATATATATGAATATCCTAGTAAGGACACCATACAAATATGGATTCTGATATTTATATTAAAAAAGCCCCAAAATCACATGACTGATTGTGAGAAGAACGTAATGTCCTCCAGCTTGCTTTTATGAATTTGTGTAGCTTGTCTTGGAAATTGTTCTGGATAGCAGACACATAACTGGTGGTAAGGATCACAAAAGTTTTGTAATTTTCCTGAGTAAGCATTCAGCTGTTTTGCCAGAGCCTGTAATTTCACTTCCTTTTCTAGCCTGCAATGTTCTGATTGCCTGACCTTGTGCCGAATGTCTTGTTTTCTTTTACACTTCTAGTCTCATTCCTTGTTTGAACTCTCCCTCTATCATCTCTCCCTGTTTGACTTGAGAGTGCTTACATAATATCATGCATAGTCCATTTAACTAGGTTAGAGATTATTTTGACTAGTTTTGTACTGCTTTGAAAGTCATCTGATTCTTCCTACCCCACTAAACTAACCACAACAGCAAATACTACTCTGATGCAAATAAATCAACTTTTGTTCATGAGAGAAAGCACATCTTCCCTGTGTAGATGGCTCAGCTTTTTGCTAACTTCTGCTTTCTGTGCTGTGAAAGGGGTAAGCCGAAGAGAGAAGCAATTAGTAATAAAATCCATCAAGCGTTTTCAAAAAAGGAGGAATTTTTTTTACTTTCGAGTCAATGGTTTTTCTGGTTTCGGCATGCCATGGGCCTTCCCCAGGTGGATGTCCCACCAGGTGAGGTGTGAAGCAGACATTCCTCTGCCAACCTTGACTTAAAAGGTTAGTTCAGGTTATCGTATTAAATGCTACTTAGTCAGTTGCTGCTGTAACTCATTCTACATGTTAAATTCAGCTGGCTTGCATTCATCTAAGGTATTTCCAGTGATGTTCTGCCAACTTTCTCCAAGGGCTTCCTCAAAAGTCTTTCTTCCTTGGCTGGTGATACATGAAAAAAGCCTCCTGTAAATATCTCCTTTTACTGTATAGATTTATATCTGCAAAGCATATACTGTCTGTTGTAAAGCTACCAGTCCCTCCACCCGCTTTCTTCTATCAAACGAGACCTCCTTGACCCCCTGCTCCCTCCATCCTGCCACAAGCAGCTTCAGCCAACTTCATCTCCTTCACTGCTGGGACGTGTCACCATATCAGCTGCCCTGGCCCTGGGGGGTGTCCCTGAGTTTCTGGAGGTTGCTCAGATGCAGAAGGCCTCCTTCATTGCCTAGTCAGTAAAATAATAGATCTGCTCTGGGTCTTTGAGAGACACCTGGTCTTATTTCTCACCTACGGTGCCTATGGCAGTTGGGGCAGGGGGGATGTCCCGGCCACCCTCTGAAGGGAGAGTGGCATTCCCTACAGTCCCTTTGGACACTAGATGGAGGTGGTGGGAACATGGGTGTACAGGTCTTTCTGTGAGACTTCCCAGTTAGTCCTGCAACATCTTACTCTCTCACTTGGATGTGAGCATGGGAGCAGTGGAAGCTGTGCAGGCCCCCTGGCCAGAAGGGTGCTGGTGGTCCCAGGGAAGGCACGTGAAGCCCAGCTCGGGACTGTGCCAACAGCCAGCACCACTCGCTCAGCTTCCTCTGATGTGGCAACCTGAATTTAAATAAGCAGCACACATGGAGGTTTGGGGGGTGGCATCATTTTCCCTCCTACTTACACTGATAAGCAACAGGTATTTCCGCTATGAGAAGTTTCATTTCCTTTCCTTTCAAATGCTGTGATTCAGAAGCTTCCACAGGGTTGGAGGAGCCGGGAGAGGAGCACGGACCAGCTGATGCCCACATTAGCCAGACTCTCGCGTCTGGCAGGAGTGACTCATTGGTGGCATGACCCTGCCGCTCTGTGATGCCTGTTGAGTTCAGGGGCAGTTTGACTTCGGATCCTCTACTTCCCTGAAGATTTGCCATTAATCCTTGCCTTACCCCAGCCCTCTTCCGCCGTTCGCTACCCGGTCTGGGCTGAAGCGGGCTGCCCCGGATGTCTTCCCCGGCGCCTGCGGGCTCCCTTGGCAGGGCGCGGGGAGCTGGTGTTGCAGAGCTGGAGCTGCTCCCTCCACCTGGGGCTAATTACACGCTGCTTCCTCTCCAGCTGCCAGGGGCCTGGATGGAGAGTGGGGAAATCGCATGTGAGGCGCTTGTAAAAACCACAGCCTGGCCCTCCGTGCCTCGGCCCTTTCTGCCATTAAAGAAGAGCTGGCTGAGCCTCCCTCCCGGCGGGATGTGCTTCCTGCCCTAGGAAATCCCCTGCCGCAAGGCAGCCGAGGACACCCGCCTTGGGGATTTTAAACTGTGACCAGTCAACGCTGGCTGGCTACAGTAGGAGAGCTACAGGTTTTGAGAAAGTCCTAATAAACCTTTTGATTATGCGTAAGAAAAATAAATAACCCTTCCCGCTCCTCAGCTATGTGGTTTGCCTAAACTTACTTTCCGGGAATACATCAGAGTTTGATCTTTAAGAAATGATATCTAAAAAGTCCATGTGTTAAAACTTAACTGTTCCAGCGATAGGATCGTAATCTGCCTTTGATCCCGTAAATTGTTGAACCACAACTCTATCTGTTGCCCAAGGACTGCAGGAAATGTACACAGGCTTATGCAAATTTCTAGGAGAGGGAACGTTTTGCAGGGCTGGGAGGAGTGGGGAAAGATGGCTTTTGCTGCGAATCTCAGTTTCTGGATTGCAGCTGAATAGTTTGGCAGTCCTGACTCTCTCCTGTGTCACCCTGCTGCCAGTTCCCACGGCTTCTACCCCTCGCTGCTCACCGCCCAGTTGTGCAAGCCTGGAGCAACAAGATTTTTCAGAGCTCTTCTCATGTACGCCGGTGGCATTTACAAGCAGTCTGCAAACTTGGTCCTTTGGCTGCATTTTTTTCCAAACAGCCACAGCAATTGCAGTGTTCATGTTTTACCTCTAAATCCCCATGACTTTTGCCGGTTGCGGGATATTTGCATAGGAGTGGGTGCATCTGACAGTAAGAGACAAAAAAATTTATTTAGGAACCTTGAGGGGACCCAAGACTGGCACTGGAGACCAACCAAGGCTGGACACAGGAACAAAACAGCGGGGGCACAGCCTGCAGCTTGGGAGCTGACAGACAGGATTTCAGTTTTGTGTAAAATGTGAGTTTTCCTCTTTCCCAGACTTGTAAAAGACTTAAACCCGGATTTCAGTTTTGTGTAAAATGTGAATTTTCCTCTTTCCCAGACTGGTAAAAGACTTAAACCTTTGTAGAGAGGCAGGTTGGGTGTAGTGTGGGAGTACATCCATCACCACATTTGAAACAACTGTGTTTTACATCCTAACCCTAGCTCAGGGTAGCAGATCCTGCTAAAAAATAGAGATCCCTTGATCCTTTCTCCATTTTTTATTTTTTCTTTTTTTTTTTTTTTGGTATGTAAGCCAAGTGACATGACACTGGACTTTGGTACTTCACCTGATTTATTTTAATGTGAATATTGAAGAAAGCTGTCAAAAGGGCAGGATGAGCCTTCCATCGCCCAGCCGCCCTGGCAGGGCTCCCCTGGCAGCCGTGCTGTGGTGCTGTGTCGTGCCAGGGGAGGCTGTGCTGCATGCAGAGCACAGCCCAGCATTTTTCATAGCCACGTGTGCCACACAGGTCCAGGGCTGCAGACACCAGAATGTGGGGCAGCGCTGCCTCAGCTGGGCATGAGTTTGTTTTGCTGTTTCTGTTTGGTTTTTTCACATTGGTGATAATTCTTACCCAATGCGTGATCTCTGCTCTATGTACTTTACTACTCCTTGTGATAATCAAAATCCGGCCCTGAACTTTTTCACTACAAAGGAAACAAGAACTTTGCCCCGTCGGCTGTTCACAGGGTGTCTGGCAATGCCGCAGCCTTTTCTCACGTGCAAAAAACCCCAAAGTTTGTGGAAATCAAGGTTATGCTGATAGCAGAATACTTATGGTTTTTCACTGGTGTGGGTGGAGATCAGGCACTTTGGCATGACATGAGATTTCTGGTGTCAGCCTCCTCTTAAAAAAGAGAAGGCACCAACCGGTCAGTGGAAACAAACCTATAAACTCCAGGATCGCTAATAACGTGTTGTATATGGCTCAAAGTGCAACCTGTGATGGGCAAGTGCTGAAACATTAACCAGACCTTGGGACACCTTCTGTAGTTGCCGCTTGGTACCCCCACCATCATTCCTGGGAGCAGGGAATGAGGGCTGCACTATTATTAGTCTGTGCAGAGAAAAGGTGCAGCAGTGTTTGCACAGTGTGGACAGAAGTGCTGGTGGCAGCCCTGAGGCATTGTGTGTACGGTGGTGGGGACAGCAATAAAAAGGTACAAGCTTCCCCGTGCGGGGAAGAGGGAGAGGCTGAGAGCTTAAATCTCAGTTTCTGGCTCTTGTTGAAGTGCTTTGGCAAGCAATGTGGTAGTGGTGGTGGTGAGAGGCCACCCTTCCCCGTGCACTCCCGTGTTTGCAGGTATAACCTGCCTGCAGGTGAAACCCCTAACCCTAAGCGTTCCCCTGCCCCTAGATGAGGTAAGGCTTGTGAGAAGAACAAATATCATTTATGAAACTGAGGCCTGCAACGGCAGGGAAAAAGGGGAATGCTACAGAAGCTTCTGGGCCCAACACCTCAGATGGTTTGAATCGGGGTGGTGTTTTGGTGGTGGTGGTTTTTTTTAGCACTGGTGAGCTGTCCCGGAGATCAGGCGAGGAGATACGAGGAGCCAGAAAGTGTTTCTGAGCGCGCGAGTGTTGTAATCACATTGCTGCTCCCTGAGCTCAGCTGACACAGGAGACCGGTAAACATCTCCCACTGCCCCGGGAGGTGACAGTGCATAAATCTTCAGAGCACCCTGAGGAATAACAAGTCTTTTGCAACTTTGCCTTTGAAGGAGTTGTGTGTTCATGATGGATGGTGGCGGCGCCCTGCCGTACTCCGAGGGGCAGTGCAGCCTCCTTGCAGAGGTTTTATCCTTACCTGGAGGAAGTGTACAGCCAAGCTGTGCGCCAGTGCTGACATTCACAGCTGTAGAAAATGTTATTTCCTTTCCAAACACTGACACCCTCAGCAAGGGGTGGCTTGCAGCCACCTTGCACACTTGGCATCAGGCCACAAGCTGTTCCCATAGTGTCACACTATATACATGTGTAATGGTAGCTTACCTGATTCCCACTGTGTGTTTCTCCACAGCCACTACTGCATATCCATGTCTTATCAGTGGGGCAGCTTTGGGAGCAACCTCTTTCATTAAGGCTTAGAATGAGTTTACCTTACCATGTGTCCCCATTCAGTAGCAACAAAGCGATGCCTTCCCCTGCTTGTGCTGAATCATTGTTACCTGGCAAGGGTTCGGGAACCGTGAGATCATATTTTATTGTAGTATATTACAGCTGCAGAACAAGTATTGAATTTTGGGTTTATATCAAAAGACTAATTCTTGGTCAGGATGATAAAGTCTTTAGGTCTAGGACCCTGCCTTCACAGCCCTTTGTAAAGTAATTGTTCTCCTAGCAGTGGCAAAAGAAAGGACATGCTCATTTATGACGCTTTAAATCATACAATTCATTTCCAAAGACAAATAACAAAATTGTAGCAGAGAGCTCTGGTGCAGAGCTCCTTCTTGGACTGTAAACACTGCAAGACAGAAACCATCAATATTTGCACAGTGTTCAGCCCAGCACAGCACAGATTCTCTAGATGTGGCTTTGGAGGCACACTAATAGGAATATTAAATCATACTGAATACCTTCTTACAACATTTACAATTTAACAATAACTGTGCATGAGCGTGACCCATACTGTAGATTGTGACCGTGCAGCACCGGAACCAGAAAACCCATGATGAGGCCACGCGTTGTAATACAGCCCTCTGCTCATCCCCCTGCTTATCATGTGTGTGCTGCGGTGTCTGGGACCCTTTTGGTGCTGCCAATATTCATCAGAAGCAACTTCTTAGAAGGAGCGATGCAAGAGTAAGTGTGTTACTGTGTGAGCTGTCACCAGATGTGCCAAGGACTGTGGATTGAAAAGGCAGGAGGAAAAAAAGCATTTAAAATACCATTGCCATGTTGCCCTCTGGGCTTACACAAATGTGACACAGAGAAGAATTAGACTTTTGCAGTTTCATGTTTCCATGACCTTTTGAGAGAGGAAGAAAAAAACAGATCCAACTTCTGCTCCCAGTTATAACGCAGAAAGTCCAAAGCAAATACAATACACTGGCTCCTGAGGTGCGAGAGCAGAGTTTCATGTTGTCTACAGAAAAATCAGAGAGAGAGAGCCGAGGTGTAAAGATATTTGAACAAAAGCTGGATGAGTTGAATGCTAAACCTCTGTCCCAGGTGAGTGTACTTATTGGTGTTTAAGGAGATTCATCCACCCTGCTTTGGTGAGATTCCTGACTTGGCATCAGCGCAAGGTAAAACAGAAAACACATGGCTCCTACAGCACAATATCCTTTTACTGTATGAGTGAGTGACATGCTGCGAGGGGAAGTTCCCGGCAGCAGTGGCTATGGCTAACGCACGTGGCAGGGACACTGCGACAGCACCCACTTGGGAGAGCCTCGGACCATTAGTGTTAAACTCACACGTGCTACTTGACATGAAAACATTTCCAGTTAAAAGTCATTTCAGAATATCGTTATATTGGCTCATGCAACTGTTGACAAACAGAATCTGCTTGGATTACACTTTAATGACCTCTGTGTGCTTCAATAGGTTTTCTTTGTTTTGGCTTGGTTTCCTGATTCTATTCCCCGCCTTCTACTAAGAAATATTTTAGCTCAGAAAGTACAAATGCAGAGGGTGGGCTGCTTCCTACCTGAAATCTCAGCATTGCCTGGGAGAAGCTGATCAACACAAATCATTGCAATGAAGGCGGTACTGCACACAAGTAGCTTTCTTCCCCTTTTGTATACAAGCACAAGGCTATTAAGCAAAGGACGAGAAACACGTGGAGTACACTGCAGTTTGCTAATGTATGGCTGGGTTCCCAGGTCCATGTACATTCTTGCAGACAGGCTGCAGTTGTCATGATGCTATTGCCAGGAAAGACGTAAACAAAAGGAAACCTCTTGTCAGTTGAAGCTTTAGTAATAAAAAGGAGTACTTCACAGAGTCTTTCAGATTGATACACGCTATCTATTTATCAAATATTTCATTTGTTATATGTAGTCATACAGCTTCATTGACGTAAGTCACTGTTTTTTACATTTTTTTAAAGCACATCAGCATTTACTATGTGGTGAGTCAGGGCAGTGAGCAAGGTCATAGGATCCTCTTGCATAGTATCATGACTTAAAATTCAGGGGGTTTAGGCATATCTCTTCTGGGTTCACTTGGAGATTGACAAATGGATGTGTTTCCATTGAAGTTACTAAAGGTTCATTTTTATGCCTCTACTAAATTTCACAGCTGGCAATTTGCCTGGGGTGAAGTCTCCTTTCTCTCCCAACACTACACAGTAACACTAAAAGCCCAACACTGGTGTTTATGCTGGATTAAAACAGTTGCTAGAGAGATGAAAACAAGGACTCACCCTTTCACATACTCTTCTTTCCCAGCATGACAGCTTACTTCATTGGAAGTAACAGCCATGAACTGACTTGGATTACTTTTGGGTTACTTTATTTGTGTTAAATCCATACCACGTTCCCGTAGCATTGGCATCATTTCAGTAGCTGTGACAAAGCCCTGCCTCGTGCACACCCTGGTGTCGCCCAGGGACTTGCATCTCCCCTGCCCTCAGCTGGGGCTCCAGGGGCTCTACTGCTGCCCTGGCACATCTGAGGCTTGCAAATAGCACAGCAGAAATTATGCTTATGGTGGCACTGATGCACTGAGAAGGGATGTCAGATATTTAGAAACTATTTAATGAAATGTCGCTCCAAGATGGGAAGGAATTTCCCCCTTCAGTTGTTGCTAGAGATTGCAACTGCAAACGCTTTGGTCATGGATGAACTTGCTGGTATCCAGGCAGTTCTGCCAAGACCCTCTCCTTCTTCCTGCTTTCCTCCTTCCCCAGGGCCACTCATGACGCTCCCTGTTTCAGCTCACAGTGCTCATTTCATCCCAGTACCACAGCACGGTAAAATGCCATTGTAGTTTTGGTGCATCATCTGTGAACTGCCTGACCAACACCAATTTTTTCCCTTTTGTTGTCAATTACTGGGTGGAGCGAGGAGGAATGACACACACTTAGTACATCAGTTATCTCCATCTCCCCCACCTTAGGCCTTGCCTAGTCATGATTTGCCAGAACTATCTACAAACTGAAGAAGTTTCAGTGTTGTTTTTTTTTCAGGCGGTAGGAAAGTTTTCTTCCCAAGACTGGCAAAATGACTGGAGCACAGTAAGTTATTATTACCACTTATTAAAAAGAAAAGAAAAGAAAAGAAAAAAGAACATTCTATAACATGACAAATAACATAGCCCAACTTGTGCAATGCATTAATGTCTCAGTGCTACATACTTTGGGGAGCGCACACAGCAAAAGCAGGCATGGTCACAGTTCTGGTTCAAGGACTGCAGCAATCCAACGCTGAACACACACTCATGAAGTGATTCCAGGTTGCAATTCTGAGCACCGATAGCCAGTACAATAAGAAAAAAATAAGCCATACTATTTTAAGGACATGACTTTTTAACTCTAGTTAAAAGCCAGGGATAAGCGATAGGCTGGACATTCCCACTGGGGAATAAGGTTAGTTAGATTGGAAGGGGTTACCTTTTGCTATTCAGCCTCTTGGCTCCCTAGTCACCATCTCCAAACTAAGATGTTTGCCTCAGCACACGGCTGTTTACACAAGTGCCTTATCTTACCTTTGTGAGGCATTTGATACCCATAAAACATCCGTCACACTCTGTCCCACTGCTTTAACTCCAGGCAAGGCCCATCCCTTTCCCCAAACCTTTGAGAGCTTTGAAACGTGGCAGAGCGTTGTTGGTGTGGCTTGGGGTCTGGGCAGCAGTTGCTTTCTCCAGGGGCTCTGCAATGCTTCAGTATTTCTCCTCTTTGAATAGAGCTGGCAAAATCCATAATTGCTTCCATTCTGCTTGGCTAAAAACGAGGAAAAGCCCGGCACCCCGCCACAGAGATTTTTCAGCACAGAGTGGATATGATGAAGGCCTCTGCACCAGGAGTTGCCCATAATAGGTGGTGGCAATGTCACAGCTTGCTTTTTAATATATCTCTTTTTTTTCTCCTTTCATGTGTTGGTTTTTTCCCCCTGGGTGGAGCACAAGCAGGGAGGTGATGACTTACCTGCCACAGCCCGGTAGATTGCAATCTGTAACTGGCAGAGTGTTAACACAATGCCCCAGCAGAGCTTTTCTGTCTCTAATTTCTGTGATTATGTTGTTACCGGATCAGTGAAGAGAACCATGAAAAACACAATTACCAGGAAGCCTTGTTCCTTTCTTCATCCCTTTGTCTCGCTGCGGATCGGGCGTGTGACTCACAGAGCAACAGAGGACCTGCTTCATTCACCCACACTACTGAAAAGGATGCTGCCAGCCGATGGGACCCATGCGTGGGAAAGCCTGACCGCTGGCTGAAAAGGCCAGTCACGCCATGTTTTGCACCTGGCATCCAAATGCATCCTGATGAGTCAAGTGATAGCAGCTACCTTCTCCTGCCACAACAGCGGCTGAGCAGCAGCACAGAAGAGGGACTGTAAAAATCTCCCCCACATGTACAAAAGCACAGGGAAGGGAAGATGGTCATGAATGAGCTTGCCACGTCAGGACAGCAATTTTTTTTATGTCACTGGCATCAGACTAAAGGGAAAGGGGATGAGTATGTTTCAACTGTGGGTGCTGGTCCCAGGTTTGCTCAGTGCAAGTCCACCTGTGCATCACAGGCCGGTGGGGCTGACCCAACCCCGTTATGTGACACATAGTGGGAAAGGAGAACTTCACTTAGCTACTGCACTCCAAATCATGTATAAACCTAAGACTCCAACAACAAATGCCAATAGCAGCAGAGCTGCCGATATTTTTATTATTAATTGCTGTCAAAAATGTCAGCTCAAAGTCAACACCAACTTTCAACAGATCTGATATAGGTAAGCATGCTCCAAACTGATGGTTGAAATGTATTATTTACCTATTGCGTGCTGCAAAAATAAATGTCTAGCAGGAGAGAACAGACTTCAGCAAACAAACTGACAACAAGCTATGCTTGTGGAGAAGGCTCATGATGTGATCTGGAAGGGAACATTGAGTATAAATAAAGTTTACCTTAAGCACGCGTGAAGGACAGGGCTATGAACCATGGTTTGAACTTCAGTCTTCTGCCCCAGAAAAGTTTGAAACATATCTGCTCTTTTATGCCCTCTGATCTATTCTCATTACAAAAAGATACCAGCCACCTCAGAAAGGTTTTTAAATAACAAAACTTCTTTTTTTTTTTTTTTTTTTCCCATCCCTGGTGCTTCAGTTTATCAGTGACCAACGAAAACATAAATTCCAGCAGATGAAGAGAAATCCCTTCATCTCAGTGGTGATAAACCTTTAAGCGGAAGTTTCCCTGCCTATAGATCCCTGGCACAAATCATCCTAATCTTCCTGTGCTGAGGGTCTCAGCATGGGCAGTCGGTACGTGGTGCAGCCTGGGCATGCTATTAATACAACTATTAGGCTCTACAGACTGAATCAGAACCTGTTTAAATGCTGGTATAGCCATGAACAACATAATCTGGGACATACTTCTGTGGGATTTGGTGACTGTATTTATTTTAGGTACTGGGAGAAACCCCATCTGGAAGCAGGATTCCAGTGGGGAAAGCCAGCTATCTCTGCCAGGGATCTCATTTGTCCCCCATGTTTCAGCCATCGCTGGAGATAAGCGCAAGATGAAGGGAACCAGCAAGGGGAAAAAGTCTGGGGGTTTCTTGCTGCTTCTTTTGAAGTCACCAGCATAACTCCTGACATCTTCAGCGGGGTTCGGCTGAGCTCCGTGCAGAAGTGCCTTTGAAGATTCTGCTAAGGCTCAAGGCCTTGATCACAGCAACCTTGACCCTGTGAGTAAGTGTGCAGATGAGCACTTCCAGGGTGCTCAGTGGCACGCGCTTCGTATGATACTGCAGGATTGGTCTTAAGCAATGAGTGCTTAAGAGAAACATTCTGCTTGTCATGCTTTTATCCTTGGCCACATCAAATGACGCCTTGGCAGTTCAGGGAGAATGAATTAACATTGAAAACCCACAGCTCTTACAAGCAGTGCATTAATTATTTTATTAATTTGCTCTTTTTACATTATGGGAAACATTCATCTATTTACATTTTCCTGTCCACACACAAACCAGATAGATAATCCTATGGAAACCCAAATCATTAAGCCATAAAAACACTCTCCTCTGTCTAAAAGCCTTCAAATTTGTGTCTTTTGTTTCAAATCAAAAACATTTTTAAAATCACATTTGGGAATGCAGGTAGGCCAGTGATTTACATTCCAGTTACTTAAAATATGCATTTGACCATTTTCCTTAAGAAAAAACTCCAAACCAAAAAACCAATAAATTCACAAAGATACAGTTTAAATTAAAGTGATAGTGCACATCAAAGCATTAAGGGAACACCAATAAATAAACTGAAATATATTACAAATAAATTATTTCTATTTACCTTTTCAAATATTAAAAAGCTTTAATCCATTTCTTCATCTTTCTTTACAAAAAGATATGAGAATTTTATGGAAACATCTGCAAAAAATATAATAAATACTTCTTTTTTTTTTTTTAAACTTTTGAAGCAGGAGACAAAACCAACATTTTCTAAAATTTCCCCAAGAAAAAAAAAAGCAATAGTTAAGTCCCAAAGTGAAACAGAATATAGGCATGTTTAATATACACTGGGCAGGTTAGACTAAAACCAAATAGTTACAAATTATACTAAAACAGATGATAGAGCAAATATTCTAGCATTAGCGTGGGTAAATGAGTCAAGTGGTTAACTAGTGGCATTGTAGGGGCAGAATTATCCTATTTTATTTTTTCTGGTCTTGGCTGTATTTTCAATATTTTGCTAAAAAACTAAGCAAACACTCTAATACCCTCTCCAGCACCAAATGAACTAACAGGCATTCAGCTAAGAATAAATTCATTTAAAATAGATAGGAAAAATATTCTATTATATACAAATACAGTAATTTGTAGTGTACAAGACTAGATAGTCTTCGCTTTGCTGCTTTTTTAGGGGGGACCTTGCTGGATATAAATTTCTGTAGCCACTTGTCAACCAAAGTCTTAACTCATCTTTCGTATAACGTTCACAAAACTAAGTCTGCGACACAGTTGTGGACTCTCACCTGGATACTGCTTTGAATATTTCAGTACAAATGAGTTCCAAATAATTAATACTTCCTATGACTATATATGCTCAAAAGTGGCAGTTGGCACTATTACATACTGCAAACACGGTGATGTTTCGTTGCTGCTAAAAGTTAAACGCAGTGTTTCAAAACTAGCAAATACACTGGTATTCAAATGCTTAGAGAGTCAAACCTTTCGAAGCTCCTGTAACACAAAGCACTCTAGGGTTACACTGGATTTCTGCTTACGCTAGTTAAAAGTCTTTTATATATTAAATTATTAGCCCTTATCTTGTAAACCACAGCAGTAAATATTTGTGCCCTGTTTATAAAGACATAGCTCAGATATCAATGGCTTTGAGAGGTAGCAAATTCTCTAGTGGTTTTAGTATGCTTTCATGAAAATGCTTGGTGCCAGAACCTATTACCTCTCCTATTTTCTTGAATAAAATTAAATTAGCACCTGGCTATGATGTCGTAGGAAAAGAAGCTGTCTGGCATGATCTCGATGAATAGTTTTAGCAAGAGCTTAACTTTTTGATGACAATTTTAAATGCTTTTCAAGTGCAAGGTGCAGAATTATGCCACCCGCGCAGCGGGTTTTTTCACGGGTTGGACGATCCGTACAGGTTTAACAGCTACGGGCCCAGCCAGCCAAGCGCTGGCGTGTGGCAGTGGCTGCACCCTGTGCCCCTCCATGGGGGGGCTCTCCCTTTGCCTGTTCCCATCGGGAGCAGAAAGCAGCCTGCCTTCCTCTCCCGTGTACCCCTGCCCTGGCAGCCGGGGCAAGGGGCGCGCAGGGACCAGCGGCGGGGTCGGAAAGCATCACTGCGGGGCTGCGCAGGCTCCGGGGGCCACACAGCGCTCCTCTGCCCCAGACCAGCCCCATCATCCAAACCAGCTCATGCCAATTCTGCTGTCAGCACCACGTGCCAGGTAGGCACACGTGTGCGTGCACAAACACACACACACGCTCACACTCACACGCACGCACACAGCTTGCTCTCAGCAACATGCCTGACACAGCTTTCCTAATGTTGGCACAAGAGACTGCGGTAGCGGCGTGGTCAGCATCATTCCTCCTCAGGGGAGCTGGAGGAGAAGCTCCTGCCTCAGCCAGGAGTGGCTGGGGGGGACAGACAGGCAGGAGCTGACCTCTCAGGCTCCTCTCCAGCCCTATTGTCTGCCGTTTCCCCCCACTATTATTGAGCTACTTGGGATGCATATTTCTCGTGACTGCAAAACAATGGCAGAAGCTGGGGTAGGAAGGCTTGTTGTGAAAAAAATTAAGTTCATATTGATCCCATAACTTGTGAAAAACGCTTTATTGTTCTTGTTCAAATGGGTATTTTATACTATTAAGAGGAGGCTGTATTAGAAACTTACTCCTAGATATGGACTGTTGGGTGATAAGCAGTCTAAACTGTAGCATACAACCGGCTGTGGATAGAGCAAAGCAAGCCTGGCCTGGAAAAGCATCAGAGGCTCCATGTACAGAAATTCGCCTACAGGTGTCCGTGTGTGGCTGCGTGGACGTGTGAGATCGGATGGTCCCACCGAGATTAAGACATCAACAAAACCAAGCTTTTTTTCTTTTTTCTTTTTTTTTTAACCAATATAATCCATACAATACAATACAAGAGGAATTGACAATACAGTACAATTTTAAAAATTCTTAATACTTGGACAAGAAAATCCTTCTTTTATTTTATCTCTTCAACTGTCATTGCTTCTTATCTCCTTCCTTTTCACTCTTTTATTGCCTTTCAAAATAGATTATTTCCCTGGAAGATCGAATTTACAATCTTCTGCTGATTGAAATGTTTAAGTAGTGATTGATGAAATAAAAATGAGGCAGTTTGTGCAGCTGTGAGTGTGCAGGTATCTTTCCACAGGATCTTTTCTATCCCTTGCCATCTCACCTGTGGGATACACTTCCACTTTTTCACCTCCCAGAGCTGTGTTTTTTTCTTACCCCCTCCCCACTCCCGCCCCAGCCCCCTCCCCTTGTGTGACTCCTTAAATTCAGGTGAGAAGGTGTGATTCAGAGGTTTAGAATAAAGTGCGCCATCTGCTTTAAAAAAAACAGTAATAAAAAGAAGGGAATCCGAGTCATAGCTCCTTTCATCTTTTGTGAGGAAGACGGCAGAGTCCGAAAGGATCACCCTGCATGACTGAAATTTCCAAAGTCCCCTACAGTTTGATATTGCTGTACACCGGGTAACAGACTAGCTTTAGGTCAACTAAAGATCATGAGTAAGTTAAACGGAGCATCTACTGTACAGGTGCGTGGGTGTGTGGAAGTCTGAGCGCTGCATTTATTTGTTTCAAACAGAAAAAAAAAAAAAAGGATTGTACTCGTTTACATGAGGCAAAGTGGCAGCATCAGTACATGTGACAAAGCATTGTGATGACATGGGCGAACCTTCAGAAAGCAAGGGTGATTAAAGGACATCTCTCGGAGGACCGACAACTACGCCACGGCAGTGGAGTTCACTGGGAGCATCGGGGTGGCTGCGTACAGAGAGAGGGGAGGGGGAGAGGAGGGGAGAGAGAGCGAGAGAAAGAGGAGGAGGAGGAGGTACAAATACTTCGTAGTGACCTTGAGCAGGAGCCTAGAGGGGCAGATTATACATGAGGCTTGTCTTGCCAGAGAGAGTCCTCCTGGTTGGATCCCTTCATAGCCTGGTCTGGGCTTCGGGGATGTATATCTCAATGCTTTCGGCGCTCTCGGTAGCTGAGTTCTGGCGGACCGATGCAGCGCGCTTGGCAGCCATCAGCCGTTTCCGGGCCTCTTGACGCTGCGAGCTTTCCAGAGAGCGTTCTCGTATGAGTGGCACCTGACCTTTCGATGGCTTCTTTGGCACTGGAGGAGGGACCCTTCTCTCCTGATCAAAGCAGAAGGTTAATGGCATTATACAGCTTCTCAGGGAAAGGCGGGAAAAACTAGGATACGTCAGTAGTTAGAACACACATTTTACCTAAGGTTTGTTAGCTCTTATCTGCCTTTCTGTCTTCAGTGAACTGGCTTTTGTGCTCAAGGGTTCATAAACATAGGGCAAGGGCAAAGGGGAGGGGAGGGCCGGCCGCAGTGCTACTTCTCCTCGGGGATGGTGCGTGTGAAATGCCCGGCGCTGCCAGGGCCGAGGCCCCCACTGCTAACCGCTTAGTGCGGCTCCCTCAGGGCGGGGGGTATCCAGGCGTCTCCTCCCGGTGCCAGAGACTGGAAAGGAGAGCGTCTCGGAGGCGGCCTCCCGCCGCCAGCGCAGCTGCGTGCGGCTGGGGAGCGAACGCCGCTCTCGGCAGAGGAACCCTGGAGAGCCCCAACTCCCAGGCCACCCTCTTCTACGCGTGCGTAACGCTAGGCGCTCTTGCAACACGGAGATACCGTGGCTTTGGCGTTCCCAAATGCAGATGGGAACTAGCTGCCTGCAGCTGGTGCATCAGGATAAATAGTTTTTTAAAACACCACATATTTATGTATATATTCTGTAGTGGCTTAATGACTGTTCAAAAATCCCATGCTTTGGGTCCCACTGTGCAAGCTCATAAACTCTAGCCTCCTGCTAAATAGGCATGACAAGCTACAATCAGCTATAAATAGAAAAATCTGGTAGGAAAAACTTAAAAACCATTAAGAGAACATGCATTAATCATCACGGTGGCAGCTAGCTCCAGATACGCGATCAACAAGGAGGACTTTTATGTATATCCTGGTGCATGTACACATACACACAAAAAAACCCAACAAAAAAAAAAACAACCCTCAGAGAGGGATGTCTCCCGAAAAAGAAAAGTGTATTCAGGTCTGAATTTCAGGCGGCCACAAAGACTTTGTCAAGTTAATTAGATTGTCTTTTAAGTTACATCCCTTTCCAACTGTGAACATGGTCTCCGAGCGGAGGGATTTTATCGCACTACAAAGGTCCCATTCTGCCTTTTCATTTTCTCTCATGCTGCTCACAACAGCTTCCATGGCTCAAAATATAAAAGTGCTTAGTTACACTTATTCATACTTTGCTTTTTCTCTCTGTCCAAGGATTAATCTATGCTGCTTAAAAAGGGCCCAGTGGCAAAGGCCAAAGGCAATTGCAAATATCAATTCCACAGAAAGGTTTTTCTTCTTCTTTTTTTTTTTTTTTTAATCCTTTTTAAGAAAGGAGATGATCTGTTTCATCTAAAATCATAGACAAATGCTGTTGAAACAGGAACACAGTCAGTGTAATTCTTTAAAATCTTTACCTTCCTACTGTAGGTCCCTTTCTTCAGCACTACTTAACTTCCTTTAACCCATTATAGTCTTCTTTTTGTTGGAAACTCTTTGAAATACTTTTCAGAAGCAAAGAAAAGGCACATTTTTTTTTAAGGAAAGCTCTCGTTTCTTACTGCTGCAATTGCAAACACTCGGCCTACCCGCTTTACTGTAAAAGCTAATGAAAGACCATATACCAGCGCTTCTGTGCATGCATGTTTGACGGTTTTAACTTCCTTTTCTGACAGATACTGAAAAAAAAAAAGAAGATAAGAAAATGACTTGCCTTCAGTACCTTGAGCTAGGAAAACACATTCCCATTCATTCCCCTACAAAACACACTAGGTGTGCACAAATGGTGTGAACATGGCACTCCTAAGTCAGGAATGAGTATTTAGTCTTGATCGGAGGAGGAGGGAGAGTGCTACCAGCACTGCCTTTGCAAACTTCCTGCTGCAAGATTAATGGGGTTTGATATTATTATGGTTATATGTCCAAAAGTAAACACCGCTGTGGTCACCGGCAGCCAGCTGACCATAACTTGGGGCAGCCCGGACTCCTGTCTGAGCCACTGTACCTGTAAGTCATGTTCCCCCTCCTTCTGGTGACCCTACCTGTTGGCTGTATTCATTGCTATCAGACCAGCCACAGCGGAAATTCAGCCATCAAATTACATACCTACAGGAGCGCAACATTAGACCGTTGATTCCTCTAGGAATGGGTCTGTCTTTTAAGGTTTTTCTGAGACATTTGTGTATTTTGGCTCACCCAAGTGCTGTATGTCTCGATGCGGATAGTGAGGAGAAAAATAAGGCAATGATGCCGAATGAGAATGAAAAGTGAAATGTGGGTCACACTTGGAGATGTGGTAGTTTTTCATGGTGACAGAAGAAGACTACATTTAAAAAAAAAAGACCAAAGCTCAGGATGATTTTTATGCTACCTTGGGTAAACAACACTACCAGCAGAGTAAACCTGTTTATGAAATCACCCATTAAAAAAAAAAAACAAAACAAAAAACAAACCAAACAAATGGATGAAAAAAAAAATAGTTCTTTCATGTAACATTTTGGAAGGCATATTTTTGATATTGCTCTGTTTGTAATCTGGTTACCAAAGTCAGTGATGGTTACAGTGCTTCCCTAGTTTTTTCAGTAACACAACCTAGAACTCTTGCTATATGCAATAATATGAACCGTAAATGTGATTTATTTAATTTTAAGAATCAATATATAAGGCAGTTCCTTCCAACGATTGATCGTCTAATACGATTAAATGTAAAGTTTAACAAAGTACCACATTCCCATTATCCGATTCACAAAGACAGATTTGGTTTAAAAATATGCCTGAAACATTTTACAGATAATATCCCAGATGATTATTATGTAAACATTGTTATTACAATGAAATTAATTTGATATGAGCTTCATTTCACATTTTTAACGTCAACGCTGTAACACAGAGGCCTATTTAATCTGTCCAGTATTTGTGCAGGGTTTTAAATGAAGCATACAAAATCTACAATGTTCTACCTTCTTGTCATGAGGATCCATCTGTTTCCAATTATTGGCCTTTAACTGATGAAGTTCATCAAATTTCATACTAATATTTTCTATGGACAACTGCAGCATATCCCAAAACCCTGCTAAATCCTGGGAGGTCGGCCGTGGATGTGCATTAGGATTCTGTGCAACAGAAGAAAAAAACACATTGGCTTTAGTACCTCTTAATGTAAAGCATTTGTGCAAATGGTTACGAATCTTGCTAGCAAAGCAGTTTCAGAAGATCCAAGCCATCGGTGAGACACAGAAAGAGAAGCAAAGTGGAGCACTACTTACTGGCAGAGGGCTTTTGCAAGAAGTCTGGCTCGGTGTTGAGCCGCTGTGCCCCCGCAAGCCCCCTCTCATTGAAGGCAGAAGCTACCCGCCATGGACCACAGGGAGAGGGCAGGTGGCAGGTCCCCTGTGACAGTATTTGCCTGGGGATGTTCCTGGGCACAAGTGGATATCCTAACCGCACCAAAATTAATCGCCAGCCTCCTCTTCACTTTCATGAGGAAGGATTCTCTGCCATATTCACACTTGTAAAAGACTGATACCTGTGCAAACGTACATTTGCTGCATCTGCAAATAGCGATATACCAATGTGTGAACACTTTTTCCACACTCTGAGAACCTAAGACCTACAGAAATGCACCATTTCAAGTAAAATTGCCTATTATACACCTCAGGCCAATTTCTTCATATTTTATTTGACAAGAATAACCTCTGTAGGGTGAAAAGCTCAGACAAGAACATGCAGAAGCACAGTAATCCCATTTTACACACCTGACACATTAGGATCTCCAGCACAGCATGGACCAGAGCCTGGTGACACGAGAGGTCCTGTTCTCTCTTGTGTCCCTTCAACACAACCCAGCTCTAAACATTTTCTGCATGCAGTGGACATATATGAAATGGTCCCTGCTCTGATGGCAAAATTCATATGAGGGAAAGCTTTCTACAGGCTATGTATCTATATGCTGGTTCCCTATCGAAACTTCAAATAAAATGAGGTGTTGCATATGCTCACTTCAAGCACGTTTTTCTGTAAATACTGAGCAATCCCTACACCAGTCTGAGACAGCAAGGTTTCATGGGTCCTGTGGCCTCGCAAGATTATATCGATATATTTTTATTAACAAATAAATAAATTATTATTAGAACCTTGGATGTTGTTTTACATGGCTCGAGTTTTACTCTGCTTTTAAGTTTTCTCTCTCACCAGAAGTAAAATACCCAAAGAGTCAGTTGCTTGCCTTAAGAAATTTCTGTTTGTGTTTTTCACAGCAACACTGACAAATGATTTTGATAGAAAGATTATACAACCAAAGGAGAAATTACTGAAAACAATGTATTTTTAGACTCATAAGGTGACCAGAGATTATACTTGGATTTCTAGTTTTTCAATGCTTGACACTAGCAGGTTGGCCAGTTGTAGACTTTTATTTACAAAGATGAGCAACCAGAATGCTTTTTGAATTTTTTAATTAAGAATTAGAAGGCTTATTTAGACAGACCCAATTTCTGTTGCATTTGTCCATTTAGGCAGATTTTAGTTTGGGGCTTGATTTCCAGCGTTGCATTAACTGAAGTGGAAGTTGATACTCCAGTGAGTATCGCAGGGTTTGCCTTCCCTTCCCTATTCTATGCTGACAGAGCATAATGCTCTATGCTTTCTGGACTTTTAGCAATTTATGCCCAAATTGGGAATTAAATGCATTGTATCTACTATGCGTGGATGGACTGTTAATTAAAAAGTTTGAAGATTTTTATAAGTGCTGGCATTTCTGAAAATATTGCTTTAGATACATAGTATGAAATGTATTTTTATTTATCAACAGGAATATAATTCTGATTCTATTACTTCTAACAGCATAAAAATAGCAAATAATAATAATAGTGGTAACATATACAAGGTACAAACAGTAATAATAATAACATACTGGCTCTTTTCCTCTTTGCCTGTTTAGCACTCTGGAAAATTATTTTTCTCTCTTTCACTATTGGGGTTGTGGAACATGAAACACCAACTTTCAGTGTCTGATTTCCTGGTATTTCTGTTTTGTTTAATACAGGCTGCATTGCCATTACATGGGAAAGTCCCTCTCGTGAAACTTCTGGTCCACTCTGAAAGACCTTAAGGTCTTTTACCTAAACACCTCTGTGACCATGCAAACTGAACTCAGAGGTCAAGGGACAGATCCTTGCTCCTCTGAAATCAATAACAGAGCTTCAGTGGTATTTTACTGAAGGCTTTTTTGTCCGTCATTATTTTAAGGCTCTCAACCTACAGTGAAACTCATGCTAACTCTGCCAAGTTTCACAGAGTTACTCCCAAATTCATACCAAGGCCTTTACTGAAAAAAACTGCCATGCTAGCCAGAAAAATCTGTCCAGTTTAGGTATGATTATTCACGGGGTTAGAAAAAAGCATAGAACAGTGTCTAGCAGAAAAGTTACATACCAGGTTTTCTTCGCAAAGTTCTCTGAACTGGTAAAATTTCTGGGCCATGAGAAGCTGGGCACTGCCCACTGCAGTTCGAATTTTCCCTAGAACTGAGAGAAAAAGAAACGTAAGTCACAATACTTTCTTTGCTGCAGTCAACTAAAAGCCTATAAAAAGTGAGGAGAAACTGCACAGTAGTCAGCTCTGGCTTTCAAAAAGCGTGTTATCTCTCAGGCACGTATTAGAGAAAAGCTGATAAATCTAAGGCTAGATCTGCACTAGGCAAAAATACTAATCTGCTGCTGCATCTTACTCATTCCCCCAGTGATACCAGTTGTCACTAGAGAAGAACACTTCCACAGTGGTATAAACATGTCTAATCAAAAGCTTTTGCAACCTGTAGAGAAAGCTCACTAGAATTTACACCTCTCATCATCACTGTGACCCAGGCTCAGGCTTTGAATACAAACCTAGTTCCCTGTGCAAGGACACGAAGCTTTCAAACCCTGGGATGCTGTCTATACTGTTTGGAAAACATGGCATCTACCAGCATTTCTGACACCTCGCTTAGCAACTCGGCACCTTGTTTCCAGATTTAGCTGAGTGTTGCTCGATACGAGCCCAGAAAGAGAACAGTGATTTTCATGCATGGCAGTGAATCTCAATCGGACCCTCTTGAGTATTTTCCACAAGCACAATCTGAAGTGGCTTCTGACTTTGAATCGGGATGCCCAGGCATGCTTCAGGGAGCAATCACACCCTGTCCTCTCCTCCTTGCTGGTGACCTGGAGGGAGGTGTCAGAGCGTCCTAGCCCAGAGGGAGGTGTCAGAGCGTCCTAGCCCAGCTCCTGCGCTGTCTGGGGCCTCCTTTGTACAGACAGCTGGGTACTTTCAGTCTCTTTGGACTGACTGAGTGCTGTGAAGGACTGCAGTGAACCAGAAGACAGTGCATAGTAAATGCCTCTGAATAAAACAGGAGCTCATACTGTTTTGGTTGCATTCAACCTCACTGAAACGGTGGGGTTTTACTGCTGCAAGGGGTAGTTGGGAATACGCTACCGAAACCTGAGGCATACACTGGTGCATCCAGAGACCAGCATTTCCCTGGGGGTTTGCAGAGTTCTGGTCCAGGGCAGTGTGTGTGTGTATGTGAAAAAAAAAGCAAGCATGCAGAAACAGAACAGGAAGACAGACCTGGCCTCAAGTGGCAGTAGGACAGTGAATCCAGGAAAGAGAGGGCGATTTGGGGGACTGCTGATTTAAAGAAAATTGATGCTGTGAGCAAGAAAGCAGCTACCTGTTTGTTTGAAACTTTCAATGGTCAGGAAAAGAAACCAACAACTATGCTGTAGGCACTGTCTTTAAATAAACAGGTTGGCATCATGGATGTATCTGGCTCCCTCATTAATTTTCCCTCTCAGCTGAAGCAACTTATTATTCCCCAATTCTCTGGTTAAATATTGATTTAAAAACTAATTTAAATTAATTTGAAAAAAAACCCCACTTCAATTAATGAAAAACGTGAATGGCAGCCACAGTGTCACAATTGTCACTATCATTTCTACTTATAGATACTTGCATTGTCCCAGCCCTCACATGACAAATTTATAGTCTGGATACATGAGGCAGGTTAGGGAGGAACAGGAAAAACAAAGAGACCAAGTGGCCTGCTGAAGATGAGTGAATTGTTGGTGGAGCACAGAAGAGTTACCAGCCTTAGCTCCCATCCTCTGTCCCATCCCTTGGGCATGGTTACTTTTCATATAAAACCTAACACAACGTCAGCAGAGCACCACTGGGAAAATACTGTTAAGTGTTCTGACTTACCACAATGAAAAGTAAATAAATAACCAAAACTTTGCTATAACCCCTTCTGACAACATTTTTAGTGTCTCACAGTCCTGTGACTGGATGCAGTACATGTTGGCAGCTTGTGACCAGAACGTCACCATACAGTGTTTGGTAAGAGAAAGGCCTCTCCATGGGGCTCACTTGTGTAGCCACATGCTAAGCAAACTGGCACAAACACTCATGATGAACTAAAACCAGAGACACAGTTGTACGAAATCTGTGTTCTGCTCCATCAAGGCAAATGGCTTTTCCTTCAGCAGCCTTAAAGCTTGGTACTTAAGGGTGATGAAGGAAAAGTGGGATGTGGAGTTCATTTATACTTTAGACATACAAAGAAAAGGGGGAAAAAAAAGGGGGGGGTGAAGAAAGAGTCTTTTCACATTTTTTTCAGAAACTATAGGAGAGAGATCTGTGAACACACACAGAGCCCAGACTTTCATTTTGTTCCCAGAACTCAGCTCAGCACTGCCAGGAAATAGCCGTGAGCTGGAAGATTCACTAAGCAGAATATTTTCAGCATATTGCGCAGGGAGTTTTGCACACAACTCTCATTATTGTTAGCAAGGCTTGCGTGTCTAATTCTATGCGCACAGTGCTGAAAATGGACCCCTTGGTGTGTCTAGTCATTTATGCAACCCAATATGCAAACCACTCAACTGAAAGGACTCTTCAATAGTAGGAGGAGCTACTCCGGGAGCTTTCATGTGGTTCCCATTGTTATGAAAACTCTTCCCACTGAGTATATTTGGGAACAGCTGCCTCATCTGGAGCTCGGCCACTCTGACGCTTCCCAAGACTTGAGAAGGGGAGAAAAAACGGTCTCTCGACTTCTCGGGACAAAAAAAAAAAAAAAAAAAAAAAAGACGAGGCAGGCTCTTCCTGGAAACCTGCACCACCCGAGTTGGAAATCACATACAGAGCCCGAAGAAATGTAAATACACCTTGCTGGTGATGGATGGGAATGTGCCCCTTCCTTTGAGGGAAGAAGAGCTTAATATTCAGAGATCTCAGCAGAGGGAAAAGGAAGTCCTTGTCCTTGGCTGCCTAGCGACTGGCTATTTGCCTAAAAACCATCATCCCAGCTGACTGTGGGATGCATGCTGATGCTGTTCTCTATTGTTGCCACTTCTGCTGTAGCCGCGGCTGTATCTAGTCAAGTGTCACTGATTCCTTGCCCCTCAAAAGCAAGCTGTCTGTTAATGTGCAACCCATCAACAACCAACTCTGTCACGGAAGTTAGGAAAAAAAAAAAAAACCCACAACAAAAAAAACAAAGACAAAGCATTCGAAAGACTGAATCTCTCCAGAAGGCACAAACCCTTATCAATAGCCTAAGTTTTGTTTCCAAATGCACGTTGCTTTTGGTGTTTCAAGTCGGAGTGCTTTTTTCGCTTACTCAGTCAAAACCCCTGATGCAACAGAGAAAGGCCAAGGTATAGTAAAAAACCAAAAAGTAAAGACAGACCAATACTTTCTTAGGAGAAAAGCCTACGAGGTTTGAAGCCAAATACCAAGAAAATAACTGGTATTGTAAAGATAATACTCAAAACACATCAGAAAAGAATCAGCAAAATCTTTACAGTAAGGGAGATGGGGTCCAGAAAAAACCATAAACATTCAAATGGAGCTAATAGGATACAAACAAAACGTATAAAGCCAAGCAACAACAAAAAATACCAACCCATCAAGATGCAATCACAGCTGATTTAAACACCTATATAATGTTATTCATGTCTGCTTTCTGTTCCATACAAGGTTAGGCAGCACTCAGCACTGTTGGATCCGAATGCCTTCCAGTAATGCATTAAGCAACATTATTAACATCCATCATATGCTTTGCTGTCACCCCTTCCCCAGGGGGAGAAGTGTGTGTACTGCCGTGTTTTGCTTTTATAGTTTGAACTCTTTCTTTTTTTTATCCCCGCTCCTTGCTTTGACCTCTTTTCCTTGTAAATCCAGTTCTCTCCTGTGATGCTTTTTAAGAAATAGACAGTTATGTCTATTCTGACAAACTGCTTCTGTATAGCTATTTTGATATAATTTGACTATTATGGAGTGCCTCCTCATTATTACTGTTCTTGATTAGGGGTCTCAATGTTATTCTAGGATAGACGCATGCCAGTGAATTTCCTTGTGTCTCTAACACCCTTAACCTGTTCTCTTTTTAAAATGGTCTTAAATACTTAGACTATGTGCTGTTTAAGCAGTAAGTTCTTGATTCTCTTGGTTCTAAGAACTGCATAGGACCTACTTTGGGATTGCAGAGCTCTATGTCGTGTCCCGCTGTCCGTGTCCTGTCCCGTCCCGTCCCCTTCCCCCCCCCCCCCCATCCCCCGCCATGGGAAAAGAAATGAAACAAAAAACAACAAAACAATTGCAAACACAAGCAGAAAAAAAACGGTGATATTGTCATCTGCCCTACCTTGGAAGGAGACTGTATGTTACAAGGATAACAAAGTATTAGGAAACATCAACAAAAAACACCTGAAGTGATGTGAAAAGCCATCACATGGAAGCAACAGGAGTTTTGAGGAGCCGCAGTTTCTTGGCCTTAAAAGACCAACTGATCTCTTTGCATTTCAACTTTGTCAGGCCCCAGGGTCTAAAAAGTGACAAAGGAGGCATTTTAGGTAGGTGTGCGGCTATCAAATGCCCTTAATGTAAAAACACCTGGCTGGTAGGCAGGGCCCAAGCTAGGGAACAGAAAAACAGCGACTTGCTCATTGCCCCAGGAGCAAGTGGCAGGAACAATAGCCGAAATTACAGGGACATAGCCTGACATTTGCGTTGCAGATGTTGGCTGGGCACTGTGCATATGAAGCAATCCTGCCATAGAGCTGTCACAATCCATTTCCAAGCCAGGATGGACCAGCATTTTAGCCTATTCATGTTGACAGACCTACATTTAAATAACGCCAAGCATGACAAAAGCCAGGAAATTCAAAGTTAAAGCTACTTCTCAGGTCTTAAGCTCGTCTATTAGGGAGAAAACTGCCAAATGAAGCAAACAATGGAAGGAGCAGTCCTTGCTTTGAGTCGTATATACTTACAGGAATGATCTCACTGAAGTTAATAGGGCTGTCTGCATGAGTAAATGCTGTTCACTGGGAGTAAAGCAGTTTCCATGTGTTCTCTGACTTACTCAGCTTTTATGAGCACACTTCATGTCTTTTCCCTAACTAGATTGTTTCCTTACTTGTGGATTTCTCTTTTTTCCTGGCTAGCCTTTGGACACTAGCAGGGCTTCCAGCCAGGAGCTGGCTTTCCTTGGAGAAACCCTCGTGGACGGCGAAGTCCCTTCTGGGGAGAAAAGGAAACCAGAGCAAGAAAAGGAGAGTCGGGCATATGGCCAGAGGCACGTAGCCAGGGGGATTCCAGCAAGACTCGGCCACACGTCAGGCTGGTAACTGTCCCTCTGCACGGCGGCATCGGTCCGCTGCAGGATCAGGCCGCCTCTCTCCTCCGAGCGGCAGGGACCAGGACAGCTTGGGAAAGCCCTGCAGAGGACCGGCAAATGGTTTTCCTTGCTCGTGGATGAGAGTGAACTCACGGGTCTCCTTTTCTTTTGCCATGCATAGCTATTATGAAAAAACAAATAATTTCCTTAACTTTCTTCTCTTGTGCCTAGCCTGCAATCTTTAAGTTTTACTTTGAAACAATCAGAACAAAACAAACCAGCAGAAAGTGTTCAAGCATTGCATAATTTGCCAGAACTGGCTGAATTTGCAGAGACTCTGGTCCTAAGCAGCAAGGTTACTGCAGATTTCAGGTCAACCTTTGTTTGCAGACTAGCCCGGAGGAGTATAATGTATGTGCAAGACAGTTATAATGACATGTCTTGTCAGAGCCTTGGTTTTCTATTTTAGTTTTTACTTGATTGGCCTGATTTGTCTCACCACAAAACCCACATTACACCTGACTTGTGGTGAATCAGGTCCACTGTTTGCTTCCGATGGTTATCTTTGCATTGAAGCCACATTACAACCCCATGTGAAAGAGAAACATTTCTGAAGGGGGAGCAAAATGAAGTCCTCTGGTTCTTCCAGAAAAGTTGACGCCCCATGTGAAATAAAAATAACAGCAAAAAACCCCAGCAAAAGCCAGGCTGAGGCTGTGGGTGTATGTTCCTGTGTCCACCGCCGCTGGGAAAAAAAAGGTGGTCAGAGGCTGCTTGCTAACAGCACTGTGCAGGGAGCCAGGCCTGTTGATGCTAATTCTGTGTATAATTGGTTGCTCCAGAGGCCTGAGCCAAAAGTCACCAGCATCAGCAGTGAGGCTCTGACTATACGAAATTTTTCAGGGCAGAGGTAGAAGCAGAGAGAAAAAAAAAAAAAAAAAAAAAGTAAACGATTTCACCTTAAGCCTGATCAAAAGCGTCAATCTGTTCTCACAAGGTGTTTAGCCTCATATCTCTAACATCTCTTTTTTTCAATGAGAGCCCTTGAGTTTGTAGCCAACATCCCAGTAACAGCAAAATACATGGAAACCGTATCAAGTGTCCTAGCTTAAAGTGTGAGTGGTATTCATCTGCCTGTTACACATGCTGCGGCTTTATTGGAAAATGATTTCAGATAAAACCAGAATATACTATACAATAAATAATTCATGGCGGAAGCAGAGCCACATTTCTCTCTATATTGGCATTTCATCGTGCAGCTACTGAACCACAGCTTGTTTTTATACACAGCAGCAGACTCCATTTCCCAGCTAGAAACATTCAATCCCATCTGGTAGATTCATTCCCAGCTAGATAATACCCAACGTATCTATGTAACATACAAGCTACTGTCAAACAGCAGCGAGCCGTCTCCCCGAGACAGCTGTTTCACACAAGGGCCGCATTGTCTGGAGGAAGCACGGATCATTTTACGCGGAGAGCTGGGGGGACGAACCCTCTGTCAGCTGCCATGGCATCAAGAAAACCTCGCTCATCGCACGTTCTCGTTATTTTGTTATCTGGCCAAACACACACTGGGGATGTCAGGTTGAAAACAAAGGATGCATTCCCTGCTCTGGTTATATTTCATTAGGAAAACCAAAGCAAACACACCTCTTCTGCTCCTTCCCTCCCTCTCTTCAAAGCTTTTGTTTCTGGCGCTGCTGAGTGGGCAGAGCTGCCCTGGCCATATGCTTTTCCTTGGCACCAGGTAGAGCGGGGCGTGCTGCACTGCAGCAGAAAGCCCCGCGTAGCCTCTGTGGGAGGCAGCTGCCATGAGCTGGAGTGGCCAACGGCATCACACCAAAATCAATACCTCACCAATGACCACAACACTCCACTCAGGTGACCCCTTTCCTCATCCCATTTCCAGCGATCACAAGAAGTGCCAGTCAGAAAAATGAAGAGGAGGAATAATCCACAAGACACATGCTGTCTGTGCTATAAGGAAGCATTGGGATTCTCCAGCCTAACCACTCCTTTATCTTCCCTATAACTGACTTCTCCCACTGACTGCACAAAGAGCCCTTTAAAACTACCATATATCAAAGATGCGAAGACACAGAAAATTCTGTACACAGATATACACGTTCTGCATGTATGAGCCTTGTAAAATTCACTTTGTGTTCTTTTTCCAAGGTGAATAACTACTTTGGTGCACAAATATTATTAACAGTTCATAGAATCATAGAATCATAGAATGGTTTGGGTTGGAAGGGACCTTTAAAGATCATCTAGTTCCAACCCCCTGCCATGGGCAGGGACACCTTTCACTAGACCAGGTTGCTCAAAGCCCCGTCCAACCTGGCCTTGAACACTTCCAGGGACAGGGCAGCCACAGCTTCTCTGGGCAACACGTTCCAGGATCTTACCACCCTCATCGCAGGCAGTGTCTTCCTTATGTCCAGTCTAAGTTGTGGCAAAGAGAAAGCAAGTGGGTTTTGTGGCTTGGACTTACAAATATTGTGCATTTCCTGTTTGTTATGTGTTCACATTTCTTTTCAATTTAAAATCTCTTAGTTCATGGGGTTCATTTCTTGCATACTCACAAGAGAAAACCTTTGTCTTCTGATACATGTTCCAAGATATTTTTGAACGTATTGATGATGTAAATGAAAAATCTTGGCTTGTGTCAGCAATAGCGTGGCCAGCAGGGACAGGGAAGGGATCTGACCCCTGTACATGGCACTGGTGAGGCTGCACCTCGATTCCTGTGTTCAGTTTTGGGCCCCTCACTACAAAAAGGACATTGAATGACTCGAGCGTGTCCAGAGAAGGGCAACGAAGCTGGTGCAGGGTCTGGAGCACAGGTCGTACGAGGAGCAGCTGAGGGAACTGGGGGTGTTTAGTCTGGAGAGGAGGAGGCTGAGGGGAGACCTCATCGCCCTCTACAGCTACCTGAAAGGAGGTTGCAGAGAGCTGGGGATGAGTCTCTTTAACCAAGTAACAAGCGTCAGGACAAGAGGGAATGGCCTCAAACTGCATCAGGGAAGGTTTAGACTAGATATTAGGAAGCATTTCTTTCCAGAAGGGGTTGTTGGGCGTTGGAATGGGCTGCCCAGGGAGGTGGAGGAGTCCCCATCCCTGGAGGTGTTTAAGAGTAAGGTTGACATAGTGCTGAGAAATATGGTGTAGTTGGGAACTGTCAGTGCTAGGTTAAAGATTGGACTAGATGATCTTCAAGGTCATTTCCAACCTAGGTGATTCTGTGAAATATTCTAAAACTTGGGGAAGCTGGACCTGCTTTGAAGGCTAATCCTTCTATATTTTTCCCCCAGGAGAAATTGTTAGCCTATTGTATAACAGAAATTTTGTAGAAGTAGAAAACCTTAACATACCTTAATGTTAAGGTTATCTCATACTTTCCATTAGAAGTCAATTTCCAGTTGCTTACAATAGTGTCCAACTTTAACTATTTAGATAATACTTCTCTATGGTTATTTCTTTCATTGGGTTGAATGGAAAGTTCCAGCTGAAACAGCTTATGCATTTCTAAGAATTTTAAAAAATATTTTTTTTGCCAGTGTTAATTCCTTTCCTTCCATAAATCAAGACCTTGACATCTCAAAATAATTCTGGCATCTCCCTTCTTGAGAGGAAGGATTAGAAATTTGGAAGACCCAATCCTGGAGCTGGAGCAGTAGTCCTAGCTTTGGTCGGAACTAATTTTGTGGTTGGAAAAGTGTTATTTGTATATCATAGGAAAATATGCTTAGATGTGCCTAAATTATACAATACTGAACTCTCTATATGCAGCTGCTCCTTAGTGTTTGCTAGAAGATCCCTGCTAGAATTTGAAAAAGCATCATTCACAAGGAGCATGCTCCTAAATTCACAGGTTTACCTATGTCCAAAAGTTGATAGCTGTCAATAATACTGCTCCTTGTAATGGAAGTAAATGGAAAAAAATTATATTTTCACCAGAAGAAAAAGTTCTGGATGGGGAGGCATATGTTCAGCTCTTCTGTCCTAATTAGAGTTAATGAATAAGACGTGAGCTACGCACCCTTGTTACTAATGAAGGCTTACAAGACGTTCCCGTTACCATACAGGTAGGGTAATACTTCTGGCAGCAGTTACAACTGAGAGGTAGTTTGCACATGTGTGTTTTTTATCACAAAATATGGAGAGCTTGTTTTACTGGGAAGATCCAAAGTTGAGTAAGAACTGCAAGGGAGATCAAGGGAGGCTGGAGAGGGGAAGAGAGGGAGAACAACTTGCAAGCACAATTGAAATCTCTTTCAGTTGGGGGAAACACCTGAAGATTCTGATGCCAATCACCATCTAAAAAGGCAACTAAAATATGAGTTTAATGAAAAGGAACTAGAATCTTCAATTATTGTCCAAGGTTATGAGAAGCGATTTCAAATGGAAGAGTTAAGAAACATTAATACTACAAGACCCATAACCACGATCTCCTAATTATCCATTGAACTATGCAATCCCAAAAGCTAATACCTCTGAAGTTTCAGAAGTGCTGAGCATTTGCATTCCCTGTCAACTTTAATAAGGATTATTATATACGTACATAGAGTCCTTTTGAGAATCATGACCATAGCTTCATTAGCTAAATAAGAAAGGGCATGATACAGAATTCACAGGAGTAAATTTGACCTATATTAAATACTTTTTTGTATTTGCAATATTATTGTACATAGTTACTTACTGTCCTCAGGTAGGTTGTTTTCCCGTTCTTCTCTCTCCATCTGTTGGCACCAGCCTTCCATACGATCTCTCTCTGCCTGAAGTAGCTTCAGAAACCAGTGGCCATCTCGTGGGCACACTGACCTTTGAACAGCTTCCAGAGGATCTTCGGTGATAGAGTCAATCCAGGGGTCAGGAGGAGGTAAAATTGATGGATCAAAATCTGTATCAAAGTCATCATCCACTGCACATGCATGGTAATGGTTTCCTGACCCTTGTATGCTAACAGTAGAGGTGCTTGCATCTCGAGAAAATTGTCTTGATATTTGTCCAGAACATGTATTGTCCTCTTGAGGGTCGATTATTTCAAAGTTCTCATGGAAATCCAGGTCTGCTTGCACGGCTGTTGTTACACTATTAGATCGTGTAAACCTGCGAAAGCTTTGGAGAGCACAAACATAAGATGTTTAGCAAGCTTTTTCTAGCTAACTCAGTAAAAAATGACTTATTCGGATTCTGTCACTCCTCCTAAGACTGGCAGTCACAGCTCAAAGTGCTACACTCAGATGCTTTTTCTTGAAATGATTAGCATAAACTTATTTTTTAATTGCAAGCCAACAACCAAGTATCTATCTTTTTTCCATGCAAGCTCACTGTGTATTGAGGCAAGTACCTGTAATTGTTGTGTGGGTTAACAAAGACAGAGGCTAGTCCAAGAGACAGCTAATAGTGTCAGTAGTTTAGGATTTTAGGTTACCAATTAATCCAAACTTAAAGGGGCCCAATTTTAAGAAGTGGCTTATCTTTCAAAACTCACACTCCTTTGAAGTTACACATCTACTCACAAACCACATTTAAAAATCATACATGTGAGATCGATAAGATAGTAATACCAATGAGTCCACTACTATCTATGTAACATTATATGTTCCATTTATAAAGAAAGTATTTTTTATATAAATATAAAAATAAGTATTTTGTATTGCTTCTTCATAATTACTCTTCATAATTATGTACCTGCTAATACCATCTTTCACAATTTTAGCCCCCATTCCCAGTGTTCAGACATTTGATTTTTCACGTTCCACCTTCAGTTTCAAAATGCTGTTCTCTTTTTCACCAAAACTAGCATTCTCAGTTGCTGTCTATGTCACCCTCATTGTGATGGCTGCTACCCTGTAGGTAGCCTCCTTTCACCTTGCATAGCTTCTTTGTGTTGGAGCTTCTGAGGGCAGAGAGCAAACCCTGAGGGTAAAGGCAAAAGCAGGGGAAAGAGGAGGTTCAGGGCTTTAGGTTGGGGTGGGTTTTCTTTATGTGAACAGCACTCCAAATTCTGCAGTCCAAGGCAGCTGAGGTGAAGAGGCTGATAGAGAAGAAGCGGAGGGAAGTGTAAGGAGTAAGAGACACCTAATGCTGTTGCAGAGGGTGGTTGTGAGAGCAGATACAATAAGCAGTAAATTGTGGAGGGAATGAGTGGAAAATCTGCAGGCAAATAATTACAGTCAGAGTAGCTCTAGAAACTGATACACTGAGGAACACAGGAAAACAAGCAAAGCAGACATTTGTCTTTCCCTATGATGATAAAGAAGGTATAAAGTAATTAATGTAGATATTACTTAAATTAATAATATTTAGGCTTCAGAATTAACATAGTTTTGAACTAAATAGGGACATATTCCCACCCCTTCTTACTCATTCATAATGCCTTTGCACTCATGTAGCTCGTAGTTCGCTTCTAATTTCTTCACAATCTCACATTTACACTTGAAACTAGTGTTAGGACCCATATTCTGCTTGTTTTACCCATAGCAGTTCTATTTTTAGTTTGGGCTCAAGCAGGGATGAAAATGCTAAGGAGACAGTGGAGCTGGATGCTGGGCACCATTTCACTCCCTTTCATTTATATTCCACCTTCCACTGAAGAGCAATAACCAATTAGACAAGCTCAACTGACAGCAGAAGCATTGTTCATTGAGTGTATTTAGTGTGCAGTTAGGGAGGGAGAAGATAGAAGGATGCTGAGGGAGAATTTCATGTCCTATGTAGCTGATGCATCCATATACCTCAGGAGGAGTGCAGATTTGAAGGAGGACCGTACCAGTTCCTGCTGATAGAGGAAATTAGTGGCTGTTGATGTGGAGCTTTGAGAGGAGTAGAGCAAAGCAAAACAGGAGTTGAAAAGCATTCCCCGGTTTAAAAAAAAAGGCCAATTCCTCTGCAGAAGAAAGCTCAAATTAACTTCTCAGCCACACCAATCCCTGGAAAACTTTAATAATACATTTTAATGTAGCACCTGCCACTTGCAGTTCTTTTGAAACAAGTGTTGTTAAACGATGCAAAAGTCACAGTTATGCCACTGTAGTTTTACATGATACACACCAGCAAACTGAAAAATATGGAGTGAGTAGAACTCTTTAGCTCAGCTCGGTAGTAGTTATCCTTTGACATGAAGAGCAAAGCATTTTGTTATGGATTGATACATCAGAAAGAGTTAAAAGGGAGGACAAAGATCATTGGAGATATGGTATGGCTTCCACTGGGGGAAAGACATTTCTTGGTTTAGAAAACAGATGGCTGAGGGGGATATGAGAGACCTATGAAATCCTGACTAGGTGATGTTTCACCATTTCCCAGAGTGCAAGAACTGTGGGGAGGAAGGCAGCCAGTTGTAAGGCCTAGAGGTCTAAAGATTTACATCTAGTGAGAGGAAGTATTTCTTCACACAATGTGTAATTAAATTGCCACAGAATCCTGGGAAAACCAAAGGTAAAAATAGGTTCAAAGAGAACCTGATCAAACTCACAGGAGATAGGTCCAGGAAGAGCTATTACACAGATGTCGTATCTGGCTTAGGAAGTCCCTGAACAACAGACTGCTAAATTGGGAACGTCTACAGGGAGAAGTAGTGCTTCATACACACCCTTTATACTTTTCCTTTACACACACTCCTTTATACTTTCCTTAAGTATCTACTACTTGTCCCTGGCAGAGAAAAGCTGTTAGGCTGCTATTAGCGGTTAGAAAGATGTTAGCTTTAGGCTGACATTACAATGAAAATATTTTGGTCCAATCTATGTTACTTTAAAATAAAATTGCCTTAATTTGGCCACCAACCTGACAAATTCCTTATCTGCACTGGAGTGTATGCATGCATATATACACACACACACACACATACAAAAATCCAAAAATCATGTGTGCCCACACAGGCACATGCTCACACAGGATTTCTTTTCAGTCATTTAGTCAGGGTTCACCGAGAGCCAAGGCATTAGCACCCAGCGTACTCTTCCACACCTTCCATGGTACTGGAGAGAAAAGAAAATGCCTTAATTCAGGCTCATTCTTCTCCACACCCCTACCTCCACATCACAGCCACCTTCTGCTTTCCCCAGTGCTCTACACTCTGATATCCTTCTGTTTCAGATGACCATTTGTATTTTCAGTGTACACCCTGGCTTTTCAGTGTACACTAAATCCCAAATATGAAAACATCAAGGTCTGCTTGCCAAGAGGATGTACTGCTGGAGGCACTACATTTCAAAGGTTTCAGGAGTCTACTCTTACGGGGTTCAATATGAGCTAGTACCACCAAAACCAGACTCTGCTCAACAAATAAAATAGAATGACCTACTTTTTTTGCCTTTGTTTTATCTATATAATAGTATGCTACAGGCTTGCTCGACAGATTCTTGGCACTGGACTGTGTAACCTATCTGTCTTCAAAAGAAAAACAACTTGGCAATAGAATATAGCATCAGTTCAAAATTTAAAAAATACTCCCAAGGAAATGTATGTTGAATAACATGGAAATGCAGGAAGGCACCCACTATCTGCCTGCCTCCAGCACATCTAAATAAAATGCCTAATAGATGGTAATTTTAGTCTCTGACATAGCTTCCTCACTCACTTCCAGGATGTTTTACCATGTGTCCCACATGAGCCTTTTTTATTTTGCTCTCAGTTAAAACTCCATACCACAGGAGAGATGCTGAAGCTAATGCCTAAGTTTTCACTTCTTCTACACATACAAAACATTCACAGGTCTACCTAAAAAAAAGTTTTCAGAAATTGCTGGTAATCGTTAAAAACAGAGATTTGCTTCTTCCTCTGCTTTCAGGCTTGGCCCTTTTGTACATAGTTGTGCCCTGCAGGTACAAGGTGTAATAATTACAGCTTCAGAGAACTGCAGCAGATATCTGGCCTAAGGTGCAGAAAGCCATGAAACCTCAGACTGGATAAACCAGTATGGAGAACAAAAACACAACGTGTTTTGAACAGCAACAACGGGGTCACTTGTTACCATTCAACTCTCCCTTCTAAGTCTTCTTTTGCTTTCTTTTGAAAAACATGTTTACATTTCAACTCAGAGAACTGCTTTCTTTCATGAAAAAAAACAAAACCTCAGAAAAGACCTAGGTTTCAAACCAACTGATACATGGTGAGTCTCAGAGGCAATTACGTTACAGAATCACAGAATCGTCTAGGTTGGAAAAGAACTTGAAGATCATCTAGTCCAAACATTAACCTGACAGTTCCCAACTACACCATGTCCCTAAGCACTATGTCAACCCGACTCTTAAACACCTCCAGGGATGGGGACTCCTCCACCTCCCTGGGCAGCCCATTCCAACGCCCAACAACCCGTTCTGTAAAGAAGTGCTTCCTAATATCCAGTCTAAACCTTCCCTGGTGCAACTTGAAGCCATTACCTTTTCTCCTACCACTTGTTACCTGGTTAAAGAGACTCATCCCCAGCTCTCTGCAACCTCCTTTCAGGTAGCTGTAGAGGGCGATGAGGTCTCCCCTCAGTCTCCTCCAGACTAAACACCCCCAGTTCCCTCAGCCGCTCCTCCTACGACCTGTGCTCCAGACCCTGCACCAGCTTCGTTGCCCTTCTTTGGCCACGCTCAAGTAATTCAATGTCCTTTTTGTAGCGAGGGGCCCAAAACTGAACACAGGAATCGAGGTGCGGCCTCACCAGTGCCAAGTACAGGGGTAAGATCCCTTCCCTGTCCCTGCTGGCCATGCTATTAAATTCAGCCTGTCTCACTGTAGCCATTGGCTGTACTGTCTCAGTTGTGGGCTTCTCTTCAGGCAGCCCATGTCAGCAGAACAAAACTAACTGCAGAAGGAGTTAGCAGATATGGTACCTGAGCCTTAGCAGGGAAACTCTAATCCTTTATTACAATGTTAGAATAGACTACTTCGGTCAGAAGGGACCTACAACGATCTTTTAGTCCAACTTCCTGACTATTTCAGGGCTGACCAAAAGTTAAAGAATGTTGTTAAGGGCATCGCCCAAAAGCCTCTTAAACACTGACAGGCTTGGGCAATCGACCATCTCTCTAGGAAGCCTGTCCCAGTGTTTGACCACCTCCTTGATAAAGAAATGGTCCCTAAAGTCCAGTCTAAACATCCCCTGGCACAGCTTTGAACCATTCCCATGCATCCTGTCACTGGATACCCAGGGAGAAGAGACCAGCACCTCCCTCTCCCCTTCCTCTCCTCAGGAAGCTGCAGAGAGCAGTGAGGTCGCCCCTCAGCCTCCTTCTCTCTAAACTAGACAGGTCCAAAGTCCTCAGCTGCTCCTCACAGCACATGCTTCCAGCCCTTTCACCAGCTTTGTTGCCCTCCTCTGGATGCATTCAAAGACCTTCACATCCTTCTTAAATTGTGGGGCCCAGAACTGCACACAGTACTCCAGGTGAGGCCGCACCAACTCTGAATACAGCGGGATAATCACCTCTTCTGATCAGCTGGTTTTCGATGCACCCCAGGATGAGATTTGCCCCCTGGGCTGCCAGGGCACGCTCCTGATTCATATTGAGCCTGCTGCTGACCAGCACCCTCAGGTCCCTTTCTGCAGGGCTGCTCTCCAGGTGCTCTTCTCCCACTTTATACTTGTGCCTGGCTTTACTCCATCCTAGGTGCAGAATCCAGCATTTAGACTTGTTAAGTTTCATCCCATTAGTTGTTGCCCAGTGCTCCAACCTATCTAGATCCTTCTGCAAGGCCTCTTGTCCCTCAAGAGAGTCAACAGCACCTCCCAGTTTGGTATCATGGCAAACTTACTAATGGTGCACTCAGCTCCTGCACCCAGATCGCTGATAAATATACTGAGCAGAACTGGCTCTAGAACTGAACTCTGGAGAACATTGCTGGTGAGCAGTCCCCAGCCAGATGTAGCCCAAATCACCACAACCCTTTGAGCCCTCCCCTTCAGCCATGAACTCACTCATTCTGCAGTTGGACAACTTGTCCAGAATGATGCTGTGTGGGACAGTATGAAAAACCTTACTAAAATGAAAAAAACCTACATCCACCACCTTCCTTTCATCCACTTGGTGGGTGACCTTATCATAGAAGGATATCAAATTAGTTAAACAGGACTTTCCCATTGTGAACACATATTGACTGTGCCTGATGATTGCATTATTCTTTAAGTGCCTTTCAGTGATACACAGTGTAATCTTCTTCATAATTTTTCCAGGAACTAAGGCTAGACCAACAGGTCTGTAGTTCCCTAGGTCTTCCCTCACACCCTTCTTGTAAATTGGAGTAACACTGGCTAGATTCTCATCAGCAGGGACCTTCCCAGACTCCCAAGACCTTCGGTAGATGATCGAGAGGGGTCCTGCTGTAACATTCACTAGCTCCCTCAGTACACTGGGATGAATCTCATCAGGCCCCACTGACTTGTGAACATTCAGCTGATACCGCTGATCCCTCCTTTACGATTTCAGTGTTCAAACAAATGGATGCAAAGCAAGAAAACAATACTCCCGCTCCAACCCCAGTCCCCACAGCAGCTTGTCTTTGTCCATGGCCCAGAAGCCACAAGCCACAGTTGTCACCTGTGGTACCTGAAACCTCCTCCATGTCTTCCCTGGGATCCCTGAGGGAAAGCCAAACTCCCCTGGTGTGCTCAGCCTCCCCAGGGATGTCACACTCTGGACCACAATGCCCCGCAATGCCCTTGGGACACAGGCATGGAACTGTGTCTTCCATGGACACCACCACTTCGGTGGCTGTTTCGGTGTCTGCAGGTCCTGGGTCCGCTACTAATAAATGACAATGTCAGAAGTTCAAGTAATGGCACTGCTGCCGTGCTCTGCCCAGCTTCTCCCTCTCTCGCTGCTCACTGCGGTAGTACTGCAATGCTGATCCCAGGCTGTGCTTGAAGAAGGGAGCCTGTTGCACTGAGAGGTTTCGGCCCTACCCAAGACTATTGGCGGGGGCCCAGCTCCTTGGCAGTGGGTCACCCCCCCAGCAGAAAGCAGCCAGGAAGGGGCAAAGAAAACAGGTATGCTGCGGCAGGAAGCCGAGGCCTTAGCACAGTTCTCCACTACCATGTCCCCACTGTCCCCTGCAGACCTGCTGTTCTAAGATGGCCCTTCTGCTCCCCCGGCATGGCAGTGGCAGAGCCCACAGACTTGGGAACCGGCACCTGCAGTGCTCAGCCTGCCACTGCTGCAGCAAGTCCATGCCTGCTTCACATGCACACTGAGCAGGGGCTGCTCATGCCTGGGAGCGCTGAGCTGCTGCACAGCCCACCCCTGGGCTGTTCTCCCCTCTATCCATCCTGTCTGTACGTGGTATGGTTCCCAGCGACTGAGAGGGTGGGCAGCCATCCAGCCCTATCACCCCGGCAGGACACTCTTCCTTTGCTGGGTATCAGAGAGCCTTGAAGTTAAAGATGTAAAGGAGTGTGGGGAAACTAGGGAGGATTCTGGGGAAAAGAAAGGTCCCCATGTGGGGACAGCACTTGGCCGCTTTACACACAGAAAACCTGTAACCACTTTTTTTTTTTTTCCTCTTTTAACCATTTACTGACCTTTGCATTGCAGAGCAGAGGGTGCTGGCTGGAGCACTCAGCCTCCCTCCAGAGCCAGGGCTCAGAGACAGAGGATACTGCCAACCAGTGAAGTCTGATCAGAAATCTCTGGCAAATTCTGCAAATGCCAGGCTTGGGGCAGCCCACCAGCAGGCTGAGGACCACCAGGGCTGTAAGGGTTTGCTATGATCACAGGCAGCTGTGGCTTCGGAAGGAAACTGGCCATGTCAGAGTCAGTGGCTGCTTTGCCTTCTGCTGACGAAGGAGGCAGTTCCTTCCCCAAGCACACATGGAGTGGTGGAGCTGGGGAGAGTGGACCCCACCAGAGTGGGACTGGGCAGGGGCAGAGCACCCTCAGTCCCTGGCACCCTGCTCTTCCCAGGCAGGGCCTCTTTCAGGCCAGACACCCCCAGCCAAAGGGCCCCATGGTCAGGTGTGTGCTTGGGCCTCCATCACAGTGGTCTCCTGATGTCACATGCCACCTCCTCACTGCACATTGTGAGGAGCAAGAGCTCCACAAAATGGCAGCCCTGCCCCTGGCCACCACTTGCCAAGCTGCTCGCACCTGCAGCACCAGCAACTGGAGCAGGACAGGAGCAGTGAAGCCTCAGACAGTGATTTCCAGCTTCTGGGAGCTTCAACCCAACGCCCAACAAAGCTGCCAAATGCAGTTGAAGGGTAACTCCAAGATCGGCCAAACCAAAGGGGACATCTGAGAACTCTGGCTGGTGACCCAAACCCCAGAACTCTGGCTGGTGTGTGGAGGATGGCACAGGGCCAATGGACATCGATCCACTGGAAGATCAGGAGGAGCCCAAGGAGGTCGATCCAATTCCAGCAGGCCTAGCCAGGTACTGCAACACTGATCTCAGGCTGTGCCTGAAGAAGGGAGTTTGTCATGCTGACAGGGTCTGGCCCCACCCAAGACTCTATCAGCATGGGCCCAGCTCCTTGCAGTGGTCAGGTATGCTGCAGGCAGGAATCTAAGGCCTTAGTGCTCCTGGCCTCTGCATGTCTCTCAGCCATCAATCAATCAATCAATCAGTGAATCTTCATTCATCAATCTCCTGTAACATGGTGGCTCTTCAAGCGTTGCTTGGGCTCTTCCTCCCTGTCCTGCACTGCCCCGCTGCCCCTCATATTCACAGGGTATGTACCCTGCCCTTTTCAGTGTGTGAGGAGCACAGCAGCGCAGGGAGGAGGTCACGCTACAGAGACCATCCTCAGCAAATACACACCCTGTGATGGGCATGTCTCTCACCAGCAGAGTTTGCAGAAGACAGAGGATCAAAGTATTCCTGGGATCTCCCATCCTCAAATAAATCTGTTCCAACCTTTGCCTTGTGACGCTTTCTGGACAGCACTGGGGGGAACAGCTGGAATAAGATGGGGCAACGCTTTGTTGAGGCCTAGCACACAAGGCCAGGTCAGGGCCCTTAGCTTTAAACAGGGAACATTATTAGGCCTTGCTTTTCAAACTGCCTCTCTCTTCTTCTGAATACCAGCTCAGTCACTCACTGCCAGGGTAGAATCACAGAATAGTTGGAAGGGTTGGAAGGGACCTTTAAAGGTCATTTAGTCCAATCCCCCTGCAATAAGCAGGGACTTCTTCAACTAGATCAGGTTGCTGAGAATCCTGTCCAACCTAATCTTCAATGTTTTCAGGGATGGGGCATCTATCATGTTCAGAATTTCTCAGTGGAATGGCTTTCACTGTGGAGAATGCAGATAGACAGAAAATGCTGCAGACAAAAGCCAAGGAAATATCAGTCCAAGCTCAGCTTAGCCAAAATACAGATTTGAAGGTCCTGTCCTAAAGACTGGAGAGTTGAGAAACTGAGACTGAGAAGAGTTGAGAAACTGAGACTGAGAAGAGTTGAGAGAGTGTAGGACTGGCCTGTTGTGCAGGGCAGACTCTAAAACCTGAGTATTTTTTGTCAGGACAGTAAGTGACCAAAGCCAGAAACCTACAGGAAAAAAAGAGAAGAATACGGCTGTATATAATAACAAAAGACAAAGATGGGGTTTTTTTCCTTGAAGAGAAAGAAGAGGGTTTTTTTGGTGTGGGGTTTTTTTTTGGTTTGTTTTTTGTTTTTAATGCTACCCCACTACCATTTCAAATAATTTCATTTTATACCACACCAAGAGGTGGGGGCACCTTCCCTGGCCCCACAGAAGCCAAAGAAAATAGAGAAGGACCGTCTGTCTATGGTCTTAGTCCCCCGTGGCAGTATTCTTACTTCAGAAACTGTCATTCTTTTAGCATTCATAAATTCTCGTGATGGCAAACCAAGTACAATTACCAGCTGATGGTATGATTAGAGCAATGAGCAAGACAATTTCGGGGGTGAGGATGTAATGGAAGGAGATCTTGGGGCAGACAAGGTAAAATTCAGAGAGACTAAAAGTGATTACAGAGCTATGGGACTGAGAGCTCCTTGTTCAATAAGGATGTGTGCTAATTGGCCTGGCACGATATGACTTTTTCTTTTCTGGTTCAGTAGAACTGGTTGACTTTCAACAACTCAATTATCTTGTGTAAGTGAGGAATGGAAGGTGGTCCTCTGAGGTCAAGAAGTCACAGGTAGAGAGAAAGGACAAACAGAAATTGACAGAAATGGAAGTGCCCTGAGATTGCCCTGATCAGCTTCATTAGATACACATTTCAAAATAGCCCTGGAAGGGGTGGCTCATGTGAGGAAAGGGGAGGAACATTTTGGTTGGGGTTTTGTTAGCATCATGGAAATCAGGTGAGAGATAAGAGAGTAACAGTAGGAAGATCATGAGGTTGAAAAAAAAGCGTACGAGTTTTTTTTCCATGAGAAAGACTGGACAGAGTTACTCAATAAATTCTAGAAATTGTGGAGTTGCACTTAGGGAATGGGTATGAAGAAGATTATTGAGAGCAAGCAGCATAAAAAAACGGAGAAAAAGATGAATAGCGGTGATGGATCCAGTTGTAATACGGTCAGGTAGCAGTAGGCACATTTATCCATTGAGCAGTACAAGCGGAGGAGGACTCAGAGTCATTTGTCTTGGCAGGAAGCCCAGGTTACAGAGAGTGAAGGGCTAATGAAAGGTCTGAGTCGACATGGAAGATGGAAGAGAGAGAGCTCTCTTCCGAAGATGCTCTGTTTTCGAGCTACTTAGATCAAGAAATGGAGGCAAAATCTTTTGCTTGCTTGGTTCAAGTACAGAAGCAGGAATATTTAAAAGGACGTGAGGAGGTAAGATTCCATAGTGTGAGAATGACAATCATGAGGAGAGGGAAAGGGGGAGGAAAGAGCAGGAAGCAAAGAAGAAGAGTGAAACAAATTTTGTACAGTAGGCTTTTAGTGCATTAGGCAAAGAGCTTTCTTGTTTTGTAACAGTGCGCTTAATAGCCTAGACTGGCAAGGAAACGTTATCAATTTGCTATATTCGCTTTGCTGTGTAATTCTTATTTTATATTTATGTAATATTTCTGAAGCCTGGAAGATTTTAAAAAACATTCATTTGTCAAAGATTCGACTCAAAAGGGCTTTTCTGAGGCTCTGCAGATGTTAAGGGGCAGGGAAGAATGCACTGTATTTACAATTCTATTCCTGTAACAGATAATCAATACATTGTGCTCTACTGTGTTAAAAAAAAAAAAAAGAATATGAATGCCAAACTGTGATGATAAGCCCTTTGTGTCTTGAGTGCACTCATTTTCTAAGGATTAGGGGCTGTCCTTTATCAGCTAGTTCACTTCTGAAAGTCCATGATAGATTGCTGCTTGCCCATCTGCTCCAAACAGCAGCAACCTCAACTTTATCAGCAAGGAAACCTCTAAACACAGCTGTCAGTAGGTAATGCAGAAATACTGCTTTCTCAGGGCAAACCCTCACAGGCAAACCTTACCTTTTTCTCTGGAGCAATAAAAACTGCAATAGAAAGAGGACTTTGGAAGTAAGGTATTTACAAACAGCCTTTTTTTTTTTTTTTTTTTTTTTTTGAGGGAAGGGGGAGGGTTGGGCTTTTGGGGTAGTTATTTCCTTTGTGCTCAGGCTGAAGGGAAATGGTCCTTCAGCACCTATTCTAATGTGCTCATTTATCTAGTGCTGGAAGAGTTGTGGGTAAATGGGGCTAAGGTCTAACACATAAAGAAATGTCTGCCAGCAAGAGATGTTTTAGCAGGTTAATGAGGAACTTCGTAACAGCCTAGCAGGGTCATTGCAAAATCACATTTCTTTTTGCTGAAATCACTTTAGCCTTTTAAAACCACAGGAGAATACTCTGCTACTTCACGAGGAGATTTTGTTGAATTGAAAATGGTGTAGATAACGTGTTATTTTTGAGTATTTTTAGCAGACGTAGGAAAAAAATCAGTGCGAAAACAGACATCTCCTCTACTCGCTCCTGCAGTCGGCGGGCCAGAGGGCAGAGGGCCCTAATTTTGTCAGCTCAGATTTGCAGCACCCAGGTTCTCCCTGGAGAGATTGCCAGGGCGACTCTTCCCTCACCGACAAGGGATGCTGCCGCGAGGCTTCTCCTACGATACGGTACAGTGAGTTATCTACAAAATGGCTTCAGGATCCAAAAGTTTCGCTGTGCCCAAAGCGAAAAACGAAGCAAGCCTGGGGTGGGGGCTTGCAGCCGCCGCAGCAGCACTGGGCAGGCGTGCGTGCTCAGAGGCGAGGGGAGGGTCCCGCTTTTCTGCAGCCACCCAGTCCAGGTTGGGGCAGGAATGAAGATTTGCTGTTGTGGGCAGCCCTCAGAAACTTCATGTTTCTGGAAAGTACTATGCACAGTTATGCTGCCCTGCAACGCAACTGCAATTTGTCATAAAAAAGAAACATAACCCTTAAAGACAACAACTATTCTAGATTTTTTTTTCATTTTTATCGGGGCATATTTTTTTACTAATTAAGGTTAGACTTCATATTTGAGAGAGCCAAGTTTTACAGGCTTGCTTTTTAATCAATTTTTTTTTTTTTTTTTTCAAGGGAGCAGTTGTAATGGAGAGATGTCTGGGTGAGATACCTGAGCAAAAGCAATCAGTTTGGCTCTGCCACTCCACTGCTCCACGTGGATGAAATTACTCTACTGAAAAACAAGGTAAACTTCCCCATCCATGCTGCTGCAGCCATCCCGAGACTAATACTTCAGCTGCATCACCTTCTGCTCTGTAGGTAGATTTGCTGGGTAAAAAGAGCTTATTAAAAGTCTATTGACTTTAAAAATATGTGGCACTTTTTGTCCAGTTCTCCCACTGGTGCTGAAAAATCCCCTCAGAGAAATAAGAGCTACAGCATTCATAAGACTCCGCTTTTCAGTTGGATGATCTAACAATTCATCCAGGAAGCGGGTTTATATGGTCATGTGTGCAGGAACTGGGGCTCTTAAAAATTAGTTGCGGCATAGTTATTTACTTCAGAAAAAAAGTATTAACTCACCACTTCTCCTCCTCTACTTGAACTCCTATGGACTGGAACTTACTGGTTGCTTTATTTTCACTTGATTTGGTGGATTCTTCAGCACCATCAACCTTAAAAAAAAAAAAAAAAAAGTAACCAGCTAATTAGAATGTAATTTTAGCAGAGATATCACCCAGCTACTTAAAATTGCTATGAATGATAACTACTGTTTGCACATAGAACTTGTACCGTAAGTATCTTCAACTAGTCAGTTTATCTGTGATGTGCCCATTTTTGATGTTATTAGTGAATATTCATAATTCTCGTTAATCTGTAAAGCATTTCTGTTAAGACAACGTTTGGCCTGCAAAATGCAGATGGAGTTTAGTATTTTCTGGAGGCTGGATGCTCACATTTGCCAGAGCAAATCTCTGAGCAGCTGTAACTTCATTTACCACCCTCCACCATTTGTTTGATTTTTACCTGTTACTCTGTATGTGCATGCATGTGTGAACTCATGACAAAATTATGTGTTTGTTTTGTTTAAATGTTAGTGCGATGATTCAGAGCACTGTGCAGATAAGATTTAAAGAAAGCAGATGCAGCTCTTCGATACATTTTCTTTACTGCTTCTTCATGCAAACAGTTGGTCCACAGGAGCACAGGCAGGAACTTTATACCACCTCTCCATCTCCAGAAGGAGATTTATACCAACAGTATAAAGTTAAAATTTAACCACAGATGTATCTTTGAGTAAAATCACAAACTTCTGGGTCCAGTTAGTGTAGTTAATTCCCAGTGCTATATATGACATTGTCAGTTTTACAAGAAAAAAAAATTTCCAGCACACAGAATTTTTGGAGCACAAGCAGTGTTACGAAGTGACCTGTGGATCCACTCTGACTCCAGGGGTACAAAATTTCCAGCTGTTAGTGTCTGTTCCACCAGTAAATAAGCTTGTTGTTGAAAGCCAACTGAAGAGCCTGTGCTGATAAAAGGAAATGATCACCTGCAGGAAAAGTGCTCAAGGAGGGTTGAGAGTTACAGAGCTGTTCAGTGAAGTGAGGTGATACTGAGGCTTTTGGGAAGATAACTGCACCTTAAATCCCATAACTGACCGAGAGAAGCAGCCTTTTGATACAGAGTTTTTCTTTGCTTTACTTTGCTTGTTTGCTTAAACAGATTTACATCAAAGGATTGCACTGTCCTAAGAGTGACTGAGGGGTGCAGAGGACATGCATGGAGGTTCATCACAAGTGCACATTAGGTTTATTTGTTAGAGGAGGGAGCAAGCCAATGCAGTTTGCCTTGCCATACAGAGATGGGCCAAACTTTAATTAAGGTGTATACCTGGTCTGAGTTCAGCCTAAACCTAAACTAGGCTCCCTTTGCAGTCAGTGGAGAGAGACTGACTTGATACTGCCAGTCAGAGGGCTGACAGCCTACCTGCCTATTTTAGGGCAGTTGTTTCTAAAAGAAGTAATTTCTGACAGCAACAGCTACTTTATGGTATTTCCACTCCCACGCTACCCCTTCAGCTGTACCAGCATGACTGCCTGTGCAATGATGCTGCAAAATGGACCAGACAGCGGACTAGCAAAGTAGTTTTCTTTTACTTGTGAAGCCTGTCTGACTCTAAAAATCTCATTGATGGGCACAACTGGGAGGGTGGCATGGTGCAGGGGCAGGAATCTTGTAAGGCTGTATCATTGCTGAAGGTTTCGCTTGATGTAATCCCAGTTTGAGGCATCTCCATTGGTTTGTACACAAAAGCTACCCTGGCAACCCCTCACGTACCATCCCCAGGCAGCTTTCACATACGATTATGTTGGTCATCTGTAAATTTCAAAGTTTTAGAGGGAGATTGTCAAAGGCTTGAACAGCATTTGGGGCTCTATTTTCCTCAGGTCTCAGGAAACTGAGGCCCCTATACCTCTGAAAAGCAGCATTTGTTACTTGCAGCAACACAACCTTAAGAAGAGGCTTCAGGGAGATGGTGTCTGAAGACTGTGGTTCACATTACTGTTGTTTATTTTGGCTTCTGCAAATGTGGAAATTGCTTCTTTGTGCCCATTATTTTGCAGGTTTTTTGCTTGCTAAGGAGTTTTTTGTTCAGTGGGAATGAGGGATTATAACAATGAAATGGCACTTGAGGCTTGGCTGGGAATAGGAATAAGTAACAGAAGAGATTTCCTCTATTCCTCTCCCACCTGGATCTTGCTCCTTTAACACTGAACATCAGCCCTTCTTCCAGAATATACCCAAAACAAATAGCTGTGAATCAGAAAAAGGCTACAAGAAGGACAGTGGACTGAATCCGGAGGCAATAGTAGTTACTGCCCTTCCAAGAAGAACTAAGAGGAAAGTCACAGCTTCTCCAGCAGTTGCCCCTGGGATGCCATACTTCTACACAGTGCCTCTCATCTCATCAAGCTGATGCAGAGATTTCACGGTAAATTCTTAGGCTCTGCTAATCAGATAAGCCTGTCCAGGCACAGTGCTGTTCTTACAACCTCCATCTGCAAGAAAAAAAATATCATGTCTTCTTGTGAAGGGTGATAAGCTGTGGATTGCTATTCTATTTGCTTGGAATTCATCTCCCATCAAAACGTGTGTTAATTCTCAGTTGATTGTAAATTCAAGTACTTTGTTGGAAAAGCTAATCCTGCAAGCAGATAGCTGGACTCCTATACACGTTCTCTTTTTTTGGCGGGGGGAGTATGGGAAAGATTAATTAAGAAAGCAGGTTACATTGGTCTAGTTTATTTGCTCTTCTGCTTTCTGTAAATAGGAGTGAACTTTGGCAGGGTTAGTTTTCTTGGTTTATTCCACTAGGAGTAACAAAATCTAATTTTCTTTAACAAGGGCAAATCAGAAGGAACTTACCCTCTGCTCTTGAGGCTGAGATAGGAACAATGCTGCCTCATTCAAGCGGCTACCAGTCATTATGAAATGCATGAATAAGCAGTGACAATTAATTCAGTGAGGCTGGACGAAAATATTTTTTGGGTGATAGTGTAATGTAAATCATTGTTTTACACATTCCCTTTCAGTGATTTAATTCATGCCTTTCTGACCCCTGCTGTGTTATGATTCATAGATTAGTGCTCATGTGTGTAATTTAACAGAGCTGAATAACAAGGAGCAAGGAGACTTAAACAAATCCTTGCATCTGATGGTTTTACGATAAATTAGGAAAACATCATTAGTACCATGCAGAATGGATATGCTGCTGTGATTTCTACAGAGGTAACTGTCAGGAAAAGAAGAAAAAATACACAAAACATTGCATAAAGAGCAGTAAAACAGGTGTAGAAATCTAAAACAATGGCAGGCATGTAATCCATGTCCTGTACTGTACCTGTATTCCAATAGATAAGCATCTGTTTTTCTTGAAGTGGTCCTTCTTTCTATCTTCTACTGCAACGGTGGCAATGGTTGTGGTGGTGGTGACGGTGGCAGTATTGTTCCCTACATGTTGACTTGCAGGGCCATGGATCTGCGCATTGGCAGCTTCAATAGCAGCTGTTAGTGCTTTCATACTGTCCAAGCTCTCTGTGGAGTTGCTAAGTCCAGACTGACTGATGATATCTCCCCTCTGTCCATGCCCATCCATATATGCATCTTGGGCAGACTCTGTGCTGCTCTGGGCTGTGATGGAAATAAATGGTTTGGTGGTGGTTCTTGGTGGGACTGGTGGTGGTGTCTTCTTATAGGTGGTAATGCAGGATGACACTGCAAGAAACATATGATAGTTCTTAATTTATTGATGCTGCAGGAAAATGAATTCAAATAAGATCTCAAAGTATCCGTGAGCGTGGACAGAGTAGACATAAGGAGGACACTGTTAGCCAGAGAGCCCCTAGAAGTTACAGTGCAAGTGCCATGGAAATACCTCACTTACCAGTGTTCTCCGTTCCTACTAATGTGTGTGGCAGACTTGCCAGTAGAGGGAAAGTAATTATCTATTTGTCAAGTTCCTCCTTAGTCTTTTTAGGGCTGTTTTTTCCAGTATATTTTCTACTAACTGTTCTACTCCCATGCAAAAAAAGTCCTTCCACCAAAACATTTGTTCTGCTCATGGCTTCCAAACAAGATTCACAAGGATGATGAATCTCCAACCACTTATCCTAGCTAAACCATACTTCATGTGGTTTTACTGTAGTTGTTTTCTGTCTCTCTACCCTGTTCTACTGCATTTACCAAGCTTATTTAGAATTCTAAACTAGTTTTCTTCGGAACAGAGAGAGATCCCCAAACCATCCTAGACCAAAGTCTGTTAACACTCACCATGCTTGGACTTGTGTATTTCTTGCTATAAAACGTCTCACTTGTTGCACAGACTTCTCAAATACTTTGAAATGCTTTGTAAACTGCTGAGGACATATTTAAAACAACATTTTGCCACACCTAAATTTCTCATAATAAATGTAACATCAGTTCTGGAAAAAAAATCCTTGATTTTGCACACAGAGTTTTGGTGTAATGAAGTCACTGGCTAATCATGTCAGTCAGTGGGACTACTTAAAGTGTAAGTATAAATGTTTGCAACAACAGATACTTCAATAACAGTTTATGAGGACTCATCTTTACATATTTTGAAGGCCACGCTCTCTTTGCTGCTCTAGCTTGAGGTTCCAAGGTTAAAAACTATTGGCCAGTGTATACAGAATAATATGCAGAAAGCACTATGTGGAGGTAAGAACATCTTCCTTTAAGGGATAGTTGGCAGCTCTGCATTACTGAAGTCCTGGAATGCTTTCAAATGAGGAAAGAAAGTCCATTAAGAACAAAACCCAATCATAATATGCTCTATTTTTTAAGAAAACAAATGCAGGCATGAACCTGTGCAAAGTTCAGACACAAACATGTTAACATAAGTTCTTATTAACAGTAATCATATGGCAAGGAATGATTCATCAGATCATTTTAACTGGCAGACATCTATGCCACCCACATAAAAGGTAACTACTACAGCTGTTCTGCTCTCTGTTTGCACTGTACGTGCTTGTCGAGCCAGAAGCCATTATGGTATTAATTTGACTAGCTCAGATCCATATGTCTCATATCTCCTGATAGCTGTAGGAATAGTTATAGCCGTAAAAGGTGTTCCCAGGGCATGAAATCACACAGGATTTTATTTTAAGGACTCTAGTATAAAGTTTCTGATAACATGTCTAAACGCATGTTAACACGTTGAATGCTAATGGAAAAAGAGTGTTTCGCTAAGGTAGTGAAGGTTTTGAAACTATGATTCACTTCTGAAGATTCAAACAGAAACCACAGCATCCTTGAGAGAAGAGGTGGCTAAAAATGAACTTGTCAAATTTTAACTCTTGGGAAGTCAACAGTTGATAGGGGTTAAAGGTGTTTTTTAACGTGCTTATGACAAGACAAACATCTGGAACTAACAGAAAGGATGACTGTTTTACAAAGGGGATTGTGAGTTTTTTTGCTGTTCTTCCCTGTTTTTGATGCTGCAAAAAAAGCATTTGTTGTGAGTGCATGTTCAGGTAAATCAGGGGCTGTTTGCTGCAGCACAAACATGTACTCTGGGACTTATGGAGAATTGTGGAGGCTGCTGCTTGCATGATGATATTCCAGAAACCACACAGGTCGTTCATGATCTGGAGAATGTTCTCTTTGTGGTGAAAATGCAAACTAAAATTCACGACTGAAGAATTCAAAGCACATATACATGTGTATATCCAGGGAACGCTTTGGGAAGCTGGTGCTAGACTTGTCTAATAGAGGTTTGTGTGCAATGCTACTTTGCAATTCAGCAAAGTATAAATTGCCCCATTTAAAATATGCCAGGCAGGGACATTGTGGAACTCCTGGGGAGATGCCAGCACCTTCAGGACATCCCAGCATGGCACATAAGTACACATAGCAGATAGGGAAATTATAATGAAACACACTTGAGCAGTGCTCTTAGGTAGGAGAGCTTAAAAAATAAAAAGCAAGCCTTAAGAAGACTGGTCCTCATGTCACTGGTCATCCCTCACAAGAAAGAGAGTCAATAGCAACTGTCTGTCGACAGCCACCGGGCACTCTGGACACAGCAGTACAAATACAGAAACGCCTGATTAAGATGTCTTTCATTCGGTTGGTAAATGTACTCAATGAGGAGTCTAATCCACACTGCAATGAAAGATGTTTGCACTCAGCTAATTAAATCTGAAGTTATTCTTAAGAGGGGGAGAGAATTGACAAGTCATAGGGTGAAATTGTAAAGAGAAACAGCAAACGTTCTTTTAGCAAGTCAAAACAAATCCTTGGTTTCCTGGAGTCATGCAGCACACACTGTACAGCTCTGGAGAAGCAGAGTGTGCAAGTCATAAAAGAACCCCAGGCACTTCATTACTGGAAATGATGTAAGCTCCTGCCGCTCCTCTGCAGAAACGACAACAAAACAATGCTCGGGCCACTGCCACCGTCAGAGTCAGCTGCGCTTGAAATGTTGTAGCTGGCTGAGCCCTCCAAACGGCTAAAGCACAACAACAAAAGGGATTCGGTGCATCAGTTCCTCTCTGGGTGCTTTCAAGAACCTGGCAACTTGTGACATGGCAACCTGAAGGATCTGTAGGCTGTTCAAGTGGCTGCAGTATTTTAAATGCTAAGCTGCTTGAAAAACAAAACGACTACTCCTCAAGAAAAATTACAAAACCTGGGTGCTCTCCTTGTGCAGCCAAGAGACCCTGAGCATTCAGTCGGTGTGGAAAGAGCACATCACATTGCTTTCTGTCCCTGCGGGCAAAGGAGAAGCTTATCCATCCAGCTCTTCTGCAGCAGAGATGGACTGCCCGGCAGGAGGATTCTGAGGGAAAAGAGTACAGGATCACAGGACACGTGAAAAAGATGGAGAAACCCTCACTTTACACACAGGGAACTTTCAAGGGATTTTGCAGATGAAAGTTTAATTCACATCAGGAAGTGAATATAAAGGGCTCTATAAATTCCCTGATAAATATGGTCTTGGACATGGATCAAGGAGCAAAGTTCTGTACGGAAACTGATCTGACTGGAGAGTCAAGTCAAAGTAGTCTCGTTTTTCATGAAAATTGTTTAGACATGGAGTTAATCATAAATGGCTTTTTCTGAATAGCAAACATGTATATGAACCCCCAGTTTGTCACAATACAGACTAGCTTTTCATATTATTTTTCAGAGTACACATGCTGCTGGAGCAGGTATACATTCCTCTCCTAGGGCATATGCAAAGTTTAATCCAGAAACTAGTTAAGTCATGCGCAAGAATCCTCTGACTCCCAAAGCAACTTGAATAAGGCCGACTGTTTCCAGCTGTATCAATCTACCAAGTAATGCTCACCTTTTCCTTTTGTTCTTTATCCTATTTCTGTGGCCTGCCTTCGGGTTAGAGTTTAAACCCAAATACCTAGAGAAAAAGCACTTTCTCCAGATTTAAAAAAAAAAAAAAAAAAAAAGTCATGGCGTTTGTCCTCCTAGCCAGTATTTCCAAACAACTAGCTCATGGGACAGGAATTTGGAACAGGGAGTGTCAACCACCCAGTTCAGAAGGAAGTCTAATGATAAAAAAAATAATCCCAGATTGCATAATAATAAAGGCTTGAATTTGAATGTTTCATTGTAAGAGTACTTTAGTTGTTTAAACTTGCTCACTAGGGAGATGAGCCCTCAGGAACAAACATCAGCATGCAAACACAAATTTTTAGCTCTGTGAATGGGTGCTCAGGAGAACCCCAAGGCAGATTAATATTTGTGAAGAAATCAAATTCATGCAGTACTTTGAACAGTTCAAGTGATGAGATATGTAAGCAATATCTTTCTAATTTGGTAGTCTCATATAAACTTGGTTAACAAATACAAGAATAAATGAAAGTGCAAATTTAAGTTAATTAACATAATAGTGTTTCTCTTGAGAGAAGGTACTAATTCCACAGTTTGAAAGGAGCCGCAAAGGACACAACTTGTGCACAACTAAGTATTAAGGTACAAGGCAGGAATTCTTCCACCTTGCACAGATGGATGTCAGTCTTCTGATTTACTCTCTGTTAAACAGGTGTGTTAACAGCAGTGCCCTTGCATCTCGCACAACTGCAACACAAACCAGGCTGTAGGCACATCCAAGCAGACCTGAGCCTTACAACTGCAGCCTCCGAGCTTCCCACACAGAGGTGCAGTGCTTGATTTGTTATGTTGAATGTTAGACTCTATTTATAGAGTTGTTATTCTCCTTACCATGCAGTTACTTACTTTGTTGAGGTTTGGGGGGAATGCTTAGAAATAGGGTTTCAGATCATGTATTGTTATTTTTACATGCAAACAATTGGTATGAGAAGAGAGCATGCATTTTATTAATAAAAACCTTTTCATATAGCAGGTGGCTTCTGAGGATGTAGAGATTTACTGTTACAAAACTGAAATAAAGATTTTTTTTTAAGAAGTTCTAAACTGCCCAAGGGAATAATACCAGAGTGAGCTATGGATGTCATTATCCCAAATGAGAACTACTGAAATCTGTGTACCACACCATCAGGAGTTCTGCCAAGATCACGCTTTTTCCAAACCCCTCCACCCCCACCAGGCCACGTATCTTATCCGACAAAACCATAAGCTACGCTGGGTTAGGAAACAGGCATAACTGATAACTAAAATCCTGCAGAAATTATACAAAGTATCTAAACTATCTTTACTGCACACAATAGCACCACAGATTTAATATCCTGTGTACACTGAGGTCTAAAAGCTGGTGCTGGTGATCTTTTCATAAGTCTGGACATTTTTCTTTGCAAGTGGGGTGCCTCCAGCTTCCCAGCTGCATACAGTAAAGGACCTCCTGAAACCTAGGAGAGAGGTGAGACTAAATATGGCTTATCCTGCATCTCAGATGAATCGAGTGAGAAAATCTGCATGTTCATAGTCAGTGGATGCAAGGTGAGTATTTGTCCAGCAGATTCTTTTTTTTTCTTTTAATGTCTGCCACTGGAAGCTGTTGATGCCTGTCAGAAGTTTTAATTGCTATCCCAGGGAAGTAGCATTAGCGTACAGACAGGTGAGACAGCCAAAAGTGTCTGCTAAACGCAGTTTATGTATGACTGCGATATCGCCACAAATTATGGATGCACAGACAAAATTCAGTGCATGTAGGCTTTCTGTGAGACCCACTTCACTTCTTGTACTATATAGCCACAGCTGAACTTCTCTATACATAAAAATTACCGGTACATTAACAGCATGCAACTTAAGCAATTCAGCTCATTTGGCCTCAAAGTCAAGAAGTCTGTAAACCACTGAATCTCTGGAAAAAAGATTTCATGTAAACTGAAAGTCATTACACAAAGTGGATCATTGCTATGATAGTTTATAATACTTTACTCCTAAAACCCATGATCTTCACTGGTGTCAAGCAATTAGGACTTGGCCTTATCTCTTCTGAAGACAGAGATAAAATAGGTAAGAATACAACCACGTGCATCCCTAGGTTTAATTTAAGTTAATGTATATAAACTGCCTTGCCTTTTTACCTGGAGTGAGCAGTTGAAGGGGACAGCTGTAGCGTTTGCTTCTGCCATTTGCTCGCCAGCAACTGCCTTCATGAAATAAAACTGCACTGTACCTGTGGAGATGGTGCTTTACAGATGGGTTTGATCCTGGCCATTGTCCCATGGGATGTGATGAAGTTATATACCCACAGATGACATGAATAGCTGCTCAAACTGAAATTCAGTCAGGCTGCGAGGGAAGTCAGAAGTGAAACTATTTTGGCCTTGTCCTTAACCTCTGGCTACCAACAAATAATCTGGAAAAACACCACCAAGAACTGCAGGAATGAGGATGTGAGTCTGTTCCGGACAGATGCTCTCCAAGAGCTCTGAAGATTCAATCTGCTTTAAAACAATCATGGGAGAAGGTAACTGATACAGAACATCAACCCCTACATTCAATGAAGCATGTTGGAGAAGAGTGGAAAAAAAGAGAAAAACAATACAGCAGTGTGCTGTGTTTTAGTTAGCATGTGAATTATTTAACGTCTCTTTTCATCTGTACAGCATTTTTTGTCTGTGAAAATCAGGGAAAACCTGCTTGATCTATAGTTTAAACTAAGTCGTCTGCACTTAAATACTTCACCAAATCCTTCATACTCCCTCCCCCCTTTTGGAGAAGTCATGGAAAAGAAGAAACATTATAATTTTAGATTAATAAAAGGATACTTAAAAATATGTTTCAGAACTTACATGTCATAAAATCACCATGGTAAGAAATTCATAAGCTTTCTGAATATCAATACATTAATCTTATAAAAGGCATTTATGGAAAACAGAGGAAACCTTGTGCAATGTGGTAGTTTATCCCACTTAGACCAAGAATGTGTAACCATAAATAAATGTAATAATATGCAGCTTGATGAAAGCAGATCCTTTTCCCATATATTTTCCAGGAAGCAACTTCACTGGCACTTTGATATAACACTTTGTTATGTGTTACTGCAGCACTCTCAAATTCCAAAATTTGCATCTTTTTCCCTCTGGCAATACTGTTAATAAAACAAAATGGGCAATTTTTTTTTTTTTTTTTTAATGTTGAGTTGTGCTAACCAACTACAGACATATATATGTAATCAGCTATTTAAGTAAAAACAGTGCAAGAACCAAAGCCTGGATTTTCAGAAACAGAGGGGGTTGAACTTTCTGCAACCATCTAGCCACCTTAGCTAGGAAGATATATTTAAAAAGTTTTAAATCCAAGCATACTCTGAAAAACTAATCACTTATTTTTCTGACTACTGAGGAATGGTTGAATGTAAAGTGCTTTGGCTACAAGTGTACATCATAAGTTCTTGGGGCCAGTCGCTTGAAAACCCATCTCTTATTTACATGTCTCAGTTGGATCTGGGTTCTTGGAAACCTGACCTGAATTGTGAATACACAGCTGAATTTCCAGACTATATCAGTAGCTCTTTCAACATGCCAAAAGTGAGCATGCCACAGTGTGGAGCCCACACTTGCCACTGTTGGGCATATTACCATAGGTGCTATTTCTCAAAGTTACCATGTAGTATTTGTAACTACTAATGCTGGACATATTAATATACTCTTGTATATATAGTTTCCCTTCAGTTACAGATGGAATATTTAGCATCTGAGCAACCAATACATAGGAAACTTGAACCCTATCAAGCCTGGAGATATATCAGGGCCGATGTGTGGTCAGAACCGAACCTACCTGTTACTAAAGCTCTCCTGAAGCAAGTACTGCTGGTCGTGCCCTCAGCAGCTCGTTAAGAAGCATTGCATTTTGCCTTCCTGAGCTTCTGCTGCCAATCTCTCATCCTCCCGCAGTGGAAATGGAGATGACTGATGATAAAGCATGTTTAGCAGTCAGTCATTTTAAGAGGAGCTTGTCATGAATTTGATGGAGAAATTGCAGGTGGAAATTGTACAGCTTTTGTCATGTAGGAGGTTGGACTAGACAATAATTAGGATTCTCCTCTTCTAAATCTGTGAATCTTAGAGACTAACCTGTGAACCTAGAGGGGATTTAAGCAAGCCAATTATCTCTGAGTAATCTGATCAGGTAGCATTTAAGTTAGCTATATATTAACATAGTTGGACACCCCTGTTTTCAACATCACTGCAAAGATTTTCTTTTCAAGCTCTTCACTGCAACTAACTTTCAAAAGGCAATACTTAGCAGGCACTTATTGACACTTCAAAGTGTGATTTCTGTATAAGAAAAATATGACTGTAAAAGTTCTTCCCTCTTCCTCAGTCTGGAAATATACCTTCTTTGTTTGCTGCTGATGTTAGCAAGCAAACAAGCTTCTACTGGTTTTTACTCCCAGTGGTTTTTCTGAATACTTAATAAATTTAAGATAAGGTAAGCAGAAATCTGTATCCTTGCACACATTGGCATCAAGCTGGTCTCACAGAATTTGATTAGTGATACATCTAAATTGGCTTAGAAATAAATTAGTTTAAATTGCTGCAAACCCACCCCTGGTGTGGACACATTCAGAAGTGGGTATGACTGATAAGGGTTTTTTTTTAAACTTAAATGAAAATGCAGTGGAAATAAGAGTTATTCCCTCTACGAGTTTATTCCAATTAACTGTACCAGTTCAGTGATTCTAAACTGATTTCCTTTTATGCCATGGTGTGCAAACAAACTGTACATTGTTATCATTTGAATTAACTGAAAACTGTATGGGTATAATTTAACTCAATGACAATTTGTGAAGTTTAAGAGCCCTCTTAAATTTTCTGGGTCAGAATCAGTTCTCAGGGTTGCTCTATTTGAGTTTAATTGTGCCTGCATGATTTGGTTACTTTTATATGTGGGGTTTTTTTAAAAGCTACAATAAAAGAACACAGTGAGCAGCATATTCACTAATGAACTTTTCAAAGCTCACCCACACTGGGGAAGTTCTGCACTATGAGACAGGTAGATATACACATATAGGACAGTTATATTCCTCCAGCCGTTAGGGGGCTGGTATACACAGCAAGTACAGAATGTAGGTACACCAGTTTTGCGTGTCATTCAACCCTAAGGCGGTTCAGCTTTTAAGCAATCAAGAAAGTCATTGCTCTGACATAGACTAATCAGATGTGTTTAATACAACATATATGAGATGGAATTTGCCATTTTCAGTATAGTAGCCACCTACTTTAATAAGCAAACAACCTCATGATGCTGATAAGTGTAGGTTGTGATTCCTCACAGCAGAAAGCACTTTGTCACCTGATACAGCAAAGGACTCAGATCTCTTTAAACTCTTAAAAAGAAAGTATATACTTAAGCTTTTTTCCTCAGTCCCCAATGGCATCAAGGCTTTACTGCTTTCATATAATCTCAAAAGTCTACCTTTCAACTTTTTTTGGATAATATTTTGTGCTACTTGATATCTAAGATTATATGAAATAGTTTGGCTGAGAGTTAAAAGTTATTCAAATGACAGCAATGATGAAGGGCTGCTGTGTTTTAATCACATATATGTTGGGAAGAAACTGTACAAATGCCAAAGACAAGAAAATAAAATCCAATACAAACTAAAAGAAGAATGTGATTGATAAAAACAATGTGAAGAACTTTTCACCTCCTACAAATTGGTATGAAGCACCAGAGGAATTGATTTATATAATTTTACTGTCAATTTCACTGTAGTTCACTATAACTCAACAGAGCTATGCAGGTATAACAACACACTATATTAGTCTCACAGATAACTATTACTACTAAACATAAATGCAGAAAACCAGCATTCAGGAAGGAAAGTTACAGTGTGGATATAGAGCAAGAACATCTGTTCAGCTGGGGAAGTACTGACTTGTTTTTAAGCAGCCAGTACTGCATTTTTCAGCCCATTTATCGCTTTTGGGGTGTTCCAGCCCAAGCAGGAATGTCTAAACCAAGCAAGTTATGCTTGCATATTCCCTAAAAAACCCAAACCAAACCAAAACCAAAAGCAAGAGCTGCTTGCAGCAGGAAGAAGGAAGGGAAGAAGGAAAATTACTACTAAATCCATGCTTCAGGCTGAACAGTGACTTGTCACCTGAGAGAGAGAATTATGACCCAGCTCAAAAGTTCTGCCTCCCCTGATAAGGTTATCAAGATGACCTGCTAAAAGTCACTTGTCGGGACAGATCCTCTAGTGCCATGGGGTAAAATCCAATACCTTCTCAAATGATGAGGAAATGAAGACAGAGGGTTTACACAAGAAATTATACTTATCTCTGGCCTAATGTCAGGTAAAATAACAAAACCAACTCAAGTTTGAGGGTATTAACATTTTTCAAAACCTAGAAAAAATTGAATTATTTGCTGAACAAGGAAGGCATATGAAAAATGTGCATGAAATATGTATTCTGTGTTGAGAAGACTTAAAATCTACACCAAAACTTGATTTCTATCTTCCCATTTTACATTCAAATTAACAAGTTACATCCCTGCTCAGTGACAGGTTTGAGGTCACTGTGAGTGACTGACCTCATCCTTTTATCTATTTCTTTGTTTTTATGACAAGAGTCCTAGTTAATAATGCAACAAATCATCTGAAAATACTGGCTTGGCGTCAGAAATTTCTAATGGTCAGCCTGAGTCTCCTGAGCACAAAAAATATTGACATCTCATTTACAGTCACCATAGTGTACATATAAGAGCATTTCAGTAAATCTGAGCACAAAAATCACTTCTCTTTGTGACTCCTGAACTAGCAAGAGGACATCACCAATTCCCAGAAGACATTTAGACAAAGAAGGATGGTAGCCCTGGCACATGTGAAAGAGGATAGACCAGTCTTGTGTTACTTCTATGCAAGATTTAGGTGAAAGATACTTCTTTCCACATATTTCTCCATTTATTAAAGAAATGCCTGTAAAACAGGCCTTGAAGCAATTCAGATTCATGGTTTTAAAAGGATGTCAGACATAAACTCCCATAACTTCCTCGGAGATGTCAGCTGCATGCCTGATGATAGTCCAACAGCTTTTTTTTGCCTAGTTTTTTGGTTTTTATCTTAAAACCCCTATCAATTTAGTAGAGGTAGAAATTTTGAAACTTGTTAGCATGATCCTGAAACCCTGATGGCTGAATCCATGTCATATAATTCCAGTGGCAAAAATCAGGAGGTTTATTTTACATAATTTCCACAAGGACAAGAAACATTGTCACAGTAAAGAACCAATGTAAATAAACTTCTATCTCCTAAAACCACATAGTATTTATTTTCCACTTAAGAGTTTCCTTTAGCCAGAGATTTCAGAGTTAGTGCTCATGATCTCAGCCTGAGATAAACCTCCCTTTTCTCTAACCCCTGGACAGGAAAATCATATTACCATTTTTTACATTTACATAATTGTAAAAAATTCATGGTGAATTTTGTACTGGCTTAGTTAAAAGATAAACCCAGACATTTTGTGCTGGCTAAGTTGAAAGGTAGACCCAGGCCACCTATTTAATATGTAAAAAGAGAAAGCAAACATGCCCAAATGATTTTTGACACTTCAGAGTATTTAGATGTTTTGAATCTCTAAAGATGCTTTCTGAAGACAAGGGCGATACAAAATCTTTGCAAACACCAGCAAAGTGAATCCTACAAATCCATACAACTTCACATGCACATAGCAAATCTCCACACCTCTAAGTGCATGAGATGCAGGAAAAATTAAATGTTTAACTAAAGCTCCAATTTTGGAGTTCTCTCCCTACCATTTTCTGCCCCAGTATAAAAGTCATCTTAGTCACCTCTCTAATAAGATTCCTTTATCACACACACCTATTTCTCCTACAAACTTGGTGTTTCTTTTGAAATAAAAATCTGCCTCTGGGACTTCACTGGCTCACAGTGAATCAGAAGGTAAGCCAGATCTCTGACTGAAGATGCTCCTGAAGGTTTACGGGATGTGAAAGAAAGGTTAAGAATGATGTCTAGATCCTCTTGTCCGACTTGGTCAGTGAAAAAGCAATAATTAAATACACTAATACAAATAGCTGTGAATGTTCGATGAAAACAAGGATGCTCAGTAGAGCAACCTGCAACCTGGTTCAAGTCAAGTCGTTCAGTTTGGCTCCTTGTTGCTTGAAAACCTTTATATGACCTCAATTTCTGTTTGCATGAATGTTTGAAGAATGTCTCTCTTAATACCAGCACCTTTATCTGTCTGGTTAACATTGCTGAGAACACGTGGTTATCCATTATTTGTATTCTCATCAAATTACAGAGTCTGAGCAGTATCACTGTCAAATGCCAATCACCCATCACAAAAAGCAAATAATTAAAATGGACAGAGGATGAATAATCTACAGGCCAGGGTCTGCTTTTCATAAATTGTCTGTTAACAAATGATAAACAAATACATGTGTAATAAAGAGACTGTTCGCAAACAACTTGAGAACTGGGAAGAATGATAAATTCATGACTAAAATCAGTTCCAGTGAGTAAATCAGTCAGCTCTTGTTACTAACAATATTAATATCATTTACTTTTTATTGTGGGGGATCTAAGAGGATATACAGACTGTGCTAGCTGTAGGTCACAGCATCATCATCCATGGCTGCACCGCACCCAGCTGAGTGGACAGTTTGAGGCTAGTTGGACATTTTCCAGAAGAGCTATTACTCTGGAGTAATTATGCATTTTGGAAGTGGTTTAAACTGAATCACTGCACCCTCACTTTTTATTTGATATTAAGGGTATCCAGGCGAAGAGGTTTTCTGGAATAACCACGGTACTTCTGGAGAATTTCCAGAGTTAGGGAGACTTTGCTGTAGAGAGGAGTGCAGAACACTGAGCCAGCAGTCTCCTCCCGTGACCTTTGTTTTCTTCTGACTCTGTCAAAGTGCTGGCAGGTCTGATTCCCTTTAAATTTAAAGACTAAAAAGGGCAATATTCAAGGTACTTTGGCTGAATGACTTGGGTGAAGAAAACAGCAACAAAGTGTGTGCATGAACTTGCCTCTATCTGAAATTTCTCAGAGCACAGACTTCCCTACCTGCAGAATTATTAGAAAAAGCGTGAAGAATTATATTCTAATAATTTCAAAGGCAGCTTATTACATCCACAATGTCATTCTTTCATGTATGAAATTGCTGTTTAATCCAAGTACACCAGAAGTGAAATCTACTCATAAAATGAAAAAGAACTTCCTTAACAGTTGTCCTGAATTAAGTGCTTAGGACTGTGGATGAGTCATATTTTCCTTGTTATCCCATTCAGTTGACTTTTCTATACATGTTTGAATGTGCTATGTATTAACAGCCAAGTAGGCCACCACAGCAGTTTTCTTTGAGATTGGGAACCTGCTGATTTGACCTGTTTATCAAGAGAAAAGTGTCATCTCAACAGGACAAGATTGTTTCATATTTTTCCTCCCTATTTTCCTCTTGTGAGCAATTTCTTTTTAACCTCCTAGAGCCAAATAAAAAGTCGCTGGTCTAGAGGATTTTTTTGGTCTTTTTTCTTATTTTCTGATATTTGTATATCATTAAAGAAAAAACAGAGAAACATTTTTCTTTATATAAAAGTTTAAATTGTGAGGTTGGAAAAGCATACCCTTAATGTTTAAATATGTCTCTGTGGAACTCTTCCTGTCTATTTTTAATTACATGCAGTGGACTCTAAAAAGGGAAAATAAATATATTTATGAACAACCCTATAATGATAAAGGAAAAAGTGCAAAACCTGTCATGACAGAAATGAGAAGACAGTAATTTCAAACCTTGCCACATTCTCACAACAGAATGGACTCAAGTTCAGTTGAGCATGTTAAGAGTCCTTCAGGTTGGAAGGCACTATTTACTCTAACTAAAGTTAGTATTACAGTCAAAGAGCCTTTGGTTTTAAAAGTGTGACAAGCTCCTCTGACATGTTCTAGAACTTTGTTTCCCTCACTTCCACGGGTACAAGTTAAAAGTAAGACCTCCTAGATGATTGTATTAGCCTCACTAAGGAGATCTGAGCCAACGATACTTTCCCCTCCCCCATAAATTATATGTTGTCGAAAGAAAAATTGGGTTAAAAAGGCTACATTTCACATTCTTGACTGCTGCGTGCTGCTTGGGCAAGAACTGAGCTTCCCTGACCTTCCACAGCCTGCCACATGTGAAATTCATCTTATGTGACATTTTTAACATCAGTTGCATCATTAACACATGTTCCTGTCTGCACAATATTTTTTTGCACTTTGCCAGATGAGGCAGAGGCTAGATGAATTGTTCCTGTGCACATGCAATATTCTAATAAAAACAACATGGGCATATTATTGTTGGAAATACATTTGGAAAAACTCTAAATTGTATAATATGCATTAGGGTGCCAGGTAGGCGAGGTGCCGGAAGTGTATGTGGAGTAAGAAAGAGGAGTCCACAAGTACAGTAATTACCTGTGCATGTGCTTGTCTGAACACACAAATACAGCCACCCATGCATACACATACAAAACTATGTTCATCTTGAACTCTACCTCTTGAGTTTTGCTTTCATTCTCATCTTACATGATGCAACACATTTCATGGCATGCTTTTCTCCTGAGCTTTGATTTGTATCTTTGATTTCTTACAGGATGCTCCTTTTGTGTAGCATTCTCAAGCTTCCTCAGTCTATGAAACTGGGAGGGATTATTTGGTCTATCCACAGCTTCCACACAATATGTGTTAAGTCACAAAGTATCTTGTAACATTGACCATTCTGACTCAAACCACAAAACACACCAAAACTAAATGAAAACACATAGAACTTGCAGTAAAAAGGCTAAAACCTCAAAAGTGAAATGCTACAGGAAGAGAGCAGGAGAGCTTCAAGGGCTCAGCCAGAGTCATGAGCCTTTCTAGCTGAGGGTGAAGCTGACCAGGTGATCCTTTCCTACAGGTAAACTAGTTTACTTGACACCACAGGTTGGAGTTAAGAGGTCGGTGTCCCCAGTGTTAACTTGTTTGAATCCAAATGCAACTTATTTCCCTGCCAGTTCTTCACAGAACGGCCTATGAAGAGAGTTCTGGAAACAGTTTTCTTCAGCTTTAAGGTAAGTGTATATGCATGTGCATATATTTGTATAAAGGTGTTATGGGGACACAGTGGGAATTATAGTTAATAGCACCAGATGTCCTACAGCTTTGTGTCAAAGACAAAAAACCTGCAGCTTGGTTGCTCGCACAACCTGCTTGCTATGGGCTAAAGAAATTCTGCTTATGAACAAAATAATACACAGTATTTAACTGCTCATTCTAGCACCAACCCTATAATTACTGCATTCTCAACTATCTTCCACATTCCCCTTGAGCTGTGAATTACAAGCTTTCAGCATATTGGATACTAGTACTGTGGCATGATTAGATTACCATTTCCACAGGTTGCCAAAGCAGAAGAATAGCTCATCTAAGTATGAATAGGTTCATGTACTTGAAGAGAATTTTCTTTACCTTTCAGAGTAATCATCTGTGTCTAATACAGGGTAAAAGAACAGAAATTCTTTGCAGGTTAGCTTCTCTTAGAAAATAAAATGAAACCCTTAGTTTTTATTTCCCAGCATTTGAAGGTATGCAGATTTGGGGTTTTTGTCTGGCTGCTCAGAAGAAAGCTGTTGTTGGCAGAATTCAGATACAGACCTGTTTTCTGTTGTAGACCGAATGCATTAGTCACTTAGGAGGTTAAATAAAGCACAATGGAAAGTAGCCATTTTGTGTTCATTTTAGTGCCCAGCCTTGGAGAGGAGAAACACACACATCCATGTCTTTTTTGATGTGCTATTGAATGGAATATAAAGATTATAAATATTTTATGAGTTGTTTATGGGTTAAAAATGTAATTTGCACAGAGTAAATATTTCCCTTTGGAATTCACAAAAATATAATGCGTTTGAATTTGAAATAAGAACCAGCATTTGAAGATATTTATTATTTGCATGCTATTTATAGTGTAAACATTTAACTGTGTAAGTTCAGAAATACTCAGATCACCAGTATGCCAGTAACACCCATTCCAGTGCTACAAGCAGCTATAACCCCAGCCTAATCACAGAATCGTCTAGGTTGGAAAAGACCTTGAAGATCATCCAGTCCAACCATTAACCTAACACTGACAGTTGCCAACTACACCAGATCCCTCAGTGCAATTGCGACCCGACTCTTAAACACCTCCAGGGATGGGGACTCCACCACCTCCCTGGGCAGCACATTCCAACGCCCAACAAGCCATTCTGTGAAGAAATGCTTCCTAATATCCAGTATAAACCTTCCCTGGCACAATTGGAGGCCATTCCCTCTTGTCCTATCACTTGTTACTTGGTTAAAGAGACTCATCCCCAGCTCTCTGCAACCTCCTCTCAGGCAGCTGTAGAGGGCGATGAGGTCTCCCCTCAGCCTCCTCTTCTCCAGACTAAACACCCCCAGTTCCCTCAGCCGCTCCCCGTACGACCTGTGCTCCAGACCCTGCACCAGCTTCGTTGCCCTTCTCTGGACACGCTCGAGTCATTCAATGTCCTTTTTGTAGTGAGGGGCCCAACACTGAACACAGGAATCGAGGGGCGGCCTCACCAGTGCCGAGGACAGGGGTCAGATCCCTTCCCTGTCCCTGCTGGCCACGCTAGTGCTGACACAAGCCAGGATGCCATTGGCCTTCTTGGCCACCTGGGCACACTGCTGGCTCCTGTTCAGCCAGCTGTCAATCAACACCCCCAGGTCCCTCTCTGACTCTAATGGGCAGTGCCTATCATATTCACAGCTCTCTTGTGCTGCCAGAACTGAAGGCAAAGGAGGCAGATGAGCCCACTCTCCATTCAAGTATGTATGTAATATTTCTCGTGCAAGACACTTGGCTTTTTTATGGAATGTGGAAGCTGATCTGCTGCATGTGGCGATGCAGGTCAGAAGCAGCCTCAGTGGCTCACTGGCTCCACTCGTCCACTGTTCATGGGAAGCTGGTTTCGCTCAAATACATTCACGTCCTTGCCCTACGCAATGGCCTAAAGCAGACAGCCCCACACACTGCCTTTCCAGCTGTTTGCATCATACAAATGGTTTTTGGTGGAGGCAAAGGCTGACGCATGCAGAATGCCAGAGAGGTCAGTGAAAACTCATAGATCCTTCCATTGACCAGCAGTCTTTGTGGCCCATCCCTTACTTTTGTAAATTAAATTCCTGCCACACATTTGTGGCCTGCTCGGCACTCTTATCGCCTGTGTTTTAACTCTCCAATTTATGATTTCATTATTTTAATATGGTCTCCGGACCATCTGCAAACCACCTACAGGGCCTGGCAGCTCACACAGTTTGGGAAACATTGCCTTATGATACTTCTCTGTAGTAATTACATTAAAAGCTTGTTAAAAGGCAAATCTAAGCAACTTTGGAGATGTTCAATAAGAACCACAGATTTCTTCTTGACATGCATCATTATGTAGTAAAAGAACATTCTGTGAAACACAAGGATATTTATTATTCAACAGATTACACTCTGTTACAGCTTAAGCTAGTCCGGAAAAAAAAAAGGACAGCATCATTTAATTAATTATGGTTTGCAAATTACATCCAGAGAGAAAATAGCTGCCTTCTCAGTTTTTGTTAGCCCGCATGTGGCCATGTGAGCACTGCTCACAGAAATACTACTCCCTTCTCCCTTGCTTACACAGACACATACATCGTTCTCCTGCCTTTGTCCTGACTGTTCCTGAACGGTTTTCCATTCAAACAAGCATCTAGGCAAACAAAAACATGCTGCCTGTAGGAAAAAGAAGCCCTTTACCTTGGGGTGTCCACGTCTCTCTCTCTCTGTAGGACAAACACTCACTGTGTTTTCTGCAGTGGCCTCTCTCCAAGCTTTCCACCCCCTCCTCAGCCCTGTCTCACATTGCAGACTTTTGGATGCTCTTCCTGAGTCTCACTGCTTCCCACAAACTGGTGTGATTACAGTCGAATTACTCCTTCCTTACAGACTCTCAAGACACTATTTCTGCCTGATAGTTTAATGCATCATGCTATTGCTGGCCTCTTGTGTGTGTGCTTTCTATAACAAGGCAGTAAATGTCACACTCTTCATCCAGAAGGATAAAGCCCCTCTGTAAGTGCCTACTCACTGCACAGCATATGCGCAAAATGCCTTAAGTTTTCCAACATGCTGTTTATGCCCTGTTGTGGAACTGTGTTTCAGAAAATCCCAGTTATGACCTGACTCCTGCATGATGGTTGGGGTTACCAACCTGGCTAATTTCAGTTCTTTGCTGCAAAAGGAAATCTGAAACAAATACAAAGCACACCCACAATCCACTTAGCGAATATTTCCAGAAAGCAAAAAGAGGAAAAATCTGGAAGAACCTGTATAAATGGTTATAGATACCTCGAAAACAGGCACTCTGGGCAAGTAACTTCTCCCACCCTCCTTACAGCTATATTTGGAGGGGATGCACTGCCCTTTGGCAGTGTCTGACTCCCTCCCTGTACTAAACAGCAGGCCCAGATGACTAATTTTGGATGGGCAATTAGGCACGAGGAATCCCAACACTAAACAACTCCAGCATGTTGCTTCACTAAGTTGCCCCTATTTGTATTTGGTCCCTTTTCTCCATTTTTGTCGAGCTCTGAGATGAAAATCTGGAGACAAAGAGATACTATTCTAGCCGCAGAGTTTATCTGTCTCAGATACAGTGCTTGTAAATGTGCAGAAGGGCTCTGCTTTGCTGTTTGTGTAGTGCTGCGCAATGGAAATCAGCAGTTTGTAGACCGCTCTTTCAAAGATCAGTGAGAACAAATACTCCTTTCTTTCCTCTCTGATTTCCTCTGAGTTAACAACATATATTGACCTTATGGAATCACTGTAGCACATTGTGAATTATGTATGAAATGCAATTTCCCTGTCCACTGTGGACAAGTTTGACTGTGCTGTTTACAGTACCCATCATCAGAGAGCTTGCAGTATTCTCAGAGACACAGCTAAGGTAACCCAACTGACCAAAAATAAACTGTTCATTTTCAATTAAAAAAAATCCTTTTTCATTTCTTAAAATCCTCCTAGCAAGCAGCTTGTTGTAACTCTGTCCCACCTCCTAACACTTTAAAGCCTTTAAAAGTACATGATTTTTTCTCCCAGGTATTCAGCAAGTGCTTATAGCTAAAGTGCAATGTTAAGTGAATAGCATAGCATAGCATAGCATAGCATAGCATAGCATAGCATAGCATAGAATAGAATAGAATAGAATAGAATAGAATAGAATAGAATAGAATAGAATAGAATAGTTCAGTTGGAAGGGTCCTACAACAATCATCTGGTGCAACTGCCTGATCACTTCAGGACTGACTGATCAAAAGTTAAAGCATATTATTAAGGACATTGTCCAAATGCCTCTTAAACACTGACAGGGAAGGGGCATCAACTACCTCCCTAGGAAGCCTGTTCCAAAAAAAAACCAACCAAGGGGGATTCGAAAGTATGGGCAGATGCCCTACTAGCAAGCCTAGAGTCAAGAAATCAACAATGATTATAGCCTACCTATTCTTTTCTCCATCCAATAAAGATCTCTCAGATAGCATCAAATGAGTGATCTCAGATAACAGGTCTCATACTGAGAAAACCTAACTTTCACATGTAGCCTGGCTTGTGCTGGTTCCCTGCTCAGCACATTTCTTGTGCCCTCCTATTCGGTCATCAGGGACCTTCTGTGAGGTTTATCCACATGACTAGTCTCGGGGAATAAGGTGGAATTTGGGCTATCTTAATATGGCTCTATTGCAGCCCACTGGCAAATCAGAAAGAATCAGCTGATTTCTCTGTGGGAAAACATATTTTTAAAATTCCAATCAGAACATTTCTCCATAGTTGTGTTATTAAGAGGCTGGAACATGAGCACATTTTTACAGCATTATTAATTTTTCCTTCCTTTTGTTACCTTCAGTTTTAAAGCTTCTAATCAGTGTTTTTCTCTCATCCTACTTTTATTATCCTAGAAACAAAATGCCAACATAACAATGAAAAATAAATTGAAACCCTTATTAGCACTTATTAACAATATATAAAAGCCGCAGAAGAGGACTGAATTACTGAAGTTGTTATGAGAAAATATCAACTAGGTGTTTTTTTCTCTCTCCTCTCATGCAAGCCCCACTAACAATGTACAGTGTGTACATTAACAATGTATGCGTGGTCCTGAATGGGCAGTAGGGTAGGAGCCTAGCAGAAGCCCCCCACCAACATGAGGACAGCATCCAGCCCCACTCTTGTTTGTCTGAGACTGAGATTTTTTTTTGGGGGTACAAACTACACTCACACTGGAGCTAGTAACATAAGTGGCGGCAGAAAATGTAGGCAAGCTTCCTTTAACTGATGACTGCATGAGCAGATCTGATGGATACTCAAGTACAGCACGTAGATTTACATCAGCAGTTCATTCTGCTGATGCAAGGGTTGTCCTGTAAGCTGCACCCAAAAGCAAGCAGAGTTGGCTTGAAATGTCTACTTCTAAAAATGAATCATAAAATGGGTTATTTTAAATGCACCAAATCCTGATTCCCTTATGGGCATGAATAATTTGCACTCGCAGAAACTGTAGGAGCCTTCTTTTCTCCTCCTCTCAAGTAATTAAAAGGGAAATAGTTCAGCTATTTGCATTCAATGTATTTGCTGTTCCCTAATTTACACTATGTCCTGTTATACATTATACATCCAAGGATTATGTATTTTATATACATAATTGCTTTTGATCCTGTGGTGGAAATAAACTTTATAAGCCAGCCAAACTTCTCCTAACCACGTATACATCTGCTATCTCCCTGAAGCTTGCTGACAGTTAATTCCCTTCACATCTCCTGTAGCTAGCCGCACAAGAGGTACTGTTCCCAGTGCCCTTGCGAGGTTACAGCCTGCTCCTACCTCACATGACTAAATCAAAGCATTCCAAAAAACCAAAGGGACAGTCAAGTCTCTGGAATTTCAAAGCAAACATTTTCTGTATGTCTGGTGCTTCAACTCCTGCCAAGTCATTTCTCCTGGTAATCATGTGTTTTGTTTAGCACACCAGCCCAGCTCCAGACTTCCATTTCACTGACAGAGCAAAGACTTTGATTCTGGTCTGACATACACCTGGATAAATTCACCAAGGTCAGCAGAACTACACAGGTAAAAACTGAAAAGAAATAGATCGAGATCTGGCTTTCTGTACACTGATACTGTGTAGTAAGAACGCACTGTGATTTTTGTAGTAAAACTATTGAGCCTGTTCAAGAGTGCACATCTTTAGGGACCATGTGCAGGCATTCTCCTGGGAATGGGATGTCACTGTGTCAAGACAGCAGGCAGCCCATGATGGATAACACATAGACAACACAAAAATAGATTTTTCAATCAGACGGGCAGCCAGCCCAAAGAATGCTAGAGCTCTAGGAGAATGACAATCTCATATGACATCATTTAATCAACATTTAATTTTAAAACAGCAAAGCCACTGAAAAGTGTCCCCCTGTATGTAGGGTGATTGAATATGGGACTGTGCTACACTATAAGGGAGAGCTGCTAACTTGTGCCACTCCACTCACTCAAGGCCATGGCTGGCTGGAGCAGAAGGCTGCATCCGAAGCTGCAAGTGTTAAAACAGTAAGGTTTGTCCAGCTGTGCTGAAGGGTGAGCTGGACGGGAGCTGTTAATAATAAAGAAGAGTAAATGGAGTGATCATAGTCAGTCTGAGATGCTTCTGAATCAACTGCCACTTTTCTGGGCCACCTCTGGGATGGCACTGCCTGTGATGGGTGTGGGATGGAGATGCATCATCATAGAGTTCTCCTTCCAGGTGTGATAATAGGGTCTCCTGCGGACAACTGCCAGAGAGAGCCAGCAAGAGCTGGTAGCTCTTGATGAGCTGGCTTTGGGTAGATTTCCAAGGCAACGGCTCTCTGGCACCTCCCTTGCATTCCCAGGAGAAGGAGCCATGTACTGCTCCCCTGGCTCAGCCCAGATTAACAGCGGTTTTTTATTCCTTGTTGCTACTGCCCCAAACAGAGTCTTTCAGTTGAGTCCCTTTTTGTTAACAGATGTAAATCTAACAACCCTCCGTAAGAATCAATGCAAGTTTTTTATCTAAATATGGAGTCTGCACATGACAGGAGAGAGAAGTAGAAGAAAAGAAGAAGGAAAGCAAGCAGGTCCAGGCTCAACACTGGGCTCCACTCACCACAAGACCTAAGGACAGGTATAATTCCCCTAGCTTTACTCATACAAGAAATTGAAGTTACCTCTCTCACATACTGCTTCCTCACACTCTCTATTTCTCTTTTCCTAATGCTTGCGGAATCTTTACTCAGTCATTCTTGCTCTAAATTTCTTTAAACTGCAATTGGATAATCTCTCAGGCTGCAGGGGAACCCTTTGTCAGAAGGATTCCTGGGGAAATCACCCCCTATCTGACAAAACTGAGTAGCTAAACTGACAAAGGACTGGCTAAAGATATGCTTTTTATTCTTTGTAATAGAAACACTGTTTTAGCAGCAACTGTTTTTAAGGAACCCTATAACACAATTTATATGCTTGTACACTCATGCTCCTGTATTTTATTTTCAGTCAAATAAGACCCCGAACTTCTGAATATTGTGATCCATGTGTGTGTCTCACTGGGAGTTTAGACCTTAGCCTGTGCACTTGCTACCCTTGACATTAAAGATCCCAAATGTGTAGGCACCATTTGAAGTAATTTCCCTAAACCCATTTAATTTTTTCAGTCTCTCTGACTGTACATGTGGCTCTTAGTCACATGCAAAAGCCCTTCATATAACACACAGACAACTCTGCAGTAAAGAGGGGATTGCTTTATCCCTTTAGGTTTTCAGTGTCTCCTCTCTCTGCCCTGAGCCATGTCCCACAAACTTATTTGCTTTAAACAATAACCCCCAAAATACTTTTCAGGAACTTGGTTAATCTGGTATTACTTATGCTTCTAAAATTTCAAGGAAAGCCTTGAATGATGTTTAGCTAACAGGCAGTGTGAGGCTACGGACATAATTATTTCTGAGGTAAAGACCCTGAGCTACATGTGCGTATGGTTTACATTTGGTTTTTAAGAGAATTCCCTAATGAAGCACATTCCCCATCCTACAAGGCATAATAGTCTGCAAAAATGGTGGAGATGAAGTCTTCCTATTAATAATTAAATTTCTGCTGCTACCACAGTGGTGAGTGTTAGGCAATTACCTTTTGTCTTTGGAGCTATTTGCTCACATAGGTTTGTACATAAATCCCTGCTTTCACGGGTCCGATACATTAAAAATAAAAAAGAAAAACAGCAAGCTACCTCCTGTTCCAGAAGACGCCAAGGACTTCTGCAAATATAATGGATTCTGCCCCAACCACCACATGCATTTTGTCTGCATTTTGCTCACTATCTTTGATACATATATCAATAAGCAATGAGCAGAAAGCAATATCCACTACTTTTACTCATTTCAGAATTAGTAACAGAGTATTTCTAAGGAAGTAGTATAAACTCTGAGCCAATGCAAGGAGTTGTTAAGGTCACAACTGTCAAACACATAAAGTGCTAGGGATAGCTTCTGTGCTTGATGAGTGCAGTTTGTGTGTCTCAGCCAGGGCGTATGTAGTACCAATAACGCAGTCTTTCCAACCTGCACAGCTCAGTATTGCAACCTCATGCAGAAGGGACCCCGAGAGAAGAGGCAGAGCTCAGGCACTGGTATTTTTGGGATGTTCTTCCTACTGCTACCAAAGGGGACATGATGGATGGGACTTCGTGACTGCTGCTGGTGAGGTGTCATCAACAAATTAGTTTATCGGCCTGATGATACTGCCTCTTCCTTCGGTGGCAGCATCCCCAGCAAGTCTTGCTTCCCAGGACCTCAGGCAAGCTGGGGCTCACCGTCTTCCATGCAGATGCTTGGAGTGCACACAATTTGGACTCTCGCCCTGTCTCAACACCCTCCCTCCACATCCACGCCAAAATACAACGATGAGAACTTGCAGTTTGAAGGTGTGCTGTTTTTTTGTCACAAGTTTTCAGAGATCAATAACATGTTTGAGGTGCTGCCGCTTCTTCCTTTCTTTTTGCTTGCTCTTAAAAACACATATTTGTGGTAAGGAAGAATGAGGATGGCTCTATATTTTGGAACATCTAAGGCTGTGATTGTGCCAGTGAAACTATTAAGAAGCAGCCTGGGCCCAAGTGTTTATAACCAATAATGAATGTAGCCACCCATTTTTCTGTACACAATGCCTGCATATTTTTTTTTTACATTTTCTGTTAAGCAGCATTGTTCTATAACACCTCTTATGGATGTAGGTCAGGTTTTAGCACTTATTTATAAATAGCTCACTTCAACTATATCTTGGCATATTCAGTGTTTATGGTGTGTGGCTGAGCAATTTTCATCACACCTGACTGTTACTGTTCCCTGTTTGTTAATAGAAACTTTTGTAAAGGGCAGAGAGATTGGCAACTTCAAAATGTCTGCAAAAACAAAGAGTATATGAGAAATAAAAAGTGCTCTTTGAACTTTCCATGAAAAATACCTGGAAAGAGAGAAGAATTCTGGTCAGAGAGACTTTATGTTACTTTTCAGACAAAAAATTATATAGGGGAGTTAGGGTTAAAAGTCCCTATTGCCAGGTCAGAATTAAAAAAATGGAATGCTGTAGTACTTATTCCTAAACCAAAGATTATACAAGGTGGAATTCAACAGCAAAGTTAAATATAAAATAAATCCAACAAGATTATAGAAGGGCACTGTAACCCTGTCCCTGCAGTGACCCATGTAATAGCTCTATGCTGGTGCTTGTGATGACATGTCAGCAATCCCACGTTAAATGTACTTTAAAGGCACATTAGTTTCTCCTCTTCTTTGTGCTTCCAGAGTTTTCCTTCACTCCTTTATGTACACATTTCAGCGTTCATAACTGCCCTCTTCCCCTTACCCCCATGTTGTCTGCGAACAGTGTTACGTTGCTCTCTCCTGATCTTCCTCCTCAGCTGATTGCTACAGTGAGGAAAGTATTTTGAGATACTAGCTCTTTTTTTTTTTTTTTTCTCTTCTGTTTTTAGCAGAAATTCCTTCACAGTAGCTTGTTCAAAATAGCTGCTGCGTGCAAGTGCTTTTGCAGCCACATTTGCTTTAATGCTGGCAAACAGCTAACATCGTTTTTGTGAGACACAGACATAAAAGAGGCAGATGTAGCCCTAAAGCAGCAGTTGCAGAAGCAGAATGAGTAAGGGCGTGAGGAGCTGGTCTATGTACCAGGTAAATCAAATTTTCTTGATGAACTGGAGGATGGATAGATATGGGAGGATATTTAATATCATATTTCATACTTGTGAAGTTACATGTTAGATAACATTTAATGTAGGCCCTTGTCACTTGATTTCAATTGGGTCTTTGAAAAAATTAGCCCTAAAATTGTACGTTAGGGAGAGCCTAAAGCACTATAGTTGCTCCACAGATGTTGTGGGTAGGGAACTCCTCTGAATGAAAAAAGCCACAAACTTCTTATTTTGAGGCCACAACTACAACCTCCAAGTTTGAAGGCTGGCAATGGCGAGGACAATTTTTCCATGAGAAACAGAGCAGATGAAGACTGTTTTCCTCTGGATGACTTCTTTCTCACTTCAAGCCCCTCCTCACTCTGTATCTCCATCTCCCCTTTGCCAGGTGCCTTGTTGCTTCACCTCTTTTTGGTATCTCCAGCTCCCTGGCTCCAGGCCCCCAGTGCCACCAGCTCTCTGGGCCAGTCAGGGCGAGCAGCACCCACCTGCTCTCACATTTTGGGACTGCCGAGGCGGGAACTGCCACGCTTGCCAGTGGGGATGCAAACCTGAGTTATGCTTTCTTAACTCACCACTGATTTTCACAAAACCCAGGAGAACATAAGCAATCCTGAGAGCTTTTCCTCACTTAAATTTGGTTGAAACACATCAACAGGTTAAAAAATTATTCAAGGGGCCATGGGTTATCGGCCTCTGCTTGCCTGCAGGCAGTGGGAGAACACAGGTTTAGGAAACCAGGCTAAAATCAGCTTTTATTTTATTTTTTTTTTAAAGGAAGAACTTTATTCCGTAGCTGTTTCATAATTTTGCTGTGAGATGACATTGATGGGAAGCTTGAAATATTTGTTGCACTCTTCATTAATGATGCTTGTGATAGAAATACTGGACACGGGCAGCTCTGGAAGTACCCGCTCCTAATGAACTGTCATGCCTGAACTCCTGAGCTCTCTTTGCTTGTGCATTGCCAGAAACTCATTCCCTATTCAAACAGTAAGTTTTGTAATGGCAGTCAGGACACACACTTCTTCATTTGTGAAAATACGAGGATGCAGTTCTGCTTTTAGTGCAAAACTCGGCGTTAGGAGCTACCATGAGGAATTGCATCTGCCACCTGAGGCTTACATTTTAACAAATGTTAGCAAATATCACCATTTGCTGTTGTTTGGATCTTGGAGTGAAATGTGGCTGATTATACATGTTGGATGTAGGAGCTTTATTAAAATTCATCAGTTCATGCTATGTGCAAATAAAAAAAAAGGTATATTCCACTTGCATATATAGCTAGTTTCTCTGTGCATATACTTCTCATTTACACAAAACTTTTTCAACACCTGTTTTTGTTTTTCTTGCTGAAAAATAACACAAAGTTATTCCCTGTGCCTCTTACACTATTCCCTTTCACCACATGCTAATATATATGATGGGAAAATTGTCACGGCCTTGTAGAAAGCAATAATAGAAATTATCCAGGTTTCCTAGTAGTCCCATTTGTAGTAAGTATTGCCAAATCTTGACATTTTATCAGAAGGTGTTTTGTTAAATACCCTTCTCAAAGCTCTGGTCCTTCAATTGAGTTAATATTCTTGTAATAAATTAATTGCACCTGAACAGTTTTAAAATCAGAATATAAGTAGAAAGAAATTCCTTTTTACCATCTCATTATTTTTAGGCACTCACCATACTTCCAGATTTGGAGTTCATGCTGTATACAAATGACAGTGAATGATTTGGGATATTTTAGACCAGAGAAAACCTTGTAACTGATGAACACAAGATAAAATGTATTCTTCCAGAAGTCATGTATGGTGATCCCAGATATTATGGGAGCCTCTTATGGGCAGGAAGAATAGAACTTACACAATTCGTCCTTTTCTTTCTTTTTTCTCCCTTAATATTTTAAAATATGAACCTTTCAAACCACACCTCTGCTCTAAGCTAGTAAAGTCAACCAGAAAAATTTATGAGAAAAAAAATAATCTTATAATACATATTAATCATTCAAAACAGAAAAGATGTGGCACTTGATGATCTCACACTGTGGTACTACTTGGAATTTTGTGTTGAGTATCTTAGAAATAAAACACATAAAAGCAAGGTTAAGTGAGAAATGAACAGGCTCACAGTCCTGAACAACTCACTAAATATTTTTTTCAGAAAAGAGAAGCTTTCAAGCCCCTACACTCTCAGGCAGGGACCTATACCACCCTGGTATTACAACCTCTTTTTTTTAGGTCCGGAAAGCATAAGCACAGACTAATATTACTTTTGGGAGACTCCGCCTAGCAGAGTTTGTGTGGGAGTTTTCTGAAAGTTTGCTCCAGTAAATGATTTACCGGGACAGTAAAAAGATCAAGAAAGCGCTGAGCTGACCTCTCAAGACAAATTACTTTCTTCACCCACTCCTTGAAATCCTTAAAAAACTTCTTGTAATGATTAATTTTCCAGAATTCTAAAATCTATTGAAGATCAGGGCCTGTAACTACTGCATAACTCTCTTGAGATAAAGACACAGCGTGGTCTTGGATTGAATCCTGTCCGGTGCATCCACACATTTGCTTTGGTACCCATTTGTTTTACTTGTTACCTGAATTTTCCTACAGAGTCATTAGGGTTTTGATATTTTATAATGTTGCACCTTTTTCTACTAAACAAAACACAAGAGAGTGTTTTACCCTCCTTTTTTATATTCATTTTGTCAAAATAATTTGTTTCAGTCATAGTAAAGACAAAACCAGACTCGCAGGGAGGAAGGAAGAGGCAAGATGCTAATAAAGGCAGAGAAGAGAGATAAAGGACATAGAAATGACTGTACATACTCGGGGGGCTCCCCTGCCTTTCTGCAATACTGGTGCCTCACTGGGACCCCTGAGGATTTTCACAATACACATAATAAAGAAACAGTAGTAGGAGACACATGGAGAAGAACAATTAAGAACAACAATGAGAAAAAAAATTACAGGATAATTGTGCCTTGTTAGAGGTACTTTATGATAATAAACGATATGTATTTCTGGTGATAATGATCCTGCATTTCACTCTTTCCACTTATTTTAATTCCCCCTACAGTGCCACTGCTGTCTAATATAGGATATTTATGCAAAAGATTAGTTAGAAAATTAGATTCCATTATAACAGCGTCAGGTATAATAACCAAAGCTATGGAAAATAACCTCTCTCTTCCTTTACTACTACTGCACCTGTCATTTCCAGTGATTTCCACCACCCACCCATAGACATTAAACATTCTACAAGCATCACTAAGTCTCATATTCTCTTCATTTTACTGAAGGAGAAACTGAGCCATAGAATAACTTGCCTACAGATACGGACCTACCAAGCAGCTGGGCTAGGCACTGGGCCAGTCTGCAGTTGCATGCCTTAACTGTTTCTGATACTTCTATATAGAATATTATTAATTACTGGCAATTTGTAGTAGGCAAGCGCATATGAAGGCCTTATTAGCAGTGTGTGAACACAGAGAGAAGAGCTTCTGCTCCCCAGAGGTGCTCCCGAAAGGCTTGCAGCTTTAATAGCCCACAGAAGCTCACATTGGGAACAAAGATCTTTTAAAACATTGGTCCCATAGTAATTTTAATTATGGCAGATCATTAGTCAGCAAACCCATGCCTGGGGACCACTTATTGAGCAAGGAAAACCTCGCACCCACAGCTGCAGAGGCAATTGCAAGCTGGAGTGCCTTGCAGTGCTAACAAAAGCAATTCCAGGAATATTTTCAAGATCCTTAGCAGACCCAGGCAGGACACTTTATTCACCTACCACTACTGTTCTGATTGACTTGAAATACCAGGGAGAAGAAAAGGTGCTGGTGATGCAGACACTGCCTGCGGAGCAGCCAAGGGTCAGGCATTCGCCCCCTTTTCAGCAGTAATTTCATACCTAAGGGCTGCGTGTGCCTTTGAAGCACAGTGCAGTTATTTTTAAAGGCTCCCATCAACCAACACATCGTGTAACTTAAGAAGAAACGGCACTGTAATAGCAGACATAATATTCTTCTTGCAGAGTCTGCAGTTCTCTAACACGTCTGCCTGACTGTCCTTTCATAGCAGACAAATCTCCTGGCAGGAACCAGTTAACAGGGACAGTTAGGAGCAGCACCAACAAGCAGCAGCTCTGGAGGAAGACAGTCATGTATTTAAAAAGGAAAAACCACCACCAAGAAGCCACAAAAAAAGCCACACTATTTATTTTTCAGGGAGGTGAGTGGGAAGACTTTCAAAGTGTGGCTGTTATGCTGTTTTGGCACAAAAAGTACTTTTCCAAATTGAAATCTTCCATCGGGTTGTCTTGGAAAATGGCATGTGGTTTATAACCATGACTTGTTCCTTTCGGCTTTGCCTACTCTTCCAGGTTAAAGTCAGCAGCTGGGAGCATCTCTGTGAGGAGGGAACAGCATGTAGGGACCACAGCATCCCCAGTTTGTTTCTACTGGCTGGCCCTGGGATCTGCAGGTAGTAAACACAGGCGCTCTCCTTAAAGGGACCTTGCTTGGCAGGATATCGAGGGGAAAAAAATGAGACTATTGCCGAGGTGGGGAGCGAAAAGAAGCTGTTATTTGCTGGCACAGGGGAAAGGAATGAGGGATGCTGAAAGGGTACTGGGCAGCTGCTTTTCCGGCTGCTCTGGGAGCCAAGAGAAGAGCCTTTGATCTGCTGAGCAGGCCTGGGCTTGCCGCCAGGACCTATATCCTTTCTCCAGCAGTGACAGCAGGCTTCCTTGCTAGTTCCTCTCCAATTGCCGAGTCAAAAAACAAGTGACGTAACTCATATAGGGACCTCACTGAAATGTTTCTATTATCACCAGCTCTGCAGAAAACATATGCCACAGATGCCTCAAACTGAAATTATCTTCTCGTCCAAGGTAGAAAAAAAACCAACAAAAAAGAAACCATGAGGTCCTCTGGATTACATCTTGCAAAGCCTCATAAAAACCCCTCTAGTGTACTGGTGAATTAAACAAACCCATCAGTTCTACAGCTGAACTACCGTGTCTGCATAGCACGTTGGCTAAGCAAGCCCTCCACCAAATTTTAATGTGCTCTTACCTGTTGTAATTGGGAGATTCAAAGAGGAATATGGCTTCCAGACCTATACCTCAAATGATGTCATCAAGATAGTACTTACTAAAGCTGTTTCAAAATAATTGCCCAAAATTTTTAGTATAGAGTGATATGAAGACCAGCCTGCTTGATTTGTGGTGCTTCCCAAGAAAGGGGAACATGAAGGCAGCTGTGTTCCTCAGCACTCAGAGCAGAACAGCCAGAGTATACAGAATTGCCTCCTGCACCAGCATGTCTTTAATACCTACCAGCATAATGCACTATTGCCATCACTGCAAATAAATTCTACTTGGATGCGAACCAGGCTTACATCTTACTTCAGAACCAGCCAGGATTTGAAAGTCTTATCACTTGAAGCACATAAACATTCTATTTCTAATGAAGCTGAATCATACATTATTGCATACATAACCGAAAATTCATTTTACCTTCTTTGCAGCACAACAGCTTTTGTACCATCACCTCCCCTCCCTTTTGATACCATCATTACTGAGAACGCAACCTTGCAAGATGCTAGGAGTACTGGCTCAGGAGTCTAGATGGTCCCATAAAGTTAACTCAGCTGAGCACTTCTCTCAATAATGCTCCCGTCTTGCTATCAGGTACTTGCTGCTCTGTATTAACGTTACTTGCAAGTCAGTGGCAGCTCCTCTCAGGCAGGGTCCTCTGCAAGATGCACTGGGTGGTTCTGTATTAGTTCTCTTTCCCAGGGCATAGCTTAACCCTGAGGGATGCAATAACAATTGCACCAGGTGTATTGTTTTCACCATGTTCAGTTCTGCTGAACCCAGCTGGAGCCTTGATATGTGAGGCAGGTTCTGTCTCCAGCCATTATCATACTGACTTCAACTTGCTCTTGATGAAACCCTTAGTCTCTGGTACCACTTGGGGCACCAGTTTCAAGCTGTGATGCTGCCTGCTGCTTTCCACATGGAGAAAACACGCAAAGGTTTTGTGTGTTTTTCTCCCTCCAGCTGCTAAGTTTTACTGAACCAATCAGACATTTCTACATGAGAAGACATTTTAAACACAAACTCATTTATGAAGTTGGGTGTACTGAGAAATGAACAAACCACAGAATACAAGCAAAGAGTTTTGAAACCATTGGCTAAACTTGCTTTCTAGCACACACAATCAACTGTTGTAGAGTTCTTTTTGAACCTATGCACCTGAAACCTGATTGTTTTTCACTTGAGACACTGTCTCAATTGTGTTCAATTACTTGAAAATAAGGCAACACACGACAGTGGAACTCTTAGCTGGAGTAAACCCATGCTGACAGTTAGGATTTCTATCAATTTTAAGAAGCTGTTTTGCTTGCTGCAACACTGCAAGAGCTGCCAAACCTCTACATCACTACAGCCATCTCAGACAGTGGCTAAGGCAGGCTGCTCAAGAGAAGAACAAGGCAAAGTAATGTTCTCTCTCCCAGCCACTCTCCCAGCTCCAGTGACTTGCAGTTCAGCAATTTCCCTAGTCTGATGTGGTATCCTTTGCAATCGCTTAGCGGATTTTATTTCATGTACTTGTATGGTTGCTTATTGAATCCATACAGTAATCACAAAACATCTAAATAGTTTTGCACATTTCATAAAACCAGTGGATCTTCCTCCCTACCTGTGTGCAATTCAATTGTTCATTTCCATTTCTCACGACTGCTGATATCATTGGCTGATGCAAAGACAGAGGTGTAAATAAAAAGGGGACATTTGCAGATGAGGAAACAATTTAAAATAAAATGTCTGTCAAATGGAAAAGAACAGCACTGACTGGGAAAGAAATTATGTTTTCCATCTTCCAACTGCAGATTGCTAAAGATGCAAAGTTTGTTGTAGTTGACACTTTAATTTTTAAGAGAACTGAATGCTGAGATTTTCTGCTACGTAAATACTTGAAGCTTCATTTTTAATTTGTCATCAGTAATAAACACACACAAGTGTAGAAATGTCAGGTTTATAGGAACTTAACACTAATATAACTAGAGATAATGCTGCAGAACAGCTGGAAGCAAACAGCAGCGAAGCCCTCTGGAAGCATACAGCAGTAAAGCCTTCTTCACTTTCTGTCCACAGCTGCATGGAGGGTTAAGCTGTGACAAGTCAGCTGAAGGACATGTTAAAATTATCATATGGCAATGTATTACTAAGATGCAATTTGGCCCAAAGAGATGACACAAAAACCATTTTGCTGTGACAGATTTTGCCTGCCACTGGCTTTTTGAAGCTGAAGGCCCACGATGACTTCGTTTTTCCTATGGCTGGGAAGCAGGTGGCCACAGCTTCCAACAGCCCTTGTCACTCACCTTCTTGATGTGGCATCAGCAAGAACTGTTAGGACCTTCCTTCTGGAATTCAGTGCTAAACAGCCCAAATTTGGAGATCAGGAGGGAGAACTAATGCCAGTAATTCTTCAGCTAGTAGCTCTTCTTCCTATCCTTTTCCCACGCCTGTGACTCTGGCAAATGACTCAGTCACTTAAAGGGCATCACATACTTAGAGAGCTTCCTAAATTGGTACCAGCCAGATCTTAGCATAGCAGGCTCCTGGGATGTAGAGCTGGGACTCAGCCTGCTGGAAAACCAGCTCAGGCTCTATGTTTTTGCAATCTGGTGCTAATAAAAAACAGCAGTGTATCTCCTAAGCCTCTTCTTCAGACTGCTGACAGTTCTATGTGTCTAGTATGTAACTGGCATCAGACAAAGGGGGTAAGCTTATAGAGTCAGAAATAAAAAACACTCACTAAACCAGATGTATTGCAGCTATCATAGTTTCCACTTATTTTTGCACATCTTTAGTAACTGCCAATCTGCAATGGGATCAGCTGACTGGCTGTAATATATAACAAATATGTTCATGTTTATATATGTCCCTAGTTTCCTTCCCCACATGTACACGTTTGAAAAGTCTCGTGTTTTGCAGCCTTCACCCAAACATCTGCAATCATTTATGGAATAAAACAGTCTGCCATTTCAGGCTAGGTTTTTCAGTGCACACTACAACTGATGTCATTTTGGTATTTTGGATTTTCAAAAGAAACAAATAGCTTTCCAGGCAAACCACATCACAGAACATGCCACGGTTATCAGTTCAAAGAGCCCCACTGGCTCAGCAGCTAGCGCTGTGTTTCATCACGTCTTCCTGAGGTCAGGCAGGGAAATGCTAGCCCAGGAATACACATCTGCGTGTATACAAATAGCTTCAGTCTTCAGTTGTTCTCTTCCCAACTGCCCCCTGAAATAATCCTCTGCAAAGCACAAGAACTGTCAAGTACAGGCTTGGCTGAGGGTAGACTTTAATATGAATCATGCTACATTCTGGAGCGTGGGTGTTTTGTATGTCATTTTAAGGATGAAGGAAAACAGACTGACTGAAACAGGGATCGTTACTGCACTATCCCATCACCTTACTATGAAAAGGTCCCTCAAACTTATTTACAAAAATGTATTCTGCTTACATTTTGTCTTTCCTCTAGCCCACACAAGAGCTAGGGTGAGAAATAAGCTCCCTAATGATCCCAGAGAGTGGAAGTACGACTGCATTCAGGATGGACAGCTTAGACCTTTGCTTCTCCAATTTGGGAAAAGAAGCTAGACATATTCTGGGTTCCCAAGAGGACCCAGCATGGATCCAGGCTCCAGTGAGGGACAGATTAGACTGGACACAGCAGAGGCAAATCAGAACTGCCTCTGGGACTTCTCCTGGTTAACCTGAATGTGTTTTCAGTTACTAGCCTTGGCAAGTCCTTGGCTGAAGCCTGCACAACTTTTCTGAAGCAAATTCAGCTGCATAAATGAAACTAAGGTGTTACAGTAAGGGGGATGAGAGCATGCTAACAGTTCTGCATTTGTAGGTATCGATTAAACACTATGCTGACTAATCCCGACAGTCTACCAGTGACAAATTTACATCAAGCTCTATAGACATCCAGTAAACTTTCTAAACAAATATCCTTTACGAAAATGAGAGGAATAAACTATTCAGGGCACTCAAAGTAGCACAGTTTTTTAATATGTAAACCTTTTGGAGCAAGACATTACAATACTTTGGTAAATGGGTTTGAACCTGGCTGAGCTAGGGAAAATATGCTGTAGTGGACACTGTATTTCAGATGAGGTGGAAGGGCTACAGTTTCAGAAGACCACAAGATGAAGAAGACCACCAGATGAAGTGTCCTAATACCCTGATATAAAACCTAAACAGAAATGAAGAAAATGCAAATGTTGGCTGTAAGAGTGACTCAGGAGTTTCTCCCTTGGAAATTAGTCCTTGCACTGTCACTGGGACTACTGTTCAGTGCTTCTTTTCCCTGTTTACAGTCTGACACACGCAGGCACGCACTCCTGTGACTGATTTATCATAGGTTATACATCTCATGAAAGGGCCCCAAAGGGTAAGTGTTGTTCAAAGTAGGCATTCAAAAGCACACGTTTCTAAAAATGTGTTATTAAAGAGCTATATGAGCTTTGCAAACCATATTTTCCCAAGGGCAAGCTGACCTTTTTTTCCTTGTTCTTATCCTTGAGGTATAGGATTTCTTTACACAGACACAGATCCTGAAAAATGCTAGTGAGAAATTGTTCTTTATGTTACAAATGACTCCTTTACTCTCCCTGCACACTGCCTGGCAAAGCCTTCTGAGCTTTAAGGTAACATCACAGTGATTACTTTTGAAGGTAAGTCATGCTTCGCATTGCAGATTTTAACTGTTTGTGGTGCTCTGGTTTTACACAAATATGGTAGCTTCAATGGTTTAGAGAACTTGTCCTTTCCACAGGCATGCTTATCTCATGAATAAATTTAACATTCATAAGCATATGACTTCCCTTCATGTCTGCCTCATCCAAGAATATGGTACTGCTATTCCTTTCCGACTTGAGATGCTAGTCAGTTTTGGATTAGATGGTCACTATTGCTAGGAAAGGACTGTGGTGATGGAGTAAGCATCAATCTTTGAATCTTTGCTAAAGAGAATAAAGGGAGTCTGACTTCCTTCAACTCCTGTCTTGCAAATCTAAGCAGCTATCAGCACATACTTTTACAAAAATCGTTACTCCGTACTCCTGCTCAACTCCCAGTGTCATGCCCTGAGGTTTTCTGTGCTATATCTAGTATTTCTGATGTACTCATGTGAGTTTCTGTTGTTTTTGTCATGCACCAATAGGTACAGCTCAACAAATCAATGCCTCAGCTCCTGTGTTTGCTATTGCACTTTGGTCTTAAGATATATTCACCATGTTTTCATGTTTTGAGTGATGACAGCATATTGCTTCAGGTCTATAAACCAGCTTGTTTTGTGTATCTGTACTCAATGGAGAACAGTTGCTAGACCCAGAAGCTCCTGGGCAGATTCTCCCTATTCCCCAGCAAGCTGATGTTCTCCAGGCCAACCAGCAGGATTTGTCATAAAAACTACTTTATAAAAAATATTTTTTTCCCTTCACCTCAGTGCTAAAACATTTTTGCAGAAGAAATATCTGCACTACTCAGGAGTTGTGGGCAAGTCACATAGAAATGTTTTAGCCTCACATAGAAATGTTGCAAGGAAATGTTTAAAAGTCTATAATGAAAATGTCCCCAATGAATAGGCTGTTCAGAAATGATCGTTTCAGCTCCTTTCAGAGCATATATTAAGGACAAGGTTTGATGGTCGTTGTCTTCAGTGGTAGTACCAATACAGATACCTTAGCCACTTCCTGCCACTTCTGCATTGCTACATCCCCACCTGTACTAAAACACATCAGTTGGATCGTGCTGTCAACCAGATCAGGTACATGATACACATCACTGCTTTTACATTCAGGTTTCCCCCTCCTCCTTTTTTTTTTTTTTTTTTTTTTTTTTAAATTTTTATATTTTTATTTTTATAAAAGCCAGATTAACAGCACAACTCTAGAAAATAGTTGTATCAGCAGAACTGGAGGGAGCAAGAAACTCTGAAATAGAGACAGCGATACCATATGACACTATTCTTCTGAAGACAGTGTGCTATCACTGCAGCCTAGCTTTAGGTGCATGGAGGAGCCCCTGTCTTTACACTGACTATGAGAGCAGCCCAGGGAGATTTCTTTTCCTAGACTGAAGTTGGCCTTTACATACAAACTTTACTTCTCTCCGTATTGAAGGAAGATTCAAATCTGTACACTGATTTTCACCTTCAAAATGAGGAGCAACCTTGCAGCCAAGAAATCAGACATGAAGTCACAGAGATACTGATACTTAAACAGATTTACAAAAACAAACCTACTTATACATCTGGTCTGCATAGGGGTTTCTATGAATTTTACCAGGCACCTATCCACATAATTAAATAGCCACACACATTTCTGCTCCTCTATATTCATGTTGGTGTAATTCAGATGAGAATTTGATTCTAGTTCTCTCAAGGTTCTTTTTTACCTATAAGATTTACTGCCTGTACAAGTGTATGGTTCTGATTTAATGAATCAACAATTAAATACCCACCTCTAGTAACGCCCAGATCTTTTAATCTCTACAGTGCAAGTCATCCACCTGAATGTATGAAGCATCTTTTATGTTCACCATTATAACAATGCCAAGATCCTCTTTTTGTGCTGCTGAGCTCTGTAAAGCTGACACACCTAAGAAAAGAGTAGGCTCATCTCCATTAGATCTTACACACCTGCAATAAAACTGTTAAAAAAATATTTTTGCTGCAGAATCCTTCACCTTGGCAGCATTGTGAAAGCCAGGGGTATACAATTTAACATCGGGCTCAGCCTGGATTTACTTTGATATTAGTCAATGAAAGGGTGATTTTTACAGAATACCCTTTTGAGAACAGAAAAGAACTTTGAAGTCTTATGCTGAAAAGACTGCTGAATTGTGAGCTGATCTTTTCTTCATATTCCACAGTTGGAACTCAGTGTAAGGGCTGTGGAAAGTTAAGCACTGTGTCAATAATAGAAACTAAAAGCAGTCAGTGCAGAAGCATTAATTACATGTGGGGAAAAAAGCAGAGAGTAAGTCTCTGCTTTAGTCCATTGTCTTGGAAGTTCAGTGGTGAACTGGAGAAGCTTCCCACCTGCCCCAGCATTGTGTAAACTGTAATGGAGTTGGGTCAGTTTGTTCATTGAAATGTTTTTCTAAAAAGATACTGGCATAGATTCACCTTGGGGCTGTCGGTGTGTTTTCTTTCAATCAGTTACTGCAAACTGAGCAGTTGCAAGAGCCTCTGTATGGAGAGCCCAGGGGATTCACTTTTCCTGGTCTAGGCCAGCTGAGACTTTGTGGGCAGAAGAAGGACAGACTTTTAGCAGGCACCAAATACAGGTATAGCTGCTGAAAGGGCAGCTCCTTTCCAGTAAGCAGACAACCCACTTGCTTCTTTCCTATCTGTGTACCCAGACTTTCTTCCATAGAAAACCAGGGCACCCGGGGAGATGGTTGCACCCTGATCCCTTTCTAGCATGTAGCACACCCGGGGACCAGGACTCTAAGGATCCAAGGACTTTATCTGTTCAGATGCAGGCACTCTGGCAGAGGAGGGCATGTGTGGGTGGTCCAGGAGAAAAGACTCATTTAATAAACAAATGAAAAAGGTTATTCTGTATTTCCTGATCGTCTGGCTCTGGATACTGAGCTGTAAGCCTCTAGTATTGCAAATAGATCTTAAAAAGCTACGGGATGGTAAGCGGATCTTATGCAGCAGCTACTTGGTACAAAGCATCAGTACATTGGAGTCGACACCGAAAAATGGTGAAGAACGCAAACGCTTTCAAACATCACTAGAATGAACGGTTTCACCATTTACGTTTTTGTACAGTCATGTCATCTGAACTTTTTTATTCAGTTAGAAACCTCAGTCACGCTATTTAGAAGTACCGTATCCCGAGGCTTTCCTTTCCCAGATTTCCAGTAGAACAATAACTCCCTCTGGTGTTTGCCTGCCATTGTTACTGCCTCAGCCACAGCCCCGGGAAACCCTGCCAGATGATGAACGTTACAATAAACCCTCTTTCCTTGGCCAACGGTATTTTACGTCTTGGGCAGGAAGGATAATGTGTGCACATCCAGGACCATGCCTGCAGGTGAACATCTCCGCCTCCTGAAAAGTGGATTGCCAAACTCTGCTGCTGCCCGGCAGCTCGCCGTGCCAAAGCCTCATTAACATGCTCCCTGCATTTATTTAATTACACGAACAGTAGGCTGATTGCAACGTGTCTGGATGCTTTAATTGATGAATATTGGAACTTACCAACCCAGTCCCGAGAGGGTCAGGATACATATAGGGATATGTCAGGTGGCTGGATGGATTTCAGAGTTAATGAATTGCTGTGCTCTGCTCTTGGGACAGACAATCTGGAACTGTCATGCAGCTGCAAACTTATTTACAGGAATGCTGTCAGAGCTTCCAGGCTCAAATCTGACCTGCAAGTGAGTTTCAAGCTAGATGTGCAGGCAGAGGAAGCAAAATGAGATGCAAGAGAATTTAGCTCCTGTCCTTCGGGCTAGAACTTAACCTATCTATTGCCATATAATGCTGATAGTAATTTTTTTGAATTTAAAATTTACAAGAAAATCTAAACTTTTAAATATACATCACACAATAATTTATAAGTAAACATCCAATAAAATTTTCTTTCCAGATTTTTGCTGTAATCAGATGATGAAAACAAATCTGCCAGACAAGATGAAGGAAACTAAATGTTTGAGATACGCATTTTGCAAAAGAGAAGAGGCTATTTTTCTGGGCTGTTTAATAGAAATTCCTTTAAAAGAATCATGCAATCATTCAGCTGGGTGCTCTCTCCAAACAGCCCACAGGCTTTTTATATTTGACCTAAATGTCTGGAGTTTTGGGTTTTTTTCTTCAGCATATCACAAAACAGGAATCTGTAAGCTGATTATTGTTGCTGTTAATTCACTTCTGAATGAAAACATCTTTGCATATTTTAAACACTGGTGTATAGAGCTGAAATCAGAAAAGTTAAAAGAGCTTGAAAGCTCATACTAAATCCTGACTGTCTGGCTCCCTGGCCAATGCCTCATACTATACCAAATGTGTAACCATACTACATTTATGATGTAAAACAACTCCCCTTTAATGTGCTGTAATCTCTTATTCCCTTTGTCTCTCAAATAATAATCCTCTTGCGCATGATAATCCTCAAAATCACATATGCTCTTTAAAGCTTTAATTTTGGAAATTATTTATATCCATTTTCTGGGCACTGGCAACTAAATATTACAGAAAACCTGATTCTTCTGTCTTTGACCAAGATAGCCTGATTTTTTTTGTATTCCACATTCACTGCTTGGCTGGAACTGGGTCAACAAAATGCATAAACAGTTTCTAGTTGTCCAGCAGAACCATAGCATACCTACTTTTTGTTTGGAGGAGGCACAGCATGTCTTGGAGAGTTAACAGGAAACAAGAAAATGACATTTTCTATTTGGGTTGTAAAACACAGAATTAGATTTAGTTGTCCAGAATGATTTAAAAATATGTCCTCCTGGATTACTAAAACAAACTAGTAAAAGAAAAATTCCCACCTCAGCAGTAATAACCAAGCCCCCTAGCACTGGCACCTGGACATTTACAAGTGTGCTACCGGCTACTCCAAGTTTCATTGCTGCAAGATTAAATGTTGTTAGATATCGCCACCTTAAGTCAGAGGTAGAGGTTGAGACTAGAATTACTTCATCAGATCAGCATGTTTATTTAAATGATATAATAATGACAACCGGTAATGACTATAATGGGAGTCTCATCAGGTCAAATGTAAGATCCTAAATGACATAAACTGCATTAATTGCATGACATGATGAGTATGAGCCTAAGAGTTCAAAAAAACCTTTTTATTTGCTGACAAACTTGCACATTGCCATAAGGAATTTGTAGCAAGCTAGGAGGAGTACTGCTTCCAATGTTACAACAGCACAATCTGCTGATCAGACCATCTCATCTCATCTGTCCAAGCCCAGCCAGCTTTCCTTATTCGCTCCCAGTAAGACGAAGCCGAGAAACTTCTCCAGGTTTGCTTTCTAAGGAGGGCACGATCTGCTGCCATTCTGGTTGTACTGCTGAGGTCTAGGGGTGGTTTAGTCCTTTTGCCCTTGATGGGAGGTTCTTCTCACAGTCTTTGGGCATGAGGATCACCCATCCACAACCCCTCTGCATTGGTCTGTCCTACACAGCCACGTAGTCCTCCCCTCTCCTGGGCCAGCAGGCAGAGCAAAGGATCAACTGTGGTCTCTGGGTCAGCTGCTGGCTCATGGCTGAACTAGACAGCACAGCTCACTGGCATCCCGAGTTAACATTTCACAGTGTTCATCATTTAATCTTCTGACTACAAGAGGCTTAAAGTTTCTCCTGAAGTTCTGTGAAACTCTCATCCTTGTACAAAATCAAAATTACCTTTTACCTATTTCATTCAGGTTATACTATACCTCATGAGTCACAAACCAGAATGCAAACTCCTCAGTTCTGAGAGTTTGAGGGAAGGGGTATTGATGGTCTCCCAGCCTAAGCAGCTTTGAACCTTGTTGGAGGTTTAGGGATGCCCTGCAGACCTGCAGGTCCCTCTTTGCAGTGAACTGCGGTAGCACATGTGTCGTAGCAAAAAGACTGCCACCCAGGCATAACAAAACCAATAAATAGTACTGATAAACACTCCACGCTGAAGTGGGCTGCACGTGGGAATCAGGCAGTACTATTTCTAAAAGAAAGGCAGGAAATTAGGCTCTCTTATGCCATTTCAAATGTTTACAGTAAATCAGCAAAATTAATGGTTCTAGCAGAGAGAAACTCTACTCTCACTGAGAAATTCACTATACTCCAAGCAAACTAGCCAAATATTAATTTCCTTACAGCTGTTTTTGCCATTTATTTCCTTGATTTTCCAAAATTGTCAGCTGAATTTTCTCATGAGTGCAAACATTTGTGTTGCAAAAAATAAGAAACTCAAGGATTTAATCCATTTTTAGGAAGTAAAGTTAACTTATCAACTATAAGTGCTAATCTTCCCATCTCACATGAAAGTCCAGAAGCTCCAGCTAGATATAAAACACTTGGGTAACTCGACTGTTTGCATGAAGATTTAGATTCTAAACACTGAAGGCAAAGAACTGTCAAAAGGAAGTTTTGATTTGGTGAGCAGAAAAAGTGAGGTAAAACACCAAGGTTACAAACAAGACTCCTAGGAAGACGCTAAACAAAATTTTTCATGCAGATGTATCAATGCATATAAAAAGAAGTAACCTCACCTCCTCTGTTCCTCTCACTAAGGAGGATTAGGAGTCCAGCTGTCACAGGAAGCATACCTGCTCTCTTTAGTCCTCATCTACTTGACAAGCAACTCTGGTTTGCCAGAGCTTAACTATCACTTTGCCAAACTTCGTTAGCAGTGTATTGATTAGAAAAACACAACCTTTACATTATGAAATATGTTGCTGTGTTCAGTTTCTGAACTTTTAAAATCAGTGTAATCACTCCTAAATCACTGCTTTAATGTTTGTTGATTGAAAAACAAATTATTGAGGTAAGAGCTAATAGTTATAATTAATACTATTTTTCGTTTATCTTAATTCTTAATTGAAATGAGATTAAATGAACAGGAATTAAAATAGAAGCCAATGTAAACCCACTGCATATATGTTATTACTATGAGGAGAAGAAAACTTTAGTATTCAGATGAGAAGCTTAATGTTATCAGCATTTACAAGACTGGAATCAGAATGTCCAGATTAAAATTCAGGCTCTAATTCCCTTTTTATTTCAGCTCTCTCATCAGTGATATGGGGCTATAATCCTTACTTTTCTCATTCATAGATTGTTTCAAGCATGAAAAATACAATGTCAGTGAGGAGTATAATCATAATTAGTATAAAAATATGAACGAAAGCATGAAGATATATCATAAAAGTAAAGAAATAGGGTATTTGAGACTATAAATGCACAGCACTGAATTATTCAGGAAAGAATAACAGTCTGATGAGGAAAAGAAAGGAATCTTGAGTCCTCAGTGTCAAGGAAACAAAATTTCAGAAATCACCTTATGACTTTTTTTCCCACATATTTCCCAGTAAAGCAGTCTATTCTCAAAATGTTTATGGAGTAATTTTTGAGATTTAAACCTATTACAGGTGCAACTATCTTTTGATGTATGTATGGTAGAGATTTTGACTTTATAGACAAATGGTTGTACAGAGAAAGCACAGTAGGGAGTAGGGAACTAGTACAATGCAGGTAATTGGATTCCAAAACACCTAGTGATACATAAAAAAAGGAAACTACAAAGCCTTATGTAATTACCTAACTTTATTAAAAATATTAACCTCTCCCACCTGGAGAATTCATGGAGAACATAAATGGCATAATGGTGTAACTAACTACAGAAGGAAAAATAATCTCCTTAAAATACGAAATTGCCTGCAAAAGACATCCATAAGAGTTCAAGATAATACATGACAAGCCTACCTGTCTTATTATTTTTTCAGGCAGTCAGTAGAACAAGATGAATGACAAACCTTACAAGTTACAACAATTTATCAGTTGCTTGTAAACTAGTTTAGCTATATTGCCTTAAAAAGTAGGTTGCTATACAATGGTCTGACTCCTTTTTTAACATCATGGACATCACCTGGTTACCTCTTCTCTACAGTGGATTTTCAGGACTCATTCTACTCATAGAAAATGGAGGGAAATGCTTTGGAAAATGTGTCTCTCTAGTTTTTTTACTCCTAATCTCAGCAAAACTTCACACCAACAAGCATCTGCTTATCATTCAAAACAATGTTACTCAGTGGACACTGGCATGCTTCCTTTCAGTAGAGACAGTCAAAGCCCTTACATTTACATTTATGACTGAAACATAGAAATTCCAACTCACTTCACACTTCCATCCATTTCTAAATCAATATGACTGCTTAAACTCCAATGTGATTTTTGGTATAAATTCAATTGTTTGGGTGGCAGGACCTTTGATTTTTCAAAATCAAACTCAAAGTAATCTTATATTCCTTTCTAAAACAACTTCAGGAGTAATTAAATGAATCAGGGATACAACAGAAGTAACCTACGGCAAGGTGTATGTAAAGGTCTGCCTTTGCACATTGTTATTTGCTATGGAGAAGTGTCAATGCTTTTTATGACCTGAGGATCCATCTGTATACTGTGTAATGGGAGAATGAGACCAAGATGGCAGGATTTTAAAAGCAAATGTGAAACTATCAAATTTTTCATGCTGACACACTTACCTGCATGGTGCTACACTGTTCTGTTCTGACTGATTAAAAACTGTAATAATTTCAAAATGAACCAACACAACATCAAAAGTACAACACTATGATACCATAACTGTGCTTTTTTTTTTTTTTCCCTGCAGAAAATGAATAATTTATTAATTGCATTCATGGTTATTATTATAGTTATCTGAGGAAAAATAGTTTAATGATAGGCATTGGTCTAGATATTCAATTTCCACAGAAAACCAAGGAAGAACATATGATACCATTTGGCTGTCATAAACCCCATGAAGATGTCATCCTTTGTCATTTCAAAGTAGCTTTAAAACCTTCAGTTAAGACATGCAGGTCTATCATTATGTCAAATCCCAAGCTTTTAACACCAAACACATGATTAGTGTTGTCAGATCTGTCAAAACTCAACAACTTCGTCAGATACTAAATGCAGTAGCACCAACTCGGTTGTTGGCAGCTGGTCGGCTCTAGCGGGGCCTGCTGCAGGACTGGGTCGAGATGCCTCTCTGGAGGGGCTCCAGGGCTCCGTCTCCCCCTGCTTCTGGCAGTGGGGTGAGCTTCTGGGCTTTCACCTTCTCTAAAAACCCTGGGTGAGCCTGAGCACAGGGCAAGCTTTCTCAGTGATGGAGGGACAGTGAAGGGATTTAACAGGTGGCTGGTTGCTTGACTTTCTGTTTAATTGACCATCTTAATGCTGCTGAGATCAAATTATACTGTTTACAGTGTGTTACGAAACACTACTTTGGATGGGGTATTTTCCATTATTATTGAGATCAAGTAACTGAATGCAAAGGGCAGCTGTGCAAGAAACATATTTTGTGGCCAACACTGTATTGTATTACATTTTACTAATGAAAGTACACAACAAACGTCAGATGGTGTAAGTTTTCACTGACCCAAGTCTTCTGTGGCTGCATCTTTCCTGAATGAAGACATGAGAACAACTAAAAAATATTTCAGAGTGTCAGTTTTCAAAGAATGATTTCTTGTATAGTTATGTGCCCAAATCTATATGGCTCAAGCTTTGAAATCATAAAACCAAATATATGTGTAAAACTCATGAAAGCTTTTCATGCCAGAAATTGATAATTTCAACTTTGATACATCAGGTCCTTACAGGATTTGAAAGAAGCAGCTGCACAGAACAATTAGGCAGCTGGAGATCAACCCTCTGCAGCAATATAAAGCTCCAGTTTCTGAGCCTGCAGGGATATGAGATATCAGATTTTAAGTAGTGACGTCTTATCATGCAGAAGAGCTGTCACTGCTGTTTTCAGTTTCAAGAAGGGAAATTATTTCTGGGGGTAAAGCCAAATTTAAAGAGGAAACATTTAGGGGTGTATTAAGGCTAAAGCTGGAAACTCTTTGAAATGGCAAATATGTTTGAAACAGCATAGTGTAAGTCTTCCTTTTAAACATTAATTACGGCTACATTTACCTTTTCTGAAATACTTGATATTTAGTCTTGTTTACAATGTGTTCTAGTGCATTTGTATGCAGTAACTCTTACAGTCCAAAGGGAAAATGATCCTGTGGGATCAGTTTGTTCAGCATTTTTCAGTCTCTGCAAATTTATTTTTAATAATAGCTTTTCTGTATTTGTGAATTTATTAAGATGATTCATCAGATCTCTAGACCCTTAAATACTGCATGGAGAGCATACAAAAGTGCTCTTTATATACCGACACTGAATTCCACAAAACCTGGGATGACCCCTCTCAGAGCTAGCCAGGTACTGTAGAATCCCCAGCAGTGATTAGCTCCATTTGCATCTTCTGCTCATAAATGAACTCCATATGATATTTGAAATTACTTAGATTCTCATTATGAACACAAATGGTTACAAAAAACATATACTAGAGATCCCAGGGGGAAACACACACACAGGGGCATAAGCTACAGTTTAAACTAAATTCACATTGGGAAGAAACCTGAGGACAGAAGATTAATTATAAAGTGTATATTATACATTTTTCTATATAATCGATATACCCATACATCTGCACATAACCCGTGAGCCTTCCTAGAGTATTCTGGAAGAACAGTTAATACCCTGTATTCAAAACGTAAAAAATTACAGCCCTTATAAGCCTTAACTTAGCCCCATTAACTATTTCTTCACAAAATGGCTGCTAATTCAGCACACAGAAAAAGCAGTGCTCATCTGATCAGCAACTCTGACATACACTGGGTTTTCCTTCTTGTTGAATGTGCAGTCCCATCATAGGTCTACTAAACACAGCTCACACTACATTCAGAAGACAGAATTCCTATTCTCCTTGGCAGCTAAACTTTTATTTCAGAAAAAAAAATAAAAAATCACCCTTCTGAGAAAAGGAGGTTAATTACTCCCATTTCAGAAGTAGGGAAATGAGAAGCAGAACAGTTAAATTTAAGATTGCTTACAATTCTGAGTGCCCAGTCTGAGGTGCTGTCTGATTTTCCAGACTGCATCACCTCCTACAAGCAAGGGAGAGCTCACTATGACTTCAGTTCTACCTCAGCACTTCCACCAATCAAGTCTGCATCTCCAGCCAGGGACCTATGAAACAATAAGCCCAAGGCAGGCAGACATGTCCCTGCTCATGGCAGGGGGTTTAGGAACCAGCAGATCTCTTCCAACCTGAGCCATTCTGTGATTCTGTGACATCTGCAGGAAATGACTTGTTTAACATCACACAGGAGCTTTGTGTCAGAAGCAGGGCAGAATCCAGCTCCAGGAGAGCTTTCCATGGATTTAACTGTGAGCCCATCCTTTTTATCACCGCAGTTCCCTGGTCTCATTTGGTACACACCTTCTTGCTTCTGCAACAAATGAATCGTGGGCTCAGAGGTCAACAGCTTCTCTTATTGCTTATTCTTGGACAGAATAAGCAATATCTTATCTCCTGAGCACAGTCCAGTCTGTTCCCCACAGGAGGCAGGCAGACACCTTCAGGAAAACATAAAAATCCTTGTAATTAAGGATTGTGACATCCAACAGGTGCCCAGTGGAACCAAAATAAGATTGTGCATGCAAGTTTAAGTCTAGGGTTTCCTACTTTATGAATGCTTTACTTGATGACTTTAAGCATGTTCTTTTAAAGTAATTTTGGGTATATAATTTCCTGTGTTTATAGAAAAGCAACAAGAAAACTAAATACATGAGAAACTTCCATTGTGAAGCATTATACTGAAAATCATGAGCATCATTAAATGAGACAGAAATTCACCTCAGTGCTGGCTAAAGCACCAGGGGTAACAGATAGCAGGGGCTGCCACGCTCCAGGTGGACCTGGAGGGAAGACACACATGTGACAACATGTCTGTGGGCATTTACAGATGCAGAAGAAAGGCAAACCTCAGGAACCTGACCTGGGCTCTGAAGGGGAGTGTAGCATGCAGGAATACATATTTCTACTTCTCACCCCATCTGCACTTTTCTCTGCCCTTTCATCCAATTTGTTCCCATTTCTGTCTCTCTCTTCAGCCACCCCATCTAATCCCAGCTCACCCTCCTCTTCCAGCAGTTGTTCCTCTGGATTCTTCCCCCAGTCCAGACACTCCCTGGCCATCCAAGACACTGTCTTCCCTCCAATGGTCCCATACATGGCTCTCTGCCTCTGGTTTCAGGCTCCTTAGCAATTCCTTACTCCCAGCTTCTTCATCAAAATGTTCATCAGCCTTTTTTTATTTCTATGCTGTCTTGTTGAGTCACTGTGATTTTTCTGTATTTTAAAAACCAAGTACTTCAGATTAAAGTCTCGTAAAACTTACCTTTTCAAGTTTCAAACTTTTCTGTGTCTTTTTGGAAAATTCATGATAAGGAATAGGCTGAATGTGATCTATCTCAAAAGATCAACTAACCTGAGGTCCTGTCCTAGCTGGTCCCAGCTGAATCTCTCTCTGATCATGGTGGGTCCTCTTAGAGACCACAGTTTAACACTTTTCCTCCTGTGGCTTGCCACCTATGCCTTCTTGCCTTGCCAGTCATCACCCTCCTAATTTTCAGTTTCAGGTTCACCACAGTGCCATCCTGGCTCCTTGTCCATCTCAGAGATGTCAGAACTTCATAAGTATCCTATGAAGTAACCGCTTTGTCTTCCTGGCATTTGCTCTTGCAGCTCCCCAAGAGAGTTTGCTTAGGCAAACACTCAGCCCTGGGCTTGAACATCTGTTTTCCAAGGTTTCATGTGAAAATGTCAACACATATTTTTTTTCCTAAACAAAGGACATTGCCATAGTGTGGTGCTTAGGGTGTTTTTTCCCCTCAGCATGTGAAAAAGCTTTAGACATCTTGTTGAACATGTTATGCATTATCTTTCTTTTTTAAAGATGAACATGGAAGACAGTAAGTGTTTACATTCTGCTTTAGCCTCTTTACTAGGAAGCAATGCTTGCATACAAAATGACTTTAGGGGAACCAGGCATCCATATATTAAGTGAAGATCTCTGGAAGAAATCATTAGCTGTCTGCTTTATGTTGTCCCTTTGTTCCAACATGAGCATATATGCATAAGTAAAAACAGTTCTCAGGTCTTGCAAAAGTGATCTCCATCTGTGTCAATGTGAAAGGCCAGAGCTGCAATACTGCTTCATAGGGCTTACTACCGATGTTAATGAAGAACAATCACATCGGAGGAGGAAGCGGGCAGATCTCATTTGTGTCACTGGTTTATTGGAAAGCTATGACCCACATTTGCAGTTACCTCCAAGAAAGTTCTCATTTATTCATTTTCAGTTTGAAAGGATCCTTTGTCAAAAGCACAAGCAGGTATCATTCAGGAGAACGTGAATTCATATCGTAACTTTCTGCCTGGGACCAATTTGTACCCTAAATTAGCGTAGAAGCAATGGAACTAATTGATGCGAGTAATGTGAACAGCAAAATCCATTTAAAAATCGTTGAAGATTGAATAAAGCTGACAAACTAAAAATTAACAAAATTGAGGCACATCATCAGCTTTCAAGAAAATAGGCATTGTTGAGTAAAAAATTTGCAAACCTCTGCAACAGAATGGGCACATTTCAAGTTGAGCACCTGCTGAAGTATTAGCCTTCCAAATCAAAAACACCATCTCTCATTCCTTGTTTCCAGGATCAGATTTCAGTCTCCTTGGAAGCAGGAGGTGCAGCAGATAATGCCCTCTGTTACACTTTGAACAGTGCTTGCAAGTTGTTACTTTCCAAGCACGTCTTTCTGTTTTTCTAAATGTTGTGGGAACAGTTTTCATTTTTGCAAATGAGGGGTATGATGGTATCATGGCAGTTGCACGATTTCCAGAAAGGTGAAAGACAAAGGGCACTCTGGTAAGGTTCATGCTGTGATGCAGTTCACGCCCAGATAAACTTCACTCCTTGGAACTGTCTGTCCTCAGCACTCGCTGCAGCTGTGAAATTGGGAGCTGCGCCTTGGCTGCTGCTAGCTATAGCATGGCACAGTCACACATCACAGCCCATCAAGCACTCAGCCTATAAAGGAACCAGCACTAAGCACACCTGCACAATTTTGTTGTGATTTCACAGATATCCTCAGCTGCTTAACTTCAAAAGACATGAAATAATGGATTTACTTCTGACATCCAAAAAGCATAATCTAGGATGTATTTATTTCAGGGCAAAATTCTCTTTGGCTATGGAAACAGTGTTGCCTTCAGTGTTCAGTAAGAATTTTTACCATTTCAGTTAGGGTACATAAAAAGAAAAAAGGGATCAGCTCATAACTTTTCAAACACCAAAATTAGGCTTAATTACTACTACTGATGTTATTATCAACCTAATTTTTGTAAAGGAGATTGTATTTATTTTAAACCTACTTACAATTTTTATCTTGTGCTGGAGTAGATCCTTCTGGTCAGTTCTGACCCATTAAGAGATGAGGGCTCTCTGGAGGCATCAAATGAGATAAATCAGCACATGCATATGCTGTTATTAAAAAACTTGACCCTGTGCCACACAGTCCGTGCATCTGAATGAAACACAGGCCTTACTTTTGTCCATAAATTTTACATTTTTAAATGTACAAGTTGAAAGAACACAATATACTGTAATTGTACTGTATTTGTAACAACTTGTTCAAAAAGAGATTTTTGTAAAAGAACAATCATGAAGTGGAATTGAGCCAGACACATTACTGGCAAAGCTTCCTGCTGAATATGATTAGATAAAGGGAAAACGGAGACCGGAGAAAATTGATCCTCTCAGCAGAATTTGCCATAATTATATGCAGGATGAGGAATTAGCTATTATTCTACTGTTAAATTCCTCAAGTGGCCAGAAGGAAGACTCTTGCATAATCTGCTTTTTCGATCTAGTCCATGCAAAATGAAGATCCTGTTAAGAAAAGTGGAGATGTGGTTGATCAAGATCTACAAACCTGGTAATTTTTCTCCCTAAATGTTAGACAGTGGAAGAATGTATTTAGATTGCTTTACCAGCAATTCTCCAATAGCCCACTAGCTTTTGTTTAACATAACATTTCAAGAAATAAAATAATTGAATTTCACACATGCATTCATCCCTGGCAAGTTGCCATTCAAAAAGCCTCTAAATCTCAAATGCTGTTCTTGTAAGGCAACCTTACGTGAAATGGTTCATTGCTAGCATGACCTGAACTCTGCCCTGTCGCAAGACCAGTAACACATTGCTGTGAATCAAATTCTTGTGTTTTTACCAACACAACAGGACTTCTCTAACTGCAAGTTTCTGTTTATGCAAGGAAATCATGGTTTGGAGCGCATCTTTCTTATTGCTATCTAATTCAAGTGGAGATGGTAATAATAAAATGAAATAATAATTTGGAGAAGATACAAATGACTCTAACAGAAACAGAGAATAGGCTATGTAGCCTGACAAGAAGGGGAGATTGCTGTTAATGTTACTGAGTATAGTGAAATAGCAACAAAGAAATCGTAATAGGTTGGCATTGCTGGCCTGTGGGCTAACAGCTGAGTTAGGTAACAGAGGAACCATGAGCACAGCTACACAAATGGAAAACTTCTCAGTGCTTTTCCTTTCCAAAAATCAGAAACTGTTACATAATTATTCAAATTAGCAACATGAAATGGAATCAAAGGAAAAGGAAACAAAAGCAAGAAGCTATGAAAAGGGACAGCTTGTCTGAAAGATAATTATATACAGTTAAAATGTAAGAAAAAACCCACTGTGTTTAGTATGCCTCTGGATTACCAATGATTTTTCCTTAAATCCCATCTGCTCTGCTAATTCTCCCCATTTCTTTCATTAGAGATGTTGCAAATGTGGTTTTATAGTTCATGACTGGGTGGGTGATCTTAGCTGAGATATTACTAGAAGCCACCCATATCCAGTCTGCTGAGATGGCCTCACTGCGATTCTAACTGCTAAAATAGTCTCTAATTAAAACATAAAAGGCAAAGAAGGAAAAAAGAAAATCTGATTTACTGGTAGGGGCCCAGAAAAATCTCTCAAGATGTCTGAGCTGTAACACTATCATCTCCTCTCGCTTCTTGCAGCCTCCTATGTAATCCATTCCCTTTCTTCAGCCGGGAGTGACACCTGTCTGCTGGAGCTGCCCAGTTTGTCCAACAGTGTATTTGGCTGCGAATGCACAGTTACCCTTCACGCTAACCAGAAGGGTGCAACTGGGAGAAACCAGAAAATTATCATATAGGCAAAATTTAGAGGAAGTGACTGTTACAGTCATGAGTGATTAATACGTATGGGCACAGCGGGGAGAGTTGCAGACCGGTAACATTGTGCAATAATCCTTTTAGCAGATACAAAATATGGCTTTAACAGATACTCTTTCAGAGAAAACAGCTTTAGTCAAGAGGTCGCTGTAGAGGTGGAAATTCAATTAAAGGCCTTGAGACAACAAAAGCTCTACCTATATATATGCCATAACCAATGGGCCAACCAATGGGCATCTGGGACACTGGGAGTTCTTCCGAAGAAATTATTTATTTTGTACATATCACTGACCCATGTGCAGCATATGCTTTTATGCTATATAACTTTTAGATATTCTATTTTACATCTTTAAGATGGATGCAGATAGTAGCACGTCTTTAGAGTTTGTCTCAGAATACGTAGTTATGCACTACTGGATGGTAGTTCCTCAATATTTGTGAAAATGTCAACCGAAAAGTCTGTTGTCTAACTGCTGGAGGTGTTGCTGGCTGACAACTAAAAGATATCTACATTTTTCATAGAAAGGAAAAGTTGAAAGATAAAAATCTATGGGATAAAAATAAGCGTGGATACATCATTGGTTTTCTCTAAAGCAGTATTATAGAATGATTGGAGAGCCATTATCTGTAAAATCAGAATAAATGGCCTAGAAAAAATGGTGACCGACATGAGTGTCATGAGGTCATCAGATACAGTTTCCCAAAAAGCAGTTTTTATTGAGTAAATGAGCTATCCCATTAGGTTCATCTTGTCCCCAAACAAATCTTTGGTAACTAACCTCTTCTGCCAAGCATGGCAAACACCTCAGGCTTGATTATTGTGGGGAGTCATCAGGGACTGAGCCTAAATGCAAGACTAGGAGAAGACAAGACAGTTGCCTTCAACATCAGCAAGTATTAAAATATTTTTAAAATATTAAAAAATGGAGACAGAATCAGACACTTGCAGTGAGTAAAGATGAATCAAAGTGCATGAAATTAAAAGTTCTTTACAAAAACACATTTTAAGCAGATAAACCGATAAGAATTGGTAAAACAGCTAAAGTGAATAGTGGAAAGCTGGCTGGCAGGTGACTTGTGCATCAGCAGCACATGAAGCATTTGCAGGCCTCGTTCTACAAAGTTATTTATTGACATTACCACTTTTGTGATGTGAACTTCTTTTCACTTAAGCTAATGTCAGGAATGTAACATTTTCTCCTGTTTGATGACAAACCATGACTTGGTAATTTATTTAGGAAGGTATATGCTAATTCGGATTTTGTAAAATCTCTACAAACTGCTCCAGTAGAAAGATACCCAGTTCTTCCTGCTACATTATCAGAAAGCAAATATGCATCAGCTTTATTTTACAAGTGAAATGTTTTTCATAACAATATGAATGAGCCAGATATTGCTGACAGCTTGAATTAATAATTTCCTTGGGTTTCTTTCTTTCTCCTAAGAAGCATAATGTCGTGCTCCAATAACAATAAAACACTTTGCAGGAGAAAGAAATTTAGATGTAAAAGATGATGCCAGATGATGCCAGTGCAATTCAGTATCAGAAGCTGACAATGCCTCAAGCCCCAAAGAAGTTCTTTTCATGTTGAAAGTGAGAAAATGAAAAGTGGGTTTTGAAACAGGAAGCCTAGACCAGGTGGGTATGCCTAATCCTGTACCCATGATTAATCATCACATGTTCTGAATTACTACGCTGGTGTTCAATAACCACAATGTTTATTTTTGGAGATCAGTGATAGTAATTGGCAACGTTCTGCAATTACACAGGTTCTGGCTTGGGATAAAAAGACTTTCTTCCTTGTGCTTTTGCATAGGCATTGGCCAGAATGCCACCCTAAAAGAGTCCCTGACTCCTCTTCATGCATGCTGGAGAGGCAGCCTTCTGAAGATGGAGTAAGGCTTTCTCTCCTCATGAGCAGTAGCTGGCAAAGTTATTTTTTTGCCAGTTCTTCAAAGGTGATGCAAAGGACACACATGCACCAAAATTAGTGTGTTGAGGAGGAGAAAACACAGATGGTTTGCGGGAAGTGCACATGGTTGCAGCACAAATAGAAATAATCTCTTCAATGGAGTCATGCTAGTTTTGCAATGGGTGGTCTTTTTTTATCATCATTTAGCACATGTATATGAAATAGGGTGGCAGTGGTCAATTCACAATACGATGTTATGGACAACAGATGCAAGGCACCCAGTATTGCTCCATTTCATTTTGTGGAGCATGATCTTGCTAACTGTGGAGGTGGAAGGAAAGACACAGCCGCCCCTTCTGTCTCTTCCATTTATGAATGTGACAGAAACAATCCTGACATTGGGTAAAAATCAGTTTTTCTTGTGCTGCAGATTTGTCTGCTACTACACCATAGGGAAAGTGTAAATATTTACCTCACTGACATTTCCCAGGATCTCATTTTTTCTAGCAGCATAACGGAAAAAAATCCCAGCATTTGAAAAGATTCCCCAGAAGTTATGTTTCGCAAGACATTTCTGTATTATTCCCTAGGATCTGGTTGTACGACTTAAGCGTTCAACAGAAAAAAGGACTAGAAACGCTTACATTTGTATCTTCAAAAAAATATCATAAACTGGATTCCATCAGATTCATGCTCCTGACCCAGACTCTTCTGGTTCTAAAGGCACCTGCAGTGAAATAGAGGAGCCAGATGTTTCTGTGACACCAGGCACATGGAAATGACGAGCTGATTCTATGGTGCTGGAAGCTGAGGACACTCGGCACCTTTTACAATTAGACCCTCAATGAGCAAAGTTTGCAGGAAAAGAAAGATCTGTCTCACTTTTGCAGCTTCGCAGACTGCTCTGATCTGCAACATTGTACTTAAAACATTAAAAAACATATCTGCAAAACAGATGGGGGAAAGCATTACCCTTTACTTGATGAAATTCCAACACTGCTGCTGTGGTCCCACAAATTCCTACAGCTCTTTAAGCTTTCTATCCAGTGCTTACTCTTATCTGTCATGTTCATTATTTTCCATTCACTAGTTTTGCCAGTCTTTTGAACGCAATAAAGGGATTCTGGATGTCATTAATTTGATGACCATCTCGTATCCCTCTATCTCCTGCCTGCAGGGAAACTGGAGACTTGTCACAACCAGAAAACATGTTCTAAAATAAGTGTCAAAAACTGGCTACACTGGGGCATCAAACAGCATCAATAAAATGTGCTAGATAGCACACCATCTCCACCTAGTCTACACACCAAGTCATATGTGATGAAAGAATAAAGAAAAGACAAAGCATTTTGGAAAAACTCAGGTTAAAAGCTGTATGCATCTATTTTTCACCATCAACTATTCACACAGGAAAAGGTGTTACTGATTCTACATTTTGTTGAAATGAATGAGTTTTGAAGTGCAGGACACATTTCTGTTTTATGAAACTATTCTGGACCCACTTTGCTACTCAAGATCAGTTTCTTTCTTGTCTTCCTCCCTCCCCTTTTGTCACTTCTTCCCACTTTTTTTTCCTAACCATCAAACTGTTTGCCTGTCAATGAAAGGAGATATATTGAACTAAGAAAAAAATACAGTATTAAGAGTAAAAACTGCTTTAACTCCTACTTATTTACATATACATGTTTTCTCCATTGGTGCATGTCACCTGTAGGGTGGACTATTATATTTTATTAAATAAAATACCGCACCCACATACTTTCAGGCTCAGTACCCCATCACTCTTACAGCTATTACTCAACCATCCAACCAAATCTCACAGGACGTAAGACCAACCTTTGTACTCATCGTGAGTCTTCTCAACTTAGTCATACATATTATCCATAAGGGAGATGATACATACTTGCGTTCTCAGTAAGCATTGACAGAAACAGTAAAAGGCTCTGAGGACTGCAGCACATACTTGAAGTCCAGAAACGGGGATGACTGGGAAGGTAAATCACATTATGGGAGGGTGTTCTCATTCATAATGCCATGTGTAATCTGTGGAAGTATGTGACACCAGAACAGATGTTGATGTGACTCAAGCTGTGGAGACCACGTAGACAAGGAGTAGTCCCTGCTCAAGCATTAGCCCCGCAGGTAGATGATGTGAGGTTAAACACAACCACCCATTTACACAAAATGACACTGTACACTTTTGGGCGAATGTGATGAAGTTTTTCAGCTGTGGATAAAGTCCTAGAGGAAGATTTGGGAAGGGTGAATGTTGGTATTGGAAATCTCAACTAATGACTTTTTGCCCTTATTTGTCTCTCTTTTTCTGAAAAGAAAATAAGCATTATTCTCTTATCCATGCATTAATATAACTTTTAACATGATCTAACTTCCCCATAGCAACATCCCAAAGTGGGAAAAAGATGGCATAAAGCGCTACGTATAAGAACAGAGCCAGCTCCCTTGGAAATATGTAACAAGACAATAACTAATCACCTGGATCAGACCATGCAGCCTTAAAAAAACCACTGTGAGAGCTTTCAACACAGATACAATACTTCCCCTCACTCCACCTCCATCTCTCTGAATACCTTCTTCCCTTGCTTCCCACTTTTTTTTTTTTAAAAAAAGAGGCAAATGGTAAAAAGTCACATGACAGTTCAGAGAACTGTGTGAGATAAGAGAGCCTAAGGCCATGGCATCAGGTGACAGCTAATTCTGTCACTTGGGTGTAAATTAACCTTTATGGAAAATGGAAAGCGGCAGATTTTCTCAGGACTTCCTAAAGCAGTCAGATTGGGGCTAGTAGTTCATGGATGGGTTGGGTTTTACTCATAGCTTGTTTATTTTTGGTCTGCTAAGACCCTGGCTTTTTTTCTGCCACAGATGTACACCATTTTATTTGACCCTTAGAAAAGTTCAGGAGAAGAGAGTTAAAAGAAATTGAGAGCATAGAATTTCAAACCAGAAATAGTCTGCTTTGTTTAAACAGTCTGCCAGCATTTATTTTGTTATACTACTACAATGTTCTGACTTCCATCTAAACCTTCCCAGAGGGATTCAGATCTACATTTTACTTTAGCTAAAGACAGAATTAATCTGAAAAATCATTACAGCAAAGAGAATGATTATCAAGCCACCACTGTCTTGACTGTTCAGAGGCAAAAAGCAGGTGTCTTTCTCAACAGAACAAGCAAGAGATCTGTCACAGTAGAAGGTTCTGTGATATTATTTATTGTTGTGGGTTTTTTTATTTTCCTTCCTCTGATGGCTTAGCTCAAATCCTTGATCAAAGCAACTAGGAACTGTTCTCAGATGGCTTACTGCATTTTAAGTGGAATGCAATTTAGCGCTCTCCCATCTGACCAAAGCCAAATTCAGTGCGGAAAAACAACTTCCAAAGACCGATACATCCATTTCCCCCTTGAGAGGCCAGACAAAGGTTGTGGCATTACAACAGATTACCAGCATCTGTCTACAGTGCGCCTTTGATAAAAGGGACTATTAGACTGTGATGGCAGCTAGCCTGTCACTCTTTCCAAAATAACATTAGGCGTTTTACAGACCCCAGTATTTGAGTTGCACTGTGCTTTGTGTTATTGAGCATTGTAAGAAGCAGTGCAGTAAGATCAGTGTAATAGCAAGAAATAAAAAGAGTAAATCACATCTCTGTGTATACTTCAGAGCTTCTGTAATTTTTTTTTTTAATGTACAGATTTCTTTGTTGCCACATTTCCTTTGGGTTTATCTGTGGTATTACTAAAGAAAAAAGGCAGTCCCTGTTTCAAAAAGTGGTTAATAATACACACACCCCACAGTTCACCATCGCTTCAAAAAGCCAATTACTGTTAGAGTGTTGCATAAACACATATTTAGGAAGTATGAAAATGAGTAATTATTTACTGGATCCAGTACCTAATGCTTCATATCTGGGCTCTGAAATGGAAATTACTGTCATGATAAAATATAATCGCTCCAAACGAATTGCTGTAGTACAAGAGGGGCCCTGTAGAGCTGTACTCATTAAACCCACTTATTAAAAATTCTTATTTAGTTTTTTTAAAATCCAGAATCACTCAGTCACTTTAAAAAGCCCATCATCATCAAATCTCTTGTCTGGAATTTCTTGGAATACGCTATGGCTCAAGAGACCTTTGTAATTATTATATCTGAGGACAACCAGAGTATTCAGGTTTGTCTTAAAGGAATCATGTGAAACTTATTGCAGGTGGGTGGCAACACATTGCTGAAGACTGGACAGTAGCACACACTAAAAAGAATAACATGAGTTATTTTTACACACTGGATGTATTAATTAAGCATAGCACCTTCAGGGAAGAGGCCTAAGTCTTGCTTCCTGAAAGACAACCGTAGTTAAAAGTGACCCCATTAGTCTATTTTAGGAAAGTGGCAGGAATTATTACTGAAAATGTGATCGCATTATATAAATTGGGGCATGTCTTCAGCTTACCGATTCAGTTCATTTCTGTCACTGCCATCACAAAAACATTGCATTGAAAATAAGCCAGAACAGAGAAAAGATTCAGGTCTTTGTTGTATTTCTCCTTAAAGTGAAAATGGAATTATTTGCCCTTCATTTGTTATTGAAGTCTCAGCTAAGGGACAACGTATCCTTAATGCCCAGAGTTCTGTTGTTTTTATCAGTGACCAGTCCCTGAGAACAACATTTTGGATAAAGGTTATACTGTCCTCCCGCAGTATGTAAGTGGAAACGGACTGTGGGTTTATTTTATATTCTGCTGCATATTCTACCCATTAGTTTGTGATTAAGCCGGCACTGCTATGGGAAACCTGTTTCCTTGCAATGTAATTTCATGCATATTTCAAAGGGGGTTGGTTCCTACTCATGCTTGCAAGTCAGAAAAATACTGTCCCCAAAAATGCAGATACACAGGGCTGCTGAGCCAGAGCTGTTGAAGATACATCAGCCTGGTCCTGCACCTGAGCTCACACGACACCAGACCTGAGCTAAACTGCTGCCTCCACCTGAGGCAGATCTGTCAGCCAGCCCAAACTTGACAGCACAGGGTAGACTTGTCCTGCAGCAATGAGCAGAAGCAACGGTTGATTTGGCCACCGCTTCCTGGATTGTGGCAAGATCACTGAGGTTTCATGTTTGGTTAGAGGCTTAGAAAACAGTTAATTGTCAGCTAATGAGACCTGAGGCACGCAGTGCTCAGTCAACACAGCAACCTTCAAATTACTATTTTGCTTGTAATACTCTTCTTTACATTTATTACAAGTTTTTTTCCTCAGATAGGTGTTGGACATTCAGGTGCTTTAATATGCTCAGACAAGCATGGCTTCAGGCTCCATCGGGGGGTACTCACAGCCCTGTACATGCACACCAGCAGAAGCGGGGCGCACAACCGTGAGACCAGGGTTGTCTCACTGCATTAGTACACCACGGGGTCTCCATCTAACTGCAGCTCTGGACACTCCTACAACAATCTCCAGATAGTGGTGCATTTGAGAACACACATACTTGGTCTGAAGCAAAAGCACAGCTCAAATCCAAATACGATCTCTACTCCTTTAGGGAGAACTATATAAATCTGATCATCTGAAATGATTATCGCTTTAGTGTGTGCAGTATAGTCGAAGGAAATGGCAGAATACATTTAGGCACATTCCATATAGATGTACGCAAAGGACTGCTGTACAATTTTTCATCTCTATAAGGAAATTAAGAAGAGACCAACAAATGAAACATTACATTTTATGTAACTAATTACTGCATCCTCTTTATTTGTGCTGCCACTAGATGAACAATCTCCTTAAAAGTTCTTTTTGTAGAATGATACAAATTTCTGTTAAAAATCTCCTTCTCCTGAAAAATAATTTTTTTTTCTGTTTCACTTGAGACTGCCAAATCTACAGGTCTGATGGCCATCCTATTGCCAACATCAGAAAAGGCCCGCAGGGTCCTGCAGAGCAGCAGGCTGAGCAGCAGCCAGCAGCATACCCTTGCACTGAGGACGGCAGACTGCATGCCCGGCAGCCTTTGCCAAAGCATAGCCAGCAGCTGGAGGGAGGTGTAGTGCTGCTAAGACCACATCTCGAGCATGTGCCCAGTGTGGCACTCCTCAGCATGAGGGACACATGGACACTGACAGTTAGGGGGGCTGGAGTGTGAGGTACCCATTTCCCACCTTGGAGATGTCCAAGTCATTCAACTGGAGAAGTCAACCACACAAGTGCTATCTGAACAAAGCAGCAGAGTTGTTCTGTGCTTCTGGAATTGTTCATAAAGGACGACAACACATTCCTTCAAGACATTTTAAGAATCACAGATTTGAATGATTAAGATCTTTCTCATATTCTTAACTCACCAAGAGCCTTAGCCCAAAAGTTTAGAAGCATATCAAGCAAATGAAGAGTAAGAATAATAAGCAAAGATTGGAGACCAAAGGGTATTTCATTTCAGTCTTTCATTTCCTGCATTTGAAACACATTTTTAACTTTGGGAAACACTTTTAGCTCCTCTAAGCTTTATGTTTTCAGAGGTGGAAAAAATAAATAGGCCATACACTACAAAACAAAGTCCTTCACTCATCCTTTCTCTTTAGGAACTTCTGAGCTTTCTCTGTGCCCTTAGGCTCAGCAAGTCGCCTCAAGCCTTACCGGAAATTGCAAGGACTGAGCACTTTCCTGAAGTGCTGTGAGGAAAAGTGGACTTGTCATAAAAAAACCAAATTCACCAAGGTCCGGGCTGAATGCCACAGGTTGTCTCTTTCCAGATCTGGGCAGTGTCTCAGATAAGACCAAACAGTTGAAATTCAATATTCATAATCACACAGGGAAAAGAGGCAGAACCAGGGACAATGATGAAAAATTGATGTAATACATTCCACTACCTGACATCACTTAAATTGCAAACCAGCTGTAACTACCAAGTATTCTCAAAGTAAGGGCCTGTGCAATATTTATTCCAGTAATCCTTGTCTTTCAGGTCACAAAGTTCCATGTGTCTTCAGGACATACAGAGGTTGAAAGGAATTTATCAAACTTATTTCAATTCCTGTTCTCAACTGGCATAAAACAATGCCACATAAACTAACTCGGTACAACCTGCCAAACATTTGTGTAGCCTTTACATTCCATAGCTCTTTCTCACAGCTCAGTCTTGCTCCTTCTCAGGCATTTAGCAGAGCAATCTCCATGAGTGTCTTGCATCATGCTTTAAGTCAGCTAGAAATGTTGCAGCAAGAGCTCTGTTCTGATTTTCTCTCATTAAAAACTTCCACTGACTCCATAAACATGGGGGTTTTTTGGTGTGAAGTGGAGCTTAACATTCATAAAGCTGATTTCTGGGATAGACAAGATGAAACTTGCTCTAGCTACAGTCAGATGCCTCTGAAATTGGAAACAGTGTTCTCCTCCAAGGTCAGCTCCTCGTTAGTAAAAGAAAACATTTTTAAGTGCTGGTTTAAGCAATTTGATAGCAGATCCAAAGGCAGACTGCATTTCAGGATTACTCAAAGAAACAGAGGAAATGAACCATGTAAATTCTTTGTCAAACAGTTTTCTACACTCTTCAAATCTATTTTAAGGTTCAACATCTGCATGAAGGCATTAACTTAGTTATATTTCTTCAGAACTTCTGCGGAAATCTCTTAATTTTGGTACAGATCCAGAAACCAATCCTAGCTTCAACTGGAAATCAAATTTGAAATCCAAATTCCTTGTTTCTTTTTGGACAGAACAGTCTCTGAAAGGACAGCTCTGAGGAGTCCAAAAGAGCTTGGACACAGCTGGCATACAGTCAGTTATAGATTCCTTCTCCACAGGATTTCATTTTATTTTTGAATTCTGCCTGGCAAAAGTCTATTTTTAAAGTTGTTTGCATTTTTCTTCTTATATTGGCTGTGCAGCCCCGTAGAGATTTTCCACAAAATACCTGGCCCCTTTTGGTCAGATATTCCAGCAAATGGAGGAAAACAGCTTGCTCAGCTGAAGCATCGTAATTAGCATATACTGTGATAACTCTTGGTCCTTCTCTAACCTGCTGGCTACACAGCATGATTTCCTTGGGATTTTTGTTTGTTTCGCTTTTAAGCAGAAGTGTAATATTACTGAGAATCACCAGATGGCATTGCTGCAGATGACTTTGATATTTCTGTTTACCTGGCTGTACAGAGGATATTGAGAAAATACTTATTGCTATCTAGTGCAGAGTTTTTCCTGATGTTGCTACTTGAGCTCTGTTATAGAGATGTCATTTTCAAATTAAACATATCCAATCTCAGTTACACGTTTGTATCCGCACGCGCTAATGCCTGAGCACTCACAATGTCATTAGGTTTGTTTGCAGCAAAGGAACATGTACTGCTGCATAGGCATGGTTTAGAAACACAGACACAAGAAAGGTGGGAGGAAGATTCTTTAGACTGCTTTATATCTCATTGCTTCTTAATTACCGTATTCTTCAAGCTCATTGAAATGATTTACAGACTTTTAAAATTGTTAAAAGGCTACCTATTTAGTGACTGAATCTGTTGGCTGAAGAATTACAGCTACAATGGTTGTTGCATCCGCAAATAACCTGAGATCAAATTATGTAATAACTCACAGCTCATTAAATTCCTCTGAAGAGACCAAATGACATGAGTGGTAATTTTTAGTGCAGCCTATGGTGTATAACATATGCCAGCACTTCAGAGCTGCTGTAGCTCCCAGTCTGCACAACCCCACGCCCAGGGATGGTCCTGGCTGGTGCAGGGTGCAGCAGCCTCCATGAGTACCAGCTGATGCTGAATGAGCAAATATGAGGGTGAATGGACCTTCTCAACTGCTTAGCTTTCAAGGCATGATGAAGATGTGAAATGGCACGTATTTATATTTCCATATGAAGTGGTAAGATCGTATCTTCTTCATTTCAAAATCCTTCATTTAAAAACAAGGATAAAACATCATTTCACATACAAGATTGTCTTATGATCAACGTACGTACCTCCCAGATACATGCAGAAACCTCCCTTTGATGAGGTTAGGATTTTTTTCCCCACTCACACTATAACATTTCACCCCACTGATGATGACATGTTTGTGTTTGCACTCCCATTTTCACACTTGGGCTCAGTTTTAGCCAGATGCAGTCACCCTGCAGAATTGCCACAATAGCACTAAGATCAGCACAGGCTGCAGAGGCCACCAGTTGGGCAGTTCACCCATAGCTGAGCTCTGTGCCACAGCTAGTGCATTAGTACTGGATTTATACCTAGACTGACCACATCCTCAGGAATGAAGGCTGAATGAACTGAACAGCTACGCTGCTAGAAAGGTATTCCTAATTTCAGAACTGAACCTCCAACACTATGTGGCAAAAGAGTTAAAACCTGAGGCTGCAGCCACCATAGAATAGACTAACAAGCAAAGGTAAATGATTTTTGTCCATAATGCTTGCTTAATACTTTTATCCAGAGGCCCTGGAAAGCTGTGTGTCATTGCTCTGGAGGAATAATTTTGAATCCAGTGGACAGGCAACTCTTGTCTTTTCCATCATCATCAAGCTGGCATTTTCCTGGGCTTCCAGCAAACAAATTTATTTCCAGTATCAGTGTATGATCACAGTTTTGTTCATTAGTGAATGAAAAGCCAGGTCCGTGAGATGACTGCTAATGTTGATGAAAGGAACCTTGTTTGATTGAACAGGCAGAGGTGGTTTTGGGGCAGGAGGACAGCTCTCTCATTTGGGGACATTAAATCCATAGTTTAGATCATAACTGCCCTAATGTCTCCCACAAAAGCATTTGAAACACCATCTCAGTGAAGGTAAGACTGAGACACCATTCTTTCTTCACATCTGCCTAGCTGTTGTGCCATTTCCCATTTTATTGAAGTAGATATTAATAGAAACCATCAACGATATCTTTCATGTTTTTCTTCTCTGAGCCAGCCACAGGCAACAGCAAGGCAGTCAATATAGATACTTTTGGATGGAATTAATTCAGCTCTAATCCCCATTAAACAGATAGTGGTATGTAAATCAGGTAGTAAAAGAGACAAGTTGTCTGAAATGCTACCAGTGTAAGGGATGGGCCCTTGGGAGCACAAGATTAAAAAATTAGAAAGATATGTCAGTAAAATTTCCACAGCAGAAAATAGATACCTACAGCAGTCTTTAAATGCTTCTATGGATGTCCGAAGAAAGGGCTGCAAATCATTCTTCTCTCTGCATTTTAAGGGGCTGACTACAGAAGCAGAAACCCAAGACAGACCTACTGGATTACATTTTTCAATAACATAACTTTTTTCATACTGTTTTTTAATAAAGCCAGATACCCAGAGAAGAGATCAAGCCTCTGGTTGTGGTTGTACTACAAAGAAGGAGCACAAACAACAGGCAGTTTACAATAATGATTTTTCTTCTTTGGGTTTTCCAGTGGTTTTGACTGATACATAGAGTTCTCTATGTAAATATCACCATCACCAAATACAGGCACCATTTTTCTAAATGACAGAAACAACGTCTTATATAAAGATAACTTAAAAATAGTTATTCTCTCTGTATTAATGATTACAGTTATTTTTGTAAAGGAAAAGTGTTAACAAGGCCATTCTCAAAGAACTGAAAACCCACTCTGGGATACCCAAGTTGATTCAGCAAAGGCGAATGCACACTGAAGAATCCCTGAAAACTCACATACTTCATTTGCCTCACAATACATTTGACACAAGCTAATACCATACAATGAAGTAACATGCGCCTTAGGTAAATCCTGTCTTTGTGGTGTGGTGCAGACCCTGTGTGTACACAAGAACTACTTTTATAGCAGAAATGCTGTCACGTGAATACTATTTCTTAAGGGATAATGTTTTAGATGAGACCTGCTCTGCAGCATTTGTTAAAAACACTTTGAAGTTTGTGATGTACTGCCAATGTATTTCCAACTTGTTACATTTAGAAAAATCATGAATTAAGCTTAGCTTTTTTGGTAAAAGGTTTGAAAGTCCTTTGATGACATAAACCAATTGACAAGTGGCTTTAAAAAAGACTGGAGTGAGAGATAAGGAACTTACAAGGTATAAACAACTGCACCTGTGAGATAACACACAAAAAGGCAAAAGTTTAGAGTACAGAAAACAAAAATTGAAGAACTGTGAAAAGAAGTAGGAGGTACAGTGAAATAACGGTCAATATTAGTCATGAATATGAAGCTCGTGTAAAGCAGTGGAACGGATGCAGAGAAATCAAAAGAAAGAGGTCCTCTCTCATACTCTGCCAGGGAAGAGCATACACATGTAATGGTTTGTGCCTCCTGCTTTCCTGAATGAGAGGCAGATTTGGATTTTGGTTTCTGTCTTGCTTTTCATTCCCCTTTAGCAGTAATTTTAGTGCCAGAATTTGGAATTCATCATGGTTATTTCCAAAAGAAAAGCAGCCTCAAACATTAAAAGGAAGGTTTGTAAGTCTCACATTTAGACCAAAACCTCTCTCTCAAGGTCTGAATAGTTTGAACTGCAGAAAGAATAACAGCAGGATGTGAACATGCATGTTTTGACCTGCAGACCTCTTCTTCCTTTCTTCATTCCCACCTCTGAGGTACAGCCTAGAGAGCTGTAACAGTCTCTCTGAGCCATTAAACAATACATCCAATAACTTGCGACTTTAAGAAAAGACAAATATCACCTCAGCTTTGTAGAAAAACTCAGCAGAGGGATCTTCCTCTGCTGGTAAGAGCCAGCAGAGCTGCTAACCTAGAGCCGTGCCAAATTGTGATTGCTCTTTTGGGGAAGAGAACGAGAGAAGACATGACCTTGGACTCCCCTTCTATGTGCTTTTAGCCCAGAATAAATTAGCTTGGATGTAGGAGGCACCACAACTTCATCAGCCTTGATCTGTGCATAGTTTTAGGCTGATTAGTTTGTCCAGCTCCCTGGTGAAACACAGACTCTCTTTTAGGCTTCGTGTCTGACAGAGATGAGCCCATCCTTGATCTGATGGAGCTGCACAGAAAGGTTCCTTCCCTTTCCGCAACCCCCCTGGATTTCCCTTTTTGTTACTCACCAGTACTGCTCTGGATGGTCCTCACCGTGGTGGTTGTACGTGGGGGAGATGAGGACCGCAGCGATATGCACTCATCGTCCTGTGAGCAGCCCTTCTCAATGGCCCTGACGTAGCTGTGGCTCCTCATGCGGAAGCAGCCTGGCATGGGCAGATCCAGTGCCTCCACTGCCTGAGACTCGAGTTCACTGAACACCGACTCGCAGACGGATTCGAACTGACCATTCACCTCCATCTCACTCACCTGCAGGCAAAGACCGGGCAGGTTCAGTACACCCCATACAACAGCCTACTCGGTACAAACACTCAAAAGTTATAGTGGCACAATGGCCGACATCTGTTAGAAAATCCCTTCATACACGAAGCACATAAATATGTCATGTTTTACAAAGCAACAATTGTTGGGGAAAAAAATAATGTATAAAAAGAGGAGATGAAAGCTTTAGGTGGAGATTCAGCAGAGTTTAATCTCTTGGTTCCTGCCGAGACTGGTGGGAAGCTGGGAGTCCTCATAGCAGTGTCTGGTTTATCTTAGCCTGTGCCCACAGCAGAGGTTGAACCTCTGGCCATCATGACCATTAGATTCAAAACCAAAAATCACTCTTTGGGGGGTGAGAAAAAAAACGTCAGCTTAACCCCAGTACCCATCATTGCAACCCACAGGCAATCACAGTGATAAACCTGAGGGGTTGGGAAGCTCAAAGGTAGTAGTAACAAATAGTTGGGAGGGGCAGGCTGATAAGGGAACCAGCTTTGCCACAGGGGAAAAATGTTTGTGTGGCTACATCTCTGGGCTCACTCCTTTGGTTGAGAGTGAGAGAAGCAAAGGAATCCTTAGACCTTTTTTGGAGCAGACACTAGGTGGTGACAAAGACTTGCACTCACGCAGGTTAAAGACCATTCAAAAGCATGTGGCTTCACTGCAGGTCTTACAAACCTGGACACATTTACCTCGGCTTAATTAGCAATGGAGGCTCATGTTTCTAAACTGAGAATAGAGCTCTGAGCTTGACATTAAAGCACGATAATTATCACTGTAGGAAACATGCACATGGAAACCATCACTTCAGGATTTTGTTAGTTTTCAAGTATGCAAAAGGCCAAGATTGCAAGGGAAGATAAGATTGTGTTAAGGTGGAGGGAAAAAACCATGAGAAACTCTTTTCCAGGATGAATTTTACCAAGGAAAACATTAGGCTGAGTAAGTGTAGACATAAATGAAAAGGGAAATATCAAAGAGTAGAACATATTTTTTCAAAGTGAAACTCCTTAAAAGAGCATGGAAGGGTAGTGAATAGTACATAGTAAAGAACAATCTTACAATGGTGGAGAATAGCCATATTCCCAAATAAATATCTTTGAGTTAATGCTTTTTATAAAAAAACCCAACTTCTTCATATTGGCAAATAACACACACTCTTTGGCAGACAGCTTTGTATAAGTGTTACGTGTCCAGCTAAATAAGTAACCTAAGCTAATGTTCATATAATTGCCTCTGAGACCTGAATTTCAGTGCTGTTTCCTCCTAGGTACATCCTGACCCAACTTCTGGAGCCTCAGCCCATACCCTGTGCAAAGTGCCTTACTATAAAATACACAGGTGAATACTCTGAGGTTGCAGTGCTTATGTAGAGTACCACAGAAGTTCAAACTGCAGCTCCATTCTGAATGAGACATATATTTATTATGGCCACAATGGAAATCCTGGCATCAATGATGCCACCTGTTTTTTTTTTGACACTGCAATGACTTGACATACCAATAATCAGGGGCCAGTATCTGGCACAAAAAATCCTGCCTTGATGCACTTCTGGACTAGCGTAAGAAAATTATTTTATCCAGGTTAATTTATCCAAATGATCCACTTAAGTAAACAAGTAAAAAATCATACCAACGAGCTACAGGATTTAGCAGATGAACTACTGGCCCACTGCCCTGTGGGGTGTGGCACTTTTGCATTTCTTTCAGATCTGTTCCTCACCAGTTCAATCATACAAGCATGTTGTATGCAAGGACAGGCTATTTTATGATGTTAAAACTCATAAACTGAATGTGTCAGATCAACGTTGGTTTTTTTTTTTTTTTTTTTTTTTTTTTTAGTTTAGAATGAGCATGAAGAGATCTTGCAGAATTTCAGGGCAATAATACCTTTTCACTTAATATACATACTGTGACATTTGTAGTATATAGATGAAAAGTTCAGAGGTGCATGGGGTTAAGAATGTATACAACAGCATAAAGAAAGCTTTAAAAATTCTGTTAAAATACTAATAAAATTGTGAAATGCAAAATATTACAGACTTAATTTTCCTTAGCATCTCACTCAGCATATGAACATGTGTTTTTTTTGGAGGCATTCAAACAAATTTGATGTCAGGTACTAAGCACAAGATCCTTAAGAGAACCCTGTTTAAAGACACTATTGTTGAGCACCTGCTTTTGAAAAAGAAAACTAAAAACCAGGAATGCTCCTTCAAACAAATTGCATGTTGTGCCACTCATCCATTTGCAAAGGGCAGGTTATGGCATTATCAAATGTTACCCTCTCAAAACCAAGATTGTGCGAAAACATTTCTGTTTTCTTAAAGATGTTTTGAAAATGTGTGGCATGCAACAGCCTGATTCCACTTAAAGCAAAATCCAGTTTCTTCTATTGTAAGGGCTTGGCTGGTGTCCAGCATGGCAGCTCTCCGGGCCGCTGTGGGTATGTGTCACCCACCTGGCTGATGGTGCTCATGGCTCTCATGTAGCTCTCGTTGCGGGAGCGGAACTTGGGGGATGTCAGCAGCCCTGCGGGGTCCAGGCTGTCCAGGCTCCTGTTGATGGAGACTTCGCTCACTGCCCTCAAGTAACTGTGGCTCCGGATCTGAAGCTTTGGCGAGTGTTCACTGGATATCCTGGGAGGTTTGGGAAAAAAGAAAAAAAAAAAGAAAAAAGATATTTCATCAAATCTAAATGGCCTTACCAGGAGTGAGGTAAAGAAAGGAGAGGCCCAATCGTAAGATTGGCTGTGTGATCCTAAACACATCAGCTGAATATTCACTTCTTGGAATCCAGTTGGTAGGAATGGTAGGGGCTCTATGCCTCTGAAGGGGTTGTTCCTCTGTGAAAACCTGGTGTTGATCAGACCTGCTGGTGCTATGACTCTGACACCCACGTATATACCCATGTAATGGGGCTGCTTCTCATGGAACTTTCAAGAGTGTATAGGTAAATAGGGTAAGCAAAACATATATAACATGCAAATGCACTCATGGTGCATCTTAACCTGGGAAACAATTCCAAGAACTTGGGGCACCTGGTACGGTTTGATGTGCTTTCAATTTTATTTTATTCCTGACTTAAGCTGAAAGGTGAGAAAATGTAGGCTAGGGAAGTAGCTTTACACGATTTGATGTCAAATTAGAAGTTTAAAAACCACAGTTGTGTTCCTGAGGTGATAATATTCCCCGACTTTCCAATACCAGTGACAGATGAGATGCACAAGTAGACAGAAACAAACAACCCCCCCCCCATAGGTAATATGCACAAACTGCAGTACTTCTGCCATATGTGCTTAGAGTCAACTAGCAAAGGTTATAACGTGTAGCTACAATCCTCCACCTGTGAGATGTTTTATCCTCTGAAAATGCTGGCTGTCTTCACAATCTGAGCCGTCCTATAAAGATGTGAGTCACAAAAAGTGATCCAAGTCACGTCTCTTATTCAATACAATTTGTTGTGGGGATATTTATTTTTAAACAATTAATCAATGGATAAAGTATTCTTCAATATTTTTATTGGAACATCTTTAATATTCTCTGAGTATTACGAAGTAAACGAATTAAGATATTAACTAAGTTTTCCATTTTAAAATGTAAATCTCACATGGATGATTGCAGGTATATGAACGAAAAATCTGTAACCTAATTATAGTCTTAATCTTGGGCCCCTACTCTTTAGAAATGCATACACAGCTGACCTGAAAGAAGAGAATCCATTTTATGTCTAATTCCTCAAGCATTTGCAGATATTTTGTATTCAAGTAGCTAACGATGGTAATTAGTATGAGCAATTTCCCAGTGGCATGCACAATTCTGGTAATTGTCAATGTATTTTAGGAGGACAATTCCATTGTGTAATTGCACACCTAAGTAGTTCAGAAACTGGGTCTGTTTCTGAATGGTACAATACCATAATAAAATCTAGGTCATCTCTACAACACTGTATTCTCCAGCTGCTAATTATCTGCCTAATAAAAATACATAAACTTATGCTAATTACTCAATATTTCTGTCACAAGATGAAAATAAAGCCTTCACTTGCCATTTTCACTGTGCATACAGTGCAATACAGCAGCCATATTCATACATTTTGACTCCTTACGCCATTTGATTCCACATGACAAAACTAGAAAGCTTTCTAGACATCATAATTAGTGGTGTTTCAAACTCAAAAAAAGGAAGAGAAAATGATGAAAAGGTGACCGCTAGTAGCAGTTAGCTACAACATTTTGATAATTAACACTAACCGTGGAACTCTTGGGAAAAAAAAAAAAAGTATCTGTTATTTGATAAAAAAAAAGAAATAAAAAATTAAAAAAGATAAAATAGAATGAATAATTCAACAGACAATTTTTCAGATGCATGTGAACTACTTCACCACCCTGCAGATCTGTAAAGTGATGAGCATTGCCTGAAATGCATTTCTTAAATTAATTCAAGATGTATTTTATGAATATGTTGTGAACAGTTTGCTGCCAATATGTGACATGCAAAATTCAAATATGCTTGATTAGCTGCCAGTTAGTCAAATACGTCACCTGAGGCTGTTGCTGTTCGCTGATTAGCTGAGCTCACAAGAAGACTGCAGCACATTACCAAATTCAGCACACTGATATTGCCAGACAGAAATTCGCAAGTGCTGAGGCAGGTGCCCTTTGAAGACTGGAACCAATATGATAACAAGCAGGTACCCATAGAAGCAAGTTTTGCTGTGGCAGCCAGAGTCCAGACCAGATCAGATGCTTCAAAGGTCATGGAAAACCACACAAAAGGTACAGAAATTCAGTTTCTGTATGCATTAGTGTTGCATAACAACATTTTCCCAACTCTGCTTGAAACGAGGGCATCCATCCATGAGAGTAAATGTTCCCCTGTCATTTCAGATGTGCGTGGTCAGCACAGCTGCCTTCTTTTTCTGCCTTGTGTTGTTCCTGACTATATGACTGGCCAGTTTGGCACATATCTAGAACCATATTTTACAGGTGGTCACTTATCTTAGCCTGCGCATATCTCCCATCTGTTGTATAAAACAGATTAGGATATTGGCAGCTGTTGGAGGAGGTGGCTCCTTCATACCGATTGCTACAATCACTGTTTCACTAGATGCAGTGAAGGGAAAAAAAAAAATTATTTAAAGCATAGACAAACATCTGAAAGTTTGCATTTATAATGATGACTACTGCTTTTATAGCTGTGTAATAAATTGTCACTGTATTCTACAGTACACTTCAATGAGCAGCTGAAATGCCACTGGAAATTTTGTAAACATTCTATTTAGGAATAAATCTGGCTATCTATGACAGGGAAAGATCTGAATGCCTAGTTTATTTTCTCAGTTACTATTACCACTAACCTCTAAATGAAAATATTATTTTCTTCCATAAGGGTTCAACTTTATCTTCTATTTGTCCTGCATTACCTATGTTTCTCTTTATGCCATCAGAATTTCCACAACTAAGTATGACAGACAAGGAACTGACACTTTGGGACAGCTCTTTGGCCAATACAAAATGGTCTGTTATCTCCACTCACTGCATTGGATATTAATTAGCAGAAGGAGGATGTGAATTATTAAAGACCTTGAATGAATTCCTCAAGCATGCTGCATCATTTCTGTGCTGCATTGCCTGCCAGTGTGAAATGGGACAAGCACTGAAGGGCAGTCCTGAACTCAGTTCTAGGGTCATTTCAGAGGGGCTTATAGCTCGTCCTTACGGTAAAGGACAGATTTTTGCCTGGGAGACTTCTAGCTCCTAATGGATACATGATGTGATGATGTTGGTTTAAGCAGCATTGAGGGAGCTTGCAGTGGGCATGGGGAGCCAGGTGTGCTTTGGGGCTGGGCTGTCTCCTAAGGCAATATGCTTCATTCACAGGTGGCACATCCCCAGACGTGCTGCATGGCCCTTTTTCCCTATACTGCTACCCTTACCCCAGGCCTCACCCTGGAGGATGGGAGCACTGCCACAAGGGAAGCACACCGATGATGCACAGAGCGGGAGGAGCAGCACTGCTGGAAGTGCTTCCCATGAACCACAGCAAGAGACACCAGGAGAAGATGAGGGCTTTGGCTTTTTGCCACTCTGCTGGCTGCCACTGCAGGTGTCCCAAGGGGATTGATCAGAAAAGGAGCCAGCCTTGTGCTGAGGTGTGTGGAAATGGAGTCTGCCAAGTCCCGGAGGAGAAATAAAGGCTCCCCTGGGTAAAGGAAGGCAAGTGCCTATGATGCACACTGTGCCTCAGGGAAGACGGAGGTACCCCTCCCGTGAGGGCAAAATACTACTGAAAGCCCATGAGAGGCTCTGAGAGGCAGGAGAGTGTTCATTTAAGCAGAAAACACATTTTAGCGAAGCATCTAAAACAGGAGATCATGTAGGTGTGTAAAGGAAATCTTTAAGCTACTTTTGCATACTGACCTTTGGTTTCTGCTCTGTACATTTCAGACATACTGAGAATGATTCTCCTCGTTTCATTCAAGTATACAAATGAAAAGATTTAAAATGCACACACCTAATCACCCCTACCACTGTTGCAACATGTTAATAAGTACTTTTAACCAAGTGTTACAGATGTGTTTGCATTTACACTGTCTTAATTCAGATGGCAACACATTTTGGTCTCTAATTTGCTTAACTGACTATTTGCAGAGTAAGGAGTTGGTCAGCACAGTTAAGCATGGGAGGAGCCAGGCTTAGCTGATTTGCTCTGGTTTGTACAAGGAAGTCTGAGATAGAGGCAGGAAATAGCCTTAGCCTAGTGCTCAACTCAGATGACGGTCCGGCATGAATGAAGGGGGAAGGAAAGCTATACGTTATCTTTACATAGTGCCTTGTCATTTCTGAGTTGTATATGCTGTCTATAATTTAGTTCAAATATATATTAAAGGGTTTAAAACTCAGTGTTAGCAGATTAAAAGTGAAATAGCTTTGAGTATATTCCTGGAATGGTTCCTTTCCCTTCAAAATGTCTTTCAAATGCCAAAGAGAAGGTAGACAACAGGGATTTACAAGAGCAGGCACGTTTAGTTTTAGATATTTCCTTTTAATTTAGGAAAGCACAATGCACTCTGTCATATATGTGCTCTTTATGAAAAACACTTTCATATATTATCCTTCATTTCTGAATGACAAAAAGGGAAAGACAAGACTGACGAAGGCTGCTTTTTTCCCCCTTTAGGCCAGACACAATATAAAAAAGCATTACAATGAAAAGTAGTCCTAAGACTGTATTGTATTCTGCAAGTTCAGCATTCAGATTCATAGCACAAATTGCAGCGTTGTGCCAGATGGGTACTGTGTTCTGCCAACAGAAAATGACAAAGCAGAATAAAGTGAAAGTCCAGAAACATGTCCTGAATACTTCTGTAAGCCAGCAGAGGAGCGTGCTAAAATTTGCCTTCAAACAAACAGAAAACCCCCAAGAGCACACCACATGCAACCCAAACCCATGGAAAAATAAACCTCAGAACCATCACTATTGCTAAATATCCCAGCTCTCATTTCTGTAGCCTATAACGGACAGCTTAGTTCCCTGGAGCTTAATTATCTGCAGCTGAATGCCCCACCTCTGGCGTGGCTGGTGGGCACATCCAACGTACATTTCTGTGCTTAATTTTATTTGCATTTTACTATTGCTAGAAGGTAAAATAATCCAGTGAAGTCTGACGGGGCAAATACTGAAGGACATCGGGGAGGAACATCTACAGAACAAAGTTATTCACGTGCATCTGTCTGATCCCAGTCATGATACGGGTCACCAGGCTGGGGTAATTTGATCATGTCGGCACCTATGTTCTTCTGCTTTTTCAGTGCAGCAAACATGAAGCTGTCGTGCTACTGACGGAGACAAGGGCAGCACAATAAACAGTTTTGAGCATTCTCCCCCCTCACCAGGGACTTTTCTGGGTTTTGAAAATCTGCTTTTCTGTTTATAATGAAGTGAACCTCCTCATGGGGATTTCCTACCTTGAAGCTAAAAAAAAATTAAAATCTCTCAAGTCCTTTGTGTGTTGCTAAAGAGTCGAGTGTTAGAAAGAAAAATCTAAAACTTGGAGACAACCAGAAAAAGCTAATCTGCTGAAGAACAATACAATGTTATCAGCACGAAATTGGCATTTGCTTCTTTTTGCATTATAAAAGATTCCACTACCAGACTACAAATTATCCTTGCTGCATGAACCAGCCAACACATACCACAAAACCGCATGGGACATGCCTGTGTCACAGGGTTTGTCACATAGTGAGGAGAGGCAGAAATTGCAGTATAGTGTACTTGTTTCTCTGCCTGGTTTTTCAGATTCTGCTAGGGCTGAAGAGGAAATACTTTAAAAAAAAAAAAAAATCCAGAAGACCACACAGGTTGGTGTCATGAAGCTCTCTGATGTGTCTATCTGCAGCTGTTGTGGGTTTTTTGAGTAAGCACGTGGTGTCCTGCCAGAGAGATCCTGTTTGTTTGATAGAGGGCAGCAGGAACTGGATCAACATTTTTTAGTAGCAAATGCTTCTAAAAAGCCCTGTCCCTTTAAAAACTCTTCATGTCTGGCTACTGCCAGCTTCAGAATCAGCCATGAAACCACTTCTTTTTGATTTTATTACAAACCTGCTTCCCTCTCAAAAGACATGGAATCATTGGGTTGTTTTATTTCTTTTTGGGGTGTGGGGGTGCTGAGGTTGTATAACCATGTTTCAAGAGCATCTGTAGTTCTTATTAAGTGATAAAATGCTAGCAAAGCTTGTTACTGCCTAAAAATTCACATATACATTAAAACAAAGCTTCCCCTTTATTTCAAAGATGCTCTCAGGTGCTGTGTGCAACACAAAAAATACGCTAATGAATTGAAGGAACATTTCCCTTGCTGTTGATATGCTGTATCTTCTCTCTGCTTTCTAGACATGGTGAAAGAACAGGGCACAGCATGGAAGGGGCACATAATGCCATATGCAATTGAGCTGGTAAGAGAAGCAGATGGAAGATGATGCAGACAGACATTATACAATTCCCTTTAATCAGAAATCTGGTCTACATGCTGGTGCTGATGCCCATGTAGGGGTGTGTGTGGGGGTAACAGTTGTGAGCATTCTGTGCCACCTTGGAGACTGAAGGGATGCTGAAGCGTAGAAACAGTTCAACCCAGATGAACCAGCTCAACCCAGTGATGCCAGGATAAGTAATTTCAGTGTAACAACGCACAGTTTTTGTTTACACTAGAAGAGAAGTACATCCTCCCTTGTCACACCTAGCAGGGTAAGATATAACATCATCAAGAGTGCCTAGCTTGAGAATAGCTTTCCTCTCAGAAGACCCTCTGAGGAAAGCTGTGGCCTTTCATGTCCCCTGTTGCCAGTCTTACTGAGTACACACTTAAAAGGCTTTTTGGAGATTCTTGCTTGAGGAAAAGATGTCTGAACCTAGACTGAATGTGTGACACAAGGCTCTTGCTTTTTTCAGCATGAGTCTCCTTTGGGCTGGCACTAATAATCCCAGGAAAAAGTGCTGCTGACCAACAGAGAGATATATTTATCTAAGCTGGAAAAGCTCTTGACTTGTATCAGGTATAGCACTAAGAATGAATGCTCCTGGAGGGCCTCAGCAGGTCAGCCATGCCTGTAGCCCTGTCTGGGGCTCTTTGGCCCATGTTGGGGTGAAGATGAATCCTTTGGTGCTCTCCCTATTAAAGCTCTAGTGCTTTGATGAACTCTCTCTTTGATGGCACAAAAGTCAAACTCTCCTTCCTGCAGAAGGCGCTCCTTCAGCTTCCCTTGTTGAGGCTAGGCTCACACACCTGATTTCATGTCACATTATGCTCTTGGTTACTTCAGTGATTAGCAACCTGCTACATCGCTTAGACACACACAGGTCCATGGGACCCAATGGGATACACCCAAGGGTACTGAGGTAGCTGGCAGAATGTTCACCAACCCACTTTCCACCATTTATTAGCAGTGTTGGCTAACCGAGAAGGTCCCAGTAGACTGAAGGTTAGCAAATGTCCCACCCATCTATAAGAAGGACCTGTCAATCTGACCTTGGTGCCTGGCAAGGCTGTGGAGCAGATCATCTTGAGTGACATCACGCAGCACATGCAGGACAACCAGACGATCAAGCCCATTCAGCAGGGGTTTATGACAGGTAAATTCCTGCTTGACAAACCTGATCTCCTTCCATGACAAGGCGATCCGCTTAGTGGTGAGGGAAAGGCTGTGGATATTGTGTACCTAGATTTCAGTAAATCCTTTGACACCATTTCCCACAGCATTAAACTGGAGAAACTGTCTGCTCATGGCTTGGATGGGTGTACTCCTCACTGGGTAAAAAACCGGCTGGATGACTGCGCCCAAAGAGTTGTGCTGAATGGAGCTAAATCCAGCTGGTGGCCAGCCAGTAGTTGTGTTCCTCAGGGCTCAGTGTTGGAGACAGTTCTGTTTAGTGTCTTTATCAAAGATCTGGACAAGGGGATCGAGTGCACCCTCAGTAAGTTTGCAGATGACACCAAGTTGAGTGGGAGTGTTGATTTGCTCGAGGGTAGAAAAGCTCTACAGAGGGATCTAGACAGGCTGGATCAATGGGCCTAGGCCAACTGTATGAGGTTCAACAAGGCTAAGTGCCAGACCTCGAACGTGAATCACAAAAACCCCATGCAACGCTACAGGCTTGGGGAAGAGTGGCTGGAAATGTGCCTGGTGGAAAAAGACCTGGGGATGTTGGTTGACAGCCAGATGAATATGAACCGACCATGTGCCCAGGTGGCCAAGAAGGCAAATGGCATCCTGGCTTGTATCAGAAATAGCGTGGCCAGCAGGACTAGGGGAGTGATCATCCCCTGTACTCGGCACTGGTGAGGCCGCAGCTCAAATACTGTGTTCAGTTTTGGGCCCCTCACTACAAGAAAGACGAGGTGCTGGAGCGTGTTTGAAGAAGGTCAATGAAGCTGGTGAAGGGTCTAGAGCACAAGTCCTATGAGGAGCGGCTGAGGGAACTGGGGTTGTTTAACCTGGAGAAAAGGAGGCTGAGGGGAGACCTTATTGCTCTCTACAACTGCCTGAAAGGAGGCTGTAGCGAGGTCGGTGTCAATCTGTTTCTCAAGTAACAAGTGTTAGAAGGAGAGGAAATGGCCTCAAGTTCTGCCAGGGAAGGTTTAGACTAGATATCAGGAAAAATTTCTTCACTGAAAGGGTTGACAAGTATTGGAACAGGCTGCCCAGGGAAGTGGTTGAGTCACCATCCCTGAAGGTATTTAAAAGACATGTCGATGTGGCACTTAGGGACATGGCTTAGTGGTGGACTTGGCAGTGTTAGGTTGATGGTTGGACTTGATTTTAAAGGTCTTTTCTAACCTAAATAATTCTGTGCCACCTCTCTCATCTAGGGAGACTCAAAAGTCATCCACAGTCTGCTGAGATTAACTATTATTTTAGTAACTGAAGCATTTCAGTCTGCCAGTCAGTCACCTGAGAGCATGTGTTTGAAGGCAAGGCCTCCAAGAAGGAGGGAAGGAGATGCCTCCAGGTGTGCTCAGGCACAGCTTTCAGCATTGGACATGGACCGCTTCACTGCCACTTCTGTAATTGCTGCTATTGTCATAAGTGAGTCAAATCATACTGTCATTTTCCTCCTCTTGGGTGTCTGGTAACATGCTCAAAACATCCTCTAGCACACCTGCGGATCTGTACTTCCTGACACATTTGTGGTGAGAACAGAAGTTTGAGTCTCAATCTGTATTAATATTAAGCTGACTCCTACTCAGAATACTGGCAGACAGCTTTTTTCTTTTTTTAACCCCAGGGTATCTGGGATCAAGATATTCCCCATTGCAGTCTTTGTGCTATTATACAAAAAATCAGTCTCCACAAGCTCGGACCTCACCTGCTTAATTTAATTTTCAGGTTTTCCCCATTCATACATTAAGAGCTGATTAATTCTGCCAGTGGGAAAAACCAAGAATTACCCTTCTCTGCCAAACCACAGGAGGAAAGCAGTTACTTTTCAGGAATGTCACCCGGTGGTGTGCTGAGCTGGCTGCAAAACCAGCCCTCCCTGCTTAGCACTCCAGTTTATGCAGGAGCTCTGGCTTGCTCCTGGGAGTGGGAGGATAGTGCTCCAGCTCAGCTAAAAGGCATCTTCTGGGCAGAATTCCCGTAACTGAAAGTCCTCCTGTGCTACTCCAAGTTACAATATTGCACAGTGTTTATCTACAAATAATGTTTTCTAGGTAAATACTGAAAAGGTATTTGCTGTTGAATGTCACTACAGTGTTTATTTAAGAGCAATTTTTCCTGACAAACTGCAATGCTTTTTCAGTGTTTAGTGTCCTCAGCTCCACAGGGACCTGAAACCGGGTGATGGTCACCCACACACTGCATGGCCATGAGCCTGCAAGCCCTGCCACGTGCCTGCTTCTGAGTCACCTAGTTCAGAAAGACACTTCCAAACATGCAGGCTAGATCTGTATAAACATCTCCCAGTGAGATTAGGAGCACATTTTAGTTTTGCAAGTCAACACCGTTACTCTAAAACCTTCACATAAATAACAGCCACCTGCATTTTCCAAAAATGCATTTTACATATGCAGCATTTTTTCACTTCCTAGTCAGTCTTCTGACATTTCAAAAGCTTCAGTTACCTATTAAAAAAAAAAGAAAAAAGCAGATTCAACACCATCTGTACAGATGTGCAACACCAAACCAAACTACTGAAGAAACTCTGAAAAGGAAGTACATTTTAAAGCAATGAGGAGGGTAAGATAGTAACTCTGTAAGGGAGAAGGGAAAAATCCCAAATCCAACTCAGTTAAGGGACTGAGCTCACCTTCTTACATCTCTGAGTAACAGCACTACCTCCAAATGCATGTTTGAGAGAGCAAGATTCAATACAAGGCAAAGCATGCTACCTGACAAATACTTTGAGTATCTCACCTGCTGTGGGCATGCATTAGTTCTTGAAAACACCTGCAAATTGTTCACCTGGACTGGAATATGTGTTGGTAATATGCCTCCTCTTCTCTCTTGATGGGTTCATTTTGGAAGATCATTCGTGACTTTTACTAAGTGGCTATTTCAGTATCCTCAATTTTAGCTGGTTTGTATTTGAACAACACTAGTTTAAAATGCCTCAAGACTGATTTTTTTTTCTAAGCAAGTACTTCTAGCTTACTACATTTGGTTTCTCTGCAGACACCTGGGAGGTGGTGACTTGAAATGGGATCCAGTTACTCCTGATGCCACAGGGGTTGAGAGGGGAGTGATAAGACAGAGCAGTGACCTCCTGGATAACTCTACAGCTAGTTTCTCCAGCTGTGTCTGGATAAGTATAGCTTGGAGCTCAGATATGACTTGAAGCTGTCTTTCCCTGATAAAAAAAGCAAAGATTTTTGGGGAAACTGTTCAACTGGGAATTATCACCGACTAGGATAAGACCCTGCAGCTTCTGTCATACCAAAGAAGCTGGAAGTACTAACTTTTCTTCTATATTTTTATTTAAAGTAATGCCTAGAATATAAATAAATTAAAAAAATAATGGTGTGCAGTAGGGTTTCTGGCAAATTCTCTACTGATTCTCTGGGCAGCAGTCTGCTTCTCTGGGGGATTTTCCCCTTTATCACTAATTTGGCACAGTAAAAGTGATACCCCAGGAACAGGGAGACTTTCCATCCGTGGAACTTTATCAGAGTTACTCCTCACAAAAAAGGAGCTGTTACCACTTTCCCTTCAGGTGCTTTTACATCAAAAGAAATCCTTCAGATCAAACCCAGTTAATTTCAGAAATCCAGTTATCCATGTGTATTTTATAATTCTTTCCATTCCAAAGTCTTTCCAGTTTTGTTCCGCAGTGATTACAAAAAGACTTGTCTGCTGTACTGAGATACAACATGAAGTGGTTAATATGTTATTGCAGGTATGTATATATACATACATATCCATATACGTGTATATATATACATACACATATACATACACACACACACCCTCCATATATTTATATATATATATGCAGTGGTGTGGGCAAGCTGGCTTGTCAATGCTTTTATAAACAGGGCTAAAGCACTTAATGCCCCAAGGTGGAAGTCCGCAGTTGATTTCCATTATGAAAACTTCTGACAAATAGAAGTTTGCAGAAAATATGTAAAAGCTTAACACATATTTCTAGATTTCTTTTTCCCTTTTTAAAAAACAGATGCCTTCTGTGCTATAGGCTATCATTGGGCCAAACTTGTGCAGAATGAACACTGATAAAGCAGAACTAATTATATTTTGGAATATGAGAGAACAAAGAAAAAAAATATCTTGAGAAACCTGCATAATAACACAAAATCCAGCTCGGCACTGAAAGGGAATTTTTAAAAAATTACTTGAAATAGGTATCTTTTAATCACACGAAACAGAAATATCTTGAAACATTTACTTGGGTCTGGGGGGAAAGAAATGGACAAGCAGTTATCATGCCATTATCATGCTGATAGTGTGAAGTGCAATGATTCAGATGGAGACACAAGAATATAAAAAATATTTCTGAAGAGTGGATGCTCTTCAGGGTTGAGGATCTTCAGAGGGGTTGTGCACCTCATTTTAAAGGAAGAAAGCCTTAACTCCTGAGAAAGTCAGCTGACTTGACCTGTAACAGTAGGCTTTCTTAAGTATTTCTAAATACTTATTTGAATATAATTATCATACTTAGAATTAAAATATGTGTCTTACTGAATTGGGACATTGCTCTTTTCCAATAAAAAATTAAATCAAAAAAGTCCAGCAAGGTCAGAAGAAAAAGAGAAAAAAAATGCCCAAACATTTGTGTGTGCATAGGGAAAGGAATAAAGCAAGTTCCTTACAGTGGACTGATTACTAGTGTGCTCTCTATCCCATATAAATTACAAAAACAACCAACCACTTGTGAATGAGTTAAGCATTTTCTCTCCTTTTCAGAACACAATGAAGATGGCCCTTCTGTCCTACTCAGAAGATGAAAATACCTGGATATGCTTTTGTTTAAGAAAACATAACAGGAAAAAAAAAAGAAAAATAAACAGTAAAATTTTCTGGATAAATAACTTCTTGGCATTTTAAACCATGGGCAATGGACTGTGGCTCATGGGTTCGGATTTCAGTGTTGATAGAAATTTGCTGTGTGACCTGGAGAAGAAGTCATATAAACTCTCGGGCTCAGAAAACAAGTATGTTAATACTTCCCTACAGAGCCTCTCTGGTGGCTTTCTGATGCTAAATTAAAGTTAGCAAACATGACTGAGGTTCTTCGATGGAAGAGAAGAGGTGCACTGTGTTTTTATTATATTACTGGAAGTCAACGTGACAGAATGACTAAAATAATAAACCTCAGTCCCAGAGACAGATATTGTATATAAAGTGGAATAGCTGGTTAATAAAGAATGGCGTGATGGTCAAAAGGTACTTTAGAAGAAATGCATTTTTCGATTAAAACCATTATTGACTATGGAGAGTGATTTACAATATCATCTTGGGTCTATGGTTTCGCTGATGTAAGACAAAACTCCTTGAAAAGATCTCCAGTCTCATGAAACTTCAGTGAGCTATGGAAAAGTTTAATGACTAAAATGACAATTTTAAGCAAAGCATAATGCAACCTATATTACTTTCTCAAGCTTCACAACTCTTTTGATGGGGACTGCAATTCTGCCCTGAAGTTACATCATTTAATTGTGTTTTATGAGCAAGTACGCTCTTCCTTAGATGACCTCTTCCTTGAATGGCTGTTGTACGTATAGCAGCTATTTTTACTGCTTGGATTTTTTATCACCTTGATTAGGAAAACAGCAAGATTATGAGAATATATTAATCCATTTCTTATTGTCAGGAGCAACGGGGCAGAGATCTGTCTGATGATGTTTGAACACCAGCATGTCCTTGAGTGCAGGCAGGATGCGCAGGGCCACCTTCGGAGGTCTGCTCAGCGTCCTGGGACTCTGGATTCTCCTGTGATGTGCCAGGTTAAGGGCCTGTTTGTCAACCAACTGAATTTTGTCCCTCCGACTAAGGAGATAGGGGTTGCTGCTAGGCCAAATTTAGTGCAGTGGTCCAGCTCTGCAACACCTTTACGTTTTCCTGAGCTATCCATGAAGGGGTGTGTTTGGTCTCTCTTAATGACATAAACGTGCCTGAGCTTCCCACTGGGATATGGGCATGCACTGACACACACCCAGGTAGATGGAGGAAGCACTAATATCCTGCTCAGTGTCCAAACACAGTCCCCAGTATTGCACCATGACCAGACGAACTAAGCTGCCTCTAATTCATCACTTTTCCAGTTTAGCATACATCAGAGATCAGCAGTGATAAATTACCCAGATTTGGTGTAATGCACTGTCAAACCACAGAAACACAACAGAAGTGGGGCAACCTTCTTTATGTGACTGCTACTGGGAATCATGTAATATAATATACAGAAGGGACTGGGAAAGCTTGAGAATATTGTAGAGGTGTCCTTGAAAAACTGAAAGGCTGGTCATGTAACATAATCACGGACATGTACACAGAGGCACCATGGATTTCCAGGCAGGCAGGGATCTGGAGGATGCCAGCCTGAAAAAAGTAAGTTCCCAGCAGCTAAACTAGTGGAATAATTCCTCGAGATGTTAATAAAGAGCTCCATTTATTCTCAGTGGAGCCAGCCAGCCACTAGAGGGAGGAATAATCTAGTGCTGCCAATGGTTGCTACTTATTACATTTCTGCAATGCATTATGTTTTTCTTAAAGCTCACCTCATGAGGCTTGCAAAACCTTTCCAGTTAAAGGAAAAAACCCCTCGAGTTTTCACAGTTGGTAAAGAAAGCACACAAACAACAAAGTTCAAGGACTCAAGAAGCAGAAAGCATATAAAAAAGATGCTGCACGTCTATTATATCTCAGAATATATTCTGATTTTTACAGCCCAGATGAATTGTGGACCTGATTTCCAATTAATTAGGATTTATAGGGCAGTTTGCTTTCCTAGCATTCAGCATATCATTACAAAAATTGTAAGATTTAAAGCTTTTTTATGTGCTTTTCATGAATTAAAGTATTTTTCTTGGTAACTAGAAAGGGCAGGTCAGCACTGGTGTTCAGAAAGGAATTTTCCTTCTGTACTGAAACTGGTAACTTGCTAAAAATGTTATTTCCATATTCTTTAAGAATAAAGCTATTTGAAAGTAGAAACCAAAGAAAAGCCCAACACAATAACATACTCTCAATGGCTGTATTACCAATCTTGCTCCTTTCACTACAGATAACTATGCTAAACATCCATTTATAGCAGGAAGGAAGCAATTTGGATATATGAAGGCAGGTTTTTGTGTGCGCAGCTATTCACTACTCACTGATGAGAACGTACTCAGTAACAGGAAATTGCTAAATAAAATTGAAAAGTTGTTTTTATCTGAAGATAAGCAAGTAATTAATTAGAAAGGTAATTGCTTAGATGTTTAACAGGTCAAATCTCGGAGCTTTGCTGAAGGTCTGTCAATGGGAAAGTCGGAGTCACATTTTTTTTTCTCAACTTAGACAAATTCTGCTTAACAGGCCCGGTCCTGCCCTTCCAAGCAGCAAAAAAACAAGCTTAAACTCAGCAGAAGAAAATGGATCAATATTCTTCATAGAAAGATTGTGGAAAGCTCATGGGTAATCTCTGTTGTGAGTGCACTAAGAGCTTGGGATGTAAGTAGAAAACTGTTCCTCCACTAGCTCTTGTGGGTTTTACTGTTCCTCGCAGCACCATGCTCTTAGTGGATGATTGGGCTGCCATCAGTACAGGACCATTGGTGCTGCTGTCTACCCCCTCCGAAGAAGAGAGATAAGGTGTCAACAACAGAGACAAATGTTTCTCACAGTCTTCCGAGTGGCTTTTCATCAGAAGATTCACAGATTTTCCAGGAATAGTCATGCACAGAGCATACAGTGGGAACCCCCTCCACTCAACTGCACTGTGATTTTCAGTGTGTGTGGTGTGCTTGCTTCTCTGTGCAGCACACGCCATGGCAGCTCAGGCTCTGAGATGTATTAAAATATCTTTTCCTAGCTCTGAAGGCCTTCCCTATGGGAAAAATTTAAGATTCCCTTCTGCTGTAGTGTGAAGGGTAACAAATACAAAGAAAATTTAGAGAAGTGAGTGGGAAGCTGTGCGTTAGTGTATGTAGGCAGGGCAGAGAGGGAAGAAGAGAGGTAGGACTAGCTGAAGGGAAGCATGACTATCTATCATTTACCCCCTGTGAAAGTATCTGAACCACCTCTTGGACATATGTTAGCAATGGGTGTGGGCTGCGTGATGGTGAGTGAGGGGGAGTTGTGTCAAGTTATGAGAAGATCGTACCTAAGAATTTCAACAGACACAGCAAAATGCAACATGAGTTACTGTTACTCCTAGGAGTAGTGTGCTGCCCTTCAGACTTTCACACATGACGGGGAGAGCAAATACATATAGCAGGTGGAAAGGGAGGAGAGAGCATCCTGGTAGCAGGATACACATGGGAAGCACAGTTGAGGAGGAACTACAAGAACTGACCCTTTCATTCCTGGCCGAGGTCTTGCCAGCCTCTGCAGCTCTTCCTCCAGCAGGGAAGTACAATGATGATTTAAACTTCCCTACGCTGTGCCTCAATGCTCATGCAATATGGTGGGGGTCTTCCCAGGGATCTCGGTGAGCACAAGGAAATGCTGCCACAAGCCTTTCTTCACGAGTACAAAACAAGAGCTAAGAGCAAGGGGGCAATGACTAACGATGACTGCATTAGCATTTCTGCAGCCTCTTTAGATGGCTCCGTAATTGCTGCACTAACTGTAATGAATCAATCCTCGTGACATCCCAATGTGCAGGACGTGAGTGTTATTATCCCTTTTTACCCACAGCTGGAGGCACATCGATATCCGCAGCTGGGAAGAGGCCAGGCAGGGAGCAGTGGTGGTGGGATGCCCAGCACTCCATCCTGACCCCTGCTCCTGAGGACACAGCCTTCCTGCCATGGAGGCACAGCTCACAGGTGTGGGGGCCAGACTCTCCCATCACCCTGCTCCCCTTTGGCAGAAAAAGGGGCACCACACCTGAGAGTTTTGCAACGTCAGTCTTTCATTCTAATGCTTGACTGATCCTCCCCTTCCCTATGGGAACAATACAAGCCAGGCACTCATTCCAGGTGCACCACTCATGCTCTTTTTCGACCTCAGAAACACCAAGCAGCCAAATCACACCTTAGAGTGCTCCTGAACTATAATTAACCTTAGTGTATCATTTTACGGAAGAGAAAGCTGTGAAATTCGTCTGAATTCAAAAGAAATTGGAAGAAGAGTGGCAAGATAATGCAGCTTGATTAATTCATGGCAGAGGTTATCATCCCATTGTGTTGGGTAGGAGGTTGACATTTAAAACTTTGTAAGTACTTTGTCAGGGGGGAGAAAAAAGCTTCCATAACTGGGATTTTAAACACTAGAGACTTGTAAACAACCCACTGCAGAATCCAGTACTGACGACCCAGATCCCAATTGCATAGTATTCTCAAGTACTTTCAGAGAAACAGTCAACAATAATGTTTCCGTGCCTTATTCCTGTTAAGTCTCATGCCTTAGGGGAAAAAAACCCAGTCCTGATTTTGAGTATAGTGCATACCTCCCCACGGAGAGGGATGCCCACCCAATGGGTATCTCAGGCCTGTACTGGGGGCAGTGGGTAGCTCAATGAGCAGGGCAGGGGATTTACATTCATCCCAGATCTAACCTGGATCAGATCTATCCTTCCCATTCTGGCTGGCTTCCGTGCTGCCCGTGATAGAAACACTGAGGGATTAACTGTGCAATATAAGATAGCACAATAAAAACTGTAACATTCAATTTAGAAGCAAACTTTTACCTGGTTTTGGCTACAAAAAAGAGTAATTTTACTTTCCCTCTTTTGAAATATAAATATTCTATTTATTAGAAGGGATTAATTTTAAAAGTAAATATTAATAATTGAAAATATTGTAAAACAGGCTGGCAAATAAGCATCAAGAAGTTCTAAAATCAGTGTTTTAAGTATTACACTACATGTCAACTTTATTTCATCCCCTTCTTTAAAAATATTCCTTAAAAATAAAAATTCTTCCTCTGTGTGTTATTTATTATTTTCTATTACATACATCATTTAAAGGAGGTACATAAAACACATGATCTGAAAACATATTCAAAAGATGAAGAATCTCTGCGACATCAACATCAAACTACAACCCTGTTTTTAAAGAGACAGCTGTTCAGGTGATTCATTGTTTGTATGAACTTCAGATGGATTACTTCATTATTCTTGGGGCTGATGCCCTTAAGGGAACTAGTTACATTAAATAACAAGCTACCATTATGTGGACATACTGATTCCAACAGGGGAAGGAAATACAGTCATAACATGCAATTTCAGTAGAAAGCAAGGGTTTGTCTATCTTCTGCCAGAGGCAAAACACTCAGGCAGATACCACAGTCATCACAGAGATATAATGAATCTGATTAACTTCTCTGGAGAAGGGACAATTAGAGCTGATAGGATAAAGCCTCCTTGGCATTCACATGTGTTTGCACAGGGATCAGTGTGCAAGGGCTGCCTGACTGCTGGTCGATGGCAAGGGCACCTCGGTTGCCAGGCTGCAGTCGTGAGCCACCATGGCAACTTCCATCTGGAGAAATGGAGCAGGGAGCAAACCCAGTTGCCCGTGAAATCACTCCAAAGATAGCTTGAAGCGTGACTGAGTGCAGCTAACCACCATGTGTACATTGGCAGCAAAGGAGCCCCGAAATGAAGGAAGATATTAGCCATTTTCCAACACAAGCTGCATGCCTCCCTGGTGAGAAAAGAATGCAAAGAGAAGGATCCAGGAGTGCTAGGAATAGACCAGCTCTAGTTGGGACTAGAAACTGTGGGATAAAAGGACTATGCAAGACTCACAAGGATGATATTAGTAACAGGATTAATGGGAAAGGTTAATAATTAAATCACCACTGATGAAAATCTTAGCAGGAGAGTATGTTAGGATCAGGGCTATAAATAAATGAAAGCAGAAGAGAATGCTCCACACTCATTATTTTCAAAGGTGTGAAATTCATTAACAAAGGAAATAAAATAAGCAGTGGGAAGGTGGAAATATAGAAATAGCTGATAGTCAGAAGGTCATTCTGTCACTGTGTGAAGGGACAGTGACTCTAGATGTGGTATTCTTCATGCAAATCTTGTCTCTTTTAATGGAGCAAGGATGCTTAGCTAAGTACCGAGGATTATTAAGAATATTAAGGAATCACTTGAAAAAGAAAGAAAAGTAAAGAGAAAGGAACAACAGAAATAGGACATAGTGCTGACATTCATTCCAGCCACTGTCAGTCTAACGTCTTCTTTGAATAAGGAATCATTCACTCCCTCTCAATTCAAATTTGTTCATCACAGGTAAACAGCAATTAATTTGTGCCCCAAATCGAACGATCTCTAAGCAGGGGGTGGGAAAGTAATAGACAGAATGTTACTGCTCTGCCAGAAATGACATTCTACCCAACAGTAAATGACTGAACAACTGCACTGGCACAGCCTGACTCACCAGCATTTCAAACAAGTCTGAGCAACAAATCTCTGCCAAAGCCCTGTTGTCTCACAGCTCTTACAGCCACATGACTGAGATGAGTCCAACAGATCCTGCACCAGTCTGAGATCCATGGCTAGACAACTAATCCATGGATCCATGGATTGGACCCTATTGACTAGACAGTGCCAACGTTTCTCAGATTTCCATCTCTGACTGCAACTTCAAGAGGATGGTTCAATGACATGTTGGCTACATCCAACTATACTAGAATAAGGAAAAAATACCTTTTCAAAGTCAGAAATTGCAGAAATTGCACCCCCTCCCCAATTCTGGCTTTTATAGATATAATTTCTATCACTGTCACAAATATAAATATTATGAGGTGAAGTCATTACACAGTTGGTGTCATCATTGACACCACTTCAACTAGAGTAGTTGTAAGCTTCTGCATTATATATGTATGCTTGGTTTTGAGATTTATGCGAAGTTCAGAACCAATTATTTCTGTAAATGTGATAAAAGCAAAGTAGCAGTTTTAGGTTTTGTAAAACAAAGAGTAAAAGTAATAAATGAAGTAAGAACCTTGTATTATTTTTCACTCTGGCATGTTTTCCAATTTTTGCTATGCAGACAGGAATAAATAATATTACAAGACAGAGTTTTAATAAATATCTATATTGCCTATTTTGGTGTTATAAAGTAATAAATAATAACTATGAACATTTTTAGGACTAGCCCAAGGAGGACTACCTTCCAAAAGGAGTTTTTCAAGGTTTCCTTTCAAGTGTAGAGCAATGAAGGCTTAGGAAGATTTGCAATAGCAATTGTCAGATATAAAGCAGGAGAGATTTATATACTAGTTCTGAAAGCTCCTGAGCTTGCCTTCAGCATGATACATCACTGTCACAGTGCAGAGCTACGCAGACACAATCCAAGCATGGCTGCCACCCTGATATCACTTAAGCGAAGATTTGGGTGCTGTGGATGGGGCTGCTGGCATTCGGAGATGACAAAACCAGTTAGTGCTTTCTGCAGTCCCTGGGCTTCCTGCAGGCAAAGCTGCTGGACAGCTGGGGTTCAGGCTGGTCAGGTAGAACAGCCCTTCTGGAGGAGAATGGCAAATTGCCATGCAACTCAGCTACTGATGCCACCACAGAAATCTCTCACAGGAACTCAGTAGCTGCTGCAAAGGCGCTTTCAAGAGAAATATCTTTTTCACACCAGGAGATAACAGAAGCAGTGATTGTATGATGGTTCTCTATCTTTGTGGTGTACAAGGAAAAAGAAAGCAGGCACAATGTAAGAAAGTCTTTAAGAATATTCCCTAATTTCTCCCCTCCTGAGAAGAGGAGAGAAGATTTTAAAAAGTCAGTTCTTTTCAGATAAACTTTCATTCACATGTGTCACTGGGAGCAGAGTGGTATTTGATGCCCTGCTTCAGCATCTCAAAGTCCCAGGGGCCTTACTCTTTCTTAGCTGCCCCTGCCCCTAACCTTCACCCCATACTGCACCCAAGCCTACAGAGAATTACTAAAATAAGTTGAAAGTTACTCCATCTTAGCAGTAATTCAAACACAAGAAAAGAAAAGAAACAAATGACTAGGCATCAACATGACTTAGATATTAATAGTATCTTTTATTTGTAAGGGCAGAACAATTACTGGCTTTCATGTCTCTCTCACACCCTAACATGATGCAAATTAACAGAAGATCCCAAAGCATGTCTGCAGAAACTGTCTTGTAATATCATATTAAAACTAAAGCAAAATACACTATTTTAACTTTTTCCATGTTAATCTAAGAGGGATCCAGCATTTCACAGTGACAGAATATTGCACTTCTAGCTGATCAGAACAGAAAATTATTATGAATAATTAATTTAATTATTGTTCCCTGTTTGCTTGTCTTGTTATGTTGGACTGAATTTTGTGCAAACACGTATCTCTTTGTATGCCTGTGAATTTTCTGCGTGGCAGATTTAATACATCAGCTGAGCTCCCCTTAGCAAACTAAACCAGATAGTACAAGATCACATACCAAGAGTCAAACATGGTATGGCTGGCAGCGGTTGGAACATAATTTCAAAACACTAGCAGTGAAATAATATTTAAAATACATGAAAGAATTGCGCAACACTCCTGTGGGTGGGATATCTATATTTACTATTCAACAGCAGGCCTTCAGGAATAATTTGGTCCTGATGAGGATTTTATTTTTATATTTAAAAAATAAGTCAAGAAAAAGAAGTAAGAACAGTGATAGTGGGTATATTTAATATCCTGAGAAAGACGGAGAATCTTAGATAGGTCTGGAGGGGTCTTCATGAGGTCATCTGGTCCTTCCCCTGACCCTAAAGCAAGATCAGCAATACCTAAATTTGTCCTGACAGACATTTCCTACCCTTTTCTTGAAAATGTCCAGTGAAGTGATTTCTCTTGGCAAGCCACTCCTGTGCTTAACTATCATTACCATTAGGAAAATTTTCCTAACATATAGCTTGTGTATGTCCTTATAGTCTCAGGCAGCATTTCTTCTCTTGTCCCCACTGGACATTATTAACTTCCTTTCTGAGGCAGCCTTTTAAGTAGGTGGGCAGAAGTAGGGCTAAAAATAAACAAGACCTGTTTTGCACACAAACATGCAAGTTGGCCATGTGAAAAACTATACCCTGATAGAGATGGTTGAAAAACACATCTTGGTTCGGGGATTATAATTGCGTTCCTTAAAGCAAGCCTTAGAAATGCCCATTTAACCCATGAAGTACAGTGACAGAGCTTGCTTTTTAAAACAGACAATGGTATAGACTTGAATTCACCAAGATCATTTGCTCTAAAATGAGTAAGAGAAGCTAAAAAGTTGGAAGTCCTCACTTTCGTTTGTAGCTACGTCTAACATAAAGCTAAATCTTAAGCAAAGTTAAGACAGATGACTAGCTGCAGGACAAGGATTTTAATTTCTGCAAGTAAGGCAATTATCTAAATGAGGTTGCAGTTTTTCTTTAAGAAATTATCGACTTCCAAAACTCTGGTCCAGTATTACCAAAAGATCAAACTTTGACTAGCAAAATTAAATGTTTTTTTCTTTTGGCCCATGTTTATTCTTATGTAATTAATTGTAACTGTTTCATTGCCTCAAATTTCAGCAAGTAAAGGTAAAAGTAGAAGTGAGGCAACAACTGTAGTATAGGTCACAGATTACAACAAAATTCTTAGAGAAACAAGAAATAACATTATGCAAATGTGACAATACTGACGTAACAGGGCATAAGGGCATATGGAGCTAGGTGTGAATTGACACAAGGGTAAGTTTTATGATGGGATAAGCAACGTCTGCTAGCAGTGAGGCTGTAATAGCTAGGGAATCTCCTTTTCATTGCAAGATAAATTGGTGAGGATCATCACAGAAGCAGAGAGGAGGAGTGCCCACTCTACCTATGTACTATGTAGTGAACTGTAGGAATGCCCTGTCTCCAGGGAGGATCATACAGTGGGATGAGTGGGTTAATTTCTGTGATGTAAAAGCACACCAACCTTTGTGTGAGGGGATTGGGAAGGGAAGCTGCCATGGGGCAAAAGCTTTCTCCCATGCCCATCAGTGATATTAAGTGTTAACTGACCGAACATGCTTTATATATCCACCAGTGGAGAGTTGCAACTGCTCGTTAAAAGCTCCAAGCTCTAAGTTCCTTCAATAATCAATATCCTCTGCTCCTTAAATATCATGTAAATAAAACATATGTCAGCTGCTATAAGGAAACCATTGGCTCCAGATGTATGCTCACCTAGTACCTCAAAATAAATATATTTTTAATTGTCTTGCCTTTCAACTTTTCTTCTTATAAATTATTCACTGAATTTAATCATACCTGACACATGAGCCTGAAAAGTGAGAAACGTGTCCAACAACTTCTCCCTAGCTTTCAGAGAGAAGAGAGAAGGGATTGCAATAATATGAATAAGAAGGTAAGTAATATATCATGCATCAGTGACTGCAGGCTGGGAAAGCTACTACCTAGGCCAACAATAGTTTCAGAATACTATTCCTGTGGCTGCTCATGGAGATGCTCCAGACTCTTCCATGGGAAATAAAAAAACCTCTCACTTCAAGCAAACAAACAAAACACACCTCAAGGAAAAGGGAAACAATTCTTTCCCAAGCTAAAGGTTTGATAAAAATGACAGACTGCAACACAAAACAATGAAAAAACTATACCAGAAACATACTGTAAAACACTAATAAAAGATTAATCAGACTTATTCCTTTTGTACTAATTAGGAAAGTCATTGTTCCCTAATTGGAAATCACTCAACAAAAAAGAAAATTAACAAGCTTCCCTGCATGTGTCTAAAAATATTCACCATAAGGAAGATGAGATACTGCATCACCCTCATATTTCCCTCTCCCTTCCCCCCATCTGTGACCTGTGCCACTGAAGCTAATGGGACATTTTCATTAATTTTAGCAGAATGAAGACAACACCTCCATTTAAAAAGAGTATGCTTTTGTTTATATGACATCTTTTTCTGGGGATATTTTGGAGCATGTTTTAGTAATATAGACCCACCTTAAATAGGACCTCATTCCTAAGTCCAAGATGGTGTTGATACCTAAGGATGTATGCTACGCTGTATGAAGTGCAGTGTAAGTACATCAGCTTCAGTTTGCTCAAACACCAGAAGAGCCTAGCCAGTGTGTCAGGCTACAACTATCCTTACCAACCCCTCTCATTTCCTTAGGTACAGACACTTCCCAAGAGCATTTTTTTAGAAAAGCTGAGAAAGTGGGAGAACCATCTCCAGAGTTGATATTGTTCCATAGTTTTCCGAGCGCTACATATTTCAGTTTGAGAAGCCATGAAGATATCTATGTACACAAACGTATGTGTTGTATCATTACAGGAAAAATCAAAGCTGTAATGACCTTCAGCTTTGCAGCTAACATTTATCAACATCCTTGCCATGTGACATATACTTTGATGTCTTTAGTGTAAAAAGCTTTTGGACTTTTGCTCATCCTTTCATTCACATCAGTCCTAGCATAATTTGAAAACAGACATTATGCAATTTCACTTAATTCACCCAGTGCAGATGACGCACTTTACCTTCCCATCAGTCTATATGGATCTGCCCATGAGTGAATATAACCTTCATCCTGATCACCACAAATTACCACCAGAAAAAATTATTTGGGAGCTTTGCAGATTATAAAACACTTTTGACTGAAATTTCCTGAATTTTACAAGGATCAGGGGACTTTTTATCTGAAATATCTTATACTATGCAACAATGGGGTGGATGGAATTTTTTGGCAAGTCATCCTCGCAGAGTTGTAACCTAGGTTGACCCTAGCTTGAAGGCTTGTCCTCCAGGAATTGACCTGATCAATTCTCAGACCGCTGATGAAAAGTTGGAATTCAGGATGTATAAATCAGATCTACCTCTTTCTTCTTGCTTTTGTCACTGTTGTTAAATTTGCTACCAGATTCTGCCTCTTAACTGATCTTGATTGTTTACTGTGATTTTATAGGATATTAAGAAAAATGGCACAGAGGTTTTCAAAACAATTTTATCTTCAGATTCCCATAAACATACAAGTGGAAAGTACTTAAGCTATTTGTATTTGCACATTAAAATGCAAGCCTGGGTGTACACAAATAACATGCACTGATTTTGAGGTATCATTTTTGGAATGTCTCTGATAAACTTTAAAGTTAGGAATTGGTTTATTCTAAGTATCACTCATCTATGCAGTAAATCACAGGAACAGATGTAGCTATGATGGAAGTTACACAGATTAATTCTTTACTATGGAATAAAAAGGAGAAAAGCCTAATGCTTTTTGCTTATATGCTCACATACTCTTTTCATCATAGTGGTGTAACTTGGTGGTCATTGAAAAATGTGTTTATAATTTTGTTTCTTTAAGTCACAGCTGACTGGAAAACCATGATAAGGTCGTTTAAAATACCTTGAAAGTTAAGATTTGTTAAGAAAAAACTAATTTCTGTTCTTTTTTCTGTCCTTTTTATATGAGTTCTACAAATGCATCTGCAAAGCATCAAGACAATTGAAATTGTCAATACACTGGTGATCAGAGTATAACTTGTCTCAGAAAAGAGTTTGTATCATCAAACAGGAGATCAAAGGAACAATTCTGTAAATGTATTTAACCCAAAATTCATGTAAAATGTCCACAAATGGGCTACCATTAAGTACTGTAATATATTAGAAAAAAAAAATTAAAAAAAGAAGTGCAGAAGACTCAAGTGGCTGAAGTCCCCACAGTAGGAGCAATATTGTGTTAGGAAGTAGAATCTGAACCCATATTTTAAGCAGTGAGTACGTGCTCTTAGACCTCTTGTCCTCAACAGAGTTTTCCAGTCCCTCCCATATTCCTCATCTTTTAGGCTGGGAAAGTGCTGCCATCAAGTTATACCTTGTGCTAACTCACCAGCTACTCGCAATCCTTCAAGAGATCGCAAAGGATGACTGCAGATCTTTCTCTGCATTATCCAGCTACAGATCTACATAAATTTTGCTGGAACTTAGTATCTTTCAGACTTCAGTCTCTCTAGGAAACTTGGTTAAAGTTGGCCAATGGATTCAAAAGCTACTGGGAGGTGGAGGTGACAGGTTGTATATGGACAGACAATGTAATTCTGTACTTTTTTTTCCAATGAAAACCAGACTAAACATAAACAAGGTACAGTATAGATAGTGAAGCAATATGTCCCGAAACAATCTCAGCTGTAATAGAAATGTCAGTTATGTGGCCTGCACCTTCTTTAGAAGTTAGCTAACCAGTTCATTTTCCATCTGCTTACAAGTGCAAGATAAACTTCTGCCTCTTTTCAGGAATGGGCAAGAAAATGTCACTTTTTTTTTTTTTTTTTCAGCTGGATCAGTTTATCTAGACTGGAAGATTAAACACCAAGAGGATACTGCCAGTAAAGACAGAGAGAAAAAGCTGCTTGCTTCCTGGTAGGATAATGAGAGTGCAGCAGCGGAGGTGTGTATTTCAAGATCACAGCAAGCTGTGCTTTATTCAGAATGGTACCACAGCATTTGACACATGTGCTGTAACCACATGGAAACCATGGCATGGGAGGAATATTGTAGGAGGGAGATTGTAAGGTATAGCCAGAAAAAAACCTCAGCAAAACCAGGAAAATAAATTTGTATTACGTAAAGGAGATATGACACGGTTGTGCTGTTCAAAAGTTATCCCTTATATAAAAAGAAACATTGGTAATAATGAAAACCCTTTCTTAGAAGAGTAGGCACATGAGCAATGGTAGGTAGGTAGGTGGGAGGAACAGCGTGGGTTGTGAGACCAATATTAGACTTAAAGTACTCAGAGAGGAAAAGTCCCACAAGATGAAAAATCCCTTCAAAAACAACAGTGAAAGCAAAAGGGAACATGTTTTTAAGTTGTTTGCTTTGCCAAAGATGAAAGTAAAGCCAACTAGAGCCTGCATACAGAAAACAGAGAGTAGCAGAAAGAAATGCAGAAGATCCCTGACAATTACCACTGTAGAAATGACGCTTTCACAGGTGTCTTCTTCATTGATGGAAAAAACATAATTAAAGAAGTGATATACCACTCATCTTTAAGGTGTTAATAATGTCCTGAAAGGTCAGCTAGAAAGTCAACTAGTGTCAGTAAAAGGCTGCCTGCTGACTAGAGTGGTTTTTGGCTCATCTCCATAAAGCTCTTATTCAGGTGTGAACTGAACTCAAGCCAACAGCAAGCCAAGGAAATAACTTGTTATCATGCATTACACAATTGCTTGATGACCTATATTCAGTGTGTTAGAGGCCCTAATTTAGTCCCTGGCTGACATGCCAGCAAAACTATCACAACTCTCAGACTAATCAGGGTAGCCCTGGGATGAACAAGCAATGTCATGGTCAAGGTCAAATCATGCTCCTAAGAAAGTATGAAGCAGTCTGCAAAAAAGACCTATCTTAACAGAAGACTTCAATTCGCAGAGCAAGCACTTGGCTAGGTCTCCCCCCGCCCCCCCCTCCAAATGATCATGTTCAACAGAAAGGAATAAAAGCAATGCATAATTATGTATTAGACAATTTGTCTCTGAAAGTGGAAAGGTTTCCCAGGAAGACATATTTCTATAAAGTACCATAATAGATTAAAAAAAAAATAATTCTACTTCATCCCTATTTATGCTGAGAAGTCAGTGAAACAGAGGTTATTTCATATTTTGTCCTCTATTTTACTACCATTGACCATTTTCCCCTTCTTTCTTCTACCCTGTGATCTACATCCTACTTCTGCATAGGTCCTAAACTTACATGAATTTTACAGAGTGCAATTTAAAATTAAGCACATTCCTAAAAGCTTTCCTGAATAGGAAGGGATTAAAAAACACATGTGAAATGAAGTATTTGTACAAGCACTTTGCTGAATTATAATGACTTCAAAGATAAACCCAAAAGCTTCTGCTGCCTGGCTCCTCTGATCTAACATCCTCTGTGCGTGAATAGTGACACGCAGGACTTTGTATTTTTAATAATTCTGCATTCTTTTGCAAATGTCCTATCCACAGAGAACAGAAATGACCAAGACAAATACACTTACTGTGATGCATTGTACTTCAAATATATATCATGGAACTATGGAACACATGTTTCCTAAGCCTCAAAGAGGATAAGCTCCATGCCCAGTAGTGTGTCTGTACATAAAGCATGGCTTTAGGGAGTTTGTGGTGGTATGTAACATTTATGTTCACCTTGCAGAGGTTGCACTAACTGATCTCAGAGGAGGAGTTTTGGCTCAGGAAAGGATGTCGTAAAATCTGCTGGATGATGAGAGGAATCACCGTATTCCTTGAGCAAGCGCCAGCTAGTTTGTGAAAATCCCTGCAGAAAATGAGACTGCTTTCTCCTTTGGACAGTAATGGAAAGATGGAGCAGAAGCAATTCCTGGCTTCCCCTGAGACAAAGTCAGGCAGGCTGCTATGGGGAGCTGCAATAAGCATGTCTTTTTCTTCTGGTCTATTCATCACTGATGTCAAGAGCATGACATTCTTAACAAGGATCAAACGCTTTTCTCTAGAATCTATTTCTCAGATGAGGTCTCGGGGAAAAAATGGGGTAGCGGAGGACAAGGAAGGAGAGGAAATTAATGAGGGAAACGCAAAAGGAGTCTTCTGTCACTAATCACGGATACTAGAAGAGATATAGCTCTTTTTTTTTTTTTTCATTTTAAAGCTACAGCCTTAGGCAAGTTATACTAAAATTAGGTTATTTCTGGTTCAGTGAACTATGATTCACTATTATAGCTACAAATTTTGCAGAAGACAGACAGAAACAATTGTTGATTTAAATCCACAGTATTTTCTTTTATGGATATAATTTATTTTCTTGCTTTAGTGGACCTCTCCATTTTAGAATAATTTAAAATAGAACACTAATACCAAAATTATCCATTTGTGCAATTTTCAAGAGAATTTGGTGGCTCTTTTAAAAGAAAAAACACAAAGTGACATTAAAAACCCATAAATTCATCATTCCTCTTGATTAAATCTTTTACAAACAATTTAAAAAATCAGTTTTGGTTATATTTCTTCACAAAATACAGTGCAATTCTGAGTGAACTAAAGAGTGGAAACCATGGATTTGTCTATTTTCAGACAGTCATTGTTCTTTTTAATTAAATGTCAGGTGCTCTCTGATGGGCTTCAAAGACTAGCTTAGGGCTAATTTCACATGTTGAGTATATATAAATACACAATTATGCAAAGCTTTCACAGGCCAAAGCTATAATTCAGCAAAGTACTTAAAGAATAGGCCTATTGTATATACCTTAATACTCACTTAACAGTAACAGGTTGAAATACTTTGCAAATTCGAAAGCACAAGTAGTAGGGTCCCTTTACAGAATAGTATTGAAATACATTACCAAATCTACTCTTGTTCAGAAAAAAAAATAAAAATCAAAAATAAGCATGACTGAACACACTTGTTTAAATACCTTCCTTAACTGGTGCCTACAAGTAAAGAGTAGAAACAAATAGGAACAGAAGATGTATGTCTTAATGGAGACCTCTATATGATGTTGCAAAACACAGACTTACTTGAGAGTGGTGAGCTCTGTAAGGGATGGCTGGGTGGCCTTGAGATAGCTCTCTCTCCGTGCAGCAATCTTTGGAGATGGCTTCGGACTTGAGTCTGAGTCTCCACTGTCATCATCCCCCATGGCTTTGATGTAACTGCCACTACGCATTCGTCGGCAGGGGATCTCATCATCTTTCCCTCGTGGAGTGAATCCAGTCCATTCATCTTGAGGAACCTTAAGTGATAAACACAATTCTCTTATCAGTGCACTCTTCCCTGATATAGTTGCACAGCAAGATTTGATCATGCTAAACCACAACAGAGCAATAACAAGAACTCTCATGGCCAAGGGCACATCCTCAATCCCATTTGACCATGGCCTGCTGTTTGCAGTGGAGGGCCACTTCTCCCCTTGCATGGTCACAAGCACCTCTGGAGTATGTTATTTTCCACCTCTTATCTGGGAAGTTTCTAGCAAACATGTTGACATAGGAGCCTCAGTTAGGTCTAATATTGGGCTGGATAAATCTTTTTATTTGGTGGTTTTCATTCAAAGCATTTACAAACCAGATCAGAGTATTTTTGGTTCAGCTCAACCTTTTGAACACCTTCAGGGAGTCACAAAAGATGAAATACGAATCCCTATATCACAATCTTTTCAGACTGAGTGTACTTAGCTACACTCACCAGGACGATTTTGGTTCAAGATACATTTCAAATTAGTAGAGCTATGTATTAATCATCACAAAAGTAGGCTTGCAAGTATGAAATTATACTACTATTGCTTCTATAGCATAATTAGTGAGACTAAACACCCATGAACTTGCAGGGATCCTCCTTTCGAATTATGCTAGTCTGAGTGTCTGAGTCATACAAGTCATTATTCCCTTCTTTTTCTTCTTCTTACTGATGTACTTTATTCCTCTTGATCTGAAGTAAGTGATGTCCATTCTTTGCATTGGAAATCTGGAACACTGGGGATGTGCATTCATGAGATTTTGGGACATAGCAGAGGACAGTCCAAGAACATGGTGCTGGTGCTCTTGCCCACCCATCCTCTCTGTTCTTCTGCTCCTGGGGCTTCTAACCATTGTAAACCAACACCCTTCTCTTTTCTGTGAGAACAGAAACAACATGCAATGGAACAGGGTCCTTGAAGGAGTTGTCCTGAAGTTATTTTGCAGAAACTCCATTTTTATAGTAAAGGTGAAACTGCAAAAGCGCTTTTTAGTTAAACATATTTTGTGTTAGATTTAAATAAAAGTAGTTGTAAATTTTTAATTTGCTGCTTTTCTGGTTATTCTTAGTGAATCAACTCTATAAAGCAAGTTATAACTACAATGCTCAGAAACCCTTACAAGCCATATTAAACAAAGGGTCTCAAATCTGGATTGCTAAAATTTGTCCAGCAGCTTACGAATACTGTCATCTACCAGGATAATCACCGGGTGTCTCTTTTCTATGGAGAGTGTGTTCTTCAACATTTAACTTCTGCTGAATATCTTGTACATACATTGCTTCCCAAACTTCAGCCAGAGCATTTACATGCCAGCTTGTTTAGACAACCAAAACTGAAACACTGGACTGCTTACTAACAGTTTAGCTGTTGATTCTCACTACAAACGTAAGCCTAAAACCAGCCTTTCAAATGTTACTGTCAATGCAGATCAAATTTTTATGACATTTTACCAATCTATGCTGCTATAAACTGAAATCCAAAAGCCCCTGTGCTATACAAATGAAAAAAGATATTTAATAATCCTAAGAATTCATGGGCTTATAACTAATTATAATTAATGAACCAAACTATTCATAAGCCATGCTTTGCTTCATGCTGATTTCAAACCCAAGACCTTTCCAGTTTTCTTCCTTGACTGACTCTTTTTTTCCTGTTGCTGACATCATGATTCAAGGTTTTGAAATTCCAGGCTCAAACAAGTCCTTCCTTCCTCTTGTGCTCAGTCTAAGCTCTCTCTTTTCTACCAGATCTTTCTTGAACAAAGCTCAACTGGAGCTTTGATATTTTCCGCAGAGGACTTAAGATTTAATCCTGGAAGTTACTCTAGTTTGTATCTTTATCAACATTTCTTCTTACGACAGTTTGTCATGAAACTTACGACAGTGTCCCAGGACTGACTTCCTTCTCAGTTGCTCCATGTTTTATTTAACCAATTCTTTCCTTGTGCCTTTTAAATTTCCAAGTTTTCTTTAAATATTCTTTAGTTAATGACTCTGGTAACTCTACTTATGTGAAATATTTAAATTCTTCTCTTCCAGCAGCATGCAAAGTTTGTTGCCGTTTTCTTTTTTTCTTTTTTTCTTTTTTTTTTTTTCTTTGATATTTGTCCGGGCTTCAAGAATATAAGTTACTTAAGGCAGGAATATATTTCAATGCCCAGGTTTCTTATTGAACAGTGGCTTGCAGAATTGTGTATCTATAGGAAATAATTGAGGAAATACACTTAAAACCACCGAAAATAGTCTTCTAGAAAAGGGTAAGACTAACTAAGAACTGGAGTATTACAGACTGAGAGTACTAAGTACTGACAGAACCCACTGAAGGAACAGGATTGAATATATGTCTCTGATATGTTTCCACATCAAATAAAAAAAAAGAAAAAGAAAAGTCTTAATTCTGTGGCTTTTAAGTTTATGCCTAGACCCCAGGTCTGGAAAGCTGATGGTTTCCTGGTGGGTAAATGTTTGTAAAGTGCAAAGGAAGTGCACTTGGCAGTGGTTTTGATTCTGATTTTTAATATCCAAGACTATGGAGCATTTTACACTCCTCCTCCAGCCACTTATGACAGACAGAGGACAATATTTTTTCAGGTCTTTTTCTTGGAGTGGTCCTAGCCCTACAGCATCATCAGACAGCAGAAATACAATCTATGTTCATACCACCCCTCACATACATTTTGGAACCTACAGCTCCTGTTTGTCAACTGTAAAACCTTGACTCTTCAAATCACTCATGTTCAAAAAAGAAGTTAACGCAGGTTTAGTAGAAATCAAGTTCGGCTGACATTTTGATGACATGCTCAGACTTCAGTCAGAAGTTTAAAACCTGTAATAGTGTTTTTCCAATCACTTTTCAGGCAAATATTAGATATCTGAGCATGTAATCTGTGACTTCTCAGAGGACATACACTTTAATCTGTTTAAAATTTTATTCATTATGCTTTAGTTAAAGATCTGTGCTTTTTTCTCATAAAAATAGTGAATCAATCTTTAATGCACTAAATAAAATAATGTTATTATAATGTTAAGGTTGGTGTCTTTAACAGAAAAAGTCAGGGGAGTTAAAGTTACAGTGCTCATATAGCATCCATAATTCAGGCAGGCTGAACACTTGTAGTTTTATGAAATAATAGGCATACTGTTAAATTTAATGCTGTAGTTTATAGGTGCAATACAAGTGATAACATGTAGTTGCTGTGGGCACCATAACTCTGAAATTCTTGAGTTCTGTTATCAGTAACTCCATACATAAGTACAATACCTCTTATCCCAAAGCATCTCAAAATTATTTAGATATGATAGGCCAAGTTTTGAAAGCTGGCTGCAATGAATTTACCACAAAACTTTATATTTATACAAGCAAACACTGTGTACCATGATGAGTTTTGAATGCATTGCTCTAGTCCCAGAATTTGTATGATGTGTTGGGTGGAAGTTTCCAGTTTGAGCTCTGTTCACCCAGTGAAGTGAGCAACCACTGGAAAACATCATGCTACCTTTTTAGCTGCTCTTCCACCTCTTAAACATTCTAGGTGCAGAAAAAGCTGAGCTGTCCACACAGAGATCAGGGGCAAAGCAGTCTCAGGGAGCACCACAAACCCACTGCCTGGTTTGTGTACTGGAAGTTACCTGCATGTGCAAACCCAAGGAAAGTGTATGAATGCAGCCCAAGTTCCATTACCATTTTAAGGGTTTAAGAATAAACCCTGTATGTGCCAAAGAGTAAAGAATGGCTATCGTTAGGAAAAATATCCATATTTAGAAAACAGCCTAAAATATCAACCCAGATATGGTTCTAATTTCAGTTAACACATTGAGGAAGTCAGAGTGTTTGTACAAACTATCTTGTGTGCCTAGACAAATCTGCAGTAGAAGAATGTAATAGTTATTTGATTAAAGATCTATTTTAGTTAAACAGTTTGCGCAGTTTTCTTACAGATATTTAAGGCTGAGTGTGGGTTTTTTTTTTCTTTTCCTTTTCCTCTTTTTTTCTTTTTAGTAAGGTTTCAGTATTTAAGAGAATATTAGGGAAAGAAATCTGGGTCCAGTTCCCCTTTATCTTATTTCAGTTTCACAAGAGTCAGAAACCCTGATTTCAGAAGTTGGAGTAGGAGAAAACAGTAAGGCATCATGTAACCGGTAGGGAGCATTTGCAGGGTAAAGAAATGCTTTCAAAGTTGTAGATTTTTGCTTTGGCTATTAAAAGTTGTAACACTTTTAATGCAAGGATCGTAGAGGACTGTCTGTGTATTACTTGAGTAGGACAAACAACCCTTAAAGCTCATAATTTCCTTTCATTGTACCTATTTTGTTTAGAAAATACAGGCAGATGAAATAACGTCAGTGTTTCAATACTTCTGTGCCTATAGTCAAATACCTCAAACAATACCTACTAAAAGTAGTAACCTGATTTTCAGAGTGCTTTCTTTGGTGCCTAAAAGGAATGTCTGTAACAGCTCATAGCAGACAACACAATTTACTGTCACAGTGAAGTGTTTCATGTCATAGGAAAAAAGTTAAACATAAACGCTCTCAAAACTCCAAATTGTGAAACTAAAATCAATCACATTATTCCATTCTGTTTCTATATATATTGTACTATACATTCTATAGAGTGTTTCCTTCTGTTTATCGGAAATATGCTGGGGAAGGTGTCTATGTCAACCTCCAGCTCTTTTTTTCACTCAGAAGGTCTGCACAGATTTTCCCACAGGCTCTTACTTTGTTTGAACAGCCAATACTATGTCTTGCAAGGCCACATACTACACTGCACGTAAGTGCATATGCACGGGATCTACTGCCTTAGAGGATTAATGGCATTAAGACTGACATACCTGAAATAAAGCTGTTTCATGCTTTTAGGAAAATCATATTATCCAATTACCTTGGCAATACCTTTTTTCAGTATCAGAATATCAAGCAGGAACATCACTTGCATGATTGTTTTTTCTCACATGAAAAAGGGGGAAGAGCTAAATTCGGATCTAACAATGAACATCATTGTTTTTATTAAAATAGAACTATTATTATTCACAGTATTGAAGAAATAGAAATCCTGGAAACATTTCATTCTGTAAATGATCTTTAAGATCATGTATAATTCTTTCTTTACAAGCCTAAAAATCAAAGAGTGCACTTATACAAAAAGTGCACTGAAACAGGACACCATTATTACTTGAAAATACATAGAAAGTATTCAGCAAAGGCCTCTGAGCCAGGCAACTTACTAAGACTTAAGACTTCAGCATGCACCTAGAAATAAAATGTTTGTTACAAGTATGAAACCTAAGCCTGACTATAGCTTTTTTTTTCTGATTAAATAGCAGATACAAGATTCTTCTGTAAACAGAACAGACTATACAGATAACATACTGCCGAAAGCCAACATCTTACCTGGATTCAGCTTAATTGAGTGTACAGATTACCTTCCCTGATCTTTAATTAAATTTATGTTGCTCTGGAAGTGGTCACACTTTGTCATTAACCAGGCTGAACTGACTGGTCAATTCCTTTAATGTATTTTTTGATATAAAGAAACTGGGTTTTTCTAGTAGATAGTCTAGGTCCCCAAATAAAGAAACCAAGCAAACAGGCATACTGGCCCCCCCAGTTTTCAAACATTCATTTCAAAAGCTCACACAGTGATATGTGAAATAAACCCAGCATGTAAGGACAAAGGTAAAAAACACCATTTTTTATCCAGTTTCTAAATAATAAAATTAGAATATCTAATTTCCTTTTTTTTTTTTTTTTTTTTTTCCCCCAAAAAAATTGTTATTAACTTACCTCACTGGAGGAAATAGCAAACAGACTGTCTCTATAGCAAATTAAGTTCATTATTGATCTCTAGTTTGATTTGGTTTATTGCAGCTGAAATCATTAAAGCTTCTCCCTGTGCTTTGCCAAAGCAATGTGGATGACTACAGAAGTAAACACAAGGACTGGAAGGAGTGGCTAACCATCGCTCACAGCAGTAGACTTGTAACTTTAGCTTTCTATTAGTATGCAAATACTTAATGAAATGAAATCACACAACTGAAGAACAATGCTTAATGACTGCTCAGTGCAGATTTTCAAACCCATGTAATTTGGTTTTCTTAGCCGTTATTATGCCTCTTCTGCATGCTGTTAAGGAAGTTTCAATTGCCATCTTCCACTTACTAAGCCTATTCCTAGCACTCATGAATATTGAATTAATCAGACCAATAAAGATGACAAGCATTTCATTCTATCAATGTGCATGTGTTAAGAATCATTGAAGTACTCAAAAAAAGGGAAATCTTAGCTTAAAGAACAATATATGTTTAATAAGCCTTACGAGTTTTCAGAAAGGCAGATAGGAAGGTTGCTTCTATTTAGGACAAACTTAATATGCTCAGTATCTGCTGCAACACTTGCTTTACCATGTAGTATTTCAGCAGTCAGGTTCCACTATAAATTAATATAATTTAGCTGCCTTATCTCCATATTTTTTTACATGAAGAGCAATAACAGCCAAGACAAAGACCCTGTCTGAGATAGAATATTACTTCCTCAATCCTAAGTGCCCACACCTTGCATCAAACCTGAACAAATAGTGTGAAGAATCGCAATCTTCCTTCACATAAAAAAGTTCGGAATGTCTTCTAAAACAGTATGAATCCTCATAGAGTAATTCAATAGACAACACTCTTCAAGCACCGCTCCAGTTTATAATTTTCATTCATCAAAAGGTGCCCTGACCACTAACATCAATCTGTTTCACATCCTGTTTTATGAAGAGGATGCGTGTCCTACACAAAACACATCTTGATTCCAGATACATTTTCTCCTCCTGCTCTACGTATAAAAATCCAGCCAACCATGAAGCAGGCCACGTGGATAAAATGATTTCAGCCAAGGGCCTTGCAAGTTTGCCACCCCCAAACACATTCTGCAGAAAGGAAACCAAACAGCAACTGCTGCATCTATTAGCTGAAGGAAACTGAACTGAACGTCATATAGCAGGACTCTTGGCCAGGACCTCAAACTAGAACTGCTCCAGTGACACTCATGGATGATATTCTCTCTGTGGCAGAGGTCAGACATTCATTCTTATCTTTCTCAATACCCTCGAAGCTTTCAGTGCAGTTGGCTATAATGAGAGATGGCTCCTTGCCCAAGTAAGTAGGACAGGATGACTGTTAACATGAATACTAATCCTTGACAGGACACTTTCAATGACTATCTATGGAGAAATGTTCTTTCACTTCTAGATACCTTATTTGGGGTGAAACAGTTCTGTTCCTAATCACTTCACCACCTGCATAGAGTGACTAGTTGGCATCAAATGCCAATATTGTTAAATAAGATGTCATTTTACCTTTCTTTCACCACACATGACCACAAGCCCACTATCAAGCAGCCAGCAGGAAACTGGCTTGTGTATGGAGAACATGCAGCTGAATCTGTATCCTTGGAAAAACACAGATGTGGTGGGGAGAGCATTTTGAGAAACAGCCCTTACGCTGTTTCTGTTGGCTGACTGTAACTGGATAATCTCTGGTGCTTTGCTCATGTTGTGCTCTCACAGGCAGCAGCTGTAAGTAATGCAGTTAAGCTACCATTTCCAGCTGGCTATTAGCTTCTGTCATATTTTTTAGTGGACAGTGGACAGACTTGACTGCAACTTCCACATTGTGCTTTTTTTTTTTTTTTTTTTTTTTTAAATTACAACAATGAAATATACCTGCAAAAGAAGCTTTCATTTGATTCTAAGGAAACTTTCCCAGTTTCAGAACATCATAGTGTGTCTTAGTGATTCCAAACTTTCACCTCTGCTCTACCGTAGTATCCCACTGGATATCAAATTAAGGTCATGGTCTTGACTCTCATCTGCTAGGGACTGAATTGCTAGAGAACAGGAAATCTCAAAGACTGGGAGATTGGCTGGAGTTATGTCAGTAAAGCAAAAGTAAACACAACTTATTTGCATAAAAGACTCTTAGAGACAATTCAAAGACTGTCTCTGGAAGCCATGGACCATCAGAACTGTCACAGTGCCTTATCTGACTGCCTTGGCACATTGCCTTTGGTGAGAGAAATACATAGCTATCAGAAGTCGAGGCAAGACAGTCCCGTGCAGAGGCTCAGGGTGAGAGGATGAAAGGACAAACAATACACAACAGATTCATGTTCTTGTTGCTTGATTCACTAGTGACAGGAGGTCAGCTGTGCAACAAGCACAGCACAAGAGCATTTGTAAGGCAGAACAGAAACTGTGGCCAGCTGCCCCCAGCTCAAACCACTCTTCTGGCACTGTCATATTTCCCCACTCAAGATCTGTACTACAAATTCCATTCTAGAAACAAAAAGCCCAATACCTGGATCTAGGGGAAATATTCTTTGTTACTTTGCACCTTCGACTAAGGAAAACATCACTGCTCAGTGTTTTTTTCCACACCTACTTAGCATGTCTCCACAATAAAAGTTAATGATTTCAAACTCAGATGAAGACTGAAATGATCCTCTTTGCTGGACTTGATTTGTCTTGAAGATTTTTACTTTATTTATTTTTTACTGTGAAAATACTGAAAATAGTAAGATTAGAACACTTCAGATATTTAAGACTACAGAAAGAAGTCAGATCCAGGACTGAGTCAAATCTTACCTATGAAGGAACTGCAATAGATACCAAATGCCAGCTATATTTGCAGCCATAATTTTCATAAACATTTCTGACATAACAGTGTGTGTAATGTACTGTCACACAAATATGTTGCTAAATTGTATATAACTTGTGCTAGCAACACAAAATAGTGATCCAGCTGCCAAAATTATGTTCATTAATGGATCCGCTATTAGCAAGTAGGGATGTTAACAGAATGAACCAACAGTAATTCAAGTTAATCTAGAAAAAATAAGATCAGTACCCGTATATTCAATATAAAAAGTTACAGAATGGTGATGAAAGTAAAGGATAGAAAATTATTACCTAAGGAACATGGGCAGATAAAATTGCAGCTAAATGTGAAGCACTGATATTGCTGTAGAACAGCTCTCTCAAGTGCTCAGGTGACCCCCATTACTGCATTACTCAGACACCAAAGGTCAGTCTAGGTATTAATTAAATGAATGAGAACACAGCAGTTGTTAAGGTGAAATATGTGGCAAGATTATACTCATCACCTCAGCTGACAATTTCTGGTTTTTTTTAAGGTAAAGTAAAGGACTGCAAAGATGAGGAGGACAGCTATACTGAAATACTCTCCTACATCTTTGACTGAATATAGCAAAGACATCTTGGGTAGGTTTGCAGGTAGGCTAAATAACTAAGATGTAGAATCAGTGGAATTATTTGTTATTAATGTGTTTTTTGTAAATAAGCTATTCTGTGCTTTATTTATATTTTCCAAGTGCCCACAAATTCCATAACTTTATTCATTATTCATATTACCCATCTCACAATTTTAAAACTGATATAAATTAGCTTTCTGTGAATTATGTTTTTTCAGTTTTAATGTTTTAGACACTAGGATATTTTAAAATTCATGAACACTTAAGAATTTCCAAACATTTTCATGATTATTCCATTACCTGGAAGATGGCCTAGAATACATTATGACATTTGACATTTTATTTTACAGTTGTTCAAATTGTTTCACTAGCTTCACTGAGAAGTATGTTTCAAATGAGTTCAGTAAGAAAATTTCAAACTTACACCTCATATACTTTGTAGTTCTGACTGGAAAATTGAAGGGGAAATAATATATGCTTCATTCACTTTCAATTTCTAATGAATAAGAGCAAAAAAGGCAGGTCTTCAGGAATATGAAAAATGGAAGATAGAATCATAGCATGGTTTGGGTTGAAAGGGACCTGTAAAGATCACCTAGTTCCAAGCCCCTGCCATGGGCAGGGACACCTTCCACCAGACCAGGCTGCTCAAAGCCCCGTCCAACCTGGCCTTGAACACTGCCAGGGAGGGGGCAGCCACAGCTTCTCTGGGCAACCTGTTCCAGTGCCTCACCACCCTCGCAGGAAAGAATTTCTTCCTGATATCTAATCTGAATCTACTCTCTTTCAGTTTAAAACTATTATCCCTTATCCTATCAGTGCAGAGTCCCTCCCCATCTTTCCTGTAGCCCCCATTAAGTACTGGAAGGCCGCTATAAGTTCTCTCCAGAGCCGCCTTTTCTTCAGGCTGAACAACCACAACTCTCTCAGACTGTCCTCACAGAAGAGGTGCTGCAGCTCCCTGAACACCTTTGTGGCCCTCCTGTGGACCCACTCAAGCAGGTCCATGGATATTAAAATACAATTTACATATATACACAAGAACATACTGGAAGATTAATTTGAATATGGTAGTTGTGAGAGAAATGCAAACACCACAAATGAGGAAACAGTACAGAATAACTGAAAATGCAGATAGACTTGCACACATAAGAGATCTAACATAAACTGCTGTGTCATAAGGACAATCACTCTGTAATTTAATATATCACGTTAACAAATTGTATGACAGATACTGTTCCTTATTAGTATCCTGACATAGGATGCTGCCCTCTATTTGGCCATCCATGGACACAAGCAACAGAAAGAAGCTAGGATTGAGCAGTATCTCCTAAGAAACTCTGGAAGTGCCTTGTCCTGAGACTGGAAAACAAGTAACTTCTTTACCTATGGGTTTCTTAACGCTACAGATTATATAATAATTCACATTACAGACAACCTTCACACAGGAAACTGAATACAAGTATGAACTACAGCCCTTCACGACCCACAAATTCTTATTACAACCAGAAACTTCGTTTATATTTTTTTATATTATTTCTCACAATCTCTCACCAAAGGACAAGCTATGCAAATGTGAAACTTGGATGACTGCACTGTCGTCTCCGCCTACTGCACTTCAGTTTTCAGAAGTAAAATTTCCATCTTCAGCCCCAACTGACTTCAGTCTCATCAGATGGGATCAAAAGAAAACATATGACTGACCCACATAAGAAGAAAAGAGGAATAATATGAAAAATGTCATCCTTTGTATTTTTCTCCATCTCTTAACGAGTGGACCAAGGACAATGGGAACAATAATTACAGGGAACATTGAATGGCAAAACTATAATCAGAGACAAACTCTGCAGTGTATTTGATACCTTATTAGCTTCAACAATCATGAATTCATAGAAAACAAGAGTGTCAAAAATATCTACCCATGTATTTAGACCCTATTGTTTGCAGAAAAAGACTGGTGCTTACATTTTGTCTTCGATAGTTTTGCTTAATTTTAATTTTTCCACAGAAGAAGCTACCAGAGAAGTAGAGGCTGTCCACTCCTTCATAGATTATTCTCTCAAGGGAGGGAAACCATTTTGAAGAAGAATTTTTGAGAAAGCATGAACAGTTCTTTCTCACCCTCCTTCAAATTAGTCCAGTTGTAAACCTGGATCAAATAAAGGCGTTTTTCTGAAGAAGTTGCTCAGAAAAAGGATCTTAACTTTCTACTAGCCAGTTCCTCATTCTTGAAATGAGAAACAGAAAGGAGAGAAAAATACAATTCCATTCCCAAAATGCAGGTGAAAACAAAAGGTTTACGTGACAGTCTTTAGACTAGTCTGGGAGCTAATATCTCTTTCTGAAGATGCAGAGTGTTGAGTCAAGCCTCCCCTAGGCCTCCAAGGATGGACACTGTGCCTCAGTACCCGGGCTGGAAGCAGACCCCGCGGGGGTAAAGAAAAACTGTACAATGCAGGAGGACTCTGCACTTGATCCAAATTCCAAATTACGAGAAATAAGCCCATCTGTAATACGAACTACTGCCAACTTCTTCCACAGAACAGTTATGTGGAAAATATCACACCAAGTGAGATAATAATTTGTTATTTCCATGTCTTTACACTGAGAATTCATCCAGATACTTTTGTGATAAAAGCCCTTACAAGTAAATGTGAAGTCATCTGTGATCTCTGATATACTCAGATCTATCAGGATAAAGAAAATTATCCTCAGTACTCTGAACTGAAAAAAAAGTCACTCCTTCATTGCATTCAGATACTATCACAAGAAGAGTTTGCATGAACAAAATAGTTGCCTCTTTCAAGGATCAGAGAGTTTACGTCCTGGACCATAAACAACAGCTTAAATTACAAGTGAGTTCATAAAAGCATCTATTTAACATTTAATGAGTTAAATAAAGCAACAAAAAAGCATCATAATAATAAAATAAAATTATCAGAGTTGTGAAGTATTGTAATGAATTTGCAGCTTTCTTCTCATTTAGTGCATTTCTAATTGTTCTAACAGGACACCAGCCTTTTGATACAATGATGAGAAGGTCACCAGGAAAACAACATATATACAGAATACCTCTGCAGCCCACTGAAGGAGAAATACTCTGCTGCTGTTAATATATATTTATATTGCAGGACAGCCAAAAGGCCTCAATTAGGTTCTGTGCCCCATTGTGCTGGGCACTGTGGAGACACAAAAGGCAACAAAGTCGAAGCCCCAAAGGGCTTGTAGGGTAAAAAGATAAGTGATGTAGTGAAGAGAAAGGCAATGGGATGCATTCAAAATAGGCTGACTTTTTAATACGTATATCCATTTGTCATCCTTTCAAGCTGCCAAGAGAGAAGAATAATCCTGACCTGATTCCTCAAATCTACCCTACTCTGAATATTATTACCAATGTTAATCAAAGCCTGGTTAAGAATTTTCTTTTTTTAAAAGCAATTCCAAACCACTTACATTTCCCTGGCTTTTACAAACAAGCATATAATTAGAAAAAATTAAATAAAATTAAATGAAAACCAATATAAAACTACTACTGAGGATGGGAAACACAGTGAGAATTTAGTTATTCTAAGTGAGAATTTAGTTATTCTAATTCCTGCCCTTGATAATTGTTGGACATATTTTCATACAGACACAGATAATGTCCTCTAATTCCACTTCAAGAGTCTATTCCTGTCAGTTAAACATTATCTAAAAGTCCCTATGGAGGTGTTCATTTAAAGCTGATGCTGGCACAGTTTTTCGCTCTTTTCTAGCCATCTGGTCACATACTGAATTGTCAGCTATTTTATCTAAACCCGAGAGGAAGATTGAAGGAGTAAACAAAAACATCAACAAAAGAAATCTCAGGGTCCAAAGTAACCGTAACAATCAAACCTAAAGTTATGATTTCTTCTCACTCACAAAAATCAGACAAAAGAGACTTAATACAAAAAAAACCCTCACAAGATTGCAACCTGAGGCTATTTTGAAACCCCTCTCCCTCCCGAGTCCATACACACAGCTGTAAACACACACTGAACATTCATATAGTCCTCTCTCCCCCGACCCCACTCTCCTAACAATTAATAGAAAACACACATTTCTTTACATTTAAAACTTAGAATCTCAGAGGCTGGCATTCAAAATTATTCTGCATGCCATTCAATAAAACCTTTTAAGATCAATTTTTAAATGCGGATGCTTCAGTCCTACGCTTTCTCTGCGTACTGACTTTAAACAACAGAATGTGGAAGCTGACTGTCTCATTAAAGCACCCATATGAGAAAACTCGCTACAGTTTCTGTACAAATAGACAAGAGTCCCACTACATTAAAATGAAACCAAATCATCTTAGCAAACCTCTTTTTTCCTCATGGTCTTCTCTCTTCTCTGCGCAACGTTGTTCCATCTTACACACACACTTAGATGTGCCATAAGTGCTTCGTTTAAAGTGCATAAAAGCTATCCACAGCTCTCCTAAGAATGAAACAGTTTTAATATTTTCTGATCCATGTTCCTGCCACAAACATTCACTGGCAGTATGATAGCTCCAAGAGCAGACATCTGATTCTTGACATTTAAAGATACAATACTGGTGAAAAATAGTGACGCTGTATTAACTGCAAACAGCTTGTGAGGGAGTAGGTGATGTACTCCTAAAATGTATAATCAGAACAAGCAATAATTCCAACCTTTTGATTTTTTATTCTTGACTCAAAGCCATGAGAAAGAGGAATAGCCAGATAAACAAATCTGGACATGATACAATAATTACTTTATGAGAATTTATATTCTGTGGCAAAAGGAAAGTAGGTTGTTTTCCTGCTGGAGAAAGTATTAAGGTACCCCAAAGTTTCTCAGATGGATCTCAAAAGCTTTCATAATAAAATAAGCAGTAAATGAAGGCAAATCTTGAAATTACAGAAATCAAAGAATTTGTATCCTGGTAACATTCGGTTAATTGACATTGTAATGCTAAGTGCAAGCACTACGACATCAAATTCCTTATACCCCTACTGTGATTGCCTTATAAATTCAAAAAGTACACAGAAAGGTCTTATTTTTCTCACATGAAAAAATTAAGCCTGTTCCAACATGAACTGTTTCTTTGAAATACTGAATGCTGGCAAAAAAAAAGAAAAAAGAAAAAGCAGCTTTATTTTTAATTTCAGCAGCATTACCCCTTGTTTGGTGATCAGTGACCTCTTGGGAAAGTTGAAATATCAGAGCAAACCTCCATCCCCCACAAACACCTGAGACAAGGCAGAGTACAGTTAACAGCAATCAGTTCTCCACACTGTACCTGGAGGTACTGACATGACCGTTCCTGTTGACACGTCTCTGCCTTCACCACTGTCTGGTCCATGTTAACTGATGCTTTCTGGTAAACTTCACGGGCTCTGCTCACAGTTAAGGTAGAGGACCAAGAACTTTTCTTCATTAACTGGGAGTCCAAATTCACGGGCAGATTTGCACAGGTAGAGCATTTGACATCATTATTGCTTCTGGATGACTTCACAGTATGTTCGCTAATAGTGTTATAGGCTTCCATAAAGTATTGGGAAGAAGAACGATCAGGGCATCTTCCCATGGTCATGACCCCACTGGGACCATGATAAATGCAAACATCATTGTCCAAGTTGTCATCTGAACTCCACCATCCTGATGCATTGGATCTGGGCTTACCTTCTGATCGCCTTTCTTTACTCTTGCTGCGCTTCCCATACCTCATCGTCTGCGACTCCTCCGGGCTCGCTTTACCCCCGTTGACGCTCCCCTTGGATGGTCCCTCCAGTGAATGGGACTTGGTAAAGAGCTTTTGGACAGAATGAACCAGATGTCGGATCCTCCCTGGGCTGTCACTGCGGTGCTCCATGGCAGTCCGCTTGTACTGCAGAGTGTGGTAACCATCCCTATTCAGAGGCAGCTGCCGCTCAAACTGGTCCAAAAGGTTGGCAGGAATGCGGTTGGTCTTGTTGGCAGTTCCGTGGGGAACCAGAGCACACTCATCCTTGAGTTCATGGTGGGAACTGTAATGTCTCCGGGGAAATGTGCTGCTGGCAATTTGATCGCTGTAGGGCACCATGCACTCTGCCTGAAAAGAGTTCCTTTGAGTGTAGTAAGGGTGGTCTGCAGGATGGGGGTCCACCGGGTTTAACAAATATGGCTTCCTGTCTGGGTGGTGTGGCAGACTGTCACACGGAGGGTCACAGGCAACCCCATGATGATGACTACGGCTGCTAGATAATCCCTTCATCGTTGATGTAAAGCAAGTCCCAAAGTCATCTAATACGTATGGCTATGCAATGGGCAGATCTCAGAGAAAGGCCTAAAAGAATGAAATACAACAGAAGCCATAAGATATTCAAGCTAAGAGAAAAATCAGCATGTGCACATTTAGTATTCATTGCTTCTTATTGTAAAAATAATTGGAATAAACATTCTCTCTTTTTATTGCTTAATCTTTCCATGTCCAACACAGTGATAGGGGATACCTAAATAATACACAAGAAAAATTATCTAATTCCACCAGCTGGAAAACAGAAGCAAGGAAAGTTTTCTGATATGAAAGTCACTATTGTTCATGACTCCACAGCAAGATAAGTATCACCACCTATACTCTAAAACCTCAGTCCTGAAAACATTCACAGACAGGGGCCTCCCAGGAGGCCTTGATTGCTCACCTGCATGTTTTCAGGGCCAAATAAATGCATTAAAAAAGATCATGTCCTTAATGGAGCACTTCCTGGTTACTTTGGGCCAATACAAAGTGTGGTGCAATTAATGGGAAACTTTTCTCTATCTTCAGTGCACATCTGTTCATGATTCAAGTGCATCTATCTGTCAAAATGAAGCCAAACCAACTGTTTAATAACCTATATATTTGGGGCTGGTGTATTTACTATCTACTCGCTCCTATTCACAAAAAAAAAAATCTTATTCTGATAATGCATGGCTTGGTTTAATTTTCCATAAATTTTCAAAGTACTAAGCAGCGTTTAAATATCCCTGACTACTCCTTCTACTGTTAGGGGACCTGGTATAGCCAAAAGTTGCACATTTCTACAACAGCATAAGGGATTTCAACACTTAACACTTGATTGCAGTTATTTGGCCATGAAGTGACTCACGATGCTATAGACTATTGATTACAACAAGTTGAAAATGCAAATCTTCATCGCAAGTGATATAATAACCACTCTGTTTGAGGTCAGATGTCCTCATTTCAGATCTCACCACTAGGAAAAGTCTGGATGCAACTGTTACTGCTATCTCTGAGCTACTAATGTGTAAATTACAGGGTTTCAGACATCGCAAAACATTCTCATGGTGCCATCTCAGCTCCTGATGGGTAGAGGACTCCTTAGAGGGTGCCCTTTTATACCACACACAACCAAAATGGGAGTCACTGAGCTACTTTATTCTTTTATGGCATGTCTAGTCACATACTACTTTTGTTAAATGTCACCCTTGAGATCTTTCTTGAAGTATGGATAGACATGCATAGCAAACAGTTTTCCACTATGTTCCTCCAGTGTTCTCTCAGGTAAAGTTCATGTTCTAACAGTTTGTAGACATTGTACCTACTGGCAGATTGGCAATAATGAAGTTTTCTAAAACAGCATTAAGTTAATGTAAGTCTGGAAAAGCATGCTCTGCATTTCATCAGAATATATTTTATATTTTCTTCTGAATCTGCAGTGAGCTGAAGAGGAGTTTTTTTTCAGTATGCTTCAAAGCTAGTGTGGATGTCCTGTATTTCATTCCCCCTCACTGGATCCCTGAAATGCAGAAAATGTTCAGAGAGGAGACCCTGAATTCCAAAAAAAGAGTTTTCAAAATACCACAAAAAGCACCTGAAATATTCCAAATAGATGATCTCGTTGGCTTACCTGAAGAGGAGAATGGCCAAAGGCAATTTTAAAACCACAAGAACAATATATTCAGAGAGCTGGACTTGTCAATTAGACTGTAGTGACAATTCTTAGCACTTCTAAAGAGCATTTTACATTCCTACTGACTCCTTTAAAAATGTGATTTATTAGACTGTATAACAGAGAAACATCCAAAGGGATGTAGCAGTAGATGCATTTCTTGAAAATGTGACTTGACCAAGAATAATCCATCAAGAAGAATACCAGTAAAGGATATAATGACCAAATAGAAATACTCCAGTCTTTGGTATCTATGAATGTCTTTCACACTTGAAGGCTTGTGAAAACAAGGCTTCAGCCAGTTAATTTTTATTTAAATCCATTTAAAATCATGCAACAGTCCTCAAGATGATCGATAAATTGTCTTAGGGCTAACAATAGACTAGTGTGCTATTTAAGATAAAAATAGTAAAACCTTCCCCCAAAGATATGAGAAAGATGCAGAGAAGTACAGTAAGTGGGACATGCCCAGAACCAGTGATTTATTTTCTTTTTTTCATTACCTGGATGGCTATGAATTTTTCATTTCTGTGTACCGTGGAAAAAGAGTATATGTAGACAAAGAACTGAAAGGACCTATAATTTACAGAATAGTAAAGTCATGACAGGCAATGGGGGATGTCATGGAATTATTAAGAATAGGTAGTTGTATTACACTGATGGAGCTGGATGGCTGGGATGAGGAAACACTTGATCTGATTTATAGGCTGGGACAGAATAGTGTGGAACATCTTGAAGATCAAGATGAGCTTAAAAGATATAAGTATGGTTTGACTGATGAGAGCAGCAGTGTTACCAGCTGTGTTTTGGATGGACTGGCAATATGGATGCTAAGGAGGATGTGCAAGAACTCTTAAAAAGTGAAAAAGCTTATGAAAAGTGACATTTGTCTGTAGAGAAAGAAAGGGACAGGCTTTCCATAAATTGTGGAGGAAGATTGGCTAAGCACTGCTATATGAGCTTGGATGGCAAGTAGGATGGTGAAAATTTTTAGGAGAAAAGATAACATTTAGTTCTACACCCATTTTGAGTCTGAGCTGTCAGTGAATCTTCCATGAGGAAGTACTGGAGAAAAAAGCAGAAAATAGATAGGATGATCTGCCCAAGAGGAATCAGATGAACAGATACAGATAACAACAGGGAAAATATGATTGTAAAAGCAAAAGATCATAGAGTTGCAAAAAAGGGAGGATAAAGCTTTGCAGGGCAACTGGTATAAAAGAGGGAGAAAAAAGAAGTAGCCAAGACCAGAGTGATATAGAAAAATGAACCAAAACCAAAAGGGAGCAAGCAACCTGTGTAACAAGAAGCAGTGATGGTAAAGGCTCCAAAACCTGTGTGATATTGAAATTCAGAGTAAAAATTGTTTATTCCCAACTCTTAGACTGGTGTATGCATTATGAGATATTTTTTCTTCTGCTGCAACAGCATTGAAAACATTTAGATTATCACGTGCCAACTGGCTTAAAAAGACAAGAGTATTAATTAGGATATAGCTTCATTTTACCTTAACTACATTACTGCTGCTACGGTATTGAAAATGAAATGAATCAGAAAAAAAACCAAGAATGTACCATAGTACCTACCTTCCAGGAAGGGAAGAATATGTATAATATACTCTGTACTGAGGAAAGGAGTGGTGCTTTTCCTAAATATTTATTGGATAATTATGCACAGAAAACTCCCCAGCACAATTCCTAAATCACTCTCACACCTCAATCCTCCTTTAATATGTTAATATATGTCTAGAAAAAAAGCATCTGATTCCATCAGTATTTTTCAAAAAATATGCATAATTTTCCATAATTGTGTTGGTTGAACCTATCAATCAATGTTTAGTGCAATTAACAGCTGGAGACAGGGCTATCTGATCATGTCATGAATAGCTGAGGGGAAACCAATTAAGATTTTTATTGTATTGTTAATTTTTGGCCAGCTAGGAACATTTAATTACACATGAAATAAGGCAAGATAATTGATGAACATACTGCCTATTAATAAACAGTGGAAATAACAATTCTATGGTCACTAGACCAAAACCTCTTGATGGCATAGGAATAAATGTGATGTTAAATAGATACAGCATTGTAAGCCTGAAGAATGCTTATTATTTTCAACATTCATATTACATTTGCTTTTTTTTTTCTTGAAGATGCTGTGGGTAAGAAGGATATGAATATATTAATCCTTGCTGCTAACATGGTGTCCCTAACGCACAACAATTTGTTCTAATAACTTAGTGGCTAGAAAAATTTGTAAAGAATTCTTATATAATTAAAGTGAAAATGCATGCAAAATAACAAAACCTGAATGCATAAGTTACTTTTACAAATTTTACTTAACTATATTGTCTACTCATGTGTTCCAAATTGTTGTTACTCATGATGTAACAGTTCAAGATTCAGAGCAAGGCAAACCGCCATATGCATAATGTAAAGTGTAAGGCCAATAACTGCTAAGACAACTGACAGAATGGCAGTGATATCTATGTCAAGGTGTGCAACTTAATTATAAAAACATGGAAGTAAGATGAATATGAGAAGCAAACATGCTCTTGCAATTTGTATTAGCAATATACAGAAGGAAGGCAATGCAACTACGTCATGTGTGGTTACCAACAGACTCCCTAACAGCCAACCCTAACCCTAATGCCACAGACACACCCTAAATAAGTGTCAGCAGGGCCACAGCACCTTAAATTTAATATCCTTGTCTGTTCAGAAACTAAGGAGTGAGAGATACCATTCAGTGAGTGAGATGATGCTTCTGAATCCTCAGTTCTGTGCCAGGTCCAGAAGCTGAGGGTTGGTACACAGATGGAAAGCAATGTAAACATATAATGTCATGTATGTACAGCTCTGAGTCAGGAAGGCATTTAATCACGAGCACAAATTGAAACACACATTTGGACCATATTGGTACTTACACCTCAGATCACAGCAGTCTTTTCAAAGAAATGCTGTGCTACTGTTTGAAGTGAGAGGATGTAAATTACGCTTTTTAGCAGTACTATTTGTAGTTGTGCTTCCATTTTATGCCCCATGGTAAACAAAGAGATCACCAACATCAGTGACTCGCAGCTTTTGCTTATTTATCTACTCACACGCTATAGGATGTTCCCAGGGAAATTCCTTTCCCTGGTTCTCAGACTTTTACAAACATGTGGAAGGTGTGTTTACACTGAGTATCAAACTTTCACATGCTCCTCATGTAGCACATTGCTTTATCCCAAAGGTCTTGATATTTTGCAGCCATTCCTTGTGGCCTTTCTGTTATGTTACATCACATTAATGAAAATCTAGACATCAATAAAAGGATACATATTCTAAAATGCATCTATCTTTGAAGATATTCAGAAGAAAATGAGGCCTCACATTATCTTCCCAATCCATTTTGGCATGTAATATGAAAGATACTATGCCTTCAGTAAAACTCTCAAGAGAATGTCTGGCTTTTGCTTCCATGTCAGCAATCACACCAGGCAAGCAATACTTACAATATAATTTAATCTTCATCAGCCATAAAGAGAAATGTTTTGCCCAGTAACTTAAACTCATTCCAAGTCCATTGGCAGATCAATAAGTGGGAATAACTGGGGAAAAAATGCAGCTGATCTGTGAGGAGTCCCTTGTGAATGGTATGCATACAGAAAAAACAAGAGAGGCATCCCACCAATGATGTAATAAAAACGGATGGTTTTTTTTTTTTCTGTCTGCATCCAACAATCTTTAGTTTGTATATACTTGTGGTGATAAGCTTCACATTCACATCTGATGACTGTTTTCATCCACGTGCTTTTGGTGAGCAACTGTGGTGGTCAGTACCAGGGTAGTATGTGCCTTGAAGGTTTGGTTTTGGATTTATTTTCTTCATTTCTGTGGGTAATAGCAAGTGGATTCTTCAATAAGAGTGTCACTAAAACTGTAGTCACTAAAGGAACCTAACACATAATTAATCTCTGAGTCATATCTAAATGCTTTACAAGGTCTGCAAGAATTCTAGCGGTAATATGTCAGCAAAATTTTGACACAGAGTTTGATTTTTTTCAATCCTGTTAGGAGTGTGACTGGCAATAGGCAGGATAGCATGCAAAGACCTTGGCTCTACAAATAGAAATACTGAACTGTGATCATCTGCCCTTCCACTTTCCTCATTTGCACACACAATTAACAGTCAACTTTTAAAAAAATTCTGATCTGCTCCAGTGAGTAATAATATACTGTGTAATTAGATTCCTCATGCATTTTCTGTGGTATAGGACACAGAGTCTCTCTGACTTGGTAAGGTACAGCACATTGGTTGGAGAGCCTGTTGTGAATTCCACTGCAAATTCAGAAGTGCCAATCAGCATTTTCTTCTCCCAGAAAGAAAACGACCAGGAGATCATGTCTGTATAATGTGCATATAATATGAATTAAATTATCTGTAATATCTATTATGTAATATCTATTAAATTGAATAATTTGATAAATGTCATATAGGCAGTATTGAAGCATATACCTCATATACAAGTTTAGATGTTGCATTTTATCCTTCTTAGTCCATAGGATGATGAACTTTATGACCTTTTTTTTTTTTTTTGGCAGTACTTACAATGAGTTTCCAGAATGCTGTTTGGGCTGGGGGAACAGCAAAAGAGGATGCAAAGGAAGATATTCCAAATTTGGAATGAAGTTAACACATATTTAACTGGGTTGCTCTCTTTTGGGTACCCTACTCTTAGACCTGTTTGTGTCTCTAGAGATCTTTTATTTTCTTTCCTCACAGAAGCTTTCTTAAAATTAAAGGATTACAGTCATTAATTTATAGGAATTACAGATAATCATTGTAATTTAGATTGCTTATATTATCACAGGATCACAAAAGGAGGCAAGTGTGAGGGACAGGCCGCACTTCCTACAGCACTGACATCTCATAAAAATAGAGAGGCTATCACAGTGCATAAAACATACAGCATTAAATGATTAATACACATATGGAGGTTTCAGGTACGTATATAGACTGCTGCAAGTCAGTCAGTTATGAATGTGAAAGGCTTATTTTTCTAGTAGGAATGAGATGATCAGCACATAAAACCTACATTAAATGTGTACAATGTACTTTTCCTGTGAAAGTCAAGTAAATTCATGCTGTGCAGTGTGGTCACATAATGAAAATGGACATCCTTGTAAAAAAGAAACACTTGATTCTGATTGCAAGGACACTAATGTGACCAAGCAAAGGAGCCACTACAGCATCTAGTGACTCTTTGACAGTGATCCAAGGGAAGATGCTAATCTAAGTCAAATCTTGCACCAACATTACACAATTCTCAGCTGCAGGGCTCACTAGCTCATTTTCTACCAGTTCTTTAAGTGCTCTGCAATTCTATAGCATGGCACTTTTGTGACAGGAATCACAGTTAACTTATTGCCTCAGCTACAGGTTTTCATGGTATCAAGAGCTTTTCTACACATATCTTGAGATTACAATATTCACTGTCAAACCGAGAAACTGCCTGTTCTTAGTCCTATGCGCTACAGTCCACTCAAGGCACACCACACCAGGGTAAACATACTTTTATTTTTATGGTGGCAATGACAGTGTGATTATGGGACTTTGTTGGTCTTGACAAGCAATTCTCATGACTCAAACTGGGTCTAAGCTTTTTATTGCTTACTATTTAGAAACTGAGCTAACCATTATGTTAAATACTTATTTTTCCACAAAAAAAAAAAAATCACCCAACCCATTTTAATTTAATGAAACATAGTTTTATGAGACTCTTTCTACAACTCCAGTCTTATTCACAGACCTTGACCTCATTTAGCAGAAATAGAGATTGATTTCCTTGAAAAATGTTCTTCCAAGTACACTGTGATCTTTTAAGTCCAAGCAAAAGGGAATGCTACAAAAAACATATAAGCATCACTCTATGCTTGCAGATGGTCTCCCATCTTGGCTTTCAATTGGTAGCTCTGTTTGAATGGTGTCACCCCTGAAAATCTGTTGTCAGCCCCAGAAACTAATGAAAATGAAGAAAGAAATTTACAAGTGTCTTAATGGAGAAACTTCATGGAAACCTTACAGGAGCTCTGTGAAGACCAAGGGTATGAGTTGTGAAAACATTACTTTTAAGAGAATGACACTAGAGGGCTTATTGATCTTCACAGCTGGACAGCACATATGCTACCCTCACTAGCCCACGAGAAAGAAAAAAAAACCCACAAAGCCTCAGTGGAAATGTCCCATATTGTAACCACTACTATGATCACCCTGCCTGGTCATGGATATGTTCCAGGTCCTGTGTGCCCAAGACAGGTTTCTCCAGTGGGAAAAGAGATAACGCAGGAATGTTCAGCTCATATCCATGGTCAAGGGACTTCTACATGTGAGAAACTTACTCTTGGAAGAAACAAAAGGCATCTCTGAAGGTATGAGATAAAAGAGCTCAGTCAGCAAGGCAGAAAGTTAATTGGGTTGGAAGAAAACAGTCATGCTTAGATCAAAACTTAAACTTACTCATTTTAACCTGTTCCTTCCGGTTCAATCCAAAAGTAGAAAACAGCAAAGGTAAACTTGGTTTGGCACTGAATATGAAACACCTGATTAAAAGGCAGAGAATAACAGGAATACTGTAACTGTTACCTAAACCAAGGCTGTAACATTGAACTTCCTGAGTTTAACATCTTTTTTTTTTTAAAAAAACCAAACAATTAAAACAGAACCAAACCCTCATATATACTGTGGTATATAAATGCAGTTAAAGAACTTCACCTTATCTTTGATGGCTATAGTAACTGAGTGATATTTGTTGTCACACAGTAGATGGAATGGAAATAATTTCTGTTTTTATAGCAATGCTATGAAATTGAGTTAGATTTGGTGGAAGTCTTAAGATACTTGCTCAAATCAACTTGTCTCATTTCACCTCTACTGGCATAAAAATAATAAGAAACATAAAAACCTTTTCAGAGGAAAGTATCGACTACAAATATTTTTCATGCAGCTCTAGTTACGAAGAAATTGAAGTGACAACCATTTTGAAAGTGGACTATTTTTCATAGAATTCTGTGAAAAATGTTTGTGAGCTATGGCAAACTGGGAAATAAATCCTAATTTATGAAGAATGTCTGAAAAAAATACTGATACTTTCAAAAAGTGATTTAAGTTTATCAAGTACCTCATAGAGCACAATGTGACAGAAAAAGGAAGTGCAGAAGGGCAAGTCTGTGGGCAAAACGCTCTTCCCCAGTAATGGCACAGGGTAGTGGCTGCATCCCCTCTAGGATCTCAACTTCTGCTCTGAGGCTTCATTCAATTTCACCTAAACCACAGAAGCACTAGCTGCATTTAACCTATAAATTTACAACAACAATAGTTGAAAAGTTTTTACAAAAAACTCATAACAGTAACTTTGCGTTTATTTGAATTGAAAAACATAAAAATTTTAAAAAAGTGTATCTAGATTTTTCTGCTATTACTTATGCACATGTAATTTGTTTTGACTGTGCTCATGCCTCTTTTTTTTTTTTCCGCTGTGCATTTTTCAGTATGTAGATTCAATGGTCTGCACATAAAAGTACATTTAAAGATTAAAAGTACTTTTGCAAAGCTTATTTAAAACTCTGGTCATGTATGCTGAGGTATGCAGACAAATGGCATATGACAAGAATCTGATTGTAGGAATTATGCTTATCCAATTAAGAATCAGAAAATAATTCTATTATTTATATATACAGAACACTTCTAATGAACCCCTGTAAACACGATAAAAATTCATAGAAATAAATTTTTCAGAAGAGTGAACATGCCTTAAACATTTGAAAGCCATAAACAAATGTCTTTCAGAATAGCCTGTAAATCAGGAAGAGGCACAAAAACCTGAAAAAAATATTTGATGAAACTATTCATTATGAATAGTTGTCTGATGTTAACTGAAAAGTAAAAATGAATAAACATGCTGATAGCTTGAATTGCACAGGTCAGCTTTGTAACGTCACAGAATTTAACTGTGATTTGTACTTGACTGACTGATTGATATTTACTTCCAGAGTTTGTGACTGATCTTTTATCAATTTGGTAATGTCACACAGGATTCATTCTGAGGCTTTGACACTGGGAGGAATATGGTGGTGGTACCCTCAGGTTAGGTGCCACCTAAAATGCTTGTGCATGTACTTCATGTACATGCTTGTAAGAAACTCAATCTGAAGATGATTTCTTCTTCACGGTATGCACTCTGTACAGAAGCTGACCACAAATCACTATGCTGAGCTATACAAAATAGTAAAATAACATCTTACTGTTGAAGGATGCCTTACTTCATCAGCACATGAGGCCTTTACACACTGTACATTTCACTCTTGAGGGAATACCAAAGCACCAGACTGTTATTTTATACTAGACTTGACAGAATGTCACACATTGCTGACACTAAACACGATACCAAAGAGTAGAATTTAAAGTTCTCTTTATATAGAGTCAAGAAGTCAAAATCAAATAAAATATAAATATAGTAAAGAATATTTTTATTTCACTTGAAGTTCACTGTATTAAGGGCTATGAAGTGAAACAGGAAAATCAAAGTGAGGAAGGGAAGATAAAGGAGTAAATGAAAAGAAGGAGAGGGAAGTGAGTTTAATTCTCTTTTTTGTGTGTTACTATTTCTAGCAGTGCCCCAATTGATATAACTTCATAGGTCTCAGCGGAATTTCTCCTGAGACCAGCATGAATATCATGAAAGCGAATGGAACGAACTTAATCTCTGCTTTTAATACTTGCTAGTTCAAAATAATAATAAAGAATAAGTATTTTCCATAATATTTTGTAGGTACAGGTTCAAAACCATTAATAATACACTTTAGAAGAGAATGGTATTAGTAACTCATCGTTTCATCATATAGAACGACCATAAATTAAAAACGCTTCAAGGAGCTCCTAAAACTTTTTTCACAATTAATGACGAATGATAAAGTGTATTTAGACTGGAATAATGTACACTTTAAGGTGAAATGCTTTATTTCTAGGTTCTACTGCAAAGCATCTTGTAATGAATATTTAAAAAAATCACTTAATAATGCATTTTAAATTATTTTAAATTAAATTAAACTCTAATATTCTGTAAAAACTGCCTGCAGAGTAATAAGTGTGTATTAAATATTTCCATAGCATTGAAAATACTTTAGGAAAATGGTTCTTTAAAAGAGAAACACCATAAGCAGACTACTATATTTATATATCAAACTGGTGATATATGCGGAACATCCTGATAATTCTTTGTTACTTCCTCCACCTAATTTAATTTAATTTCAGGGAGAATGGTGAGTGGATTCATACAATCAACATAAATTTGTGTACTAAAAAGCCATACTCCCTTAAACCTGAATGGAAAGTACACAGCCTTTTTGCTTTATTACATCTGAGCTATTCAACAGACATCTTTTCTTTCAAAACATGAGGTTCATCATATGTTAAATGTCAGCATTATTGTGTAAGCTCAGGAGAAGCCTCAGACACTACAGTTTGTCCTCGTACATAATATGAGGGTTATAAAACCCATACATAACTGCTGCTGTGGAGCTGCAATTTTTTGTTGACTTTGAGGACACCTTGTAGAAAGATAATCATTCCCATTTTAAAGATATGAAATAATAGAATCTGCCACATTTCCAGGCAAATTGTTCTGGTAATTAGCCACTGATATAAAGCTTCATCTAAATGCATCTGGTATCCACTTCCAGCTAATAGCTCGGGAGTTTTTTGAACAGACCTTTTCAGAAGACCTCATTGTGAGCCACGTTTCCTCATGCTGCTGTAACAGAGAACTATTTCATGCCCTTCTCTGCCACAAACTAAACTGACTGGATTTCTTCAATCACATTTGAAGGCAGATTTTCAGGCTTTTAGTAACTCCTGAAGCTGCCTCTTATCCTTTGACTTCTTTATAAAATACAGTTCTTATCGTATATGCAATAACGTTATGCTGTATCAGTAAATACAGATTTGTTTTTGTGAAGTCCTCTGTCTACGAAAAATTTGACTTAAATGGCCAGTAAACTTGTCATAACAGGGCTTGGGTCTTTCCTGGCTCTTTCCCATGAAGATCCTAGTTTGGACTGTAAACACAGTACAACACATAATATAAAATATACTTATTGACAGCTGTCTTCAGTTCACATAATAGATTTTTTTTTTGTTTGTTTAGATTTGAAGTGTTAATTTAAAGCAACAATTTCAAATTCTTGAATTCATGCTCACATGGAAAGACAGATTCACATTTTACCAATAGTTAGATAAATTAAAAGCATTTCTCTTGAAACCAGTCATATTAGCATGTATTTTCACAAACGTAACTCAGAATCATACCCAATGTTCAAGTAAACTAATTTTATTTTTCGTTCATGTTTTCAGTCATTACTGTTTGCCACTGTTAAATCTGTACTGCGTGGAGAAAACGAAACAAAATGACGTTAGTCCCATAAAAAAGTAGCCAATCTAAAATTTCATGTTTATCTTCTTTCTTGGGAAGTCCAAACTAAACCCAGACCTAGTGATCACTATTGACTCTGACAGTCAGTCTAACTCCTGCTGAAACAGCAATGCAGGTGAGCACTGGCAAAGAAACAGGACACATCACTGTTAGAAAACCTGCCCTACTGCAACTGTAATATCCAGTGAACTTTTAGACTGTACTATTTAAGGCAGTGCAGAGAAGATCCAAGAAAGGAGTTTTGGATAGCATGGGTAGTTGCTTTCAGAAATATATAATTTCTGTACTAATAATTTCCAGCACATAAATGAAGGACACTGGTTTCAGTAATTATCTCTTTTGCAATTACTTGAGCGTGAAAAATTTAAATATAAAGAAATATTTTTTTAAAAGGTAAATAAATTACTTTTTTTAGCTTACAGGTGACAGTTGCCTAAAGGATATTAGTAAATTAATTGTATTATTTTTATTCCAATTATAATATTTATGCATTGATAATCTATACATATTTAAAGAACTGCTAGCCAATGAGTATTTAGAGTTTAGTTCTGCAAGGGGTTATAAAATCCCTCATTATTATCAGAATTAGTGAAGTGAAGGTAAAATAGCTGCAGAACACAAGTGAAGGAAGACACTGGTTGAATCTTGTATAAGTGGCAGAGTTGTGGGCTCTGCAGCACTGTACAGCCACAGAGTTTGGCCAGTTGCATTTGGAAATCCTTTATTTCCACCCCAGAATGGCTGTATGGAATAAGGTGGAGTCCAGCAATATCAGGGTATATATTTCTTTTATCCAGCCTCTTCCTTCTATTTTATTTCAGGTTTAAGGACAAATGTGGTTAAGGTGAGATGAGAGGAAGGCCCACCATTTTATTTTACTGTCTTCCATAACAGGTTTTTGCAGAGCAGTGTGAAACAGAAGACAAAACAAAAAAGGTATAGTCCCCAAACTCACTGAAAATACACCAAATAAGAGCACGCAAGTAGATCTGGCAAATGCTGTTATTCTTTACATGAGTGAGTATGCAGAATGTTAAAAAGTTGATCCTAATATTTTTTTGTAAGGTAAGTACTTTACTGGCTGATGATAAAGCTGTGTTCAGAAGGGCATTATATACTTTTAAACAGTCACTCCTCTCTTTTCCTAAATGGAAAGAGACTGGCAGGTCAAGGCCATATGTAGAGAGAGTTCAGAATAAAACCCTGGAAACAGCATGAAGAGGTCTGTGATCTCTCCTACCCTAGGTGATAGGAAAAAACACCAAGCCTGCTAAGGCTCTTAACATTGGTTTAGTTCCATAAGACTGTGATTTAAAGGGAAGTTTTTATGGTCTTAATACAGCTGTTAAGAGTGTGATCTCAGACAATTACAGTGCATCTTTGAACTCTACGGGAGAGATGGTGGACAGCAATAAAAATGATCTGTTAAGCGTTACTTGCCAGGTTTCCTGTGGTAATAAGTTTTATACAATCTCCCTAAGCTGTGCACTCACGTCCATTCTTCCACCCACCACTTTAACTCCTGACTTTAAATTTAAACTGTCAGGGGTTGAAATGCAAGATTTGTATAACCTCTGAAAGTTGTAAAGAGGGGCAAATCCCACCTATTTCTTGACAGTGGGAAGACCATAAAAGGAGCCTGAATCTTCTTAGAGATGAAAGAATCTGTTATTTTTGGACCTGGGCCCCAGTGGTACAAGGCACCAGGGACACCACACAGAGGAAGAGCATGCCTTAGTGAAAGATATCCAAGATTCACAGTGTCAGAAATGGTGGCATCTGACAATCAAAGAAGAGCAAAAGGCACAGGGGGCATCATGCATCCTCCAAGATCTCACTTCTTTTTCCTTCAGAAAGCACTGGCCTCCCAAGTACACTGCTTGGGAGCCTGGGAAAGCTGAGGAGCCCATGGACTGATCCCTCCTCAGGTTTCCTGCAGTCAGCCCTCAAGGTCTGCCCGACTGTTGTCAGGCTCAGATGTGGTCAGCTACTTTGTTTTCTTTGGTCCTGCAGTTTGAATCCTCCGAGCTGACCGAGCATATGCTGTTGTACTGCTCGCTCTTATCGCAGACCTGGGAAGTTTCCTCCATGTGTTCAGGATGATATATCCTCTGTCAATTCTCACATCACTGGGAACCATGCAAAACAACATTTTTTCCTTTTGGTTCTGAAGGGCTGTGTGACTATTTGGACTGAATAGGCAGGTCTATTTTCTGCCATTTTCTCATAAAATTTTGAACTCAAATCTGACTGAGGCAACCACAGCACCTGTAAACATGATTACACTCTTACAGGTCTCATAAAAAAATAACTCACATCAGGTCTGCACTTTTACAGGTTCACTTCTCGTAACTTTTTATTCCCATGTCTGATTACTCCAGTTGAAGAAAACAGCCTGACTGCTGCTGTCAAAAAAACGATATGGGAAAAGACTAAAGATATGTGTGGAGTAACAAAAACACAACCATGATTCAACTAACTGTGCAGTCACTTGACACATACAAAGCTATAGAAAGTCACATTTCCCAGTCAAGGCACCCATGCTTTACTCACACAGCTACTTGATTTATGTAATGATAATGAACATATTAGGATTAGCACCTTTATTGTTTTTATCTTCTAGACTTCTGAAAGGCTTAAAATCTGTTAGTATCCAAGTAAAAAGCCATCCCCTTTTTTACACAACTTTCAAGGAAGTAAAAAAAACTTTGAGAAAATAAGTAAATTTCCCAGTTATTTTAACACTATTTTAAAGTCTGGACTGGGAAAAGTAATTGAAATGAAGTGTATAAGACTTAATCTTTTTAAAATGTAACGATGGTGACATACTATCTACCAGTCCAAAAGATGAAGCAGTCAATTCAAATTTGTTCTGCTGCTTTACATCTAACTTGGATACATAGGGCACTCTTGTGAAAGTAACTAGACAGAATGATAGAGAATTTAATTATGACAATTGTAAAAAGTATTATGCCTCTTTCCTTTTCTTGACGGTTCTTTTTTTTTACGTAGACAGAAACTCAAGAGACTAGAAGGTGCTGTAGTGGAAACTTTTTTAGATTTGAATTCAGCAGCAAATAATTTTTAACGAATGCCTAAATCCTAAATGGTACTAATAGAAACACATTAACCTGAAAAAAGTTTTATTATTATATCAAGTCTGGTTGTCCCACAGTCATGAAGGTAACAAAACCCCCAGTCTTTTATAGTTTCAATTCCAGCTCACCCATATTCTCATAAGTAGCTAAAACAATTCATGGCATCTGGAAAAACAGACTGTCAACATTTATCAATCCTTGTTCCACACATTTTAAACCCTAGCCAAAGTGAGAAGTTCTGGAGGTCGCAATATTCTCTTGCTGGGATCAGACTCAGGTGATTGTGTCTTGGGTGATGCCTGTGTTTCACAGCACAACCCTGGTCCTCCCCCTGGAGGGACAGGTTTGCTGCAATGTCCTGCTCTGGTTAGTTAGGTGGGGCTGCACTCACTCTCAGTAGGCAACCTGTGGAAACCTTAGACTCGATAATCACAGGCATCTGCCTACTCCTTCTCACATGGCCAATAAACCTGTTTTGTTACCAGATTTTGTGGTCACCATTCTCCCATGGCCTGAAGTCCCCAGCAATTGATTGTGTTGTTTTTCCTCAACACTAGCTGTGATTAGAAAACAGGATGAAGGCAAGAATGCAAAGCAATTTTGTTAAAAATGCAGTGAATAATAGTTACATTTATTGCTCTAAGTTGACAATTTTTGTGCTGTTGGTCATGAACAGTATGGCTGAAACCAAGATGTCATGGACAAACTTTACCTGGAATGCAACAACACTGCAGTAACATTCAGCAATGAACTAAACCTAAGGCCTCTGTTTCAAAGCTCTTCTAATGACCAACTAGATGACCTTTGTGAAGCCAGAATAATTGGCAAATGAGTTTCTATTAATTGTCAGTAACAGAATATTTTTGTTAAACAATGATATAATTTCTTCTCAAGCTGGTTGCAGTCCTAAATGAACTTCACAAGCAATATTATTTTCTTTTATGATGGAAGGGACATTATTCTTCCCTTTGCTTCCACAGATAACTTCAGCACAAGCTAAGTTCCCTTTAAGGTGATTTGCCCTCAGAAGTACACGCTCAGGGACACATAAGCAGCATTACAGTTGTAAAGAGTAATGTTCTGGTTGAAAGAGAAGATGTAATGAAGTATGATAAGAAACATGAAGAAGAGTGAGAGGAATATGAAATGCTCCATTGAGAGCTTGGCTGCCTTAGAGGCAGAGGAGACAATAATAAGCAAAGAAATTGGCTGGCAGTATTAAACTACCAGCTGGAGAAAACCTTTTCTATTTCACCTCCCGGTCAGCTACATCTCATGGTACATATTTCTTAACTTCTTGGAGTTCAGGGTATGTAACGGCATTCTCTGTGAAGCATGAAGAAACAGAATGTACACAGCTTCCCAGAACATCATATGATACTGAAGAGATGAAGTGAAACAGGAATGTCTCAGTGACGCCCACAGGAACAGTCACCATCGCCAAATTGTCAGCGTGCCTCTGCAATGCCAGACCACAGCGAGCATATGGATAGTTTAGGCTCTCTGCCATTAGACTAGATTAGTGAAGCACATGGTTCATGCATATCTAGTCTAGCTTCATGTCAGTGGAAAAATTATTTCCACTTCAAGTAGCCTCCCGGACTTAGGGAAGAAGGGCTAGTTCTCGGGCAACTTCCATGGAAAAGGCTGCTGCTGCCTTCTGCATCCATCAGGTTCTGTGGTACCTCCTTCGAGAAACCCTTCATGTGATCTGCGATTACACCTCTGAGACCATGAACTGAGGTGTGAAACAGAGTACCCTTTCCTTCTGTCAAGCGAACGTGACTGACAGTTCTGCAAAATCCCTCCAACAGATGACACTGCTGGGGATTTTCATTCTGTTACAACTGACACAGGCTGTACGGCAGCAATTTGTGCAAACCCTGCCCTCCATGACCTCCCCAGCTGAGAGTGCTTTGGTGAAAGATATACACTGCCCAGAACCATTTGTGAAGAAATTCTCTGTATCATTTTGAAGAGAAAACTTCAAGTCTGGTGTTATCGGATATTTCAAGTTTAATTTTCTTAAGAAAAACATTAAGCCCAAGCCATATAAAAAACACAGGGTGAATAGCATAACATATGTCCTAACTGGTCTCTCTAGAAACAGATTCTTGTACCGTTTGCAGTGCTGTCATCTGTGTTGCAAATGACCAAGCCATTTAAGTACATTTTCATGTATTTTCCTTATGGAAGATTATACTAGCAGAAGTTTAGTGTTTAAATTTGCAGTATATTGACAAAACTAAGAAAACCAGAATTTACTATCCTGTATTGCAGTTGACCAAGTAGTTAACTTTTATCAGCCCTGAATGCACTAAAAATATGGTTATATAAAATGTTCCTTCTTTTGAAGCCGACCTGGTTATTTATATCCCAGTACATAACCTGTATTACAACTCTGAGATCTAGGAAGGTTTCCAACTAATATGCTATGGATGTAACAGTGGCAATCATATACACATGCATTTGTTCCACTTGAAACAAGAAGCAGAATATGAAATGGGACAAAAGTTAAGTAGTAAGTTAAATACTGGTTAACATATACAGCCATCATTCTGCAAACACACATGATTAATTATACTAACTTGAATAATCCTATGCCAATTAATCTATCTGCAAATAAAAATTCATAATATTAAATACTTGTGAAATAGAGGACAAAATGTTCATGCCAAACTCACAGTTGAATACAGTGCTTAAAACATTCTTTTAGTGTTTGCCTTCCATTTTTTGGCATATTAATTGAATTTTCTTTTGCACTGGCAGCATAGAGAAATGATTTCATCAAGAACTCTTTAAAAATTAACAATGAGCCAGAGGAGTCTCAGAGGAAAGAATCTTGTTGCAATGTAAATGGAAACATATGCAATGTTTATTTCTGGCATACTACTATTGTGGTCTATCTTATAGGCCAAAAATCTTACTACCCAGCATACTGTAATTAGACATCTTTTCAATTAATATAGAGAAATGTCCTTTTAAAGCCAATTAGTCTTCATGTCAGGTATCAATGTATTTTTTCTTAATACTTAAATGTTCTGTAAAACTGAAAATAACAATTAACTATGTAAAATTTCAATAAAAGAGAACTTCTAACTACCTCTTCTCCATTATAAACTTCAAGCACACCACTTTGGGCAGGAGTTGAAAAAGAAACAACACATCATTATATAGGCTTGCTCTTCAGCAAAAAAATGCCATGCACAGTGTTCTGCAACACTGATCACATTCTTTGTTAAAATTATCACATTCAACACTGAGAGCTATTAGTAATTTTATATAATACAAATTATTCCAAGTAAAATATCTTTTATATTTTAAAGATAAAGATCTGGAAACATTCTCTTTATTATCTACAAATCAGAAAATAAACATTCAGGATTTAACGTATTAATTACAGGAACCTAACTGTTCTGGCTAGTCTTCACATCCCTCTTGTTTGTTCCCACACATGAAAGTTAGTCACTGCTTGCACAAGGCAATATTGGAATGAAGATCACTCCAGACTGGGTACACAAAAATAGGTATGTTTAAATAGGTCATAGCAAGATGCTATTGGTGGAGACTGAGCAATCACTTTTAAAAACTGTGACTTCGTACACTGTATTTTCCTAACAGCTCTTCAGCTATGCTGAGCATCATGTTCTTGAGCATAATTTTAGCATTTATAACAAAGGTACTTCCATGCAGCTCTACTGCTGAAACCAGACCTTGCAATGCACATGAATTATACTGCCAACTTCTTTAAGGTTCATTTACACTAATCTTCAGGTGTACTGGATTAAGTTGTCACTGATGTCACTGTGAATTTCACCAGGGTTTGATGTGTTATGACCATGCATGACAAACTGCAAAACCCTGGAAGTTTTGCACATATTGCAGTTTCTAAGAACTATGAAAATATTCTTGAACATCTAACATCTTAAGAATTATGAGTCTAAGAATGTACATATATACTGTATTGCCATGAGGCAGAGATATTTGTGGTTTATGCATTACATATCTTGAAAAAATCTGCTTGCCATATTCATGACAATGCAAACACATTCACACGTGTTCTTACTCATCCTCATCATGAATATTCATTTACCCAACTGATTTGGAAGCACTGGTCTTCTAAATTTTAGATAATCCTTCAGAGAATTTTGCATTGTGAAATGGAAAGTCTTTTTCCCCTGGGCAGTTGTCAGTGACCAGAATAAGGGTGAAACTTGCAACTTCATCCTTCATTCAAGACCACCATAATCTATGCATAAAAGGAATGAAATGAAACATGAGCTCAGCATTCTCGTATTGCTGTTCATTACTCATCAAAGTATGTTATTCTGTGTCTATGGAAGGGTGTTTTTTTTTGTTAGTAAGGACTCATTGCTCAACTAATCTCTGTCCTGAATTCAGAATTATCTATAGATTCCTTCACTGTCTTATCAAAGGGACTCCTAGGTGTTTACAGATAGGATGTAGACCAAAAATTATGATTCACAGTTTCTCCAACACCGTTCATTGCATTCTTCACTGCCCACCTGTCTTCCTCCTAACCTCAATGTAGCAACTTTCAAACAGCAGTGGTACAAAGCAACCATGAGGAACTCCATATGGACTCCCGTGAATCAAATCTTGACACACGAGAACATCCCCATTAGTAGGAGGCTAATAGGGACTGGCAGGTAGTATTTGGAAAGGCTGCTTTAAAATTCTGATTGCTTGCACAGCAAGGAAAAACCCCCACCTCTTAAAAGATATATATTGTTGCATTATGACTACTTGTTCAGTAGAATGTACCATTGCCTGTAATTTACTATTGCATTTCAACAGTTGGAATGTGCAATAAGAATGAATTTGCAATATAATAAGCCAGATGTAAAATAAGAAGGGAAAAAAAGAATTGTTTCCGCCTTTTACCACTTCTGGAGATTACATTTAATGTGGTTTTGGGAAGGAATTCATTGAAAAAATTCTTTGTCTGTGTAAAAGAAGAAGAAAAAAGAACATCCTATCAAGTGAGGCAACAAAACATTTTTACTGCAGAACACTTATATCACTAAAATATTTGTATCATTGTTATGTGATTAGGCTAAAAATAAATCTATTCATCATTTTATAATACTGTAGAAAACTATGTTTGCATGCAAATTGCTGCAACACCCACACCAACTTACGTTTTCACCCTACAGAAAAATGTCAGACTTCCATAAGCATATTTATAAAGTCTATAAACAGGTTAGTATTTTATAAAAAAACAAGGGCCAAATCAATACAAATAGCATACAATCTTCTGGAGTTTTTTTTAAGCATTTCAGTGAATTCAATGGATTAAAATCGAAGTGGACAGCAGACACAAATCCTCTGTTTTACCATCTCACGATGCAGCTTCAAGTTCTCATTTTGGCCAAATTCACATGAGGTCCAGAGAACAACTCTTGCAGGCCCGTGCTGCCCTTCAGGTTTTATATTCAAGTCAGCAACACTCATGTCTGGTCTCTGGATACATCAAGCCTCCCTTTTTACTTTCTTCTACAAGTGCGGTAACCAACAAGCTCCCTTTCCAAGAAGAGGGCAATTTCTTTTTATAAAACCCTAAGCACTCACACATAAAACAGAATTTAAATGCAGCAAAGTAGATGAGGGCAGGATTCACAGCTACCACAGAAACACCTATGGGTTGCCATCAGCACCAGCAGTGCCACAGGAAAAGATCTTGATACATTCTCAGCAGCAACTGAGGAATAAATAAAAAGGAAGGAAAACCAAACCGTGACAGATGATAACAGCAGGTTGCTGAAATTTTCGGTTACTTGAAGACTGCTTGTGGGAAGAGTTCAAGGCAAAGTGCTCTCAGCTGTGCCTTATTTGCACTGGGGACATTCATGAAGCACTCCTGTATTTACAGAGGTGAAGACATGTATTCAAGTTCAGGCTTGACATCATGTCATTTTTGTCAGGTCCCACAGCTATATATAGATAGGTAGTATGAGGGAAACTACATGATATTTAATGTGGTATGAGGCAAATATGCAATTGTTTCTATAAACACGCATCCAAATCTCCAGATAAATTGACAAATTGTTATTTTGGGTTTTTTTTCTAAAGCACTATCATACTGTTTCAAGTTCTTTATTGTGACAGTATACATTAATAACATTTTTTCTGGTATTGAAAAGATGATCATCAGATTACACAGCCAAATTCCAGTTCCACACTGTCAATTTCAGCACATAGCAGGTTCCCATAGCAGTCAAAATCTTGCCAGAGCTGCCACTTTACCATCACTCCTTGTCTACACTCAAACATGTCCTTATAAACTAAAATAAATTTGCAATATGGTGGCTTAAATGTACCATTTTTCACGAAGGTGAAACCAATAGAGCAGTGTGGAAGAAACATTTTTCTGCAACAAATATTTATTGCTCTTAGAAGAGAAATGAGTAAGTCCTCTGCAGTATATTTAAAAATGACAAGTTCAGAAAAACTCAGATTCAAGCTCCATTTCTGTGAAAGGTATCTGTAAGCAGAGGGCTTGTTTTTCACCTCCCATATTCATCTATTTATTGCCTTAGTCTTAGCATAGAGCTGGGAGAACCACTGAACCTGAGGGAATTAGACGTGGGTACAACTTTCCCTGGCCCGCACACAGCTAAAGAACTTGAAAATACTGGCAAAAATGATGTATGAAGTATTGCTGGCTTGATTGAGTATGCCATCAGGTCAAACAGGTGGTACTAAAACTGCATCACAACATATTTTTTATATATGAGACTAGTGGCAGCCTTATTACAAAGCCTGCTAAATACCTTATAACACTTCCTTTCCAGTTGCTTATAACCTTAACACACCTCTGTGCATATGGGTTGGAATTTTACATTATTGGGAGTTTCCCTTGTGAATATTCTTTGAAAATTTCAGCCAAAAGAATCCCACTATTTCTGCAACCAAAGCTAGTGAAAATTTGTTCGTTTGCTCAGTTTAAAAAATGTGATGTTAGAAAATTATGTACATCAGCTCCTTTGTACAAGGAGCTAGGCTATAAAATTTGCCAGACACTTAGCTATTCTTGTGAGTATTTGCCCAGACTGAAGACTTAAAAAACTATGGTGAGACTTAGGTTTTAACAACTACATTTCCAGTTCCGCAACCCCAAGGCTTACGTATGTTTGCAGATGCAATGCAAATGTTTTGAACACACAAAGCTATGCAATTCTAGCTCTGAAAAATTGTCTTGAACATACGGATATGCTGTATACATGGTAGAACTTTCTCACACAACTTGTCTGATGCTAGAATGATCCAAAAATGGTCTATGTATACACAATAAAAACGCATCTCAGGTAGACTATGCTGTATTACTAGGAGAAAGAATTATCTGTCTACCAGGTTTTTAAAAAGATGCTATATAAAGAACTTCAGAAAAGATGCATGATCCCTATTTTGACATAGCTGAAGTGATTTCTATATTACTGTCTAACAGTCAGCTCTGATAATTCTCTAAATATTTCAATGAGTCCATTAAGCATCAGCAACGTAAGGATAAAATGAAATACCTGTAATGCAGGTGATGGAAAGGCACTGAACAAGTGTGCTACCTACCACACAGTGGAGAGGGCAATAGGTAAATGTGATGGGTTAACCTTGGCTGATTGTCAGGCGCCCACCACGCTGCTCTTCCCCTCCTCAACAGGACAGTACATTCACCAATTAACCATCAGGACAGTGAGAAATAAAAACAGAACCAAAACCACCTCCTCCCCACCTGCTTTATTCCAAGGTTCAACTTCACTCCTTCAGTCCCAATTCTTCTACTTATCTACCAGTGGCTCAGGGGGAAGGGGCATGGGGGTTGTGGTCAGTTTGTAACAGTTTTCTCTGCCACTCCCTCCTCACGCTCTCACTGCTTCAGTGTGGGTCCTTCCCATGGACTGCCGTTCTACAAGAATTGCTCCAACATGGGTCCCCTCCACCGGGTACAGCCCTTCAGGAACAGACTGCCCCAGAAAACATGCTCCTGTGTGGGCTTCTCTCCATGGGCTGCAGCTTCCCTCAGGGCATGGACAACCACTGTGATATGGGGTTGTCCATGGACTGTAGGTGGATATCCGCTCCACTGTGGTCATCCATGGGCTGCAGGGCGACAGCCTGCCTCTCCACGGTCTTCACCATGGGCTGTGGAGGAACCTCTGCTCTGGCACGTGGAGCACCTCCTCCCCCTCCTTCTCCACTGACCTTGGTTTCTGCAGGGCTTCTTTCACATCTTTCTCACTACCAAAATGCTAACTTAGTTTTAGAGGGAAAGGTGAGTGTGCTTGTGCTTGATCTTCACTTTTCTTGAATTTTCTGTTATTCTGTGCTTCTACGGGGCAATACAGTCATTCTCTTATTGAATAACTGATCACTGATAGAAAGTGGCCCTGTTTTTTCTCTGATTTGCTCTCTCTTTATCCAGTCCATTAATTTAACCCTATATGTTTCCCAGTACACAGCTTTCAACCCCACGTATATCCAGACACTGCCATATTTGCCATTTTTTCAGAGATGACTATATGAAATAAGGCAAAACCCTGCTGTGATACCACCTAATAAATTTTTCATGCTATGTCTTGAGAACCCCTCTCCCCAGTTTCTCAGTGTCTAACACAACAATCCTTGCAGTCAGATTCTCTCATCCATTGTGCAGATTCAATCGAGTTTTAGTTTGAATTCAGTTGTACTGGCAACTGTACCTGAACTGTTGTTGACTAATTCAGGCTACATGGGAAGCAGAACTATTGTATTCTACCTCTATAATGTCCTGTGAAGAAGGAGGGTTTATATAGTACCTGTAGGTTTTATAATTATATATCACAAAACCCTGAAATTATCTGATAGCGGAAGGATTTTGGTCTACCCTACCAGTACTTTGCAATAGGACCACGTTTTTTAACAAAAGCACCAATAACTGCCTGTCCTCTACTACAATGAAGATGGCTGTCCTGTCACCAAAAAGGCTGTGCAGTGCTTTCTTCCTTAATTTTTATACCTGAATAGATTGTAAAGCTGATCAATACACTAAAAAGGGAATTGAAGTCCTGTTGCAATTGTTCTCTTCTTAAGCCTGGCTTGTTTCTCAGCATTTCCCACATAACAACACCCTATGCTCTGTTAGAAATCTCGTTCTCATTTCTTAGCCACTCCACTGAGGCAGTGAGTTGACAGGTTGTTCTAATGGCTAATGGTGAAAATGTCCAAGTGGACTTGGATATATGCAATACACACTTACTTATTCCAGCTCATTCTAATAATGCTTAGATGCTCTAAATTTTTTTTTTTTTTCACATTTTGCACACATTTAATTGATCAAATTGTCTTTCTTTTGTTAACAGTCACAAAACCAGTGTAAACATGAATACTTCTAGAAAGCACATTTTTATAATGTGAGCATATGGGAATATGCATTGAAATTGGTTATTTTATTTAGTATTTGAGGGACAGAAGCACCCAAAACCTCAGCTTATTTTTACCTAAAGGCAACCGAAAGATATCACATCTCTAAGAATTTGGCCCAAGCTTTCTTTTCTCTTTTCTTTAAAAGCCAAATGAAACACTCGACAACAATTCATCTCAGTGGTTGCTCTTGGCATTCTCACCATTTCATGCAAGGGAGTGGGCTGTAATGGGCTGTAAAATTTTCTTTGGGGATGCATAGTAATGGATATATTTAATAGAATTACACTGTAGGAGCTGATCACTTCTAATTTGGCTAGGCACTGATAGTTCTAAACGCATCTATTGTGGTAGACTTGGCATGGGGTGGGGTAGGGAGGAAAGAAGTGGAAAGTAAAGAAGTATCAAAAGCTAAGTTATGATATTACAACACAGTAATCTCCCTCTTTTCATGGAAGTCAGAAATACAGTTTTTGTTTCTTATTTCCTAATGTACAGCACTGTTCCTACAGCCCCACAGAGAGCGTTGCTTTTTTTACCCACAACTGAACGAGCATTTAGACTTCTAACAAAAATGGTTATAAAAAGCTAATGTGAACTGGCAGAGAAACTCAAGGACAGGCACAGAACCTGAAAATAATTTAGGTTTTTTTTTTGGTTTTTTTTTTTTTGTTTTTTTTTTTTTTTTTTCAAATTTACTAGGTTTTAAATGCCCTTTTATATCCTTTATTTTGTTGCCAAAGCATTTCTGCAAGGCTACCAATGGGCAGTGTTGCTTTTTTGCACAATTTCCAAGTCAATTCTTTGTTCTCAAAAAGAAATGCCGTTATTTCTTTCCTCTGGAGGAAAAAATCGCAATATGAGGGGTGAGATGATAGGGATAATTAGACTAAATGGTGGTATAGAACACAATGGGAAAAATATCTTTTATGAAGACCACCTGTCTACTCATTTTTGAAGCCTGAATGATGTTTTGTTTTGTTCAGGGAAACAAATTCACTTAATAAAATCCAAAACACAGATGGCAGCTGCTAGAAAAAAATCCAATACAAGATTTTGACGCAAAGGGTATAGAAGTGCTCTGAGCTCTGAATGGAAGAAAGAAAATTTCCTCTCTCTCTGTCAATGGTGCTGTTTTCCAAGAGCTATCTCTCATGCAGTCTGGGATTTAGTTAAAGCAGCAGTTCTAATCCTGAATGCTAGAAATAAAGCTTTCTTTCATGTTGCTCTAAACTGTTTCTTATGCATGTTCTTTTCATGCATCTTCATCATTTTACTGTAAATGATTTGAAAAATAATGCTTGAATCTACATCATACATTCAGGTTGGTTTAAAATGGATCAGGAGAAAATTCTTACATTTCTATTCTTTTTACAGGTTCCAAACTATATTTTAATATGAAAATACATAATAGTTTAGGAAAACATATCAGATTCTCTTTTTTTAGACCCTACTGTTGTTTATTAGAGTAAGACCATATCTCAGTTTAAATTCAGATCTACAGCAAATGTTGACATCCTCATTTGGCCAAAAATATACCATGAGCTATCTACAAATAACAGTAAAAGCAAGAGTTACTCAGAGAATTATTTAAGAAAAAAAAAAATCTTATATATTCACAGTCTCTCCTTGGAAAATCCCCAAAACCGGAAAAACAGATTTTTTATTAATTCAGTCTGGTTCTACTCAGGACTTTAGGAAGACAGGGGCTTGACTGAAGACATTTCTAGATGGCAGGTCAGAAACACATGAGGTATCTCAATCTGATTTCAATCTGGCCTAAATCATTCAAACACATTTATCTAAATATGCAGCTTAACTGGGAGGTAAAAACAAGGACTGTGAACAGCCAATGAATTTTAATTGTTTAGATATCAAAATAATCTTCTCCTAAGGTAATGTTGGGGGCCTACTTGATAATTTTCCCTTAGAAAGGGAACCTTTCCCATGGGAATCTTATCTGTCCTTAGAGAGGAGGGCAGATGCTTACAGCACCACTATTCCTCCAGAAAAGCAGAACCCCATCCAGAGACATCAAATAACATAAAGACTAGTGCTGACATCTGGCATCGCACAGTGAAGTTCTCCAGTAAAAACGTAACAGTATAACAGTCCCCGAATACTTTTCTGTAGCCAGTCTTTGGACAAAACCAGTGTCTGGCAGATGGATCCTGGTTGAGCATCAGAAGGGTCAGTGCCAATACATCTTGTGGAAGTGGTTGGTATGGAAGATTCAGTTGATTAGAAAATTTTCTATTTGTTCCCCTATCATATATATATATTTTAAAAAACCCCCATAATTCCTCTTATAAGATCTTTCCCAGGAAGATTTCCAGTTTCTTACCATGTTAGCAAAATGACAATATCATAACAAGTTGCATATGTGTTAAGTTCTTGGTTAACTGATTCTGAGGCAATCATTATTCTAAGGGTTAGTCACAACAATAAAACCTAAAATAATTTGGAATTGAAAAAAATGGTGGAAACCACACTGGGAACATGACGTAATCTTGCTACTGAAATCACATAAACTACCAAATTTTTTCTCACAACCCAGGACAAATGGATTGTAAGCCACTACTTAACAGGAGTAAACAGGTTGTGCAACAAGCAACTTTTAATTTAAAACAAAATCATCATACAAAGCTCAATTCCCATCTGTTTGAAAGCTTTTTTATGCTACTCTGGCAGCAGACCCACTATGGAAACATGACGACGTAGCCTAGTGAGTAGAGACTTGCTGGGTATCATTGCCAATGCATGCTTCAGATAGACCTATTACATCTATTGAGGGCCTCACCAGTTTGTTTCTGGGAGAAGTAAAATAGGTTATAGAAACTGGTATTTCTTTGGGATAACTTGTCTAGAAGGAATTTCTAGCAGACACATGGTAAAATGCATTTTGTCTTACTTTCATAAATGCCAAATCTCAACAAATTAAGCACAAATTTTGAAAATAACCTACAGTAAAACCTGAATGAAAGCTCACCAAAGTATTAAATAATGAATTTTTACCTCCTTCCAAATAATTTACTGAAAAGCTGAAGTGGACTTTGACCAATTACTTGAGCTGTGAGTTTTTCTGTTAACTAGGAGAGCTATTAATTTTGAAGCTTCTTTTGAAGCATTCATTTATATCTTCTAGAGCATGTGATCTTCCAGTGTCTAGAGCATCTACATTAATATCATGCACTCTAAATCTCTCAGGCAACCAAAGAATGGAGTTGAAAGTAACTTCCCCATTTGAGGCAATTTCCCCATAATATATACTGCTTACAGAGTCTTTCAAGTTGCTACATTCCCTTGTTTTATTAAGACCGGGTAAGACTTAAGTCTATTAAATTAGGAGTGACATGTGGTATGTTAATGCTAGACCTCCTCCTGTCTTACATGCAATGATTGACAGAGTCAGTTCTCTCCAGCTTCAGGGTTCTGAAGTTACAGCTTTTCTTCCTGTCAGCGCCCTGAGAATTGAAGAAAATCTGAACACATAACACATTAGCAGCAGCTATATGAGAAAATATTACTTCCTTTGAGGTAAAAGCAGTAGGTATCTTCTTGTTTGACAACGTCTTTGATGAGAGATATTTAGTGTTGAGCATCTCTGATACCACAGAACGTTGGTCCCTTGTCTTGCACTTCATTTTTTGTCTTGGCAAAGAAAAATACAATGCATTTGACTGGGCAAAACCTGAGGTCTGCAATCAGAAAACAACTGCCTTAATTTACTATATGACTTTAAGAAGCAGACCACTTGTGCTTCATACAAAATAATGTAACGGGCTGCATGTCATTTCATAAAATAGCTCAGTTAGAATGGCACTGCTCTGAAAAGAACTTGGGTTTGGCACTACTCTGTGCCTTAACAATGGAACCTTTTGTCCAGTATGAAGAATCCACTAGAATCTGTCACAAAGACAGAAATGCTTTTAGTATCATGTCTGTTAATTATGGTATCAATAAAACAAACAGATACATTTCAAAAAGACGATTTAGTAATTTAAACTTACTGTAATTTGATTTTTTTTAAAAGGAAATTGTAACACCAGACTCCTAAAATGAAGGAAGCAAAATGCTCTAAATACTAATAGAGTGAAATTACTCAATAAGTTTATGAAGAGTCTTTAAGGGAGTTTTAAGGCAATAATAATCTGGAATTTAAATATCTTCAGAAATTTCTTACTAGACTGACAATTTTTGTTGACAGAGATTAATCATGAATTTATCAACTCTGCCAAAGAACCACACTGATAACACAATACTGATAAAACAGAACATTTATATAGGGACATACACTCTTCCTCTGTATATACATATATATATGTCTGCATGTAGATACAGCATCTCCAGCATGATGCCTCATGCATATGTCATGATAAGCAGGTAAGAAATGAACTTAACAGATGGACCACAAGATGGGTGGAAAACCAGCTAAACTGCTGGACTCAAATTGTGGTGAGTAATGGCTCAAAGTTTAACTGTCAGCTGGTCATCACTGGAGTGCCTCAGGGTGGATACCATCAAACAGGGTTCAATACCATCAAATATCTTTAGAAATTATCTGGGTCATAACAGTGACTGCACCCTCACCATGTTTGTGGGTGACACCTAAGTGGAAGGGGACATAGATAATCCAGAAAGAAGAGCCACCACACTGAAACACATCAACCAGCTGGAAGATTGGGACAAAATTTGTATGAGGTTTAAGAAAGATAAATGTGAACTCCCGCATCCTGAATAATTGCACACAGCGGTATGGGCTGGGGTCTGACTGTGGGGTGAGCAGCTCTGTGGAAAAGGCCCTTAGGGTCCTGCTGCACAGCTAGCTGAACGTGAATCAGCAGGCAAACACGTCTTAGGCTGCATAAACGGGACTACAGCCAGCAGATGGAGGGATGTGGGATCCTCCCATATGCTCTCACTTGTTAGGCCAAACCTGAAACACTGTATCCTGTTCTGCTCTACCAAGTCCTTCTCTCCCCAGTTCATGATAGTCATGGAAAATTCAAGGGAGTTCAGTGCAGAGACATCAAGATGATCAGAGGTTTGGAGAAGCTGACATAGGAAGAAAATTTGCTGGAATTGGCTGCATTCAGCCTAGCGAAGAGAAGGCTCAGAGGGATTTAACCACAGCCTTGCAATAAGACGAGGCACTCTTTTCTCAAGTGTGACTGGTGATAAGACAAGGGGCAAATGGCACATGTTGCTTCAGGGTAAATTCCATGTGAACATAAGAAAATAAATTTGTCACTTGGAGAACAATTAAATACTGGAACAGGTTACCCAGAGAAGTGGTGGAATTTCCTTCACTGGAAACATTCAAGGCATCTTGACTGGGCCCTGTATAGCCTAATCCAAGCCTTGCTCTGGGTCCAACCCAGCAGGATGGATCAGATGATCTCCAGAGGTTCCTTCCAACCTTGACTTTTCTGTTATTCTGTATGTGAATGATGTAACAGAGTGATACAAGGATTACAAACACACAATGGTAATGGTGGGTTTTTCACTCTGTATGAAAAATATACTTAAACTTACTCATGAGCAACCAAGCCATGTCTGAGATATGCTATATATTCCAAAAATGTGTGGACAAATTCTCCCAAATCATATCTCAAATGCACAAGTCTGCTGTTATATTTCCTGTGAAATGGGAAAAACTTTTGAAATGTTTATGGCATTTTCTAACTTAAAAAAATCTTTACTAGGCTACTTCTCTATGCAAATTTGTGGGCTCTGTATCTTGTTGTAAACATAATATTGGAGGATTGAGACAGAGAGTGAAGTAGGAATACATAAATTACAATACAGTCTAAACTCATCATAATCTAAAGTGATATATCAGATACTTCTATGCAGTAATGCAATGCTTTTGACACTGTACTTACCAACCTTGTAGTAACAAAGAAAATTGATAAACTACAAGATACTGTCCATTGTACTGAGACTAAATGCTGACCATTTTGGGTCCTAGGTTGTAGCTAACTTAGAGAGCAATGCCAAGCGAAGCCAGATCTCTAGGAACTGAAAATAAGAAACAGCTGCTACCTGAGTACGCTCAGAATCTTGGAAATATGTAAACAGCTGGTGTAAAGTTGCAACACAGGGCAATGTGCTCTTTACATATTGTTTCAGCAATTATAACGTGTGATATGAAGGATAGGGCTTTCTCTATTAAAACAGCCTCACTTGAGCAATGTAATATCACCAGTCAAGTTAATTGAGGTACTTGACACTTCAGATTGTCTTTTTCCAAAACTGTTTTTTTTTCCCAACAGACTTAACCAAGCATAGCTTCAGCTGTAGCCTAGATTCTTCTCTGGTGGCCAACCATACCTCCCTTCTGTCTGAGTAGCATGGTAAGTCCCTGTCCTATCAGGTCAATGGTACCAATTTATTTTTCCTCTGAGGATCAACACCCACTAACAGACTGAAATGATAATGCCACACTGCTACAGATAGACTACAGCACTACTCTGTGTTTTCAAATTTTAAAGGCTTATGAGAGAGAAGGAATTCATTATGTTTCCAGTCACAAGGTGGCACACACATCTTCCCACACCTATAGGGAAGGGAACAGGTAATTTCAACAAAACCCCCAAAGCATTTACATGTGTACTTTCCTGAAATGGTGCATCGAGGTTTTACCTATGCAAAACAAAATGAAAATCAAGCATTACAAATCAGTCAGTCTAAATACATAGATGTTACTTGAAAACTTTAAAATGAAGTTTAATGTTCCATAAAGCTTACTCTCCTGCTGAAATAGTGCTGGCTGCTTCATATTTGAAAGAAGCATGCAAAGAGGCTGCTTGAAGCTATAGATAAATAATAGATGATGCCCTTCCCAATGGAAAAACAGTAAGTGCTTTAAAAGCATGGCCAAATGAAGAAAATCTGTGCTAAGAAGTTGAATGGAGCTAGGATTTCACATGAAAAGAAAGTGCTATTCTGTTTAAATTTGTAAATGATCACTGGATTTCTGGGTCAGTGCTCGTTCCTGAGTTAGAATAACTTTTGACACATTTTAAAGGTTACTTGCACTACTTCAAAGAGAATACAAGAAAAAGAAAGAGAGGTTTCAATACAAAAAAACGCTAATCACTTTCTCTAGTGTTACATTAAGCAAAAAGTCCCTGCATATTTGGAATTGTAAAAGACATGGTAAACTTAATAGGTTTGACTTTACTCCATTACAGACAGAAATATTTTATTTCCTGGTTCATTTTAAAGTCACAAAATGCAATAACCATTCTCTTGAGTCCAGGCAAAGATTTCCTTTCCAACCATGACAGAAAGAAATCTGTATTGTATTCAGCCTAGCAAGGCTATAAATGAGGTCCTGAAACATATGAATTTAATGAATAAATTTTCTGGTGGTGGTTTGGTTTTTTTTTTTTATTGCTTTCAAGCTTCATTTTCTTAAACATATCTTTGCATTCAAGAGTGAAAATCTAAGAAACATAGGCATTAGTCAAGCAAGGAATGACAAACAAAGGATTCGAGTTAGCACCTCCTGGAGTATAGGCCAGAAAGTTGTTTTAGTTTCCATCATAGCACTGTTGTAAAAAGCCAAAGTCAGGACATTGCTGAAAAACCCCGTAAGTAGAAAGGGAACATTTTATAAGAAAATCTCTTCCCTCACAGCAAAGGAGCTCTCTCTGAGAGCGGAGGATGATCTCTCATCACCAAGAATGATAACACTAAGCTGAGAACGAACAGCACCACCCTGAAAGAGCAATTTCCAAAAAAGAGCCATGGGCAGACGTTTTCCAACTCTTCTTCAGACAATTTCCAAACAGGCAGCCTGCAGTCTGCTTCTGGAGGCTGTATCCATCATATATCACAGCCTGTGAGAAGTTTTCTATGCTTTTGAGAAGTTCTGTCCTAGTCTGAGATTTCACTTAGAAATTTTGTCCCATAAAATTAGATTAGGGTCATATCTAAAGCAACACCACTGAATCTCTGCAGAACAACATATAGTGTAACTCCTGACAGTGCTCACCTGGGCCAGTATTTTTGCTCCTGGCATATGTTTATTCATGTCACTTTTCACATTTAATTAATTGGTTTTATGATTCTCTTCAGAGACTATTTTGGCATCTAATGGTATTCAGATAACTGTCAGTTAGATAATCAAACCTAAACTGCATTTACAAGTATTCAAAAATAATTCCTTCATTGTAATCACTGAAAAAAATCAGGATGCAAACCCCAGAATCTATATTCTCCCTTTCTCAAGAAATATCCCAGCTGGTCCCCCAAATTGCTTCTTTTCTGCTCCCACCCAGAGGGAATGGGAAGTGCTGGGCAGTTGGGGTATTCAACACACACAGCGGGGCTGAGAGAAGTCCAGAATCCAGGTGTTGTACCACCTAGGTGAGTACTTTTAATAAGACTACTCCAGGCAAAAAACTTGTATCATCACCCAAAACATCATCATCACGCTCTGAGTCTGCTTCACAAATAAGGACCTTTAGGAGATGCTTAGTTTGTGGATCCCACTGTTGGTACAGACAAGACATTGACTGTGTAAAAACACAGTAACACTGGTTCAGATGTGTGAAAAACTTGAAGTGGGAAACTCAGACACCTGTGGTGTTATAGCATTTTACTGCTCAGGTGTGCTCTTGCTTTCTAAAGGTTGGACTGTTTTTGCTTCAGTTGCATTTTAAGTGCCTGAGAATCATTCTGCACCTTATGTTTTGTCTGGAATTGTTCTTATAACACAAAATGAAGTAACTTTGACTATCTGGTCTCCTCACTGATAGCAAATAATGGATTACAGAATAAAGAAACTGTTCTATCATTAAACAAGTGCTGAAATTTATGGACACTATTTGTTTTCATCTCAGTGCTACAGCTGTTGTCACATAATAACTTCGTAATTCACTTTCACTTTAAGTGAGCTCTAGATGTTTGTTACTGTTTTCACATGCAGCTGAATGCATGCAGTATAGGAAAGAGGTAATATCAATTCAGGATATGAATTTATCAGAAAATGGAAAACATCTGTAAGTTTATCTACATATTTAAATACATTAATTTATAGTAAGACAAGGATTTCCAATAATTCATGTCACAGATATGGATTTTTGATTATATAATTTGTAATAAAGGTGCAGTTATAATTCTCAGTACACAGTACTGAAATGCTGGGGTTTCAACCCCAAGACCCAAATTAAGGTTGACACATGGATGATTCCCACAGCCCTTCCCAAAGGGGGGGTGAGTTTACCTTTAATCTTCCCTCCAGGGTGTGGCCTTGCAGGGAGAGCCATTGGGTAAATGAGCCCCAGGTGTCCTGCATTAAAATGTCACTGATTTGCCACCAATCAGAATTAATAATGTTTGATTCCAGTATGAATACAGAATTATGAGATATATTTTAGTAGGGTTACATGTTGACATTTACCTTGCATTTTGCACATCTAAGCAGAAACCAATGCTACTGTGAATTCCTCTGTATAGCCCTGTACCAAGGCCGAAGAATTGGTCAGTAATCATTTATTAGGTACACCTGGATACTGCTTAGGTAATTAGATTTATAATTGAAAATAATTCTGTTTGAAGTTGTTAGAGATGTCTAGACACAGAAGTAATTTATTACCTAGAATACATTGGATAAGGTCTTAGATGTACCACAACCTGAAATTAATGAGAACTGGGGAGAATGAACTGTAACAGCTTACAGATCTCTGCCAAGGAACAGTGAAAATAGGTAGTAGGTAATTCCGGCAGGGGGAGATCACGACCACCGACTCATGGGCCACTGACCCAAATTACACCCCAGACTCATTTCTAGAGATTTCTAAGCTTTAGGGCGCAGAATCGGAAGTAGGAGGGAAGTATGATAATGATTTCCAGGAATTCTTGTGTTTATGTATGAATACCTAATGAACATGTATGGTTGAATAATATATAAACTGTATGATTCTTGTGACTGGTGTGCGTTGTTGGTGAGAGCACTCACCCGTGCACCCGGCCGTCAATAAAGAAGTGTCTGCTTATCTGCATCAAATTGGTGTCGATAAGTTTTTATCCTGGCTCTTCGGTGACAAAGTAAGCAAAGGTCAGGTGTCCCACTTAGGGATAAAAGCTGGGACCACTTGCAGGCAGGGGCAGTGTCTGTCTGTGGGGTGGATGCACTTTGCAGAGTTCCCTGTTGGGGAGGGACCTCCTGCCTCCCTGGAACTGGGCTCCACTCAGGTCTGGCTTTTGTAAACGTGGGCTGTGTAGAGATTCAGTATGTGGCTTCCTTGGTCTTATGTATTTGGCTGTTGACCTGGTTGTCTCCCATCCCTTCTGTGGGAAACTGCGTTTCACCATTTATTCCACCCATTGTTGGTCATGAGGTGTTGTTGTTGGGGTCAGTGGGATTGATGTCGATTATGTATAATCTGACTGACTTGTTTGTACCCCCAGTGCTCACCCATGTACTGACCCTTTTGTATCAAATACAATTTGGTTATTGGTTCATCTTTATGCTGGCTGTGTCCTTTATGCTAGGTCTGATAATTGGTAAAACAGTACACAAGTAATGACACATAAATCTTAGAATTTATGCACTCTACACCAGATATCTACACTTTCACTTCTAACAAACTGGAAAATACAATTTTGTGCCTGAATACTGAACTAAGAAGTACAAACACATTACTAAGGAAATTAGTCTTCCCCTGGACAATTTCAATGGCAGCATCAAATTACTAATGTTTTCTAATAAAAATACAAACCTTTTAGTGAAAAAGTAATTTGGTCTAACCTGCAAATAACTTCAGGCTGAAATACTGCTGCAAGAGGACCCTGCATTGCAAAACATATTCCTAAAAAGGTGTGACAAGTTCTTACCCTCATCAAAGAACTGAATCATAATTGAATCTATGTGCAAGTGAATCAGATACATTTTAATGTAAAATCAGGAAAATAATCGCAGTTGGAAAGATTAAAAATTGCTATTACAGTGTGAAATCCCTATCTTGCCACCTTTCAGTATTCTATTAGGGGAATTTTTAAAGCAGAAAGGGTCCCTTCATTTGAATCTGGAATAAAATACACTCAAACAAAAACCATTGCATTGCTGGTATGAACCATCAGTACTCTTCTACATTGGTACTTTTGGCAGCTATTCATTGTACTCCTGCAAGGTCTGCAGTTTTGATAAGACAGGTGAAAAATGCTAATGAAGAAGTATTCTGAGAAATCAGTTGCTCTTATGAACCCAACAGATGTTAGTATTCTATACTCCCTCAGGCTAAAGAAATGATTTACTTGTAGAATGTAAGACTTAAATTGACAAGTATTTCAATTTGAGACTGAAAAATCTCAGATCTTGTTTTCCTTCTGTATGTGCTGCACCAAGAAAAGGGCAAACCCGTTTAGATTGAAATGCAGGTGGAAATTTCACTTTTCATTTGAAACCTGTCATTCCTGATGGTGCATGTAAAGACTCAAAATCTGGCCTTATGGTCAGCTCCATGTAAGCCTGAAAAGTTTCCATCTGAACCAGTCATCATAAAAGGAGAAATGAGATGGCTTGGATCTGCACTTTCAACTGATGTAAGTTATACTTGGAAACCCACCAGATTCATTCTGCTGTTCTCTTGAAGTCAAAGGACATTTTGCTGGCAACTTCAGTGGGGTCAGACATTCTGTTAAGTGTTCAGCTTGATGATATATCACATGATTAAAATGGGTTTTGAAAAATTTTTGAGTGGAGTGGGAGAGAGACAACCATTAACAGTTTAGAGATGCAAAACACTTTACGGAATAACAAAACAATGCTGTGTTGATTCCAAAAGTGCAATTTTCTTGTCTTGGCAGAAGTGATTTCATAAATAATTTAAGCAAAAATATGTGTAAGGAGATAAAACATCTTGTAATCTAGATACATATTTCTTTGCATAACAAGTGACCACATAGAAAAATACTGCACATGAGTTTGAGCAATGCTTTTAACACTATTTAGTGCACTCAGAAAGCAAAAAAGAAAGGCATCCTTTGCATATTTGGATTTTTTGTTAAGGATTCAGGAAAAGTCAAGATGCTTGGGCTAAAGCGTTTAATCTCTCACTACTTTATAAATGGTAGATTTGTATTGAAGATGCATTTTATTTGAAACAATCTATTTTCTTTCTTGGCATGAACTTCTGAGGATATCATCTGGAGTTTTGTGCAAAGCCAGAATGTGATATAAAGCCTAGTTGTTCTCCTCAAGATATATGGTTGATTGGAATCACACATTTAGAAACATTGTAAAATTTCATTGGAGAATGACAATTTAAAAATTTTATTTTGCAAACTATTTTTTAGACCAGACACAAGGAATAAAGTCCTTTTCAAAGCCATGCTGTGCCCAGCCCATAATGAATAGCAAAACTGCACGTTCCTATGCTTTTGTATGTAATACAGTTTGCATAAGAATGAATGGAGACTTTTGTAATACATCTTGGGGCGTTCTGGGCCATGAATTTCATGGATATATGTATTTATAAGCTAACTGTACTATCAGCTGTGGCTTGAAACTACGTATCTGCCCTCTGTGACCTATGTGGTAGATACATGCACATAGGTAAGGCTCAATAAAAGTAAGACTAACTTAAAAATGGTTACCTATGAAGTGCCTTTAAAAGAGTTCCCTGGAATAAAATTATGAAAATGAACCCTATGCAGAAATAATTTTAATAAAGTTAAGAGGTGGCACATAAGAAGTTAGAACAAAAGTATCCACTAAATCTTTCTTTAAGAGCTGCCTGAGCTGACCCTATTATATAGGTCTGTTCTAGAGAAGGGTGAGCTGGTAGGGAGGAATGAGAAATATAAAAAAAAAATCTCAAAAATGTAAGAGATAAATTTTAAAGTTCAAAATACTTGTCCTTCTTCCCTGTTTTTGAACACAGTAAAACAACAATTCTAAAAATAGGTATCTGTTACTTAAGCAAGATAAAAAATATCCATCGGAAGAATTTAGGAGGGCAAGATATGCTCACACAGTCTGTATTTACCAGGTCACCAGAGCTATTCTTAATACTATTTCAAAATTGTGTAAGATCACAGAATCACAGAATGGTTTGGGTTGGAAGGGCCCTTAAAGATCATCTAGTTCCAACCCCCTGCCATGGGCAGGGACACCTTCCACCAGACCAGGCTGCTCAAAGCCCCATCCAACCTGGCCTTGAACACTGCCAGGGAGGGGGCAGCCACAGCTTCTCTGGGCAGCCTGTTCCAGTGCCTCACCACGCTCATTGTGAAAATTTTCTTCTTTATATCCAATCTAAATCTACTCTCTTTCAGTTTAAAACAGCTGCCCCTTGTCACTACAGGCCTTAGTAAAAAGTCTCTCTCCATCTTTCTTATAATCCCTTTTTAAGTATTTGAAAGTCCACAATAAGGTCTCTCTGGAGCCTTCTCTTCCCCAGGCTGAACAACCCGAACTCTCTGAGCCTTTCTTCACAGGAGAGGTGTTCCAGCCCTTTGACCATTTTCGTGGTCCTCCTCTGGACCCCGCTCTAACAGGTCTATGTCTTTCTTGTGCTGGGGACCCCAAAACTGGATGAGGGACTCCAGATGGGGTCTCAGAAGAGTGGAGTAGAGGGGGGAGAATCACCTCCCTCGGCCTGCTGGTCGTGCTTCTTTTTATGCAGACCATGACACAACTGTCTTTCTGGGCTGCAAGTGCACATTGCTGTCTCATATGCTATTTTCCATCTACCAGTTTACAGCAGAACCTGACTTGATCATCTACCAAAGGTCTTGGCATTCTGGGGAGGTCCCTGCTGACTGGAAGCTAGCTGGTGTTATTCCAGTTTATAAGAAGAGCATGAGGGAAGACCCAGGAACCTACAGACCTGTTGGTCTAACCTTAGTTCCTGGAAAAATTATGGAGAAGGTCACACTGGGTGTTGCTGAAAGGCATTTAAAGGAAAATGCAATCATCAGGCACAGTCAATATCAGTTCATGAAGGGAAAGTCTTGTTTAGCTAATTTGATATCCTTCTATAATAAGGTCATCCACCAAGTGGACGAAGGGAAGGTGGTGGATGTAGTTTTTCTAGATTTTAGTAAGGCTTTTGATACTGTCCCACACAGCATCATTCTGGACAAGTTGTCCAACTATGGGATGAGAAGATTCATGGTGCGCTGGGTGAAGAACTGGCTGAAGAGCAGGGCTCAAAGGGTTGTCGTGATCTGGGCTACATCTGGCTGGTGACTGGTCACCAATGGTGTTCCTCAGGGTTCAGTTCTAGGGTCGGTTCTGTTCAATATTTTTATCAATGATCTGGTTGCAGGAGTTGAGTGCACTATTAGTAAGTTTGCTGATGATAGCAAACTGGGAGGTACTGTTGACTCTCGAGGGACAAGAGGCCTTGCAGAGGGATCTAGATAGATTGGAGCATTGGACAATGATTAATTGGATGAAATTTAACAAGAACAAATGCTGGATTCTGCACTTAGGATGAAGTAATGCTGGACAGAGGTATAGACTGGGAGAGGATTGGCTGGAGAGCAGCCCTGCAGAAAGGATCTGAGGATGGTGGTCGGCAGAAGGCTCAATATAAGTCAGGAGCATGCCCTGGCAGCTAGGAGGGCAAATCTCATCCTGGGGCACATCAGACACAGCATAACTGGCCCATCAAAATAGGTTGATTATGCCATTGTATTCAGCGTTGGTGCAGCCTCACCTTGAGTACTGTGTGCAATTCTGGGCCCCACAATTTAAAAGGATGTGAAGGTCCTCGAATGTGTCCAGAAGAGGGCAAAAAAGCTGGTGAAAGGGCTGGAAGGCATGTCCTGTGAAGAGTGGCTAAGGACACTGTTCATCAAAACAGACACCATTTTGATCTTAACTGCTCTGGCTTAAAGAAACACACAGAGCTGTTTACAGAAAAAAAGTCTATTGAAGAAACTAATACCTGCTTTGAATTTGACACCAGTTAATTTACCAAGACATAAACAGCAGCAAAAATTCAATACATACTATCTGTGCAAATTAACACACCTCTATACAGAAAGAAGAACCACAAGAAAAGATAACTGCAGTAAAACTGGCCATAATTCATTTTAAAGGGCCAAATGACTATCCATGCATTGGGCTGTTTTGCACCTAACTGAAAGAAACTTGGCTTGCTGAGACAATGAGTACAGCACCAAGGAAGACAAATTCTGTCCTGACCAGACTGAGGTAACAGAGCTGGCTTTGGCTGGCTTCTCTGTGATGTGCCCATGTTTTAATGAGCTGGTGGTTGTCCCACCACAACTGGGGTAAAAGTTCCTTCTGGGTATAGGGCATGAGAAAGAACAGACACCAGTATTTGTGTTTATTCCATTGAGACTAAGTTTTATTCTATTGAGATTTATCATTTTTACTGATGTGGGACTATATACATGCTGCCTAATCTACCAGCTATGTTTCAGGGACTAGGAAAAATTTTTATTCTTTGCCAAAATTGTGGCCTCATAGGTGTGTGTTTTAACCTTATGAAGAAGACACAACTAGACTGGGGTGAGGAGAATTTATCTGCTTTCTTTCCCTGCCTTTCTCAGATAGGTAAGGATTCTTCTGGGTTTAAAGTCATTATACTGTGCCTGACTAGGATCTGCACTGAACTTGCTCTTCTGAGCATAACACACTCTGCATTACGGATTCATATAAATAATGTTTCGCTCCAGTTGTATAAGCTTTGTTTTACCCTCAGCAGCACTTGGACTATTTCTAGTGTTCATTCCTATGAGAGTTCTGACTAAAATGATATTTCTGCTACTTTCACATGGTAAAAAAACCCTTTTTCCTAAAAGGAAACAGAAAATCTCAGGTAATACTAATGTTACTGTGGAAAAACAAGTGGATGTTAAAAAAGATTTACCAGCCACTATGTTCTAGGCCACTGAGCATCTCAGCTATACGGGAAGTTAACATTCTCCCTTTAGAAACAAATGTTAACCTTTCTGACATATATTAAATGTTGACATATGTTGTCAAAAGTATAGCCACCAAGAGCAATACCTGAATACTTCAACAGTGCAGTCATGGCCAAAAAAGCTGAAACAACTCATATTTAAAATAGACATTAAGGATGTGTTCTTGGAGATTTTCCTAACATGATGTCACCTGACACTATGCCACTTGCTTTCTGCCAGAGTAAATAAAAATAAACAAGGTACACTACCACTTTGATTTTAGTGATAAATAAGGTTACTTCTCTGCTGATTTCTTCTGAAGTGAGTTTGTGACTTTATCCAGTACTTCTGGTCAGACAGTGGAATAGGCTGCCCAGGGAGGTGGTGGAGTCACCATCCCTGGATTTGTTTAAGGGTCATTTGGATGAGATGATGGGGGATATGGTGTAGGGGGAACTTTGTAGAGCAGGGCTGATGGTTGGACTCGATGATCCCAAGGGTCTTTTCCAACCTGAATGATTCTGTGATTGGACAAAACACCTCCCAGAGGTAACGGTTGCTAATTTGACAAGATTAAATTTCTGATGGAGTACAGAATTTTTGACTGTTAGTTTGTTTATTAATTCAGATTTTCTGAGAAAAATATGGGGATATTTGAATGTTTGCAGTATGTGTCTCTAGCATATCACAGTTAACCAGTACAGTGATAAAACTTTAACTATCAGATTTTTTTCTTATGAATATCTAAATTCTCAACAAATTAGGGATTCATTGCATGCCAGGTAGAGTTAGGTGTGTCCTAAGTTAATGTGTAAGTTTGTTCTAACAATGTTCACTATATGAAAAAATAATATTTAAAACAGCATCTCTTTTTTAAAAGGCCTGGCTTAAAACCAGTTGAATTCAGCAATGAGTTTTCTGATTGATTTTTAAATATGTTGTATTAGCTGCTTGCATATTCCTCTTCTGGAGGATAAAAGACAGAATTTCAAAATTCAGTCAGAAAATTACAAACAGGGTCATCTGGTTCAAAAGCAAATTCGAATGAGATTTGTTCTGATTTCTATCAGATAACATGCTACACAAGAACAAGGTCATATGATGAGCTATACAAGCAGATTTTGCTTAAGAAGGAGTAAAAGCAATGTGTATTGTTACACATGCATTGGACTTGGTACCTTCAGAAATGCTTCCAACTGTTCAAATGGCAAAATGTGCATATATATATATATATATATATAGACACTGTACATAATGCAAAACACATTCTAATCATATCAGATGATATCCATGTAACCCCCTAGTCATTATGCAATAGATAGCTAAAATCTAATCTTCTGTCTGTGGAAACCAAGCCTTGTGGGAATGGCTTTTTTTCGGTGAAGGTGCAGGGACTGGTGAAGCTCTTGACTTTCCTGCTGTGTCTTGGAAGGGTGCTTCCAAATGATGAATATAATTAGGCACACACTTACCCTGAACTGGAATCAATTTTTTAAATTTTTTTTCCTCCCCTAAGGAAATGTGATTCTAAAATAGAGACTTAGCTGATACAAAAACTTCGAGGAACTCAGCTTAAGCCTACAACTCTAAATTTGGAATCATTAAAACAGATTGCAGTCACAAAATTCTGGAGGATCTGAATGCCCATGAAAAGACAGCCTCTTGGCCTGTAGCATAATGTCCTACATGCATCCATTTATTGTTTTTAGACTGAACTGGCAGTTCAGCCATCAAAAGAAACACTTCCTATGAAGCCTTTGCATGACACACAAATACTTACACAGAGGCTTATACTTCCTCCTACATAGAGCATATTTTTCTTTTTGCAAAGCAGTACTGGTAGTCGTTAAACATACATACACAGAATGTGACAAACAGAGCATCCAAGTGTAGCCATGTCCTAAGGTCCCTATTTAGCTGAAAATCCTAGTGACCTTTTAAGGCTGATAGATCCTGGCCCAGTATGAATCCCGCCTATTCAGCAGAAAGGTCAGCAACTCATTTCTGTCTCCCCAGAGCCTGGGTTCAAGACTTTTATTCCTTGATTCTCACTCTTTGTTCTTGAAAAAAAAAAAATTACTTCATAAGGTCTAATTCTTGCTGAAGTAATTCTCCTCTACAGTCCTACACATATGACTGGGAGAAGTATTGCCTATTGCTGACAGTCTGCAAAATAATTTATTTTCTCAGGCTGACACTTCAGTTACTACAGGTGTACAAAGGGATAAAAAGATAAATTATCTAAAGCTAGATAAAACTGAGGTTTATTCAGCAAGAGATTGCAAAACTGTGATTATTTATTTTAAAAGGAGGAAAACAGATTTAATCATAGAATCACAGAATCATTTAGGTTGGAGAAGACCTGCAGAAGCAAACAATGAACACCTACAGCTAAGTTTCACAGAACTCACCTGTGTTTCCTATCAGAAATATAAAGAAGGGTTATATGGAAAACGGCAGAAGACAATTTTCCATTTGAAGAACATGGAGCAGAGTCAAAGAGGAAAAAAATAACCCACTCAGTTACCATTCAAGCCATGGGGATGAGACACATGTATCCCTGTACCAATCTAGCAACTCACCAAAAATTTGTTTATGGACATTCACCGAGTAAAACTATCACTCAGGTACTTAGGCTAAAGTAAATCATGCGGTTGCGCTGGAACTTTGTGCAATAGCTTGAAATCGTGTTAAATCATTTATTCTGTAGAATTACTTTGTAGATCCATCAGGGAAAAGCAAATCAAACTCTTCCTATCATGCTTTTCCCTCAATTTCTCCAAGCAGACAGTAAGAGGCAATATTGCCACTTCCCCTGAAGCTTTCCTTGGGGAAGAGCCATGTCAGGTTATTGCACACTTTCCAAGTAATCACATGTGCCAGAGGTACTAAAAGGAAACGCTAAGTGGCAGCCCCAGTCCCACTGGTTTCTGGAAATACAGCAGTTTCTCCACAATGTTTAGCTGGTGGCTTTCCAGAGTCTCTCGCAGTGAAGTGGAACGGCACCTGCTTTCTACTGCAAATAACCCCAACTCTCTGTTCCAAACCCTTAAACTTGTGTGTGTGTTCTCCAGCTAAGTGTAGTGTCAATGGACTAAATAACAAGAGCAATTCTGGTTGGTAATTAGCACCATTGAAGTTGGTTTTTAGAAAACTCTCTTTTCCTATGAGAAATCCTACCACCTATGAACAGAAACTGGAAACATCTCTTCCACAGACTGCTTTGAGGTGTCGCAGCTCTACCTAGAATTTGGACAGGAGTGGTATCTGCCTGTCAGCAGCCTTGCTGTTTCAAGGCGGCCTGATGTAGGTTGGATGCATATGCATTAGGAAAAACTTTCAGCTCATTATATTGGGAACCATGGTCAAGGATATCTGTGCACTGAAATACCATCCTGTGGTTTGTATATTGTTGTTGGTCCTTTATTACTTTGGACAGCAGATAATGTAAAAATGGTTGTCTTCTGCCTGCCTTATACCAGTAATGGTATATTTAGCAAAGCTAGTGTACCAACAACTACTCAGGTGATTAATATTTAATTAATCTTAGCCTATAAATAAATCACAGAATCACAGAATCAACTAGGTTGGAAAGGACCTTGAAGATCATCCAGTCCAACCGTTAACCTAGCACTGACAGTTCCCAACTAGACCATATCTCTCAGCGCTATGTCAACCCGACTCTTAAACACCTCCAGGGATGGGGACTCCACCACCTCCCTGGGCAGCCCATTCCAATGCCTAACAACCCGTTCTGTAAAGAAATGCTTCCTAATATCCAGTCTAAACCTTCCCTGGTGCAACTTGAGGCCGTTCCCTCTTGTCCTATTGCTTGTTACTTGGGTAAAGAGACTCATCCCCAGCTCTCTGCAACCTCCTCTCAGGTAGCTGTAGAGGGCGATGAGGTCTCCCCTCAGCCTCCTCTTCTCCAGACTAAACACCCCCAGTTCCCTCAGCTGCTCCTTGTACGACCTGTGCTCCAGACCCTGCACCAGCTTCATCAGCCTTGTTGCCCCTATATAAACTGCTCCTAGAAGAACTACTCTATCCTAGTGGTGGAAGACTGTTTCTTGAAAGCAAGGATATTAGGTTTGGGCTGACAGGAAGCTACTCAGCTTTCACTGTACTGATTCTAATTAAGCAATTTGACTGGAACTTGGTAAACTCATGGACTTTTTCTACAAAGAGTGAGAGTTATGTAATTGCAGATTAAAAAAATAGCTTTAGGATTTGGCTTTTCTTTAGTTTTTATAAGAAATACTGAAGCCTGACAAAGAAGAAAGCAAGCTAGTAGGCTTCTCACATGATCTCTCTATATTCAGTCTGGTCCTTGTCCTGTTTTTACTCTGGATACTCTTCAGGCTTTACATGCTATTTATCTACCTTAAATATGTTTAAGTTCTGAATACCAGGACTTTCTTCACTTCCATCTCATTCTCATCATCTCTGTATGTGTAAAACATCAGAATCTATGTATTTTGTTTGTGTTTGGATGTCAATATGCTTAAATAATTTTCTTTCAAAAAATTCTAGGTTTACTTGCTGCTTTCCTTTCACCTCTTCAGTACACGAACAATTTAATTAACATTCTTTTTTTCCTCTTCCAACCTACTAAATTTGCAGTTTTCTACTTTTGCACGCCATGTTTTTGCACATGATCTACTTGGATTCAAATCCACTTTGACAAATAGCAGTGATTTATTTCAAAGGGCTTGTGAGCTTAAATTCACCACCTCAAATGTACCTTATATATTGCTTAGGGGCTTTTAATTTTGATTGGATAAGCAATAATATACTTTCTAGTAAAAAAAAAAAATCAGCAATGAGCTGCAGAGTTGACTTGTAATCATTATACACCACAAAAAACCCCACTGTATTTTTCTCCTCTATAAATAAATGGTTTTGGTGCTAAACAAACTCTTACCTTGATATTATTAGCTAGATACTAATAGAGCAATGGGTGTCAACAGCTCAAAGTGGACTCCTTCCAAAACTCAATCTAATTTCATTAATAACGCAAGTTTATCTGAGAAATGTGTTCCCAAACCCTCTACATGCTGCCAGATCACTGAATGCACACCTGGATTGCATAAAGGCAGCAAATTTCAAATAACATGGAAAAAATATCTTTTTTTCTGAAAGTTCTATCATTTATCCCTCTAATAAAAAGATAAATACATACCCTTTACTAGAAATTTTTAAGCAGATTGTACCATTCTGTTCCAATGGAGATGCAGTATTTCATATTAAATCTTAGAGATTTAATATTTTTCTATTAACAAATATACAAATGTGATGTCAGCAGAATTCACTGGTGAATACAAAAGGAGTTTGCTGTTACAAATTGGTCACTACTGCCAAAGACACTGAGGGACTGAGTCACAACATTTACAACATTAAATATCAGAAAAATAACAAATTAGGACAAACTATTAGCTACTCATCTAATGTGCATATATAGAGGTTTAGATGACCATATATTACCACTACACTGTGGAGATGCTTTTTATTTACCATTACAGTTTCAGTATTACCATGAAGTCTTTTCTATCCTCCATTTAGATCATTACTGTCTAGATACATTTTTCAACAAGTTTTGAATACTGTTTCATTCTGGACAGCATTATAGACTAGCCACCTAGTAGAACATTATTCTATCTGCTAAGGATAAAAAAATATGGTTGACTATGGTAACTCATCTAACCATATTCCTAATAGAATTTATTTTGAATTTTTCAGTTCAACTACTGCCTAATCTGTGGCAATCTTCCAAGTCAATTTACATTCAGAGGAATAAGAAAGCAACTATGTACTAAACAAGTTCACTCTTGTGCTTTGTAAGAGGCTTCCATGGTTTTAAACTGATCTTTTTTTCTTTTTTTAAAGTTGCTGAAATCTTGCTCTATACAGAACACATTTTATATTTTAAATATATCACAGAATAACCATTACAACAGCTGTAAAGTGTCACTTAAGGAATTGTTCTAAAGCTGTTGAAAGGTGAAGAGTGCTGAAAAGTGAATTCTTAAAATACTCAAGCTGGGGATATCATTCTGCTTCTGGAGACTGGTAGTTTAGCTCAATGTTTTATCTTGACAATAACATGTGCTTCTCCAATCTTTTGCTGTCTTTTTTCCTTTTTATTTAGGAAATTAGGATAGTCATTCTATATGCCAAGGTAAATAAGTGTAACGCTGTGAGCTATGATTGTCAATTTGTAAAATAGGTAATAAAATGGTGATAAAAGAGTAATAAACCTCCAATTCTGTTACATGCTTTTACATTCCATTTTGGTACACCTCATGTTTCCAAACTGTACTGAAATATATTTTTCCAGATTGGTCACTGGGAGTACAATGACAAAGCATGGTTAAAGCAGTTCCAGTTTACATAGGGTTGGACAGACTGGTTGCAATTCCCCGATGGCTACTACTGATTATCCAGTCAGTAGCAAATCTATGTTAAAATGATTTTTGTTGAATAAACTACAGATGAATCCTGCAGTCCATTAATCCATAGTCACACCTCAGCTTCCTCTTTAAAGGTGTAAGCATTATTTAAGAGAGTACCTATCCTACGATTCTATTCTCCTTCTTCAAGAGTATTTTTGAGATTACAAACTGCATTCTGGATACAAAATGTCCTTTCTCTTTGTCCTAGTGAAAACAACAAAAAACCCTAAAACCAGATTATGTGATAGAAAGTACATATGCCACTTTTAGAGCGCCAGATTCCCCTCATTTATATGAGAAGGAAGACTAAATCCTTTCAAAATAACTAAAATCTGTGTATTTTAACCAACAGCTTTTACAAAACAGTGTCAGAAGAATCTGAAAGTAGGGTGCAGGAGTTCAACAAAGAAAGAAAGAAAAGAAACTATTCACCTGCCTAATCCACCTTGCAATACTACCAAACTTCCTACTCAGAACTCGGTACAGACTCAGAAATCTTAAAGTAGCAGCTGGTAGCACCCAGTTTTAAAAGTGAGGGAGAACACAAAAGATGTTCTCTTTTATATTTTCTCTTCCTTCAGAACTGTTTTTACACTGTACCTGAGCTATGGTTGACTGACCTGAGCATGTAGAAGAGCGTGCGCTAAAGCAGACAGAGGATTGACAAGAGGAACTGTGGAAGAATACTCAACAGTGGGAGAGACACATCAGATGAATGCCAGGCAAATTAAAGGGGAGGGAAGAGGGAGAAAAGCCCAACCCATTCCCAAAACACCAAGATGATGTCTTCAGTTCTGAGATAACCAGCTCATGGGGAGAAGCATGGGCACAAGGTAATCTTCATGGGGAATGCCCTAAGCATTCAGTTCCAACTGCCGAAGTTTACAATAACATTACAAGCTCCCAAGGTAGACCAAAGGAAACACTGTAGGTATTTTGCTGTAGGAATGCTATTTTAAAATGGAATCTGTTTGATGTTTATGGGGATCATTATTTTATGATTTGTAGTTGAACTACTTCATACACAAATGCTTTGTAATATAAAGCAATTAAAGCAAATAGGCTTTAGCCACATTGCAAATTCCTGTACTCTAAGTGTTAACTGAGCCAATGCATATCATAAACTTTGAGGCCTCTTCATGTCATTTTACAAATTCAGCTCACAGAAATACTGGAAAGAAAGTATTTTGGATATTTTCTTTACAGTGCTATCTCATTAATTTTGAAAGATATTAGTTAAAAGCTGCGGTTACCAGATTATCACTAATTTGAAAAAAATGTCAGGAAAGAAAAGCAGCAGTCAGTTTTCACAGCATTTTTCATGGATGTAAAAGCATAAACATCTGCTTTCATGTATTTTTTTCAAGCTTCTCCAGGCCTGAAAAATAGTTATGCACCATAAATATCACTCTATGAGTCATTTACTTAAGTGAACAGCTGCCTGCTAATTAGCCAAATGGTCTCTATTTAAAATCATACAGTTAAATGAACACACAGCAACAGGCACAAGAATGAAGTGCAGGAATTTTACTAAAATGATGAAATGGCAGAAACTTGTTATTTCTGTAGCAGCAGACAACAGAGGTCATTTCCTTACTCTGTCTATGGACTGAGACACATAATGATCATTTGCAGTAGGCTGTGGATCTGAATATAGAAAACCAGGCAAACACCACAGAGTCTTGGTTAAATATATGAAATGATACAGCTTTGGACCACCACTGCTTTCTACTAATTTAATAATGCTAGCCTTGTTTTTTCTCACAGAACTGCTGAACAGTGCTAACATCTGCAGAGCCAGATTAATAGACATTAGCAAGGATGGCTGTTCGTGTTTACTGGAAAACTCTTCTACAGTGATTTAGAAAGCTAATCAAATCTAGGCATAAGACAAAGTAGGCATGCCTTCCTGGAAGAAACAAAACAAAACACCTTTTTCTCATGATCATTCTCATCTATCACTCTTTTTTTTTTTTTTTTTTCCTTTTCTTTATAGGCATAATTGTTGGCAATAGAAAAGAAATGTACAAGTCAGGAGTTCCCTTTGAGCCTCATATCCTACCTTCCTAAATAGAAATTCTTTTAATCTTAAATACAAAAAACCCACAACATAGATCCACAGTACTCAAATGAAACTCAAATGGCTGAAACAACCCCATATGCATAATGTGAACAAAGCATCTGACCTATCTGACTGTAACTAATGTTACGCAGGTCTGCCTTTGAAGGTCACTAAGCTTTGAGCATGCTTTTGCAAAGTTACTTTGGGACAGGATTTAAAGAGTTTTTCATCGTATGTTTGAATCTTTAAGCGATCAAGAAAAACAGTTGACATAGGAGCTAAGAAAGTCAGAGCCATGGGATCCAAGAAACCAATATCTGAAATCCCTACTGAAAGTACATTTTTCATTAAATTCTCAATTCAGATTAAAGCTGACATAAAAAAAACCCCAACAACCAACAAAAAAAAACAAACCAAGGAAAAATACCAAACAATTATTTTTTCCTGAGAAACTGGTTTTCACAGAAAACTGGCAGAGATTAGAGAAAGGGCTATTGTGTGTAGTTGGACACATTTTGACCTAACTTTCACTAGGAAGAATAATGCATACCTCCTTCTTGTTCTCTATTCATTAAAAATGAGATGTATGCTTAAACAATTAACCAGGTCTACAATATCATTACAACAGTGACCTCCAGAGAAAGATAATCATAAAATGAATCACTCACTGACAGGATAGCCATAGAGAGGGGCTTTAAAAATTAAATTGTTTTACAATATTTGTCATATTTCTATTTTCTTTCAGAAACATTCAATAGAGATAGAAACTATAAGTACTTTATAAACAGAATTTCAGAAGTCCAGTATTCTATACCTTGCTTACATTATCAAAATAAATTCTGAAATGATGTGCGATACATTTGAAATACAATTGTGTGAGTGGTGATTGTTTGCAATAGAAAAAGGCTTGACTCAATAACCCCCCAAAATCCTTTAAAGTCCTATATTCATAAAGGCAATCAACACAGAAAAATCCCAGGAGGCACAGGTACTATTTTAGTATGATCCCTGGTAATACTTTTCTACCATCTGTTACTGATCAGACCCTGACATTGTATTTCAAATGACCTTATCTAACTGTTTTTTAAATTTTCTAATCAATGCATCAGAGCTGGGGGCTTAAAGTGACATACAATTAAGTACACCTACTTTCCTGATGGTTTATCAATTTTTCAGTGATCCATTCACTCATCCAGTCCCACAATCCTGTGAAATCTGTCCATAAACCAGGCAAAACTACAATAAAATATCCACTTCCCACACATACAGGCTGGAAATGAGTGTCCACAGATCCTGCTGATTCCTATTTCAAAGGCATCCTATGAACTTTTGAATTTTGGGTTTATAGTTGCTGTTCTGTTCTTTTATAAGATATACACGACTTCTTGAGGCTTGAAGCCTACAAAAGGACAAGATGAGAGCCTCGGTTATAGGTCAAAAGTGTACATGCAGATGAAAGTCTTCCTAGCATGGCCAGCATAGGACTCTATGCATTGTGTGCACAGAGGCAGATCGATACCCAAAGACTTTCCATCTACCTGTACAACTGCAAATGCAAAGTTCACAAACTCACAGTCTTCACCTTGCATCTCTTCAGTGTGGTCATTTTAATATGCATATTGGGCTAGGTGTCACCAAAAGATGTAATTAATTTAAAAGCCCTTCTATATTGCCTCAACAATGTAGGTGAATTAAACTTGGATGGCAGAGGACAATTACCATCCTCAGCTGTTTGCTTTACTTCTCTCCAATGGATTACCATCGACCCTGCATGGATGGGCAAACCATGTATGAAACATATCCTGAAACCATCAGAGTTAACAGCCTGATGCTTTCAAGCAAACCAACATTGATGCTGAACTGTAAATTGCAGCAGTAGTTTTAAACAGTGTGAGAAGGGCAGGCTGCTCAGGAGAGCCGCTTTATCAAACATTTCAGAAAATTGTGCCTGACCAACTGCAAAACTCAAAATATATCTAGAGCAGCTTGGCACTTTGAAATCATGCCAGTTCTAAACAGTATTTTTTCCAGCAACACTGTTGCATATTTACTTTTGCAGGTAATGCAGGCATTTCTGTTAAACTCCTTTTGCTTTGCAAACTCACAAAAAATAAAAAAGAAGACAGCTCTGTCAGGGTAGTTCCTCTAAAAGCCTAATGAGAATGTGCAGTTCCTCCACAGACTTATTTATCCATTTCTAAGACAGTCAGCTGAGACATGGACTTACTTTCTGAACTCTCACCATGCCTCGATCACACAGCAAGACTAGGTGATGCTCTCAGACAACGCATCTAACTCTTAAATGTTCAGTTGGATATCTCCTATGCTGAACAAATTTCTGTTCTGATTCAGGTTTCTCCTTACCATGTGTTTTCTCTTTTCTGAGACAGAAAAAAAAAAAAAAAGAGAAAGGCACTTCAGCCACTCTATACAGTGGAGTAGTATCTGCCTACTGAATTTTGACATTAGAAAGATTCTCATAATGCTCAGCCCAGATTTTTCCTCCTTTAATGCTATCATATGCTCTTAATTACACTCACACTTTCCTCTAGGCTAAATAGATCCACTGTTACTATTTATGGAATTTAGAAGAGATATTTCGATGTCTACGAACAGTGCAAAGAGCTTGCTCTTGCATTTTATAAATGAGTAGATACCGTATCAGAACAAAAGGAAATAACATGCTCTGAAGACACACTTGGCTTTGCCTTGTCAAATCATGCACATGATTCATTTAAATCTCAAGTATTCTCTGCAGAATTGGCAGGATACCATACGCATCTGAGGCTGAGGTAGTACTAAAACTTCACAGACAGTCTCTTCAGCCTGGGAGTTCTTATTGCTAAGCATGCACTACTTATTTTCTATGAAAATCAGAATTTGTGTATTGTTATTAATAACAGCAAAAATGTTAGCTGAAAATATCAGATGAAATGTCAAAATGCATTTTCTCAGGTAAATTTGTACTAAAATTCTGGCTTTAATATTTTTAAAAAAATATTGGCTAAATTATTATCTCTAAAACTAAATATTGATGTAGTAAGATAATTTATGGTTGGTGAGGACTGTGCGCATCCTTTGCATAGATTTTGGGTTAAATTTCTTTTTCTCAATAAGTAATCTTTTTTTTTTTTTTTTTTTTTTTTTTTTTTCCCGGAAGGGGAATAAGAGGAAGCTTCCATTCATCCTAAATTAGATAATTTCTAAATTCTAGCCAGATAGGGTGATTTTCTCCTCACATCCAAATCCTTCACTAAGTGCCAGTATCCCAAGATCATAGCCAGCATGTTACATATTATATATCTGAGAAACTAAAAGCCCTCCTAAGAAAGTTCAGTATGGAATAAATCTCCAAAATAAAAAGAACTTTTTTGCTGCTTCTGTTCCATAATGTTATTTTCTTTTAACACTAAAACTTCATGGAGTCATTACAATTTGGAAAAGATATGAGGCAAAGTTTATCTACCGGAGAGTGAAAATAATTTTCTTGTGAACTTTACTATGGCAAGAAAAACAAATTAGAAATAAAGGTCAATGAAGAAGACCAAGTAACTTTTGATATTTTATGTAAAAAAAAAGTCCCAGAGTGGTTTATGGAAATGATAGATGCATAAAGAAAAATCACACAAAATCTCTGAAAGATAGATTTTGAGTAGACTGATTCAGATAGATTTTGATTGATTTGATTGAGATAGATCTGATTTCTAAAGCTAACAGAAAACTTTGTCAAGTAAACTAATAATGGAGGCAAGTTACGCTTATGTATTCCCTATTACTTTTTGGTTTTGAATTAAGCACACTTAAATTTATGCAAAATCCTGGAATTTTTTTTTAATGTAGGCTGATCTATTACTCATTTTCTAAACTGTAAGGTCTTTGCAACAGAGGCATTTGTAAAGTCTGTGTGTTTTTACAGTAGCTTGTACAATGGCAGCCTGATTTATTGAGGCATCTGGGTACTCTAAAATAAACTGATAAACAGGTATCAATACAATATTCTTAGAAAGGTTGAGATTTGTTAAGAAATATATACTGAGACTGGTTTTTCCTTTTCCTTTTTTTGCAGATAGTGCATATGCCTTTTTTGGGGAAAGGGAAATAAAATTAAAAATAATGTTTGTAGACACTTAACATGTTTTGCAATATTAACTCAATATGATAGCAAATAATAGTATGTTGCCTCAGACATTCATAATTTTGGCAGTTACTTCATCAAAATTCATGAGAGTTCTTTGAAGTTACATGGATTTTTTGATACATTTTGAGAAATGAAAAGTGAAAAATCCACATTAAGTATACAGAAACATATTTTGTGATTTATGAACACATTTTCAGTCTGGAAAAAAAGGGGAAAAATAACAGGTGGGGCAAAAAATGGAATGAGAAAGAGATTTAATTGCATTATAAGTGTACATTATTATTGTACTTAGCCTTAAAGTAAGGAAGAGAATAGTCTACCAGAAAACACATCATATACTGTAACAAATTAGGTTTTAAGTAATTCAAGGAAAAAAAAGCCTCAGACATGCGTCACTTGTAAGGGTTCTTCTCCATTAATCAGAGATATCTGATGTGACATTAAATGATTAAGAGGACCAGACTGTCAATTTTAATAGGCAGACACTTAAATAAGATGACAACTAGTAGCTTTTGAAGAAAAGGGGGCATCTTTACAAGAAAACCCTTGCTATTGCAACATGGAAATTCTCTGAAATCCTCTCTAGGTCAGTGACGAAGACTAACACTTTAGTGAGATGAGAAAAATACCAAGAAAAAGGCAAAGGGGGACAGATGAGAACAAAGCAGACACTTACTCTGGCAGTCCACAATGATTTGAGAGGGAAATCCATGGATCCACATTTCTCATGTATCTTGTCTTCAGGGAATGCACATGATCAGGTATTTTCAGAAGTATCTATTTTCACATCTTGATTTTGATGCCTAATCTGTGACAGTCTGGTATCTAAGGAAACTGGAGGTGGATATTACGAAAAACTGGGATCTAAATTTTTTCCTCTATTTCAGTGTTCTGTATCAATGAGGCACTAACAGCCAAGGGGTTTTGTGAGGATCAAAGAGTCAAGTGCTGGTGAAACATCTTGAATATGTGAAGTGCAATGTAAAAGCTAAAACACTGTCTGGGCTGGGCGCAAGTAGCCTCATGGAGCTGGATTTACAATTACAACACTGACTGATGCTGGTTTTACAGCACCTGTGTTCAGACAGGGCTTTCTGAGGGGGAAAACAACCTTGCAACATCATCTCTCCTTTCCCACTGAATGTCCAAGTCCGCACACCTCTGCTGAACACTGCCTTTCTTGGGTCCACAATTTGTTCTTGAAGCCTGTTAATGACATTTTCTTCGGTACTTCTGTGAGACACCTACTGAAACAAAGCAATCACCTGCAAAATTGATTCAAATATATCTGTTTGCATTAAGACTTTGTGACTATGTGCCAGTCCTACAATATATTGTGTAATCACTCCCATGGAGTTTGCTCACCATCCTCAAAGTAGTGATTCAAGAATTGGTTTTGCATTAAATGCTTTTTAATCTTAACAATTAATTCTTCCAAGGGTAATTTTAAACTTTAGCCTTCTCAGTTATTCTATGTCATGCATTAAACAGTATACCGAATAACTGCTCTAGTTAAACTTAACATCCTTTGAAGAAGCTGCAGTATTTTTGTTCACCTGCAGTATTTTAGTTCACCTGCAGTGCTTGCATTAGCTGCTTCAGTTTTCAGAATTAAAATGATCATGCTGTCAGCTTTGATCACTGCGGATGCTTTCCAGGTTTTGCTCTTCCCTGGAATATAAACTTTAAAGTTAACTTAGATGAATTGCATTTAGTCATAATAACGCCTTGGCAATTTGTCTACCAGCCAAAATAGACAATTTAGGAAGCATGTAATATTTAAATCCTTTATGCTCAGTTCACTTTTTCCAAAGGATGTCTAAGGCTTCTTCCTCGTGTATTAGAGCAGTCATTTAAAATGGTGTTTCCTAATGAGAAGGCTCTATGGTAGTAATAGAGATGCAGTTTTAAGTAAAAATAAAAGGGATTATTTGCTGTAAGCTTTTATCTGAGTGACAAAGATGTTTAGACATGGATGAAAAAAAAAATAGCACAGTCCTAGAATTGTTACCTGAATATCCTAGGTTTTTTCTTCTTATATTTAATTACTTATACATGTTGCAGTTACATAACATGAATTACATGTTCCGGAGTTTAACAGACTCATGAAATCTTAAAAATAAGAGGGAAAAAAAAGTCAAAAAACCTCCACCCAAACCTAATCCAGGAGCTATTCCTTGATAGTAATTTTGCAGTTTTCTTGTTCTCAACCCCTTCATACTCCAAGCAACACATCTCACCCCTTGCTATTTACATCCTTTAATTTCTGCAATACATTATTACCTATGCTGACACTTCTGTGGACAGCATCAGTCCTCACAAGATCAGATTAACTTCAAAACAGCAGTGCCTCGAAAGAAACTGATGGACTGGGAGATTTGCCCAGGAAACCTCTTGCAGAGCAAGTAAAGAAATTTCACCTATCTTCTTGGTGTCATTTTGACAATAAACTGCCCAAAATTCAACATGAGGAATACTGGTTTTATTAATGTCAAAAGTGGAAAATCCCATGCCCTGACAGAGCCTTGTGAAGTATGGATTCTGCATGTCTTCTGCTCCTTTGGCTGTGGTTGGGATGTTTTTAATAATGCTGTGTGTAAGCAGCACTGAGCACAGACTATCAGAGGAGGCACTAAGAGTGGCAGGAGAAAGCTGAGGAACAGCATGGCTTTTAATCTGTGTAGTAGCTCCAGCTACCCAAGTGGAGTTTCCTTGTAAAGACCCCCTGCCTAGAAAATGTTCTGCACAGTTTGGGAAAACAATATTCAGTGCCTGTGATGAATACTTGTAAACCTGGAGCTTGTCAGAGTCTACACAAAGAGCATTGCTGAAGGTGAGCTACTGCAGCTTAATGTTATTGTGAGCTTTATTATCACCCACACAAACCTTTTGATGGATGGATGAATAATTCCTGTGTGTGGGAAAGTAACACCAAGTGATGGATTTCACCAGCATAAATATCACTAGCAATGAGTTGGAACAGTTAAAAAAAAAAAAAAAAAAAAGAAAAAAGAGAAGGAAGAAAAAAGACAGTACAGTCAACACTTCAATTTGAAAATATATTGATTTTTTAGATAAGTAATTCTAATTGAGAGTTTTATATAACATGACACAAGAGAGTCTTCAGAATGGGATGAAGTTTGTTCTGTCTTTACTATGATTGCAAAAGGGATGCATAAATGATGAAACTCCTTTCAAAGAAGGACAGTGAAGAATATTTTCAGTTTAGTTTTCCATCTGTTTTGCTAATACAGAATATGAATATTTTTGTGCAATATGATCTCCATAGACAGCCCCTCACAAATAATACAATGAAATTCTATGTATTTGGCCAGAAAATGTTAAACATTATTATGGATGAAATCAGTTTTGTTCATAACCAGTAGGTGATTGCTATAATATAGGATGGTCCAATACCTACCAACCACATGCAGAAGGCCCAGAGAGTTCTTATTTCAGAGGAACAGTCACTGATATTCCTGACTAACAATCTATTTTTCTTTAAAATACAGTCTTTTCAAGAGCACTGACATACAGTGTTGCTGTTCTCTGCGAACTAAAGTCACTCAAACACTCCTTGGTCCATATCACACTTTGAAAAAATAGCAAATCAATCTGTATAGTGTTTCTTAAATTTTGCCAACATGTTCCACGTTTCTCTGCATCCTGTAGTATGAAATATGTCTGTAAGTCACTTCTCTCTCTACCAAGAATTGCTCTACTTGCAGGTACTAAAAAATGACAAAATGAGCAGCCAGAAAATGGAAGCAGAAAAGCTGATGGAGCACCTGTGTGTCACTGAAGCACTACTGTGTCACAAGAAGAGTGATTTCTAAAGATGGAACAGAGAAGGAGTTGGTAAATCATGAACAGTATTGGGAGAAGTCTCCTACAGGGGATGTTAAGTAGGGCCTGCAATCAAGGGCTAAATGATCAAGCATCACAGTAGGCCAAGCTAGCTTGAGGAGGACTTTAAAAGTCCTTATTTGAAGGATGGAACAGCTTTAAAAGACATGCAGTTCTGCATCTGTATATACACATAGAAGCGATAAAAATTAGAAAACAAAACAGATTTTAGCTTCTTGATGTAAAATTAAAGAAACAGATGTGCCTGAAGCACAATTCAGTAGCTTCATGTCTTTTAAAGGTCTTATTTTGGTATAAATCAGAATATTGGAACAACAAATCAAATCTTAGGAACTTTATGGAGTTTAACTGATTGATGTTAAATGGCATATATTGTTAAATAACTGTTAGAAGTTCATAAATAAATAAATAGGATAATGATATCACTGCTTAGGTTGTACAACTATTCTATTCTATTCTATTCTATTCTATTCTATTCTATTCTATTCTATTCTATTCTATTCTATTCTATTCTATTCTATCCTATCCTATCCTATCCTATCCTATCCTATCCTATCCTATCCTATCCTATTCTTCTATTCCATTCCTATTTGTATTCCTATTTGATTCTATTCTATTCCGATTAAACATTCCCCATTGGCTTCATGTTCCCTCCAATGCAATCTATGTAGTATCAATGTCCTTTTTGAAAAAAACCCCAACAAAACCCAAACCCAACATTTCTGGGCCAGTACCTAGGCTATTTTCAAGCCTGCTACAGTGCATGCATAAGACAGTACATAACTAGACATATGCTTCCTTGGTCTTATACTGATTACACATATTAGCCAAAAGATTAAATGGCATTAGGTATTACATTATCTTATGAGTCTTGGGAACCCTTTAAGAGATGCACTGAAAGTTACAAACTACGTTTAGTGGAACATAGGGCCATGTAGGAGGGACTGTACATGTAGCTCCTTGGTGTTCAGATGGCTGTAACACACTGTCTTCTGGGAAAAGGTGTTTAAAGGTAGTATTTCCACAGGCATTATGTACTGAGTTCTGTTTTTTACCTAAAGGTTGTAGTTTTTTTCTTGGTTTAGTTCCTGAAGTTTACATGGCATTTCCAAATTCTTTCCATCAATTTTGGGTATACTGAAACGCCAGCTCTACTTCACTTCTTGTTCCTTAGAAACATCTCTTGCACTTATTTGCTATCCTTAAAACTGTGAAGGCCCTTGAGCTCAAGACAGATGGCAAGGCCTATTTAGTTAACAAATATTCTTCTGAGGAGACAAATTCAGTTAGCGAAGCGGGATTACATATGGTTAGACCTAGATTTTAACAGGTTACTGACTCCATTGAAAACACTATTTCAAATCATATCTTATGGATGTTCATATTTTCAAAAAATTCTCTCAAGGAGAAAGCAGTATTTGATTATATTATGCACCATAAATATTACAGCTTGAATCATCTGAAAGAAAGTGGATATACTCAAGTATGAGAAATCAAAGCCTTATTTTTCCATTTTAGATTAGCAGAACTGTGTTTTCTGTGGTAATTGTGCATTTTTATGCTTCATTTATAATCCAGAATGCAGTTTGGTACAGAAAACATGTATAAACATACACACATGCTCTCTTTTTATATTATATACTTATAAAGTATATGGCAAGCATATACATGTAAGTAGAAGTAATACATACAGTATGTGGCAAACAGCCAAAGCACAGCTCAAGACTCTGATAGCAAATAGCCCTGCCATTTGTTTTGAGATTTCTATTCTGATGATTGCTGTATTCTGTTAATTTCTTTTTGACCATTAGGTGTCTTTCTTTCCTTCTTACTAAAAGGTTCATTGTATTTGTGTTCTCTCCTTTCTCTCTTAGTTGAAGAAGCAGTTTGCTTCCCCTTACCTCTCTGAGTCAGTTCCCCACAGGTATATATATACACTACTTACGCATTTTTAATGATTTATCCCCACAGTATGTAAGCTCCAGAATAAAAAATTTGTGTGCAACATCTTGTAGATCAGAGATTCTTTCCTGTGTCTACACAACAGACTGGCTTTAAACTTAAAAGACAGTTTGGGGCAAAGCTGTTTTTTCCCTACAACTTATAGATCTGGTCATAGAAGCTGAAAAAGCAGCTACCTATATGAAACACTTGTACTGTAGAGTTTAGAGTGTTATTTTTGGACACCTGGGATTTCCTTTGCGGTTCCTCAGACCCAGCTATACAGTATTTCAAATGCCAGGCTCCATCTTGCATGTTTTTAAAACTATTATTTTAAATCTAATTGAGCTGATGAAATTGCAGTCACTGTATGAGCTAGTTGACCTATGTCTGTCTTAAAGACAAAGTTACCTTGGTTTCATTAGAAAGAAAACTTGTTAGTACTAAACTAAAAATGAAAAAGGAGAGCAAAAGTAGGTAACCATATAGAGATTCTGCATTAAGTTAATGAAATTGGCTTAAAAACAGTCAGTGCAAGTTGGGGCAAAAACATCTTGCTTTTGGAGACAAGATCTAAATCAAGCTCAGCATTACAGTACATAGTAAAGATAGAGACATCAATCCAGCGCGTTACCACAGATGGTTTCCCCTTCATTTTCCACATTCTGCTCCCAAGCGAAGACTTGTGGGAAAAAATTAAACAAATATAAGATTATGCATACTTTTGATAGCAGTACACAATCGAAATTCCTGTCCCTCCATTGACCTTCCTTGACTGGAAACGCCCTGAACAACAGAGAGGAAGACATTCTGGCATTATCTGCTAGCTCATTCCGTAGAAATCAGACTGACTGCATTTCATCCTGGGCTGAGCTGCCAGGTTGCTATGTGACTCTGAGTTCATCCTCTGTGAGGCCCATGCCTCAATCTACTGACATTTTACAAATGGAATAATGATACTCATCTACCTATTTAAGGGTCCGTAAGGAAAATTATTTATTGCTTTTATTATTCTACAATCTTACTGAGATTTCTGGTTCCATTTCAGGCATTTCAGTATATATATATATTTAATTTTTAAAGAAACAATCACATAATGTATTAACTGAATTGACAGTCTTAAAAATTAATGAAGAGAATGGAAAGTTACTTAGAGAAGCAGGAAAAATAGAAAAGCAGGCTAAAGAAACAATTTGAGTTGTAACTTCAATGGGGTAGTTTAATTATTAGTCAAATTAGCTTGGTAAAGAAATTTGAAACAGACAATCAATGCTTTGATGTTTTTTAATCACAGTAAACAGTAATTGTATCCCAAGCTGTATGGCTGAAAGGAAGCCTTGGGGAAATTATACCACTGGGCCCATCACAAGGACTGGGCAGAAGAACATTTTAAAATAATTTTAAAAGTACAATTTAAACTACATTAATGGACAGAAGTAATTTCTGCTAAGTACTTTACAAATGGAAAGGTTACACTGGCCTATGCTGCTGATGGCATCTCATCTGAAAATGACAATATATTCTGCTTGAATACCCTTTTTTCTTCCTTCAGAGGTTGACAGGCTGATAAGTTGAGTGTCACTGGCAATTCTGCACAGGGAAATTTCTCTGCAAACAAGTCAAAATTAGTTTCCATATCTCTTCATTCCTGAATACAGATTCACAACCGGGTGGCCGCCTTCTACATTTCAGTAGTTTTAATAACAAACTCCTCAGAACAAAATACTGTAGTCTTCAGAAAAGACTTCAGTAAATGTACTTCAGGGACCTGATCTGTCTGAAGTCTCTTTCATTCTTTCAGAGGTTACTTTGGTTTTTTGAAGTAATTTGGACCTAAGCATTATCTCTCTTCTTCAGCCCCCACAAAAATCCTACCGCTGACTTCAGTGGCACTCTCACCTTAGGCTCTCTTGAGCTGCTGGCTGAAGGCCAGCTGGAATTTTCCCAGTGAGGATGTAGACTAAGCCACATGAGCAGAGTGGACTTCCCAGTGCCTTTCTCTGATTTATTACTCTGTCGTCAGAAGGACAATCAAGTTCTAGATTTCCTTACAAAGGAAAATAAAAAGCAGTTTCTTAGTGTAACAAAGCACTAAGACCCATGTATACCATGCAGTACATTACATACCTTGCCATATGCAGCACAGGAAGGACGCAGTGGCTTAGGTAGGGCTTTTCCAATACTGCCAATATTCTTAAGCCAGTTAACTCAGTGGCTCAGACCCAAATGTAGATCTTTCAAGCCTACGTTCAGTGAACACACACACACATAATGGGTTAAGTTGCTGCTAACTTGAGGCAAAAGAGAACCAAAATTGGAGATCTGTCAAATGTGAGAACTCTTCAGAGGGAAAAAACACAAATCATGGCTTCAGTCCAGAAGACATTCTTTATCTGTCTCTCCTATAAATACTAAGAAAGGTTTTCCAGAAGACATTCACAGAGGAATTCAATGTGTGTCACAGCATCAGTATACATAATCTTACAACTAATCTAATATTAATACTTTCTTCTCTAAGTAGAAAGTAATTGAAGATACTTCCTGAATTAAGCACAACCCTTAGAGATGGCAAGTGTTTAAGTGGGAATCCCATATAATGGTATACTGCAGGAAAATTAAAAGATGTAGGGTACAGTTATTCCTCTGAAGTTTTTCTTTCCATTTTGGGGAAGACAGACTTGTCCTTCCTGTTAATGATCTCTCAGTGATTTACGGTAAGAAGTGAAGCATCATACCCTCTTGTTCTTTATATCCCATTTCCACGTTCGTAGGAAAGAAGAGGATGGATTAATGAAGACACAAAGGAAAGACAAAGATTGGAGAAGAAACATAAAGTTCAGATAAGAGCTGGCAGGTAAAGAGAGGCTAAGTGAATGAGGAGTTAGGACAATAAATGGACTGTTGCAAGGGGTTTACAGCAAGGTACAAATTGAAAGAAAGCTACCACATTCTGTATTTTGACTCTTTTGTTACATCCATATATTTCTCAGTGACGTTACCATCTGTGAATGCGATTAACAATATAAATCCATATTTATGTGGGGTTTTTTTTGTAAATACCCATATGAAGGGATGCTCAGTGGTGATTTGGTGGCAGCTGAAGTTAATGCATCTTATACACTGAACAATGATCCTGAAATTTACACATTTAATTCACTAATTTCACTGTCATTGGAGCATGGCAGGAATTGTCCAGTGAAAGCACTATTTTGCCTATTTCATATACCAAATATTCATAGGTGTATTAAGAAGCATTAACATTTCAACAGATAAGTTTAATATCATCAGATACCAAGCTTCCAAATAAAACTGAAAACCATTTTAGTTATCACTGAAAAGACAAGGAAAAACCACTATAGACTTTGGTAAAAGAACAATGTATGTACACTGCTACACGCTGCTCACAAGCATCACTAGTAATATATTAAAAACATTTCCATGTTATGACTAACATTTCATCTCCTTTCACTGCTAAAAATATAAAGTGATGAGACTTCTATTCAGAAGTTGAAAGAAATAACATAAAGGCATTTTGGGGTTTATCAATGTAAATAACTCAGGTGTAAAACTTGAATAGTAAATTCTTGTAAATACAGACTACATGCTAGCAATACTACTATTCTTAATGAGCAAACAACAGTAGTATTTTCAAAATTACCTTCTTTTTTTGAAAGTCTTGTTTATTGGCTAACAATAAATGTTGGTGATTTAGCGACTGAATGAATGAATCAATCTCTTTGATTCTTATCTAAAGTCTGTTGAAATTATGAGTCCTTCCAGTAACTCCCATTAACTGGGGAGGCTGCGAGAGCTCAATGACTGATTATTTCTTTATTCATAACTTAACCTAAATATAAATAACAAGATCTCAAGTGATCCTAGTATACATTGTTTTGATGGAGGTTTTTGAACATTGAATTTATCAGTGGCTGTCTAGCCTGCAATTGCTGAGGGTCAGATACAAAATTCTAAACATGCTCTCACTGGAGGCATTTCAAAAAAGAAGTGTTAACACCCTACTCAGGGATTTGACATGCAAGACCAAGTTGTATGGAACTTTTTTTCTGACAAACTGAGCAGCAAGTTCAGAATGCATCTCATGTCCTCTAATGTAACTCTCATGACACAAAACTGCTTTCCAAGTGTTCTGACCTACCTAAGGGTGCATATTTTTGGCTGTCTTCAGTTTTCATTTTTTCAAGCTGAACATCTGATATTTTATCTAGATTGAGAAACACACTTAGTTCTATTTGTTTCTCCTTGAGGTGCTTGCAACATCTTTCTAATCAATAAAATTTGCATACTTCATCAGCATACACTTTATTTCCTCAACACTCACTTAAATGTTCATGAAATTGAATCTAACCCTAACTCTAGGTTTTCTCTTTAAGATATCTCCTACATATTGCTTGTTGCAATTTACCAATTTGGTTTCAGTTTCAGAACAATATTTTATTAAATATACTGTAGGTAATTACAGTAGATATCATATGTCCTATTATAAAAAAGCAATATTGCACTGAAGCCTCTACTGGTTTAGAATCTCCTCCCTACCAGCCTCTGTGAATTACTAGAGCTGCAGATCACAGTCAAGTCACTCAGTGGAGAAACTGTCCTGGCTCTTTCTATTTAAACCAGAGCATTTTATATCACTGAAAATTGATCCCAAATGTGGGAGTGTTGTCAGCTCTGAGCATCATTTGGCATACACTTATCCTAGTATAGAATATTCTTAGGGAATCACTTCCACTACTTTATACATTGGAGTTGTAATTACATCCTGCTAGTATCACAGCATACAAACCTTCTAAGCAAGAGCCTGTAATTACAATGTTGTGAAACTTCAGCTGTTCAGTAGTACAAATTACCATTCAGCAATCTGGTACAAGTCAGTAGACAAAACCATTGGTACAGCCAAAGTAAGGAGAATCAAAGGTGGCATTACATCATCTTTACACTTTACCTTCTCTGTGTTGCAGACATCCAGTTTCTCTACATTCTGCATGATGTTGGCTGCAATAAACCCATGCAGAAATGATGAGCCAGAGTGAGTATAAGGAAGCAATTACAGCAGTTAATTTTCTGACAAATATATGTCAGACACAGGTTGTCATTGTTAAGCCTCCTTAGCTGCAAGGTCTGCAAAACAGAGTTCAGTGTACTCCCCAGCCTAGTAACAGCAAGACCATTTTATTTTAGTGATAGCACTTTGACAGCAGAGAATATACTAAGGAAGTTCCTACAGCTAGAAAAAACTCAGTGAAGGCACAACACAGAATGGAAGAAAAACCACTGCTAATAAACAGAGAAGCTTTGGGTGGGCAAAGCAAAAACCAAAACAAAACCATGATGCTGTAGCCAAGCTTAGAGTCACTTAGGCTCCAGACAATAGCTCCAGAATGGGGATGCAGATCAGTTATTGTATCAAAAGCTGTGTGTAGCTGATCTGAACTTTAATCAAAGAGTATTCCAGCTTGAAAAGAAACTAGCCGTACATAGAAGATGGTGGGAAGAGCCCTGTCATCCTAACCAAATACAGTTTTTATTTTTCAATCCTGAAGGACTTGCAGGTGCAAGTTGAACTTGAAAAGAGTATTACATTCAGATGATATTTTAATGGCCTGCACTAGATGTTTTAATTAAAAGTGACAAAGATTTTAGAACTCTCTTCTCAGTGTTCTCCAACCAGAGAATGTGTATGTTCAATGAAATTTAAAAAAAAGTCAGAAAAGGCAACATTGGACTAATTTTAGATGGGTGACAGTGTTTCATATCCCAATGCAAACAACTTACTTCCCACAGTGTGCTTTATTCCTTATGAGTGCCATGGGAATAGTGACATACACATAATTTTCATGGACTGAAGACAGACATAAATTTCCCAATGCTAACACAATCCTCCGTCTGCTATGTTAGGTAGTGCATGCTTTCAGCTAGTGGGATAGTCCAAATTCTTTGCAGAAGTAGGAAACTGTGGTGTGTTTGACCTTGGCTGACTGCCAAACACCCCCCCTTCATTCCCCCCCCCCAACAGGAAAGGGAAGAAAATAAGATGAAAAAGCTCGAGATAAAGTTAGGGAGATCACTGACCAATTACCACCTTGGGCAAAACAGACTCAACTTGGGAAATTAATTTAATTTATAGCTAATTAAAAATAGAGTAGGATGGTAAAAAACAAAGACAAAACTAAAAATACTTCCCCCCTACCTTTCTTCTCAGGCTCAACTTCATTCCTTCATTCCTGACTCTTCTACCTGCCCATCAGTGGTGTAAGGGGATGGGGGTTAGGGCCAGTCCATAACACTTTGTCTCTGCTGCTCCTTCCTCCTCACACTGTTTCCTGCTCCAGTGTAGGGTCCCTCCAGTAGGATACAGTCCTTCATGAACTGTTCCAATGTGGGTCCCTCCCACAGGCTGCAGTTCTACAAGAACTGCTCCAGCATGTGTCCATTTCATGGGGTACAGCCCTTCAGGAACAGACTGCTCCAGCGTGGGCTCCCCATGAGCTGCAGGTCCTGTGAGAAAATCTGCTCCTGTGTGGGCTGCTCTCATGGGCTGCAGCTCCCGCCAGGAGCCTGGTCCAGCATGGTCTCTCCACAGGCTGCACCTTCCTTCAGGGCATGTCCATCTGCTCTGGTGTGAGGTCCTCCATGGGCTGCAGTGTGGATATCTGCTCCACTGTGGTCCTCTGTGGGTTGCAGAGGGACAATCTATGCCACTATGGTCTTCTCAATGGGCTGCAGGAGAATCTCTGCTCTAGCACCTAGAACACCTCCTCCCTCTCCTGCTCTGACTTTAGCATCTGCAGGGCTATTTCCTTCACATTTTTCTCACTCCTCTCTCTCACACCTGATGTGCAGTGGTTTTTACCCTTACTTAAATATGTTATTATAAAGACACCACCTGTGGCAGTGTTGGGCTTAGCTGTGCCCTGTGATGGGTTGGCTCGAGCTAGCCAGAACCATCCATGTCTGCCACAGGGCAGCCCTGGCCTCTCCTCACATCAGCTACTCCAGCAGCCCACTGGCCAGTGCCTGGCCAGACACCCAGTACAGAAAAAAAAAGAGCAAAGGTAATAATCTATGATATAGAGAAGGCTTTTTTTTTTTTTTTTTTTTTTTTTTTTAAAAGTAGTATCTTTTCTCTTGTCAAAACAATAGTTTGAATGTTCAGCTCAAGTACATTCATGGTGACTCAGCTAGCTGCTTTACTTACCTCATTAAAAATGTCAAGTCACTTGGACAGTAACAAATGGAGATACTTGATAAGTGATTGCAAAAAATGAAATTGAGGGAAACCAGACAGGCTTAAGGTGCACAGTTCACAATATCTATGTTCACTGCTCTATGACAAATGGTATGTTGATGTCATCCCATTTGGTACAATAAGCTCAGAATTCTACTTGAATGTTAGAGAAAAAAATGGAACAAGAATTATTGCATGCAGGTAGACAAACATAAAAAAGTTATTAAAAAAAGCATACAATTGAGTATGAAATTAACTTCATTACACCTTGTCTTTCAAAGTAAGTTGAAAGCCACAACTAATGTTGTCCCTTCCATCAAGGGGTCATTTCATTTATTTGCTCTACAGAGGTCTGTGCTGAATGACTAAAATCAAACAGGTATTGAAAACTCTGGATAGAACACAATATTGAAACAGTGAATGAGCTGCTGGCAGAAGCTCTACATAGTGTAACTGGAATATAATTTTATAGTAAGACTGTAAGAATTTAGAGAAAGACTAGAAAGACTGATGTGTGTAAGGCAAGAGAATTCTCCTCATGTTAGACATCTTCCTTAAGAGTACGGTTTTCACAATGTCAAATAATTTGGCACTAATGGGACCTGGTTTTGTTTTTATATTCTTTATTAAAGTAGAATGAAAATCAAAGTAACACTCATCTGCCACAGTCAGTAGAACAATTTTACATTTGTTTATTTTGTTTGTGCTATAAAAATATTTTTTTTCTCTTAGTTTCTTCTTTTACCACTAGTAATCCTGTTTTGTGATCTTTAGCCTTTCTTACAGTGATGCTGAGATAAATCTTAAAATCCTATTTAAGATGAGCAAAATCTTTCTTTGATGTTTTAAAGATTTCTGGTGTTGTGACAAGTGACACTAATTTACCCACAATTAATTTTTATTCTAAGTGGCTTTATGGATAAATTTCAGTACTGTATTCATTATTAATTTATAACTCATGAATACTGCATGAAGACTAAGCCACCTGGGCCAAAAAGAAAGTGACATTAATTACCACATGCTATTTGAAAGGTATTGATGCTCTTTATACATGTATATAGAGATTATGTAGAAAATATGTAATCAGTTTGCTTTATTTCAAGGACTAAACTCGCTGAGGTCTAGGTAACAGCAACCTGATAACTACTGTTCAGAAAAATGCAGTGATCACATAGATCAGTCAAGCAAAAGATCATTTATCAGATGCAAATAGATTTTATTATTTTTTTTTAACCACAATCACGCCTATTTTGAGCTACAAAAGAGGAAATTGCTTAAAATTTATTGTGATCCTTGGTTTACTGCTGCTGAGCCAGTCCATGACTGTACAGCCCAAGACTTAAAGGGAATGTTACTGTAAAGTGCATGGTGTTTGTTGCACATCAAAGGCTCCTGTACCTATGATCAGCCTAGTCTGACTATACATTATATTCCTGTTGAAGAAGAAGAAATACAGAAGCCAATAGCAACTCTCAGGCAATAATCTGATTGCCTTCTCAGTCTCCTGTCATTTGCATTTTAACTGAAACCCTAGGTTATAAAGCACAAAATTTAAAGTAACTCTGTGTTCTCTCTATGTTGAGTGCTACCTTAATCAAAGAACCCCAGAATGGTTTGGGTGGGAAGATCATCTAGTTCAACCCACCCCCACCATGAGCAGGGACATCTTCCACTACATCAGGTTGCTCAAAGTCCCATCCATACTGATCCTGAAACACTTCCAGGGAAGGGGCATTCACAGCTTCTCTGGGAAACCTACCGCAGTGTCTCACCACCCTAATCATAAAATATTTCTTCTTTATATCCAATCTGAATCTACCCTCTTTCAGTTTAAAACAGTTGCCCCTTGTCCTGTCACTACAGGCCATGGTAAAAAGCCTTTCTCCATCTTTCTTATAAGCCCCCTTTATATATTAAAAGGCTGTGACAAGGTCTCCCCAGAGCCTTCTCTTCTCCAGGCTGAAGAACCCCAACTCTCTCAGCCTTTCCTCATGGGAGAGTTGTGCCAGTCCCCTGATCGTCATCCTGGCCCTTCTCTGGACCTGCTCTAACAGGTCCATGGTTTAGTTCTACTGAGAGCTGCAGAGCTGGATTTAGTACTCCAGGTGGAGTAAAAATTAAATATAACTTGGATCTATTTTGGAAAAAAAAAACCCAGCAAAACAACCCCAACCAAAAACTGAGAGAAACAGAAAAAAGAGTTATGGTAGATTTTCAAGAGTATGTCTGTGTAGACATAGATTCTATCTTTTTGTTAGACCAGCTGACAGAGTGGAAGGAAACTGGGGAAGCTTTCCAGCCCAGAAAGTCTTTTTCAGCTCTAAGTTGTTAAATGCCTTTGTGCACCTATCCCAGTCAAAACTCACATTCCCTTTCCCCAGGACAAAAATGTAATAAAAACCTTGGAATTACTCTTCAACAGTACTGCTACGCACGTGCACGGGGTCACAAAGAGACCAAAAGGTCTAAGTATGGTGAAGGTGAATTAGTTATGAATTCCAACTGTGCAGTTTTCAAACACCTTTGTCAAGACTGATTTATATAAATGTAATAATTACTTCAGCAGCTACAAGGGAACAAGCAGGATCCTCACAAAATATTCAATATATTTGTACCTTAATGTGTCTAGGTCTACGCTCTACATTGTAGTGAGATGCATGAAGGAGGCTTCACAGCAAATTCTGGCTGCACCGGACTTTGCACTCCAGAGACCTTTTGTCAGTAATGCAAACAATGAAAATACTACGAAGCAGGACTTCAGTCTCAGCCAAGATCTACAGAGGTTAAAAAAGAAAATCCATTTAAAGCTATTTCTGTGATTATTGGTCTAAATATAATTAGGAGAAAATGAATGGAAGATGTAAACAAATTGGCTTGTCAGATATCACTGAAAGCACACATTTGAAGAAAATATTGAAGAATAAGTAGGCAATAGTCCAGTTTCAATTTTAGATACCTAGTAGAGCTGACAGATCTGAAATCTGAAATGCATCATTTTATGAAAAACATGAAAGACAGCAAGGAACATGAATGATGAAACGTTTACATGGGTTTCTTTAGAGAACTATCTTCTTCAGTCCAGAAAGACATTGTGCACAATTTTACACTACTGAAATATTATCTTTGAAAAATCCAACAAGCCATTTCCAAATTTTACTTTTTGAAGATAGAACTGAGTCCAAAAAGTATGAATGGCATACTGTAATTTATAAACAAGTGCACAGCTGTAAGCGATGTTATGGTTTAAATTTTATTTTAATAATATTCTGTTATGTAGAATAAGAATGTAGAGTCCCATTGCATATCTCAGAAAAAGAGAAAAAAAAGTAATGAAAGACCAATGTCCCCTAGAAAAATGCACAATTCTTTTCTATAGTTAGTTACTATCAGAAGTAATAACTTGATCAGATTCCTAAGAAGTTCTGTGCTGCTGTCTTACTAGATATCAGGCTAGTTATTCCCTTGCCTTAAAAATGGAAGAACAATCCTTGAAAAGCCACCGAATTTATTGGCCTGCATAAGAAAAGCCTGCAGTCTTGCGGGACAGCCCAGACCATTATATTCACCATTTGTATCACTATAGGTAATGACATCTGAAGGTTGTATGCTTCTACTAATCAACAGATCCGCAACATGCCTCTTTGCTGTCTTCAGGTATATGAACGAGCTCCTTGCAGCTCCCCTCACGGCAGGATACAGTGTACTCCCAAATATCTCACCTTTCCTAGTCCCCCTCCTGATGCCAAGTAAAATATCAGTATCCCATTCATATGCTACTGCCAAGCTTGTCTCCTTCTGCTGAATGATGTCTTATCTCATTTGATATGCAACTTTCCAATATGCCGTTCTTGCCTAGGCAGATAGAAAAGGCTGCAGATATTTAATTTGAAAAAGCTACTGTCATAACAAAATTACTCTTTTGACAAGTTTTAGTTGAAAAAAAATTCAATGTAGGATCACCCTGCTTTCTTTCAGCTGCATAGCTGGGCTTCTGGAACTGAATTTCATCCATTCAATTAAATTCATTTTGAAATGTAAAAATAACATTTACTGCAAAAGGGCTGATGGCTTTCCTTGTTTATCTTGGTTTAGCATTTCTCAGTCTTTGGGCTAAGTGTAATGAGATTCCTCTGAATTAAAAATGCAAATTCGCCTGCCTTAGAAAGATGAAAGTTGTTTCTATGGGTGCTGTGTTATCAGTATATTGATATTTTATGGTAATCTGGACAGCTCAGGAACCACTTATCGTCCGAGGACACTTCCACCATACTGCCTAGGATGAAATACTCTCCTGAACACTATGTTCCACCATTCATGCATTAACCTTCATTCCAGTGCTCCCACGTACCATCCTACTGCACTGTGGGCTAAAGACATTTTCACAGCTTGTCACATTGCTGTCACACCACTGACTTACTTGACACTATAAAAGATGCTAATGGCTATGTCTAGAGATTTGATGTTTTCTCCCCTTAATTATCAAAGGACTAGTTAAGTTTGTCTGTCAGCTCTGTGTAAAGCTGGAGGAGGCAGACGCTTCTCTCTTGGTCATGGGGTGGCAGCCACAATTACAGTGTTTGGATTGCAGACACTGCATGCCTGCCTGAGAGATGCTGCAGCAGGTCCTGCTCAGACAGTGTCTTCACCCACACCTTCTTTTGCTCATCTCAACCCATACACAGCCCCAGGTGTAACAAGCCTTATGCTGAGCCGAGAACCACAAAGCTCAAGGCCCCATGTCCTAGCTCCTTTGATTTTTAATGCAGGGGGCCACAGTGACCACTAAAAGAAAAGCAGCCAGATTTGTCTCTTTAATGATACAACTAGGAAGCCTAACCTGTTCAGGGATCTCTTTTTTATTTTAGGGCAAAGTCTACTAGGAGGAAGGTGTTCAGAAAGGGTTTTTTTTGCACAAACAGGGCTACTTTGTCTGAAGCTGGTTGCTCGGTGACTCCCAGCTGCAGTGGGAAGGACTAACAAAATTATGTGGCTAACTCCTGGAGGTTTAAGGGGAAGGCTTGCTTCTCATAGGCCCTAACGGAAAAGCTTCTTAGTAATCTGTCCAAACAACGAACCACTTCCTTCAGCAATTTTAAATTAATATGATAGTCTCTGTGGCAGGGAAATATACAACTTATGTATTTCTGAATATAGTTTATTTAGTAAATGATACCTTTACTAGTGAAGGTACTACAATTAGATGTTTTCACGGTTTTTTAAGTTTTTTTTTCTCTCTTCTCCCCAAGGTGGAAGAAACATAATTTCTATAATTAAACTGCTAAGTTGCCATGGTCTTTGGAAAAACCTCAGATATTCTCTGCCATCAGCTCTGTGAGCTACCAGTACATGTGGCAGTCCAGGCGTGCGGTGTGCTGTTAAGGAACACAGCACGCCACCAGCAGAGGTGCCCTTACACAGCAAGGCAGGATCAAACACAAGGCAGGTGGAAACCAGTCAGGATTTGTACCAGAAAGCCTTAAAGAACACAGGCTTCTTTGGGGAGCCATAGCACGTTATTATTTGTAAGGACAAACTCTCCCAGCAGTTTCTGCCTCCTGTGGTTTCTGCCATCATTTGGTACAGGAACTGACTGTGTACCCCTTTTTAGAGGTGGGAAAAAGACTGGTTTTAATCCATTTTTCTGTGGGCTAAATTCTGGTTGGGATCTGTCCCAAAACCTTAAATGGTCTTTAGCCTGTGCTAAGCATACACCTGATTTACAATACTGCGAGGCTGTCTGACACTGCACAGCACCCTAATGAAACTGTTCTCTCATGTCAGATCTCTTCCCTTTCACTCAAATACTCAACACATCCCCAACACCAGGTCCTACAAAGAAATCTACAGAGGACAAAATTGTGGCTGTGTTTTCCTATCACAGCGAGAAGCTCCAACACCAATTGTTTTAACTAATCGGTCAGTCAGTTCTGGACAAGAATTCAACACTAATCTCCACTTAGTGAACAAGCAAACACGAATTTGCAAATCAGAAGTTGAAATGGAGGAAATGCCTAAGTATTTTGCTGAATTTGGATTTTAATTAAAATATCGTATGTAATAAACATTCTTTCAAAGGATATGAGAATCCCTACACTACTGAGAAGAACCTTTTTTAAAATCAAATGTTATTTAGGAGTAAATGCTAATTTAAACAGCATTTCATACATTAACAAAGTCTGAGTTTATATTTTATATTAATGAAATACTATAAAATGTAATCCAAACAATTTAATGGCTGTGATAATTAGCATTTTTCAAAGACTGATAATTAGGGGTTTTTTTGACCTCAAGGTCACAGCTCAGAAGCAATATCTTACTAGCTAGAGAAATGACAATAATTAGGAGGAAAAATATAGCATTTTCATCTGAAGATCTTAACATGTTTTACTTCTGCACGTATTTCCTCAAAACACCTACAAGTTAAGTGACAATTTTTAAGGCTTGTGTTACAAAGAAGTAGGCTGAGACACTGCAGAAAACAACATTTTCTTCAATCATCATAGTACAGCGCAGGAAAAAGATTTTGCACACAGGCTGGTAAACTGACTTGACAACTTTGAAAGGCTGATAAAAATATATGTCCCTTTTTATCCTCTTCCAAAATGGAAGTATCACTGTTGAGCTGACATAAACGGTGTCATACAAATATAAAAAAGTGATTTCAGTGAAGATAGTAAGGGTCAATATACTCAGTATCACTAAGATCACTAAGCATTTCTTTTATTTAATTAAAACTTCCCTTTACTAGAAATTCATGATTTAAGTACAAGACTGTTTGTATATTACTCAGCAATATGAAACTCCCTTCCATACAAAAGTAACTGATTTACTGTTCCTAATATCATTAATACTAATTAGCACACGCAACTCCTACATAGGGTGTATTGACATTTATAGTTTAGGGCAGTTTAAGTCCCAACAGCTTCATCTACAAATATCAGAACAAAGAGCTCCTTTCCCAAAAGGCTTATCAGCTTTACACTGATTTACTACCATTTGTACTACTTCGGCACAAGAGACACCCACTTGAAATCACAGCTCAGCTGTGGTGTATACTAGCCCAGGATCTTTCCACAAGAACCTTCCAGTTGATCTAGTCAGGATGGATGAAGAGCAAGAACAAGGAAATATCAGGTCCTTCCATGGAACTGGAGCAAACCCACCAATATATAGGAAGAATTTTGATGGTAGTTAAGCAGGAAGCCTGCAAGTGAAAATTTAGTTTGGTGCCTTAGCAACAAGACTCTCCAACTGGTACAGTAAGAGGCAAGATTCAGGTACCTAAACATAGGCAGCTTGTGCCATTTTGGATGCCCTAAGCATCTGCAATTTTAGAAACATTTTTGTGGGGTTGGCAGGTATAAACTAGAAGTGAGACCTGAGATGTGCCCTTACTGGAGCAATGGCTTCAATCTAGGCAGGATAACTTACAGCATGTAAAATGGCAATATACGCTAAGTTCCCTAAACCCAAGTCCAACCTCTATTTGGTTTATGCCTGAGACAGAAAACAGTCTCCAGTATTTTAAACTGGGAAAGCTAAGGAATCTGTATGTTTTGGTTTTGTTTGATTTTGAGCTCCACTTGCAAAAAGTGGTGGAAAGCTGGTATGCTGTCAGAATCAGGTCATCATTAGAAAATTCTTCTTTCATACAGAGAGCTGTAAACATAATGCAATGTTAATGATTCAGTTTCAGCTTTCCTGATTTTCTTCTACAGGCTGGTGACCTGTACAATCACCTCCTCAACACCTTATTATTTTATAAGCAAATTATAATTAATAAAGTAAAATCTGAAAAATGAATACAGAAAAGCAAACCTCTCTTCACAATTATATGCTTTCATGGAAAAAATGGTACACTGTACTGCACATGACATTTTTCAGGTTTATCTCTTTTCTGTGAAACCAATTTTAAAAATCCATGAAAGTAAAATGAGTAAATGAGGCATGGATTGATAATATCCCTAGGTACTAACTACTTTTGAACATGCACCTCTTCTCAATTTCCTTAAACATATTGTGCTTTGTATCACATGGGACACAATTCTTACACTAATTTTCACCCCTTCTTCAGTAGGTTTCAGGGCATCTAGAAAAGTTTGTTTTCTGCTACAAAGTCTAGGAAGCTCCTTTAGTCTCTGATCATAACCTACAGAAACACTTTACAACATAAAAAAAAATGATTAAAATCATAGAAGTAAAAGGAACAAAATTTCATCTTGTCGTAGTTGCAAAACACTAAAAAATTCAGCCAGTAAAATTTTCTGTGTATATATGTGCATGCATATATGTCTGTCCCTGTTGGTTTCAGCAGTCTGGATCAGACAAAATGTTCACAACAGAGCTCAAATCCAAATTTGCCTGTTTGACACTGCAAAATATTTGGAGTGGAAATCAAAGACTGCACTGCTTTAGAAAGCAGAGGTACCCTGTGATGTGTCAAGCTCACAGGCCCTGCTTTTCTGGGCAAAGGCCTTAAATCATCCTTCTGCTGACAGGTGTGCTCAGGGAATAAGAAGGGTTGTTTATCTTAATGTCTTTATGTATTTTCTGCATCCTATTCACACTAAATGCAACAAAGCATCTCAGAAAACAAGCCTCTGACGTAATTCTGTGCTGTGGCTGAATAACATTAAACAAATTTATCAAGCCTTTGAAGTGCAACCTTTTTATTCTCTATTCTAAATAGTAAAATAAGTAAAAATTGAGGCTTTCATGTTAGCTATCCTATCCTTATCTCCCTTTTCTCCAGCAACCACAAAGCAACCACAATGAAAGCCAGACAGTAACGCATCATAGAGAACTACGCATCTGTTGCAAAACTTGGTGGTATAACAGAAAATGAAAACAGAACTTCACATAACTGTTTATATAAGAAGTTTTACCTACATTTACATTTTATTTTTTTCTGAAGGTCATAGGCCAAATTCTGTAGCTCTTTATAGTCAGTCTATGGCAGCTCAGAACATAGAGTCCTGCTTCTCAATGCAATTAATTGTTTGACATTAGATGTCTATGCCTGAATACTGGAAGCACATTCATTTTTTCCCCAATTTATTTAAGCCCTTATCTGTACTGATAGAAGTGTGTTGCCATGTCATATTTGAACACAGTGAAGCATTTCTCATAAACACATTGAATATTCCCAGTTAATAACTCCATAATGCAGTACAAAACAGATCTGTAGTAGTCTAACACAGATTAACACATATGACTCATTTAAAAAAAACTACACATTTTAAAAGTGCCTAAACACCCGCTGGCTTGCACACTGAGTTATTTTTGTCAGGTGTTTTAAAAGAAATTATCAAAGTACAATACTTTCAGTCAGAAAGATCTAAGTTCCTGTGGTGAAATTAAAAAGCACTGACTCTCTGTATTCAGTTCCCTTTTGCACAGGGATGCAAATAATAATGCCGGTACCACAGAGTTGATCATTTCACAGGAGCAGGAGAAGGGTGTGTGGCTCAACTGATGTGTGCTTTTCCCATCCATTTTTTGCCAAAAAACTTGAGAGTCAAGAATGAGGCAGTGGCTTAGGGTGAGCAAGGCAGGGATGTGCTGTACAACAGCAGCTCCTTTTTGGCTGCTGCACAGCTGTGTTCTGCCAAGTCAGGCAGCTTTGGGGGACAGAGTCATAAAATAATTGAGGCTGGCAGGAACCTCTGAAAGTCATCTGGTCCAACCTTTTTGGTCAAAGTAAGGCCAACTTCAAAGTTAAAGCTAACTTCAAAGTAAGATCAGATTGCTCAAGGCCATGTCCAGTCAAGTTCTCAGTATCTCCAAGGATGGAGATGCCACAGCCTCTCAGAGATCTGCTGCAGTGCTTGATTATCCTACCTGTAAATTATTTTCCCTAATATCAAGCTGGAATTGGTTTGCCAACTGGTAGAGTAGAAGACAGCAATATATTCTCACTCTTCTCAGAAGCACTGAGCAAACCCAGCTCTCAGCCTCCCCATGCTGCAACGGTCTAATCTTGATGACCCTCCTCACTGTATGGTGCCAATTTTACTCCTCTCTTGCTTTGAAGCTTCCTATCTGCAGTGGTGAAGGGCTCTTGTGAAAGGGGAAGAATAATTTTGTAATGAGCAATGGCCTGGGCCTTGGGATACTTGAGGCTTGTATTTTTTCCTTGTATTTTTCTTGTGAGAATAGGGAAAAGTCACCTCCTTGGGTGTGGTTCTAGTAGGGACTGTTGAGCTCTATGACTTGAATTAAACCTACCTAAATTTAGTTATCTAGTATGCAAAACCAATGTTTGTCTATACTGGTTACATGAGAAACAGAGGGCAGCTGGGCCCCTGAAATAGCCACTTCAGTTAATTGCCAAAGGTAATTTGAAAGATGGATTAGGGTCTACAAAAAGGGAATGACATGAGATTGAGCTAAGTCTGGCTAACTGTGGTGTAAGATATGCCTATGTTATCAATGACATCAACTTTGAACTTGATTAAGTTGACAAAGAACTTTCTGTCTGTGTTTTTTTAACAGAAGAGAATGGCCAAGGCAGAGTTACTAAAGTGTAAGTCAGACCCAAAAAATGAAGAGTTGGGGCAAAAAAATTATGAAGGCTTTAAAGAAGGTCAAGACATATTTTGTTTATCTATCTTATAATTTTCCACCTCATTTCAGATATAAGTATAGTATTAATCACTTAGGCACTCCTTGCAAATGTGCAGCCAGTTTAATATGCCTCCAGGGGCATGAGCTCTTACTGGGGAATCAGGATGCCATTGTGCTGGGCCATGAACCCAACAAATGCTAAGGGATGCTGCTGCTGCACTGAAGAGCTAACAAAGCTCCTCGGACAGTGAACTGGAACACAAATTCACCAAAACCTCATTGCATAGAGATGCCAAATATCTCTTAGATGAAAACGGCACTTAAAATCCGCTGCGCCGTGCAGGAGTCAAACTGGACCTGTAAGGGAATGGTTTTATGCATGAGTAGAAATAGCTTAAGACATTCCATGTCCTTAAAGAACTTAGGTTACATGTTTCAGAAAGAGCTGAAAGACAAGCTTATTAATTCAGATTTTAACATTTTTCTAGCTTACATCAGCAAATGTGCTGCTTATAAGAAATGGGCATAATATCCCATAGCAGGCTTCAAGTATACACATGTAGATGAATACAAAACTGTTTTCCCAGGAATAGTTTTTCTTAGCTGAAAACCTAAAAATGAACATTATCAGACCATCCAAATTCACTTCTAAGTGCAAATGTTTTGCAATATTAAAATTATTTTCCATAATACTGTTGAAAAACTGGCAAAGCAGTTGAGTCTTGATGCCAATGTAATAGAAAACTGAAGCCTGTTTCCAGCTCTACTTAAAGTGACCTTGAAGAAGCTGTCCAATATTTTATTTGTGAAAATGAACCACTGAAAGATACTGTCAAAGTTAGAAATATGAACCATGTGTAATGTGAAGGAAACAGAAATATTAACAGCAATTAGGAGGAGAGCTGGAACTGAAATTTATGGTTTCTGGGCTTCCTATCAAATGTATCTTTGTACATAATAACAGAAATAATAACAGGGACTGTCTGTGTCTCTTCCGCAGTTGTTCTGGTTTCGATAAAAACATGTGCTCTGACTGTTGTGCTTATCTTAATGCTGTATTTGAAATAAATGAGAGCAACTGAGAATATTAAATGATGGAAATCTCAAGGTTCAAGCCAGACTCAGTGCCACATAGATTACTACTTCTCCCTAAAGCAGGATGCTTTGATTTCCCTTTCACAGCTATGATATACTTTCAAGAAAGGAGACTCAAAATACATTTCTTCAGTTTAAAAGTAAATCAGATTATAATTACACTGAAGATACTTTTCTAATCTTCTTAAATAATCAAAAACACTTAAAGAAAAATACATAACCTCACCCAAAGCAATACAAGCTTCTCCCTTCCCCTAGAAGGGATCTCACCAGAAAAAGGATAAATAACAGGCTTGCACTGTCTAAACAAGCCATTATTTGTGTTGTATACTCAACCATTATTGATAATAACTGGAAATAAAATAAATCCCACTTGACTCTCAGGAAACAAAGTGAGGCTGCAACACTCAATTCTTTTTTACTTGCAAAACAAAGACTTGAGGCACTGTGACATGGGCCACCATAAAGCTACTTTTACTGCTATTTTGGGGGTAAAGCTAGACCTGAAAATACTGGTGTAGACTTTTCATAGTATTAGAATTATGACAGGATAAAAAGTGTTTAGATTTTGTTTCCACTAGAATATGGGAACTTGACAATTGTCAAGTCATCTGCAGTTTCTTCAGACATCTAAACTATATACTTTGTATAATCATAATGTTTCATTATATCATGACTTTAAGTCATGCTTCTGAAATGCTTTAAAATTTTTATATGGAACTAGATTTATTAACAGTGAATTTTGTGTCAGTATCATGCCAATTTATTGCTGATATCAGCAATAAATGTGTTCAAGAGCATGCCCTACGAGACTCAACAGGGATGTTTAGTTAAAAGGAACCGTGAGCACTGAGAGTATTAAATCGGACTTTGAGTTGTCATTTTCTGAGGGTAGTTTAAAGAAAGCTAATACACATCAAAGTGATCGATCATGTCAGCTCTTGAGTGGAATTCTCCAGGCCTCCTTCTGTCAACTTTGTGTGCCTTAAGAGTATCATCAGACATGATGGCCTGTTCTTTCACTTGCAGGGGGTTAAGTCAGAAGCAGCTTTTGCAGGACTGACAGACAGGAACAACTTTGATGTAAAGGAAACAGAAGAAAACTGGAATCAATGTCTATAAAATCCTCCAACAGCGTAATTATTTCTTTGCTTATCTTGCCAGAGAACTAGAGAGATCTAACACTGGACTAATGTCTTCATAGAGACTGGATAAACTGCAAAAAATGGACTACTCTTTGTAATTATAAGAGACAGCAGCTCTGTTTTTCAGACCTTCTCCTGATTTTAAGTCAGAAGTCTAATTTTTTCAATTTTCCTTTTCATCAATAACTGTTTTCTTCCTGTGATATGAAAGGTTCATGATGTTGTTTGATGACATATCAACTCGCTCATTTCTGCCTGCAGAAATGTAATATATATGCACCTCTCTAACGATAAAAATATTACATCTGCAGTGTATATAGATGTGGCCTGGACTGAAGAAACTTCTCCCTAAGCAATTCTAAATTTTAAGGTTTTGTCTTCATTTTCAGTAGTGAATTACTCCCCTGTCCACCCCCCAATACCACGTTACAATGTTTTCTGCTGGGCAAATGGGGGATATACTGGTTTGTCTGGATTTCTGCTATGACCTGGTTTTTAATTAGAGGGTTGACTTGTAAAAATCCTTAAAGCAAATCTATTAAGATTTTTTTTTAGTTTAGAAGTAAAATATATACAGTCTATCAATGTTATGAAAGGCTTTTTTTTTTTTTTTTTTTTTTCCCCTGAATAGCTTTATAAAAAAATCCCCATAAAGGGGAAGTAACTAATTTATCTTTTTAAGAGAAACATCATCCTACATTTACTGCTATTGCATTTGTCATCCCTTTTCATGAGTCAAGCCATTAGCTCCAAGACATCTTTGGATGAACTATAAATTAACTAACTGTACTACAGGTTCACGTTTCATTTACTAGACATATATAGCTTCTTCAAACAGCACCACCTCATCACACCCAGAAAAAGCTCCAGTTTGCATTAGCAGTACAGTTATATGTCCTTGTATGTGACAAAAAATGTGAGAAACTCACTCTTTGCATTAAAAATAAAGTAAGTTTCTAATCCTCAGCTGTGTGAAAACAAGATCCAAGGGAGTCCTAAAAACTTAGGAACCAGCAGATGAATAAAAAGAAATATAAGTAAAGGACTTCTGGAGCTTGATGGATGTTTTTGAACATATGGAGTTGACATTGCTGACTTTATTACACATTTAACTATGATAGGTCCACTGTGACTATTTTGTGTTGTATCTAAATCTTACTTAGCCGCCTGGAAAAATCTTATGCTATGCCCTAAGAGCTACCAGTGATAACACATATTTCTATTTTGAGTGGACAAAACTAAGTTGGAAGTTATATTTTACTTCCTCAGCTTTTTTGGTAGAAAAGAACTGAGGTTTTTTCCTGCTCAGACCTCCACCTTTACTATTTCTCCTGAATGTTTCTGGTATTTTAAACACTCTGCATATTCAGAATGTACAACAGTGCAATTGTTGCAAGTAATCAGTAAGCAGCTGTACTGGTAGAGATTTTTTTTTTTTTTTTTTTAAATAGTGCTATTTTGCTTTGTTATGCATTCATATTTATCATGATACAACAGAAATTAAGGAACAAACCTAGCAGGGGAGTTCAGGGGATTGAAGACCTCCTACTAACACCATTTACTCCTGTATCCCACTCTGTGACTTGCTTTCAAGCAACCCATGCAGGCTTGAGATGAATCTATAGGATTGAAAATTGTGCATGGGAAATTAATTTTGCACTTGTCCTCAGGTTCTATGGTCTTCTGAAAGGGTACAAAATTATGCAAATACTTGCCCTTGTCCTTTTTTGTTTTCTTACAGCAGATCCAGAAGGTCAGCTACCATGAAATACTAATACATCGTTCAAATTCACTGGCGGAAACCATATGAAGACTCTCAAACAGTGTCGTTTGGTCCCTCAAAAGGATGGCCCAAACATCAGATTTTATCTTGTCTTCTGTAAAATGAGTATACACACCCCCAGCCATAGCATCATGGAAGCATCTATAAGTATCGGTGCAGACAGAAATGATTGAAAGTTACCCATTTTTACAAATAGGGGTGAGATACTTTTGTATCAGTAAAGACTTAGTTTTTTGTATTACTAATTCAAACACAAGTTTCTAGAAAATCATATGGGCACTAAAAGCAAGCTACACTAAATGTTACAATTTCTTAGTGCATGTTGTTCAGAGATGCTTATTACACTTAGTTCTACTGCTATAAATAAATACAGACAATAAAATTTAAATATTTCATATCCAAGTATGCACAGAAATGTTATCTAAATTAGAACATGTTTACTCTCACTAGAAACAGTTTCTTTACTGTTAGCACTCAGAAAACCAATGGTTGGAGAATGCCATATCTACTGTAGCATCTTTCTATAATTGTAACAGAAATTTCTAATATTAGGTGCATTTATTTCCTAACTTTGTAAGATGAAAGTCAACACAATCACTTTTTGAAAACCCTGCTGTGCCAGCATTATTTGTGTTCTAATATTTTCTAACAGTCTTTCCCAGGTATAAATGAGATGTCAAATCTAAATTAACACTGGAAACATGACCTGTCCTGCTCTTTTGCTGCAAACTGACAGCTCAGCTGCATATGTCAGATGTGAATCGCCCTCCCAGCTAACTAGAGACTCAGGATTGGCATATTGCTGAACTGCAAAACTTATTAACGAAAACATTATAATAAAGAATAAGGAATCCCAAACAGTTCCATAAACTATTTTTCACTTATTATTAATTAATTTTTAAAAATAACTGTACAGTGTTAATTTTTAAAAATTAAATTTACAGGGTGTCACAAAGCCTTCTTGCTTAGTAAAATATGGCTTTCAAAGAAACCTCTTCCCCAGAGAACTAACTGCTTTACCCACACCCAGTTTTTACATACTGTCAATTGGATTCTGCTTTGCCCCTTCCTTCCTCATGATCATAGAAAAAAATGCAATCTGGGAAAAACCGCAGATGGTCTTTTTATCAACCCTCCTACCAAAACCGAATATACCTACATAATTTTAAAACTTCCTTCCTGAAAAGCAAGCCTGTTAGCTTTTGTCATATCCTTTACAAAATGGAAAAATAAATTCGCTTCCTCTTTGTAGTAGCTTCCTGTTGAAGTAAAGGTTATAGTATCGCCTCTTCATTTTCTTTTTTTTTTCTAAGCAACCATTGTTAATGAAACCTTTCCTCTCAATAATAAGTTTTATAGACCCATATAATTTCAATTGCTCTCTCCTGAACTTTATCTTACATGTCCTCACATTCCCTGAAGCACAGGGCCTAGAAGCAGAAACAATACGTCATCTGAAACCCTCCAATGCCACCTCTCCCTCTGTTAAAAGTTTTAGGAAAAAAACCTTTAAAACCAGCAAATAAATCAAAACAATTAATATAAAAATAGATAATACAAGCAGAAAAAAGAGTGGTAAAGCCTGTGTGTCTTCATCTACCAAACGTTGCTTATCTTCAGATCACCAAAAGAGGTTTCTAGTTCACATGGACTAAAAAAGATCTGAGAAACTCAGAAGACTTTTAAAAGCTCAACGTTTCATGTCAGAAAAAAACTAGAGATGAAAAACTCCTATTCCTTTTTATGAAAATGGTAAAACCATATTCTCTGTGGAACCCCAAAAAACCAGGAAGAGGGAAAGCATTTTGCAAAAGCATGCCACCAAATCCATAGAAAAATAGAGGAGAATCAAAACCATTAATGACTGGCAAGAAAATAAGAAGTACTATTTTCTCATGTTGATTTTCATTGCCACATCTTCCAATATCAGCTCATCAGTCATGGCTAAACGTAGTTTATGTAATTGCACTGAAATACCTTTTAGCTCTTAAGTGTAAGACACTCATCTGCAGTCTTTCCCATTTGATAGATGAATACTTGCTCAACATCTCAGATTTCAGTACATTTCCAGTTCAGCGACCAGCCTCTCCTTTTCCTCTGCCATTTTATCTTAACTCTCTACTTAAGACTTCTGTCTATATATAAGACTTCAACCCTCTGCTGATCCACTTTATCAATAGCATCTTTATTTCACACAGGCAAATTAACACCATTACTGATTCTCACCAAAAATGATCTATTTTGCCATAAATTTGTGGCCTGGTTTCGGCTGGCATAGAACTATTTTTTCTTCTTAGCAGCAGGACACTGGCTTTGGTTCCTCAACTAAAGCTGAGGGCAAGAAACAGGAGCAGAAACGGTGGATGGAAATATTCCTAATTCACAGCACCGGGGAATTCCAGCCTGCCACTTCTTCCATAGCACTTTTAAGTCTGCTCTAGATGCTGTCAGAGCCTGGTGGCAGTGGGAGTAGTCATATATCGGCATATCATTACACAACAGGTACGTATAGGAGCCAACACTGTTTCCAGGTGAAGTGGAGTATTCATTATTAAATCAACTGCTTTCCACCTCAGGAATTAATACAGATGACAGCTATGTAGGAAGTAGCCATTTCCTGAGCAGCTAATTAGAATACTCCTCAGAATAAACAAGGATAGCAACTAGTCATTATTGTAATTATCCATTTCTGTGCCAGTCACTTTGCCTTCTCAGCGTACATTAATGTACTTTAGAGATGGCAAGCACAGCTGAACAAACATCATATTGCACCTGAAATTACTGGAGCACAAAAATGAAGGCAGTATATTGATGGCTCTGGGATAGCAATATGAAGTCATTACTGAAAGACAACAAGCTAGATGCTGTCATATGTCAAAGTCGAAGTCATCCTTTGGAAAGATGTGCATACCGTATATACAAACTGCAGTGGTATGTCTAGATAATAAATCTATCAGCCATAGAGGTTCAAACATCTGGCCCATGTGCAAATAAACTGCATGACCAACAACACTTTGCACATATATTCTAGCCAGAACAGAGGTATACGTGTTTGAACTGTCTCAAGTATTCACAGTTGCACTACTTAATTTGCATTTCATATTTCTGATATGATAAGGTTTATTAACAAATGTATATATGAAAGTTGTCTCTGTGTTTTGAGTTCTAGAATTCAGCAACTCAGCAGTGTGGGAAAATCCATTCACTGCGCTACACATTCATTGCACTACTCCAGGAACAGCTTTTGAGTATCTGTGTGACCACGTTTTTTTTCCCACAGCTGTCTACTGCTCTATGGAAAGCCAATCTTGCTTTAACTCCCCACAGACAAGTACCATTCATGAAGTAAATTCCATCAATAAGCTTTCCATCACAAATGTTTGTCTTTTGTGCATGCAAGTACAACATGAAAAATCAAACATACTTAACATTTCTCAATATTGAAGATTTTACAGTCACTTCTGTTACAAGTGTAAGGATATACTGCACTACCTGTAAAAACTGGCTGTTGATAAATGTTAAATTCAAATCTCAGTTCCTCTAGTATTGAACAAAGTGATACAGGCAAAAATGCACCTGCATTCTAGGATGCAAAAGGTGATATGATTTCACATAATCATTATAGAATAAGGGAGAAAAGCAACAGAAACATTTTCATGATAAAGGAAGGGTCATAATAAATATTTCTCACAAGTCTTTTATCACTTCTCCTTTGACAATGTAACCGCTAAGCAGTTGCATAACATCAGCAGACCCATATAAAACAAACATGTCATGTCAACAAATGACAACCACCTACCAGCAAACACTGTGATAGATCAGAAATAATACAAGAGTAGGATGAATCCCTGTGGCATTCCCAAATTAAAATCACAAAATATTGACTGGGAGAAATTTGGAATAACCACCTGGCCTCATTATATTAAGATTTTAAAATCTGACTATAACTGATCTGAATTGGTGCAATATATGTTTTGCAGGTGTAGCCATATTCCATAAATAAACTTGAAAAGAGATACAGTAGTTCTTAATAGGAGGTTTTGTGGCATTGGAAAAAATGGCAGTAAAACAGTAAACACATTTGAAACCATCCTTACCCCCTTCTTTTCTGATAAGATTTTTAATATATTCTTATTTTCATATAAGAAGACAATTCACTGTCTAATATGTCATGACAGAGCATACATTTAACATCAGACAAGAGATAATAGAGTATGAGCTCAGTGTGACTTCAGTTTCTAAAATATCTTAGACTCATTTGGAAACGTCTCCTGTAGCTTAATTAACTGAAACCTCTTAAACATACTTGTACTGAAGCCAGTACATGAGATTTGATCCAAATAATAATGAAAAGGAGAGGAGAAGGAAGGAGATAATATTTTCCACTTAAAACTACTAGATACTATTTGTTGATCCTTAATCACACAACTAAAAAGTAAAGGACCATCTTTTACCCCAAGAACTGAAGTCCTCATTTGGCCTGTCTTGAAAGCCCCATTAGCCTCTTAGGTCCCATGCAGGAGATGGAGCCAATATCTCTTTACCTGTACAAGATGCTGGCTGAAAAACATGACAATATTTGACAACCTTACAACCCCTTTGAACAAGACATACATTTGCCCATACATACCAAGCCCTGGTGGCAGTCCTCTGAGATGTTGTAAAAAGTGGACAGAGAAGTGCTCCAGGCATCTCTCTACTCTCGTATGGAGAGGAAGGCCACTCCGTTAAGCCCCCTACAGACCATGAGGCAATAATGACTATTTCTCACAAGGTGTTTAGGGCATAAGGGTACAAATTTCCAACAGCAGGAAACTGGGAGGACAAAACAGTGCTCAGCCTCACCCCCATGCCCCCCATGCCCATCTGACACCTTCACAGCCTTGAAGGAAGAGAAAGGGCCGCAGGTCAGAGAAGAGGCCAGGCCGAAACAGGTGACAGTGTCAGCAACCCTGTGTCTCAAAAGCAGCATGCCCTATCATTTCACTTCACAGGGACATGCTGCATTTAAACTGGAAATACACAAAAGCATTCTTGAGAAGAGGCAGTTGATTAAGCTGTTGGATAATATTTGTAATTTTTCTGAAGTTTTTGTTTAGTTACTTAAAATAAACTCCACCACATAACCTGCCCAAGCTGCTCTATCAGCAAGGAGGAAGTATGCCATCAGGTTTTCTCTGCCAGTCATGAAATTGTTCTGTTAAATCCCCATGCTAGTGCGAAAAGAGGAACCTGCTCCCAAGTCTCTGAGAGCGGGCTCTCTGCTCTCTCCTTGCTGTCACACGCCTTTAAGCTGACACTGGTTTTCCCTTTGGAGGTGAAAGCATTCCTGCACCATGCAATAGGCTACTAAACTCTTCTAGGGTGCTGCGAGGAGCTGACAAAAAGAGCCAAGCTTAATGGTTATGTTTCCTCTTTCCCACTAGATTTGCTGTGAATTCACACATTAAACTCTGTCTGAAAAGCAGGGAATGTGCAAATCTGCAAAGCTTCACAGGAAAGAGACCCAAACCCTAGAGATCAATGTACAGAAAGCCACAAATTGCATTTTTAACAATACAACAACTCACAACCCTATGCCAAGTTCTCCCATTAGCAATCCAGTGAACAGTAATTACAGCAGTTCCACTTAATCAAAATTAATATCTAATTCCATAAATTTTCAGTTTAGACATTTTTAAGTGCAGAAGCTAGAGACATTTTATGTGTGGGTGTGCCTTTTGACACTGACACTTCTGCTTCATCTCTGCAAAATAGCAGACTGCACTGTTTATCATCTTTTTCTATCTCCCAACGACTGTTTGTAGCCCATTAACCATATTTTAAGATAAACCACTACATCTTCTGCTTGAATCATTAATTTGTGTCTCTTATTTTTAATTCGTTAGACAGTGCCAACTCCAAAATGGAGTATTCAGAAGCATCTTTTATACATTTAGCTGTTTATGTTAATTGCAACATGGACAAACCATCTCATGTGTACTGTATTTATCACTGCACATTGCTAAACTAATAGAGTTTCATTGTTTTCTGTTTTATTGGGATTAAAATTCAATGTTAAACACTGGTTTTCCAGATATATGTCATGAATGCACATCTTCAAAGCATTAAAATAATTTTACGGCTCTGAAACAAAATAACAGAAATTCTGCAAATGTTCACATTATGCCTGTTTTATGCTTCCATTTTTATTTTTGGTGAACAATAGAGTATCTTTGTATTTTGTTTGGTCATCAAGTCCTGTATGCTAATGAAGAAATCAGGTAGTACTTCTCGAGTATGTTAGTACCGTATCATAAAATTAAAATGTGCAGTGATCTCAGTATAAACTGTGTGAAAACCTAGTTGTCTATTTTATTTTTTCTTATTTGTAGATGTGTAATATAAGCTCCTGAACTGGGACATCAAAAAAATTCTGAATTTGTGATAAAAATGATAACAACTGGTCACAAGAAAAAACTAAGCTACCACATGCTGGAAGATCTGTAAACAATATATTGATTGAAGAAACTGTTGAAAAACAGTCAGAATCTGTGCAGCCTTTAATCCCCCACGGGATGTAGTCTTGAAGAGTAACTGCATCTTGGCTACAGTTTTTTTCTTACAATGGAATCAGAGGTGGGTCATCTCCAAGCTAGATATATCTTTTAATCCAAATTAGACGACTGATGCTGATCCAGCCCCCTAGGGATAGGCATATTTACACAAGAAAGTTTTTTAATCCCTTTCTGTAACACATTTTATCCCGTTCTCCATTCTGTCACACCATGCCACCACATTCTCTGAGACCTTTTCTTTCAACGCAACCATTTTGAATGTCTATGCTTTCTGGATTTTCCACATCAAAAAGTAACTTGAAACTTTAGGGTTTTTTTCTTTGCTCACTGGAACAAATGAACAGTAATCTCTCAATAGCTCATGCTTCACATGCAGCAGAATTATTGCCTTATTGACAATATTTCCTACAATGGAAAGGGCCAGCACAAGTCGGTTTAGTATTTGTAAAACCCTGCTCTAATGAACTTATAGGCAGAATTAAAATGGCAAGTACTGTAAATACAAAATGAAAGGCAAAGTGAAAGCTGCTTCTAGGATGACTTCTCTAACCAGGACATTTAAAAATGCAGTGGAATGGTGTGAAAATCAATCAACCTTAAGAGTAGAAAAGTTTATGTGAGAATAAAAATGTGGAAAGACTGCTGCTGCTGCAAAAAATGTTAGTAGCTCACAAAACCATGAAAAGGTTATAGCTGGAAAAGCAGGTGAGGAAACCTTTCTACAGGGGCATCATGATGTATTCCAAAATATGCTATTATGCCAGGTACAAAGAAACCTACAATAGTACAACAGCGCTAACAGCGGCAAAGATGGCGAGAACACTACTAATTAAAGATCATGTTCACCCAGATGTCTCCCCTGTCAAAAGTAACTAGAGGGAAACTTCTGGGCACCAAGATGCTGCAGTCTTGGCTGTACTGTAAGTTACTATAGATTCAGTTTGCTTGATTGTGTTTGCTCTCAATCTTTACATAAATGTTCGGACTAATAATTAGCTAATGTAAAGAAATTTGGTCATAACTATTTTTTTTATTTTTTTTTTTTTAAATCAAGAGATACCAGTAGATATTCTTAAAAAGGTAGTGGTCCAGACTTCAAACGACAGAAACTAAATTAGTTTCTAAATTATAAAACTGCTCTAGTTCTTCACAGTAAGCCAAAACCAGTTTTAAATCAACTTAACATAAATGTTGATAGTTGCTAAAAATGCATCTCCAGAATTTGTTTCGGTCACAGATACTTTCTAACTCTGCCTAAATACAGTGATTCATTATAATGATCAACTCAGGTATGTATACTGGAAAAGAATTATAAATGATAGCTTACAATTTCTCTCCTGATTTCAAATTCAGATGCATAGAATATACCAGAGAGCCATTTTGTTCATCAGAATATGACACTGGATCAATAAATGGTTGCCATCTGTTTAAGCCAGAGAAAGACAATGTGGGGCTACTTAATAGGGACTACTTATTCTAAATGCTAATAGACTTTCTCATAAAACTTGTTTATATCTTTTGTGTACTAAGCTACATATGATTTGCACTTTTTAATTATTGCAATTTCCTTCTCTTAAATGAACTTCTTTATTTCATTAATCCTTTTAATACTACCAGTGATCATGAAATGCTGGTTCAAAAACCAAACTGTATAATTTTAGTATCATAAATTTCACAAGACCTAGTTCTGACAGCATGGTATCCTACTAAAATATTTATCACACTAAATTCTGTTATTCCATTAAAAATATTTTGTAGCTTCTAGTCAAATACCATCTTGCTTACCAGAAATGTGATGTCAGTTAAATAAACTTTGTTCAGCTCAGATTCAGAGCTTTGTTTTAAGCCTCGAAAATAACCAAATTATTGTACTATCTTATCTGGTTAAATTTAAAACCAATAATTCATAAGTGTGAATTCTAAGATCTTTCTGATATTCTGTATCATTATACTGGGCAGTACAAGGCTCTAGAACAACACAGAGAACTGACTACAGATATTATTATCTAATATTGAATTTCGTAAAACTCAAATGGAAGATCTTTTTGATTTGCTAGGCAGTTCATTCACTGCATCCTGATATTTATCAAAACACTGACTTCTAGTCAGTGAAAAAACAATGTATTCTGAGAACACTTTTTGACCTATGGTTTGTATCAACTGCTATTATAAACACATTTGTAAAATCCAGGGCAGAAGTCTACTTACTACCTTACAATCAAGAAAATCTCTATTAAAAATGTATGGGGAGAAAAGGAAACATAGCTTCCTGTGTGAAATCCACTTTGGCTTCAGTCACTTGATATTTGTTTGTTCTCTGTGTGCTGTACAAAATTACTGAAGCACACAGAAATGACACTTTGCCCTTCGGTGCAGTGGAATGACAGATTAAATGAGTAAATGGAAGACGTGGAGCCTCCTCCAAAGGGAAAAAATAAGCTACTTAAATACTTTCAAAGCCTTTTCAAGTGTCAGCTTTTTTTTTTTTTTTTTTTCTTTTCTCCAAATCAAAGAGTTGTTGTGTAGTGAACCAGCTTGAGTCTCTCAAAAACGTTGGGAGCATGAGGGAAATGGGTGGGACATAGAACTTGATTAGTTCACCCATAGCTGTGACTGCCTTCATGAACACCTGATTTTAATGTAAAACTACATAAGTCTCTTGCTTGTGCAAGGCAAGACAAGTTGCATGATCAACTGATGCATCAGAATGCTTCTGTTGCACCACAGATGAAAGCACTGAACTGCCAGAAACTAAATATATTTTATATTATCTTTTGACCCTTCACTGTAACTAAAGAGACCCCTATAAAGCACAGTAAAAGAAGAGAAAAAATTAAATAAGACTGCAGGCTTATATGAATTTGCAATTTCTGTAGGAACTAAACCCAAAATGCAATAGCTCAATACTAATACAGGGTTTTGTTGCAGTCAAATACCTACCTAATATTCACAAGCAATGGCACAGAGCAGAGACTTAACCTCTTAACCTTGAATTAAAGAACCTCCTTTGAGCAATTTTAACATTTCATAAGGGAGGCTTTACAATATCTGAGTGTTTCCAAGTTTGAATTACGTATTTTTTCCCTGTGTTCTCTTAGGTTACATTTTATAGATATTTTCTACTGAAGAGGAACATTTTGTTCTCTTTTTAATTTATATATTACATGCCTTTCATCAAAACAAATACCAAATTTAAACCCTTTGAGAATAAAGTGACAAACTCAAACAGGATGGATCAGAAATATTAATTTAATGAGCTCATGGATCAAATGAGCAAATTAAAGCAATAGGTAAGCACTACTTGGATTGTAGTCTTCTGGTCTCATTTTAAGCAGCTATTTTCAAAAGAAAGCAGATGATAATGTCAAGGCCAACAAGACTCGTGCAAGAACTCACTTTTTTTCTGAAAGAAAACATATATATGTCTTTTATACAACACAAGAAAATTAAGAAGTGGTCTCATTTAGCTGCCAGAAATTTGTCAGGGAATAGGAAGCATAGGTGTTGTAGCATTCTGAGCCAAATGTGAAAAAGGCAGCTTAAAATAAAGACAGAGAATAGCAGAAAGAAATCCCGAGGCACTTCACTCAACTGATGTTCCACACTTGAAGAAAACTGGAGCTTCAGCAGAAATATTAACAGAACACTCCCAGAGCACTTATGAGGTAATGGTAACAGCTTTTGTCTTCCTAGACAAAAGCAAGAAGGAGCTCAGAGGATAGTTGAGGGTGTATGTTAGGATAAACTTTTAGTTCACATGCATTGAAAAATGCTGATGTGTTAAGGACTATCTATAGCTAACCAAAGACTTCCCTGAAGCAGATAGATTTGACTTTCCCTAGCTGAGAGAGTTGGGATTGTTCAGCAGGGCCTGTAGTAACAGGACAAAGGGCAAGTTTTAAACTGAAAGAGGGTAGATTTAGATTGGACATAAGGAAGAAATTTTTCACAATGAGGGTGGTGAGACCATGGAACAGGTTTCCCAGAGAAGTTGTGGATGCTCCATCCCTGGAAGTGTTCAAGGTCAGGTTGGGCAGGGCTTTGATCTAGCAGAAGGTTTCCCTGCCCATGCCAGAGGGGTTGGACTAGATAATTGTTAAAGATCCCTTCCAACTCAAACCATTCTAGGAGTCTATGATTCTACGATAGTTCTCCTACTTTGAGACTAAACAGATGCCTCATTAAAGGTCTGGTATGGAGCTGCATATGTGAAGTCAGATGTTGATTGCTGAGGCACCAATGCAACTACTGAGTTCCTGGGGGTTGAGGTGTTTTTTTTGGGAGTGGTGATGATATAGGCTACATTGCTAAACTTCTTGCAGTTTGGATGTAATGGTGGTCTACCAAATTTGAAATAGCATAAATAGTATCAACAGATAATGACTGATTACTGTCTTTTCTGAATAACACAGGGCATCAGATTAAGTAGTTGATAACAGGTACAAAACTGAAGTACTCCTGCACAATATTGAAGATACTAAAAGCCCTTACTGATCCAATAGGTAACTAGGCACATCTGCAGTAGAAAGATCCACCACAGGCTAGACAACACAAATATGAAACTTTAGGCTCAGCAAGTCCGTAATAGTTAAACTATTAGAGGCTGGGAGAAGATTTTGGAGCTGTATCTCTCATTATATGCTTTGCCCTAGTCCTATATTTTTCCCATCGTAGCTGCTATTCCTCATGGCTGAAGATAGGATACAGCATATACAGCTAAATGGACTTTTAACATGATAAGATATGGTTGTCATTATATTCTTATCAATGTCATGCCACAGTTCCATCAGACTGAACTGTTCTGTGTCAAACCCATCTTAAAGACTTCCCAGCTGTACCCACCCTATTCGTCTCAGGCTGAATCACAGTGAAGTCAATCTTTTGTTGCAATGAAACAACTGGGTCTGCATGATGAAGTAGGCAGAAATTCCTTTAACTACTCCATTATAGAATACCTTGTATTATGAAACCATACCTTCAGAATTCACCAGCAGTGAAAAGCCAAGGGTCAGGCAGCAGGAAACTACAGAAGTGTGAACATGTGTCCTTGTACAGAGGTTAAAAAATAATCCCATGGCACAGAAGACAGGCTGAAAAGGCAGAGATAGCATTTCAGGCAAGGAAATTGCCTGCTGCTTGTTCTTCCTGCATTCAGAAAAAATATGCTTTCCTTATCATCTTTGTTAATAACAGAAGATTATTAAAAAGATAGTTGACTCTCATAATCCATTTCACCTCCAAGCAAAAGCAGCTTGGCAAGGGTCCAAATACTGGCCTGGGCAAATTTGCCTTGAAGCAACAGAACCTTCCAGAACATGAACAATGATTCAGCTATGGTGTTCCATTAGAAGCAAGGCATTTAAAAAAAGTTAATAATCACAGAATGATGCAAATAAATAAAAATAACACAGCATATTTTTAATGTTCTGTTTTTTCTCCTTAATTTTAGACCTGAGGTTTTCAGTGGTTCTCAGTTCTTCAAATCTTTCTCAGGAGAGTACAATTCTTCATGTAGTCATAGGCTGCTGACAAGCAGCTTATTTTTCTTAGTGTTCTTTCCTAGACCTCCTTGGAGTTGTCTATTGACTGTGAGCATCCAAAGATCATAGGTTTAAAAAGTCTTGGAAAACAAAAGACTGGTTGATTGACTTTCATCAGGCAGCAAAATATCAGGGATAGAAAACCAACTAATACTACACAACTTAATTTATTTTGCTAAGATTTGATTCTGTCACTTTTCAGATTTGTTGTTCAGCTACTGATGGAAAAGCTCACAGGCAAAGCAGAAGACACAATTCTGGCAGTCTTGTTTCATCACAATCATGTAATGGAATCTTTGCTCATTCACTCATTGATATTTTCCATCTTATAATGAAGACTCTGCTAAAATAGTACACCCAGAAGCTTCCTCATCCTACCTGCTACAAAAAAACCACCCCAAGATTATTGGTTTGAACGTTGAGTGTGTCATACTGAAAACTACAGTACAGTGAGGACAAAGTAAGATTTCTGGTTCTTTATATAAGATTGACTAACTAGTCTATAAAATATATATTTTTAGAAAGGAGTTCCTAGCAAAGATTTCAAGCTTCAAAAAATTGTTATTTTTGGTCTCATATGCAAAACATATCCTGCATATAAATACAACCTGGGCACATTAGAAGACCCTTAGAAGGAATAAACTCATGCATTTCCATCCATAACAGATGTATATAACACTCATGAGCTTATATACGGTGACAAACTTTCTGGAAGACACTTGCAGATTCAGAACCATTACATGGATGAAAAATGAAAAATGTTTCCCACCACCAAGCATCCGACCCTAAGCGGGACACTAAGCTCTGGATTTCAAAATCACAAAAAATAAACGCTGTGGGAGGATTATGATGCACTACTTGAAGAGAATAAAAGCCATATTAGCTACTGCAAGAAAAAAATCAAGAATGCAAGCTAATGGCTTGTCTTTAACAATCCTTGTAGTACGTTGTTATGAGCTTGCTACAAATGCACAACTGCACATATATATCTGTTCAGCATGAAAACGGCAAACACAGGTAACACAGAATTTGCTCCCATTCACATCAACTTGTGGGATAAGGTACAATTCACCAGAAATACAGGATCAGTCTGACTCGTTAAGAAATAAGATCTTACACCAATAAGAACAAAAGCATTTAACTCTGAGGTTTCCATAGGTCAGAGTATGCAACAGACACGTGTGTTACAGGATGTAAATTTTTGGTAAAAGCTTAGTTCTTATATCACAAAGGATGTTAACAGTGAATAGATGGGTCTCCTAATTCTGATTTACAGTAGATAGCTTGAGAGGCTTTACTATACAAAAATTTGAGGGTTTGGTGGTTTTTTGATGTTTTTTTTTTTGGTGTTGTTTTGATGGAACTTGGTAGTCTCTCTTTACTGCATTGATTAATTTGTGTATCACTGTAGCCTTCAATACCTACCACTGTCTTAAAGATCCTTAAACATGTCAACATAAAGTATTTTATATTTATTTCTTATATGTGGTATTATAAAGAGATTAAAAGGGAAAACCAAAGGTAGCATAAAGAGTAAAGAAATGAAAGATATGTATCAAAGTGGTGATATGGTGTATAAGTTCAAGGAAAAGTGACTGAAAATACTAGACTGACCCCCCAAAAACTGGTAACTTAAATATCATAATAGGGTAAAAGAAGATGTAAAAGAGTTTAAGAACAGGAGAGGGATGAAGTGCAGGCTGTCACCAGATCATATGTTTTTAGTACCAGCATTTTTCTAAACGAAAGGAAATTTATCTACAGCTTCATGTTCATACAGCTTGATGGAAAGAAATCTGGTTCAGTTTCATAATGAGAACCAAGGGAAATAAAAAGAGATTAGTTTTTTATTAAAATTTATAGCTACAGACAGGACCTCTGTCACACCACCTACACTACTGATTAGTAGAAATGTACCCCAGCCCAAAGAAAAATTCCTCAAGAAATGTTTACACTGCAGTGTGTGACAGAAAAGTCTTGAAAAGATCCTTCAGAGGAAAGTGCTGCCGCTAATTTCAGGGAAGTCAACTTTTCCCCCTGCATAGTCCAGATCCAGGGTTCAACAGCAAGAGCTGGCATGAAACACACCCTAAACTGCCTCACAAACAGCAGAAACAAGATACAATCAAAATACTTGTTCTCTTGTCAGGCTTTATACATTTTCAGGACAAGCAATGGTGCTGTATCATAGACACAAGTAGCTGCTTTTGATGCTGGGACAGCAGATGTGCTTTCCAGAAAGCTTTGGGTCTGAGCAGGTTTTCTCTCTGCCTTGTGCACTCCTGCATTGCAGGTGGGGAGCACAATCCTCATTTTCATCAGGACACTATGTCAGTGCTCCATAAGAGCACTTATGAGAGCTCTATGGGGCATTTCTCTTGGTCAACCTCCAAGTGTTTCACTTCCATGTTACTTGCTGATGAAAGGCAAGCTGACTTGCCCAGAGCTCATTCACACCAAGAGCAGAGCGGCTAACAGGACAGTCTAAGGTGCTTCTCTCTCCAAAAAAGTCAAGCTTCAGACCCATGCGATACTAGTTTTGAGGTGGGTCAGACATACCAAGACAAAAGACACACCCACAGGTGTAGATGGAGGCAGACAGAGGTCAGCCACCACAAAATGAGATCTGTGTAGATCTGCTAACATGGTACTAATTTTCAGATAGGAAGGATGATGAGGAGGTAGGATACATCCCTTGAGCCCAGCCTGGCACCAGCAGGGTTCCTCGTACTATAGTTTATGAGTACAAGCTGAGAGGCTCTGGTGTAATGATCCCTGCACCATCTACCCGATATTTACTAGTATTTTGTTTACTGCATAGGGGCCTCTATTTTTATTATTTAGGGGTATAAAGGGAATAAGTAGGTAAAAAGCAGAAGCAGTAAGAGTTAAAAATTAGCCATCAGAGTATTTCTGAATTTTCACAGAATGTGTAATTTCTGTCAAAACTTTCTGTCTTTCATTCCAAAACAAATGAAAATGAACTCAAAGTGAGGTTGTTTGTGTTTTGTAACCACAATACTATGACCAAGATTGATTTTTTAAAGATTTATTTTTTCTCTACCATTTCTGACAGCTGTACTGGTGAAATACTAGGGTTTCAACTTCAAGCCCCAAATTAAGGTTGACATATGGGTGATTCCCACAGCCCATCACAAAGGGGGGGTGAGTTTACCTTTAGGCTTCCCTCCAGGGTGCGGCCTTGCAGACAGAGCCATGGGGTAAATGAGCCCCAGGTGTCCCGCATTGAGTAAACAAAGGTCAGGTGTCCCACTTAGGGATAAAAGCTGGGACCCCTTGCAGGCAGGGGCATTATCTGTCTGTGGGGTGGATGCACTTGGGGAAGGACCTCCTGCCTCCCTGGAACTGGGCTCCAGTCAGGTCTGGCTTTTGTAAATGTGGGCTGTGTAGAGATTCAGTATGTGGCTTCCTTGGTCTTATGTATTTGGCTTGTTGACCTGGTTGTCTCCCATCCCTTCTGTGGGAGACTTTATTTCACTGTTTATTCCACCTGCTGTAGGTCATGAGGTGTTATTTTTTTGGATCATTGGGATTGATGTTGATTATGTATGACCTGATTGACTTGTTTGTACCCCCAGTGACCACCTGTGTGCTGACCCTTTTGTGTCAGATACAATTTGGTTATTGGTTCATCTTTATGCTGGCTGTGTCCTTTATGCTAGGCCTGATAATTGGCAAAACAACTGGTTAAGCATCTCCAAAGCAAGCAGAAAACCATTCATACCATTTAAAACACTTCTATGAGTATTTCTCAAAGTGTTTCTCATTGCAGTTTAAATTTATATCAGTGCCGAGTCAATAGTTCAACTGCATGGCCAAGGAGGGCAATGTCTGATGGTATTTTTTATTTTTCAGTGCAATACAACATTTAAATCTTATTATACTAAAGAAATGGCAGTGTGAAGGGAGAAGACATTAAACCAGTAAGGATCAGATATAATTTATGAAAAAAGGCTAAGATCACAAGGAACATTTAACTCAGGCTCCAACGGATAGGTACTGAGCAGTTTTCACTGCCCTTCCCTAAGCCAGCCAGCCTTACAAAAAAAGACTCTGGTTGAGGGATTCTGTCAAAAAAGTTTCTTCTGAAGTTTGAGGAACCTTCTATCTTGATACACAACAAGGTGTCTCAAAAACTTTGTATAAGTGAGAATGACCACTGAATTGGCTCCCTCTAGCACTTTTCCAAAATTCTGCATCTAACGCCACACACCAGAGAAGAGAGTGAGTCACTGCTTACATATACAAGTTTTTTGCTCAGGGGAAATAAACTCGCATGACTCCCTGGCTTTCCACTTCACTAGACCTACACCACCTCAACTACCTAGTCAAAGCCCCAGATCAAATTATTAGTCAAAGGGTCTGTGCTATTTGAACAAGAGAGGGTACACCTGAAATTAGTGAATGTTTAAGCAGAAGGAAATGGTGACAGTGTAACAGTGCTCAAAGGTACAGAAAGTGAAGAAATTATTTTGTAGAAATACTCAATATTAAGTATGTAGGATTCTTAGAGCACTGCCCTAGTCCTTCCCCATACTGCTAAAACTCTTAGCCTGGAGCAATTAAACAAGATGCTCCAGGAAAGATGAAACACAACCTGGCCAAATATTGCCATTAGTAACAAGAAAATTCAGTCACTTCTGGATCCAAATATGATAAGGTGCAGAATAAAAGAGAATATATGAATGCCCCTAAGAACTATGGATTTAATAAGAACACAAGACAATGTAGTAAGGGAAAAAATAAGATGGTCTCAGTACAGGTTTAGTGAGTATAAAGTGCTTTGCTGACTTATCAGTGATGATCTAGCAACCATCTAAGTTTTATGTGATAGAGGTTATATATCTATTTTATGATAGAGGTAACTTTTGAGAAGGGATGTGAAGAAAGATAAGACACTTGGATGAAACAGCACTCCAAACACTGTATAGATGCATCACCTAACGGCAACTTCTCTTGTAAAGTGCAGTATAAAACAGTGTAAGATAATGGAAGAAACCCCTTAAATCAGTGTAAATGAACATTTATTGAAGCATGCATAAAAGGCACACAGAAGTTAAACCATGCTTGACTTCAGTTATGTCAGCAGCAAATAAGATAACCAGAGAAAACTAAAGAGTCAAAATGAGAAATGAGACAAAATTTCCATGCACCAAAGAGAGTAAATGGAACTGACAGATGAAAACCAAAAGATTTGCTGCCTTTTAAAAATTTTGTGTTAGTAACTGATATATTTTTGGCCCCATATAGATTAAGATGATTTGAAATATGTAACACCTGACTGCATTACACAGGTAAAGAAAATTTTATGTTAATAAAGATACAAGTGCTCTGCTCTGAGATGTTGCTCCCCCTACACTGTTAATGTAGATTCCCACTTGCATATGGGAGTAGTTACTTTCTGGAACACAGTTTCCAAAATTGTAGAAGCATAGAATAATTTATGTTGGAAATGACCTCTAAGATCATCAGGTCCAACTGTAAACCTAACACTGCCAAGTCCACCACTAAACCATGTCACTAAGTGCCACATCTACCCATATTTTAAATACCTCCAGGGATGGTTACTCAACCACTTCCCTCGGCAGCCTGTTCTAATACTTGATAACCTGTTCCGTGAATAATTTTTCCCTAATATCCAATCTAAACCTCCTCTGGTGTAACTTGAGGCACTTTCCTCTTCTGTCACTTGTTACTTAGGAAAAGAGACCACCACCCACCTCATGAACCCCCACCTAGAGTACTGTGTTCAGTTATGGGACCCCAAGCATAAGGTCCCTAACATGGACCTGTTGGAGCAGGTCCAGAGGAGGGTCATGAAGATGATGGAGTGGCTGAAGCACCTGCCCTGTGAGAACAGGCTGAGAGAGTTGGGGTTGTTCAGCCTGGAGAAAGCTCTGGGGAGACCTTATAGCAGCCTTCCAGTACTTAAAGGGGGCTACAGGAAAGATGGGGAGGGACTTGTTATCAGGGAGTTTAGGGATAGGATGAGGGGTAATGGCTTTAAACTGAAGGAGGGTAGATTTACATTAGACGTAAGGAAGAAATTCTTTCCTGCGAGGGTGGTGAGGCACTGGAACAGGCTGCCCAGAGAAGCTGTGGCTGCCCCCTCCCTGGCAGTGTTCAAGGCCAGGTTGGACGGGGCTTTGAGCAGCCTGGTCTGGTGGAAGGTGTCCCTGCCCATGGCAGGGGGTTTGGAAATAGATGATCTTTAAGGTCCCTTCCAACCCATACCCGAATCACAGAATCATCTAGGTTGGAGAAGACCTTGAACATCACCCCGTCCGACCACTAACCTAACACTGACAGTTCCCAACTACACCATGTCCCTCAGTGCTATGTCAACCTGACTCTGAAACACCTCCAGGGATGGGGACTCCACCACTGCCCTGGGCAGCCCATTCCAACGCCTAACAACCCCTTCTGTAAAGAAATGCTTCCTAATATCTAGTCTAAACCTTCCCTGGCGCAATTGGAGGCCATTACCTCTTGTCCTGATGCTTGTTACTTCGTTAAAGAGGCTCATCCCCAGTTCTCTGCAACCTCCTCTCAGGTAGCTGTAGAGGGCGATGAGGTCTCCCCTCAGCCTCCTCTTCTCCAGACTAAACACCCCCAGTTCCCTCAGCCGCTCCTCGTACGACCTGTGCTCCAGACCCTTCACCAGCTTTGTTGCACTTCTTTGGACATGCTCGAGTATAACCATTCTATGATTCTCTAGGCCCTTCACGAGCTTTGTTTCTCTTCTCTGGACATGCTCCAGCACCTCAGTGTCTTTCTTATGTAGGATGTAAGACTTCCCAATAGCTGGGCAACCAACTAACAATCCTCAATGTTCAAATTTAAGGTCCTGACTACAAACAGAAGTATTAAAAAAACCCCAAAATAATTATATGGATTCTATCAGGCCATCTATCAAATAGAAAAGATGCAAATACCCTATCTGCATTACTTTCCAACCATTTTACTGCATGTTTAATATATAAATCAAAGTTAATGTATTTCCGTGAGAAAATGTTTTGGTTTATTTTTTTTTCTGGGGCAGACTCCTTGAAATTCACAGGTTTTCAGATGAAGTTTGGAAGTTAATGCAGATGAGATCTACAAGTACACTAATTTTATGTGACTCTCACATGAGAAAAATACTTTTAATTATGGTAAATTCTACAAACTATTTATTTAATTTTCTTTCTTACCTTTTTCAGCTTTCAGTCAGAAAAAATTTGAATGTTTGTATTGTAGGATTCATGTATCTTACTGTCACAAGGATCCTTTTTAAGAAACAATGTGAAAATCTTAAGTATTCTATGATGCCCAGGTTTTCTTACACATTTAGTGCCTCTATTGCTTCTTTCTTACACTTATTTTCCTCCTGACAAATATCAAAGACACTAAATTTATCATGGCCTTCACTTACTCTTTGATTATAAGACATCCAAGAATAGAAAAAAAATGTACTGACATGGAATGACATTCATGCCTTAGCAGAATGTCAGCACAGGGCTTTTATAATGCCTAAGAAAGAGGGATTGCTACTTAAGAACAAATTTGCTTCATTCCGTGGCAATGAAAGTACTAAACCGTGGAGACTGACGATTTTAATAAATGCTCCTGACAAGGGCTTGTGTCAATCAATGTTCAAGACCACATTACATTTGCTGTGATCCTGCCATTCTCCTTTTACATGAGGATCTGACATTGTTTTCTCATTATTCCAGATATTAGGATCCTATAATCTCTGATTTTCTTCAGGAAATGGGTTCTCCCAATCTGTTTTGAGTTTGCAAAGATTAGTTACCAAAGAACAAGCACTCTATTGAATAACTGCCACCTAAGTTGTGTCAACATGAACATTTAAATTAACCTTACTTATTTCATCTTTATACACTTACTGACTCTAAACAATTTGTCCATGTTAGTACGATCCACCTATCAAACTTGTTAAACAAGGCATTTATCACTTCCATTTAAATTGACTGCCTACTGAGGACAAAAAGTTGTAAACCAAATTGTTAATAAAGTAAGAAATTTTCTCTTTTTTTAGATTTCCTACCTCTCCAGAGCTTTCCTAGTTCTCAGTCTATGGCAGTGTGGTATCACTCCCCCAACTCTATTTTCATTGACTGTGTGTTCCAGATTATGTTTCCCTATGCATAGTAATTTGAAGTTGCAGAGTAACATTATTAATTAATAATTACCATCTTAGAAGTTATTATCTAATACTTTCATAATTGATTAATCACAACAAAAGTTCTACTGTGAAGTGGAAACAAAGTAGCTGTGCTTTGAAAAACCTCTCTGATTACATTCATATAAAATGAGAAAGTGTTTGCTCATATAAACTTTCTTGCTTATTAACTTGCATGACACATGCACAAACATTCTTGTTCTGCATGATTCAGTGACTCTACATTTTAATAGTCCCTTTAGGTAGAACCACTGTAGAGAAACTGATTTAAGACGCAGTATAAAAGTCAGTGATCAGTTGTGGAACTCGAGGAATTACAGCCGATACTTCGATTGAAGGATTTTCTCAGAAATGTGTAGTGTATCAAGACTAAGCATTCAATCAAGAACGTATTCTTGATACAAAGTCTACAAAACAACTCTCCAAAATTAATTATAACCTTTAAAGTATTTGTGACTTTTGAAGAACACTGACAAAACAACAGCAATTTACTTAGAATTTACTTTTACAGTTGTTAGAAGGCTTTAAGCTGCAAGTAAATGTTATCAAGTTGTCCAATTAATTCCTTAAAGACCATCAAAGAGTATCATTAATTGCATGGAACAGTTAAAGTAGATTCTTACCTTCACTGGAAATGGAGCAGCCAAACACTATAAGGCATATATTTAATCCCTAATCTGTCAGAAAGTCTACATGAAGAGGCTCTGTGTGACTCTTACTCCTCATTCAGTTTATCCATTTTAGCTATCCAGTAATTATTTTCACTTTTTTTTTTTTTTTTTTTTTAAACACATTCTGCAAGTATGTATTTAACTTAAGACTTGTGAAAGGGCTAAATATAGTAGCAGGCATGTTGCCTGGTTGCAGGTTGCAGAAGGGTGACATTTGGCATCCAAACTGCAGTAATATGGAAAATAGGAAGGAGAGAATGGATTAGAAAGGATTAGGCACTGCAACCTAAATAGGACACTATACATTGTATGGCATCTGTAAATCCTTTTTCCTTGCTTTTCTGCCAGTGAGGAGTTTACAAAACCTGTGCTTGAATTGTTCTTAGAAAACAGATACAAACAAAATAAATACCAAGTTAGAAATGAAAACGTAGGATGCCTTTACGTATGCACAAATGAATATTTTGGGATGGTTGGTCAAGAATTATAGTAGTTATTAAGTGTGGACATAAACTGATGAGGTGTCCTGGTTTGAGGCTCAAACTAAAAAGTGTTCTATATTAATGATATATGACAGCTTTAGCATGTTATCACATAGGTTTTGCTCTATAATGAAAACAGAAAACACACCAATCAGAAAAGTCACAGTATAAAAATATTTATCGTGAAACCTAACTCTAAGGAATGCATTTTCCAAGACAGAGGAAAATTTGTCCGTGACAATGGAATAATACCTTGCATGAACATTTGCCTTGTTTTTTCTAGTATGAAAGTCCAGAAAACCAGGAATCTGCTAAATGCGATAAGAGTGAACTTCACACCCCACCACAGCCTCCCTGCAGATCCATCCCAAGGCCTGTGAAGCGCTTATGTCCCACTTCAGCTATAATTTGAATAATACATTCTGTCAAGTTACATAATTTTCAGAAGAAATCATACCTCATGTTATTTGGTAGTAATATTTCCTACTGGAAATTGAAGTGGTCTGCAAACTCATAGTTAGTTACACAAATATTATGAAAAATGCATATAACAGTTTTTCAGTTTGAGATTACATATCAGTAATGTAAAAGGTGAAATTATGAATTACTTAATTGTAATAATTAAATATGGATGACTAAAGACAACCAGAAGAGCATACCCTGCCTTGTAGATTTTTAGACCTATTAATATTCTGGATTAAGAAACTGTTCATTGCACTTCCGAAAAGTGCGGGACTTGCACTTCTGTACAGTAAGTTGTATTTTATGAAGAAGGATATTTAAAAAATACCCAAGAGTCTTTTTTCCCCCTGAAGTCCAGATATTCTTCTATTATAACTAGACTTTCTCTTGCTAAACAGGAAACATAAGTCTCCATTTAAAATGTGCTTTCTTGCATAAAAAGGCAACCCTGAAGTCTGTTGCGTAACAGGCTGAAGTGATGGTAAATGCTTGGATCTTCTTCAAACCCATTTCTCCTGTCCCTATAATCCAGGCCCGGCAATTTTCTTGCTGTCCAGGCAATTTCCTTGCTGCTAGGTCTGGCTACAGGATAAATTTCATAACCCAGACAATCCTTTCCTAGTGGAAGAGCCATCCCTTCTGGCAAGTAGAAAAAAGTATTTGCTGCTAGACACAAGCAGTCAAGGAGGCTCTCCTGCAAACAGAAATGGCTGTATTCACTGGTAGCACTTAGTCCATATTCCTTAACTCCTGAAAAGGCAGGAGGATGGAAAGGAGAAAGAATGCAGAACAGGTAAATATTTTAGAGACTTTTCAGCCAAGGAGAAAGTTCATAAATAAAATTTCTACCAAACACCTCCCTGTTCTTAAAAGCAGAAAAAAAACCACTGGGAGATAACCTCACTGAAGAAAAACCCTGTTGCTTAAACCACATGGAAGAGAAAAAAGATGAAGAATACTTTCTAGATGTTGGCATTTAATGTCACAAACCAGATTCACGAGTGTACACCAGATACTATAATACAAGCCTTCTAGTAATACACATGGACTAAAAAAAGGTTTTGAGAAACATGATTGACTGTTGAAAAAAATGAATACATTCTTAATAACATTTCTATTTTAAAAAACATCCAGGGTGTAAAATAGAGATGCTGCAGGTTTGATTGTTTGGGTTTTTTAAAATTTTTTTTCTTTTTGTTTTTAACTCGTGCTGTGAGAACGACCAAAGGGAATGAAAGGCAGATTTTTCTTACTAAGCAGGACCACTTTCAGGTGGTTTCTTGTGCTGTTGTATTTCTTTATGCATTCAAGAATATGTGGATGACAAAATTATACATTGTAACTCATATTGGAAAGGCACACACAACCAGCAATAAATTCTGGGCTAAACCAAATGTTCTCTTTTCAGCTGCTGTTCAAAAAAAGTCTATTATTAAATAACAGTGATTTAAAAGACTTCCAATGGGATACATCTTTTTAAAAACCAGTCACCAAGTGTCAGCTCTCTGTCAGTAGTTCCTCTAGAGTTGTAGAGAGAGAGGCACATGTGGAGGTGGGGGGCAGGGGGGTGCAGTCTGTCCTCATCATTTAGAGATTTGGTCAAAAACATTCTTGTTGGTGCTATTTCCACCACCTAAAGACAGACCCTAGACAACTGTTTTAAACTAAATGCGTAACTTTGGATTGGTCACCTTGGGTGAGAAGTACTCATCCATAGTACCCCGACTAATGGCAGTTGCGGGAAGCATTTGAGAATGAGAATTGAGAATGAAAAGTAAAATACAAAACTCAAAGAACATCCATAGTGTAGCAAAATAAATTTGTGACTGAGATTAAATGGTAATTTCAGAATTGATGCAATAGGTAGTACCATCATGTTTTAACAAAAAATAATTCAATTACAGAAAAAGCTAAACATAATATGCATTGAAGAAAAATGTTTACTTATAGATCTGATTATTATATTCCCATCAATGACAATATCTAGGTAGCTGTACATAATTCAAATTGTGAAATAACTAACACTATGCTAAGCAATAGTATTCATCAATTACACTTGATTTTTCTAGTCCAATTTAACACTCATTGATGCTTAGATAAATAGATGATCCTTGGCTGACCAAAGAATAATAGTTTCTGAGCTAACAAACTTCCCAGTGAGTACACACCTCTGCTAGCCTTTACATTATACCCCCAAGCAGAGTTCAGCTATCAAAGTTGAAAACAAAAATTATAACATTAGCGTTGATACAAGCTATTTGTGGGTTAAGTGATGATGGCAGGTGAGAAGTAATGGTGCTTAGCAGTAGATTTATTTTCCAGAAAACCCCGCTCACTGTAGAACATGATCTCTTTGATTTTATCGAATAAAAGACTTCCTCAACCCTGAGCCCACAGTAACAGCATGGGAGACAAGCGTGACAACGGAAATCAGCAATAGCAGAAACACTGTATTAACAGGGTTCTGTCAAACATCTGGATTTAATGGCATCAGTAGGAATAATCAAAGGTAGTTAGTAGCCCACTATATTTTCCCTGTTCCCTGAAGAGTAACCAGTGCAAATCCAAGTCCATTTCCAGGAGATGTTTCAAACACTGTGAACTCCCATCCTCTCTGACATGGATCACTTAACAGTCCACAACAGAACTGCTTTCCTGAGATGCCTACTTGTCCTCTAAAATTGCCATAAACGGTACATCTCCTCTTGGAGATCCCTCCACTTCCTGGACCCTCAGATCACTCCTCACACTAAATGAATTATGTAGAAAACTAACTGCTTAATGTGTCAGGATATCGGGTACTATCACGCTGACCAAAACAGAAAAGTAAATTGACAGATTAAATAGGTTCTGCACAGAAATAATGCCTTCTTTTCCTAGTTATAAAGAGGTAGATTTTTGTATTTTATGATTAAAAAATAAATATATATCAATATAGAGAGATTTGAGGATCTAAATAATATCTATTCAGACTGGGATATGAAAGTCCCAGATTTCATAGATTTTTTTGGGGGGTCAGGAGGATTACTAAAAACTGCAGGGTAAACTGTTGAAGAGATTAAGACAATTCATTTAAGTTTAATCAGGATTTGCCAGAGTAATGTTTGATATATAAATAATGCAAGTTTGAAAAATATGCCACAAATTTGCATTCTGTTTCCCTGAAAGAAGCCAACATAGCACTCGTGCCTCATACATCTTCCCTTGTTTTAGTACCACTGTAGCTATGAATAAGACCATAAGCTAATATTATGCATTTAGAAGGATAATCAAAACTAGTAATATTTCAAAGTCAGAATTTTTTCCTCCTTTTGCACAGAGGTTCAACTCCTCTACAGAAGGCATTTGATTCTGTAAAGTTAAAAAAGAACACCATATCACATCGCTGTCAAAATCAAAGCATTAAATTTATTCAAGATTTCATCATGGAAAAGAAATAGGTTTTCATTTCTCAAACATACATGCATTGAACAGTCTGATAGACTGCGTAGCAGCACATACTATCAGTAACTGTAATGATAAAAATTATTCCACCAATCTTTTTCAATCATTCTAACCAAGAAGGATGTCTGACAAAGTATCAAAATTTTTTATGAGGAATCACAACATAATGAAATTTTGCATATAATTAATAAATCAAATGGAACGGCATTGGAGACAGAACTGCTGTAATACAGGAAAGTAGTGATCTACTGATTCAATAAACTGCATTTGTCATTCTCAATTTGTTTTACCATTTGGATTTTAATTACAAATGAAGTACCTAATCTAAGATAAAAACACATAATTCAATTTATGCCAGGTATATGTTTCCAGAAAGTAATCAATCTAACAGTTTAGAAAGAGGAAGAAAAAGGTTTTCTTTTACTTCATCATAATTAATTTGTTTAAATATGAGTAAACCACTGAGAAAATAAATACAATCAAAATAAAATAGCCATATAGAACTGTACATATAATGAGAGCTACTTAGTATAAGAAACATTTGATTTAGAATTTAAGAGCTAAAGAATACTGGTATTATTGATTTTTTTCTTGTTGTCTGACATGCTACAACTACACAATCTTACCATAATATCATGTGGAGTAAAGGTTAGTAATTGAAAATAAAAAACCCACCATGTTGTTGAAGACTGCAATAGTCAGGCAGTGCAGGATGTGTAAGTTCTTGTAGTAGAAGGATATCTGGATACAGCAATAATTTTCTGTGTTCTCAGATACTCAGGCTATTGTTATCTCAACAAGAGATCAATTCATTACCCAAACAGTCTCAAGACATTGTCTAACCCTAAACCAGATGCTCTGTCAAATAAGGTAATTTCTAAAACTATCCATGTTATATCTGTTTCTGTCATGCTTTCCCCATAGCATGTGCTTCTTTGCTTACTGTTGCTCTAAGACACTAACTCCTGTCATGATACTTTAAGAAATCTGACTAGTGTCACCACGTATCAGAGTGAAAGCCAGATTAGAAATCTTGCTGAAGGACAAAGTCCATCCCTGTTAGAATTTCCACTGAAAAAAGAATGATCCTACACTGGTACATACCACCCTGGTTCAATAGCATCTGCATGGAGGTGCTGGTTTTAGTATCACAGCTTGCTTATTTCTGGTGAAATAAAATAGCTGCATATCCTACAAAGCTGCTTAGATTTATCTCTCTTATATTGGATTGCTCCTGATCTTAAATCTAAGATGCTCTATAGTTACGTAAAAGTCATATTTCAACCCAGTGGTGTTCTTTTCTGATGTCATACTGACTGCCTTCAGTACTGTCTAGTATTATTTTTCTTTTGGACAGATTCCACACTACATATTAAAGAAAATATGTTTTGACCTAATCAGTCCAGTTTGTATGTCCTGGGACATCTATGTTGCCCCATCTCCTTGAACATACTTTGAGTTGCGTTTTCAAATTGGATAGGAAGAAAGAAAAAATTATATTTATTTGTTATTTTTACAAAATGCTTTAGGAAGCTAGAAACATATATATGCATAAACACACATATATAGCATAATGTAAAGAAATGAGATATAATAATTACATGACTTACTCTGTGCAAGCATTTCTCGACTCATTTGGCCAAAATCAAGACGCGAACTTATTCAGTTTATCATAAAGCAGCACAACTCAACCTTTACTGTGTTCAAAACCTAATTTTAACATGATCTATCCATCGGAAAGCAGTGTTCCCTCCAGACCAGAGGGCACCTTCATGCAGTGCTCTGAATCTGAAGTCACAACAGCCTCACAGGAAAGCATGACACTTCTCTGAGGCCCAGGAGCAAATTAGAGTGTATCATTTGAACAGCTGCATTATAAAGCTATTGAAGTTAATAAGGTTATGCATTACTTTTTGGCTCACATTATTACTTGCTCACTTACAGAAACCAAAAATCCCAAACTGCTAACATTTGCACTTTCATTTTCTCAGTCACTAACATAAAACAATCAACTGCTTGAACACAGGGTATCATAAAATACTTTTAAAAATTGGCTTATGCTTAATTCCTTTTCCAACATTGGACACTACAAAAGCTGCTTTTTAGTTTGAGCTTTTATAAGCTGCGCAAAGAAAACACACAGCAGTTGTCATCAATAATTTGTCTGAAATACATACTGCTTCATCTCCTTGTTGGACTTGATAGATCACAGGAAAGATCTAAATGATAATGATGAGAAATGCAGCAATCAGTGTAATTTTTATTCTGATAGTGATTTATCGTTCATAAGGATAACAAATAGCTTTTATATACCGATACAGTCCCAATAACCTAATATTATGACCATGTTGTCACACTGATGTCTTGGATAAACAGATTTCAAAAACATCTATGATATATCAACCACCACATAAGCACTTATTTCTCTTTGTACTCTATATTCAAATCAATTCACTGTTATACAAATTATAACCATTTATACCCTGAGTTTTTAACACTGGGCTGACATAATCCCATTTTCTTTACAACAAAAAATAAGTTAAAAAACCTGTTGAGCAGGACACACAAGTTTAATGTTAATGCAAGAAGACTATTTTTTTCTACATTAATTGTTTCTATGTGGTTAATGTGTGCATTCTTGAAAAACAAAAAGTCAAGAAAAAACCCTAAAACCTCAATATACTAGCTTACTGCTCTATACTTAAGTGTCTATAGGGCAGAATTTTGATTTCTAGAGCCTCATAAATCTCACTCTGTGAGTAATCAAAACTCAGAACAGAATCCAGTTTTGATTCACGGGATAAACTGATCTTCCTCACCCATAGGTGAGCTTTACTTTGTTCTCCGTGACCATCCTATTTCAGATACATATCTCTGAAAAGTAACACTAGGAGACTGGCTTTCAAATAGTACTTGTACTGATTACAGATCTGGTTTACAGGATGGGTGGCTTTTAGCCATGCAGAGCCTAGGCAGTGAAGTGTAAAAAGGAAAGAAAATAGATCATTTCTATGGTAAGGGCTGCAGTGTCCAGTGACAGCGAAATTACTGCTTGTACTGGTGCGTGACTGGATATTTAATATGTAGCCTCTATGTAGCCTCTAATTCAATGTAACTCTCATGGAGGTAAAATCGAGCCAACCAGACTCACTCATTTAAGATCAAAGTTTTCCTGGTGAGAGACAATGGTCTCAACTGAATTATTTATATAAACAATATTATAGAAAACCGATAAATGCTTAGTTAATATATTTATCTAGTCACATTTCAGGACCTCCTCTGGTCAACACATTCAGATCACAGAAGAAGTCCTGAAACACGACAGACCATTTCTGCTTTGGGAATCAAATCAGCTACCGAAAGCCTCACAAACAAAGCTGTTGCTCATCTGCTCTGTGCCATCTACATACGCAGGCCTGGTCTTCCAGTGTTTTCCCTACCAGGAGCAGAAGAATGGAGGTGAAACAGCATCTTACTACTGTAACATGAGTGAATCGCAGTCATCTTATTAAACAGATGGGGTGTAACTTCAACAACAATCTCAAGCAGCTCCTATTAGGTCAGAACATTATTTTAGCTATTCTCACGTACAAATAAACACACTGACTCTGTGGACAAAAGAGGTCACTGGGACAGTACAGTCTAACCTGCTCTGTAAGGTAATCAGAGACCATCCCATACTACTTCACAGTGCCTTGGATCAAACCCCATTTTCTGAATCAAATGCAGCATACTGCCTTTAGCTTTGCTGCATTTCTAGAGGAACCCAAGAGATCTTTGTCAATTTAATGAATACATTTCAAGGATGTCTGAGCATCTAATTCACTTAATTGTTTCAGCAATCCTAGCCTTAATTCCAAATGAAATCTTTTAAATTACAAGAATCCACAACACTGGTGTTTAAAATGCTTAAAAATACACACTTAACCTCCATTTCTAGCTTTATCTTCCACATGCTGGATCTTTTTTGTCATCACTTGTGAATCTCAGAAGTTCAGTATTTTGTTGCCTTCCATAGTGAGAAAATAATTTTCCAACTGCTCGCCCCAATCACTAAACCATTATTTTTCTTCATTTTGATTCTAATTTGATCCAATCTTGTGACTTCTCCCAAAGTATCTCCAGTTTTCAACAAGCTTTTCAAACGTGAGTACCTTAATGAAGTATGTCCCAGAGTGGCCATATTTGAAATAGAAAGGTGACCCTCTTGTATTTGTAAGCCTGAGTAGTGAATTAACCTGTCAATTGCAGAATCCTGTGACAGCTGGTAACATACCATGCCCTCAATAACCTTTTCAGAATTTTGATTTATGGGTTCACATCTCCATTTTGTACTCCTTTATTCTTGTACTGCCTAATTCTTAATCATATTTGTCTATATATCAATATATTCTAATAAACAATTATATATTTTTATAACACACAAAATATAATTACAATAATATATTTTATAATATATTAAATATAATGTGTATACAATATACTTATTATTCTTATATTGATAAACATACAGAATGATACTTTACAAACTCACCCAAAACATTTAAGCAACTCACACTCCTCAGTATCTATCACTTCACCAGTTTTTGAACTATTTCCCGACTTTATTTTTGATGATTTTATATTTTCTTCCACTTCTTGAAATTGCCCTGATTTCCAGAATTTCCAAGATCTGAATTTCAGTTATTGAAAGAAATTCCTAGCTAGCTCGTAAAACCTAGCGTGAATTATTTCACCGTGCTGATTTTGTAACATTGAAATATTTCTTTCCACTTTTAAAATAAGTATTTGCAGGAAATTTCTAGCCTACTTAAACTTCATCAATGTGCTCAGATAAACTAATGCTTTAAGAGCAAAGGCAAATCAGAAATCTTCAATGACACAAATGATTATATATTGTGTTCCTGATAAATTATACTTTGATAAATTGTTTTCCTTGGGTTTTTTGTTTGTTTGGTTTTGTTTTTTTCCCCTTTGGTCTTAAGAACATAGTCACTGCATCCAGCCATGACTGCGGTCTCTCTTGAATACCAGAATTCTTTGTCATGTTCCTACTGTGACCTGCCCCTTCCCCAGATCATTAGCCAGCTTTTAAAACTGTGCCTGGAGCATGTAGAAAGAAGCTAAAAGAGCTGGCAGGAAAGGGCAACAAAACAAAAGATAAATAAACACTGTGTAATAAAAATAAAACAGTTGCAAAAACACTTTAAAATATTAACTGTATGGCAGAGAGAGTTTCATATAAAATAAGGCTTTCAGAAGAGCAATATTTTGTGTTACCCAATGAGTTGGAAGAGGCTATTAATGCACCTTGGCCAGACTTCTATTATTCAGAAAGAACAAAGTTATTTTTTTATTTTGCACAGTGCAGGATCCATCCCTGCAACACTGAACTAAGAATATTACCTGAATCAGAGTTTTTATGACGTTATTGCTTTAGTTGCTATAATAATATAAAAATATAAAGACAGAGCACATAAGGACAGATGTGCTTCCTATACTCCTTCCAGTATGAGGATACCTGTGGAGCCCAATTCCATGGAGCCATTAGGAGGTGGTGAGATATTTATCACTGTGCCATTGTTTGCTTATGATGCACAATGCAAACCTAAGACAGACATCTCACTGCATCAGCAGCCTAAAACCAGTGCCAGTTCCATAGATCAGTTTGTTTCTATGATAGGTGAATTATTTCAGGGGTATGTTTTCATACCATGGGAGTAAATAGGATTCCCCACTGTGCTCAATTTGAAATCTTTTACTGGAAGAGAATGATGGGAATACAAGAAATACTCATTTTCTCAGAATCAATGGTGAAACTACTGTTGACCCACCACGGCCCATCAGGCAAGCTTCTTACAGGCTTACAGGCTTCTTACTTTCAATAGTGTGCACTTACAAAAATAGGCATGCTGGGTGAATTCAAAGGCCCACCGAGCTACTGTCATAAACAACAGTGGAAGGAGATGCCTAAAGAAGAGTATAGGAAAGCATTAAAAGGTTGAATAATTCTGGTATTTCAAGCTAGAGATGACCTCTTCTGAGGCTTGAGAGACCTTACAAGACTGTTACCTATCACTACTACTATGTTTCCTTGGCCTCAGAGCTGCCACTCAACAGTCATGGTCTCACAAGCAGGTGTATTTTAGCTGTGACCTTCACTGTAAAAGAAAGTCACTTTAAAATTAAAGGATCATTTAACAGTCCATAGGATCAATATAAAACAGTAAGAAAAGGTGTAATAAATAACAAAGGACTAGATGCTTAAATATTTAACCTCACTTCCTTACCTATCTTCTACAACCTCATACTTACCAAGGCAAGGGGAGGTGGGCTGGGAAGCAGGCAACCCTGTCTTGAAGTTACTTTCCCTCTCTTTTCCTGAGCCTGTTTCTCTGAGTTTACCAACCTGATTACTTTCTTACTTAAATAAAATTAAATAAAAATTAAGTAATTATTCAAAAGAAACAATAATGATTTAAAACTGGTTTTGATACCCTGACATAGTTTATATAAAGGCATAAATAGGCACATTTCTTTACTACTCTCTGATCAAATACTGCAGATGTAATGTAGTCATGCTTTAAAGATGGTGTAATAAAATAATTGATCTCAAAGTTACAAAATTTCTCTATTTCTACAGAAGTTAAGGTCAGCTGTAGAAGATAGAGGCTTCCAGCACTCTAAGGCAATTTCCTCTACCAATTTCCCACCTTCCACAAAAAAAAAAAAAAAAAAAAAAAAAAAAAAAAAAAAAAAAATCAATCTAGATGACAGAGGAAGGACCACATCATCTAGAATTCAGTCAATAAATATCTGGATGACACCAACTGTCAAAAGGCAGGAGATCAAAGGTGCATTTCTGAAATAAATTTTGATACAAAAATGATTATAGCTGTGAGGAATTGTTATCTATTTCTGCTAGATGTGATAAAGTGAAATTTTATTCAGACTGATGCAGAAAAAATGATGGCCTTAGGTATACAGAAAAAACAACTTCCTCTTTATTTTGCTCTTTTCTCCCCCAGCTGCATATTTAACTTGTGTAAGCAAACTCATCACAATTTTTATTACTCAAAGATAAACCTCTGTAGTTTCTAGTTATTAATGATTGTTTCCTTACTTCTCAGTAGAAATAAAACTTTTGATACAATACTTTATATCTCAGCACCTCTCTATCTGCAGTTTTTGATATTTTATCTACCTGTATACTATAAACCCATTTTCCCTTATGTCTGCACAGATCATGATTATTCAGAGTTGTCACTATGTCACTATTTTTCATTGTTGTCACTATGGCACTCAAATCTAAGGAGTGTCTGGAAGTAATTTCAGTATTCAGCTCATCCCAAAGCATTATGGATATTCCCTGGACTTCCAGCTTGCCACAGGATGTAAAAATGCATTTGGCTCTTTACATCTCATCAGGTCTCTCTTGTTGCCTACATACTGTTGCTTAAAACAGTATCTTTTATTCTGATGTTTGGTTTTCCCATAAGTAGAGAAGGAAGTAGAATATATGAAATGTCTTTTCATTTGAATTTTCCTGTTTTATCTAATAGACAAGACAATTCACCTGTCTTTCTCCTTGTCATTTAAGTTTCTTTTCTCCAATTCATAGGCTTTGTATATCCAATCAGGGAATTACCATTCAAGCTATAATAAAAAGTCTTGTCTAAATTTTTCTTTAAAACCCCCCAAGCAAGTTATGATCTGTTTTCAATTAGCACCCAAAAGCTGTTTTTTCTTTATATTTGATTATACTACCTTTGCCTCATCTACGCTTTTGTGCCTTCTCAGCGTACTTTACCTGAGGCAATACTTCTAATTTTTCTCATTACAGCTGTTACCTTCACAGCAGCAATATTAATAAAATACCTTACACTTCCTCTTGTACTGCATCAAAGATCATCATATCTTTTAACTGGTAATTTGTTCTCTATGTCTTGTGTCCTTTTTCCCTAAGGAACAGTATTTTGAAGAGCCTGAGACTGCTGCATAATTAGATTATACAAAGCATCCGCTACCCTATCTCTCAATAAGACAGGAAGACTTTAAGATTAAATTTCTTTCATACATTCTCCCTGTAGAGGATTAATTATATTTCTTTTGTTTGGTCTCATTAAAGTTCAATTTCTTCTGCGTTCCTAACACATTTCATACGGATTCTCCTTATCTACTTTTTCAAAGCCTAGTCATCTTCTCCATTCTGATAAACATGTCTTGATGTAATGGCATATTTAAGTTCCATCTGCACCTCCCTTGAACAAAATTCACAATAGAGTAACTTATGTTGATGATATATTCCTTATGAAAATAAATGGACCTCACTCTGTTCTTTCTAATAAATATATCACTTGTCAAAATACCTTCCTCAATGACATAATGTTTTCTTTTGTATTCCTTTGTTAAGAGATTTCTTATGCTCCTATCTTGCATCTTTTTGCACCAAGCAAAAAGACCCCTTTACAGATGGGCAATAAACTGATAGGAGGCGTCACAGAAGCTGGTGTTTCTTCTGAGAACCATTTATCTCCTCATGGGAGTAATCAGTTTCTGTCATTTTGTCCATTCAGATTATTCTAAAACGAACGGTATTTTTTAAATGTAGTTCTAACAGTGTTAATAGTCACATTCATGCTGCTGTGTCCCCCAGTATTTCCCTCAGCTTTACATTTTTATGAGCAGTCAATATCCCAACAAACCAGTGTACTTACAACAAAAATCACTCCCTTCTGCATTCTCCAATATGACTCTCTATATTGAAAGAAGTCATTACACCTCCTCCCAATACTCAGTGAAAAAAGTCTCTATGTCACCCTTCAAGTGGTCATGCCTTTGCTTTTTGTGAGTAAGCAGAGGCTTGCTATATTAGAAGTGTGTGTGTCTGTATGTATCTACAAATACCCTCTCCAAAATCTTAAATACCCTATCCAAAACTGGGTGGCTCAACTAAATAGGTGGACTCTACAAAATGTCATAAGAAGCATCAAATTTACTAATGGAACGAAGTCACATTTACTTTTTAATAATTAAAAGAGGAAACTACCAATACTCAGGTGAATTTCCAGTAAAACTACATGCAAAAAATGGTATATGAGATTGTTTTTGGAAAGCATCTGTCATGATGTGTGTGAATGTATTTTGACATTTCCTACTTTCTGCAGAGGTGTCTGCACAGCCTTAATAATGTTCTTACTGCATTGTTCTTAACTTCCTTGACCCTTTGAAAAGACACATGCCCAAATCCAGATGCATAAACCAGTCAAAGTTCAGCAAAGCTGTAAGGAACTGAACACTGGGACTGCTGGAGATAGTAATTTTACCCAAACCACAGGGAATTAAGGAGATAGATTTTTTTTGTGTGTGTGTATGAAAATGCATAGTATTGATATAAAGATTTGTAAGTGATAAGTAAATGTGAAATGTATTACTGCAAAAAAACAAATTCCCAAGCTAAAAATCCAACGTTTACTTGGGAAAATCACATTATATCACCATTTCAATGAAGTCTTAGATTTTTACAGAAGGCCAAACTGAGGCAAATGTAGCTCAACTGACCTAATTTGTTTACATTGTCAGAAAACACATTAGTTCCAAGTCCTATTCTGCAGTGAAAATGCACCACTTTTTCCTAACGTATATGTGCCTTAGAAATATATACTTGTAATGTCTAACTACATACATGTACGCTACATATATAACATACAGACTCATATATACATATATATTATGTACAATACATCATCATGGATAGAGTTTTGTGGCTATGGAAAAGCTGCAGCAGCATGGATATTTTCTTCTCTTATAGCAAGTTTACTAAAATACAAAGCAATTGTTACTGCTGGATAATTAGATAACACTCTAATTGTAAGAAATTATTTTTTTAAAGTGAGGTATCCATTGAAATATTTTATGTAAAGGAAAAACAATGAATAAAGATCAATCTGGGGTATTCCAGAGATGTAAAATATTTCATTCAATATCTTAAAATTATACTCCACTTAGGGATATTTAAAAGCTAAGTATGGTATAAATACTGCTATTCCCATAACCAGTTATGTAAGTAATTTATTAATTTAACATTGTAACTGAATTCCTTGTTACTGAACTGTAAACAGTTGAACATAGCATAGTTCTATGAGTTTAAAAATAATAAGCAGCATGACCATCACTTTAAAAAGAAATATAAATTAAAAATACTCTCCCTGTTCTTACTGTATGTGTGTTTAAGTCTGTCATGTGGCAATAAAGAAACAGGATATAGAACTGTTGGTTTTAATTTGTCTCATTATGAATAGCTGTGTGAAATACCCATACTTTAGACATTTCACTGCTATTCAATTTGCGTTCAAGAGGCTAGAGTTGCTAGAGTTTGGCTTATCTTCAGCATGTCTACCAGATCAATAAGGTCCTGGTTTTTTGCAGCTCTTGGTGGAAAAAAAAAAAAAAAAAAAAAGCGCAAGCTCTGGAAACTGTGGAAAAGGAAGTTCTTTCCCTACCAGAGCTTCTACAGGCCATTTCAATGTTGCTTTCAAGATGCTGCAACCAATCCTCCATGCTGTCTTCTGTACTTAATTTTTGGCTCTGATCTCTCTTTTTCATTACACTCCCCCAGGTCAGATTAATCCTTTCCTCTCATACTCTCTACACTTGCTCCATAGCAATGGCACATCTAGCCCTATGGGCCTCTACTCAACATTTAAGTTTATATGCTACTTTTTTATGTTAATGTCAGACTCATGAAAATCGTTCACCACAATGTTCAAAGACATCTGATATTAATGCCATCTGCAGACCTAGGTAAGTACAAAGATGGGTTATCATATATATAATATTCTAAGCCAAAATAGAAAGCTATCAGGCTGCCTTTATTTCCATTAAAGCAGTTCAGAATTTGCAATCATTTGGCTTCCTCACTTTTACAAGTAAATCTAGAGAAAAATGAATAAAAGTGATGCAGAGACAGATCAAGGAGAATGATCAGAGAGTAAGAAGAAAGGACTCACCTCCTTCAGTCAGTTTTCCATTTTATTTTGTTTCAATAGTTAGAGGGAAGAGATTTTTCGCACACTCCTTAATTCAGATTCCAGCTCCAATATTTGATGCTTGACTGTTCTGAAACACAAAGTGTAGCAGTGAAAACTATTAGCCTGAAACAAGATAAAATTATTAACATGCAAGCAGCTACACAGCAATATATGAACAGTCCATAGCCAAATTTTCACATGGTACCACACTCTCCTCCTTGCAAGTAAAAAGCACAAAAAAAGAGAATATTTAGATTGTATAATGCTGCATTTGTGGTGTTATCTCCCATGTTTTATTCTCCCTGCACAATGCATGAAGAGTTTGTTGGTTCTGTTACAGAGATATAAAGACTAGTTACATGTGATTGCCTCAGTATATCTACTGACTCTCCACAAGCTCACCTACCCCCCAGCCTCAACCTTCTGCAACCTCTTCTCACACTACATAAGCACAATGAAGTCCTGCTGCCCCTGTCTAGAAAATCAGAGGAGAACAGTGAGAAAACTTGACCAACCACCCAGCTGTATACACAGCACATCCCTACCAGGATTCAATGGGTGGCGGACAAAACTGCAATGGCAAATCACTGCACATTTAAATATATCAATTTTTAAAATAATATAAACTGCAAATACTTCTTTCCAAGCCATTTTCTTTCTCTGGTATGGAAAATGATAGATATGTTTTTCCCTTCTTAGTTCTCCAGTACTACTTACTGTGAGTAACAGAAATAAATGATTTTCCTCTGTGCTCTATATTTGAGCTCTATGAGTCATCTCACTATTTCAAGTTTTGTTTCCCATCACTTAAAGGTCTAGCCTATTTTATTCTTTTTTTTTTTTTTCTTTTTACGTGAACAACTCATAAGTACAAGCCACAATAAGCGCAGACATTTTTTCTTGTAAAGGCAGTTAACAGCTCCAATCAAACTTTACTGAGAAGCATAGTAAGAGAAAAAATATATGGCAAAGTGTGCTTTGATACTAGCCTCAGACTATACTGAAGTACGATCAGTACAGCAACATTTTTTAAGTGCCGAAAACTCCTGTTATTTTACTCTCTTGATGTTTATTCAAAGAAACACCTTTACACAGACCAGTTAACTATTGAGCACTAGTTGTCACAAAAAGCAAAACCTTTCAGAGTAAAGACAACTTGCGTGCATGCATTACAAACCATTATTTATAAAGCCAGAAGAGACTAACAAGGTCAGAGCCTGATGTCCCACTTCCCATAAGCTAGAAAATTGTCTGAAATAAACTCCTTCGGAAATGGCACGCACATCTTACTCAAGCATCAAGCTTTGGATTGAGCTTAGTGGTCAATGAGTGGTTCTTCCAAAGAACCACTAAGAGGACAAGAACAGCCTCTATACACAAGACAAGTTTATTTCTAGGAATTCCTTAACCTCAAAGGCAGTCAAATTGATAAAGGCTGCAGCCTGCCTTTTGTTACTATCTTTTTAATTACTATGAGACCCCTTTCCAAGAGGAACTAAATTCTGACACCGGTTCAGAGTGTCTGAAATTAATGCCAGAATAGAAACACATTCTGCTAGTACTCCAATGGCAGCACTTTGTGTACAGCTGTCACTGAGAGTCTGCCTCTCCCCTGAGGTATATATCCAACCATCTTTAGTGTATTTCTTCCTAAGTCTAAAACTAATTTTCCTATTCTTTCTGTACAGTTGGTCTTTAAATAATTTTGCTTCCTTGGTTGTGCAGGTTTTTGTGTCAGAAGGGGGAGAAAAATATGTTTAAAGCAGGAAAATGTGATGGTAAACCCATCAGATTGGCAGTGGGATCAAGAGAGAGGTACAGAACCATATATTACTTTTAAATAATTTCAGAAAGGCATAGATTTCCAGTTGACAGGATCTCTTTTGAGAGTGCCTTTAATGTGATTACAATATTAACTACATCATAACCATTTCAGATTTTCTATAAGAGTATAAAATTGACAGAGTATATTTAATTGTAACAAGTAAACTGGATTGATTTTTCCATATAAGATCTCCTCAGGGAGCTTTCAAAGATAAATCTCTAAAGGATCAAACTGGGCAGGTCTTTATGCAGAGCCTTCAGTTGTAAGGACTTCTCTGAACCCACTGAAACTCCCATGCTTGAAAATCTGCTTGAAAACCTTGCTGAAGCTGGGGTCAGGTGGGTTTCTCTTAGCTGATAGAATTCACTTGGATAAGAAAAAATGTTGATTTTTAGACTGATATATTTACAACACTTTGAATGATGTTTAACTGAAGTACAGAAGTACAAACTGTAGGGTACTTGATCCCTTTTGATTAGTTTTAGGTTGCTTTTTCATGAAATAAGAGGACATTATGAATTGACTTTTTACTCAACAGACTGATCTGAAACTGCTTCATAGCCTGCATTTGCCACCATAGCAGGAATCATACTTATCTTAATCCCCCCAGGTTCTGGCTCAGTTTTAGCACACAACAGTGACTTAAATTACCCGGGTTTTATATGGCACATGATTTACAAAAATCAGAGTCTCCAGAAACAGCTTCTAGGTGTCAAATAGTAACTTAACCTCCACTATGTGGTTCTAGCTAGATTTATTCAGAAAGACACCTGGAAGAGGTGCAATGAAGAACAGGAACAAATAATAACCTGGAACAGGTGCTCAGGGAGGCTGTGACATCTTCATCTGGGAGAATGAACACTCAGTTGAACAAGATATTAAGGAACTTGATGCAAGTCTGACATTAGCCCTGCTTGAGCAAGGGCTTCTACTAGATGACCACCTACAATTCTTTTAATGTAAATTATTCTGCCATTCTGTAATTCTATGAAATAAACTCTAATCATATCTGTACCAATCCTGTGTAGAACACAAAATTCACAGTGTGACCGTTACCATTAAACTAAATTTCAGCGCAAAAAAGAAGGGCAGGTCTTCAAGTGGTTTGTTACATAGTAAGCTACTTGATTTTTCTTCTATATGATGCATCTTTACATTCCTAGGATTCTGCTATCATGTGCCATTTTTAGTTAACAAAGATATATTGTAAAGGGGATGGATCAAATTTTTACACGATTTTTTTCTTTCCCATGTTTTTTTCCCCACTTCTCATATTTCCATAATTCCTAGTGAAAGTGCATGACTATCCATTTTTCTGTAAGCAATATCAGGATACCAACCTCCTTTAACAGCCCAAATCTGTTCCATTACAAGTATGTACTTAGATGGGCTTTATATATAGTGCACCCTTCCAATGAAGGTACCTACGGTGACAAATGGCAGATAACCTCAGATGTTCAGAAAAGGCCTCTTTCAGAATATGATTTAGTGCCTATCAAGCCACTAGTATCAATAATTTTTTACTTTTTAAGCATAGGTAGGAACCTCATATATTTGCTACCCAAATTATAGCAAAATAGCAATAATTACAGAAGTGAGGACTACCTAGTAACCACTGGCAAATGAACTTCTAAAAATTTAATTAGAACCATGTCAGTGTAGTAGTAATGGGAATACGATAAAGCTTAGCAATGAGCACAAAACAACCTTCTTCCTATAAAGCCAAGATTGCAATATTACACACACTTATTCCACCTCATTTGTAAAATTAACAGTCTCTCTCAGACAATTAAAAATCATGCTGAGTACTGAGCCACAGTAAATTACAAATATAATTAAGTAAATAATAAGAAAGCCCAAGTCCCTACTCAAATACGCTGCCAGTTCAGCTAATCCAAGCACAGCAAATATTAATGCAATACTTCAATGTCTACAGCTCAGTTCCTGATCTACAGTAATAATAACACATTAAGATTTTGTCTGTAGTCAGAGCAAACCGCTTATTTTCCCCTAGACAACTGAAGCACCAAGTTACCAATAATAAGCTGCTCGTATCTTCCATCATCCTGCTGGGGAAGGCAGGCAGAGAAGACGAACACTTTTAGTCTGATTGTATTTGCCGCCAATTAGATGGACGTAGTCTTTTGACTATACTCTGAACTGAAAAGAAGCCAACCTGAAGCTATTTAATGATAAAGGATTAAAATCAGTGCTGATTAAAGGGCTCTGCAAAGTGTGAGTTTTAATTATGCTACTTTAGGAAGTCACTAGACAATCACTAGATTTCACATTCCCTTGTTTCTGCGTCCAGAAAGGAAACAATTCATACCTTGAGAAAACCTTCTGATTTCAGTAGCTAGCACAGCAATGGGAAAAAGTTTACAATTCTGAATCACTGATAACTTCAGATAAGTACCATGCAAGAAAGGAAACGTCTAAAATTATGCTGACATCACATGTCACTTGCCAATAATGCACACTTAGTGCTGATATGCACTGGTATCTGTTTACAAGCTCACAGAGAAAGGATTAAATACTATTTAATTCATTCAAACTTAGGTATGTATTTATACCACTATATAGCACCGTGTGAATGACAGACATTTCACTGTCTCACAGTAGTTGTATTATTCTCAGCCCAACCTCATAAATATTAATTACTTTTGAAACTGAGTTATAAGTCTGCACATGACATAAAGGAAAAATCCCAAGCATAGGCTTTCCCTCAGCACCAATCCACAGGAGGAATACAATATTCTCTAAGAAATGTTCCTGCCTCAGCACCAGTGGGAAGTTCTGCAGTCTCTTCTAGTTGGAGGTAAATGGCTTTAATTTGCTCTCCATTGTAAGTGAAAGAATCAGTTATATAAAGCCTTAATATTTCCCAACCTATTTTGCAATAAGGAGAGGCTTCCACAGCTCCTCACCCAAGCTCCTCACCTCACTGCCCCACTGCGAGTTTTTTCATGGTATGTGCATGAAGGACTTGAGTCAAAAGCAGGCAGAAAATGAAAACTGAGGCAAATTTTTAAAAAGTCATAAATCCATCATCTTCTGTATCCACCACCACCCTGAGAAGTCTACGTATTTTAAACAGGAATAGTTACAAACTACAAAACTAACAACTGTCCTAAAGGGATGAGAGAAAGCAAAAAATCTGAGTGCAACAAGTGAGAGAGCAAGGAAAGAAAGGCCACATGCAACATCTATGGTCATGCTCTCTCCCAACAGCTGGTGCATTACTCCTGTTGATAACTCCTCGCCCTGCCTCGCTCGTGTCTGGTAGACACAAGTACTTCCAGCGAGGTGAAACCTTTGCCTCGCACTGACTGAGGCAGAGCCAGGCAGCAAACCCAAACAGCATTCACGGCTGCCTTGCAAAAAGGTCAACGAAATGTGAGTGGTGTCTAGACCTAGCAACTAGGGCATCTGGTATGCATGCAATATCATCCCAGTTTCAACTGTGTTAATGGCATGATCAACAGAATACATAAAACAGTCTCATGAAATTTGTAGAGCACATTAACAGCCAAGCTCAGTCAGTCTGCCACTTGCTCCTAAGGAACAAAACAAGAAAGAAAAAATTTAGCCCACAATTATTTTATATAAAATAATTTCAGTATGAAGCACTGTATAGAGACTGACCAGTCCATCTCCCCTTACCATTTGATATGTATATCTATAGAAATGTATTTATTCACACCACATATGTGGTGGAAGTCTCTACGTCATACCTGCAGAGTCAAGTTAAATGTTATAAAAAACAACTACGATTTTTTTCTTTCACATACTGTTGCACATCTTATGCAATTTCTGCCTAAAATATCTGTACATCACAGAAGTGCTTCTAACACAACCTTTCCAATTTTTAAAAACTGGTGTACCTCAAATGACATTTCCACAAATGTCTAATTCTCCTTCCCAAGTTACACTGGTCTCCACATTCCTCATCAAGCTTTTACATTGCATCAGTTCACTCTCACTTCTGGGAACATGTATAGAAGTAATATGTCAGTAGCACTGCAAGAATTATTGTGGTTTTAAACTACTATAAGTTTTCATCCCTCTCTTCCTCAAAACAGTGTCACAGGCAGTAACAAATAGGAAACAAAACCCAAGGTGTACTGTTTTTCACACTATACAGTGGAAAGTAGACAGCTTCACAGTACATCTAGAATCTGCATGTGAATTCTAAATATGTTCAACTCATGTTTGTATTGTATGAAGTTCTACTCCTGCAATCATTGAAATTCCCTTTGCTTTGAAATGCCAAAAATCTGTTTTCAGCCTAAATAGCAATCATGAGGCATTTGTTAAGTTTTTGATACAGAACACGTTAAAAAACTGCATCCAGCTGTTGCAGTGAGAATTTTTTGATTACACAGTTGGTTGAAAATACGCTGTATAATAAAGAAGTCTACTTGTGCAGCACAATCCTGAATCTGTGAACAGGGGGATACTTTGATTATCTAGTCACAATTTTCATAAAGGTTACATTTCTCCTAACACAAATCAATGGAACAGACCATCTTTCAAAATATTTAAGAGCGCAGTTATTTCTCTTTAACATTTCCTGGTGAAAGAATGCCCTATTTCTTTTCTTTCACCGGGTCCATGACATTCCACACTTGCTCTGGAGACAAAGCAAAACATCACTGTGAATATATGACAGAGACTATCCCTGCAGATTGTCATGGTTAAAACATCTGGCTAGGTAATGGTTTTTCCATACAGTGGGCAATTTTTTGATTGTTCAGTCATCATCCACTGGTTGTACCTAAACTCAAGCCTTCAAACCTGCCAAACAGGGCTCTGGATACTACACTGGATGTGGAAAAACAGCTGTTAACAGAAAATGCATTTTCTTTCCATCACGCTACTCTGGGTGGTAAAATGAAGAAGGTTTACTCTTGCGTGAATTCCCACCAAACTAAGCCATCTTAGGTAAAGGCCCAGCAGAGTTCATGTGTTAACTCCTGCATGATTAAACATTGCTTTTGTTAGTAGAGAATTGTGGGGTTTTTTAAAAAAACAGGGTAAAGCATGTATTTTTCCACATCAACAAGTCGAGAACAAAAGACATAGGCAAGTTCAAACTACCTTGTCAGTAGAGTTGATTCATAAGTCTATGAAACAACCTCATATGTCACTATCATAAATCAAGGCAAGTGGTCATATGTAAGTTCCTGGTGTACACAGAAGCAAATGAAAAATTACAGTATACGTATTAGCTTATCTTTATTAATTATGCTACTTTTTTTTTAAAAAAAAAAAAACAAAACAACAGACAATACTGTCAGATTGACCCTAAAAAGATTTTTCTCTTTATTTTGTGCTGATAAGCAATACACATGAAGACAATCTTAGGGAGTCATGAAGGTGGTACCTTAGTCACTGGAGTTTGCTGCTGGCCTACCTCTACTCACATCAGCTGCCAATATTGCTGTTGATTTGAACGGGAACATACGCTGAAGTAAAAAGCTTTTGAAAAATCCCACACAGTGTAATCAGGTTTATTATATCTAACTACACAAGCACTGATTTTCAGTTATATTTTACTGTGAGAAAATTGAAGAAATCACCCAATCATGAGAACTTTTTATACATAATTTTGATTATAGACCTCACAGTGTAACAGTATGCAAGATGATTGTACAAGGACAAAGAGAGACTACAGCTCCTGTAACTGCGTGTTGTATTTGCTTAATTAGTTTATTAACTGCTTGATTAGCTAGTTTGTGCAGTACTTAGGAAACATAAAGCAGTAATATGTGTTAATTAATCACATTATTTATGTAACATTCAACTACAGCTGCAAATTGTACACATGTAACAAAAAAATATGAACTGCACAATGGTGAAGAAACAAGACTACATTGCTGGTGAACATCCTTCATCAAAAAAAACAGAACTGGAAAGCAGTTACAGGTAGCAAACAGTAGCCTGGAGCTGCAGAAAGCCTGCTTCACAGCGAGTGACAGAAGCAAGAGATGAGGTGAATGAATGATACTAAAAGCGCTGGCCAACTGCTTATATTAAGAAGAACATATGGTGGAAAAGAAGCAGAACTGCAAGGAAAAACGACAGTTTCATTGAATTGCAAATGAGAGGTAATAATTTCAACATCCACCATGACAGAATACTTCCATGTGTCATTATAAGCTCTGGTGGATGCTGTCTTAGACCAATTCATGAATTGTATCATTTGATGTTGCAGCATTTAGTGAAGTAAGGTTCGAGGTGGAAAGGTGCTCCTGCTAGCAGTTTCTGATGACCTAATGAACCTGCTCTAACTGGAAAAGCAGTTTCTGCTATCAGAATGACTTAAGAGCTGAGTGATAAAGGGGAGACAGCACTTATCACTTCTTCCAAATCCAAAATCATGCATAAATGGATGAAGCAAATGGAACAGAGTACCTATGATGGTAAAAAAGCAGGAGAAAGGGTCTAGTGATATGAAACACACAGAAGAGAGATGGATATCTGCTGCTCTAAGAATAAAGTTAATTTGAGTTCTACAAAAACACTTGAAAAGGATGAGAAGAAGAAACTTCACATCATTTATACCAAAAGTCAAATGCTTGATAGTGAACTTCCAAAGAAAGAAAGAAAGAAAGAAAGAAAAGGTTAAAGCATTCTGCAAGAGTTCATTTGCAATTTTCAATTAATTTGCTCTGACACGTTATTAATCCTTTTTATATTTAATTTTTGTGATCATGTCCTACTGATTCTTCGTTTTATTAGTTTGGGCAATTAGCATTGCTTTTATTATTTGTGAAAATCTCTTTAAGATTTAGTGCTAAGGCAAAGAAGGATGAACCTCGTTAGGTACTCCATATTTTATATTATTTGCCATAATGAGGGGAAAATACCCTGCAATCAGAGTTTTATTATGATGGAAGACATTATGAGCACTCTCTTTCCCTGGAGAATCAGGACCCTCCAGACTCAATATACATCGCAACCTGTATTATGCTCAGGTTACAGGTTTGTGCTAAAATGACGAGGCAAGAAGCCATTTTCTTTCACAAGAGGTGAAGTTATGACTCCAGGAGCTATTCTTCATCTGGCATATCTGAGCCCCACTGAAGAAAACAGAGAGTGCAAGGCTTATTAGACCGGTCCTACATGATCATATTATTTTGAACATAGGAAAAATATGCTTTGAATGTTTGCTCATTCTAGCATTGAAGGAAATGCAGCTGAGCGTTAATTCTAAAAGCTTTTGGGCTTTTTTTTGGTTTGTCTTTCACAATCCTTCCAGAAGATAAAACCGCACAGCAAAATGCACATCTTCAGTTTCTTCACACTTCAAAGCTCCGTTTTATTCAAGCTGGCACCTTCTTGCAGTTGTTCCAAATTTTGTAAATGGATTATAAGTGTGTATGTCTATGTCTTAGTGGAAAAAAAAAAAATTAAAAAATTTTTTTTTTTTTGTTACCATCTGGAGAAAGTCCAAAAGATCTTGTCTTTTGTTAGCTGAACACAACCACCTACATGTACTAAAACTTGACCACGTGGGGCATGAACCGATAGCTTTATGTGCAGAGTGATACAAAATGCTCAACTATGTACCTTGTGCATTTACGTGCCCCTACACAAAGAACAAAAGGAGTTGGAGCCGCTTTTTCTACCAAGTCTGCACAGGAACAGCTGTTTTTTTTAGTGTTTCTGGGCTAGCAAATCTCATAGAAGTCCCACAGAATTCAGAAAACACCACTGACAGATAAATCTTCATGACAATAAGTTTTATCATTTAAGCTTGTAACGACAAGCTGGATGTTACGTGGTGCGTGACCCATAGTCCTAATGAAGGCTTTGTAATAGAACTGACAGTATCTAAGTATATCCATCTCAGTTTTGACAGATCACTTGCTAAATTTTGCATTAAGGACAAATGACAACCTTAGGATGGAAAACCATCCTCAAAACATTATCAAGTTGTTTCTTCAGATGGCTCTTGCCTTTTTCTATTTTGTAAACAGTTAACTAATTACTGTGACAGCAAAATCAAGTCTTGATATGAGAAAATTCCTTTCAAGGGATTCTGAGTGAGTACAGGGTATTTTCTGGTTTTGTTTTCCCAACACATGTAAACATACTCCTTAAACCCTCTAGAAAAATTATTCTCCTCTTTGGAACTTCCTTGCTACTGACTTTTCAGGTTCTTGTTTTGTTAACCACGTTTCTCTAAAATCCCGATACTTAAAATGTAGTAATATTTATTCAATAACATATACAGAGATGGATAATCCAGAGATTTTTTCAACATGAGCTCTTGATGAAGTGATTAATAATTACACTGGGAAATATGCAATAATGGCTCTGGCACAGTCTCCATATAATGTTGGCTGAATGAGTATGTTCATTTTGTACTTTTGCGGTCTGACCTGTTGATTTGTAACAATGGTTTCTGTCAGCTAGAATACAGAAGATGTCATGGGATCAGAGATGGTTTCATTCTAGGTTAGTGAATACAAAATACCAGAACATACAATGCTTAATTGCTCCAGCACTTGAGTAACTTCCTGTTGTAGCAGCGACTTGTAATACAAACATCCAATGCGCATATCTGCTTGCTTTTGGTAAATACATTTTGTGTTCTGGACTTCCTCAACAAACTAGGAGCATCTAGGTGTTTAGCATCTGATTGTCATGCACAATCCATTACTGAATGACAGCTTTCACTTACGTATGCTGGCACTCAAAACTTCTCACACTGTAGCATATTATAGACATGGCTTGAGTAGTAAGACTTCCCAACCATAAAACCTAGCCTATGATTTGCAAAGAAATCCTCAGATGAGAAGAACCTTCATTTAAACTGACATAGACTTCTCCACTGAAGTTCCTCATATGAGAAAGTTAAAAGCAAAGTGATGAGTCAATTGTAGACTTGAAGAAACAAAGGTGTATTGTGAAAATTCAAATCACTACATTGACTGCTGAATGAATGATATTAATAGCTTGTGAATTAGTCTTCTGATCCAAAGTGACTGAACTACTTCACTCAGGTACTTAAAAATGTTGTGGCAGCATTACAAATGGATAAGATTTCCCCCCAAAAAGACACAATACTTGTTCTTTTAAAATAATGTTAGCAGGAAAACAAAACAATTTTAAAGGAAAAAAAGCTTTGATTTTGCATGCAACTACAATGAGTACTGGCTTTCTGTCCAAGAAGCAAGTGTGATTTGAAGGGTTTTTAGTTTCCTAGCATTTTTCTGAGTAGCCTGTAGCATTAAATTTGTGAGCCTGATTTTGGATTTGCAACCAGAATGAGTCACAGCTAGATGTGACTTTTAATGCACTCCTTGTATAAGACATGGTATCATGACATCACTGCCTATAATTTGCATTAACTGTAGATCACTTTTATAAAGAAATAGCTATTACAATTGCATAAAACTTGGTAAAACAGAATTACACCAAATGACTTCACCATGATTTGCTTTCATCTGAATTTTTTCCATTATTAGTCTAATAAAAATTAGCCTTGTTACTTGTCTGAATATTTTCTGGTTTTCTGTAAAGGCAGATTTTTCAGTTGAAGTTTTGGACAAAGCATTCAAAACAAACACATTGGGACAAGAAACATAGGTATCACATTTTCTAATATCCTACTTACTGAACTCAAGTCTTGCTACACATTATTCAGAATTACTACTGTACAGTATCTTTCCTGAATCCTGATATCAATAAGCATATGTTAAAGCTGGCCAAGCCAACAAAAAAAAAAAAATATACGGTATCCCATGTGATTTACCAAAGTTGACTGCAACAATAGCCAAACTTCTTTCCTTACAACTTGATTATCCACAGTTTTGGCCCAATAACACAATTTTCTTTTTATCTGGGAAGAATTTTTTTCTCAAGAGTAATTCTCAGGAAGAATGTTCTGTAGCAGTTTCTCCACGAGATTTGACCAGCAGTCAATATACCCTGGCACCACATCTGCAGCAGACGTCAAATCCAGGGAAGTCAAAGAAGATCAAAGTCATACAATTGCTACCATGTGCCTTGCAGTAGGAGGGCTGATCTACTTCAGTTCCCAAAGGTCCAGCTAAGGTAATGCACGAGATTGGCTGCAGTTCATTAGTTCAATCTACTTCATCTATGTGAGTCATTAGCTTTCCTACCTCTTCTTTGCAGATTACAAAATTAAAATATCTTTTTCTATAGTTACATTTCCCCCCAATACTTTCTTCTATTTTGAAGGCAAAAAAAAAATACAGTTGGCAAGTTTCAACATGGGATGGTCAGAAAACTATTGAAAACCATTCAGTATCTTGAAATCATAAACATTAGAGCACAGAAATCCTGATGGATAAAGGATTTTGCATGTAAAATATTGAACTGGTATCATATCTGTTTTGAAACCAATTAATTAATGTGTCATTCCCAACAGAGAGATGAAGTGCCATAACTGGAAATGTCATTGGCAATTCTGAAGTGGAAGCTATTAAGATTGTAATCAAAAGCGGAGGGTATGATATACAATAACAAGGAGGATGGTGTTTATGTAACAAGTTGCTTACCAGCATGGCAAGCAAATGTACCCTCTTTGCAAGAAACTTGACAGAGAAATCCTATGCATTTGTGGGTTGGATCTCTGATGCAAAAAGGAAGGTATCAGAAGAATTTCTGTTGTGGACTTGTCCAGCCTTATCTTGGAACTCTGCCATGTTTAGTTTTTGCATACAAGCATATTGACAAGGTTAAAACAGTTTTCAGACAAAGTAAACAATGTTATAAGATACAGAAGAAATTATAAATACCCCAACTCAAATACCATATACTTTTTTTTTTTTTTTTTAAGAAACAGCATCTATTATGCAAAATTGCATTTGTTTAGATTTTTCTGAAGAAAAGAAATATTAGCAATTTGTCTTTTTTAAACCACCCAGTTAAACACTGATTCCCTGAAATCTGGTGTCAGCTGCAGGGCCCTCATGTGCTCTATATCCTACAGAGCAACTGTATAACCTGTATTTCCCCAAATCACAGCTATTTCAATTCTATAAAGGATTTTTCTTCATTTTAACTGTCCTTTTAGTATGTTAAGTGTCACATGCATGTACATGAATTCACAATCCCTCTGAACTTAAAATCTGGATATGTGGAAAAACTACATTGCAGTTTTGCCTGTGCAAGGCTATATAGATTGTGGTAGTGGTGTGACAGAGCCTACTGCATAGGACAGTCCCGTTTTGCTCAGTTTCCTTAGCCTCAGGTTAGCAAGCTCTTCAGACTCAAGTGAAGTTTGCATCCCATCATCACCAGAGAGAATAAATGTCTGCAGTGAAGGATGATTAATAATTTTCCTACTTTTCCCTTCCCCAAGTTGCTTGTGATTTCAAAATTTGCAAATAAGCTACAGTTTAATCTGACAGTGACTCACTTCCTATGAGTACCAGACAGCCACACTCACGGAGGTCAGAAATTCTAATCCTACTGGTTACAAAACGATTACTGATTCATTTTACCTTCCTTTAACTATCCAGAAAGCTGTATAGAACTGGCTGGTGTGTCTATGTGCTCATAAGATACACATTCTTTTAACATGAGGCAGATATGAGCTGGGTTTGGGGATGGGTGAATGGATCACAGTTCTTTAATGATTCTTTTAATGATTGCATTTCTTTAACAATTCTCCATGGAGAGACTGTCATCTTTTATACAGTGCCTAAAATAATAGGTCTTTGATTATTGATTGGACTTCCCACATACTGCAGTGACCTTTACATTAAATAGCAGCACCATAAGAGTATTAGGAGTCTGTTTTGATAGCAATGCATTAATGAAACAAAACCCCAGTTCACAGTATAGGCGTATGAGAAAAAGCCAGCTAAAGCAGGAGAGAATGCTACTGAAGCAGGAAATGCTTTAATACCAGATGCAGCTGAGCTCCCTCAACAGAGTTCACTTTGACTGCAAGATGAAGGGATATATAAGAAATGGAATTCAGTCAGAGCTGAATCAGACTGGGAGGAGTATTTGTCAGATATTTCGGTTTACTTTCGTTTTGTATGATCAAGGGATTGTCCTTGGTGGGTTAGATAGGTTTTTGCATAGATGATATATGTGTGTTTCTGATTAAAATAAATTTCACTCAAAAAGGTCAAGAAAAGTTGTATAATTGGACCAAATCAGTACTTCAGAGTCTATTTTTCAAAATATTTTTTCAGTATACACTGAACAGTATTCAGATAGTTCTAAGAAAAAGTATCCCCCTTTGACTTTTAAAGCTCCATGGAGTGTAATTAAAGGCCAGCCTGAACAGAGCATAGACTAGAAGAAACTCTGTCACTGTGAAGATGGTGTGGAATTTTACAATGTTAACTTTACTCACAGAGTAGATCATGGTTTAAGGGAAGAGGATTGTCTTTACTGAGTATTCATCATCTCAGCACAAAGCCTGGATGCTGGACTTTCAAAAATCTAGAAAGGCAGATGCAAGACTAGTAGGATAAGATGTTCAGAGGTACCAAAAAGAGATGAAATGTTTACATTCTGCTTGATTTCAACTGAGATCGCTGTTAGAAAGCTGCTCTATCTGAATGCCCTAAAAAAGATGGTATCTTATGATCTCTCCTCCCCACTTTCTTGGTAGCTTAAAAAAACCCTACCGATGATATGCCTCATTATATGTTACCTCTCTAGCAATGAATGCAAGATCTGTTTCTTTCCCTAGGAAAACAGTGGAATCTTTCTTAACCTTCTTCCTATTGTTACAATACCCCACCTGTCTACATAGGTTTACAAAATTGTTATTCAGATGATCTAAATTCTGAACAAATATTAACACAAAATTACCATCTTATTCCTAGCTATACTTATTATAGGAAGAAAGGGAATCATTGCTGTGGAAAAATTGAAAGTGCCTTTTTACTTTGTCTTGTTTTACAGTGCAATATCAGATATTTTAAATGCTTTATGCTGACTGTCACTCACCTTCAGAAATACTACAATCAGTAGTTCAATAGCCACATTTCCAAGTTCCATCTCTCTCACTCTATCTTTCCAATGGAAAAGTAACTCTATTTTGCCTTTTAAAAACATTTACTTACTGACCTATCAACTCTATCACATTGTTATCTGACAGAGGCTGGATGAACAGGTTTTACAATTTTTAGAGGAATATATAGCCAAAAAAAGAGTCATAAAGTGCATACATATGTGGAACAATATTGCTCAAAGCAAGGTTGTGAGCTGTTTTGAGTACTGTGACTACCCGTGTATGCCATTTGCTCTGATATACAAATACTTCCTTGTCACACACACAAAAAACCCCCTACCTGAATCCATTTCATAGAATATTCTCCTCCATTATTTGACAGTTTACACACAGTCCAATACATCAATACAGGGGCAAAGAACAATATATAACATAGTCCCTGAGACAGAAAGCTTTGTGCTATGTTACTGACCTCTTTTTATAGACTGAAAGAGTAGCAATGATGAGGGATGAAATAGCAATAGAAAGATAACTGGCTTAAAATAGGGCTTTGTGAGAAAGGGTAGAAGGAAAAGAAGTATGGAACATGATACAAGAAATTCAATCAAATAAAACACATTCTATCTCAGAAGAGCCTTGCTTATAGTATCATTTATCAACAGAAAATAACCTGAGTTTAGTGTAAGCTAGTATTTTGGGAACTGCTTAAGTGCAAAACTTCTAAAGTCTGTGAGAAACTTGCTACTGATTCTGTCTAAATTGCAATCAGTGCTACAGACTGGAGCACAACCTAGGCATTTTTGAGCTAGTTTAGATACAATAAGCAATTTGGTCATGGTAACATGAGAAGAAACACATGTTATGCTCTGAGCTCCATGTTGTTAAAATTTATTTATGTCAGCACTTAAGCAGGTGAACATATGTTTGCAGTTGGAGAAATAACTATACTGACATTGGGCCAGTTTTAGTGGAAGGAGCCCTAGAAGATGCTAAGCACTTCAAAATGCCCAGTGATAAGAGACAATAGCCAGCTCAGAAGAACCCAGCAGGATAACAGAAAATACTTCATTTTAGCTCATGCACTAAAGTATGTTTTTTTAATAGTGTTGGATGTGAGCAGCAGGGCAAGGAATGGGAGAATTTTTTTCCAAGTTGTGCATTTTTTGGAATGTACCACATACATCCCACAAGGATCCTTCTCTCTATATCTGTACACTCTAGTCATCAACAACATAAGATGACCAAATCTTGATTTCCTCAGAAACCAAACCACCAGTAGATAGGGTCTAGGGAAGGCATGGGGGAAGAAATCTTGGGAAACCTACATCATACACATACCAGAAACTGTATTTCCAAGAAGGCTTTGCAGAGTAGGAAGCTGCCTGGGGTAGGAACCACTCACACAGATGTACCCAACTGCAGTTCTTCCTGCGAGCTCAGACCAATGAAAGCCAGATATCTTTCTCTTCCCCCCATTTCCCCCAGCAAAGAAATGCATTAGAGGAATGTTAAGATAAAGAGTTTACTTTAAAGTCCTTCTATCCTCACTATTTAACAGATGACTCCCCAGGTAAGAGCACAATCAAACATACTATTCCAGCAGTAACAATGTGGCTGAAAAACTTTACCTGCACCTTCCTTTCACCTGCTTATGAGTCCCTTTCTGTTAGATTTACCAACTCAACTGCACCTGTAGCCACTCCTAATCCTACTCCACCAAACGCAGTTTAGCTTCATCTCCTTTCTCTTTATTATTTCTTCACTGTTGACCTTTTGTTTCTAAAACAGACCTTTTTGAGAGGACAAGGCTGGGGGGCAGTCAAGATTCATAAGCGTATGTCCTGGTTTCAGCTGGGATAGAGTTAATTTTTCTTCTTAGTAGCTAAAATAGTGCTGTGTTTTGGATTTAGTATGGGATTTGGTATGAGAAGAGTGTTGATAATACACTGTTTTCAGTTGTTGCTAAGAAATGAAGGACTTTCAGCTTCCCATGTCCTGCTAGTGCTCAGGTGTAGAAGCTAGGACGGAGCATAGCCAGAGAAACAGACCCAAACTGGCCAGTTAAAGATTGCATATCATGCAACGTTATGCTCAGTATATAGAAAAGCATGGGCCATGAAGCTTGTGCTCTCAATTCTGGGATTGCTGTTTCAGGATCTTCCCTTCTCTGGGTTCACTAGCCTGGAAAGGTCTGGGCATCGGTCAGCAGGTGGTGAGCAGTCACACTGTGAATTACCTGTCTGTATTTTCCATTATTATTATTTAATTTTATTTCAATTATTAAACTGGTTTTATCTCAACTTAGGAGTCGCCTTACCTTTACCTCTCCAACTCTCCCCCTTTCCCTGGGCAGGGGAAGATTAGTGAGCAGCTGTGTGCTGCTTGGCTGCCAGCCAGGTTTAAACCATGACAGCATATTTGACTTGATTTTACTAAGCATCATCCAAGCTACCCACTCTTCCGTATGACAAAGAAAAGCTGCTATATTAGAAAAAGGATTAGTTACTTGTAAGATAAAATAAGAAGCAATTACAAACATCATCTCTCATCTAAGGTCTTTTAGACACAGAATCTCCAAAATAAAAACACCTAAACTCATTGCCCCTTACAGTCTTTTGAAAAGCCCCTTTGAAATACTATGCTATTTTTTAATTGTATTGAATAGGTGTAACATTTTATAAAGGCTGAACAAACTTGGTCTACCAAAGTAAAAATCGGCAATTTATCATTTCTGAAGGAGAGTGTCTTAACAATTTGTTAACACTTAGATTCTTTTGCACTTTGGATTGAAACAGATGTGCTTAATTCAATTCAAATTATCTTTCCATGATAATGTAAATAAAAGCTCTTTCATGTCTTTTTTTTCATGTATTTAAGACCAGTGTCCCTTTTAAAGAAAACTATATATATATTGGTTTTTTTTTTTAAATAGTTATATTATAGATGTAATTATTAATCTTAAAATTACAAATTCTTATTTGTACATACTGTTTATGTTGAAATAACATATCTGGAACAAATCATGAAAGGGTACAGATATAAATATATCATGATTTCATGAACAGAGCTTCTGGAGTTATTTAATGATAATCGTATTCTCTGGACATTATAAAATTAGTAAAGTTGCTTTTTCTGACTATTTTGAGATGTTTATTTTCTCCTGAATTGTATACCCAGTGAAGAGATGGCTGCTACTTTCTAGCAAATTTTCTTCTAGATAAACACAGTTGGTGTTGGTTAAGCATCTTTTAAAAACTGTTATTGCAGTTTATGATCCACAACTGAAGGTGTATGAAAAGTAAAGGAATTTAATAAGAGTCGTCCCCCCCCCCCCCCAAGCTTTCATAAATTTAGTTTTTCTTACATCGTAGTTGAATTGCTTGTTTATGAAATAAAAAGCTGACAAAACCATCAGTAAAAATGCAGGTGTTCTTGAACTTCTCTTTAAATGACCCAATGAATCCAAATACTAATTTGCACTGAAGTGTTGGCACTTCAGGAAAACATTAATTTCCTAGAACTTAAATGTATGGTGGTCTTACCTTGATAACATCTGAGTTTGAAGTTATAAGGAGTCTGACAAGACTACAACTTCTTTAGCACAAAAAGAGAAAGCCAAGGTTCCTACATTCCAACATGGATGTTGGGGATAGAGAGTTAGAAAAACCTCTACAATAGATTATCACAGCTGACACATTTAATCAGTTTTGACACACAGCTTCCTCCTCTTGCCAGTTTTAAAGAGATTTGTCCTTGAAAGGGCGAACAAACTCTGGGCTTCTAGAGGGAACAAAGACTACTGTAGATGCAGGTGAGGAAGCATATCCTTCTGCAGGCCTTCTTTTTTGTGGAGTAAATAGAGAAAAGTTGCCTGTTTAAAAGATTATATGCTCCAATCTGTCCTATTTTAAAGCTTTATAAATACAGCAATTCAAAGGACTGTTGCTTATAGCAACAAATATAAGATAGTACAGATGGAGAGGAAAAAAAACATTACTGCAGACCCATCATTGTTCTTAGCAAATTTACACCTCTGAGAGCATGTTGGGGTTTGATAAAGTAGGAAAAGGGCAGACAATAACATTGCAGTAATGAGTACCACCCCTGTCAGTGTTTATATAACCTAAGTCACCCTTAGGAGCCCTTCTATAATTTAAACACAGGCACTTACCTCTCAAAAGTGTATCTCAAGACTATGAACTGATAAGGCATATTTTATTTAAATGGACAGCAAATAAACGCTGTCAACTAATTAGCTAACTAGGTTTCCTTTTAGAGATAAATAATTTCAAGAATAAAGTAGTAAATATTACCAAGAAAAATAAAAATTTTCTGACAAAATATCAGCCCTTCAGTAAAACCACAGCAAGCTGAACAGCTATGATAGTGTCAGCACATGTTTGGCTGACAGAAAATAATACAACATATAATAACTGCATAACCATTACCTAAGAAAACATGAATTTGCAGTAATGGCACAAACATGTTTCCCTTTGATCTACTATGATAGATAACATTTTACTAACTACAGAAATGACCTGACCAAAGAGTATTCATATAATTTGTTTGACATATCAGCAACATCAAAGGATCATAGTGCCCCCATTCTCCACCTACTGGCAAGTGAACTGAAATTACACTCCCCCTTTCACCAGCGGTAATTTTTACAGCTATGACTGGGAAACTATTTTTTGTTGTGGCAAATTCTTATGAAGAGCTGAGTTTTTATTACAACTGTTATTTCTGCTGTTGGTACATCTTTGCTCTATGCAGTAATACATGCTCAGTAGTGCTCAACGTTTATTCTTCTGCAGTGAAGTCCAATATAGATAGCTGCTATTGTTCCCCTCTCTCTTCACAACCACTGGTCATGAAAACTGGATGCATGCTCTAATGAGATGTTATTCTTCTTCTGTTTGGCCTACCACCATCAGCTTTGCACATGCCAAACAACCACATGACAACTGAGTTTGCTTATGCACGGTCTGTGAGAACTCAGTCAACATGGGAGAAGGTGTGCATGAAGGAATATAATGTAGTCCCCTCTCTCCTAGCAGCACTGGCTTGGGCGTGCTGGTGAAAATAAAAACCGTAATTTTGCACAGAAATTCGCATAGATACAAACCTGTTTTGTAAATAGCTCAATTTTTACATAATTATAGAGTAGAAGCCATTGTTGACAAGATTTTAACAGCCAAATTGGTGTGATGTGTCATACCAGAAACCTGGTGATAACACATAGCTTGTGGAGTGGCATGGACTATTATGCTAGTGTTTGTGAAAGGCAAAGTTTTACATGTTTTCTGGAAGGGCAGATGACTACTCTGGAAGCATTACAAACATGATAAATGACTGCTTTCACTTTGAAATACTTTGAGAGATGTAGGAACAAGGAAACATAAAGCAAGGGGCACGGCCTTGGTACCGTGCCTGGAATATGGTGCATGTGACATTGACTTTTAAAAGTTCCATGAGAATTTTACAGACCTGTAAGAACAGAAGCAGTGGATGTAAAGATAAAATATAAAGTACTGGGGAACAGCCAACACAGCATTTGCGAAGGGAAGTCATGCTTCATTATGCAGAATGTGTTCTTTGAAGGGGTTTATGACTGTGTGGATAAGCACAATCCATTCATCTACTCTACTGAATTTCTACTTGGATTTCCAAAATGATTCTGAAAATGTTCCTCACAAAAGCAAAAAGCTGTACGACAAAAAGGGAAGGTACTTGCCCAGATACAATATTGATTAAAAAACAGGAAAAGTGAAGTTCTTGCATTGGAAAGAAACCATCCGTAAAATCAAAGATTTTTTCTGGGAACAATGCTATTAAGCATTTTCATAAATGAACAATAAACTGAGGTGTGTAATGAACTCACCTAGAGTTTGCTGATGATACTATGTTCTACTGGGTAATACAAACTGCAAAAACCTGCAGAAAGGTCTTACCAGACTGAGCAGTAGTGTGAATGTAGGAATTCCATGCATATACATGGAAAATGACACAAGTGGGGAAAAAAATTCCCTAAATTTACACCTAAAAAGATGGCCTCTAAGCTAACTATCACCATTTAGCAGCTAGATCCTACAGCTATTGCCTTTCCATGAAAATGTCAACCGAGCGATCAGCAATGTTAGGAATTATCAGGAACGAAATAAAGAAAAGTCAGAACCTCCTTAGGTCAATAATTGAATAGATGGTCCACCTGCACAAATACACGGTGCTGTCCCTATGAATGCCAGAAAATCTGCCTAAGAATGACTTTAGACCTGAGGAAAAAAAAATCAATGAACTGATGTAATAGTTTTCCAAGACCAGTAGAACACTGCAGCGTTCTACTAACGTTCACCACTTGTCCCCAATTACATGGGTTAACTATCTTAGTTCTAAACTTTTTGCTGCAACTCCAAGGTGTTGATTAGGTTTTCATAGTTTCTAACCCATGTCACTGAATTTTGGTGCATAAATTAGGAAACTAGTCTTTACAGGCTCTCTTTGTAGCCAGCAGAGAAAGGCAGACATGCAGTTCACGTCAAGAGCACATCCTTGGTATCTGACAAGCCCTCCAGTATCCAGGCTCTGAAATGAATGAAGACTGGTTTAAGGAAGTTCCTCTTTAGGGTATCCCTTCACCTTCAGTGCTACTATTTGGAATGACTGATAGGAATACTCTTCAGTAACGCCTTCAGAGCACACAACCGTGTCATCATAACCATCAGATTTGCATGGGACTAGCCATGATGCTGCAGCTGAGTCCTGCTTTGCAGGCTGGACTGGGAAAGCCTATTAGACAATAGTGCATGTGTGTCTTTTCCTCATAGTTTTCACTTGGCATAGAGCCCTCAAAGGAGAAACGAAACTAAAACAACAGCTTTCATTTGGAGTAGTGACATGTTTTCTGTAGGAAGAACATAGCATTTTGTTGGATGATTGAACTCATGATTGGAAAAAAAAATCCATGCAAATTTTCTGTAGAGGATCTTTATAATTTGTTCACCTCAGCAAAATTCTATCTTATTCTGCAGCTCAGCAACTTCAGAATAATTGTTTTCTATCCATTCATTTGGAATTTTGGATGGTACTCTTACTGTGACAGGATGAGGATTTTTCAGTATGAATAGAGTCTTTTGTTAACGTTTATATCCAATAATTCAGGAGCCAGCTGCTCCATAAATAATATCAAATCATCTACACCATCTGAAAGCCCAAGTAATCTAATATTAGTCTTGTGGCTTCATCTCAGAGAATTTTATTCACCTTTGAAAGACTACTAGCAGTTTGAGATAAAAAGTCTATTTTCTAATCCTCTTTTATAGTGTTTCCAGCTTTAAAGATTTTTGTGTACACCACATCTTTCCAAGTTTCCACATTTGATAAACGTAGTCTTGCAAAATCCATTTACCATCCAAAGCTGTTACAGCACATGTACACATTAAAAAGTTCTGTTAATCTATTTCATCAATAAATTACTGAAATGGAGCTTTTTAGGCTTCAATCACATGAGAAACGGCTAAATGACCATAGAAAAAAAGGTTGGTTTATATTTATTTTCCCCTCTCTATATACGATGATGTAATTCAGTATGGTCAGGCCATATTCTGCTTCTCTCATTACCCTTCAATCTGTTAGAGGCCAGACCCTAGGTAAAACATCTGAACAAATGACCAAACTTCCCATAATACTGAAAAGTGACAAATATCACAGTGAAGTCACATCATAAAAGAGGCTCAAGAAAAGCATTGCGCTTGCTGCGACATAAAATTTGCCTGTCAAGGAAGACAAAAGAATATTAATAGCTTCTTGCCGTGTGCTTAATGAAATACTTCCCAGACTACTTGCTCCTTTACAAAGAACAATAACCTTTTTCCTGAGATCAGTGACACAGTTTTAATACAGAGCACCTTATCAAGTGAAGTTTGTTCTATTTCTATTACTCTAGACAATAAAACTTACAACAGCAGTGATTCAAATGCAAGCAGTTTCTAGACATAAAATATGACTGCAACTATCATTCAAACAAATTACCTCCAAATGTGCCAAGAATCACAGACATAGTTCCTGGTCTAAAGAACATACCAGTATAAATACATTATGATGCAATGGGATCTTAAACAAAACATGCTTAAGAAGTGAGAGAAATGACATCAACAGCTATCAGGTCACAAAGTTTCCTCAGAGAACTCTGTGTCAGTATTGATGTTATTTTTGTTTTCCTATATCTTCTTTTGCTTTTTACAGTCAGGAAAGAGGAAATGAGGGACAATTTATTATGATTGTTTTACAAAATGTTTGGGGGTGATCATATGGAAGAGTTTATAGACTCTGTGACCATGTTTTGGCTAGAAGCACGGGAAAAAAAAAAGATGTTAGGGACAAAAAAGTATTAAACATGGGACTGAGGCTGGAAGTAAGAGTAGAAAAGAGGGAAAATGCAGACTTGCTAAATATGTACAAAGGACTGTTTCTTTCCTTCATCAGCATTCTCTCTCTACCAATAGTTTTGTTTTCCACTGGGCTTTTTAGTGTGTCTTGAAATTTTTACTACCACATTTGCACAGAGCACCGGTCCATCCTCAGTTAATGACCATTATGTATCATAGTAGCAACATACTACTGCACGACAAAGTGGTTCAGCTGAACTGTCATCATAAAAGATGTCCTAAACCTCTTTACAAGATGGCTGTCTGCAATATATCAGCTGCACAACAGGCATTTACAACATCTCTAGAGAATTTACAAAAGTGTGAGAAAGCAATGCAGGAGCATCTTTTTTTTTTTTTTTTTTTTTTTTTTTTTTCCTGTACTATTAATAGCTGTAATGTGAAACTGTTTCAGTAAAGCCATTTGGCAGCTGTACTACCATACTCAAACCTGTGCTAGCCAGGACTTTTCTTTATATTTAATTGCTTGCTACCTTCCTTCCTTCTTAATTTCTTTCTTCTCCTAACCAAATTCATCTTTAAAGCTGAATGACTCAGCTGCTTCACTGAAAAAAATTACATCCCTGTCCTGTAAAAATAAACTATGATGATAAATATTTCTATTTAATGCTAAGCTTCTTGAACTAGGCAGTTTTTGACTGGAATAGTATCTTCCTCTCATTTAACAGGAAGCTATGCAATGTTGTTTCGTAAAATCTCTCACCTTTCCATCCCCAAAATTTCTGACTTTCCAGTTCTCTTGAGAATTCCCCTGTGGTTGCTAACAGGTTGATCACAAGTCAGGACCTTATTCTTTGTATGTGGGAATACAGATTAGTTCAGTCTGCCTATGCAGGCAAGCACTGGTCAAGACTTTCAGTTAAATCTCCTGTGATGTGAATGGAGAAACACACTAAATTAGCTGTGTGGAATGATTGAATCACTACAGTCAAATGATCAAATGCCAGCACGGAGCTGCCATAGAAGCTCAGGCTACTAATGAGACTTTTCTGTCTTACTGAATCAGTTAGTTTGAGGTCTTTTTTTTTTTTTTTTAGCACTGTTCAGAAGCAGGAATGCAGCTCACCTAAACAAAGAAGAAAATGCACTATTTCTGTTTGCTGCCTTTTAAATCAAATGCAATGCTTTTACAACAGGTACTAGGAGTTCACCTTTTCAACATGATTCAAGCTGCATCAGAAAACTGGATCATTTGCTTTTAATCTACTGGGGTAGCTGCTCACAAAGCTGCTTTTTAATTTCACTTTGCCACAGAACAAACAGAACAAGCTGTTGCTTAATGTTAGCACAGAATGTAAGTACTTGAAAGTGCTTCTAGAGAAAGAAATTAAGATGCTAAAATAAGCACCATTCAATTCCAAATGCTAAAGTTTTGTATCAGGGTATAATACTACAGAAATGAACTATTAAAATTTTCAAAATAAAGAAAGGATGCATACTAAAATGTTGGGAATCTAGCCTAGGATCTCTTGATAAAACATTTGATAGGGGAGCCTTTAACTCAAGTTGGCTATGAAAAAACTGAAGCAACCCACGAGCTTTAATCCTTTTTTAAATTACGGCCAACTTTATATTTACAATCACCATGGAGATGGAGCCTAAAGAATCTAATTCCATTTGATCTGGCAATATCTGGGAGACAAACTGCCTATTTTACCTTCTCCAAATTATCGTAAATGCATTCTCAAGTTCTTCAGTGCGCTATTTCAAGCTGATATGCTCGCTCAGTAACTACATCTCTCCCTCATGGAATTTCTTCTGAACATTAGTTAAAAGAAAAATAGAGTGTTTCTCATTTAGGAACATCAGAAAGCAGGACAAATTATGACGAGTTAAATGCCTGTGATGTGGAAAGAAGATTTTAATGCCATCCTTAAGGATGTGTCTGTGACTTTTTACAGAAGATGTAGTAACTGGGAAAACTTCAGGCTTTAGAGCATCAGAATTTTAAATGATCCAGTAAACCTCTTTCACCGTTAGAAAGACCAGCATTTTAGTGACACTGAGCTAAACCTTAAATGCATAATGAAACTCAGTTCAATATGCAATGGGGAAGATATTATATGCTAAAACACGGAAGCTTCAGTGGAACTCTGAAAGTCTTTAAATGCAACTATTAGGTGGGCAATGGCACATGAATCTGATGGGGACTTGACTGGTTCAAGGAGAGCAGGCTGAAGGCAAATTTATATCATCAGATTGCAGCTTCTGTTGCAAATGGGCATGACAGTTCCTATCTACTTTAGTACTGATTGAGAGCTCCTTAGCGTAGCAATACTCATGAACTCTGCTAAATTTAATTTCTATTTCCATTTGACAACAGGCAGGAAGGCACCCTGTCAGTCAGCTTTTAATAGCCATTACTTTCCACATTGCAAAAAGTCATTTTAGATTTTAATTTCTTTTCCAAGGCTATTTCGGGAAACTTTCAAGATGGAATACATTAAATTAAGCAGAATAAACATCCCTGAATCTCATATGAAGGTTTAGTATGGCAACAAAAGGGAACTGGTGGCTTTAACAAAAGCACTGTCATTGCCCCATGTTTTTGGGGGAGTGACTCAGAGAGAAAGTTAGGAAGCAAAGTTCTAGTATGACTAAACCCAAGATTTGCCCCACTTTGGGTTTCTGGTTACACTTACTATTACCAGCAGTGGTGGCTCCCATCTGTCTCCAGCACCTAAGAGAATTCCTTCCCATGGAAAGCAGGACATGGCAAGCAGGGAAGTAAGAAAGTGGTGCTCCTTGGTCTCACCCAGCAGGATGCTGAAGGAGCATTTCTGCTATGAATTATAACTTCTCACCTTCAAGCCACCACAGTCACCTTAACTGTACAATGTTTTAGTATATGTTCCTCAGTATGAATGGCTTTTACTTACCCTATCCTTAGGCAATAAACCATTGCTAACCACTAGGCTCGGCATGATAGACAGGAAATATAATCACAGCTTGCCAGAAACGAGGTTCTCCAAAACCGATACAACCTCCTTATTCAACCTTAATATTATATTCACTGTAAATCTTTGATATTTTTATTACCTACAGCAGTAAACAGCACAAATCTGGACAGCTTCATAGTAAGAAATACCACTCCGAGAAGCATTTTCTGTTCTGATGACATCACTGTTGTAGTGATACAAAACCTAGTGAAATATATGATCAAATAGCTGCATATTGTGCTTTGATTAACACATGAAAAACATTCACCAGATGAAATTCAAGGCATCCATGAAACATATTTCCACAACTTCATCTTGATTTATAACAATTGAGGTTTTGACCTAAAATATTTGAGAGTTATATGTGGCAAACCAGTTTGGTTTTGTTTTGTTTTGTTTTGTTTTCTGGGTAAAAATTGTTCCACTACAATCGACATATGCTAAGGGATGCCATACGTCTAATTCAGATGTTCTATGTGAGCAGCAGAGATAATGTAAAATGAAGGATCTTTAAGATACAGGACTGCCACCCAGAACACTGTGTTAGTTCAAGATGTCTCTGGGTTTTTCTCTAGAATAACTTTTAAAGTATGACATCATAAACCTGAATCCCTGCAGTGCTTTCTATCTCAGTTGCTGCATGTTTCTCATGAAGTTTTATGTAAGTGCACCCTAGCAATGCCCAATATTACTCCTTGCCTATCTCTGAAATATTATCGAGCATAGTAGTATATGAAAAAAAGGACATAAGAACATAATAATAACATTTGCCAAAGAGACAAAAAAAGAGTAAATTGAAGTTTAGGATTTTATCACAAAGAACATTTAAAAAGATTTATTAAAAAATCAAAACTATACAAGTTTAATGCCTTTTGAAAGAGGAAATGTATTTATTTGTTAAACTAGAAGAATGGAATTCACATAATCTGGGTTAATAGCCTATTTTTGTGAAGGTCCTATTTTATATGACTGTGCAAATTACTTCTCGTCTCTTTGCTCGACTTTTGCCCTCTATAAAATGGGATGACAACCCATTTTCTGAAAAACACAAATATTGAGCCATAATTCTTCCAAGATGCAAAAGCACACATGGCCCTAAAATAAGAAAGACTCTTTTATATAAGTGTCCTTAACCACTTTTCTTTCTTTTTGAACTGGGATGTGTGAATGCTTTCCTAAACAATAAACTTGAGAATCTTATGAGAAGAGACATTACTATGTGCACGTTTAATTTTTTAAAAATACCAAATCATATTTATATTCTTAGATCTTATAAGGGCAAGAAAACCAGCAGCTTTTCAACATGAAACTATTTATGTAAAAGAATAAAATCTTTACAGCTCAGACTTGTAGTTTTGCTAAGTTTGTGGACTGCACAGTACAAATTGATGTAGCACATACTGAGAAGTAAATGTAGCCACAGATAAAGAGCTCAGACTGCTTATACAGGTGATGTGAGTTGACTGCATGCCTATTTCATGGTCACAACAGTAACACAGAATCATAGAACAGTTTGGGTTGGAAGAGGCCTTTAAAGGTCATCTAGTCCAACGCCCCTGCAATGATCAGGGACATCTTCAGCTAGATCAGGTTGCTCAGAGCCCCATCCAGCCTGACCCTGAATGTTTCCATCTCTGTGGGCAACCTGTTCCTGTGTTTCACCACCCTCACTGTAAAAAATTTCTTCCTTATATCTAATCTAAATCTACCCTCTTTTAGTTTAAAACCATTACCCCTTGTCCTATTGCAACAGTCCCTACTAAAAGGTTTGTCCTCATCTTTGGTATAAACCCTCTTTAAGTACTGGAAGGCCACTATAAGGTCTCCCCAGAGCTTTCTCTTCTCCAGGCTGAACAATCCCAACTCTCTCAGCCTTTCTTCATAGGAGGTGTTCTACCCGACTGGTCACTTTTGTGGCCCTCATCTGGGCCTGCTCCAACAAGCCCATGTCCTTCTTATGTTGGGGGCCCCAGAACTGAACACAGTTCTCCATGTTTGATCTCACCAGAGAGAACAGAGGGAGAGAATCACGTCCCTTGACCTGCTGGCCTAGCTTCTTTTTATGCAGCCCGAGATACAGTTGACTTCCTGGGTACAGGACCTTGCATGTGGCCTTGTTGAACCTCATGAGGTTCACACAGGCCTACTTCTTGAGCTTGTCCAGCCCCTCTGGATGGCATCGTGTCCCACAGGAGTGTCACTGCACCACTCAGCTTGGTGCTGTCTGACATAGGAAGGTCTGTAGAAGTAACAGTAACTACAGATGATAGGTACTAACAATGTAGCAGTTTTACAATAATTTTACAGCATACTTTTGTCATCACATAATTAGCTCTCATAGCTGTCTTTGCTGAAAAGTACATTTACTCAGAGTTACCTGCAGTATTTTATTTCTTTCTTATTCTGCACATTGTGAAGTTTTATGTACTTGAACACAGATGCCAGCTAATTCCTTTCCTATACCTACTTTTAAATTTGTAATAGTGTCCAGAGGTCTGGATTGCAGACTACAGCATTGACATAGCTGTAATACATACACAGAGAAAGTCTCAGTTTTACTATCTAAGTGTCAACAACTACTCTTGAACCCTCACAAATACGTGAACAATCCTGTCTCCCAAATGAGAAAGAAAGCCAAATGACCAACTTTGAATCCTACCATGACCTAGAAGAAGCGCATTCCTAGCTCAGACTTTCAAGCAGACTGACTGGCAACTCTTAATTTTTGGATTGACTTTTACTATTATTTTCCTCAGTTCTCTCCCATATCAAGAATCTGGAGTAAACTTACATGAATTTCCACACTGGTCATACCATAGGTTCACATAGTTCATTTAGACTCCTGTCTCGTAACAGTGACTAGGAATAGATGCTATGTAATACACTTTACTTTTGTGTTGCATCACTGCAATCACATGTTTTATTTTCGCTTTTTAAAAGGATTTTAAAACTACATAATAGAAAATTTCACTTGTCTGTCTTCCTCATCTTCTTTCTTCTTGAGACTATAGGTCTAAGCTCACCTAGTCTTTGTACTGAAAGACAAAGGACAAGATGCTGCCTGGCTCAAGGACAAGATGCTGCCAACTGTCAAATGGGAGGTACATTAAAACTGTGGCAGAATTATTGAAATCCTCTAATGGAATGTGCCTGAATAATAATTTGTAATATTAACAAATTCTGCAAGTGTATTTAGAGATTATGTTAAAATAACAGCATTTTCATATGCCTTTATGCATCATATCCAGAGAACTCCTGCACTAGCTCAAATTTATCCCCTAAGCAGATCTCTTCCTGTCTGGACATACATGTTCCAACTGGTTACATAGTATGGAAGGTAGGAAGAAATACCACAAGTCATGGCCAGGGAAATGGGTGGAGTTCTGTGCAGAAAATATGAAAATAAATTCTGTGATAACATTACAGTGCATCTCAGCCTCTTAGAAACATTCCATTAATTTCAGAAATCCTTTTGATCTATTGCACAGAAACCATACATAAATCTATTATAAATCACAGAATCATTCAGATTGGAAAAGACCTCTGGGATCATCGAGCCCAACCATCAGCCCTACTCTACAAAGTTCTCCCCTACACCATAACCCCAACATCTCATCCAAATGACCCTTAAACACATCCAGGGATGGTGACTCCACCACCTCCCTGGGCAGCCTATTCCACTGTCTGACCACTCTTTCTGTGAAAATTTTTTTTCCAAATGTCCAGTCTAAACCTCCCCTTTGGAGTTTAAAGCCATTCCCTCTTCTATCTCTACAACGTCCTTTCAGGCAGCTGTAGAGAGTGATGAGGTCTCCCCTCAGCCTTCTCTTCCTCAAACTGAACAGTCCCAGCTCCTTCAATCTCTCTTCATAGGATTTGTTCTCCAGGCCCTTCACCAGCTTTGTTGTCCTCCTCTACACTCACTCCAGCACCTCGAGATCTCTCTCGTATTGAGGTGCCCAAAACTGGACACAATGCTCCAGGTGTGGCCTCACCAGTGCAGAGTACAGGGGGACTGTCACCTCCCTACTCCTGCTGGTCACACTGTTTCTAATACAAGCCAGGATGCGGTTGGCTTTCTTGGCCACCTGGGCACACTGCTGGATCATGTTCAGCTGCTTGTCAATGAGAACCCCCAGATCCTTCTCTTCCAGACAGCTCTCCAGCCACACCTCCCCAAGCCTGTAGCCATGCAAGGGGTTGTTGTGGCCCAAGTGCAGGACCTGGCACTTGGCCTTGTTGAAGCTCATCCCGTTAACATTGGCCCACTGATCCAATCTATCCAAGTGTCTCTGTAGAGCACCCCTATCTTCATGCATATCGACACTCCCTATCAATCTATTCCAAATATGACTTGAAAGAATAAAACCCATTCCTCTGATAGAACCCTGTGCACCTCACTGAGAACAAAGAACCAAGAACTATGCTGGAGAACTGGTAAAAGATTTAATGCAAAATATGGTGAAATACAGTCTCTGCAGTAGTATTCATTCTGTATTTCACATAGCAGTGTGCTTGCAGCTGCAATGGAAGCCTTTATTCTGAAGAGATAAACTGTGGTAGGATGCCAACAACCTTGAAAAACTCAGACCTGATTTTTCATATATTTGACACAGGTATCTCACGCCTTGACAACATCTAAGACTAACTTTTTAGTATGTGAAGTATTTACATACAATGATGAATGTTCTTCACATAATATGGAGAAGAGTGCAGAAAGTGGGGAAGGAAATCTGGCACAGAGAGGAGATGAAATGGAGAACAGGAGCATGAAAAAGCTGACAGCGGAAGTCAGGGTGGGCTTAAAGGTTTGAAGAAGACTAAGGATCAAACGAAAAGCAGAAGCAAGAAGTAGAGATGTGGAATAGCAGAGAGAGATTAAAATTTGCTTACTGGGCTATACTAACAAGCATAGCCAGCAGGTTAAGGAAAATGGTTCTTCCCCTCTCTTTGGCACTTGTGAGAGCACACTGCGAGAACCACACCCGGTTTTGGGCTTCCCAGAAAGACATAAATATATTGGATCAAGTCCACCAGAGAGCTACCAAAATGACTAGGGTCCTGGAGCAGAGGACATAAAAGGAAGCTCTGAAGGAACTGCTTCCTCAGTCTTAAGAAGAGAAGGGTAAGGATGGACATGACAGGAGTGTTCAACTGATCAGTGGGAAGGTGTAGAGAAGACACAGAGACAGCTTCTCCTAAGTGGTGCTCAATGAAAGGTTGCAGGGCAACAGATACAAGTTGTGACAAAGGATATGCCAATTAAATTTTCTGAAAAAAATGTTAGCCATGGACATTAGTGGTCAAATCCTGGATCAGGTTTTCCCAGAAAGGCTGCAGAATCTCCATTCTTGGAGACCTTTAAAACCTGCCTGTACAAAGGCCTGAGCCACCCACTCGAGCTTAGAAATTGGCTCTATCTTTGAAACTGGGCGGACTTTGAGGATCAGAGTATTTGGACCAGATGATGTCCAGAGGTCCTTTCCTACCTAACTTGTTCTGTGATTCTGTGATTTTGAAATGAGGATGAGACCCCGAGGACAAAGTTAGAAGACTGCAGATGAGCAGCCATAAGACCATACTCTACACAGACTGAAAATGAAGAAAATTTTCTAGAATCTCAAGACTTCTGCAACCAATAACTGCAAAACTTCATGACAAAACATGTGTTTCATCCCCCCTCTAGTGGCTAGTACATATAGGACAAGTCACTACTAAAATGGCTTTGTAAACTCTAGTGGCAAGTACCTGAGGAGTGAAAGATGTTTATCATACCTCTGGATATCAATACATTTTGACAACATGGAATTAGTGGGGTTTGTTTTCAATTTGTTTCTTTTTTTTTAAAAAAAGTTAGCAAATGGTATATGACTTATATATTCCTAGCATTTAAGATCTCCCTCTGTCCACCCTAAACGTGCTTTTTCCGGATTTCAAGCTAATTTTTTCTTCTATTTTCACATTATTTTTGCATGTTCTATATCTATGCATATATGCACACGTGTAGATACATATGATTATCTCTCTGTGTATGTGAATAATTTTTGTGGTTGTAGATATATGTACATTTATGTGAATATTTCACTAATGGACTAAGTTGCTAAAGCATTTCCAAAATCCATTTATTCAGACAAGGTCGCCTAGTCAGTTGTTACATCTATAAATGAATAAAACTGTCTAAGCTTCAGAGATACTTGTGCAATTGCCAATTATGTCAAAGAAGCTCAAGTATTCAGTTCAGAGAAAAATACATCATGCCTAAGCATGAAAGGAGGTATGTACCCTAAATTTTACAAAAAAGATTAGGTTTATATGCTTTGGTCAAGAGTTTTAAGAAATGAGGTAGAAGCTACTGCAACTTAAAGAGAGAATATAAAGAAAATAATAAAATTAACATTAAACTTTGCTTTTAAGTGAGAATACTATACAAATACAGAGCTACTGCTCATTGGTTGTATTTGACACATGTCAAATATTGAAGGAAATAAAGAAACGCAATTGATGCTAATTATGCAAATATGATTTTTATAGCCAGGACAAATAAAGAAGTCAAAGTGAGACATTAAAAAAATTCTTTGCAAAAAAAATTATATTTAGCTACTGGGTAAAAGTATGTGAATTTTCTCATAAATGCGAGAGACAGGGAATGGTTTCCAAATATTTTGATGTAAGTAAATGAAATAAAAATATTAAAATTCATAGAAAATGAAGTTACTGAGGAAAAGATGAAAGTGGTGATAATTTTTACCATGGTTCCAACTGTAGTAAGAGACAACCAACATTCTCAGACTGCTTGGCCTCTAGTTTACTGAAAACATTTTTCTTCTTTTCATCTGACCAGCAACAGTAAGACAGCACCTACCATACAGCATATCAAATACCAGTTCTTCGCTCAATAAGCTAGACATGCCTTCATGCAGCTCTTTTATACAGGTAAGTGATATATAGGCTGCAGCTACAAGAAATAAATAGCACATGCAAAAGCTTAACAAGCCATTTTCCAAGAGTTTCCTAACCACAGTCTTGTGTATTCACAACCAGGCAGTTCGAACTTAGATACCAGTCTGTCAAATGGTTCTACATGCAATGTTTTAAGCATCCGAAGAGCTAACAATTTCAATGGGGCAGTTCACCTGCCTAAAGTAAATGTGTGCCAACCACGGCGCAGAGTAGGGCCATGAACATTTAATTCGGTAACAGAGACAATCTGTTACAACCAAGGGGACAGAAAGCACTTGTTTCCACAGCACGGAATGAAAAAGGATCTTTGACCACCTGCCAGTGCTGATAGCCCTACTCTCCTACCTCCAACAGCTGCTATTAATATTTCACAGTTCCAAAGAATGTATTAGGGCATTACAGAGAAAACAGTAAAAACTGTAGCTAGTGTCTGGAAGTTTAAACAATCCAAGTTATGCCTCTCACTACAGATAACAGCATTTAACAACAGGGTGGAGGAAAGGCTGCAGGTGGATACGATTTACAAGAGTAGGCTTATGGGGCAACGTCTTTATCAGGCTGCTTTTGAAACTGCATCCATTAATCAATTGTTCTAAATGTATCTGGGTTACCTCCTCTACAGAAGCAACAAAATATGCCACTCTTGGTCAGACAGTGATGCCCAGGTATATACTTTACAGTTCAGTCCTGCACACCCAAAAGAGATGTGGAAGTACAGCTTATACTGATACCACTAATCTTGGAAGTTGGCATTTGGTATAAGCTAAGATCCCTTAATAGAAAACGGAGAGAAACAGGCATCTCCATATCCTCTAAATTATGAAAGTGCTTCAAATAGGAAGAATCATACTCTGTGAATGTCCTTTTCTCACCACTGCCTATAGAGACACCTTAAGCAACTAGCTTTGACTAGATGCTTAGCTCTTAGCCTAAGTTAAAAAAACCTCCACTTTTATTTTCAGACTTCAGATTTAGATATGAATGTTGCATTAATCAAGATACAACTGGTTTAGCACCAGATACAAAAAGGATAAACAGCTGTGCTAGGTGTTAAGCCTATTCACAAGCATGTGAAAAGCCCCGAAGAAGCATATGAATCAATTCTGTTTTAACAGCCATAACAGCATGCCAAAACTTGAGTTACAAAAACTGATGGAAATTTAGTAATGCCAATGCAATGGTGGTGATTGCCAAGGAAAGGGACACCTTTTTCATACTCCTACAAAAGAGATGGACTGGGAAAAAAGCAACAAAGAAAACAGGTGAATAATTACTAATTTAACCAAAGCAAAAATATATTTGTTAACAATATAGTGCCCTGAATATCGGCAAGCACCTCAGAAGATATAATGCATGAAGGTAATTTGTCAGGTATGCTGAAAAATGAAACAGAGCATCTTTAAGGCAAAAATTTTATGACATGGGGCACAAACTGAGGAGTCATGTTCCACAGAGAAACACTTCCTTTAAGATTTGTTCTTGCATTTTTCTTCTAAAATTGCACAATTTTCCTTAAGCTTTACAGTTCTAGGATACAAATTTAAACAAAATGATTCAGATGTTAATTGGCTGAGTCACGGACTGTTAAATATTTGAGGATATGAAAATGTTTCTTTTCCATAAAGATGATGGTCAATTTAAATACCATTTTCTTAGGTTCTGAAATACAGTTCCATTAACAATCATTTATTGAAAAGCAACTTACACTATCCCATGGACTGATCTTGACCTTTGGTATTATATAGTTCAGGATCTTCTTGGCCATCGTTGGGGTAAGATATATTTACTAAATAAATCCCTTGCAGCTGGAACTTCTCCAACTCTCAGTGATCAGGCTAATTAAGATTGCACTGGATACTATTTATCAAGCCTTTCAGTAAAAGGAGTTTGCCTGATCAAATGACACCAAGCGAAAAATTGTGTGTTGTGAGTCACTAGAATATTTTGCTCTAAAGTACTGTTTTAGGAAATAAAAGTGAAAAAGCAAATCTACCTGTGAATTCATCAGTTTGGGATGTTTCAGGAACACACCAGTAAGATGTCTTTCCAAATGACTTGCTGTTGAGCTTTGTCACTTTAGTGACCCAATGTGGGATTTAAAAAATGATGTTTAACTATCAACCTCATAATATCCTGTAATACGTTTAATTAAAATATGATGTTATCTGTAGTAAAAATGTCCAAAAGGAAAAAGCCAAGGTCACAGAATGGAAAAGATAAGTCATTTCCAAGTATGACTCAGTGAACAGAAATACCAGAACAAATATTTTTTAAACAGTGAAATTCAAGATAATGACAAAAAAAAAAAAACAAAAACCAAAACCCAAAAAAACCCCCTGGATTTAATTTCATGCTATTCTGTATTGATGAATAATTCTCTGAGTTTCCCTTGTGGAAAAATGATACAACTCTAATAAAATGATTCATAGCACTAAACCATTTTCCTTAGCAAACACCATGTTCATTAGCAGGACTTCTAGAGGAGAGTGTTTCTTTGGAAGATTTATTATTGTGAGTTTATGATAAGATGATCTGGATGGCTCAGTGTATGAAATCTTGTCACCCTAGAAGAAGTACTTTGCTCTTCAAGAGGCAGATGCACATTTGGAAGCAGGCAATAGAGCTCAGATTTCGAAGCTGCAGAGACAGAGTCTGCACAGCCTCACGTTGACTTGGCAATAGGCAGTAAAATAGCAGTAAGTGTGACTCCTTAACCCCACACCAAGCAATACATGCTGGCATGAGCAGTGGAAGAGGTCCACTTACTTGTAGAACTGAATGAGGCACTGCAATAGCAAAGCATGTGTATGGGGAGGTAGGGGAAAGAAGAATGCACTCTGACATGTTTAGTGTGGCTGTTAGAGGTTGGTTTACCAAAAGGAAAAAAATCTTTTCCTATGTACAGTATCAATACCCCAGAAAATAACTAAAGGAAAAGCAATCTTGCTGAGCAAATTGCATATACGGTATAAAGCACATGAACTTAAAAGTTTTTGCAGATCAGATTCTCAAGCTACCCCATGAAAATATTTCCTTGAAACAGATGGATTAAAAAATAACAACATAAGCTATAGCTTAAACAGTATCTGTCAGAGCTGCAAAGGTAGTATAATTGACCATATGAACAGTTACATATACTGGTTCAGTTTAGGTTGCATCATCATAAAAAAAAAAAAAAACGTATCAGAAAACCCAGTGGGTGATAAATGTTTTTACATGACCCATGAGGCAAACCAGATGGGCTAATGACTTCAGCAGAGAGCCCATCTCCAAGTTACTGGGTGACACTGAAAGGAAATACAGCATGGTTCATAGACACCAGCTGCAACCCTCCCCACCCATTCTCTGTCTTGTTTCCCCCAAAAGACTCCATATACAAAGCAGGATTCTCATGGCAGACCATCACCCAACTGCAGGCATCTTAAGCAACATGAGAACATGGGGAGCACAGTGTTGGGGCACAGCTTGCAAGGAAAGCCTTTCTACCAGAGCTATTTTGACAGCAGTGTCATAGCACAAACAGAGCAGCCTCCCTTCATCCCAGGAGCCTGCATGGCAGACCACAGACCAGGCTGAGCACCTTGGGCTAGCACCCAGTATCTCATAGCCAGAGACTAAAACTGCACATATTCAAAGCATAGCTCTAGCTGCAGCCCTAAGTACACCTTCCAAGCCTCCAACTTTTTGCAGATGAGATGCTGAGGTGAAGGAGCTGTACAAGGAGTTGTACAGGTTAAAAGAGAAGTGCTTAGAGGCGAAGGCAGTTCTGGAGCATTTGCAACCTGGTGTGAGTACAGCTTGTACATTAGGGATGAGAAGCAGGGCAGGCAATATAGAGTTAGAGCAGCCGGAAGGTGGGAGGACACAGATTTGGTTGAAGAAGCAGAAATATGTAATGAGGGAGTAAAGACTTACAGTAAGAATAGTGGCAGATCCTATTTTGGATAGCTACAGGGCATCCATCAGGAAGCTGTGGCTCTCGAACACTGCAGCACGGCTTCAAGAGCCAGAGAGTCTGGCAACCTTTACTCTGTACTATCTACTATAAAATGATTCTTTTCTCTCAGTGTCTCTTACTCCTGCATTAACCTGTTCTCCCCATGCCCCACCATGGGGCATCCCACACATCCTCCCAACCCCACTGCATTTAGAATAACTTTTGTATACAAACTAGGGAATATACTCCCCAGGAGTTTAAGTATCATATCTTTCTGCAATATCAAATAAAATGCAAAACAAAGTGTGCAAATGCAAACTGTAAAAGTGGACTGGTGAAGGAACTGGGTTCCTCAGGTATCCCCAAGACCCTGTGTGCTCATCATTATCTTGGCAGGTGGCAGGGGAGCACTACTCTAAAGCAGAACTGTGAGCTTGTTTGCCTTCACTCTGTGCCCTGCACATGCACCACATGGTCCCAAAATCTACAGACAGCCCTACCATGCAATTTAATGAATTTCAATGGGATTTAGGTGAGTATTGTTCATTAGTCTGTCAACAGTGCTTCATGAATTACTCAGGTGTACCACGTGGTAATAATAAAGCCCTAAATGCCAATGTGTTTAAATGTCTGGTGCTATCTTGATTATTGCTAGTGCGACATCACAGTGGTAACCTTTCAGTATAGTTAAGAGAAACACAGGCTAAACCCTAGTGCTCAGACTTACTTTCTGTATCTGAGGGGAGTAATGATTAAAGCGCTTTTGAAGATCACCATCAAAGCCTATTTTGCTATTGATTTATACTGAATATTAATAATTAAACAGCTGGCATATTTCTCAGCTTCCTCTCATTGAGACCCAATAAAAGGTAATCTATTTATATTCCCCTCAAGATCTCTAGTGGTTCTTCACTACCTCAGTATCCAGTAAATACTCACTAAGCTTATTATGGAGCAGGACTAATATTTCACTTATATTGGTAGGAAAATGGCTTCTTTAGCTCCCAACAATAGCTGTTGCTGAATCTGTGAAGTGGGAAGGAATCTGCGTAACATGTAAAGAAGCTACCCCATCCTTTAAACCACTTCCTTTAAACAGGAGTTGGACCTGATTCATGAAAAAAATGTGTATGTTCAGTGGGTGGTAACTTTGATGCAGTTCTCTTATGTATATAAGGGTTAGCCAGAGTCTCTGAATAAAAAAGGAAGCCAATCTGCTTTTATTCAGACATAGCACCATGTGGGCTGAATGTGAAAAACAGAAATGGTATATTAAATGCGATTCCGAGAAGAGACTAATTTTCTTGTTAGTACAAATTATGGGAATAGGAGCCCAGCTGAAATGTGTAACACAATGATATGAATCAGTGATGACTGTAAAGGTGGGTCTCAGAACAAAACTTGGGTTTCCTAGAGCCAAGGATTACAGTGACATATTTGTTTCTACCATACTCATGGAAGAGCTGGAAACACCTGTGAGAGAAGTGACTGATGCCCTGTGATGTTCCAGCCCTTCCCACACTCCTCCTTCCTAACACTGGCACATTATGTGTAAGATTATCCTTAAAATCTGATCATTCAAGGGTCTGCAATAATTGTGACATTAAAATCAAACCACGCTTGACATCAAAGGTATGTTCCTCCTTCAGCCTGTATGTATGTCCTTGTTTATCCCCATTCTGGGGCAGAATGCCAGGAGACCAACTGCAGTAGAAAATTCACGTATTTTTCCTAGATGAAATTTACATTTGTAACTCACTACACATCTCATAAAAGGAACAACTGCTTAAAACTGAAAATCAAACCGTTGGTTTCTGCCAGATTAAAAAAAAAAAAAAAAAAAAAAGCAGAAGCAGCATTTTAAGTCACATTTAAAGTTCGAAGGAGTTACTACATTTTATTAAAACAGGTGCAATATGAAGCACCTTCATCATTAAAAATCCATTGATGCAAAGGAAAGAATCCTCTTCCAGGGATAAGATTTTAGAAAAGCTTCCTGATTATTTTGTAATTGGATTTCTTAAAAAACACCACTGAAAAGGATCCAAAAACCAGGATTTCTGTACAATTTTTTTTTTTTTTTTTCCATTTCCAGGAAGAAGTGGAAATGAACAAGGCCACCATGAAGTTTATGAAGTGGTCTTCATAAACTGATCAACCCAGTATCACCTAAAACACTGAACTCTCTTACAGAGTTTCTAGCTTTCAAACCCCTTTGCTTGTACCATTTTTAACAAAGTAGCTTGTATGACACAAGCATTTCAAAAAGAACTAGCCAGTAAATAATTTTACTGTAATTCAGAAAGGGCAAAACATTTTCAGGAAGCTGATCAACAATTTATGGCTGTACAAGTGGACTGCCAGTATCTCAGGCATGATTTAGACTGTCTGTTATATAACTGACTGATGCATTTGGGTTTAAAACTACAGTTTTCAGTCTATCCTGAACACAAAATTGCCATCCAGTTCTACCCTTTTCTTTCAAAAAGTGATCTTTTGATCATCTTTATTGAAGCAAGAGCCCAAGACATGAAGACACATGCCACTTGATGGGAGCCTGTGATGGACTGCGGCACATAAAAGCATACTCAGGCTAGTAATATTCTAAGCATGACATTCAGCACATGTAATTTGATCTAGCCATGTTAAGACAAGATGAATCACTGCTTTTCCAGTGGCTAGAAAAGGCACCCAGACAGTAACTCAGACTAGACGCCCAGTTTTCAGACAGCTAAAATGTCCAAATCAAATGGGCAAATTAATATTGTTTGCAACTACTAAGAGTATTGCACTCATTCATAGCCACACACACTCCACCACAGGCTTTTCAAGACCACTCGCTAATCTGAGTATTTACTTGGGGCCTCCAGCCTGCACTGAAATCCATGATGTTCAAAGCTGTCACTTTATCTAATGGATTAATGTCATCTTGCATCTACCTACATCGACACCCACCCCATGTTTGACAGAGGTGTAGCTGTGCCTTTCAGGAGAGTTGTCAGATAGGCAAAACAGTGAAATTAATTTATTGACCTTTGCGTAAAGCTTCTTTTTCAAGGAAATGTGAAATTGCTAGCCTCAGTTTTATTCCTCTTGTGTTTACATTAAAATATATACGTTCTTTCAGCACTCTGAACTAGCCAGTGATCCAAAACAAGCTGTATACTTCTTACATAACCACAGTGTAAACGTAGCAAACTAAAAGCTAACTACTACTGAGTTAGAGTGGCCCTATTACATTGAAAATATTTCAGTTTATACCTACCAGCCTCTTAGGTTTATTACTTTACATCAATTTTGCCTAAGGCCATTCAGTGTGCCTTCTGGCCTGTAACAGACTGATTTATTATGTCACACAGGGACCTTTACGGTATTAACGACTCTACTGTCAATATCTGGAACTCTTGTAAGCAGAATATAGGGGCTAAATAATAACTACAACGTGAAATTTGAGACCAATAAAGCAATACACAGAATTATACTTCCATGTCAAATTCCTCTATGCCATTTTGACAGGCTGAAAATTATGCTGGTGAAAGCTTTTCTCCAAATCAACGGATATGGGTTATTCTACAAAAACCACAGGATGCTCTGTTTCATTAATATTCTTTAACAGTTCCCTTAAAAGAACCCTGTTGGCATATGGTATATTTGAAAAATAGGGTCATGGGAGGAGGGAACTTTGTCTCTCCTGAGCCCCATAAATCCCTCTCTCTCCCAAGGTTTAGGCAGGCCAAAGGCAATTATGGCTATTTACATGGAAAGCCAATGCTTATGTACAGTCTGTTGGTTTCTATGGCAGCACAGCTGCCATATATAAAACACATCCCTCCAAGCTCACCAGCATTCCTGTGTCCTCTCAGCCATTCCCTTAACAGTGAATTTATGAAAACATGCCAGACTGTGTAAATGAATGCTGACCCCACCATCAGTGGAGCAAACAGTGAGGTGCCAGGGAACACCCTTAGTATGAATGGCCAGCAGTTACTGCTCCTGCCTCCTGCCCTCTCTCCTGTCTCTCACCGGCATCCTTCACTGGGACTGACGAGGGCCTGCCAGGCAAGCAGCGGGAAGGGAAAACCATGCCGAAGAACACACTTTCCTTTTATGTCCCGCAGCCTTCTCCTCCTCCTGCAAGTGAACTGAAAAATCCATCACCCAGAAAATTAAGATGGAAAAGACTGAAATCACTGCTGCCTTCATTGTTGCTAAGATTATGCGATAGAAACAATTCCTAGATAATGGGATTTGTCAGCATCAAGTTGAAAAAAATGCCTACTGTGTGATAATATTAAGAAACCAACTATCCCTCTAAACAGGAAGTGGCTGACGTTATTTTTCAGCTAATTCAATGCCTGGAGCAAAGCCATATATTATTGTTAACTATATAGATAACTGGAATGTTTATAGAGAGTTTACTTAAATTTTACATTACAATTAAAGTGCTTTACACAGACACCTGTTTAATCTTCTCAATGCTCTTTTTTTTACTCCATTCCTAGGAAGGATTATAAAATTTGCATATTACTACTGGAACACCTAATTGAAGCCAATAAAAGAGAATATACTCTCCAGGGTATCAGAAAGTGTCCTGTACGTTTAATAAAAATTAAATGTATTAATGTATAAAAATACATTATTTCAGTTAAAAGTCCAATGGGAAGGGTAATTTTATAGACTGAAAAAGATTAAGACAAGAATACTCCTCACCAAAAAAAAATTAAAAACCCTTTATGCAAGTTAAGTATCACATCATTATGTGACAGTTTTCTCTTCTGATGCTGAGAGAGCCTTGGATTGGCAGGAGACTTGGAAGTTTTGATTAACAACCTACTGGAGCTCTTGGCAATGTGCCTGGGTGTTTCAGATTACTGCTGCTATAGAAACTCCCCTGGGTGACTGCACTGCTTTTCTTTTTCTCACATTTCCAAAACGTTGGTTTTCTTTTTTTTTTTTTTTGGTCCTCTTGCAGTTTGCTCCACTTAGTAGCAACTGCTGCACTACTGTTCTACCTTCGCTTAGTGACTAGCACAGCTACACAAACAGCTATCATTACAGATAACAGGAGTCATAAAAGAGTTTGCCATATGCCTTGTCAGCTGGCCAAACTGATGACACGATTCTTTTAAAGCAGTCTGGGTAGTTCATAGGAGGTATATACATTTCAGGAAGTGGCAATACATTAGCATTTCTCTGAATGTAATGCTAGTTAAAATACTTTTAAGGACTGATTATGTATCACCTTAATATTAGATTAATTTTAAATTAATACTTAAAAATTGTAATTCCAACTTATCCAAGAGAGAATGAAGTACTGACTACAAAAAAGAATGTATTTTTGCATGACATTCCCTTTGTTCAGTTCACTTTTTAATTCTCTTTCTTTCTCCCTCAGGATAATCTAAATTATACTAACGTGGTGAATGGGCCATCTCTTTCTCCAGCACCACTGGCAGACTTTAGTGGGAGCTGGAGCAGGACCACAAGCACTTTCTGTTATTGAATGGAAAAGAGTACAAAATGTGAAGCAGCGTAGAGTGCAGTTCCTGACTGCCGCCCTGAGCACCTGACCAGGCTGCATCACACAGTTCATGCCAGTTACACCAAAAGCCTCTTCAGGCCACCATCAGTGAAGTGACTGCATCTTCTGCACAAACCAGTCCACCCACATACACCGCTGCAATTATGGTTCCAAGAAACCTGGGGTTTAGCAAGCGTGGACATAGACATTGTGCTGAGTCCAGTCAGTGGGCACTGCACCACATATGCATGTGGGTTCCTGCACTTGCCCCCACCGTGAGGAGGGCAGCCACTGCTAGCTAATCCCTGCCATCCGTCCCTGGTGCCCTGCCTGCCAGGGACTGCTTGCAAAGGGAACAGGCTGCAAGTGGGATAAGCTGGTTCAGCAGTGACGACGAATTTCTTGGCATCCTACCTGCACACATACGGACAAAGTCTGATCTGATGGGGCATAGCAGGGCCATACGGCTCCTGCCTCAATGGATCACTGGACAAGCTGCCTTCATCAGAATAGTTCATGCAGCTCAAACCTTGCTCCAAGGGCTGCCATGAAAAGAGAGATACCGGGAGACTTCTACAGGAGGAATTGGCCTCAACTGAGCTCAGGAGAGACATCAAGTGCCCTCCTGAAAGGAGACGCCCAAACACAGTTCAAAAACTGCATGTTCAGACGACTGACATGTGGCAATAGAGAAGCCATCTAAGTCAGATAAGTCACACTGGTACATTGCAATCCTTGCTTGGGAGATTCTTTCGTTAGCTGGACAGCTGCCCAGTCTGTATGGGCTCAAAGGTGGTGAACCACTAAGCTTTCAAGAAGGTTCAAGAAAGCAGCCTCCAGAAGGTAAATTAACATCTCGCAGATGGGTTCAAAGCAATTGAGTGATTTGAAATAAAGCTACACAAAATGTACTTTTTGCATTCTTCTTTCAAAGTAATGCCATCAGACACTTGATTACACTGGGTCTCACCTGTTTGGAAGACTGGTAGCCTTTTATCTTGTCCTCCAGAACTTAAAATCACTACACACAAAAAACATTTCTAGAATCGCAGTTCTGAAAAGAGCCTTCTAAATATTGCTACAGCCTTTCATATCCATTTCATATATGCTGGAACTTGCTGAGAACCTGAAGCAGAAACTGAGACACAGATAAATGTAAATCATCTCTACTAAATATTTACAGACACTATCCAAGTTAAACCCAAGCCAGAATAATTCAGAAATTGATTTTGTTATCTACTTCATTGATCAAAGATTATAAAGAAATAGGGCATTGGATCACTAAGGTCCTTATCAGTTGCTAGAGATATTATGAGAAAGATTTACTGTTATGATTGCAAAGCTGACAAACATACAATTATTCAAAACTCATCTTAAAATGAGAAACTATAGCAATATCTCCAAGTAAGTTAAGGTAAGAGCCAGAGCATTTCAGTAAAAAAACCCCATCAAAAACCAACCCACAAACATTCATACAATTCTAACTAAGGAGATACCTCATATTCTACACAGTCCCACAGGAAATTCGATTTATCTCCCTCTTGTCCTTTCACTAGTATGCACAAAAACATGTGAGTTAGTGGCAATCTCCAGAGCTCATCTGGTCTGAGCACCCATCTCAAACCAAGTCCAGCCAAGTTCCGCAAACCTCCAAGGATGGAGATCCCATAGCCTCTCAAGACATTTGCTCTAGTGATTCTACCCCTGGTAATTTCCCTCCACCCCTATTACTTAGTCAGAATTTCCTGTTTCATTTTGTCTGTGGCTTCTGGTCCTTTCACTACACACTTCTGAGGAGGGTCTGGCCCTGTTTCCTCTGTATGCCCCAGGTACCTGAAGCGAGCATGACCTCCCATCAGCCATCTCTTTTTAATGCTGAGCAAACCCAGTTCTCTCAGCATCACCTTGAACAACCTCTGCTGTACTCCAGTCCCATGACCATCTTGGCTGTTCTCTGCTGGACTCAACCCAGCATGACAATGTATTTCTCTTACTGGGGAACCCCAAACTGATCATAGTTCTAATGTGGTCTCACGAGTGCCAAACAGAGGGGAAAGACCTGCTGGTTATGCTTGCTAACACTACCTGAGACGTGACTGCCTGTCTTTGCTGCAAGAGCACATTGCAGACTCATGCCCGACTTGTTGTCCATGAATGCCTCCAACAGCTGTAAAGCTGCTTCTTAGTCAGTTGGCCTCCCACTATGTGCTGTTGCACAGGGTTATCCCAGCCCAGACACAAGACTGCATTTACTTCTGCAGCAAAACAAGAGGCAGCATTTACAGTCTTTGAGTGGCGTTTGGGTTATTTCAGCCTTCTTCAGGCCACTCAGCTGACATAAATATATATCTTTATATATATTTTATATTAGTATCTCTTATATAAATATAAGATGATAGAAGGAATATCATTACGTCTTGCCATCTATTCTTTTACAGCACAGGAGAGAAAAATGGCCAGAAGAAACTAGGAACTTTTACTGCAATCACTAATACATAATTTAGAAGAAATGGTCCAAGTTGCAAACATATATTATAAAACAAATCTACAAAATTAAAGTAAAATAATATAAAGTAATATTATGCATCACTACGAAAATATCCCGCTGTGTTGTGTTTATGGTTCAAACCTTACAAAAGGCAGCCTATGTAATACCTAGCAGCAGCAGCAGGAATATATTGAATTTTTAAAATGTTCAGGAGGAAAACATTTAAATTTATTTTCATGAGGAAAAAAGCAATAGACATTAAGAGTGGATTCAGAGCACTTTTAAAGTCTCATATTTTCTACTTTTCTCCCTTCACATTTCCAGTGCCAAAATAATATCATATCACAGCTCACTTCTGAATCAGAAAAAAAAAAAAGGAGAATCCATCTCAGGACTCATAACATTCTTTCCATTGTGGCTGAGGTTTATCATTTGCACAAATGTGAAGAAAATGCAAAATATAAGCATATCAGGGCCTAAACATGCCATTATCCCACAGCATCCACAACACCCAATAATACGATGATCAAGGAAAGAAGAGTCAACAAATAAGAATCTCCTGCTGCACCACCATTTTTCATTGCAAAGAATCAGTCTTTCCTGATGCTTGAACCACCTAGACTAGAAATATTTATGTGAGACCAGAAGTTACAAAAGAAATGGGGAGAGATAACATGATAGCGAATTACTAGAAACAGTAATAGTCCACTATTCAGGAGCTATTTCAGGAAATTTATGAGACAACTGACCACAAGATTTTAACATCTTCAGAAGAGAACTAGAGATGGTGTTTTCCCCTTTCTCTCCCATGTTATTTTCATTAATCATTTCAAATGATGTCGCATAGCAGTGGTGTCTCTGTTCCTCATTTACAGAGTCACCATACACCATGAAACACTGTATTTCCACATACTCTTGACAAAATGCTGATTCCCTGCTCCTCCTTGCAAGGGAGCTGTGTCTACAGAATAGCAATTTACCTCTCCATTTTTCTCTTCCCTTTTCCTTCTTTTTCCTTCCACCCTCCAATCTGGTTATTTTTGGACTGCCAGTTGGGATTATTGCTCTTTTTCCCTGCTAAAATAAAAACAAACAACAGTTATACTTCAGATTCTGGGCTTAAGCATGAGATCTGTCTCCAACATTAAACAGTCACATTTTCTTGCCTGAGGTGCAATGCTATCTCCTATGACACTGACTAAAGCAAGCCTTGAAACTAAAGGCAAATTCTGCTTCTAGATTCATACGTGCAGTTTTCTGATTTCTCTAGTAACTACCTATGTGCAATCCTGAGCTGAATTATGCCCTGAGTATTCTGCACTGGCTGACATTTGCCTTGTCTTAGACTATGAAAAATTAGCCTTTCCGAGCTGGACTACAAAGACAATTTAGAATGCACACACCTAAATTAGAATATTTATAACCTAAAGCACTCTTTTTGTTTGATACCTCATCTTCATTTCAGACCACCTTTTATTACATTGTGTTTTTTTCTAAGCATCTTGAAGCTTACTACTTGTAGATAGTACATTTGTAAGGAATTTGGCATCTACAAGATGGTATACAATGTAATACTATCAATTTCTCTCCCCTAAATGAAGGTCTGAAAACATGATGCTTTTCCAGGAAGCAAAGACAAAGATTTTGCCCACTTCAGTCTCATAATGTCACGTATGAAGTCCCAGCTGAAATCAGTCTCAAGGTTTTTTAATGTGTACAGTATCAGATATTCCCCAAATTAACCCAAAACATCACCAAGTGTTATTCAAATGCTTGTTTCCCCTTATTATTTCTGCATTAAAATACTTTCAGTTATAAGGGCTTTCCACTACCTGAAAAATTTTCATTTTATTTTGTAAAATTCAATACGACAAACAGCTGACAGGAACTGAGAGGAGAAGAGACTAAGCATTTCAGTGAAAGCCATTGCTTTCCCCATCTCGACAATAGGGAAATGTGTGTACACCCCAGTTTTCCTGCTTTTCCATATGCTGGTAATAAAGGGATAAATTGGATGGAGTTCTACGTTGTTCAAGATGCAAATTGGGGGTGTTGGCTTCCCTTGTGTAAGGCAAAGCCACACCGTCCTTCAAGAACTGTTCTGGGCTACTTCCTGACAAAAATACTTTTTATTTTCAGGGTAGTAGGCGAAATGAAAGCAACATACAATAGCTTTTCAACAGCATGAAGCTCAAGGGAACTACATGAATGAGAACTTCTTAAGAAAAAGGTGGAAAAGACAAAAATGCTGACACACTGAGAGAGCAACAGAAAAGCTAAAAAAACTTCATGAAGTACAGGAATGACCCCTCACTTTTCTGAAAGAAATTGTGATAATAAAGCATCTGACTCAGCAACTTAGAAAAGACAACCTCTTTCAAGGAGTCCAAAAAATGATGCAAAACAATTATCCAGTCACAGCAGGGTCTCTTCACAGTCCAGACGTGAGGACTTTCTAATAGAACATAACAACAAAGCAAGAGTCTCAATGCAGAGATGTTTTAGACTGCCAGCTGTTAACCTGAAAAATATCTACAGTGTTACTGGAAATATCTTTTAAACTACCATTATCATCTAATGCAAATGAACAGCAGGATGTGCCTATACTGTTTGACAGAATTCTGGAAAATTAAATGCCATTATATGTACAGAGATGTTAGTAAGCACTGAGTAAGCATATCGATTAGGAAGGAATTGTCACTATTTTAATGACTTTGAGCACCAGATTTAGTGCAATCACCCTTAGGAATACACATAATTCCTTTTCACAGGCATTTTGAAGGCCCTGCCAGGCACTATCATATCCTCTTAGAAGTAACATAATCTTTCCCAATGTGTATGCAGCATTTTAGCAACTACGGTGTGACATATATTGCTACATAAATGAATGTTTGCAGATTTTGACATGTTCTAAAACCTTCTGCATATTCATTATATTTATTCCTAGCACACGAATACTAACCATTTACCTAGTGACACTTCCTCCTCTCCCTTGATGGCAGTTATGTTACAGTGAAGTCTGCAGCCATATTACACTGAAGAATTCAGCACAACTAGCTAAGGACCTGGTATAGTATTCCAGCTTAGTGTAAATGTAAATGTCAACTCTGTGTTCTCCAGCTGTGCTTTCAGTTCAGATCAGTTAAATAAAAGGACACACAGTCTTTACTGTATTTAAAGTTTATGAAGAGTTTGCATCTGCATGTGAACTAACACAAGAATTTTCATTCATATGTTTAAAAGACTGGTATCCACATTTGGATATCCTCAACATGTCTTAAGCTCAACAAAAATGATCCCTTTCAACTTAACCACTGCTATCAGAAAATGAAGTTGCTATTTATAACTAGAACTGAAGGTGTCTGTATCAGATAATGGGGAAGTTACCTTAGCTACAGATCCACATCACACTGCACTGTACATGCCATGGCTGAAGTCCCTGGTAGCAGGATGGCTGTCTTGGTAGGACTTGTTAGTTCAGGCACCAAATTGTACTAAAGACGACGGGTCTCACCAGTTCTGTATCCAGTCATGACAGTGCAAGCATCTTGTAACTCTACTCAAGAAAGTTTCATCAGTTAGTGTCTCTTTTTTCTCCTAATTTCTTAGAGATAATCAAAAAAGAGAACTGATTTAGCATCAGATACTAAGGTATTTTTTTGGTAGAGAACAGCCAGACAAAGATCTTTGAACAATTGCCAACTAGTTCCTCAAGCAGTCACCTACAACATGCGAGTGAGCTGGCAATATTGTGAACAAAAAAGCAATGTATATATCCATCACTGCTACACTGCAATAACGTGCCCAAATTTAGGGATCAGAAATAAACCAAAAACAAACATGGAGTTTACTGAGACTAATAAATTATTAGAACCCTCTGTGCTGGTTTTGGCTGGGATAGAGTTAATTTTCTTCATAGTAGCTAGTATGGGGATTTGTGCTGACAACAGTGTGGATAATACAGAGATGTTTTCATTACTGCTGAGCAGTATTTACACAGAGTCAAGGCTTTTTCTGCTTCTCACCCCACCCCACCAGTGAGTAGGCTGGGGGTGCACAAGAGAGGGGACACAGCAGGGACAGCTGACTCCAACAGGCCAAAGGGATATCCCAGACCATATGATGTGCTGCTCAACATACAAAGGTGAGGGAAGAAGAAGGAAGGGAGGGACATTTGGAGTGATGGCGTTTGTCTCCCCATGTAACTGTTACATGTGATGGAGCCCTGTTTCCCTGGAGATGGCTGAACACCTGCCTGCCCATGGGAAGTGTTGAATGAATTCCTTATTTTGCTTTGCTTGCATGACCAGCTTTTGCTTTACCTATTAAACTGTCTTTATCTCAGCCCACAAGTTTTCTCACTTTTACTCTTCTGATTCTCTCCCCCATCTCACCAGGGGGGTGTGAGCAAGTGGCTGGGTGGAGCTTAGTTGCCATCTGGGGTTAAACCATGACACTCCCCAAAATAACTTCAGAGAGTTTAATAAAACAAGGTCTGAAAAGGTATGAGACACCATACTGTTGCTTCTGTAAGCTTACTGTGCCCTCTGTTGATCATTATAATACTCCTTACAACTACACGATGACACAGGTTTTCCCAGTGACCCTGTCTTGTTCAGGACAGTCTGAAGCTGCCTAACCAATGAAACATAAGTGCACAGGCAAAAAGCATGATGTCTACAGTATTCTTTCTTTATTTTATGCTGAGTGTGGAAGAATGCAGTGAACAGGAGAAGAGATTACAAGAGGAGTGTTCAATAGTTAAAGCTGCCAAAGATTCCCTCCAGAATCCTGCATTCTTTGTAACTACAGAATTCCTATGTGATATCAAATTAAAGCAAATAAAATCAATCAAACTTTACATAGCTGGTCATTACATTAGTGTTTCTCATCTCAAGAATGTGCTGAACAAGTCTTCTGATATAATTTGTCAAAATGCTTAGGACTGAAGACACCATGAAACCAATGGCAGCATTGCTTTGACTATGAAATGCTGAATAATTTAGAATATAATGGAACTAATAATCATTTGCACAAGCACCCCAGTACTGTTACAGACATACAAATAAAACTGGAATATAATTTTTATGCCTCAGATCCATAGGCCTAAATAACATGTTCACTTATCTGCATTGATATGGCATATGTAATACTTTTTTTTTTTTTTTTTTTTTCCTGAAAGTACTTTGGAAGAGAAAGAGGGATCTGAACCACTTTCCAAAGTGTATTCCCATACCTGTTGAGTTTCTCTCAGAAATTAAAAGAGGTGAGAATTTTACTTCCTGACACCACACCATCAGGCGTACTATCTTCTCCTGGGCGGCTAGAAAATAATCAGGATTAAAGCACATTACTTTCTAAAAGCATTTATAGAACTTTTATTGTTACCTAATGGCGTCTGTTAGTTTTTCTAACAACTCAAAGCATCAACACCAACCTTTGGTTTAGTTTCTTTCATGTTCAGTTAGGGTGGCACTCTTTTTTCAGGTTTAACAACTACTACAAATGCAAGAGTCCTTATTCACCTTACCCCTACAAACGGGTTGTAGTCCAGACACAAACCGTGATGACTGATATGCTGTAGAAGACTCCATTAATACAATAAAAAACCTGCCTGAAAATCTCCATTGTTCTTCTCAAATATCTGCCTGGTGGAAGCATAGAGCAGACTACTAACAGATTACTATAATGTTAGCAGATTACTAGCATTCTGACATTTAAAGTTTTGTGAAAATGTTTCAAAATTTACCTGCATACAGAGACATTCTGTATGCTGTTGAAGATGTACTTCTTTGCTGTCATCCTAATGTTCCCTTTTGGATCTGTCTGTGTTGCAAAACATCCTTCCACTGACGTCTTGCATACATGTCTTACCTTTTGCTGGAAGTTCACGCATTTCGCAGCTTGGTGTTTTGCTTCATCTTCCACAGTTCCCAGTTGTGAATTTTATGCTTACCCTTTAGGGCATATTTGCTCTAACTGCTTTTTCAGGAACATCTCTCTGGGACTGTCTTCTGTCTTACGCTGTCACCTTGCAGACATTTATTTGCAGTTACATGCATCTTCAACTTTGTTACAGTATCTGTTGACTCTAAATTACTCTGCGCTGATCATAAAATGGTGCTTCTCTGGCCAGTGTCTGTTCCTGTCTCCTATTAGTTTTTAACAGCCACATGTCAATTCATATCCTTTCACAATACCTCAAACAAAATCTTCCTTTTTCCATATAATTCTCGCCCTTTCAGATATATTGTTCTTTTTTTTTTTTTTTTTCCCTATGAACATGCGTTAGTGTTTCTCTCACTTTGCCGAGCTGACATTTTTCATGTAGTTAGTAAGCTCTTTTCTCCAGAAATTCCCATTTAGCCTTTCGCATGACTGCAAAACCAGAAACCCTATCATCATTCCAAAGCAAGAACATACAAAATAATGGAAACACTTTCACTGTCCCAAAAGCCTAGTACACTGCTACTGTGCATGTAAGAATAAAAAGTTCGTTGATGCACCATCAATTTTGGAAAAAAACTTACACTTTCACAAAATGGTTCCTCAAGCAATAGTTTATTGAACTAGACCCCCCCGAAAGACTGAAGTGACAATACACACATCAACTACATTCCCCGAGTACAATTACTATGAATATATTGAAAAGGACTTTGAAATAGGGCAGCAGAGATCTGAACACATAAAATGTATCTGATAAAAAGCAGAGGACTAAAATATCCACTTCTGTAATTAAGTGTTTTAAACCAAAAATTGTACAGAATTTGGAATATATGCCATACTATTATGGCAGCCAAACCACAGTTCTTCATTCTCCATCCAACTACCACCACAATGAAATGTTTTTATCAAGAAAATTACTGATGAAATGTATTAAGTTCAACCATATGCTTCTGAGAACTAATAACTAACTTCTAATTTTTAAAAGTGCCCATTCACATTTTACGTTTAAATAGGAACTTGCACACAGACAATGACCACATTTTCAGTGCAGCTTGTATGGGTACATGCAGATTTCAAAAGATCAGAAGTATTTGCACAGTCTCCTCCCAGTACCAAGAGGTTTAAGGACAAACTGACCCTAATTCCATCTAAATAATGCTAAACACATATTAAAAAAAATCTTAATTTGGAAACTTGAAGAGCTTACAAAATCACAACAACCCTCATAGTGAAAATCAACATATTATTCCCATCTGTAGTTGATAGCTTGGTTTTAAGAAGTGTGTAAGAGTGTCTTCTGTAAAACCATCTCTGCATTCGGTTGGCAGTTTGATCAATACGTATTCCAAACTACATTATGTCACTTTAACCTAGAGAGAAATACCAGCCCTTTAGACACAGAATTCGAGCACACTGCTGTCCTAATACTGTGATTAATGCTGTGAGCTATACCCTGCCTAACCTTCCTAATCTCTGGGTTTTCTAATTTCTAGCAGAGATGGATAGGCTATCAGTAGGGAATTATGAGGATTACTAGCTGTTTATCTCTCCTTTGCAGAGACACTTTGCTGCTTATGGAATTACCATAAACCCTCCAGCTACAGTGTCACTTCTATACTTATCCAGAAGTCTAGCTACCTATTGAATGCAAAAAGTTTTGGTAGCCAAAATATTAAAAAACATTGGAGTCAATGGATGTATTTTTTTCTGTAAATGATTTGAACATACTGTCAAGACCTGTCATGTTACTTCAGTGCTAATTTGTCTGCAAGTTATCTTGCCTTCCCTTGAAATCTGGTGCTGTGATCTTGTCTATACTAATTAGAGTTCAGCATTAAGGCTTGGAGGTTGCCCTCAAGCATCACCACAGGTGAAACCATTAAACATGCATGCCAAACCACTTCTGCACTCACAGCAAGTTACGTAACCCATTTCAAAAGACTCCGTCTTATGTCCACCAGGAATATTATCGACTCTCCCACTATCTGACAATTAAGGGTTTCCTCAGTACTTCTACAGAAAATCCTTATGCTATGGAGCACAAGTTTCTTTCTGGGGTGAAACTAATCATAGAGTTCAAGGGGAAGCAGGTATGTTATTTGTTTTAGTTTCCTGAAGAAGTAAGAAAGAAAGGGATCCTATAACATTTATTATACTACTGACTTAAAAATCTGAATCTGTACAGAACAACTTGGCTCATTTCAAAAGAAATTTAAGAATGAGAACCATCAGTAAGATAAGTGTTAGCCCTTGTACAGCATATTTTAAATAATTACAAGTGTCCTCCAACAACACCTTTTAAAGATAGACTGCATTTATAGCCAGGGTATTTATAGTCAGGGTATCTCTGTAACCACAATTTAATTAAGTGACCATCTGAGCACTAACATTCAGCTAATTTGTACATATACTGCTATATACAAATTTTAGTCTACCTTATGTGTGTTCTTACTCCTCATCATTTGCCACTGAGCTAAAACTTTGTCTTTACTACTAACCAGCCTGCTAAATAGGAGACATTAAGAACAATTAATTTAAAAGTTCTGAGTCTCTAATTCTATGCATCAGAATAAGTGCATGCGTATTTATAAACATAGTAAAAAGATGTACAACAGAAAGATACTTCCACACTCAGTCACAACATACTGTCTTTGATTGTCATTGCACAGTCATTTCTATCTGTCTATGCTTACTTTATATTCAAGGACTGTAACAAAAGAAGATGGTTTAAAACATAATCATGGGTTAAAACAAGAACTCTTTTATTCTCTACATTTTCTTCATTCACTTGTTTCTTGTACCCAGCCACATCTTTTGAAATACTTGATTTTTTAAGACTTAAAACCCTCCAAACAACCAAAATCAGTTTCATGCCTGAATCCCTTACGTTACAAAATGTCTCAGCATATAAAACACACAGGTGCAGTCATCCAGGTCCTTCCTTCAAGGTATCACGTGTTTTAGTAAGAAATGAAAATACAATTACCAAAGGGGAGAAACCTTGCCTAGGAACCAGTCTGCCAGCCCAGTCTCAGCTCACATTTGTGCAACCCTGTCATGCCAACTTCCGTGGTTTTATCTCATCATTTAATCTCTGGTCAGCTTCTCAGTGAGTATAAACCAGCAGAGACTCAGTCTTGCTTTCTCAGGTTTTTAGTACTTCCTCGGCCATCTTCTACAGCACAGGACCTCAATTGCCTGCTAGGACCATCTAGGTTTGTCTTAATTAATTAATTCCCTATCATTACAGTGGCTTTGAACACTGAACATACTAATCGTTCCTCTTCTCCGAACCCCAAGTTTAGTGTCTGAGGGATGGAAATGATTTTGTCTGAATAAAGTAATTTGGCTGAAGAGAAGGGTATGTACATGAAATTTAACAACATACAGAGATAGAAGATCATACTAATCACCCAGTCCAGTCTCACACCCTTTGAAAGCCTGCTAACAAAAGGGGTACCATGAGTGAACCTATCTGTTTCTTTAGGCCATGTAAAGTCTATGCCTTAGTGTGCTGTCATATCCTATTAGCAGAATGAAATCACCTTATTTTCTTCCATCCTGGGTGTGTTTGCTATTCTGGCAGGGCATGCTAAAAACATACCAGGTTGTTTGGATTTGTCAAAGCAGATTTGGCTAGATACAGAAAGGCAGAATTGGGAACCTTTCCAACAGGTTCTTGAAATCTAATAGCACATTTACATAAGATGTGAGTCTTTTAACTTTAAAAATGGATCATCTAAATAAGTATGTGTTAATGGATGAAACATGGATAAGTCATGTTATCAATACAACTCACACGTTTCTCAAGTGTCCATGACCCCAGTCCCACTAAAACTCTTCTTGACAGTTCTGATGTACAAATCCCAACACTTACTGCTCATATTCCCCTGCTGACTGCTCCACACCAGACTGTATGCCAGGGACTAGCAAGGGAAAACAGCATTGCTTCAAAAATTGGCAAACAAGCCACAATTACTTTGTGCACAAGCAGGATAGATATTTGCTGCTGACAGCTGCAGCAAAACAGTCTCTAGCCTCGCTAGCTCTGCTGAACTGGTGAGTACATGGGCAAGTGTGAAGTCACTCACATCCCTTCCAGATCACCTTGCTGCTGTGGATGAGTAAGTGAGCACTGATGCTGAATGGTTGTGTACAAGGACTTAATGAGTGGACAGTGAGGAGACAGGTTGTAAACCTGGTTTACTCCAGTTTATGTCCACATTATTTGCTTGGTTTTGCTTTTATTAGCTTTCCCCTACATATTCTTCCAATTTCAAATGGTGGGGGTTTCTTATCTCTTCTTAAATGAAAAAATATGTTAAATTCCACAGATATTTAAGAAATACGAACTCAAAAAATATAATATGGATACTAAATCATATTCCAGTGAAACACCCTATGGATTATATTTCATTTTAGAGGAAATATTAGGTATGTTTTCCATTACTGCACTGGGAGTCAGGGTGAATATTACCCCAGTACTGTTCACCTGTTTTATTCACACGTGAAATGGTAACACAGATCAAGTGTTTACTGCAGTTGGGTGTGTTGGTATTCTTTGCATTTTATGTAGCTTCCTTTCTGTCTGTGAAAACTTGCCACCCTTCTTGCTAGGGTATGTCTGTAAGGAGTAAATTCTAGTTACAGACAGACAAATGAACACCAGGAGGTCTATGAGCTACCTAATTGATTTCTTCATACCATTCCGTGTTTAGGACATGAGAGTTAAGCTCTGCTGATGGACAGTCCTGCTACCAACCTGTGTATCAGTCAATACAAACTTTCTTTGTTTTGGTGTTGTTTTATGGAATCCTTTGAAACAAAATGAAGAGAGATAAACTCACTTGCACTCCCAATCAGGCAGAACAGTTTCTGCTTCCACGTACAACACAAATATACAATCTCTGACAGTGTTAAGAAGGCTTATGCAGTTTAAGGGGATGTAGTACGCTGCTAACCTACAACAGTCGAACTCCCTTTAAATCAGAAGAGTTTAAAACCTACTTCAAATAAGAAGATAGTCTGTGACATTTTTTAAAAGGGTAAAATATCTCCCTTAGAAAGTGCCAGAAATTACTTATTTTGCTGCCTTAGTGAATTAAAGAATATTAGAAAATATTTCATTTTTACACTTTTGTATCTGATAATTTCTACTGTTATCACTATTGCTTTAAATACAAGTAGATTACTTCGAGTTCATGCTCTTCATCCAAGCTCAAGTTTTCTGTTTAGTAATTAAGAATTATTATTCTGTCTTCACTGTAATCAACTAGTCATTGCAAAGTAATCCCCCCTGTATTTTCAAAACCCTATAAAAGTAAAACAAGTATCCTTGAAAAAGAAAAATCAAGAACTAGATGTGACTGGGTAACAAAGTAGAGACCCTGTTCTGGCAGTAATACAAGTGCCTATGGTTCTCTAATAAGTTTACAAGCTCCATTTCATTATGAAAAATTACTGCCATTACTATTTTTTCTCATTATTTGCACAAGATTGGAAATGAGGCTCTGTCAATATGAAAGGAATTCAAAGAGACACCTTCCCATTATCCTGCTAGCCTATGTCAAAGCACTGTCCATTTTATTTATTACTTTACCAAGCTGGGCTTCTCAAAACAAGCAAGCTGATAGAATTACCACCAAGCAGTTGCCAAAATGACTATAAATACTACTGTGAGCTAGTGCTTCTCATAAAACAGAGACATAAAACAGATTTCCTTTGACATGAGCTACAAAAATCCCTCCTTGGCTCAGATGCTAGCCACTGCTTGAAAAACATCACCTGGCTCTGAAGATAAAGTTCATGCACTGATTTTTCCCAGCTGAGGCCACCATGTAGCTGTTCTTACCTTCGGATTACCAACAAATGTTGGCAGCGATGATGTCTTTCTAGAAATATCTGCATTCTGCTAAAACACACTCAGCCACATTTTATTCATGACTTACTTCCTTCAACTCCTTTTCCTTCCCTCTCCCAACACCCACTGTCACTCCTCCTCCTTACACCTACCCCCTTAACTCCCTTAGTTAAAAGTTTATAGACAGAAAACAGGCAAAGTAAAGTTTTATACTTAAAATGAAAGATCCACTGGTGTACTGATATAGAGTATCACAGACTCATGATAGAAAGGAGGGGAGTTACATTTCCTCCTCACAGACCTTCAGACCTTACAGATGAAAGTTAAAGACTGAAAATGTAAATCCAAAAGACAATTCTGTCTAACAAAGAGTGACATGGCGATTAAGGAAGAAAATATTGTAAAAAATAAGCCATTGCTTGCTGGAAGATATTCAGGACAGTCAGGTTAAATGAGGTATAAACTGTAATCAAAATCACAACCATCAAGCTGGAAAGACCGGCAAAGAAAATGAAGACAGGAGTGCTCTTCTGGGGTGAGAATAATGCACACTGAATATAGCGCCAGTGAGAAGACTAAAACCTATCTAATGCAGATTATATAATGCTGTATAGTCAATCATAATAGACAGCTTTCTTAAAGTTGGAAGCATTAGTGTTCAGTGGCATGCTCAGCTGATGCAGAAGAGCAATCCCTTTTTTCCTCATCGGAGGTGCTCTGTGGAACCTGCAGTGCTCCTGGTGCAATGCATTTGGAAACAGCTGAGTAAGAGACCTGACAGAAAATGGAAAAGGCACCTGCAAGAGTAAGTCTAGAGTGCTTTTATTTTATTTGAGCTCTCAGCCATGCTTGATATCACTCACCAAGGTAATAAAGGTGGAAAAGGTTAAACAAACACTCTCCCAAGCTGTGGTGCAGCTTTATCCTCCTGTTAAATCAAGATTTTTGTGCCATAACAAAGCTGATTCCCTTATAGTAGAATTTTGCCTCCAGAACTATTTCTATCAGTGAAAAAAATAACCCATGGACTACACTTGGAATGATAAATTACCAGATTTTTACTTGTGATACTTGCAATCAAGGATGAATGGCACCTACCAAGAACATCAGCTACTGATGAAGCTCGTGTTGACTTCATACTCAGCACTTAGAAATCATCCACCATGAAATCAGCTCTCTTTTGCTAAGACCAGAGAATTCATAAAATAAGAGAAATGGCTGTCAAAGTTATTTTCTTCTATTTGCAAAAAACTGCTCAAATTTTATTCTTTCATGTATATAAACTACACTAACAAAAGGCATCCTAAATTTTTATTTCATCTTCCCATAAAACCTGATTAAAAGCAATAGTATAAATTACGCAAATGACACATTGTAAGAGAGGATGCATGTACCACAGGGGCATGCAGTGGGTTCTCTGATATTCGTGTTTTTGCATAATTTGATTTATTCATTAGCAGATAAATAGGAACTGTTAATACTCAGAAGACATTTGCTCAGTGGCCTAGGCTGTTCTGGTTTATTAATGGAGAAAAGTATTGCAGAACTCCTCCTCTTACATAACAGCCTACAGACAGTGCCTTCTTGGGACCACTGAGGCTGCTCTATGCCACGCTAGCAGCAAAACCCCCTTGAATTCAATTATCCAATAATTAGGTATTACTCTGGCTAGGGGAAAAAAAAAAAACCAAACCCACAACATGAAACAGGGACAAAGAAATGGCCCCTGTTCTCTCTCCTGTGTTCTTGGGGCTGGAGAATCACTTCTGGGAATTTGTATATTGTGCCAAATGACCATGTACCCACAGGCAGAGTGCAGAGAAGTCCTTGTGCTCCTCTAAGGTGCCTCATGGGATTTGGCTGAGGTTTGGCAGCTCAGAGTCACAAATTCACTAAATTAGCTCCTATTTGTCATCACACTGTCCACTCAAAAATTTTATGGTTAAAAAAAGTCTGATCTGGAAGGTTCTCTGTATATATTATACACTCTTCTAATTTCCATAAAGCCTCACATTCTCCACCTGTCAGAAAGATGTAGGAATCAGCATGAAGATTTCAATAGCAGAGAAACATAGTTTTGCACAAACATTAAGGCAGGTGTTGTGTACCTTTGATACAGATTTTGGGGAAAAGAAGATTTTGTGGTCCTAAAGTCTTTATATTTCTCCAAATTCCCTTACAGTTTACATGGGAAGATTTTACCATGTTTAACTTAGACAAATCTTATTTAGAAACTGCCAGCTTTACAGGCAGTTTAGCAGAACTGTACAACTAAAAATACCATGATTTGGGCCTTTCTACTGCTCATCTACAGGCTCAGTTATACAAGAAATATGAAATTATTTCTGGCCAATGTAGACAATGACTTGAATGCATCAGTCGTCTTCTCTTTAATGACAAATTGCCCAAATTTCCCAATTCATACGGTTATTTTGCACCCTGTTATTCCTGCAAGCACAAAAGGAAAGCAGTTGTCACTCAAGCCTATCACTGTTTACTGTTAAGAACAAGCTGAGTGTACAATATGCATCTGCATAAACTCAGAAAAAGACCGTAATTTTGTTAGACATGATAAGTAAGAATTTCCCATAATAATCTGTAGGATTGATTTATGCTGTCATGATCAATCTGGTCATTTTATACTTTCTACACTTTACTTTGGGCGCTTTTTCTTCTGTGAGATTAATTTGTTTAGCATTGCTAATTTCTAGTGAATATTACATTAAAACACGCTTAAAGCAAGGAAAATGTGGAGAAATAATCTGAGATTTACTGCAACAGATGCTCAAATGTAATTCAGTTTTCTAGAACCGTGCAATCTGATGGATCAGTAAAGCACTCTAATGCACAGATGAGGAGTTACAAGTATGCACATTATCAAGAAAGATCTGAGGTGCCTTAATAATAATTAATATTAATTCCAAAACTTAGCTTCAGACTCCTGAGATGGAATTCTAGTGGCATGCAGGAAGAAATCTGAAGAAGACTCCACAAAATACAGAGGTAATACAGGTAGTCTAGATTTTAATTTTACATATGTTCTCTCTATCTCGTTATTTATGCTCACTGCTTTCCTAGAGCATTACTTGCTCAAAGATAACGCTACAGGCTGTGAAGAGGACCACAGTGGAAACACTCATTTCACAGTCCCTATTTTCTTGGGCATGCCAGGTTATAGCTGAAATGTTCAGAACTGGTTGGGTGAGTAAGACCACTTGAAAGGGAGTCAATGTCAAAATAGAATTTTGGTATGCTAAATCTAGTGACCTCACTTTTGGCGAATCCAGACATGAATTAAGCGACAAAACAGTCAAAAAGAGTTTAAAAGGTATTGTCCAGTAAGAATATATTATAGATCTCAAGGGATATTGTGTTAAAAATAGAGATAACAACAGAGATGAAAAAAACCCCAACCCTGTTTCTTTTAGCAGAATATAGAAAACAATCCAATAATATAAATACAATAGTAAATGTTTACTATACAATTAATTTCACAGATGAAACAAATTTCTCATTGGCTATCAGCAAAATCATATTGCAAATACTTACTAAAAGTACACTTATTTTCATTTTTTGCTACTTTTCACATCCATGAAAGAATTTACAGCTGCCACCCTGAGGACAAGCAGACAAGTCTCATGTGATCAGAGAGAACTTCAGATCCTTTGGGGCTCAGTTTTATGAGACATTAAGACTAAAAATAAGCATATTCCATGTTCACGTTTTGATCCACAAGTCCAGATTTTCATCATCCTCACCTGTCCAGATTAATACTGCCTCATTTCTTTACTTAACTGTAGTCACACTCGGAAATATACAGCTACAGCTAAAATGATCAAAATTTCTAATATAAATCACTGCCCCACAAATTACATAGTTGGATGAAAAGATGCAAGTAACAATAGAAAAGAAAATACTTGTTTCTGACATTTATCCTTTAAACATAAAGGTGATTGAAGAAAAGTCAATCAATGATTAAAGAATTTCTTAAAGATTATTTCATTCCAGTTAAGATTTTCTTTGCCTTTTCCACAATGTTAATATTACAAAAAAATCCTAATAAATTCTGAAGTAATGAAAAAACATATTGGTTTCTTGAGTTCTTCTTTTTTTTAAAAAAGGGAAACCCACAGTTAATCAAAGTAATTTACAATGTGTAAATTTAAACACATTATGCTTAAAATTTAGTTAAACATGTGCTAAGAGGTCAGTAAAAGTGCTTTTGTTGGAATCAGACCCTAAGCAATACCACTGCAGAATCCAGTGGAGTAGAAAATCACTTAGTTTAAATTAATAATATTAAGAAATTTGTATGTCACATAATAATTTATTGGGAATTGTAAACGTGTACTATACATTATGCATTTTGTATTTAACTAAAGTTTTCATGAACTACCAGAAAGCGTGATTTGTAAAATAATGTTTTCAAAGACCTCACAGACACCAATAACAAAGCATTCATCCTTAGCTTTGCATAGTTCAAGGCATCCACAGTGTAGTAGTAGTTCATGGCCAAAATGCTATCTGCTGATGTGAAAAGACGATAATAGCCACTTTTAATGTTCATATTTCCTCTGAAGTGTAAAATATCTAGTCATCAAAAAAAAAGAATATTATTTTCCACCATCACATATTACAGAGAGGACGGAGTTATAAAGATTACCATTCATATTTTTATATGGCACAAAGAACACCTTTTTTTCCTTACATGATTTTCATAATTCTATTGCATTCCAGGGAGCTGTCCTCTTCCCTCCCCCAAACTCCCTTCCCACCTTATTGTTGCAAAGCCACACAGAGATGCTGAAAACCAGGAGAAGCAAAGAATCCTAAGAATGAGGAAATGGTCAACAACTGCTTGATACTAAAAGCTTGCTCAGAAAAAAAGTTAAGGGATAAACTGGTTACAGTTTATGGTGTCACAGAACAATAGAAATTTAGTAATAGGAGCCATTAACAGCCAAGATCAGACAAATTCAGCTTTCAAATAAAAAGATGCTTTTAATAGTAGGGACAATTTACCAAGTATTGTCCATAGTTTCTCCATTTATGAATATGTTGAAAATCCAGGACATAAATTTTTAAGATGACATATTCATCTAAACTCAAGACCTCAGCTACTGTAAAGTACCCAGGTCAGCCCTCCAATACTACTCAGCTTTTTTATTGTAAACTGTCCGAATATTTTAAACTTCTTTCAAATTGTAAAAATTTTATTAGTTTGTATTGCAGTATCAGAATTTTTAATAATACAACACAACTGTAAATGGACTGCAAATTGTTCACAACTCTGAGTCATCTTCATTTCTGAAATATATGTAATGCCTCATAAAACACATAAAACTACTGCATCCAGTTAAGTAAATACCAGAGATAGACTTAAAGGCAAAGAAAAGGTTTTTCAACAAAATTTAGGTACTTACTGTATGGAGAATAAAACTGTTCAGAATGTTTCAATGACTTGCTATTTTCTGGTCAAAAAGGCATTTAACTAGAAAATATTTTTTCTTTGAGTGACACATTTTGGGTGGAAGTATGAATTTCATTGTACTTCAAAGAACAGAGGCAAATCTGATTTCCTTTTAGCCTACTTGTCCACAAGAGTTCTTGTGTGATCGGTGGAAATGAAACTACCGAATTTCAGTTTGCCTTCTAGCCTTCAAGTTTTATGTACCCCAAAGCTTTCAGTATGGTTAGGCATGCCTTTCTCCCAGAAACCTTCAGTGTCTTTCAAAAAAGTCAGAACTCTATTCCCAAAGTACACTCAAGTTGCAAATTAATTTCACTGCCTATGGAGAGTGCTTCTACAATTAAAGCAGCTATGATGACAATAATTTGTTAAACAAGGTAAAATTTCCACCAGAGGTCAGTCTCAGAAGACAGGCTGTTTGGAATAAATGAATAAAAAGAGAGAAAAAATCTATTTAAGTATTACTGAACATTACACAGAGCTGTTAATCTCCTTTCAATTACTATTAGTTCATTATATTCTCTTCAATTTCAATACTCAAATACCTAGGTACATTATGTGTCATTAATACAGGTGACTGAGGAAGCTGAGGTGACTTCATTTAAGAATTACAAAAGTAATGCTGAATGCAAGAACAGTAAGTGTGTAAAATAAACCCGCGATAGTTTATTAAGTACTTTTAACAGAGAGAATCCTACAGTAACATTACGTTTTTATTATTTTAACTTATTAACTATACACTATGACCTGTATATATCCGCTGTTTAATTCTGCCTCAGATATGAGTCTTACACATTCTCTTAACTTCATTGTGACTATTCTGTAAAATTGAATTAATACTTGAACCAAATACCCAGCACTCTATGCATCTATAAAAATGCAGTTTCCAGATACTGACTCATGTTGAGCATGTTGCAAATGCTAAAATAAAATACTTAAAAGTTATAATCTTTACAATAAAAGGTAAAAAAACTTTAAAAAATATCTTTTTCTCACTCTTTCTGAAATCTGGTTGACTTTCAGCATTAGCTTCCAATGCAGAGCAATTCACTTGAGAGAAAAGCAGCCTCTGTGTTTTAGCAAAAATAATCTCCCCACTTGAAAAGACAGTTGTTGCTAATACAAAAAAACCCCACCCTAGAGTATAGGAGAAAAGAGTTTCCTTCTAATTGTCATCATTCACAAGCAACTTTGTGAGAGACAGTATATATACTGAACATGAAAAAAGGGGAAGTAAAGACCCATCTCTGTTTTATTTCCACTATATTTTTTGTCAGGAATAGAGTGCTGATATCCAGAAACATGGTGCTCCTACCACTGCAAACTGCTTTTCTGGAAGAACCACCCAAACAAGCTTATCTTACATAATGACAACTCTAATCAGACTTAAATCCTAACTGCTGTTACTCTGAGATGCCTTAGAGAAGTCAATTCTGTAGCATATTTGGACTGTAAGGAGAAAAATAAAGAAAAAAAAAAAAAAGGTGAAACCACTATCTGTTGACCATTGCTCTCTTTAACAAGCCATACACTGCAGTCCTTTGGACCGAAGTTCTCTAAACTCAAAAAAAGCAGTTGGAGGAAAAAACATCTCTATAAATTCATACTCATGTACTACAAAATTGACTATCAAACCCCTGCCTAGAAAAGAGATATTCCATTTGCAATAGACATAGTTAATGAAACAGATAATATCCCATCAGCATGGTAAAATCACTAAATAATTTAATTCAAGCTTTCTAAACCCCATTAGCATATTGTAACTTTCAGCTATACAACCCATTTTTTGCATAATGCTCTGAAATCCCTTGTACCTCACTCATACAATCCCATGCATATTCTACCCTTCCATGATTCCTTTAGCAATGCAGTATTTTTTGTAGTCTAAATGGTACTTCAAGTTTAAAACTACAAATTACTATAATTTTAATATTCCAATACTTAAATTACTTTTTATAATTTCATTGTGTTATGCACTGATCACTGATTGAAAGGTAGTATTAATCCCAGAGGTAATTTATCATGTTACAAATGTAATTTTTTCATATGAAGCAAGAATAAATCTCATCACTTTACTATCTTTCAAGACATCACCACTCCTAAAGACAAAATGGTTTACTGACTTTGCTGACCTATTTTTCTTCTAAAAATTGAGAACCATCAGAAATATTTAATGACTTTTAAAGTGCTGAAATGGAAGCATGCCAAAAGCATATTAAAAACCTGTTTTTTCCCCAAGAATTAACACCTATCAAATTAATAGGTTTTGAAGTGGAAGACCTCATGTCCATTTCAACTTGCAAGTTTCCAAGTAAACAGTGTAAAAAGAATGTGTCTTATTTCTAAAGAAGGATGAAAGCACCGCATCCCTTTCTGACTGTAAGATTTGTGTGCAGTCAGACTTCATTACAGAACCTCCATATTCTTTTTACTTCAAAAGCTAATCATGTATGAGAAGTAACCCCTCTCCTTCAGAAACTACTGGCCATAATTTAGAGAGATGCAAAGATAATTCTGAGACTGATTTAACTATTATAGCACTGGAAAAAAAAAAAGGCTTACAAGCTTTGCCATACCATTTCCAACCAAGAGGCCAAATGCTATCGGCTGCACTTTCCCAGGTATGGCATATGAAAATAGCTCTGTTCTGCAGCTAAGATACATAATACACCTTCAGCCTCAGCACGATGGAACAAATCACAATCTAAATGTTGTATCTTGTTGTAGGATACTTTGCCTGATAAAACTTGATGCAAGTACTAACAAAATTATTTATTTACAAACATCAGTTTTGAATAGGGATTCAAAATGCACGCTTATACTACAATCTCATGAGGGTGGTATCTTCTCTAGGGAGCATAGTCACAGTTGAACAGTGTTAGCCTACCCTTGGAAAAAAACCCAAACCACATAAAAAAATAAAACCAAAAAACCTACCACCAATTTCTTCTTAAACATACAAATCCCTACTTCAGGTCATTTTCTACGAAGACAGGCCATATAGTATTAAAAGGCGATGTGTTTGTAAATATCTGAGGAATGTCAGCAATGTTGCTATTGAAGAACATTTCAAACAAATGTCAAAATGCATTAGAGGAAAGAAAAATCAAACAGTAGGTGAAAGATGTGGTAGAGAAGCAAGTCAAGCAGAAATCAAGCATATACACTTATATATATTTATGTAAACAAAACCTCCAGCTAGAACTAATGACTGTGTATAACCAAACAGTTTTAAAAATTGGAAATAATTCAATGTATCAGTCCAATTCAATACAAAGATGAAAATGTCAGTAAAGAATTCCTTTATTTATGAAACTATTTATAAATTCATGAAATGCCTTCTGCATGCATGCATTCTCCAGAACTAATATAACTATGTGCACATTTATGTCATTTTATGCTATTGGCCTATATGATCAGTTCAAGGTTCAATCAGAACAAACTTCTGAGGTGATAGCTTGAAAATAACAGAACAAAACTTTAAAACTTGAGGGCATGGGAGTTGGATGTTAAAACAGCAAAACGAAATACATCTTGTTACAAAGTTTTAGTGATCACCAATTTTAGACAACTTGCTTTACTTACTATTAAAGGGAAAAATCTTGAAACATTAAATAGTAGTACTGCTGTAATCAAATGTTTATGAACTATAATGGCATGCTTCTCATAAACTAACTGAAGACAACGTTACAACAGTTAAAAGAGCATCAACAGTGTGAAAAAGGGTGAAAATATTTTTGGGACATGGCCAATGACACTAAAAAGTCATTCTGAAATTAATACCAAGTGACCTGTGTTTTCCTGAGTGTGTGATTGAAAATAGTTACATTCTTGCAGATACCCTTTAAGATTTTGATGCAACAAAGAAAAGTTCCTTTGGTAGTTATCTGATGCCTGTTCTGGTCACACTCCACTAGAATTTTATTTTTTATAAGTTGTAGGAAACTGTGGCATTATGAGCACACTCTTAGTTGTCTCAGTTGTCTGTGGCTGTTCACGAAGCAACACTAGCTACATCCAACCTAATCTTGCTGCACATGTCAGGCTTTTTTAGGAAGGAGGTTACCAGCTCAGTGGTACATGGCCTCTGGTACAGACAGGAACGACCAACATTCCAACACTCACAGCCATCTTTCTACTCAAGTATGCAATTGGCTTACACTAAATAACAAAGTAAGATCACAGTGCCTGTACTCCAGAGCCTGCTCAAACGCCGCTCTTCGAATTAATACAAAATACCTCACATTCACTGTTGATTTTACTACTGTTCTGTGCTAGATATGCTTTACTCTTTTATTTTCAAAATTTTTTCTTTAAAAACATGATTTTTATCTGAAACGTCTATAATATAGGTTCTCTATGTACCATTTTGTGTACTTTGGAAACATTCTTTTTGCTCACAAGTCAAGGAAACTGCGGTTTTCTACTTTCTTTTTCATTTTTACCAGCTATTTTCTAATAGTAGCAAAGGCAAAACGTAATTCAGTATCTTTTTTGTGTAATGCAGCTCATATTGTATGCAAATGTGTCATAATTCAAAATTAAGTCATTATTTTTGCATAGGCAGAGCTAGCAGTATATGCCAGGTTATCTGTAATACGTATCTTGTGATTAAAGAAATAAAGTATGGCTTTAATTAGGGAGGTAATAAAAGCTATTTCAATGTTTTCTTAAATATATAGGGAAGTTTTTGCTCCACTGAGATGGGGAGAGAAGAGAGAAAATATTCTAGACCGGTTTGAAATTTTTTTCATGGGCTTTCCTAATTTTGATGAAATCCTACATTTCTAGTTGCAAGTCAAACTGTTAAACTTTCTTTCTCTTCTGTGTGTTTGTCTCGTTTCACTTATAAGGGAGTAGGATTTAATTTTTTAAAAAAATTAATTTTACCTTTTCACAGCAAAAAAGGCATAATATTAAAAAAAAAAAAAACCCCAAACCAAAACAAAACCCAAACCCACCTTAAATCTTTGTGCTCTTTTTTTTTCCTTTTCTGTGCCTTCACAATATTTTAATGCTGATTGCAACAACAAGATTTCACAAACCATTTTAATTTCCAACTTTTATTTTATATAGTACCATGACAGAGTTAATTCAATTAATTCTGTGGCCATATTTGTTCCCACCAGAAAAGGAAAATTACTGTCCTCATACCTTCAGTTAAGGGGAAATAGTTCTTTTGTCTTTGTCTAACTGGGCTTGAACAGAGAAGCTACTGGCTTCACTTCTTGAAATAATGTATTTTAAGATTATAGGAAAACTCATGTAGGACGGAACATCAGGCAGTTTCTAGTCCAAGCTCTTGCTCCAAGCAGGGTCAGCTGTGAGACGGAACAGCTTGGTTGCTCAGGGCTTTGTCCAGTTGGGTCTTAAACACCTCAGAGAACGGAGCCAGCGCAATATCTCTGGGCAACCTGATGCAGCACCTGGCTGTCCTCTGAGTGAAAACATTTCTCCTTATATTCAGTCTGAACCTCCTGTTTAAACCTGTGCCCATTAACCTAAGATCATGCCTCTGCACATCAGTTTGCAGAAAGCTTGGACTGGTAGCTGTTTCAGCTGCTTCAAGCCAAATTTTCATGAGCCTGCCCTTGAAAGCTTCTCTTTGGCATAATATAGTAATGTTACACTCCTACAAGGGACCACAGTAAGCAAACAAGACAAAACCTGGATGACCTTCCTTACTTTTCTAATTCTCTGCCTGATTGTCATGTCAGTGAGGCTGCTTGCAGAACATACAATAAAGACACAGTTACATGTGATAGAGTTCAGTTTCAGATTAACATACCCAACATCTGTTGCCTGTTTTCAAGAAAGATGATTAAGTTTGCCGTTACCTAGACACCTAAGGCTCAATTCAGTTGCCCTTAGAGGTACCCTGGAATATTCCTTCCTAGCCTCCAGCTATCACTCCAGGATGCTACAGGTCTCATACAGGTACTGTGTCTAATTATCAGTTCCATGTGGATGTCCCACATACACTGCCACATTTCAGATGGTACTAGCGGCACACACAGGTGTCATGATTTGAACCTAAAGGAGCTAGTTATTTGAATCATTCTTTTAGCCTGAGTACCACAAAGATATATAGTCCATTGATCATATATTAGAATTGAGACATCTAGCAAGCATTCAGACACCTACACATGCTTGCACTGAAGTGTCCTCACCACAGACTGAAAACCAGCCACAGCCCAAGATCATGGCAGATGACAGCAGATAACTTCAGCTCATGAAATCAAATGTCAGTTCTGTGTAGTTATGGGTGAGGATGATGCTTGAGACAAACATCCATGTGAGAGAGTAAAAATATTCTTTACTTCTTTCTCTTCCCTGACCACTTCATCTCAGGAGAGACTATAATTCAAAGAGTAACTAACTAATGAAGTCCAAACATGGTCCTTGAGGTGGAAGAGATGGGAGGTACAAATCAAATCCCACCTAGTCTCTAATTCCTGCTTTCTGTGAATGTAATAATGATATGTTGCTCAGTAAAATGTCAACAATAACATACAGAACTACCATGTACCTTTTGAGAGACAAAAGATAAACTGAGCTCTCAAATCTTCATGACTTTCATTCTTCAGAGAATACTAAACGAGTCTTCCAGAAATCTTTCTCTTAGCTCAAGAGTAGAGATCTTCATCTGTTGTTGATACTATTGCTTTGAATTGCAGTGGCAGATCCTGCCCTTAAAAAAGCCTCAGCTAATTCCAATATCTTCTAGGTAAAGTTCTAGTAAAACTTTCATGTGGATTGAAAAATTTCCGTAAAAACACTGACATCTACTTTACAGATGTGGAAGAACCATGAACAAGGAGTAAACATTTAAAGATTATAAGTAAATATACTAATGTAGTCAAAAGCAGACAATATTTGGGAAGCACAGGCTTTTCTATCTGCTGGGTTTCTTTCCATGCACTTCAAGTTTCTAGCTCTTGTACTTCTCCTCATGCTTGTCTCAACTTACTTTTTTTTCTCAGCTGGATGACCTCTATATCCCAGACAGCCACCTAATTCTGCCCTATACTGTCAACCTTATTTTTCCTGGCTTCTTTGTGAGCTAAAATGATGCAAAACCCAAACCACACATAGGTGCAAGCTGAGGTTGAGGCATTGCTTTGATAGTACTATAGGTAAAACTGAATGAACTGTGAAGATATTCAGCAGATGCCTTGATTAAATTCCTTTAAATGAATGTTCATGAATTATTCACTTGACTAAAAGCCCAACGATTCATTTGAACAATATGACATAATGACTTGAATAAACTATTTTATGATATTATTCAAACTACCTCTGGCTATAAGCATTCTGAAACCATCCTCTGGATGAATTCCTAGATGCCCTCTTAGATTATCCTAAATGTTTCTCTGTGAAAAACTTTGTTGTGTTTATTTGTCCTATATTTAGGCGAATGCAATTACTAAAAGGTAATACTACATTATCTTTCTGATAATTGTAGGGTCTTATACATCTACCAGAAGGCTATTGCTGGAGACCAAACCCATCATCTTCCTATGACAAATACAGTTTGTCCTAAAGTACATGCACAAATTAATACTAATTGTGTAGGGAATACAATGAGCCACAATATGGGATCCCTTTATTTAAGGAAGTTTTCATTTCATGAACGAATAAAGCCATTTTCCTTTCTTATATTTTGAAAAATGCATGTTTGTGGCAAACTGTCACTTGTATTCAGATTTAGAACCTAGAAACTAGAGTGATGGTTCCTTGGAAATACTTAAAATAGATAAGATGGATTGACTGATTGCATATTTCTTTGAATTATTGTGAAAGCACCAGATCTATCTAAATCATGCCATGAAAAAAGTGAAGTTAGAAGTTATGTAACTTCAAGTTGCTATAAATTGCTTCTTGTTGAAAGCTATATAAAACATTTTCAAATCTGTCATGTTCCACCTCTTCTGCTTTTAAAAAAAAAATCTAAGTGAAAATGTCCAAGAAAAATATGAATCAGGCTTATGTTATAAAGTAGGAGCAAAAGCTATGCCACCGTGAAGACCTGGTACTCCTTTGCAATTAAATATAAAAAATAGGTCCATTTTTATGTTCAGAATGTATTTATTACAGTAAGACACATTTTATTAGGTCAGCAACAAAACCACCTCAGACATACTTTGTTCCTCACGGACATGCTATCTTCACTGTTACTTTAATCCAAGTTAGTATCTTGAATACAGATTACATTTACCTTTTTTCTGCTCCTGATACTCCCATGTGCCCTCAGAGCAAGGTATCTGACAAAACAGCCAGAAAAACACATCTTCTACTTCTCCTCCCACAGAAGCATGCAAGATGACTGCACAGCCACAGCTTCCCAGAGAATATGCTCTACAACGTTTGATGTGACCTCTGATCTTCGCAAAAAACCCAGTCTCAAATCTTGCACTAGTCTGACCTACCACAGCGCAGGAGGAATGGAGCATAAACAGTAAGAAAGCATGAAGGAGCCAGAAACTGCTTTATCCGTAGTGATAGGAACTGAAGAAATTAGCATAGTAGATGGCAGAAGATGAGACAGAGGTTAAAGTTGTGGGGTAGCACCTGAAGCCTGTTCTGGCTAGTCCTGAGATTAACCACCAGAGCCAGTAGGAACTGTAAAACCTGTGACAGTGAGATGAATGTCAGGTTCTTCTTTTTTTTGTATCCTGAAATATGTATTTAAATTTAGAAAGGAATTCCTTTTCCCTTTTTTGGCTATTTTTTCTTTATATATATATTTATACACACACACATACATTTTACAACCACTATTCTGATTTTTTTACTGGCAGTGAAATTTTAAAAACCTTTTAAAGCCTTTTAACAGTTTCACTGGGACCAGAGAGTGAAACTACTACCACCAAACGAAGCTTTGAAAAAGAGCAGCCAGAGAAAGCACTCATCATTTTCAGGACAGAATATCCCTCTGCGAAAAAAACTTCTTGCTTACTAACACAGGTACTTTTCTCATTAAAACGCAGAGGCTAGCAAAGCAAAATAGCAAAGGGCTCATGGCAGAATTGCATCTGATATGTTGAAAGTGTGTATCACCCAGCACTGAGTTCCACTCTATGATTATATCCTATTTTGTACTCTGAAAAACAACAGCCTCCTACAGCAACAAAGACAATTATAAGACAGCTACAATTTATCCCAGAAAAGCTCTTTGCTTCTTAGAAAAATACTAGAACAGAAAAACAACCCCTTGCTAGTGAAATTAGCTCCTCTGATGATCTGTTCTTTAAATCAGGAAAGAAGGGATTTTTTTTTTTTGTTCAGCACAATTTATTTTTAGACTGGCAAAGAGACAATGGTAAACAGAACTGAAGCTCTGTGGGCACCTTCTGAGGTTAAATTACCTTTCATGCCATTTGCACAGAAGACTGTTCTCAAGCAGATGGAGCAGATGGTCGGGACACCATTGTCCGTTTACTTGTATCCACAAAGATAAACGATGGCTCTTTGAAATCCTGAACAATATGACCCTTGTGCTGCTTTAGGCTGCCAAGGAAAAAAAAAAAACAAACACCCAAATAAATATAAAGTTAGCTGAAGAGAAGAAAAGAGCTTTGATTGATGAAATTTCATTTTAAACTACTGAAATCTCCCCTTTAAATAAATATATATCTCTGTAATTTGGAATTACTTTACTAAAAGAAACTAATATGTTCCAGAATACTTAGCAAAGTAGGAGACACAGGTAAAATCAAGTTGCACACAGTAACTCTGACTGAAATAAGAATTTGCCATCTCTGCACAACTGCTTCTACTGCATACAGCATTTGCTGGAGCATGATGCCAAATAACAACCAGTTCTGCTTACTGGGCCACAGAGATGGTCAGAGATTTCCAGGACCAAACCAGAGAAGACAACTGTCAGGGCACAGCAATCCACCCAGCCAGGCATAGGTAGAGATGGTCATGAAAGTGGGACAACATGCTGGATGGGGTTTTTAGTTGTTTTAAGAACTCAGACTTCTCTGAGAGCAGCCCTGGTCACATACCCCCAGTATGAGCATTTTGCCAACTAGCAACTTAGTAAAAGGGTGCTTTTAATGAAACTAGTATGTGCTGGTTTTGGCTGGGATAGATTATTTTTCTTCATAGTAGCTAGTATGGGGCTATGTTTTGGATTTGTGCTGAAAACAGTGTGGATAATTCAGGGATGTTTTCATTGCTGCTGAGCAGTCCTTACACAGAGTCAAGGCCTTTTCTGCTTCTCACCCCACCCCACCAGTGAGGAGGCTGGGGGTGCACAAGAAGTTGGGAGGGGACACAGCCAAGACAGCTGACCCCAACTGACCAAAGGGATATCCCAGACCATATGGCATCATGTTTGGCATATAAAGCTGGGGGAAGAAGGAGGAAGGGGGGACACGGAGTGATGGGGTTTGTCTTCCCATGTAGCTGTTACACATGATGGAGCCCTGCTTTCCTGGAGGTGGCTGAACACCTGCCTGCCCATGGGAAGTGGTGAATGAATTCCTCGTCTTGCTTTGCTTGCATGCATGACTTTTGCTCCACCTGTTAAACTGCCTTTATCTCAGCCCATGAGTTTTCTCACTTCTACTCTTCTGATTCTCTCCCCCATCCCACTGGGAGGGAGTGAGCAAGCAGCTGGGTGGGGCTTAGTTGCTGGTGGGGTTAAACCATCACATAATAAGAAAGATAAATTTAAAGGACTGGAGACAACATGCACAGCAGTGAAGAAAGCCCGTAACTTTCAGGTAAATCTTTGGAATTTATAAGTGAAGTGAGCAGACAGTGGTCTTTGGACTTGCAACTAATTACATAACCCACCACTCTGAAAAGGTCCTGAAAGAAAAGGAAAAGCAAGGTTGCTGAATATGGAAAGAATCGCTTGGAATCAGTGAAGAGGCCCAGTTGCTGAGTTCAATACACACAGCAGAATAAGACAGATTTGGGTTTAGAAAATAACAGTGAAATTAGATAACTATGACTCACCAGCCACTCAATGTCCTAAAGCCAGTAGGTACTGCAAAGCATTTAATTAACTAAAGTTGCGTATAAAGATGGATAATTGTTTCTGCAATAACTGCTTGTTTAAAGAATGACACAACAAATAAAATTCATATCCTCTACCTAATACCACACACTCCACACAACGGCAGATAAATAGTGGATACACTTCTACCTCTCTCATTTCAATGATCAATTGACTTTTTAAAATCTCTTTTTGCTGCGCTGTTGACATATTCAACATGCCTTAGAACAAATGTATAATTTAGTCATTTAAGATTCTTGTCAGATTTTTAGAAATGGTTAACACTCATTGGAGTAATGAAAGAAAGGAAAAGACAGGTTGAAATAAACATCAAGCAGTGGCATCCAGCAACTAAAAGTAATATGCTTTGATAATGGAAGAGTAATTATAGCTCATATAAGAGGAAATAAGTGTGAAATAATGTAAACATAAATGAGAATTTAATAAAAAAAATGTTAAAAAATTAGGAAAACAGAACAATTTATGTTCTCAATGGGAATACAAGAGGAATCCCAGATGGAAAGAATTTTCCTAATTCTGCTCTCTGCCTCAGAAAAAGGGAAAAACGAAACTATCCCTGTTCTAAATATGAGTGTCTCATGCTAACTATCATGCTAATGTTATTTCCATAAAAAAAGATTCAAGGCCTTTCTTTCCCCAAGGGAGCACTCTCTCTGCTTCACTTCCCCTACTCTTTCTACAAAATGAAATGAAGGGCTACTGTCCCTCAGCTATTTGTCTCCACTTAACATCCACAGCTACATTTGCCTATTTGCAAATACAATATAATGAAAGTAATGAATATACTCATGAACATGCTTAATGTGAACCTGCTCTCTGAGACAGTAAGAAGTGGGACAATATGATCCCCCATATCTCAAACTAACACTATGTCTTCCAGTATCAGTGGATTTCACTTAGAAGTGTCTCCATTATTACAAACTGGACGCTATTTTCTTCCTCATAAACAAACTGATAAATTGTAAAAAATGCACAATATCTTTCTATGAAAAGAAGTGATAAAGTGATCTGTGAGGAACATGATAAAAAAGTCCCTGACCTCAAAAAGAAAACATTTTCACTGAAAACACCAGAGCACATATTTTGGTTGTCCAGTAAAACAAAGGACTACTGAATAATACTAAGACAGATGCATTGTGATCAGATATCCTGTTTCAATGATACCAGTTCTAAAGAACTTGACATTTTATAGGAAATATGGCAAACCATAGTTATCTGTAAACGTGCTATTTAAAATATGTTCTAAATAACTTCCATACTGTATGAATTGGACCATCCATAAACGTTTTAGCTTTCTGTCTACCTCTCTCCAGACATGAAATTGCCCAAAAGCATATAAAAAAATGAATTTGAAACAGCTGTGAATAAAACTTCAGCAAATCAAATGAAATTTCACTTTATTTTGTCACTCTTACCAGGAGCTCAGAAGCACTGTGAAGGGTAGATGAGGTAAGAGCAATACACACACACACACACACACACAAGCAAGTGCACATACGTATAGATGGACAAACTAATTACCAGGGAAGTTAGGATGAAAACCCAGACGCAGAAATGTTGGCAGTTAAAACAACTGTTTATTCTTCCTTGGCAAAGCAGTAACAATTCCCTCCACATAAATTATTTCCTAGATCCTCCTGTAAGATAGGCCACCATTAGTGTGCAATAATGAGTTGTCAGCTGAGGATTGGACTGTTTAAAGCTGCTGCAAAAGCTGAGACAGAAATTTAGGCCATCTTTCACTTTGTACAACTGGGCATATGTCTTCTGATGACCAAAGATAGTTTCATTTCTGCAGGTTTAGAAGTATAAAAGGCCCCAGTGGGAAGGTCAGGAAGGTGTTCCCTCCATTATGCAGTAAATTAAATTGATCATTATTTATGGAGAGGGAATATGCTGCACACTCTCAGGAATAAGACTCAATAAAAACAAGGAAATGAAGAACTATTTTAGTTTTAACAGTGTGGTTGTACAGCAGCTGATTCCAGAAGGAATTTCTCAGTACTTAATTCCTTTCAGACTGCACATCATTTGTGAGTCCACATAAATATAGCAGAACAACACAGTGAGATTACTGAAATCTCATCTATCTTCCAAGGAGCTGAAGATACAGCACGTATTATTCCATAATCATAGAAAGGAGGTAACACAAAATGGAAAAGCTGTCCTCAGTCTCAGTATTATGAATGACCAGCCTGGAACACATTTTAAACAGTTATTCTGAATGATGCCTGTTAGAGCTAAAAGAGTTTAGCAGAAAAATGCTGATTAGGAAACCAGGTGACAATTTGGTGCTGAAATTAGTAAAGCTTGCCTTTTAAATCTTGCAGAAAATGATTTATGAAGTTTGTAGTTAAGACATATCTACAGATTCAACTTCAGTTTAAAAATGTGCACTGGGAAGAAAAGACTACTTGAAACTGCATAGTCCAGAACTGTAGTTATTTCTTATTTCCTAAGTCTTTGTTTCACTAAGTGTAGCTCTACCAAGATGTCAATCTCCACTGTCACACCAGAGAAAGAATAGATATCCTTATTAATAATCTTGCAAGTCAATGGGATGAGGTTGAGCTCCATAACAACATGGACTGATCACAGAGCATTCCATTAAGACCAAACAGAAACCATGCCATGGTTGTTAATAACATATTGGCTCCTGACTTTCTGAAACTAGTAGACCGAGAATTTACAGACTGTTCGACACAAGATTTTACAGTGATAAATGAAATGGAAGCTTTCAAGTATAATATATATTACTGAGGACAGAAATACTTGTGCCTTTAAATAAAAATGAATACCATGACACATTTGGAGCAATTTTTCCCTTGAACATGCATGTCTTTCAGATATTTGGCAGCAATCATGCCCATTTATGCAAGGTTAGAATTTCATTACCAAAGTTCCAGCAAATAAAGAAGCAGAACCCCATACAAATTCTGAGCAAGTCCTTAACAACTTTAGTGAATGAAATTTTGTGATGTTGTGTAAGAAAATATAAAACACATAATTACCTATTATTTCTTATTTTGTGCAGACACATACACCCTTGCAGAATGGGTGCTAAAAGCACTACCAAATCAAAATGACTATGTTTCACAACAATTTTACAGGTATAATGAAATACCTAAGATATTAGTAAATGGTGGAACCACATGTCTTTCAAGAACTATCAGAAATATAGGCTGGTATAATCTGCGATGTCATAAACTATGATAAATACTAATGAGTTTTGCAGTGTCTTTTCTAAATGTCCACCTGTGAAATCTTTAATTGCACTTCCAAGACATCTAAGTTTCTAAGAATTGGTTTCAGAATTTCTGTTATTTCTGCTTGCTCCTATTCTATTGTAACTTTCACAGACACCCCTTCCATTCTGTGAAGTGAAGACTTCATTAAACTTACAGACCCACTGATGAAAGGGCTCCACAGAACACAAGCCCTATTTGGCTCAGTTAATGTTGTGGGCATGTGAAAATCTCCACAGAGATAAATGATGATTACCTGGACTCCCAGCACTTCAGTGGAGGTACTGTTAGCCTGAAGGTCACTAAAGCCTTAGCACTTACACATTACTTCGTCTGCAGCCAGAAGGCCGTATCAAAATATAATTTATTTTGGGAAAGGCAAAGCAACTCCCTTCTACAAGGAACATTTACAGAGCAACTGACAATGTCTACCTCTTTCACCAGGGAGGTGGCCAAACCCTGGAGTGAGCTACTCAGAGAGATCGTGGAACCTCCACATCTGGAAATACTCAGAACTCAATGGGACAAGGGAGCTACCTGATCTAGCTTTGAAATTGTCCTTGAGGTACAGAAGCCCCTTTTAACCTAAATGATCATTTGAATCTATGCAAAACTACTTTGCCCTCAGCTGAACCACAGCAATATCTAGAAGACAAGGTAGAAATTTGATTTGCTCTATTTCAGGCACTTTCCAAAAAAGAAGTGAAGCCGAGCCAGGGCGTTCCAAATCCTCCAAATTGCTCTGCAATGGCTGTAGGAGAATAGCACCTCAGCTTTATGTTTCATAAAGACAATAGCTGCTCCAGTTTAATTCTCAGCTCATGCTTGAGAAGTGATTCCAAAGAAGGATTGCTAGCAGCCAGAAATCACCAGTATAGTTACCTGCCACATTTGGGTTTTCCTTTAAGGTGTCCCATCTCGTTAATGATGAGGCTGACTTGGCTTTGCGTACAAGATTTAGCAAAGAAATGACCTGTAGTGATGCTGAAGTGGAAAGCAAACTAAACTGGTTGTCTTCCTATTTTACAACCAACTGCAACTACCATACTGGGTAGATTCCATCCAAAGAAAACACTGAACCACACAAACAGGAACCATTTCATTAGCATCCACAGAGTGAACCTTTCCCCAGGTGTAATTTAAGGAGCCCTTAAAATATGCAATTCTATCTACTACTTTGAGTCCTCAATTGCTTCCTACCGTAATTCTAGTTTCCCTCTACATGAAATCCTGCAGTTAAATCTACTTTCAGGATGACTGCCCTGATTAATAACTCTATAATGTCTGTACTCTCTGTTGGATAAAGCATTTCTTTGTTCAAAAGTAATCCTTTTCCTCTGAAAGCTGGCAATTTCAATGCTGAGGGAATGAATCACCACTGCTTGGTGCTGCCATTCACACTGCTGGGATGTGTAGTCATGTGAAGTCATTCTGAGCCATAATTTCTTATCCTCCTCAGTCAGCTGTGTATTATGGCAGTGGAAGGGCTATACTGATGCAAGTAATTCACAGGCCATCCAATGTGTCTGTCAAAAAGACCAGAGCAACTTCACAGATACTGGATGAATTCTAAGTACCTCAATTTTTAAATTTTGAATGTTAACTAGAGAAAGGAAAATATTTGCTGGAACAAACAAGACAAGCAAAAAGGCAGAACACAGTAATACAGGATGCAGCTCCTGGAAGGAAATGGAAGGGAAAGCATGCTTTGTTCTGTGTTAAATTCCACTACAGTTTGCTGGAAGACTTGGCAAAAGTGGTCAGTATTTTGATTTTCGTTCCACATACTGGAATTAAAAAGAAAGTTAAGGTCTCTTGAGTTTTCACACATCAGTAGCAGATGTACTCTTTACAGTGGAGAGCAAATGTTCAGTGGCCTGACTTGGGACTCATGTATCACAAAGGATCATTTAGTTCACTGCAGAGATCCGAGCATGAGACAGTGATACCTCCAGGTATCAACACTACTGATGGGCAATTAACTATTATTGGTGTCAATGTTTTTTGAAAGGTCATTTCATCTGGATGCAGAAGAGGATCATTTTAGAGAAAATATTTCCACAGAACAGAATAACATATACCCACCTGCTTCTATCAGGAAAAAAAGTACCTTGCAATAAGGATTTTAAAATTACTAAAACACATTTTACAATGATTCTATGCAACAACATATTAATAAATTCATGCTGGTGACTGAGGAGCAGAATTGTATAGAAAAATCCACTGAGGAAGAAAGGCTGAAACATACATTATTTCATCATCTTAGTGGGGCCCATTTCACCTGAATTTAAATGACTTGAGCAAGATTATGCAGTGAGTCAGCTCAGAGCCCAGAATAGTCCCAGGGAATCATGGCTCATTGTCTCTGTCTTTAACCATTAATTTGCACTCCCACACTAAGAAAAAATGGATGTTACTATTTTACTAAGGCCCCCCCCCCCCAATATATTTAAATCATACCAATACAGTGAGCCATATTAGAGAAAAAACATAAACTGAGATATAAGGCTGACATCCAGTCTGAAACGGGTCACTATGCAGATGTGTAGAAAAGGGGCAATACTTGTGTAAAACTGGTAGATCTACAAACTTTATCATTCAGTCCTCTAGGTTTGATCGCTTTGAGTTCTGTTATAACCAAAATATATCATTCACATTTTTGAAACAAACAAACAAAAAAATTGCAGAAGTCTCCAACCACAAAGATGTTCTTTAGGTAATGTTATATATATATTTGTTACTGTAAAGGTTCATTCTATCATAAATATACATTTTAAACTTTCTGTTGTGATCTTCTTTAAAATCTCATGAGAGTATACTACTGCTTATGAAGTGTTTGATTAGACAGAGCACTGGATAGCTGTCTCCTAATACCACATCTGTCACTTCAGTATAAGGACAGTAGCGGAGGGAAGGCCTGAAAAGTTCCATTTATATGGGACTTTACAGTACAATTTAAAGAAACTTTCTAATTTAAAAAAAACCACTGCATGTTCCTATAACATTTAACTAAAGTTAACATCTAGCAAGGAAATGGATCAACTCTTAATCACTAACAGAACTCTTTCTTAAATACAGCTTTAAAAATTAAGTATGCATTCTGGAGCTTCTTTTCTTTTCTTTTCTTTTCTTTTCTTTTCTTTTCTTTTCTTTTCTTTTCTTTTCTTTTCTTTTCTTTTCTTTTCTTTTCTTTTCTTTTCTTTTCTTTTCTTTTCTTTTCTTTTCTTTTCTTTTCTTTTCTTTTCTTTTTTCTCACATTAATTTTTTATTTTTCACTCATTCTCGGATGGTCCCCTTTCTGCCCTGCAAATGTGAATGATCTATTTTGGAGTCTGTCAGGACAGTAACAAGACTGCAAGCATTGCAATCTCAGTTTAGTGTGGACTGTGTCTACTCTGTTCTAAAACCAGTATCAGCGGGTTTCAGACCTCTTCTGATGCTGCATATTCCCAAACATATTTTTCACCTCAAACTCACATACTTGAATGCATTTTAAACTATCAGTATCTCCTAAGATTGGACAAGACACTGGATACCCACAGCTTCCCTAAAAGAGACACAGATCAAGAACATCTTTACATCTGCATCAGTTCTTCCCCACCTAACCACTCCAGTTAACTGAGATGAAGCAGTTCTATTTTCTCTTTCCAGTGCTGCACAGAATTCACTGTGTACTCTCAGTCACTCCTCCCAATAGACAGTAGGGTGCAGCCAATATGCTTTCATTCCCACTCCTTCCAGTTGCTCACAGTAGATAATAGCAGGTAAATAGTCATCATTCTCTTCCCCACAGCGAGAGTCAGGGGCTGATTACTGCTGAGTTAAGGAAGAGGAATGACTCTCCACAGTCAGCCAAGAGGTAGGTGAGATGCTCCTCTACAGCAAATTTTACCACCTGAAAATATTGTTCTCAATGGCTTTTTACAGGGCAGACATCTTCAAAAATTTTAAGCTAATGTCTGAGTATCTTCTAAAATGTCACATGCAGACAGAGCTATAGAATATATATGAATATGTTTCCTTGTCACCTTCCAAAACTCTTTAGTAGACACATCTTTCAGGCCTGTGGATCACAGGACTGAAAACTGATCAATTAAAGCTGTTTCAAAATGTGAAATAAGGAACAAAACAGAAGAGGGAGCCGAGAATGCAACAGGGAGCTGTGATGATACAGAACATGCAGGATTTGCATATTATCAGCTTGCAGGCTCAAGGTGAAATTTTACTGAAAGATGTAAATAGACAAGAATTACAAGTGATGTCAGCAAATTATGGCCATCTGACATAATTAAGACAGATTTCTAAGCTATATATCTCTCTTCTGACTGTAAGAGAAGGGTGTCACACGTGGTGTCATATACTGTTGCAGAACCTTCCCAACAACTTTGCTTGGTAAAAAGAAGTAGTTTAATTGCTTCACATATTGTTTTCTAGGAAGTCATCTTTATTGCAGTGTTGGCAGACACCTTAGAGTGAACTAAAAGATTATTTTGATATACTCTGTGTCAATAGATATAATAAAACGCTGCTTTTTGAAAGGTGATAAAGGCAAGGCACGTAATGGATGGGTTAAGAAGTACTGGCACAGAAAATATGTTTGCCTAAGGTAAAACATCAAATCACCAGCAAAGTTGGGAATACATTTGAGATTCTAAGAACTTTCTTCGGAATGATCTCTGAAATATTTTTTCTCTGTAGTATCAGACCTTTTTTTTTTTTTTTAAAGATAAAAAGTACTATACTGTTTTCTGTGTAAACACCAATGCAGCAATCTGTAAAACCATAGTCTTCAGAAGACCATAAAGTATTTTTGTATGCCACTTAAAGCTCTACATACCACTGGAAATTCATAAAAGGTAGCTAAAGAGCCATTATCCCCTTCTATAACTCAAAAATTTGGTGCTGTCTTATGAAAATACCAGCCAGAAAGTTTAAAATAAACCAAAGGAACAACATTTACACAGATTGTGCACGTAAATCGAAGAACTCATTCTCTTAAGATATTAAGGAAGTCAAAAATATAAATAATTAAAAACGAGACTGAGAAAAAGTTCATGGAGAGTAAGCTCCCTGATCATTATTAAATACCAAAGCAGGCTCCTTAACCCCTGATGGTTATTCTTGGTGTGCCTTGTTTCTTAGACTCTTTCTGTAAGCATTCACTGCTGGTCATAATAAGAGAAATATGAACTCGACTTCTGGTCCCACCCAGTATAGTAGCTTTTATGTTCAGCAAAGCATTGAAGAGGCCGGTACCTGCAATGTAGAAGCTTCTGAATTGGCAACACCTGTCCTCCTGAAAAGTCAAAGTCATGAAGCAGTTTTCCTTAGTTTATTCTTCCAGGTCTTTCAAGGTAATTAACTACTGGCAAATGTTCAAAAAATATAATCTTAACTGCTCATTGTTTTGCAAACTAAAACCAGCAATCTACTCTGCAGTTCCTCTGGTTGCCTGAGTAAAGCCCCCTAGGTTCCTGCAAATGGATTTTAGCTGAGTACTAAGGCAAAGGAAAGAGGGAAGAAGGGAGAAGAGAAGTCAAAGGTCTTTTTCTCTCATGAGCTACAGTTAGATTCTCCAATGGCTGCCTTAACATTGACCATGCATTGCTGAAAATTTTTTATTAGTCAAGTCAAATTCTCACACTCCCTTCACTTTTTTTCTCCACAGAAATCGACCTTATGGGGTGGCACTTCTCAACAATAACATTCAGAGTCTGCAGGCAAAGCCACCTGAAAGGCATTATCAGCCAAAAGACAATCTGAAAGGCATTGAAGTTATCAGTAACAGTATAATACCAGCAAGTAGTGATATTCCTGTCCAAATACTCAGAACTACTTGGCTTTGGATCCCCTTGACATTTGCTAGAGCATTTTCTTTGGTGTTGAAACAAGAGCGTAAAATGGGATGGGAGTTTTGAATTTCAAAACTTTATTACGAGGGTAGTTTGGGGCTAAATTAACCTCATGCATCTTACGGGAGAGTAAAGCACTGCTGGGAAAAGCCTCACAATCTGAGGCACTAGCGTTTGCTTTGGTTCTGAGAAACAAATAAAACCTGGCAAATTGTTCCTTCAGAGAAGTATGATTGAAGAAAGAAGCATTAGTCGCCTTTTTGACATTTACTGCTGTATCTTTGCTACATACTGAGCATGAAATCCTCAGCCATTTCTTTATCTTCTAACAGTTATCAGAAAACAGATATGTAAAGATAGTGTGGTGTCCCTAAAGAAGTGGTATGACCTGCACAAGAAAGCAGCATGAAATTTCCATCTCTTTCACAAAATCTACTTTCTTTCCCAGGGAAAAATATGGTAGAAATTGATTTTCACAGTATGAAAATATGTTTATTTGGGTATCATTTAATAATTGAATTAGCATGTTCAACATCAACAAATGTTCAAAATTTTAATGTATGTTATACATAAATGCCTCCTCCATGTAACTCTCTACTTTCCTAGGCACTTTTAAAGTCTTTTAAATATGATTTTGATAATGTAATCAGCTGCTTGAATAAACATAACCTCATTGAAGTAGTATTCTAAAGAGCATTATTTCTATTATTATAAATTCCCTGGTGCATAGCTGTAAACAGAGAGATGAATGATAGTAAATGACCCAGATAAGTGTGTCCCAATAGCTGTTGCTCTTTAGTCTTGACGTTCTGACACGGTTCCAGCTGTGCAATACCTTGTCCCAGCATTAAGGGAGAGACAATCTCAGGCTCAACTCTATTCTCAGTAAACTACTAATATTTCTTTACAAAGACACACACTCACATAAAATTAGAGGATTAAAATGTATTTCTAATATAAGATCAAAAGAAACATTGAACCCTTCTACAGCTTCCCAGCTCCCACTATAAAAATAAGTAATAAGTGAAGAATTATAGTACTAAATTAAATGCTATTCATATTTTACCAGTAGTTCAGTGGTTTTGCATTTATTTTGAGCTTTGTCATTTAGAAAGTGCAAGTCTCATCAAACCTCATTTCTATGGAATCCTATTTTCAGTGCCTTTTAGTAAACAGAAGAAAGGAAGATAAATGACAGAAAGCAGCTCTGACAATGTATTCAGAGTTGTAATCTGTATTCTTCATAATTTAATGCACAATGATAATTCACCAAAAATATGCTGAGCTACAAAAGAAATCCCAAAGTAATCAGAGAATATGTAAAATATGGTGGGAAACTATGACCACTGCAGAATCCCAGTGTAACTAGTAACTCAGAGCAATGTGTATGTTATAAAATATATGCTATATCATACACACAGAGCACCCATGTTTTTTACCTGAGAAATCAGTCTTACAATGCTGGGTGATGCAAGCATTCAAGCATTACCTTGCAAACACAGCTGAGCAGCTTAACAGAAACCCACACCATTAACTTACATAACTAGAGAGTGAATTTAGGTATTCTCCTATGTAGCCCCAGTCCAGCTCCCTGGACACCCAGCCTCATGAGCTGGGAGATGGGGAAGGGAAGCAGAGTGAGGACAGCACAGTTGAAGAGGAGGTGGTCAGAGACCTGCTGCGCCACTTGGATGCACACAAGTCTGTGGGACTGGATGGGTTACACCCAAGGGTGCTGAAAGAGTTGGCAGATGTGCTCACCAAGCCGCTGTCCATGATTTACCTGAAGTCATGGCTAACTGGGGAGGTCCCATTGGACTGGAGGGTGGCAAATGTGACATCCATCTACAAGAAAAGCAGAAAGGACGATCCAGGAAACCATAGACCTGTCAGACTGACCACAGTACCAGGGAAGGTCATTGAGCAGGTCATCTCGGGTGCCATTAAGAGTCATATAATGGACAACCAGGGGATCAGCATGGGTTTATGAAAGGCAGGTTCCGCCTGACAAACCTGACAAATCCTTCTATGACAGGTAACCCGCTTATTGGATGAGGGAAAGGCTGTGGATGTTGTCTACCTTGACTTTAGCAAGGCCTTTGACACTGTTTCCCACAGCATTCTCCTGGAAAAAATGGCTGCTCGTGGCTTGGATGGGCACATGCTCTGCTGGGTGAAAAAGTGTCTGGATGGCCGGGCCCAGAGAGTTGTGGTGAACTCTGGTTGGCAGCCGGTCACGAGTGGGTTCCCCCGGGGCTCGGTTTTGGGGCCACTCCTGTTTAACATCTTTATTGATGATCTGGACAAGGGGATTGAGTGCACCCTCAGTCAGTTTGCAGACGACACCAAGCTGGGTGGGAGTGTTGATCTGCTCGAGGGTAGGGAGGCTCTGCAGAGAGACCTGGACAGGCTGGAGCCATGGGCTGAGGCCAACTGGAGGAGTTTCAATAAGGGCAAATGCCGGGGGCTGCCCTTGGGCCACAACAACCCCCAGCAGCGCTACACGCTTGGGGAGGAGTGGCTGCAGAGCTGCCAGTCAGAGAGGGACATGGGGGTGTTGATTGACAGCCGGCTGAACAGGAGCCAGCAGTGTGCCCAGGTGGCCAAGAAGGCCAATGGCATCCTGGCTTGTGTCAGCAATAGCATGGCCAGCAGGGACAGGGAAGGGATCTGACCCCTGGACTCGGCACTGGTGAGGCCGCACCTCGATTCCTGTGTTCAGTGTTGGGCCCCTCACTACTAAAAGGACATTGAATGACTCGAGCGTGTCCAGAGAAGGGCAACGAAGCTGGTGCAGGTCTGGAGCACAGGTCGTACGAGGAGCGGCTGAGGGAACTGGGGGTGTTTAGTCTGGAGAAGAGGAGGCTGAGGGGAGACCTCATCGCCCTCTACAGCTACCTGAGAGGAGGTTGCAGAGAGCTGGGGATGAGTCTCTTTAACCAAGTAACAAGCGATAGGACAAGAGAGAATGGGCTCAAGTTGCACCAGGGAAGGTTTAGACTAGATATTAGGAAACATTTGTTTACAGAATGGGTTGTTAGGCGTTGGAATGGGCTGCCCAGGGAGGTGGTGGAGTCCCCATCCCTGGAGGTGTTTAAGAGTCAGGTCGACATAGCACTGAGGGATCTGGTGTAGTTGGGAACTGCCAATGTTAGCTTAATGGTTGGACTGGATGATCTTCAAGGTCTTCAACGATTCTGTGATTCTGTGAAATACTCCTAGAATTTAAAGTAAAACCGATCTCCACTGTTAAGTGGCAGAAAAATTTACAAAAGTTTTAAAAACAAATAAACCAGATATGATGGAGCAACATACCTAGTAAAATGTAGCCTAGCCTTTGCTGTTTCTTCCAGATTCTGCTTGAACACTATGGTGAGAGTGAGTAATCGATTGTGATGGGGAAAAGAAACTGGAAAACTTTTCATCAGTCTTATTAATCATCACAGCAAAAAGCCAGAAATAAGGCTTTCTGCCAAGAGCATTACATTTTAAAATTCTTCTAGAAGAAAGTTATCCTAAGAAAAAGTCTACCATTTTGTCCTTGCACCCTTATTCTTTTATATTACTTTAGAAAATCACTGCTAGAGCAGTGTGTTTTAAAAACAGGCCCAAGAGACAGGAGGGATGTATTTTCATACAATCTCCAAGTACTGTAGCACTGTATAACAATTTAAACACAGCTTAACTATAGTCTCACTGTAAAAATTAAAAAATATCTAAAATACAGCTATATAATTTAAACTAAACCGAGACATATTTTTTGTGACATATTTGTTTGTTTGTTTAAGATCTACTGGTACTGTTGTCAGTAAGTGACAGATATACACAACTGTAAAATGTTCAAAAGTCTTCTTTCAGATGGACACCTTGCACACCTTTAGGCGTGCTTAAATGATTATGAGCAATGGGTGTTTCTGGAAGGCTAGAGGAAGAGAAGTCCTTATTCTGTAAGATAATACTCTTCAGGTGAAGAGTGTCATCCTCACTGAAGAGTCTGATTAAAAGATGAAGCAGCTGTAATGACCATACTGTATTCAGAAATGCACTATACTAAACTTTTGTAGTCACTGAGATAACGAAAATCTAATTTGATGTCCTTCTACAAACAAGAGCTATAATTTAAGGATCTTTTTCAAACCTAAAGAAGTGCAGTGTTGACTTATTCCTGACACGTTTGACTTGAAAAAAGAAAAAAAAAAAAGAAACTTCTACTTTATTTTTGTCTAGCTTTTCAGACATTGTATTTAATTTTCCTACATAGTAACTTTGAAACAAAGATGACTCAGTTTTGAATTTGGACACGGGAAGATGGCACCTTCCCTATGCAGAACACCTGGGAACCCTCCTACCAGAGAGTATATGCCCTGCATGGTGCTCCAGAGGAAAGCTAAAAACTTGCAAGAGCTATAGGAAGGAAGTAAAAGAATTATCTGAGATCTGGAAAACTTATTTCCTAGTGAAAAATTTAGGAAGCTCAAACTATTTGAATTGTCCCTAAAAACCCCAATCTAGAGAGAAAAAAAACCAAAAAACCCTCAATCCCCAGTGAACCTATGCCTGGATCAACTGTAACTGCCCACTTAAAGCTTTCTAAATTCACTTCCCACTCATTTTGCACAAGACAGTGTCATGTGGCCCATAAAAAAATGACAATGTGGCCTCATTTTGTTGCATTATAATTCAGAACTATTAAAGAAGTGCAACTGTGAGATCAAATTGTAAACTAAATGACAGAGATCACGTAGTGTTAATAAACTATTACCTTTGGTTTCAAAACATACCTAAGCTGCTCAGAAACTCTTTAACAAAAAGGCTTCTATCTGTATGGTTGGCACCTTTCTCACATAAGCAGCATGGTCATATCATAGACACTTATCAAAGTCAGTAAAGACAGTGTCAGTTTTATTCATTTTTTTTCTCTGAATAATGGTTTCTCCTTTGAAAGAGTGACCTGTGTGCATAACTGGGTGATTAAAATATTCACTTGATAAAACCAGAGAGCAAACAAGAGAATGAGAAAAGGGTTGAATTTCATCAAAGAAATTTGTCATCGATTCACTGGGTCCAGAATTTCACACAGCTTATGTTTGAGCTGATTCATTTTTTAATAATGAAAACAGTGTAAGCAGTAAGATCTTTCAGTCCTCATTTTTCTTCACTTTAATGAAAATTAGTGATAATGCAACATTTTGAGGCTATTGCCTATCGTTCTGAGGGAAAATTACTTATATACATTTGCTGACTGCTTTGCTAACAGTGCTTTTACTTCCTCACCAAGCCAAGGCCAAACCCGATCTAATCCACTTTCCTGACACTACTGAATTGATCCTTATTGAACTTATACCTTAGCTAGGTTTATGTGACCAAACATCGATACTTCAGTTCCCTCTCTCAAAGACACACACACTCCCACAGAATATTTCTGCCTAACAGTGTTCACTGAGATTATGATAACTTTCCTCAGAGTTTCTTGTGTTTGTGCTTTATTTTTACCTCTGCAAACAGGTCTTGGCTCACAGAAGCTATCAAAGGCAGCAGCATCTAAGAATGTCTGTATCTTATTCACAGAGAGGAAAAATATAGCTAATTCCTTTTGACATTAATGGGACTTGTATATACATGTCCTTCAAGTCAATAGAAAAAAGGACCTTAAAGTTGTCACAAGGAGAACAGAGTAAATCAGACACTGGAAAGACAGAGAAAAAGCTATTTCTTTCCTGCATATACCCAAATTGCTTCAACAACACATTTTTGTCTGTGGTTTTATGTGCCAGCCTTGATCCCGAGATATCCTAATATTTAAATGTTTAATGAATACCTGTTGGAACTAAAAAGAAATATGCTTAAAAGCTGACCTAAAAGAATGCTTAATGAGATCTAGATAACATGTCAAAGTTATTTGTTGTGATCTTTACTGTTTTAAACCCTTGGCATCACTGGTAAGTTCCACTTAAATGAAGTATCCCAGGCTCCTCAGAAATATAGAGATGTTTTTAACAATGGACACATAGATCTGTTGCAGCTCCTCTCATTTCTCTATGCACTGTTAAAACAATAGATAATGTGCTGAGTAGTGAAGGACTTCTCCCCCAAGGAGCATAAAACTAAACGGGCAAAACAGGTTCAATGCAGAATAATGCAGTTCAAATAGTGACATTTTTTTCTCCACAAAACAAAGATAAAGTGATCATTTGGGTACTTTTAGAGAAAAGGGAGCCAAGTCAGCATCAGCAAAATGCATCATCAACTTTTTAACAGACACCTTATTGCCACTGTGTTAACAGACAGGTAGGAAATGAAGTTCAAAACAGAGGTCACTATGTGACCTCTACACTGAATAAAATATGCTACAGGTGAATAAAAGGGGAATTTCCCCCTCCCAGGGCAACTTGAGCATCCACACAATAGGAAATGCACACGCAGTATATTGCCTTGGAGCCGAGATAACTAGTCTCTTTATCCTCTGGGTATTGTAAGGCATTGAGATTCAGGATTTGGTAGCATTTCTAGTGGTCTGTGTTTTTGACATGACCATAATAGGTATTATTTGTTCTTTGTAAATTAAAACTTTCATTGTCCTAAATACTCCAGCCAAGATGGAGGATAACTGTATTACAGACTGCATGAAAGTCTTAGTCATTAAGATTACACACTCCCAGAGAACAAAAGAATAATGAAGTCTCTGGCTCCCCTTTTAGAGAAGCAAACTTCAGACAAAGAAATGTTAATTCACTTGCCCAACAAGACACAGAAACTGCAGGACAGAATCTACTCTGTTTTAAAGGTCGCTGCCTGACCACAGCAGCCTTTGGTAAATCACAACTCTTGTGTTTCAGTGCATTCATCAAAGAAACAACTGTGGACAAATGTGATTGTGCATTGACTCTTTTAATCAAGGTACTTGAAGTGTATAAAAATCATAACATTTTCAATCTGATGTGAGTTCAGAACAAATATACACATTCTGCCTGTGGCTACCAACTGGCAGATACCATACCTTAGATACAAAAAAAATATTGCCAGATATTGTAACTTAGAGTTAAAAGAAAAAACAAAACAAACCAAAAGATCTTCAGAACAGGAATATCACAGGTTAATTTTTAGCCTATTAGGCACACAATCTACATAAATTCTGAGTGGGTTAACTCTTGTGAGAATAAATGGAACAGAAAAATACATTATGACATTCTCCAGCAATATTCCCCATCTGAATATACCTAAGTAGAAGAAACTTCATTTTCTGACAGAAAACCACAACAGCATAACTTCTAGCATTGTGATGGAAAGAAAGGAGGCTCTGCTTCCTCCCCAGAGGTTCCTGATGGAAGATCTTACAGAAGAAAAAGATGAGACCATATTCCAAAACCACAGAGTCTAAAGCCTCGCAAACAAGTAAGGCTTGCAATTGATCATCAGGGTGAGAAAGAACAACAGAGGATAGGGAAAAAAAAGCTGTACTTTAATTTCTACATGAGACTTCTAAGAATGAGAAGAAAACTTGCTCCAATTAAGAGAATATCAACGCCTCAAGCTAGCGTAACTTTGATCTTATTCTTTGCCAGAGAAAAGAAATTTCATCTCTTCAAAGCTTCAACCAAGTAGAACCAAGTTATTAAGGAACAAGAAAACTTAAATAAGAGCCCTTTAGAGAGACCTGGGCAAACTGACAGGTATAATATTTTAATCGACTGCCTACATCAGAGGAATTAAAATAATAATATATCTCTATTGCACAACAGCAGTCATATATATTCATCTGAGAACTGAGTGGCACAAAAAATGCAAAATTTCATAGTAGCTTCAGCCTTTTCATTTCTACTTTACTTTTTAGATTTGGAGAGTCTCTCATTTTTTTTTTTAAATATTTACCACCACTTAACAAAATATTAAAAAGTATTATAAAAAGTATTTTATAAAATAATATCATTGACTTTTAAAAATATCGTTAATATTAATTTACAGCATTAGGCTGACAGCCACAGAAACTCAGATCCTATATAGGTCCTCAGAACAAATTAGTGCCCAGACAGAAGCAGTGGGAGCTTTTTCAAATCAATTGCGAAACACATCTCAACCCTAATCTTCCATTGCCATACCACTTAGTACTGACCTCCCCTAAAAGTGCTGGCAATGGGTGGCACAGGCCCTCCTGCAAGTGTTGGGGCAGGTATTACCTAGAGCTGACTGTGATGGTCCCCAGCCAAGTCACAAGGCAGACTTTCCAAGAGCAGTCAAGTAACAATAATTTTCAGTTGCTACTGGTGGCTGAGCACTCAAGAGGCCCTGCACAACTGCAAACTTTCTGTCTTCCAAAAGAGATTAAAATCTTTAAATCTTTAAATAAACAACAAGAAAACAGATTCAAAAACCCAGAAGAGAAAAGGGGTGGCTATGGCAAGCATGATGTAAAAATAACAAAATGTATTAACCTTTGTAAGCTAGATATATGTAGCCAATCCATGTGCTAAGTTTACTTTTGCCATCTGCCTGACCATTAAGATCAGGCTAGGAAACCAGCAGCAGTTTATAGATTTCAGTTATCAGCTGTCTCCTCCAAGCCATTCAAACAGCAAGGGCTGTAGCAAGGGCTAACAGAAAGATTAATTTGGTTAAAACAAAAATAAAATCTAATGGCATCTATAACTAAGGGCATCTGTATTTTAAAGGATTAAATTTAAGATGAGGAACTTCACTAACACGTGTTCGTGCATGAGACAACAGATTCTGGCACGGGTGATTGGGTTCTTGGTGCCTCAATTCTGTCACATTTACATAGAATATCTTTAATATGTACAACCTGGAGTGAATGTAAAGTTAATAAATTCAAAGAAATCTATAAGGTAAGCAAGTTCAGTCAGAACTTGAACTTTTTTCATGACAGCTGTTTGTTTCAAGATGGGGCAGTACATCATCAGATGGTTTCTGATGCCCCTGCCCTCTGTGCTCTTTCTAAGCATTTGTATTTACTCTTCTGAATTCTGCACTGGCATTTTACTGGACACAAATATCTAGTGACTTGGATCACTGTTAGGTTTATAACATCATGATGCATATTAAACAATAGAAAGGTCTTTATTTCGCCCTTTTAAATGCTTATTTGCAATTTATTTGAAAAAAATCTCAGTAAGGCAATGGGGTAAGTAAAAGAGGAAGACGTCAATCATTCACTGGAGAGGCTCAAGGTCAGACCATTGAAAATAATCGCCACAGACAACTGAAGCAAAAAGTGCATGATCTCTTGCTTTGTGAAATCATCAGTTCTGACTTTTATATTATTAAATCCTTGTAGACAAACTAACACTTATGAACTTAGTTATTCCATAAGCTAATCAGAACCTAAAATCTTTTCATCTTTGAATGATATCTTAACAACTTAGTATCAGCTCACACTGAAAACCTGATTAGCAGAGACAGGTGACAACAGCAATGAATTCTAGTGTGTGTGGGACCATTATTATGCTCTTAAAACACAAAAGGAAAATATTACCTCCTACAACTTTTTTTTTTAATTTGAGGAAAAGACCATGCAAAGATGTTTTATATGAAATCCAGTTTGATCTTCCTTTACTTATCTATAGTCTTTCCTGCATCAAATGAATGAAAAGTTTTCATCTCCCCAGTGTATGGTCTAAATCAGTATTCCATTACCATTATAAATGAATGTACTCTGAACCTTAAATACGCCAACTGTATTCTTCTGAACAGGAAAATCCAGCAAGTACAGTAGTTCATACAACCTCCAACCTACAAAAGAAAAGGCTTGGTATCGCTACATAATGTAAAACATAAATAATGTCTCTAACATCACCTCAGTTTGACTGTTAATTTTAAACGATCCCATTAGTCTTGAGAAAATAATGCATGCATTGCAGGATATTATTCTGCATTTTGAGGAAGGTCTTCCAGGCATACTGAAAAGAGGCATTATGGAATGTACACTGGTACTATTCTGCAGACAAAATACTACTGCAGGATTTTTTGTGGAACAAAAGGAATTGATTATTAGGAGTTACAAACTGAAGAGCATCGGCCTGTGCAAACAGGTCTTGACGATACTGGTATTAACAGAACTCAGTGAAGGAGTTCCCTTTGGCCTCTACTTTCAGTATTTAAAATCACACTGCCATAATGATGGGAAAAATATTACTAAGATACTTACATGGAAGTTCTGGATTGAGTTACTTTGCAACAGTAAATAAGAATGCCTGTTCCCTATTTTACAGTTGATGAAAACAATGCACAGGACCATTGTGCTACATACCCCGGCACACAACTTATGACCTACTAAGGAAGGGTATCCTGATGTAAAGGCAGGAGTCTTTACATTTTGATGCTACCTATGTCTACTAGACTGTGATGCTACCTATATGCTTTACATTACACAGATACTGTCAGTTACAGTATAATTACATTTTTCATCGCTATTCCCTCTACATGCATGCTATGCCTCAAGTCATTATCACACTCATTAAAACACAGCAGTACTGTATCCCATGTCAGCATTTAAATGAAGTATGAGGATATATAACAATACAATTAACAGAAGTATTCCCAATGAATGGGGCCTTGAAAAACAAAGAGAAGCCTTGATGGGAATGATTCTGCACTTGAGGCCTATACACAGCAATCACTAGGGCTTTTCATCGTTCTTTTTAAAAAAGAATTGACATGCCTGATGGAAGGAGAAAGAGAGAGAAACTACAATTTTGAAGCTTCATTTTTATTCAAGGCGTAGCACAAGGACATCCAGAGGCAGCCTAGGAAACACAAGATAGAGTCAGAAACGAAGCCTGATTTAGTAGCTGAATTCATTTATTCTTTTGAGGTTCTGCGTAGCACCTGACAGGAGGGCCTCTCTCCTGACTCATGCCTTTCAGAACTTTACAAATAAAAATAGCATGTCTGTCTGAACAAGAGAGAGCCCCAAAAGACAAAACAAACAGTAAGTTTTTATCTTATATTAAAATTTGTGTACTTTCTGCTCATGCAGCAAATATCTCTGCGTATTTATTTACCTTGGACAAGATGAAAGGTCACTCATTATGTGCATAATAAGCTAATCTCAATTGTAATTACACTGCAGAAAAAAACCCCCAACTTCATTTGAAGGTTAACTAGATTCAAAATAACTCAGTTCTCATCAGGGTGTTGCATTTATTTCAATTAAGTCAATCAACTTAACAAGGATTTAATTAAAAACAAGTTAGCAAGTCAGAAGAAGTATTTGAAATGTAATTAATAAATATTTTAAATAAGCAATATGTAGCTAAATCAAATATATGATTATAAATGCACTACCCTATTATTTCTTTGCAGACAGTTGCTACTGGTCAACAACAAAAAGCACTCCACCCCGGGAATCCTGGCATGCAGCTCATCCTCGTAAAGACAAATGAACACAGTGCCCAGGAGGTGTAATGTTGAGCTTTCAAAGAATTAGGTAGAGAGATGAGTACCTATTTCCATTTGTTTTACCAGAGGGAGAACCCAAGCTTTGCCCACACTTTCTTTGCTCTATTTCACCCATCGCTGTTGGTACAAAATAGCTGTTCAAGGCAGTTAAACAAAACATAAAGTTTTTTTCACTGAACCAACATGTTTTGTTAGTTGTGCAGTTTCTTTCCTCTGAAAGCGCTCGATGAGTTGGCAGAGTAGGGAACAAAGCACTAATGAACAAAACCAGACAACTGTCAATACGAAGAAGCTAGTGTTCATAACGGCCATACAATCTCCCCAAAAAATCAGTAATGTACATCTGACGTGTTCCCGTTCTGTCCTTTCCGTTATCTTTTGGAAAATTATGCATCTCATCCCTGGCTTTGGAGTCTAACAATGCTTAGACCTCTGCTGCCCACAGTGTCCTTCAGTGTTTGCCAGGGATCTCTCCCCTATTTAAGACCATTATATTCTTTCCCTTGTTTCTGACATTGCTGGAGGGGAAAAAAAAAGCAAGCACCCTCTGCCCCCAAAATCCCCAAGCAAGACTTCTGTTTGCCTCAAGTCATCATTAAAAATACTTTAATCTGTTGTCGCCAACAATGACCAACTTAATTATAACATAACAGCTGGAAACATATTTCAAGTAAACATACTTTTGAGTTAAGGGCATATATATACCCGAATTGTCTATCTCCATTGTTTACAAGTGACTGAGCACATTTTCTTTCATGTATCTGACACATAGAGAACAGAAGCATGAAGATTAGGACAAGAATGATCAAATGTGTCAGCTCCTCTTGGGCAACTAAATTTAAGAAGCCTATGCCTGATCTTTCAGATTACTTCACATTATACTGCACTTTTCACCTTCAGACCACATTTCCTACTAAAATGGCCCCAGCTACACCTGTAAGTGCTCCAAACCTAAGTAAATCAACCTGTAGTTCCTGATGTGAAGCCCTCAGAATATAAGCAGCACAGAGTGAGCAGTTAAGCTTGAGAATTTTTATATCCACATGATTTGCACAGCATCACTGAGGAATTCTGGGGCAGAGGCAAAGCTGAAACTCAGTTAGCCATGTTGTGAACACAGTCTCTTGGAGTACTCTACATCATGCACTATGAGTTGCACTGTCTATATACAGTCCTAAAGCAAATCCACCTCACAGACAGAGCTAGCAAAGATTTTGAGGAATTTAGAGGGGAGAGCCTCTAATCATATAATTAACTAGATGCATCATAATGTGTATGCACAAAGATGCTATATTAGTCATAAATGGTTCAACTATATGCCCAGCATTCCTGGCACACAAGATCTTGACTTTATGGATTTCACAGATACTTGCCAGAAAGGAAGGGTTATTGACTTAAATAATGAGCCCGTCTAGAGAAGGACACTGAATAGGCACTCTGCAGTCCTGTTCTTTTTATCCTTTTTTTTTTTTTTTTTTTTTTTTTTGGCTCTATTGCCTCTCTAGTTTGTGCACCCATGCTCCTACCTGTAACTCTGCCCAGTTCCTTCCATTTTTTTCACCAAATTCTCTCAAGGTTTAGTCAAACCACTTTTAATCCACTTCTTCAGAAAGTATTGGATGGGAAGTGTTCTTTGAGAGCTCCAAAATTCTCAAATAACTCGCTTCAAGTAAGTGATCTGAAGCAGACAGAGAGCAAGAACAGGATTCTTTTATGATGCTGATATTGCATCATCCAGGAGACAACTTGCAGAGAGTAAGACCTCTCTACAACTAACACCACCAAACTGTTTCTTATCCCTTTTCACCCAAGTTACTTTGGAACCAAGCTGTCGTAAATTGGCAACTGCAACTTATGCTTTAAGCTTTCTATTTTGGCTTTATTGAAGATACTCTGTTAGAAGTATTTTGTAAAAGACTACACTGAATTGCAAAACACCAAGTTAAATATAGTGATCATCTAGACTGAAAAATAGAAAAAGTTTTGTGAGTCTTGGTATCAGTTTGCACCAAAATCATTATACTGTGCAATGAACTTTTCAAGGACTTAAGTGGAATTCTTCCAGAAAAGTACATCTCAATACCAGTTACCTCATGATAAATGGTGATTCCTGTAAGAAAATGTTCTTCTGTTTTGCCAACAGCATATATTTTGTCTGGTCTACCCACACATCCACATGCCTGGGAAACTTGGGATTTTTAAAAGAGACAAAGGAGGAAAACAATTGTACATGTTCCTTGTCAAAAATACTGGCAAATAAAGCCCTGATTTCTCCTCATTCACCGGGCTTCTTTGGCTCCTCTACTCTCCCTTCTGCCCATGCAAGCTGAACAAAACAAAACGAATAGAGGATTCAATACTACTGTGCTATACAGAGGGAATTCTGCTATTCCTGGGAAGAAGAACGGAGCACTGAATGCCTCCTGTTCCCTCCCCAAACTTAATCATCTGGATAGAGATGGTATTTTTGTTTGATTTCTTCCATGCCTTGTAGCAGAAAAGAACATATTTCCCTGAATAAGACAGACAAAAAGCAATCAAAGACGTTTGGATGTAGTACGGAATGTAATTATTTTTCTTTTAAACTCTTTGACTCAATTTATTGCTGCCCGTCTTATTTTGCTTTATAAAGCATCACTGGAGGAAAAACAGCCTCATTCTTTAGCCAAGATAGTATGCTAGTTTGTGAGCCAGTTTCCCTTTCACCTCAGATAGACAATTCTCAAAACTACAATACAAAACAGAGTAGTTCTAATACAACTTTTGGCACAGCGAATGATGCAGTATTTTTAATTATCTATGACAGGCACCAAATCTCTACAGGAATATTATCTGAGATTTAAGCTGGCTTTTTTGTGTCTTCCCTCAGACTCCATGCTGATGTCACCCCTTCTATTTTGAAACAACTTGGCAAAGGAATGGTGAATAACGAGTCGCAGGAAGAGAACGAATACTTTGCTGAATTGAACCCATTTTAGTTTAGTGTTCCCCTTACTCCCACCTGTCAAATACAGTTAAAACAGATGATATAAACTAAAGCTTTGCCTCTCATTCAGAGGTAATTAAAGGTACCCCTAGTACCACGTCACTGAAAGTCCTCAACATCCACATATCCGCATCTCCAACATCCACGGAAGCTCTCTGAAGTGCAGCATATTTTAAGCTGATCTAATATTCTGCTCATTTTGCTAAAGAATAGTGGTTTGTTATAAGGAAGTTCTCATGCCTTTCCCCTAAATCTGCAAAAAGCCATAAATACCAGGTAAAACTGTTTCAGCAAAATGCTATCAATGTACTAGGGAGACTTAGTACAGGGTGAAAGTATTTTCTTCTTATGAATCCCTTAAAAACAGGGAGTCCCAGCAAAAGTAAAGAAGAGGCATTTTTCTGCAAAAGAATGAGCCAAAAAATCATAAAAGGGATATTAAGACATCTGTCTGACTTCTGCTCTGATGAAGGACCATCTCTGAAAACATTTTTTTCTAATCCGATGTTTAAAATCTTCAGTGAGGAAGATAGCTTGCCCTCTTTCTAGCAATACCTTACAGAATGACGGATGTGGACTCCACTCCCCAATTAAATACTTTTTAGAAATCAAATTTAAAATAAAACATTCCCCCATAGATATATTTCTAGATCTCAAACAAATGTTGCTGTGTTCCTAAACACTTTCTTCAACTGCTGCTTAGAGTGCAGAGTCAACTGCTAGACGCAGCAGTACGTCTGAGACCTGAGTGACATTTATGTAGTTGCGTAGACCAATTATCTCCCCACATTTCACAGAAGAGTAACACTGGTCTCTTTTGTAACTGCATCACATTACCAGACTTCATTCAGCCTGAGGTTCCAACAAATAGACCCTGTTATTCTGGCTGCACAGGTAGTCATTCCCCATGATGTGTTTGTGAATCTCATGTTTCCTGAGAGCAGCACTTCATACTTGTATTAAATTTGGATCAAATTTAATCTTGTTGCCATTACAATGCACATATCAACTCCATAACCAAGAACCACACTGTATCTCCCAACTGCCCCATCGACATGCTGTGGTACCTACCTGGGAGAGGGTCTGCCCTCTGTGTTTCTCACAGACAGCTATGATGCACTGAAGTCTCTGTGCTAGATGGACTGCAGAAATACTCCTTTTAAACTACCATGTCAAATAAACCACCCTAACTGAGCAAGAGCAGTACTGGCTTCAAATCTATTTTTATCTATTGAAGCTGACTAAATATGAAGGAAAACACTATGGCACTTCAAGGGAGATAGCGAGAGCTGTGCACTGACTGAGAGCATTGCGCCTTCTAAGCAAAATCCCTTTCCAGGGTTCCCCCAGTAGCAGAAATACTCATAGAGGGCTGTATATGCACTGCATGTTTGGACCCCAAGCATCACTAGACACGAAAGCTAACAGAAAGACACAAATACTTTCAGTTTCAGGTGAAAATGTGAATTAAAAAAAAATAATCCGCTAAGTCATTTAAAATAAAACTGCTACTCAAAAGGAAAGAAAAATATATTCATCAAGTATTCCCTCAGTACTTCTCATTTTCACTTAGACTCAAAATGAGAAGGATGCCACTGACAAGTACACCATAACCATCCATTATATCTGACACTGAGATCATTTACTGTATATTAAAAAGAACTATTCTGGCACTTGTATACAGTAGTGTCAACCTTAATTGCTAAGATGCACTGAACAGCTCTTCTAAACATAGCAACAATTTACATTTTAAAAACAAATCAAAGGCACAAACAGGTGGAAACACTCCATTGTGCCATATGAGACCCTTGTTCCTACAGCTGTGAGTCAGGACAAGTGCACACGCATGTATCAGCTTGGGAGTAAACGGAAACAAGTACAGTGCTAAATCCTGAGTCCAGAAAAAACAATACTGCAGGCTTTATTCCAAAATAGTGAAACAACATGCTTGGAAATGAAAGGATTTTACAGGCTAAAAAATAGTGTGTACAAATAAGCCACAGTTACTACATGATATCCTCACAGGCAAACTAGGGAGATATGGTGTATGGCAAAGCACACTAAAATAGGATTACAGCTATTGATAACAACATCTATTTATTGAGGAATGCAAGGATTACTTGTGTGAAGTTCACAAGAGCCGATGTTCAGTACGGTATTATCTATTATTTTTATCAGTGAGTTAGATGGTGGAACAGGGAGTATGTTTTATTAAATTCAGAGATCACACTAAACTGGGAGGGATTACAAGAATTTTGGAGGCCATGATTATAATTCAAAAGGCACTGAAGAAAACTGAGAAACTGTCCAAACGCTGCAGCTCTCATGAATGTGTGCAACACGCTGCAGTAATACAGGAATGCTCATTTGCACAAATTCAGGACAGAAATTCAACAAAGGTTTGACTGTAAGAGATTCCAAAAACCAGGACCTGATGGCTACAATTTATCACAAAATGAATGTACATCAACTGTGCTCATACTCTTAAATAACAAAAATGCTATCAGTCATCCCACTGGGATAACCAGTCTTCTACATATGAGACATGAAGTAACTTTCTGTTCTCCTGTTGAGATCCTGAGATACACTAGGAGTCTCTCCCTGGAAACTTCAGTGGGAAGTCCCATGAGGCAGGGGCTGTGTGACCTTGGTCAGACAGTAAAGGAAGCTGCCTGCAATTGATCAAAACTTCAGTTGATCAAACTCAATTCGCCATGGATTAGGTAATTGCAACTCTTGGCAAGGTTCCTGTTAAACACAGCTAAATGGTAAAATTGGGGAAGATGTATCGGGGAAGCATAAACAGCTAACCTGTCCGCTCTTTTAGATTGGATAAATCACCCTACAGGAATACTGCAGCTTACACCCTTGATGTAAAAAAAGGTAAAAAAGTAAAAAAGGAGGGCTCCAGGTGGCTTGATCAATATCACTGTACCCTTTCTAAAAGAACTGAAACCCTATAGGGGTTGCAAAGAAATGCGGCTGGGGTGGAGAGAACAGCAAGAGTGGAAATGAACAGATGGGAGATAAACGGAATATGGCAGACGGGCTGACAGAGCAAAGCAGCAGTCAGAGTTAGCAAGAACAACTGTCAGAGAAGGCAGCTAGTGGGAGCAGCCGGCAATGGTCCTGGCTGGCAGGGAATGGCTGGAGATGAGTGGTCACATCAAGGTCAAAAGCATTGCTCCAGCGAGGTGTCCTGATGCAGCCGATAAAAGGCAATCCGCTGGGCTAAACAAAAGAGCCTCAATACCTGCTTCAGCAGCACGATGAAAACTTCCCCTAGATGGACTCTTCTTACTGAGGTTTGTTCAAACTGATTTATCCCACAGACTCAGGTGGCTGTGGTTCAACATCAGCGTAATGAGCTACCACACCTCTTTGACCTTGCTGCACTGCAATCAAGCATTCGGTGTCTATGGTACACATGGAGCATAGGGTTGGTTTGTGTGTGAGTGCTGCACCTCAGATGCTCAGAATAATCCATCCAGGAAGGTAACAACTGTGCAGAGCAAAAGCTGGTGGTCTCTCATGCTGGGCCTTTGAGGCTTGACAAATACAATGGAGATGAGGTTTACAGGTGTGCCAGGATAAATGAGGCATGGTCTGGAAGGGGATCTTGATAAACAGTCTGAAAAACTGGTAGATGCTTATGGGAAAGGAACACTTCCTCAGCAATCTTGTAAACATTTCACAGACAAACAAAAGCAGCAGTAAACTGTGATGTAATTCAAATGTGACTCAAGACTGAATGCATGCACATTTGTGATGTTCTAGTGCAGACTCAGACTGAACTTACTTGGGATGTTTTGTAGTTCAGAGTTTTGCAATACAGTCCTATTCCCCATTGTAACATATTACAGCCTCTTTGTGAATGACTATATTCAGCTCACACAAACTGACTTTAACCATACAGCTGAATGAACACTTTCATACTGCCATCGCATCATGGGCACTTCCTATTGGCAAGTTAAGTGTCATGACTAATATCTGCCTCAAAATATTTGTCTTCTCTGATTCTTCTCCAGAGAGAGAATTCTGCATGAAGAGTATCATTTACTTTAGCAAGTAATAGTATTGGGATTTTCTGGTTTTAATTTAAAGAGAAAATGAAGTTAAACGTGTTCTTACTGTTCTTTTGAAGGCAGGTCCTCCTTCTGCTTGGAGGAAAAGGTGGTGAAGCTTACGTTGCTCACTTGAAACACAAAGTAAAACTTCATAAAAAAAACCCAGCTTCTGTGAAAGGTTTTTCTCCTGCATGGATAAGGCTTTGTTTGTTTGTAGGGGAATGGGGACAAGAGGAAAGAAGGCAGCATAGGTTTACTCTGTAGAAAAAATTCACAATTTACAAAGAGGTTCAGAAACTTCTGATTAGCAGAGAGTAAAATTAAGCAAGAAGCTATACTTCCAGATGTCACAGCTAAAACCAGCCACCTGGCTGGCATCTCTAAATCTTCTAATTATTATCCAGCAAAATGCAGTAGCAAATGTTGCTTTTACTTATTTTCATAAAGGCTTACAAGTAATTGTCCTTGATGTATTCTTGAAAGCTGTTAGCAGAGATTTCTGTGCCATCTGTACATCAATACTAGTTTTCCTCTTTGTTGTTTTAAAAGAATGAAACAGCATAGGACTGTCCAAGACTTTTAATCTGTTTTTATGGAATCAAGAAAAAGGGGATGGTAAGTACAAGACCCCTAAAATCAGGACTTAAATTTTAAATAGATTAACATAATTTACATCACATTTAGACCTGCAGGCATAGACTTAAATTGTATTATGGGTTGAACATCACACACAAGCTTACACTAGGAGCAAGGAGGAAGTTCTGCCATCCATTTTCTCACATAAAACACTCTAATGTTGTACCTACAGATTTCAGCTGGTGATCCCTCCTGCAACACCCAGTTCTGATTCTTGTTTATACTTACAATGACATCTACCTTACTTGAATCGTATAGTAGTTGATGAATACCATCTAAATACCTGGTAAAACTACCCCCACATAAATCCTGAAGTTTTTTATCAAGAAAAAACCCTCCAAACCCAAGTCTCCTAACTTGCTTCATTCTCCAAAATAGTCCATGATTTGGGTTTGCATTTCATAGGTTGTGATTTGTAAGTTGCTTCTTGCCCACAGAATAAAATCTTAGAAAGATAATGAGTCCTTCCTTCCAGAAACTGAGCTTATATGTATGAGTGGGCAGCTCTCACCACTGATGCCAGCAGGTTTCTGAGAACAGAACCTGTAAAAGTTTCTTGAAATAAGTAAAGGAGAGAATCACATAATTGTTAGCTACAAGGATGCTCAAAGCAAAAGGAGGCACAGGCTTCTGTTTCTGTAACTATTTGCAGATAGATCTTCTGACTTAAGGATAGGAAATAGCCCTATCTTCAAGTGCATATATGGCATTTAAATAAGTTATAAACAATTGACAAAACCCAGTATTTCCCCTACAAAGTACCATGGGAAACTGTACTACAAGATTTTTTTTTTTTTTTTTAAAGTATCAGGCCTAAACATTTGCTCAGGAATTGATACCCAGAAGAGTTGAAAAGAGACAAAAGCCTTTTGAAATGAGATGAAGTACAAAACTCATATACTTGGATCCCCTCCTGAAGTCAAGAATTTCTAATAGGTTTTCTTAGTAAAACAGACTTGAATACTTGAGTCTTCATGCTTGAATTTTATAGCTATTTACATTTCCCTTTGCCTCTCGTTATCCTTATTATCATTATACAAATATGGGATCACATGATCTTTCAATAGGAAAATAATGAAACCAGATTTGCTAAAAGTTTTCTATCTACACAGGAACTACACAGTGAGGCTTGAATTTTCCAAGTCTTTTTCTGGAAGAAAATATGGATTAAACAGATTTAAAATGTTCTATGAAAACTAATGAATTTTGTTGAACACAGATGCAAAATCCACTATTTCTAGGTAAGGTCAAAGTATTTCCTTTCAAAGGCATCAAAGCAAACAACAAAGACTTTGCTGTTTTGACTTCGTATTACCACAAGGTTGAGTCAAGAACATTTTAGCTAAATGCTGCCTCTTTATCCAGCTTCACTGGGGATACCAATACCCAGAATCATTAATAACAGGGAAACAGAAAAATAGAAAAGACCTAATTTCCACTAACCCTCAAAACCAAAACACGGATCAGCAATTTATTAATTTTAATTCATATGACAAATACACGGCATAATTTATCAAATTTGTCTCAGTCTTACTGATATGTTGTTCATTAAGCCGAAGTAGGCTAGTCTTCACCAAAAATATATATTTGTTAACATCACAGGAACAAAAGAAAGGAGTCAGCAATTGAACCAAATGCAAAAATGCATACTATTGTGTCTTTTTCTTCTATGATGATACACTTGGGTGGAAGTGACATTAAAACAATGCAACTTTTTAAAGCATTTACTTTTTCTGTTGTCAAGGGCAACAGAAAATGTCATCCTAATTTCAGACAATGTCACAGTAAGTTTACCTTTGATTCCTGTCTAATATCATACAGCCAATAAGCTTTAAAAGATTATTTTTAAGTGAATGCACTCCCACCAAAAGGAATAGGGTGGGAAGGAAGGATGGAACAGAATGCTGGGGTGATCATGCCATGCTGGAGACTGGTTATTAAACACTAATGAAAATACATAAACTATCTATCATAAATGTTTTTTTCACTGCTGTCCATAACACTAATTCACAGGAGTAACCCCAGATACTTCAACTCTAAAACTGAACTCTAACAGAGAATTGAACTGGTAAGTATGTTTCACATCTGAAGCTTTTAATTACAAGTACTTGTTCAGTCTTGTTAATTATATTCTGACCTCTCCCTCAAAAGACAGGAAAAGAGGAAAAAAAAAAAAGAAAAAGAAAAAGAAAAAAGGCATCAGGGACCAAAAGCAGAAGCAGAACCACAGTCTTCCAAATTCTTAAACTGACACATTTTTTCACAATTCATTTTTAATCAGTAAGACCTGCACATTCTTTCTGACCTTCCAGCCATATGTAGAGCAAAGTAAACTATCTGAGTCAGCAAAAGAAACCTAGGATATAATTTTTCAAAACCACCACAATCATATGTTTAGCTATACGTGTTAATAGCCAGAGAGATGATGGAAAATTATTTTGCAGTAAAACTTTATAGATAATGCCAAGAGTAACTATATTAAAACTACTACTCCAGACCCTGCTGATTCTACCTGCCAGAGTACAGAGGATTACACAGACCTCAAGGTCCTGTTTCTCCTTCAGAGTTGACTCCTTCTCCAAGCCTCTGAAAAGTAACTATAAAGCAGCTGCACAGAATCATCGAAGTCAAAACTGCAATTGGAAGTTGTCCCTCAAAACTTCAAAGGCAAAACTCTAACTTGCCACACCACAGAGAGGACAAACTACCAACCCAGCACTGGTAAGTTCCTACAAGGCCATGGTCAAAATACACCAGCATTCAAGGCTTTTTTCTCAAAGAAGTACATTCACTTAGATATTTATCATCACTTCACAGCCACCAATCCACTAGAAAAAACCTCTCAGTTTAGAATGCATTAATAAAAAGCAAGAACTAAATCTGTAGCAGCTGTGACAGTTACAACTTTACTCATATTGAAGCAGGTGCCAGCAAGAAGGTACTGCTCAATGTCCTGGCAAATCAAATGTCATCATCTTATTCACATAAATTCTTACTGACAATTCAGCTGCAATCATCATGCTGAAGTAAATCCACCTACAAAAAACTCCAGTTTGACCATTTAAAACAAACCCTTAATAACTCACAAATTCTGCATTTATGGCAATAGATTGAAAAATACCTATCAGATCTTCGAATGCAATTGTACTGTCCATGCTCCTAATGAACATAAGCATTGTTCCAGTGGCAATTATACTTCAGCTATGTGTTTTCTCTAAGTACTAAAAAATGTAGAATTTATCCATATAAATATAAAAGGCCAACGATGTCCACATTCTTTAAAATCTCAACAGATAAACACAATTTTATTTACAGAATACTCAATTTTTTAAATTGTTCCTCTTTTATTTGGAAATTCAACTTTGGATGATATTAAATTGTCATTATTATTGAATAATTGATTCTTATACTCAGATATTGAATGTGGAGCAACGGGTTACTAAGAAACATTTACTAGCACCCTTGTGTCACTTGTGAGATGTCCCATATCTGACCCTTGCATTAAGAAGTGCCATAAGATTATTCATTAATTGGCCTCAGAAGCTCTACATATATTGTCACTGCTTAATTTTTCAGAAATAATCTGGAGGAGCAATCTTCAAAATTTACAGCACTCTAGCAAAGTATACTAATTTCAGAATTAGTATAATATGAAATTGTTCAAAAATTCTGAAATGAAATGCAGAAATTTCAATGACTTCTGACAAAAATCAGTTTCAGAATCATTTTTGCAGACTAACAGGTACTCCATTAAAGTCAATTGAATGTCATGCCTGGCTTGGTATCAGATGATCATGGGACCGTCCCCGAGCTTTTTGGTGCACTCCAATGAAAGGGTGCCCTTTTTCCACAATCGAAATAGATGGTATTCTGGTCCAAACAACCTTTTGAGAGCAGCATTTTGAAGCTGCTGTCTAGGTGGCGTTGCCAACAGGTGCAAAACTCCACAAGTCCTTTCATCTTCAAGAAGAGCTAACAGCAGCAATTCAGTAAAAAACCCAAACTGAAAACCAAAACACCCCCATGGCACACCTCTCACTAATTCATTATCACACATGCTCCCCCAGCTCTTTCATAAGAGTAGCTTCTCTCCATTTTAGAAGAATGGAAGAGACACAGAGGTCATGCATTTAGACATTTTTATGGGATAATATTTTGTCAAACATTTTTCAAGTTACAAGTGCCAAAAAATATTTTCTATTTACTGAATAGTCCATAGAGGCACCTTCAGAAAAGCCAACAATTTTGCTAGAGCTGAGAGCGTATGTGCCAACTTTCATCCAGAAGCAAATTATTCATTCAAATGATTAAGGTCCTACAAATACAATTTTCACAAAAGAACTTGTGACAAAATATTATAGCTGGGAAGAAAACAATTGTGTATGATTTCAAATTATTTTTGTCCTTTTTGCTCCGGAAATTAATGAAGAACTCTTCATCAACACAACATGGAATTCCTCTTTGCTTTTGTTGATTCCTTCTTTTTAATTACAGATTTTCAAAAGAAAAATAGATTCCATTCACAGCTGTGACAAAGAAACATTTAAATTCCTTCCCTTGTTTTTGAGTGTACAGTGACTGGAGGGAATAATAAAGTGACGCCTATCCATGAAGAACTGATGTCAGCACCCCAGGATTATTTATCAGAAAAGAAGATATTTTTACGAGATAATCTGGCTTGTCTACACCATGAAAGAGATTAAGGTGCCCAGGCCTGTGCTATATGCTCACTGTACTCACATTATTTTACCCATGTTCAGTGTTCTGAACTTCTTCCACATCCAAAGCACGGACCCTGGAACATTTCCTGCAGCATCTGGACCTCACCATTAAAATACATACAAGGTGATTAAGATGTTTCAGGCACTGAATTACGGAAAGACTCAGTAAATGAAGCTGGATTAGCAAATTGTTAAAAAAGCTTCTATTCAGACACATCTCTGCCACAGCAGTGACAAAATGGGGAAAGAGAGAAAATGGCATTGCACTTTAATGACATTTAGGACAATCTAATATGATAATGCGTTGGCTGAGGCTGCCTTGACCCTGACAGTATAACCATTACAGACTTTGATATGCTATTCACAATTCACCCATTACCATTTACATAAACTCTCAGTTTCAAAATTATTCCTTGAATTAAAATGAGGTTAGTATCATTTTAGCTAAAGACATAAAACTTTGTAACATTTCAGATCATTTTCTTTCCTAGCTCAGATTTCATTCAAGGCATTGTACGGGTTGTTTTGCAAAGGACAGAGACAGTTTATAAATAATGAAGACTGTGTGGTAGCAAGTCACAAAACCACAAAAATTCACACACAAAAAGAAAATAGGTCACAGAGCTGAATGCCCAGAAAAAAGTATGTACCTGCATAATACTCTGGCAACATGGAGACTTTATTCAACTTTGCCACAGAGCATCTATTAAACCAAAGAACAGCAAGATCATCCTAAAGGAGATATAGGGTTACACCTGTGATACAAACATTTCAACAAATCAGATCTGCAGGACCCTGTTCTCATTTACACGGGGCTTTCCTCACACATGACCAAAGTCAGCACATCTATGTACTGAATTTCTTTACTGCCAAACAGAAATGTGAATGTATATTAATGCAAATGAGACTCCAGACCCCAAATAAAAACCTGTCTGCATTAGTGCTGGGCCTACCCTGAATAAATTAAGAGTTAGCAACACATGAACTTGCTTAATTCTGTTATAAAACCATTCACCACTGGGGGTGTGGGAGTGCCTGTGTTATATTTTGCTTTTAATAGTGCTATCCTGAGAACAGTGGATAATTACATTTTTCAGCTGACTCAGAACAGGTATAGCAGCAAGGGGACCAGCTGTGCTCACTTTCTCATTCTAGCATTTCCAAAGTAAAGACACGCTAAGTAACATACTGCTTTGACTGAACTAGGTTACAGATCTCCATCAGAGTATCTCCCATCTCATACTCCAAAATCCCTAATTGCCCAATTGCAGCAAGAGATATCCAGACACTTATTTAAAAAGTAGAAGTAACATAAAGGAATGATGTGGAAAACAGTTGCATCCAGGATTACTGAAATAACTTATCTGTAAAAAATAAAGGAAACTAACCTACATATGTAAAGGAAACAATATATATACGCATCTATTTATGCATGTGTGTATAAATATATAGTATATATAAATTTACATATGTACAAATTTAATTTAAATATAGTTAACAATAGGAAAACACACAGATGATCTTGGTTTGACAGGCCTTTAGTATGGATGGCTTTATCACATTAGAATGCATCCTATGTTCTATTTAGTCCAGTTCCTAGTACCTCATAAAATAGTCTCTGCACAATCACCTAGTGAAATTACTTCTGAAAGATGTACTACCTGCCCCACGAAGGCACCTATACCAAAAATCCTATACTAGGATCTAATTTAGGCAAAGGCACACAAGGGAAAATGAAAAACGAAAGCACAGAGAAATTATGCAACAAGTCTAAAGCTACACAGCAGAGACTGGGGCAGAATTAAAATGAGATTACAAGATCTGAACTCCCACATATGCTATATTATGTTTTCTTTCAGACCACACTGGGAATGCTCACCTCCACCCACTGCTCCGGATATCAAAAAATATATCTGCTCAACAGATTTGTGGAGCCAGTCTCTTCACTCTATACAGCCAGAGAATCTGCTCCACTTTAAAAGCAAATTCACAAATAAATAATTGTGGATGGATATTGTGTTTTCTTTTTGTTTTTCTTTTTAAAGAAATAGCATTTTTTCTCTAAGCAGAATCCAGAATTTTGGTCTTGAAAAAGTGAACACAGAGTCTGAAAATACAATAGAAAAATAGTCTTTTAAATGAAGTTCAGCTTTCAAAAACCTCTATATGATACAAAGGTAGCTTTGATGCTAGTATATTTACAGTGATGCTTTATTCATACAATTCTTTTATAGCTCTGTTATTAAGAATTGAATCAGGTACATACGACTTAATTCTTCCAACTGCTAGTTCTGCAGTGAGAAACATATTAGTGTTTTCTGATTGTGGTAAACCAAAATGAAATATATTAACTGTCTGTTCTACTATGATTAATGCAGTAAGTGTTGAGATATGACATGTATGACTGCTTTTCAACAGAAATGTCATATATATAGAGAACTTTTTTATACATATACCAATTATTTCTGTATTTTTCAAAACTGCATATATATCTGTGGATCCAAGTTGCTAAAGTATGTTGCTCTGCTATCCTTTACACTTAGATACAACAGAGATTTTGTGATAAATTAGATAAAGAAAAAAACATATCACTGACCTGAAAATTTCCATCCCTAAACAGTGTAGGTTTTAATTGTTTTTTAGTTTTGTTTTTTTTTTTTTTTTTAAAAATCAATAATATAAACCACACCTCTGTGCCCACTCATCCTGCTGTCATCTGAAAATTATTTCAGAGGGGCATATGAGGGGAAATTATTATTATTTTTTTTAATCAAAGGAAATGAAGAATTAAATGTTAAATTTCTCCTCAGATTAAATGAAAATTGCAGTTGAAAGCATTTTTAACCTTTTGGTAAAGCAGCTTGCCAATGGCTGTGGATGACGACAATCCAGTGTCACATGAAAAAGTAGAACATAACATATTAACATAGTATTGAATACTTCATGACAGGGTTTGCAAGGTCCTAAATTATCTTCAAAGAAAACTCCAACTTACCTTTGCTCTGGAAAAAAGGAAATAAATGACCAACTAGGAAAATTACGCAGTGATTCAGTACCAGGAACATGAAAAAACATGATACTGATGCCACCTTAGCTAGAAGACAAACTCCCAAATTTCATGTCCTGCCACTCCAGGTAAGATCTGTTCCACTGCCTATCTCCCTCCTGCAGCCCCTGCATAAAAATTGCATATCCCTTACATCAATACTCAAAACCTAAAAAAAAAAAAATAGCAGAATGTGCAAATTACAGCCTCACAAGGACCTACAGTCTTAGATCTTACGTGTAAATGGGAAGTTTTGGAGAGGAAAAAAAACCCCAAACATCAGAAGATAAATTTTATTAATTACTCTGGACACATCAGTTTGACTTCTAATCTGATACCAGTAACGTCTTTGGCATGTTTGTCCTCAGTTTCAAAGCAGCCTGGCATACATCTAAAGCAAGCAGTGAATAGTTTCATATCACAGGTACTGAGCACAAAATCTGTAGCTTTGGAGGCATAATAGGAATCCTGAATTCACTGTAAGTGTAACGGGAAGTTAAAGATCCCTTAGAGGCAGAAGAAATTACCACTGTACCTCATGCAGATCCTGCTCTGGTGCTGTTGTATGATGCAAGGAGAGGGATTCTCCTAGTCACTGAAAGCAATTTTGAAATCATTGGTACTACTGTATATGCAAGAAGACAAAGACAACAGCGTCACAGATGTAGCCAGAAAAGGCAATGGAAAACAATGAAATGGAAAACAATGAAGTATCAGAGGAACACTTGTAATGCAAGCATAGAAGAAAGCTCAGAGAGTGCATCTCAAGCATAATCTTGGCAGTAAGGAGAATTTTGAGAACAAAGAGACCGTTCCCTTCATTATTCCTATTTATTTATTTAGGAAAATGTAATTTTATGAAGATTTGTTCTGCAAACAAAGATGCAAATATTACAAGCAATTCTCTCATCACTTTTTCTTTTGAACAGAATAACCTGTAAGACTTTGAATACTAACCATTTAGTTTAAAAGACACTATTCTATATAATCCCTTTTGGATATAGCTAGACTACAGCCAAATATGACACTGATCCTAATTATGTTACAGAGGTCCAAAGCAAATCTGACCCTTAAACCACTTACCAGGACCCAAAACCGTATTTGAAATAGCTAGGGATAGCTCTGTCAAACTGCTCATCAATAATGTCACTACTTTGCCATTGTAGGCACTGCAAAACGATGCTGAAAACTCACTTGGAAGCACTGCTTGAGAGAGAATTACATAGCCCATTTTCTTGACCAGTTGTCTGTGGGTTTACTGTGGATTCAGCTAATGCCATAGGTTTTTGGCAGCTGGCAATATGCACAGTGTAAAATGTCATTCAGCTTCACTGTCTCAATCACTGTGCTCCACAGAGCAGAAAATTAAGTTTGACAGATTTGAAAGAGGTTGTTGTAATTTACTATAATTTATATAAATCATTATATATATATGGCTTTAAGATCTCATCTGTAACTTCCAGAGTACTATGACTCAGAGTGGTTATTTTATAACAAAATAAAAAAAAACCCAAATTATGTGTTTAGATCAAATACTCATTTTCATTCCTGTGAAGCATTGTCATCATTTCTATCTCTAAACATTCTATCTTTAATTTCAGAGGAACTTAATTTCTATATCATCTAACCTTAATTAAGATGACTAGTTATCTTTTCCTTTATATTGTAACTGATTAAGAATTTTCTGCTGGAATTGCCTTTTATTGGAAATAGCTGATTTCTAGGTGACTTCTTAGTAAGAAATATGTCAGGTTTCATAAACCTTCTATAAAGTTTAAGAGGCAGTCTACTGTATTCTGCCTGGTACATGCTGCTTTCAGGATGCCACATCCACTTTGTTGGGGACAGGTAACTCAGAAGCCAAGCCTCTCCAACACCCTGGGGATGAAAACTGTCCTAAATCTGGGGGATCCTGGACTTTCTGCCATGGAAAGCACTGTCCTTCCAGGGTTCTCAGGGATGCCGTGGAGCACCAGACCTGGTAAACTCTTCTTCGAGTTGCTGGTTCCAACATACATGACAATTCCTATCTACGTCATCAAATTATTGCCCTTTCTGTTTCACTGAAGAGCTCCTGGCCTCTCAGTGTCCACACTGCACACATGTTACTTTGCACATAGACTACTACTTAAAGCAATCCAAGCAGTTCCCTTGGTGAGAGAACCTGAGCACAGAAGAAGAGATAATATGCTCCAAGATCTGTACAGTACAGACATAGGCCAGTTCACATCAGCCCCTGCAAGTCTTGCTATCTGGCCCTATACCAAAGAGCCTCCCAAGAGCAGTGCATCTTCGTTTTAAGCTATCCTTTCTGAAGCAGATACTTTTTTTACAACTCCAAAATTTTCCATTGGCCAGACATACCAATTCTAAAACTCAGTTCATTTGCAACAAAGAAGTCCGGGTTGGATGCAGGGCCTGGGATAATGCCCTTAGATATGATACTGAAAGTGCCACTGGGAAGCTACCCTCCATTCAGGCCCCCTTTGTACCTCTATTGTTGAGGCCACCAGTTTAAGAGCTATGAGAGGCTTTAACAGAGTGTGCTACAGCCTTCTCTAAGCCTTTAACAGTGACAACCAATGCTGTGTTACCTTTTTGCACATCATCCACCTGACTTTTATGACAGTGATGGGAAAGAGAACAGATAAAATGCTAATGTGTTAAATAATGTCTCCCATTGTTTGTCTCAGGTTTGAAATATTTGAGTGCAATCAGATATACTTGATCCTTTAAGGAAAAATATCTGTGATAATACATACACCATGAGAACATTTTGCTCACTAGCAACATGCGGTGGGTTAAACGACCCTGCCTGGCTGGATGCCAGGTGTGCACCAAAGCTGCTCTACCCTTCCCCTCCTCAGCTGGACAGGGAAGAGAATATAACAAAAGGCTCATGGGTTAAGGACAGAGAGAGATCAATTACTGTCATGGGTAAAACAGGCTTGACTTGGGGAAATTAGTTTAATTTATTACCAATCAAATTAGAGTAGGATAATGAGAAATACAACCAAATCTTAAAACACCTCCCCCCCAGCCCCCTGCCACCTTCTTCCCAGGCTTAACTTTTGATTTTCTCTACCACCTCCCCCTGAGTGGTGCAAGGGGATGGGGAATGCAAGTTGCAGTCAGTTCATCACCCCTTGTTTCTGCCGCTCCTTCCTCTTTAAGGGGAGGACTCCTCACACTCTTCCCCTGCTCCAGTGTGGGGCTCTCTCCCATGGGAGAACTCTACAAAATTCTCCAGTGTGAGTCTTTCCCACAGGCTGCAGTTCTTCATGAACTCCTCCAGTGTGGGTCCCCTCCATGGGGTGCAGTCCTTCAGGAACAGGCTGCTCCAGCGTGGGTCCCCCACGGGGTCACAAGTCCTGCAGCAAACCTGCTCCAGCGTGGGCTCCTCTCCCCATGGGTCCACAGGTCCTGCCAGGAGCCTGCTCCAGCGTGGGCTTCCCAGGGGTCACAGCCTCCTTCAGGCACATCCCCCTGCTCTGGCGTGGGGTCCTCCACGGGCTGCAGGTGGATTCTGCTCCACCGCTCACCTCCACGGGTGCAGGGGCACAGCCTGTCCCACCATGGGCTGCACCAGGGGCTGCAGGGGAATCTCTGCTCCGGCGCCTGGAGCACATCCTCCCCTCCTTCTTCACTGACCTTGGTGTCTGCAGAGTTGTTCCTCTCACATATTCTCACTCTTTCTATGGCTTCAATTGCTGGTTTTTTTTTTTTCCCCCTTCTTAAATACGTTATTCCAGAGGCACTACCACTGTTGCTTGATGGGCTTGGCCTTGGCCAGTGGCAGGTCTGTCTTGGAGCCAGCTGGCATTGGCTCTGTCAGAAATAGTGGAAGCTTCTAGCAGATTCTCACAAAAGCCACCCCTGTAGCCCCCACCAATCTTGCCACGCAAACCCGATATATGGCAATTATTTGAAGACAAAGGAAAATAAAACCCTCATTTCACCATGATCTTCAGGACTTTGGTAACTTTCTGGTTACTGAGAACTCTTGAACAGAAAAGTTTATCAAGTCTAGAGCTCATCCCTTGGTTTTAGTAACATAGTGACTAAAAGGAAACCCAGAAATCTAATTAACAACTTGGTTAAATTTTCAGCAAGTATCACAAAACCAAAATACAGAATTCCTGCAACTACTTTCCCCTCACAAGCTAGAACTCTCAAAACTCTTCATTCAACTGTTAATGGTCTCATGTTACTGGCAGGACATTTTTTAGATTCCCTAAAGCTATCTTGACTTATTAGCTTCTGAAACTGAACATTTACTTAATGTCTTCCTTTGTTTATCTATGCATTTTGTAAACTGACCAATGTCTGTTTATCAACCCGAAGAAATTACAATACTGAACAGAATTTAATGTTGGCAACCATAATAAGAATCCTTAAAGAAGCCTAAAATGTTAACTAAATGTAGACTTCAATTATTAATTGAAGTAAGACCTACTAATTACAGTTCAACAGGTACTCAGTGTCCTGAGCAACTGGCATGCAGGTATCAGACAGCACAAATTCCAACTACTGAGTTATGGGTTGCAGGCTACTGCCATTGCCTGCTAGCTTCTGTTATTTCATAAGCAATTTCATGGGGAATGGGAAAAGGTATACTGCAAAAGGTATCAGTGAGAATTTTCCTTTTCCACTGGGAATTTACTTCAGTTCAGCAAGTTAAGAACTGTGAACATTTCTCTTCACTTGTGAAATGTCAGTCTCAAACATGACTGCTGTCAGCTTCAGGCATCCAGTTCTGTCCGAGTGCCCTCCTGATGCCCCCATGGTACGTCCTACTTCCCCAAATAAAACAAAATATATGGGATGCAGTCATGTCCCACTCAGTTCCTGCCAATATGTTGACTGATTCTTGCATAAAGAATACAAAAATTACATGAAAACATTTACTGAAATAGCTACCTAATCTGCATTTTCTCATTTCTTTTGTACACCTGAATGCAGACTGTACACACAGTTTGATTAGCCCTGCTGTGTACTTCTCAGGGTACTATAATTGGTTCAGAAGCAAATCAAAGAGCAACTTCTGAGGTGCATCTAAACTTAAACATTTTTAATTGAAAAAGCCAGCAGCATCACCCAGTGCTTTGGGACTCCATAGCAGTTTGGCCAAAATAAAAGATAAAACTCCAAAGCTGCTGATCCAGCCCAAGTGAGGTCAAATGAGAACCAACAAGCAGCCTCTCTTGCTTTCCCTCTGAGTGTGATCACTTCAGAGGAACATAAAAAAGAAATCTCACAGAGTGATGGAAATAAAGGGAAGGACTACTGTTCACCCAATAGTACTTGTCTATTTCTTTAAACATTGCCCTTTAAAATCTCGGATTTCAGAAACGGAAAAAGAAAAGGAAGACATTTGCTCTTCCTTCTGCCTTACAAGAAATAATGGGAACAGAAGGCAGAAGTGTCCCGTGTAATAGCTATTTAAATGTTTTCATTTGAATAGAACCTGACACATAATTTTTAACTGCTTAAAATGGTTATCAAAGTTCCCCTTCCAGAACATACCACAGGAAAAAACTCCAACAACCAAGAGTTGCCCACTCATTTGGGTTGTGATGGGTAGGACTACATAACAAAGGAGGAAAGCAGCAGCAGTCCATGTCTCACACACATCTCCTGCTCCACACATACAGTTCAGACACCACCATGTGTCCATGGCGTGTTTTACTACAGCAACACAGAGCAGGTGCCTCTGGTTTGCTGGGGAACAGCAGACACATGACCAGAGCACCTGAAGTCTCAGAGAATCCACTCTCCCAGCCCCCATGCAGGGGAACAGGTAGCAGCACACTGTTAGTCACAGCAACAGCTTCTGGCAATTAACAGACCCATTTTACAATCTGGCTTTGAATTTTCACTGTCCCTCACCAGTCCTCGTATAAAACTGGTTCAGAGGAATTTTTTTTTTTTTGTCTTTTAACAACTGACAAGAGAGAGGTTATATTTATACATAAAACACGAATCCTTAGTATTTATGCTTACAGCTACTTATGTACCTCAAACTGACTCAAATTTCTCAGTCCACATAGTTAATGCTTGGGCTGGACTAGAGGAAGAAGTAGATCTCTGCTGAGCTACCAGAGAACCACACATGCAGCCAGGTTTATGATCATCAATTTGATGCAACTTTTTCATCATAATTTTTCATATCAGCCTACTACATTTACTCATTTATATCACATGGTAAAAATTTCAGGAGTCAGATTTTATTCTCCTATTCTCCAGTGTCCCTGAGTTGACTTGTTAAGTGTTATCGTGCTTTTTTTGAAAACCCGCTTTTCGTTGAAAACAGACCACATAAGATAAATAAGGAAAAAGCTATAGAAGACAATGAGAATATTATAAAATGAAAACGTATCACATACTATTACGCAAAAGAGCTGTTTCAGTTAATAAAATGTAAGACAAGCAGCACTACAAATTCTAACAACTAAATATAAAAACCTAACTAAATAAATTTACTTGTGGAAAGCCATGACATGGAAATGTTAAGTTCTTTATTTTATAACATTGTATCTTTTAATACCACCTCCACTATTCCTATACACAAAAGGATCAAAAACCATCCAGATCCCCTTCCTGAGGAGTGTCTGTCTGGAATGCCATGCTTGTTCTCCCTGGGGCAGAGTTAGTACATACTTTGTTGTCTTCTAATCAGTCAGTCTGCTCCTTCTGTTCAACATTAACTGATAAATTCCTCCCCCAAAAATACAAGTCCCCAGTTTGAGGCTGCAAACTGTTTTTCATATCTAAGACCGCAAATGAAATGTAAACATCTCTCTTTGGTTCTGCAGCAGAATTTTGTACATTATTTCAACCAGAAAGATATTTGTCAGTCTTACAGGTTCAAAAGTTGTCTTTGTAGGTTATTTATTGCCTTGCAGTCCTTTATATGCAGTAGACCTTAAAAGATCTTTCTTTTATCACTCCAGTACCTCAATCTGGGATGTTATAATCATGCTGGGCCTCATCTTGCTTTGCATCACCTGGTAATTTAGGTGGTGCAAGCTATATTAAGTGCTCACAGATTTTCATAGCTATGGCACGTACAAGATGTTCCAGCTTACACTGAATCCACTAGCTGCAATAGACGAGGTATTTTTTGTATTTTTAATAGCCATTATACACACAAATATCCCTTTGTTAGAATGTGGAGATAGCAAAGTCACTCATACAAATGTTTGGAAATGCCAAAATTAATTACTTCTGTGTGTACCTTTATGTTCCAAAGCAGCTGAGAGTACTTAGCGCTTCTGTAAATTGCAATGCGTTCTCAAGTCAAGCAACCAATTACCTAAAGGTTCACTTAATTGTTATGACACACCATCACCTTGGCAGAGTCAGAGATAAAATACAGCTCTGAAAATCCTTTCACCCGCCCCAGTCATGCATTCGTCCTTTTACTTTCTCAAGTTTCTTTCATATTCACTGCATGTTCCCTTGTGCAGGTAGCTTCTACAGGCCAGGGCTTACCTGCTAGAAACCCTGATTTGAGTATTGCTGGTTGTGCCCATTGGCCACCTCTGTCTTCTCTACAGCAAGCAAATCCTTCATGCAAGTCTTGCCCTCTTCCCCAGCTTCTTGACTGTCTTCATCCCCAGCCTTTTCATAGCAGTCTCTATTTCTTCAGCTCAAAAGTCCTAGTGCCCTGTTGGGCTTTGTCTGAGACTTTAACATCCTCCTTAATGTCATAGAACTGGTTAATCTGGTGCACATTAAAGAAAATAAAAACCAACTGTCATTCAAACGGAAAAACAAAAGACGTTCAGCATTTGGTACTATCACCACACAGCACGTGTGCACATATGACTAAGACATGAGGGAGGAGAACCATATGTACCTAACTATTTGCAGTACAGACTTAAGAGAGGTTTACCAAATTAGGTCATGGATGACAAGAGTATCAATACAATACACACATATGCATAGAGTCAGATGATGTATTTTTACAGTCCTAATGAAGATGAGGTTAGATGAGGACCTCTTGGGTGCAATTTATGCATTATGAGTTTCCATAAGATTGAGGTAACACTGGTAATATTGTGGAAGAAAAAAAAAAAAAGATTTTATAGAGTTTATTTCAGTTCAACTAGCTAGGGAATTTGATCTGAACTGGAGCTGCTCAATTGCTTCTGGATGACCAGGTGTCAGTAAAGGATCAGTAGCATTTATTTCCATCTATGTATGGCTGACGTGTTGCCAGGTTTTTTTTCTAGAAATAGACATCACAGAGGCTAGCTATCTCTTCTTACCTTCCACTTGAATCACTGCAATCTGCTCAGAACTTAGAAAATATTTGAAAAATTCAGCTAGCATAGAAGTAGGCAATATCTTAGAGGCAAACCATTTGGAAACAGCCATCTGTGCTTCATAATGGTTGGAAATTTTAGAAAAATGCTCTCTTCTCACTTTTTTTGTCAAAAAATTTCTTGAAGATTTTTTCACCAGTTTCACTCATTTTACCCTTTCTGCAATGGATTTCTCTTCAGTACTAGTTGTGCAAAAAAGATACAGCTTTACAGCCAAATTTTGCACGATAGCCTACACAATAGTAATTTGTTTGTGTAGACCAGAGTCCCTGGCATCCCTGTGCTCCTTCATGTCCCATTTTTATTAGCTACCCCATCTCCGAATCTTGCTACTCCAGTATCTCCCTTTCACTTATTTCTCAATACTTGCCTCCACCACCAAGACCAACCAAGGCATCAAGAAGCAAATATCTTGGTTTAGGTGGGATACAACTGCCAGAAAAGCACCTTCACCAAAAATCTACTTCAATAAAATAACCTATTCTTTACTTATTCTGATGGAGCTTGAATTTGCTATTTGACGAAGTACAAGACATCTTGCAGGTTTTTGAAGAAGACATTGTTTAGTATTAAGTGATAGATGTTAATTTAAAATAGTCAGGTATGGTGCTAGCAATGTTTTCCTTATTAAGCAGCAGACTATTTAGTTTCCTTACACACGTACGAAATGGTAGATGTCTTTCTATGTTTTCAAGGTAAAAGGCATTGCTATGGAGCTTATTTCGGTTAAAGAGAACTGAGGACTCACCATTTCTAAGATGTTTAAGCATTTATCAGGTCTATAGACCTTATGTGATTACAGATATATAAAAAAAAAGTCACATTTACTTTTCCAATACCTTAGTGTAATCTTCTCGCAATCATCTCCACATGTACTTCTTCCCATTACACAGGAAGAACTGAAATGTTCCTTGCATTTATAAGTAAAGACATTAAATTATGATTTAATAAATATACTCTTGATTCACAAAAGTAATCTGAAGACTGAAAGCATTTACCTGTTTCATGGTCATTCCATGTTACTGGAAACCTTTCTTTTCATATTCCTACTAGGAGCTTCCTTCAACAGATGACTGAAGCATCAAGTCCTTCATAACATTCAAATAGAAATATCCATTTTGGTTCCAAAAGGTGATAAAATTACTTGCAGACTACACCATCTATATTATTTCACTTAAGACAACACATACATTGTACCTTATTGTATTGTACTGTACCATCTACATTGTTTTACTTAAAACCACACATAACATTGAATATTTTACTTTTTTAGTTTACTACTCTTTTTCCACTCCCTTCCTCCAAAATATTTAAACAAACATTAGTAAATCCTGTTTGTAGTCTCAACTGAAGCTGAGACAGCTTTTAGTTCAATGTATATACTCTCCCTTCACTGACCCAAATTATAGGAGACTAACTTCAAAACCACTGACTGGAAACTAATCTTAAACACCAAACAAGTGTAACAGATCCTGTAACTATACCTCCAGAAGAAATGCCTTAGAGATGCACTAGAAAAAAACCGCCACAAAATAAATACAGAACCATTGGGTGTCACTTTAACTCAAAAATGAGTTTCTTTTTTGCAAACCAGTAGCCCAAGGCAGCTTCTCTCTGATTCACTGTGTTACTGAAGCACAAAACCAGTAACCTCAGAGTGCTCTGGCACACAGCAACATTGCAGTGGGTCAAGTCGCTCATGGAAATGGGTGATGTAGTTGAGCTACCAGCCTGGTATCAAACAACTTCCTTCTGCTCTTAACCTGACACTGACACGTTTTGACAAATAAAGAGAAAAAAGACTGAGTCCACTTGAATCCAGATGTCCTTCCTCTAATGCTCAAAGTTCCCAGCTGCATCCCACTACTTTCTGATGTTGAAAACCAGTCTGTTGGCCATAGGGCATCCCACTGTTTCTAGACACTAGACAACAGCCATGCATCCTCCCTGAACCATGAAGCTTGGTAAGACACAGACTGCTTAGGCCACATATTCAAATTGCAAGACAATATGAAAATAACCATTTATGCTTTCTGATTCCAGGTACTGATGCAAGGGAGAAACTGTAAAAACCTTTTTCAGCTGCCAAAAAATTTGGCCTTTTTCAGAAAAATTTCCTCTTGTCCCTTAATACAGATGACCCATTAGCATGTATAACTTTAAGACCACTGACCTACCCGAGAGCAGGATGGTAGAAGCAGGTGTGACCTGTTTCTGAATCTGGACAAAATCAGTGCAGTCCAAGTGCCTCCAGGGAGTCAGCTTTGTTGGCTAAAGAAATTCATCACTTGCTATCTTTTGAGCTCCTTCGAACCACTTCTTTGATACGGGCTTTTACTCTGCAGTTGAAGTCCTTCATCCTGTTAGTTGCCATTCATCTTTTGGATTTTAAATGGTTTACCTAACTGAGTAGAAAGGCATATATATTTCTATAGTGAGCATTCCCAAAGTACTTCAAGTATGCACAATATAGCAGGTCTTATCTTCAGGTAAAAATTAGCAAGTCATCCTGCCTCTAGTTTTGACTACACTCCTTGTTTTAAGCCAAATTCAGCTAATGCCCTTGCAGTGATCCTGCATGAAAGCAGAACGACCTTGGAAGGCTCAGTGAGACAGAATTAGATGGTATTTTCCTTACAACATGGCCATATATACATATATGCCATGTACCAATCCTGCTCTGCTGCTCCCCAATATTCTGTGCAAATCAACACGATACCCATTTGCCCAAGTCTCTTTACCGAGAAATCTGGTTACCTTCCATGATTTTATCTGCAATATTATCAACATATCAAAAAATAATTACAGTTTGAATACACAAATTTTGCACTACTTCTGCTACTCTTCAAACCCATGACATATCCCTTCAGGATATCAATACCTATTAAAAAAAAAGTTAGCTTTTCAGAAAAGCTGTCCTCCTCCCTTTTGAGCATGGTTCTCTTTGTTTCTGCCTGACAGAACAGAGCGCATCAAAGAAAAGTAATAACGTATTTTGGCAGCTCCAGCTAATAAAGAAAGCATCTACCTTAAGACTTGAAGACAGCAAACTAAGATCAAGTTCATCATGTATTAGCCAAGGAAACCTGCAGAGAGTCATGCTTACAGTGAAAACAAAGATGGAAGCTTAGCTTTTTCATAAATTTCAGTTATCAGTATAGCTAAAATTGTAAGGAAGGGAAAATATTTCTAAATAGGTTGTGGAATTGTTTAAAAACAAATTAGAAATAGACAGTCACTCCTGATCTGTGTATTGGCTAGTTTCATGCACGTCTACCTGAGAACTGAACCACAAATTATTTTAAGGGTGCTTTACAGTCTACTGCAGTTGCACGGGATCAGCCTTTGGTGACTTTTTTAGTTTGAGAGCCCTCACAAAAACTTTTATTAGAAGAACATATTTTCTCCTTCATGTCTGACTTATCTGGGTATAAAACATACCAGGAGAGGAGATTGTCTCAAGTTGCAAGGAAGTCTCAGCTTTAACTGATACAGCTGAATCATTACAGAACAGGAATCATTTCAGACATGGCAATTCAGGTCACTTCTATGAACTTGCAAGCGCTCTCCCTCAAAGCAAAACTGAAGTCAGTGGGATGCTTCACATGGTCAGGGTTCTGTCTGGGCTCCAATACATGTCAGCATTTAAAATTAATTTTTTCTACAGTGTTGATGCAGAGGGTCTAGAGCTGGGGCTGAAGCTCTTCAGAGCTTTACTTTCTACAGCCATGCGCCTTGTTGCTTTGTAGTTCAAGAACTAATGAGAACATGCACATACTAACCTGTCAGAAGCATCCCCAACAGCTGGGAGGCAATCTCAGCATGGAGGATTTTGCTCTCTATGGACTGTTGTCTGCACCTTTCAAAGAAGTGCCCAAAAATCCTTGAACCTACTTTACAGCCAGAACTGATTCACTTCTATTCTCATTTTTTTTCCTGCTATTTTTATAGTAGCACCTCCCTCAGCAAAAAAACAAAACAAAAAAAAACCCAAAAGAGAAAAGTTTCTTAATAAATCAATTCCTGTTATAGGCATGTGATATTTTAAACTGCGTGACTGCATTTAAGCACATACTTAAATTCAGTGTCTGCTGCCTAAATAAGCAGAAAAAAATTGTAACCCCACAAACTTTCGTAAATTTGATTCAAAAGGGAATATGACTATTAAAATTATTATTATTCTCAGCAACAACCTTTCAGAGTAACTGAAGTAAGGATTATCTGAAGTACTTCTCTTGTCAGGTAAATTGTAAAAGTAGTTACATCCACTTAGCTACTACTAATCAATAAAAAGTAAAAAATTTAGGAATGTTTAAATCTGTATCTTTAACATCGTACATTTCATGCAACAATAAAAGTGACTGTATTTATTGTTACCTGAAAATTCATGCAACATTGTCTTACATAACTGAATATGTAAAGGATGAGACCTGCATAGTCTGGTTTAAACTGTGAACAAAGTCATCAAACCACTTTCCTGATCAACCTAATGTGTAAAAAAATTCAGCACACACACTGCAGTTATTTTAAACACTGCATGTGGGCACAAGCAATAACCAGCTGTTAAAGTACTGATGCTCCTACACGACATTTCAAAATACATTTTCTCCTGTGTTGCTAGCAGTTATTTTTGGTACATGCTCTTATGTTGTAAACCTGTTCTCCTCTACTACCTCCACTATGATCTTGACCTAGCATTTTCCTGCTACTCTAAAACTCAAATTTGAACACAGACAGAACCAAAACCCAGTATCTTTCTGAGACTCAAAGAGGCACACTGTGACTGTAGCTACAGCTATGCAAATCCAGGGTAATTTGGTGTGGAGCTCCTTTGGATTTGCCCCATATGGCAGATAAGAATTTGATTAAGTCTGAGCCAAAGAAGTGACCACACTAATAGGTCCATATGCCCCTTTGTTGATTTTTTATATAGTCTGAGAGGAAAGAAGCATTAACAGTCTATTACAAAACACAATAAAATTAATCAGAACATTCCCCTAGGAAATCTGTACCTGAAACTCTGAGTGAGAATTCATCCATGTGTTTGTTTTCTGAGGTTAAGTTCAGAGCAAGGCATCAGACGGTACTGTAAAAATGCCAGTCTATTTAGCATAAAGCGTCCTTGAACGCAAAATACAGAGTTGACACCCCTTGCCATACGATGCACAATTGCCCAGCCACAACAAACACCTGCCTTGTTCATAAAAGAGGTACACCAAGACTTTTTGTGGATAAGCAATAACATTACAACTAGCCCATTCAGAACAAGAAGAGCCGCAACTTACTTTCTAGAGCATGCACCTGTGAAAAGGAACATGGTCTCTTACAAACCTGACATTTTCATAACCAGTAAAATAATTTCAGAATGCCCTTTACTGTTATACAACTCAGACATCTTAGGTTTTATGCATGAAACTTTATGAAATAAAAATTATGTGATTTGAGAACACACAGACTCTCTAAGAAGAAGAGTCTAAATAAAATAAGATACAAGTAGCAATTTACATTTAAAAGAACAATGGTCATTTGCATTTAAAAGAACAATGATCAACATTTGGTAAAGGTAGGTTTGCAATGTAATCATGATCAATTTCACTCAGAAAAAAAAAAAAAAAAGCCACCTGAAACAATTTTCTTTACTAACAAGATTTAAAAAACCCCACATTTTATAAAATGTGCTTTGCAATATTTAAGTAGAAAATAACATCAGGCTATTTGCCTTCATGTACAATTTGATCAGATAGCATGTAATAGAGGTGACAAAGCCCTTTGAAGTTTCCTCTGAGACTTGAATTTCAGCTAATTTTCTTATGCAAATAAGGGCTAACTAGTTACTTTTTAAATTCCATCTCTTTTGCCTACAAAACCTCTAAATAGATTATTTGTAGCTCTAGTGTTTAAGAAGTTTTGAGTGTATTCTCATCTCATTGCACAGACAGCTATGCATAAGCCTCTCATTAAGGATAAACCACCTCTCATTGAAATGAGAATATATCCCTAAGGGTTTCTGAATTAAATCCATGTTTGGTTATTCATCCAAATTATTTTACATTTTCATAGCACTTTAACATAGTCTCTATAACTTCATGCTGAAGACAGATATACTACTCAATCTGCACTAAAATATGAAAATATACAAGACTGCAGCGTTAGCACATTTGTTAAAAGGTAGTGGCTTGGAAGATGCATTTGGCAAGCCAGTTTTGCTAAGTGTCAGGACATCTATCAGCATTCAATGATTGTTTGCTATCTGTCACGGCTTTTCTGTTATTTTGAACACAGTTTAAGCTATGTTTTCCCAGACAGAAGATGGGATTCAAGAAGTTCCATTTGACATAATAAATGGCTTATTTGATAAAAGCTGAGGCTAAAGGAAAACAGAAACAGTACAGAAAACTCAGGTTCAGCTCTTATAAATCCAAAACTTGACTGTGTTTTGCTGCAGGGTCTAGCATACTCTAGAAATACATTATATCTAGATCCTGATCTTCCCGTTGATTTTTTTTTTTTTTCTATTTGAAGTATCTATGTAACCAATTTGTCAGTTTGTATTACATTTCCCCTTTACCTCTACCCACAGAGGGAGGATACTTGTCTATCAGCCTTCAGCTATGAACTCAAAACTCTTCAGTTTAAAGTTGAGATTTCCACATCTTCATTTGCTCAATCTCAACTCCATTAGAAATCAATTAATTGGCCAACAAATCAAAACATACTTGAAATCAAGACCTGATATAATTTTTTGTCCTCTAACCTTAATTATGGGTAAATAAAAATTACATGGCAATGGCATACAGGAGACGTGAAAGAGTGAATTTTTTTTTTTTTTTTTTTGCAAACCCATGCACTTCTAAAAGGAAGAGTGAAAAGTAAACATTTTATTGACTTGACTTTTCTTTTTTTTTCCTTCCACACAGTTGATAATTTATCCTATTGATATAGTATGCGTTAGGGAGAAATTAGAAAAACTTTTCCAGATGTTGCTGATTAACCTACTTCTTTAAAACTTCATCAGAACAATAAAAGTATTTTGAAACAAAAAAATTTTCTTATGCTATGATTAATACACCCTGATTTGAAAAACAAACAAGTCTGTGACAGCAGCGGCCAGAATCATTTGACTTTTGATTTAAAACAAACACGTAAAGAATTAATTATACACTATGCATCTACATGCATCTATGCATCTATGCATAGACTCTTTTGGTATGAAGGTCTCTACTGGTTGAATAGGCCAAATTAATTTGGGATGTGACATCATGCTGAGTATCTCATGGTAGGTCCCAAAAATTCGTAGTTCTCAGTCATATCAGTAGGAAATAAAAGCTCTCAGTCTACAGGACAGGTCTTCCAAACACATGATACAGAACCACAGAATCATCTAGGTTGGAAAAGACCTTGAAGATCATCTTGTCCGTTAACCTAACATTGACAGTTCCCAACTACACCATATCCCTCAGTGCTATGTTGATCCGACTCTTAAACACCTCCAGGGATGGGGACTCCACCACCTCCCTGGGCAGCCCATTCCAATGCCCAACAACCCGTTCTGGAAAGAAATGCTTCCTAATATCTAGTCTAAACCTTCCCTGACACAACTTGAGGCCATTCCCTCTTGTCCTGTCGCTTGTTACTTGGTTAAAGAGACTCATCCCCAGCTCTCTGCAACCTCCTCTCAGGTAGCTGTAGAGGGCGATGAGGTCTCCCCTCAGCCTCCTCTTCTCCAGACTAAACACCCCCAGTTCCCTCAGCCGCTCCTTGTACGACCTGTGCTCCAGACCCTGCACCAGCTGCGTTGCCCTTCTCTGGACAAGCTCAAGTCTTTCAATGTCATTTTTGTAGTGAGGGGCCCAAAATATACTTCAGACTGCTAACAGTCTGTTGTCAAAAATGATCTGAACCAGTATTTATCTTTTGTCATGTATTTCAGTTTAGAAAACCTACACAATCAACACAATAGTAGAATTTCACAAAGGAAATAAAATCCTTCAGCTAAATCACTTCTCGCTTTAAATGTTAGGTGCTCCAGAACTTAATGAGATACCTCTCACACAGGCAAAACCTAAGCTAACTGGGAGAAAATATTAGAGGATAATACTGAGATACCAATCTGGTTTAGAAGTCATAATCTTCTGTAAGATTAACATTTTTATTTACAACTCCATAAAAATATAATGCACATTTATAAAGCAGGAAAACAGAATTTATAGTATATTGAAATTCTCTGCAAGCTTTAAATTGTAATAATTTGGACATTTCAAATTTAATCAAACTGACAAAAAAAAAAAAAAGTCAATGGGAGCAACTGCATCTTAAAGTTTTACACAAATTTTAATAAAATACTGAACATACAAAAAAAAAAGGTTTGTATACCAGCAACCCTTTAATGCTCATAAAGCTTACAGTTCACAATCAGTACAAAATAGAAACACCAAAGTAATATTGAACCTAGTGGGTTCACTTGACAACAAACGGTTCTTTTCAAAGAGACAGTGAAAACAGTTTTTCAAAGTTATGTAAGGGATCTGGATATCTAGCTTCTATTAATTTCAATGAGCAAACCAGAAAAAAAACTCAGTCTTGGCATTTAATGTATAAGATTGCAAATTACTCAACTCACCAGGCCACATTCTCTTCCTACTGATTTGAAAGTATTTTGCATACAAAAGGATTGCAGCCCTTATGGAGTTTCAGTTAGCATTAGAGCACATACTTTCAAGATATGCAGATTATATGTTTATTAAACATGTAACTCAGAAGGGAATTTGATTCTGGAACACACTGAGTTAAAACCACTTAGCTACTCTCCAGAAACATTCAGCAGGCAGGACAAGAAGATGAGAAACACTTTTACATCATGTCAGCAGTAGTGGTATGCGCTGGACTAACATGAGTCAGAAGGATGCATCACACACCAAAACCTTTTAGAGTTCATATTCTGTCAGGACAGTTATTTTGCTGCACTGGCTCACATTCTCACAGCTGCAGAAAAATGTTCCTTTCCAACAGACAATTTTCTGCCTTTGGTCTCTGCTCAGAGGTTGGTTTTGTTTGTTGTTTTTTTTTCCCCCCTTTTCTAACCTGATTCCCTCCAGCCGTTTTTAAGCAGAAAACTATTTAAAGCAGAAAATTAAAACACACAATGCAAAGTATCCCCCAAATTCAAATGAGCTGGCTTCATATATGGTATCCAAAAGGCTTATTCTGACTGACTTCTGCTGTTCACTGAGGTGTCAAAAATGAGCAAATTAAGAACCCTGAGGCAGACAGGGAGCTCACAGCCACTGAAGACAGTGGTAGTATCAAAGCGCCAGTGTCTTTGCTTTGACAATGGGCAATAGTAACCTCTGTTAAAATGGAAGGCAACAGTACTGACTACTGCATTTACAGGTTATTATAAGAAAGTCAAGCAATTAAGCACCTCAGTGGTAGTGCTTAAAATTAGAGTGGTAACTAAAACAGGCATTAAAATGAGAAGATTAAAAACAGGCATTACTTTAACCACACAAGCAAAGTCTACTCTGAAATCTCAGGGGGTGGGAGAAATGTTCACTAGGGAATAAAAACCTCAAGGTCTCCAACATATTTTTTTATACTCAAGTCCACAGCCTATAAGCAAGATCTATAACTTTGCTGCCTGTGGATCAAGAAAAGTACCTATAAACCACACTTCAAGCTTGCTGAGCACAAGCTGTGCAGGACAGATTCTTCCAGAACAGACATTAAAATATAAACCCCTGCATGGTACTCTGAACTAAGAAAGTTAAGAACATAGATCGTCAAGATAAACTGAAAATGTTATGATTCCATAGGAAGATTTAGTCATATAATCTGACATAATTCATATATTCAGGATTGCTTTTTAAAAGTCTTAGCAGTGTTGCTAAATTACACCTGTCTAACCTCTAAACTTCACAGCATAGAGACTACTGAAGGTTTACATCCTGTGTTAATGGGATACTTGTACACTTCATATGTTTATATACAGATAAAATCACTGTATGAATATGTACACAAAACAAAAGGAACTCTGGATATGAGCTTTTTAGGTGGGAGATTGTTAATACCTGTCATTAAGGTGTCCAAACCCTGTGCTATCAAATATGTTAGAAGAGTTCTTCAAGGGAAGAAGCCATATTTGGCACAGGTTTGGCAAGGATTGCTTTTGTGGAAAGAGAGAATGTTTCAGCCCCTTGGTGACTCTTACTGGTTTCTCAGAGCAGTCTTCAGGTTTAACACCATGCTTAAGGTCAGCCACACACAAAACATACAACGTGCCTCTGCCCACTATAGCTCTACAATGGATGGGATGATTTTCTGTATTTCTTTGATGCCAAAAAAGTCAATTATTAAGTTATGAGTAGGAACATGACAGAATAAATATTACTAACACATATATCAAAAATACTGCTGCCCCCCAAATCATATACTTAATTTGAATATACTTTGAATCTTGAAGTTTTATATGTTTTAGTTTGATGCATTTCATGTACAAGTTTTAAGAGTATGTTCTTATTTTCACAGCTTCATGAATTTGCACAAAGCTAATGGCTCCCAAGGGAATTGCCATTTTATTTGTATTTTTCAGTAAGTTACTGAAACTAATACTGTCATGAAGCAAATACCTAGTATATGCTTTAAATGCTTGGAAAATTAAATAGAAATAAAAAGAGGATTGTACCTTGTATATCTGTTTTTTTATTTCATTGCATTCAACTATCTCACATATTTCCCTTTTAAAGGTCTACTTAAGTCAGTGGACTGGATTACACTCCATACAGAAGTAAACTACATCCTGCACAACTAGAGCCACGTCCATCTACTTAGCAAGGAATGCAAGTGTCAGGTGCAATTGTTGGTGATCTGAAGGACAGCAAAGCAATTTTTTCCATCAGGATCAACGTAATAGAGGCAAGATGCAGTCTTTGAGCAAAACACACAGTTTAAATGTATAGAGAAACATATGTGGCATGGAGGGTGGAGAGGCAAGAGAAAACACATTAGGATTGTCAAATGAAGAAAACGTTAGCTTTTCAGAACAGATCTCAATTCCAAAAGATGGAGCTCAGCTCCTCCTTCTAACAGACTGAATGCCTGATGACCATTACCCACTTTTCCATCCTTTACCCTTGGAGTGACAAGCAGCATCTCGATTCAAACGAGGCAAGTGATGACGATGATGATAAAAATGAAACTGCTCAAAAGTAAGGAGCAAGAAAGCTCACAGTAACAGATTTACATTGGGTTTGAAAGATGAAGTAACCAAGATTTTTCAGGTGACTGCTCTGATCTGAAAAGCCAGCTGTCAAAATGCCAGCATCTTAAACTGCGTACTTCTTAAGTCCCAGCACACAACACTCTTCTTTCTTATTAAAGCAAGTGAAAAATCACTTCTTAGGGAAAAAAAAAAAATCAGCAATGCTTTTCTGTGATAACCTGGATTATACCCTTGGAAAGGTATGGGACTGTGCTGGTCAGCTCTATGCACATGACTGAATTAAGGTACTCTTGCTAATATCTCCCCAAGAAGAAAAGGATTATATATCAAGATACATCTGTGTGCATAACTCAGAACGCCTATCTGTAACTTGCAGTGCAATGATACAATGCCACACTGCAGTTCCTAAGCAGAAGAGATTTTATAAAGACGGAATACAGCCTGGAGAGGTAATAATTTCTTGTTTTTAAAGTAATATTTTTTGGGTTTATTTTTCTGAAGAAAAACCATGAAACTGTTTTCAGCCCGCATCTGGAAAACTGTCAAAGAGATTATGATCGGCCACATAATATATGTATGAATTGTTCTCTATGATGTAAATGCTAAAGAGCTCATAGATAGGACTAAATGTTGCTTCTATATATTTTTAGTGCCATAGACATTAAGAAATTTGAAACAACTGTAAAGAAAAATTCACAACAGAGAATCTTGTCAAGAAAAATCTTCAGGTTTTTTTTCCCGAGTTTTCCCAGACATTTTCCCGAGTCAGGAAGCTTGAAGGTATATCTGGCAGAAAGCATCACTATAAACTTCACCTGCTCTCATATGCTAGCAAAGGCATTTCATTATGGCCAACTATAGGAGTGAGAATAGTGGGACTAAGTGAAACTTATTCATACAATGTTAAATTAAAACTGAATTACAATAAAGCGAATAAAACATAGCAAGAAATGTTCATAATGAAAAAAAATTTTGATAGACACTGCAGTCTGGAAAGGGACTAAATTCAGACTGTAGAGAGGCAGCTTTTTATCAGAACAGAGAAATATTTGTTAAAGCTTACTGTAGGTATAGATTCATTTGGCTTTTAGGGGCAAATCCCATGTAATTCATCCAACCAAAACTCCCAGTGACATGAATGAGTATTTTTCTAAAGACTGCAACATTTGGCCCTTAGAAATAGAAAGCATTCAATAATAAACAGTTCAGATTAAGTAAATTCAATAGTAGGTTTATCTGCACAAATACCAAAGAGAAAAACGTATTTTAATACATTTCTAAAAGTCTACTGTAGATATACATTTACTTATAAATTATACATTTACTGTATGAATATCATAGTTTATTACTTGGAAGTCTGGAACAAGCTTATAATAGCTACTGGCATATCCTAGTTAAACTGTTGGTATTTCACCGCAGATCCTGCAGTTCACAGTCTCTAACTTGGTATTCAGGGATAAAATGTTGCAAAAAATATTTCTGAGTTGGTGAATTTAAAGATGTAATAGAATTCAGGCTTTAAAAACAGATATTACACTGACAAACTTTACATACGGATGTGAGACATCACACCTATGGACACCGACCTAAATTGGTTTGTCTCCTGTATATGCTTTAAAATGCAACGGTTTCTCATATCACAGTCCCCAAACCAGATTCTGCTGAAAAACTAAAGGAAGACTCCCACTGAAGTCAAAGTAGACAAAAATTTACCACATGTTTAATCCTAAAATTGAGGGTAGCACATATATGAAACCTGTGTTTTATAGCTGAAGTATGGTACCTACAGATAACAACTTTGAGAATATGACATATACGAAACCTGTGTTTTGTAGCTGAAGTATTGTACCTACAAATAACAACTGTGAGAATATGCAGAAGCTTAGTTCACATAAGCACTGAAAGTCCAGGTGCTTCGCTATAACAGATTGAATTTCTCTATCCCACTGATCCCTCTGTTGTTCTTCCTTCACTCAGTTTGTTGTGCTTCATCTACAGCATTCCTACATTTCTGCCCGTTACAACAATTCAAGCATGTTAATCATTCATAATATACTTCATCACAGACATCTGGAAGATCAATTTTCTCAAGTTAATCTGGTACATGAGTGTATTCTGAAAAACTGCAAAAGAGCAATTCAGAAAATAAAGAAAAACCTGGGAAGCCACATGACATTTCTGAAGAAGCTTTGTTACACAAAAAAAGAAAATAAATTCCACTCTTAAGGACGCTCTTGAGACTGAGAATTAACTCTACAAACTAATTAATATCTGCTATATGAATGTATTATAAAAGTCTTTCTCTATTAGATAGGAAGAAGCTTCCAGGTTCACAAAGAATTCTCCCTCATTATCACACATAACCACAACATATAAGCCTTAGATAAACTTAGCAAACTTCATCTGAATTCTTGGACTATTTTTCTAAACTTCCCGTTACTGGAAATAATACAATTTTCTCTGGTTTCCAGCCAATAACTATCCATAGGTGGGTCATCTGTGTGTATACCAAGACTCAAATCATTGTTCCCTCCCTGGTGTTCAGTTCAGTTCCTTACACAAATATAGAGAGCCATTTTGTCACCTTCCAGCCTTAAAACCATCTCAATTTGTTCAGTCATACAAAATATTCTCCTAACCTTTTATGTGGCCTTTTCCCACATATGAACTTTATGTCTCCAATGGGTGACCAGAGTATTACACACTATTTCATATAAAATCTAACCACTAACATTTTGCAATAAAATTTATACTTTTCCCCCACTGTCATGGTTTAACCCCAGATGGCAACTAAGCCCCATGCAGCCACTCACTCACTCTCCCCAGTGGGATGGGGGAGAGAATCAGAAAAGTAAAAGTGAGAAAACTCATGGGCTCAGATAAGGGCAGTTTAACAGGTAAAGCAAAAGCTGTGCACGCAAGAAAAGTAAAACAAGGAATTCATTCACCACTTCCCATGGGCAGGCAGGTGTTCAGCCATCTCCAGGGAAACAGGGCTCCATCATGCATAACAGTGACTTGGTAAGACAAACCCCAGCACTCCAGACATCCCTCCCCTTCCTTCTTCCCTCAGCTTCATATGCTGAACATGACATCATAGGGTCTGGGATATCCCTTCGGTCAGTTGGGGTCAGCTGTCCCAGCTGTGTCCCCTCCCAACATCTGGTGCACCCCCAGCTTACTTGTCGGTGGGGTGGGATGAAAAGCAGAAAAGGCCTTGACTCTCTGTAAACACTGGTCAGCAGTAACAAAACATCTATGAAACACTGTTTCCAGCACATATTTAAAACATAGTCCCATAATAGCTACTATGAAGAAAATCAACTGAAACCCAGGCAAAATTACCACACCCTTCCATGTCAGAAAATCATACAATGGTTTGGGTTGGAAGGGACCTTAAAGATCATCTATTTCCAAACCCCCTGCCATGTGCAGGGACACCTTCCACCAGACCAGGCTGCTCAAAGCCCCGTCCAACCTGGCCTTGAACACTGCCAGGGAGGGGGCAGCCACAGCTTCTCTGGGCAACCTGTTCCAGTGCCTCACCACCCTCACAGGAAAGAATTTCTTCCTGATATCTAATCTAAATCTACTCTCTTTCAGTTTAAAACCATCACCCCTCATCCTATCATTATACTCCCTGATAAAGAGTCCCTCCTCATCTTTCCTGTAGGCCCACTTTAAGCACTGGAAGACCACTATAAGGTCTCCCTAGAGCTTTCCCTTCTCCAGGCCGAACAACCCCAACTCAGCCTGTCCTTGTAAGGGAGGTGCTTCAGCACTCTGATCATTTTTGTGGCCTCCTCTGGACCTACTCGAGCAGGTCTATGTCTTATGTTGGGGGTCCCAGGGCTGGACACAGTACTCCATGTGGGGTCTCACAAGAGGAGAATCATCTCTCTTGACCTGCTGGCCACATTTATCTTGATGCAACCCAGGATACAGCTGGCTTTCTGGGCTGCGAGTACATACTGCTGGCTCATAGTCAGTTTTCCATCTGTCAATATTCCCAAGTCTTTCTCTGCAGGGCTGCTCTCAATCCACTCATCACCCAGTGTCTATTTGTGCTTGAGATTGCCCTGACCCATGTGCAGGACCTTGCACTTGGCTTTGTTGAATTTCATGAGGTTTGCATAGGCCCACCTCTCAAGCCTGTCAAGGTCCCTCTGGATGCCATGCCTTCCCTCCCATGCCAACCACACCACTCAGCTTGTTGTCGGCAGCAAACTCACTGAGGCTGCATCAATCCCACTGTTCATGTTGGCAACAAGGGTGTTAAAACAGTACCAGTCCCAACATTGACCCCTGAGGAATGTCACTCGTCACTGCTCTCCACTTCGACATCGAGCCATTGACAGCAAGTCTTTGAGTGCAACAATCCAGACAATTCCTTATCCACCAAGTGATCCATCCATCAAATTCGTGTCTCTCCAATTTAGAGACAAAGATGTCATGTGGGACAGCATCAAATGCTTTGCACAACTCCAGGTAGATGACGTCAGTTGCTCTTCCCTTATCCACCAATGCTGTAACCTCACCACAGAAAGCCACCGAATTCATCAGGCACAATTTGACCTTTGGGAAGCCATGTTGGCTGTCAATCATCACCTCCATGTGCCCTAGCACACTTCCCAGGACAATCCACTCCATGATCTTACTGGGCACAGAGGTGATCCTGACTGGCCTGTAGTTCCCTGGGTGCTCTTTATTTCCCTTTTTTAAAATGGGGGTTATATTTCCCCTTTTCCAGTCAGCAGGAACTTCACTGGACTGCCACAACTTCTCAAATATGATGGATAGTGGCTTAGCCATTTTACCCGTCAGTTCCCTCAGGACCCTTGGATGCATCTAATCAAGTCCCATGGTCTTGTGCACCTTCAGGTTCCTTAGATGGTCTCAAACCTGATCTTCTCCTACAGTGGTGGTTCTTAATCCTCCCAGTCCCTGCCTTTGCCTTCTGCATCTTGGGCGGTGTGGCTGGAGTACTTGCCAGTGAAGAGTAAGGCAAAAAATTACATCAGCCTTCTCCATATCCCAGGTAACCAAATCTCCCACTTCCTTCCAGAGAGGGCTCACCTGTTTCCTAGTCTTCCTCTTATCACTGACATACCTATAGAAGTATTCTCATCATGCAGATAAAACAGCTTTACAGCCATGAGGAAATTGCGGAGGTCATGGAGATTTCACCAGCACAAGTGGTGAGGGTGAAAGGGATTCTAGATTTTCAGGGGAGTGAAGATAATGAACAAGACTACAGGAAAGCTTCAGGGTTTGTCAATCTCTGCGGGAAGCATTATTAGTGGGAATGTAGTGATTTCCTTGGGAAGAAGGAATAACTGAGAACACAGAGTAAATGAAACCTCGAGGGCAGACAGAGGCGACAGAAGGTTCATCTTCACAGATGGCACTGGAGCCCACCCACCACCCTCATCTCTGCCCGCTCGGGTACAAACCCTAGCTTCCCTCTAAGGTGTCCTTCCTCCCTTCAGCAGCAGCTACTTGTCAGTCTGAGACTGCATCCCAGCCTCTCCCCGCTGTGCCTTCTGGGCTGCTGCTCTGAGAACAGGCAGCTCTGGGACAGGTAACTCAGGTGCATATGGGGCAAGGAGAGCAATGGCCAACCTTCAGTGCAGGCATACCAGCACCCACCACCTCTGCATGCTGGCTTCTAAGGCAAACACCATACTTGGTCTACATCTAAAGAAATTTCTGTCTTTCCATGTTCTGTGTGACAAGTGTCCTTCATCTACATTTGAACCATGATTATGAGCCTTTGTAGTCATTCTGTCCTCAGCCAGCTACCTAGAATTCCCTCTCAAACAATGAATTTCCAACTGTAAAGGGAAATTATCTGAGTTATCCACCAAGCATTTGCATGCTTGGACACTGATCTCTTGCACTTTGTAAAGCTAAACTTCTTCTCATTTCTGCAAATCCAGTTGTCCTCTGAACTGCAGCTATCTCCAAAACACTGACTCATTCCTTGGCATACTCCTACATTTTATGCCAGGGTCAACAGTGAAATACTAAAGATCTGAAGACATCTTTGACAAACACAAAATTTCCCCCTAGCCATTACCTCTCCTTTCACCTCAGTCAGTAATCTCTCCCTTGCTTGATATCTTTTCTGTCTCGCAGTTCCTCACTGTTCATATTTCAATAAATAATTTCTCACTTGGCACCATAAGAAGTGCTTTATTAAAGTTCATATTGATTATATCTGCCGTGTTTTTTTGCATTAAACACTTATCATTTTTTTAGAGGTAGAGTTTGTTTGACAATATCTGTCTCTGTCAAGTCCATACAAAATTCCATGCGACTTTATTTACCTCCACATTTCTAACTGTTCTCTCCAGCAATATTTTTATCTAAGTATTTATAGATTTTTAAGTCAAAATAAAGGTCTTGCAGTGCTCATATTTAAGTAAAGGGGAAGAGTATCAGCAGCCATTCCATAGCCCCCATAAAACATCACTCCAACTAATAGATCTTGACATACCTCTTGTAGTCACTAACATTTCATTCATGCTATGCTTCACTTTTGCTCTCATAGTCATCTGATCATCCTTACTGATAAAAGAAACAGAATGCTAACATACCTTTCAGTCTACACCTAAGCTCTACACCTGAATCTCTCTAATGAAATTTCTCCTCCCTCAGTATTTCTCACTCCTTGTGTTCTTCTGTTCCTTTGGCTGAATAGCTGTTTGTTAAAACATCTCCTGTGATACCTAACTAACCCTTGCTTTTAGTGGTTTTCATTCTATCCTTTAATGGTTTTCTTTGCTGATTAGCCAAGAAGGAATGGAACAGACTCCCTAACTCTAATTATTTCTGAAGAATGGTAATTTCACCCAGTTAAACCAGGAAACACCTCTTACTGGTTTTGCTTGTGGCACTAGTTTCAGATAACTTTTTATATGATAAAAGTAATCATGCTCCTCTCCCACATAACAAAACCCGAATTTCTCTGTCCAGCACCTTCCCTATTTGCTTTTCCCAGTTCTTCTAAATTTTCTGTTTTGAAACGGAAGACCTGAAACATACTACTAATACATTTTCATTTATGCTTCTGTTTAAATCAAAATGAATTAGCTTGTGAACACTCAATTCAACATGGTTTTTACAACTTTTTTTTTTTTTTTTAATAAAATTAATTTCTCTAGTAATCACAACTTGCCAACTATAGAGCAAAGTATTTAAGGCTGTCACATTGCTAACAGTATTTGTTCCCCAACCTCCACCTCTGAATTTCTGCGGGTGAGTTATATCTTTGCTCATAACACTGCAGGAATTTCTATCCACGCTGAATCCTGTCTCTGGAGTATTCAGGTAGGTCTCTCTTCACCAACCAACACATTTTCTTTTATTGTCCTTCCCCAGAGGATTTTGATCTAACAGCATCTTTTTACCTATTCTGCTCCTTCTTGCAAGTCTGCAGCATGATTAATTAATAATTTTCTCTTTAAGGAGTTGTCAGTACATTTAATGAAGATATTGCATATTATTGCCACAGGCAAAAAGAAAAATTAGCTATGCAAAAGACTATAAATGTAATATCTAGCAGAGTTTGTGTTATTAGCAGGTGCTATGGCTCAGACAATCAAAAATAGTTATTGACATGATAAACTCTGTAATACTAGGAAAAAAACATTTACAAATGCACTGCAGCACCCCATAAAATGTTTTTTCACCTTAAATAATGATGACACACTTGACCTCACGACTTCATATATCCATATTACAACTGTTTCTCAATATCTCATTGGTACCTTCAGAATAGACACAGATCCAAGACCTTGAAGTGATTTTATAGAGTGCAGCAGTGTATCCATAAACTATTAATATTGTTAAGGGCATGCAAATAAAATGTTATTTATTGCTGATCCATATGATACATGTAAGAAACATCCCTTAATTAGAATTAACCATAGGAACAAAGAGGAGACCACACGCCTTATAAATTGTCATATCATTCTTTACTCCTCCACAAAAGAAATGATTGCTAAAGCATCTTTTCAAGGCTGTACTCATTCCCTTACAAAGAACATAATTTATCTATTGCTACTTGTCAAAACACTCTCTATGAAAATATTCACAAAATATAGGGAATATATGATCACAGATATGTAAACCAAGTGAACAAAACAAAAACTCCCTCAAACATAAAACTTGTACTTTCCTTCTCAAAGAGAATCATTTAACTTAAAACATAAACATTATATTGATTAATATTTTAAAGTTATTCAGGAAAGCAAAATTAAATAAAAGAGGGAGAGCAATAAACCTAACCAGGAAAAGGGAATCGGGAAATAAAAGTTAGGACCATCTATTACAGTAGGATATGCTTTAGACACAATTTCTTTGGATTTTTCCTTTTAGATACATATGTAGATAGAGATCTCAAAGCAAAAACTTCACTGGAACAATGAAAATTGTATTTTTCTTACTTTCCTTTCCTTACCTCACCTATACATTAAATTGAACAGTTACTAGTTACTTATTTCTTACAAAAAACTTGTAGATCTGCATGATCAAACCCTTCAGTGAAGTTACTGTGGTCAGTCACAAACTGCTTAACATATCTGGAGTATAAAACGTTATAACATGAAATACCATACTTTAAAAAAAACCAACCTAGAATACTGTTCTAGCTACTTCCCTCTTCAAAACAAATACGTACTGACATAACAACAAAAAATGAACAAGAAAAAAAATCTATTTCACTGTTGCAAAGTAGCTACCTCTACAACTGTAGCCACCAAGTGCTGGTATGTTATAAGATGTTAAGCTATCTGCTCTGTTTTACTAGGTATTTTTTTCCATTTATAATAATAGCTAGTAACATTACCAAGAAAGTAAAATCCTGGCGTAAGCATGGCTTGGGAATTCACGTGACAACTCTACTTTTATTTTTTTAGACCTCCTCAGAGGTCAACAATATTCAGATCAGTAACAATGTTTAGCTAATGAGATCAGATATGCATATCTCCTCATCTTATTTAGCTTCTTGGAGGACAGTAATAGATTTCAGGAGTTTATTAACAAACTCCACGTAAAATTTACCAGCTGTTTCTAAGAGTCTTTCTGATAGCTCTAACATGGCAGTAACAGATCAAACAGTTGTCTCCAAATTCAGAATCTACCTATGAGATGTTTAGAGCTCCCAGTGAGTTAGGTCTGTGATGTGGCTTATGAAAATTTTTGTCTGTAATGCCCCGATTCAGAGCCAGACTTGCAGAAAACAAAGCTTTTGGCACAAGCGCTGGTGGTGGGGGAACTTCACATTCACTGATTTGCCTCTATGTTTTACTGAGAAACATGGTTTACTTTTGCTTTAAATACATATTGAAGTAGATTATTGATTATTCTTCAGTCAACATAGGCTTCTGAGGTCAATACATTTTGATGCATGTCTCCTTAATGCATGAAGTCATAAATGGTTATCACCCAAAAGGGAGTGGAGATTTCTGGTTCAGCAGCTCATAAAGACCTCTGGGGAGCAGTTTCCTTAGCACAAAAACATATTAAGTCAAATTCTGCTACTTACATGAGGGAGGAAGACAAACTTTGCCAACTTTCTAATAATCTGGTCTTCACAAGACTACTGCAGGCTATTGCTATACACAGAATTTATCAAGAAAATGTGTCCCCTAAGAAGACATCACCTAGTATTCATTAAGCAACACGGATGTAAAACATGAAATACAGATGAATCTTAGGTGAACTTAGTTAATATTTGGAAACGCTAATCAGACAGAAATTCTGTGGGGTTTTGTGTAATAGAAGACTGGCTCCTACTGAAGTGATATGGGGAAGCAAATTTGTTTTTACACCTCAAAGTCCTGGCCTGCAAGGAGGACACTGAGGACCTAGACATGCAATGAAAGAACTCCACAACTTTCCTTGTATCTCTTACCTGTAGGACACTTGAGCAGCAAAGAGGAAGACAATATTCAGATGACTGTCTTGCTAGCCTCCACGGAGAGCCCATGACCACCCTGAAAAGTGTCATTTATATATGTGAAAACATCTGTACAGTGTATTCTATTGCGACCAGCAAGGTTTTAGAAGGTTGAAATATATTCTAAATACTGGCCTAAATAAGCCAAGCAGATAAGTTTTGGGGAGTGTAGTTTGAAAAAAAAAAAAAAAATCATGATGTACATTGATTATTAAATATATGATGATATAAAACACAATTCTGTCTTTTGTCCAAGTATATAAATGCATATCTATCACATAAATTATTGGATATTGGTTTTTTTACTGATACAACTTCACAGGGTAGTGATAAAGGGCAAGAGGAATAATGGTTTTCTACAAGAAGGTATCAATACCAACCAGTCTTCAGAGGTAGCACTGCAATGACGTGAATATTAACTAAAAATAGATAAAATTTACAGAACTCTAATGTATCAAAGAAAGCGGAATTGGACCTCCTTTCATGCCTCTTCCCACTTACAAAATGGAGATGGACTTATTAGCTATGCTATTCCCGAGCACCACCACAGAAATATATGAAGTTGCATGAAAACTCCGTTTAGTTTTATGGTCCAACATAATCCCCAATTATCCAAACACAGGTCTGCAGATATTGAGACAGCATGTGTCTATCTGTATTTTGTACAGATATTGTACAGGATTTTGTAACTTTTATTTATGTACGCATATGCAAATTTGCAACATAAACCGGTTATAAAATTTGCATACTTCATTTTGTTCATTATAAAATTTCAGATAGTCTAATAAGGAGTGAATTTAGAGGGTCATTAAAATCAGATATAATGCACTGAGTTACATATTGCATGTGCATTTTGAGTCATATACTATTGTCCTTATTTTAAAAGCATTACCTATTTGTGTATCTGTATGAAGTCTGTGCCCAGGTGACCCTTCCCAAATGAGCAGTGTATCTGAGACTAGCTCCCATTCTGACATTTAATCCACTAATTCACAAGATAAACTGAGCTCCTCTTGCTAACTCTGAGGAGAAAACCTTTCAGGACTATGCCTCAGGAGTGTAAGAAAATAAAATCTTCACCCTCAGAGTGAGAGAAAGAAAAGAACTAATGAACTTCTGGCTACCAAATACAATGCTCCCAATGCAGCATCTTCTGGCCACAGTGGCCCGCAATGAAAGTGATATTGTTCTGGTGTGCTTTAATCTAGGTCACAGCTGACAACACAAATCTACATTACCAAGTCTAGAAAGTCATCAGATGCAAACCACATCAACACAAAAATTATTTACAAGAGTCAAATGCTTTATATAAGAAACAGTACTGTCACCTGTTTGATAACATACATTTATAGAAAATAACCCATATAGTCTTGGTGTGATTCTGCAAGCAGTAGATATAAACCCCAAGTCATTAGTCTTCTTGAAGCATTCCTGTAAAAAGGTCTACAGGAACAAATGCCAGATATAATCACTTCAAATAGCAGACAAGTTAGGATCCATTGAATTTCAGCAAATCTTTAAGTTTTCCACAAGCCTTATCATTATACAGCTACTGCAGTGATAAACTGTAATAAACCATTTTCCTACACTAGTTCAAAATACATTTTTCCCATCTTATCATTTGTCTAAAAAGGATCTGAAAGTAGGTCATAATTTCCATGCACTTGTTTAATATGCAGGAATTTTCACCCAACATTTTTGCAAAAGTCTCCCATAACTATGAGAGACACAGGAGTGTTAAATATTCAAAGTTTATTTTGATATAAAATGATCAGTGTTAACTTATTTATGGTCCTTAACAAGATGTGATTATGAAAGAACAATAGTTTCAGCACCACAAAGGAACCACCAAAATGATCACAAAGGTACTTGATTTGGGTCTGTTTGAAACCCATGTTAGGGTCTGTCAAATGACATTAATTTTGTAATTGCTGAATCTTAAAACCCACTTATTCTCAGAAAGAGTGTAGTTTAATCCTCTCTAAATCGGTTCATAATCAAATAATCCTGGTAAAATATGAGGTTATTAATGCAACATTTTGAACATTAAGGAAAACAAAGAATACTGATTTCCCTCTGTCGCAATGTGCCACACCCACACTTAATAAAAAAAGACAAATTAAGAAGTAACCTCTGAGCTCTGCAGAAAACAAGCACCTGCAGTAAGACAAATAAATGACACACTACAAAGCTGTAATTAACTGGACAGGGACTGGTTCTTTGGAATATCTCTTTCAATCGTACCAGGTACATTTAACGGATTGTCGGCCACAGAGGCAAAATACCCATATCCTCTCCTGCACCACAGAAAAAAGCAATGAAAGTAAAGCCTAAACAAAAAGACCTAATTTAATCTCCTCTGAGGGACAGCAATATCTCCTGAATCAGCTGAGCGGGAGCATTTTTTCTGAAGCTGTTGCCTCTAAGATGTGATACTAATGCAGAATACAGATAAGCATTAAAAATACCCACAAGCACAAATAGTTTCCCACACACAACATACAAGGTTCCAGAGCTATATTCATCTGAGAACATGGGAAACATTACTGTACAAATAGCACTAGTACTTTCTCAGACACTAAAATACAAAGACTGGTGTTACCATTACAATAGTATTTTAATTGTGAACATTATTTGAGAAATATGGTGATACTGAAGATTAATAACATTTTTATAGTGCAGATGGGAAGGAAAAGAGTTTATTATTAGCAACAGAATAAACTGTACTTTCTATCAAGAGGCCTCTAAACTGTGAGCAATGTAGATAATTTTTGTATGAAGCATTCCAATGGAAAAATAGAAGCTAAAACAATAAAAAAAATTTACATTCTGTTTGGGTGAAAACAATCTCTGTATATCATTACTCACTCTATATAAAGAAGCTGATGTTATATTACATTTGATTTCATTGCATTAAGGAGCAAAGATCTGATCAAATCAAGTTAATGAATGCTTCTGTCCAACTACTAATGATGATTAAAGAAAAAGGAGAACTTTAAATTTTTAAAAGGATTTCAAGCAGATTGCAAATCCATATTTATTAGGACAAAAATACTGAATATTAACTAAATATTGCAAAAGACATTTTAAACTGGAAAAATGAGGCAATATATCCAGAAATGAAGCTACTGCTACAACCTTAAGATAGCACTGTTTTAGCGAGTACTACAGTTTTAGCAGGAATTAAAACTAAAAGATCATCCTTCTGCATCAAAAAACTAAGAACTGGAAGCTGTAATATCATCCCATGATGAATGCAGTTGCCCTGTTCGAGTCCAGCATATATCACAGCACCTGGAAGCAGTTTAGTTGCTTCTTTACCATTTTAGGCACTACTGCAGTCTCTCCAATCCAATTCCACCAAGAAATGACAGTATTCAGTAACATTTATCCACTCTCTTTTAAAGAGAAAATCCATCCACTGAACCCTCTCTTGAACTACAAATGATTCCCATCACAAGGTCATTTTACTCCTAAAGGTGTAGAAATACCTAGTGCAGTTTCCTCCTGGTATCTCATGGAGTATGCATTGTACATATCATGTCTAAAGTAACATCTCTGTTGTCGGGAATACTTACTGGGATATACAACTGAGCACGTCAGTTGATTTCTCAAGTTATCTTTGTCTTTCTGACTAAGAGCTCTTTACAAAACAACTATATAATCTTCTCCCCAAACAATCCTAATTAATTGCTTTTATGTTAGGATCTCAGCCTCTTGGCTCACTGCCATTAAAAGTTTTTGTATCAAAAGTCCTGATCTGCTCTTCCTGGCCAAGTTCACCCTCCCGCCATATCCATCAAAGCACTTTTTCAGTAGTATCTCTGGATTCAAGTTTTCTGTGAGCAGTTAGCACCATCCACTCCTGAATTGTGGACCGTCCTTGTAAGCAGCTCCCCAGGAGTGGCAGAGACACTCTGCACAGCAGAGTCATGCCATCATCTGTGATATCCTACCAAGGGGTTCCTGGTAAAACAATCTCTCCTAGTGTTGTGGTTTGAGCCCAGAGGGCAACCGAGCACCATGCAGCTGTTCACTCAACACTTCCCCCTCAGGAATCAGAAGGAAAAATAAAGTAAAAGGCTTGGGAATCGAGATAGAGAGGGATGATTCACCCATTATGGTCACAAGCAAAAGAGAGAGTCATTATGGGAAGACAAAAAAAGAACATCACTTCAATACAAACACTAGCAACAACAACACAATGGAGTGGGACTGTGTTAAGCATTACCACATCTTAAAACCACCTTCCTCCCATCCCTCCTTTCCAAGGCTTAGCTTCACTCCCACTACCTCTACCTCCCCTCTCCTCAGCAGTAGAGGGGGCAGGGAATGTGGGGTGCAGTCAGTCCTGCTGCTTCTTCCTCCTTGGTGGGGAGGAAACGCTTTGCATTCTTCCTCTACTCCAGCATGGTTCCCCTCTCACAGGAGACAGTCCTCCATGAAATTTCTCTGATGTGAATCCCTCCCACAGGCTGCAACCATTTCCATGCTGCTCCAGTGTGGGTTATCCCACATGTTGCAATGCTCCAAGCACCAAATTACAACAGCAGTGGCTGCTTCTCCCCACAGAGTCCCAGCCTTCTTTGTGTGCAGCCACCTGCTCCAGTGTGGGGTCCTCCACAGACCTCAGGTCAACATCTGCTTTACCGTGTACCTCCATGGGGGCAGGAGGGGTGACCTGCCATTTTAGTCTGGAATACAGGGAGGGAAAGTCTCTGCTCCAGCACACTTCCCCCCTTCTCTTCTTTTCTTCCACTGACCTCAGTGTTTGCATAGGTGTCCTCCTTGGAACTCCTCCTCACAACTCCCACTCCTCCTCCCAGATTCCCCTTACATAAATTCTCGTGGAGGCGCAGCCACTGTTACTAATTGGCTCAGCCTTGGACAGAGGCAGGTCCGATTTGGAGTCAGGGGAGCTTCAAAAAGCTTCTCACAGAGGACCACCAATGTAGCCCTCTTTTCTGCTACCAAAAACCCCACCACACAAACCCAGCAGCACACTTACCAACAGCAAATCTACCTTAAATGGCAATTCCCGAACCTCTTCAGGCCCAGTTACTGTCTTAGACAGCTTAGATCTGATTTAATCAGCCAGCCAATTTTGTTCAAATAAAAAATGTGAAATAATCTGAGTTACAAACAAACTGAAAAAATGCCCAAGTTGTTCAGAGTTCTTAAACTTTTTGAGAAATGCTGTTGAGATACTTCTGAGCATATGAGTTTTAAAAAGTTTTCCTGAAGTTAGATTCTTAAAACTATCTCACTGAAAAGCTACCACTCCCATTCTGAAAAATAGGGCAACAGGGTTATTCTGGCTTGAAAGCCATGAAAATATTCAAAAGGCAGCCTTAGAAAGTTTCCATTTCACCTCACCCAACAGGAGTATATTAGAAGCTATAAGAAAATTTCTTTGTACCCTAGTCCCAGAGAACATGCTCCCCCAGCATCAGCCACCGAATGCACCTCAATCTGCAGATGAGCAAGAGCCTTTCCGTCATTCTTTACTGCTGTTCAGTGGGGCACAGTGGCATAAATGCTAAAAACAAAATAAAAATATACTCTGTTTCTAGTACCTTCCATCCTCCATCCATGCTTCACGGAAGGAGTAGAAGAGAAGGTAAAGGTAGCATTCTCCATAATGCAGAAAAAGGGAGAAAGAAGCATGGTGCACACAGAAGGAACATGAGTCAAGATGAAGAGACAAAGTAGTCAGGCTAGGGGAGACAGATGAGACAGGAGCAGGGAGATATGCAGTCACTGAAGTATATTTCATTCCAGAACTTGGAGTGGAGCCCAGAAAACTGAAGTCTCCAAATCCTCCTCTGCTGTCGGTGAGTATTTACAAAAGCTAATTGCAAAGCTCTTCTCTCAGATTTGCAGCTGGACACAGAAAGGGTAATGGTCCTCTAGAGCTACTTGTCCCTTTGCTATTCCAAGAGGCAGACAGCTTTGTACTATAGTTCTTATCTTCTTGGGATACCTGTATGCTACTATTAAACAGAAAGCATGTTCCTATATAGACTGTAGCATGGACACACACAACTGGCATACATCTCCTTTCCTTTGTAGCCATGGGTAATTAACACATGGCCCACATAAACATGTATGCCAGAATCAATTAGGTTTCCTTCCTTCAACTGTGAAAGAAAACTTCATTCTTGTTCTGTGACACATGGTTTCAGCCATATGTAAAGGTTGCAATACAAAGAAAACAGTCTTCTAAAATAGTGTGAATAGAAAACAATGCAAGGAAAAAAAAAAGTTTGGTCAGATGTGCAGCCAGGCAGTCCCTGTCTGCTGCTGCAGCATTCTGCTGTGCAATTTTAGCATGCAATCCTTACAACTTATTTCCCCTCCCTCTCAGTATGCCTCATGTACCAAGATGTTCACAGTCAACAGCGAGTTCCAGAGCTGCTTTAGAAGGTGAAGACCATGAGGCTCACCAGAAAGCTCCATAAACTCTCAAATCACAGAGCCAAACCTTAATGCAATGATCACCCTCAGGGAGATATATTACATTAACCCAGGAATTCTGAGTACTAATTGCACACATCTCTACAACACCTATTATTCCGAGAAAATGTTTTTAACCTCCAGAAGTCAAAAGATGTACATTTTCCACTGTAGTTCTATGAAGTTACTGTATTTCCTGATTTGTATTTATTCACTGTTAGTAAATGAGGATTTTCCCCATGCATTATATTTCCTGAATAGTAAAGACTGCTTGCAAGTGCAATCTAGTGAATGTCAAAGTGTAGAATCCTGAAACAAAGCAAGAGATAGGCATTGGCCCACAAAGCAGATGTACAGTACCATTAAACAGGCTTATGAAAAAAATGTACTTATGAAATATTGCCAGCGTGCATCTGCATAAAAGTGACTGTTGATGGGAACCAAAGCTGACGAAGGCGTAACAACATAAAAACACATCTGTGATCTTATTCTGTATGTGGTGAAAGTGACAGCCCATCAGTGACAATTATCATATATTACTAATGCAATATTAATCAAACATTCATTACTCTAATTAGAAAAACTTGTCTTGAAAGGCAGCCTGACTTTTCACCTCTGGAACTGTAATTGACACACGAATTTGACAGTCTTAATGACTATAAATCCTTAGTGGGAGAAAGTGTCTTAATCTTCCAGCACTTAGCTTAACCACCAGTTTCCACTCTCTGTAGGTAAAATTCATGTCAGCTTAGGTGATCTCATGCAGTACTTCAACCTCTGTTAAGTACTAAACATACATCCACCATGAGGCAAAGATAATACATAGGATATGTGCAGGTTTAACTGAGTGGGGAGTAAGTTTTTCTCTGAAAGAAACCTGGAATATCTGTCTATAGCGTACAAAGTCAAACCCGAACTGGGATTTCAGTTATCCATGGGCACGCACACACTTTTGAACCTGTGTAGCTTTTTTTGTCCCTTCAGAAGTGTCGTTTTTGTGCACATACAATGTCAAGAAACCCACAATTATGAACGAAATACAAAAGAGACCAGGTAGCAGTATAAAGTCCGACTTTCAAACAATTCACACAGAACAGAAAAGCATTTAGAAGATAATATTTTGAAGTGCCAATAACCCAGCAGGTCTCATAAAAAAAAAAAAAAAGACATGCTGTCTTTGTACTTATGTATTGACACAATCCAATGCCTGCTTAAGGCAATGATAGACATTACATTCACAGGGTGAGCCACAGATTTCAGTGAGTTTCAGATCAAGCTCCTATGGATTATCCTAACTATGCTCAACCATGACATATTTTTCTAGCAATAAAAATTAGATGTGTACATGTTATAGGCTCTATCAGGCTATGCTGGCTTACGGACATGCTTCTTGATATACACCTTGATGAAAATGTTGAAATCTCGACCCATTTAAGCCACAATGACTTTTGCTATTTATTTCAAAGAGTGTTCTGATTTTACCTGAAGTAAAATCATAAAATATATCAAGTTAGAAGGGATCCATAAGGATCATCAACTCCTGCTCTTTGCAGGACTACCTAAAACTAAATCATATGCCTAAGAGAACTGTCCAGATGCTCCTTGAACTCTGACAGGTACAGAGACCACGCTACCATTAAAAAACTTATAATACTGTTTGACCTTACAGGATACTTGGTAAAGTTAATATCAGTTAATTGAAATTCTGACAGTTGACAAAATATAATGGAGAATTAATTATAATTTAGAAATACAAGTATATTTTAATCTGTCTTGACTCATATATCAGATAATTATTTAGGGAATATGAAGAGTGTTATGATTTGTTTAGCACTGTAATTTTTTGATGTTACCATTTCAAATCACTGTGTTATTTTCATTTACATTATCAGACATGGTCTGAAAGTGTAGGGAAGGTCTATTTATCATCTCTGAAACAGGAAATTCATTTGGAACCGATATCACAAATAAAAGTCTAAATATTTAAAACTCTAAAAGCGTAACCTCAAATTGTTTAATCTTTATCCTTGGTTATACATCTTCATTACTTTATGTTATGAAAGTCATTCAAACTATGCAATCACTTGTAACTAACCTGGCAAACAAAACTCAGGAATTATCTGTATTCAGTTCAATGTGATTTTCTGTTGTTCAAAACAATAATTTTTGTATGAACTCATTTTTTCTTGCTAAACACAGACTCATTTCAAATTCATTACCTTGACAACAACATCCTACTAAATAAACAGTGACCATGTTTTTACCAAAACAGGGACAGCAATATTGTATTAGTCACTAAGGAGGAGAAAATGAACACATCTCATTTATTACTGTGGTCAGTATTACACAAAAGATTTGTCAGTTATGATATTCACTGCATAAGACTTTTCTTCCACACACTGTGCTCTTGATTTACCCATACACCATTCCAAGGTTTAGCATCATTTTATGCTAGCCCTTAAATTCAAATTTACTCCTTAATTGCCCATGTAACTGTTGTAACAGGTGACCTTCATTTTTTTGTTGGGGTTTTTTTTTGGTTGGTTGTTTTTTTTCCTCTCCAGTTGTCATTTATTCCACTATCCAAATGTTAAACTTTTACCCCTTTCTTCCTCAAAAAAAAAAAAAAAAAAAAAGGTCTGGGATGAGGTAAAATTTTAAAATCTCTAAATACTAGCTGAAAAATGGTAATTACATAACAAAACCAGGTTTTCATTTGTCTTTATGTATTTACATTTATAGCTGCTTGAATTTAGCATTAAGTCAAATCCATTCCTGCTTTCATCCCACTTACCTCCCAGTAAACACATCAGTCACAGACCCATTTTGCATCTGCTGAGATAAACTCTACTGCAAATACATTTCTGCTTCCTGTTAATGCTATCCAGTCAGTGCACAGAAGGGAACAAGATATGGTCTATTTTGATAAAATATTGGGGGTTGGGGTTTTTTTTAACAGAGTATTTTCTTCCGTATATCTTTGGTTTAATTTCATATTTATTTATTAGGCACAAGCAGAATTAGTTAAAAGTAGTTATTAGATAAGGCATGAATAATTTCATCCTACTTTCAAGAAGTATTTGATCTAGCAATAAATACAACAAAATTAATCCTACTTCTTAAAATATCTCCATGTAAACTCTAAAAAGTGCTTAACAAAATAATCGTTAATACTACATTTGCCACACTTAATCTTCCAGCATATACACAAACTTAGCTCTAAAGAGACTCCACTGAATTAATTTACTTACTTTAGTTGGCATATTGTAAAGATAATAATGGATTCTATTAAGAAAGGACTACATGATTAGGTTCCATAAAATTGTGGGCAACAATCCATGACTAATCTGCAAATTCAAAGGGGGAAGCAAAATGATTTTTTTTTTTTCATTTATCTCTTGTAAACAGATAAAATGTGCAGCTCACATACTGATCAATGTATTTAAACATTTTCTTTCTAATACTGTGGCTTAACTTTTTATTCTACAAAACACACAGCAAGCAGCGTACCTTAGAAAAACTCATATTACAGATGAACAAACTCTAAGTGACTGAGCATTTGGGTTACCCATGCAAGTTTCAGTATTTAATGTCAGGAGGGCCCAGTTTGTCTCCAGGACAATTTGCCATTGAAATTCAATTGGATCAAGAACTGTTCTCTCAATTGCTGAATTAAACATTGGTTGATGATTTAAATCGTATGTGCTGAAAGATTTCCTTTATTCCCCCCCAAAATACATGTAAGTAAATACATCTTATTCTGTAAAATTTCAAGTGTATCATACAAAGTATGCACTCAGCTTTGAGTAACAATTTACTCCACAAATGCAAAGCAATTTGTATCCACTAAAATAGAATGAAACATATCCATGATACTAAATTGTAGTAATAAATTACTGAGCTCAGCTAGTGGTGGAAAAAGCTTTATCATATTAGATTTTATGGTACAGCTCTATTATAGTAATCTTTTATTTATTTATTTAGCCATACATCATGGTATACTAAATAACATATTGGCTATTTACACTCTGTAGACGGCACACATCTGCCTAGATCAAACTGTTTAAAAATACTATTTCCTTTACCATGAGTAAGGGGTGTTTACTATAATCAACCATATGAGTGCAGTGTAACCGTGCTGCCGGTAACCAAAAATTCTGGACAGTCACTGTGACTATGCAGAAAAACTGTCTAATAATACAGCCACTGAGCGAATTATTCTTGAGAAGTGGACTTGTGACTAGTCAGGTCTACCACAGGCATGCAGCTAAGCGAGTGCACCAAAGGTCTGACCCAGGGTTTGTGGAGTCCGCTACTTACTTGAGCTACCGGGTCTATAAATTCACGTTCTCAAGGCCACCTGATGGCAATAACTGAAGTGGCAGTTTCCGCCCTGAGGCATGAGTGAGGTGTGCACTCGCTGCCTTCAAGACCTTCCAGAAAGGAATTCACAGTTCCCCCTCAAGGTCTTCACTGCTTCAACAGAAAGACGGAAGAACTCTTTAAAGTGTCCCATGTGCTTGAACAGCTAATCTTCAGCCTCCTCTACAGCACCAAAGAGAAGGGAGAGATTAACATCAAGAACAAGGGACTTTAAAGGGAACTCACTCTCTCACTTTTATTCCCCCTGTGGTTGAGAAAATAAAATCCCTATCAGATCAAACATGACTTAAACCTAAATTCAAAGCACATGTAGCCTGAAAAGGTTCTCCACGTTCATCAAACATATTGCTAACATGGGCAGTAGCTGCCACAAACTGGATATGGAAGAAAGATGAGCACAGCATCAGTTTATAATTAGACTAAATGTTAAAGCAAAATCAACAGATACATCTGTAATAATTTATTTTTTACAGTAACACAAGGCTCTCATGTACACACAATACTGGAGTCAAACAGTATGTTCATTTTTTCATACAAAACAATCAAAACCAAAACCAAACCAAACCCAAATGCTCAAAACCAGGACACGGCTTCGTTCAGCAATTGTTCAAACCAATGTCTAAATCAGCTGCAAGGACTCTGTATAACTAAGCCCTGTAGGGAGAAGGAAGCCAGAAAGGCTAAACTAGTCTGGCAGACTCATCAAATAACTAATTAATTGTACCACAAATAATTAATTAATGATTCCTGTTCTGTAAAAAAGGAGAAAAATTACAGCTGAACCAAGTAAAAATCCACATCAGATTTATTAATCAGTATCTCTTCATTTGCAATAAAAGAAAATAAAATACTGAGCTTTTCTGCAATAGCTTTAGGTTCTAGCATTGTTTCTTGCATCAAGGACATATCTCACACACAGATCACTGGGAGATGCACACAGAACATTGGTATGTTTTGTTCTAAATGAGGCACTGTATTAACTAAACTCCTGTTTAACATCTTTATTGATGATCTAGACGAGGGGATCGAGGGCACCCTCAGTCAGTTTGCAGATGACACCAGGTTGGGTGGGAGTGTTGATCTGCTCGAGGGCAGGGAGGCTCTGCAGAGACCTGGACAGGCTGGAGCCATGGGCTGAGGCCAACTGGAGGAGTTTCAATAAGGCCAAATGCCGGGGGCTGCCCTTGGGCCACAACAACCCCCAGCAGTGCTACAGGCTTGGGGAGGAGTGGCTGCAGAGCTGCCAGTCAGAGAGGGACCTGGGGGGGTTGATTGACAGCCGGCTGAACAGGAGCCAGCAGTGTGCCCAGGTGGCCAAGAAGGCCAATGGCATCCTGGCTTGTGTCAGCACTAGCGTGGCCAGCAGGAACAGGGAAGGGATCTGACCCCTGGACTCGGCACTGGTGAGGCTGCACCTCGATTCCTGTGTTCAGTTTTGGGCCCCTCACTACAAAAAGGACATTGAATGACTCGAGCGTGTCCAGAGAAGGGCAACGCAGCTGGTGCAGGGTCTGGAGCACAGGTCGTACGAGGAGCGGCTGAGGGAACTGGGGGTGTTTAGTCTGGAGAAGAGGAGACTGAGGGGAGACCTCATCCCCCTCTACAGCTGCCTGAAAGGAGGGTGCAGAGAGCTGGGGATGAGTCTCTTTAACCAAGTAACAAGCGATAGGACAAGAGGGAATGGCCTCAAGTTGTGCCAGGGAAGGTTTAGACAGGATATTAGGAAGCATTTCTTTCCAGAACAGGTTGTTAGGTGTTGGAATGGGCTGCCCAGGGAGGTGGTGGAGTCCCCATCCCCGGAGGTGTTCAAGAGTAGGGTCGATTTCGAGCATAAGGATATGCTGTATGTGGGAACTGTGCTAGGTGAACCGTTGGACTAGATGATCTACAGGGTCCTTTCCAACCTAGATGATTCTGTGATTCTGTGAATCATGAAAATGAACTTTATCATGACACCGTTTCAGAGTAATAATATTCAAGCTTTTAACAACTCAGATTTACATTTGTGGACTTTCCTACATACGAGTTTCTCTGTTCTTAGAGAGACTGTAGGACCGTGTGAAAAAAAGGTCTCTATTTTTGGTCCTGTAACAGTTCTGGAAGCAAACTACAGGTAAGTTGAACAGCAAAAAGCAAGTTATAGTTTCTATAGATGTGCAAAGTCTGTTAGAAAATTGGTTACTGGACACACAGAACTTGAGTCCCCAATTTTCTTCTTATTGTATGTAAAATTTTTCCTTTTAGTTCCAGAAGAAACCAAAATGGGCACCAGCATGAACCTTCATCTTTGTCTCACCATGTTCTGCTGTGTGTTGTCATGAAGGCACCAGAAATTTAGAATAAAGAAACATGGTATAATTTATTTCTCCTAGGTTCCATAGAAATGCTGTGATCCTTGAGTAACCTCAGCAAATATTTTTGTTTTCAGAAGGGCTTTACAAGTGTAACACACAAAAGCGTTGCCACTGCATTTCAGCATTTCTTTTTTTGAAAAAACCCTCTAATATGGCCCCGACCAATTGGTGCTCAGTATTAAAAACCTCATATGGCTTTTTACAGGGCAGGCAACCTGTTTCTGCAGTTCATGTTCAAAATGCCAGTCAGCATAAAGAGCAAAGGACTGGGTCAAGAACTTCAGTATACTCTCATAATCCGACTTGATTTTGTCAGAAACATGCTCTGAAAGGTAATTTAACATAAGAGATTAATTATTTTGCAGTACACTGCACTGATTCTAGAAGTACCTTATATAATAGCTTCTTTGTAAACGACAAAAGAACTTGAATACTGCAGAACTTCCTTGTGTTTAGCTTTTCTCTTTCTGTATTTAAGATCTCATTGCTAATTGTGCAAGGGTTTTTTTTTTTTTTTACATTAATCTGTAAAAATGGGAACGGCATTTCCTCATCTTTTCTCTAAATATACAGCTGATAATTATTAAAATCTAGTTTTAGAAATATGCAAATTATTTTTTTTTTTCTATCTTCCCCAATCCTGATTTCTAAAGATATCCCTTTTTCTGAAAATACATTTCATTTGAAGACAAACAGCATGTAAGAACTTAATCATATGTATAGAATAGTAAAAGTCCTTTTTATTTAGCTCAGCTGTGATGTGCAAGTGGTCTCACCGGCTTCACGCTACTGGTTTTGCCCCTTGACTAAGAAATTATTAGCATATGACACAGCAAACAAATGATCTTTTTCATGCATAAATACCTTTTTTTTCATATATAATTCTGCTATACAACTCTCTATGCAAACTACAGCATGAAGATCCCCAGTGGGTAAATTCATATCATGCTACAGAGATGTAAAACACCATTCTGGATGTCAGACCACACAGTGGTAAGAAACACCACATAGATTTGCAGGTTGAACAAAAAATGAAAAATTATTATTCTTACATCATTTTGAATGATGATGATTTTTATATCATTTTTAACCACCTCACACTTCTACCCAAGGTGAAATGAATGCTCTTCAACTACCATGCCACTTCAGTTCTGTAAATGACATTACATGGGTATTGAAACAGCTCTGCAAAGAATATTCTTTGAAGTAGTTTTTATGAACTAATGAAAAAAACCCCAAACCAAACCAGAAGTAACCATAGTTTTCACATGAGTAAGTTTGTAATATTTCAGGAATTAAAAACATAAATATTTTCTCCTGAGGTAAGAGGACAGCCAGCCAGTTTGAACACCATCCAGTAGCCTCTCCTGAGTGCAGTATTAGTAGCTCGTTCCCCCCCCTATTTTTAAGAAAAAATTGTGCATTGGATGTTTTTCCAAAGAAGGGTGAGATCCAAATGTGTAAGAAAAAGGTTTTGTCTTCAGTTCATAACTCCTCTTGAGTTTATTTTATCGATTAGATATCCATATTACATTTTTTAAGAAACCATTTTTTTTCATTAAAACTTACAGTGCTTCCCAAAGAGACTTGGTATCTCATCTAGAGACTTTCATTTCATACAGTGATATACATACCATACTTTTCAACGTACCACTAATCTAGTAATTGCTAGCACTATTTCACCATTGTTGTTAAATATACCATCTATGTATTTGGGATGATTTTCCTCAGAAAATCATTTGAATAATCTCTCCAGATCTTACATTTTATGGTTGCAAAGTTCTTCCAGGAACAGAGTTACAGAATCAACATTTATTTTGAACCTAAACTGTTCTGACGATACTTGCAATACTTAATTTGTACAAAATAACAACAAATTCTCCTAATTCTACCCCTTTCATTCCTTTCCGTGGTTGTTTTTCCCCTACTTAGTCTATTTTGCCACCCCCTTGCCACTAAAAAAGCTACATTTAATCAACAGTTTTTAACAAATTTGACAGTAAACACTTTCCTGAAAAAAAAAAAAAAAGATCTGTTGGAAGCAACAGCTAGGTGGGATGATCTCCTATGATATGTTCTTACAAAACAGGATCTGATAATGGAATTTAGTGATGCTTGAGAAAACAGTCACAAAAAATAAAAACAAACCCCCACAACGTTATGGAGGTAAGCCAGATTCAGAGTTGTTGATGACTTTAAAGGACCACACCTGAGCATTACATCCAATGAACAGATATCCAGAAGACACAGACTGAAGAGAACAAGGAGTCTCTCCTCTGATACCCTTGTAAAACATTCTCACCAATGCAGTTCCAGCACCACAAAACCAGAAGCTGCATTCTCCTACAATCCACAAAACAAAGCTCACCCTATATGAATGGTATACTGCAAGGACTAAGAAATTCTTTCAGCTGCAGGGTGGAAAGAAGACGGAGATTCTTGTGTACTTTGGACATCTGTGAGAGCCTGTGTGTCCACGGACCACCCTGACTCTCAATACTTCTGCTGGACAAAGGCAACTGCACACTGTCTGTTTTCTGGTTATGCATGAACACTTTTAAGACCAGTACCAAAGCCCAGAAATCTGGATTTCATCTTAATTTCTCTTTACTTTTTTTCTTCCTTTTTTTTTTTTCTTTTCTGATGTCAAGACAAAAGAAAAGCACAGGACAGTAGTGAGACACTAATTATCAGTGCTGAATTCCAGTGTTGAATGCAAACTTCTAAAACTGAAGTTACCATGATGATGGTGAGAGTGCTAATCATTGTCTCTTACTGTTATTGACCTCCAATCAGACAGATATATTATCCTGTTCTGCCTGCAAAACTAAACAGACACGAGGAAAGAAAGTGTGTACAAGCACAGAATTAGCAACAGAAGTCACATTCGGAAAGCTGGCTGAAAAAAACCACTCTCGTTCGAAAAAGTAACTTGGCTACCATTCTACCAGCATGCCCCTTGTGTTACCTTTAGTGAGGATTTATGCCCAGAACATGAAATGGACTTTCAAGAACAATTCATAGACAAAATTTCTGGGGATCCTCATCCCCTTATATCCCCTTTCCTCAAAAGAAATTAAAACTCAATGAATCCTTTACTGGATCCAGCACAAGCACCACATCAGCACATCAGGCTATTAAGAAGCTGGAATCTGTAAGCTGTTGCAAGTCAACTCAAGCTACTGCAATCTACACTTAAAATTAACCCACAAAGCTTAAAACCCACCTTTTGGATATGAAGCATCATCCATAACTACTGAGATCTTTGGTTATGAGTTAATGTCACACGCTTTTGTCATCTGAACCACAGCAACTGAGATACAAAACCTGGATCTAACTATCTAGAAGTGTACATTTCCTTCACACAGTTGGAAGTCCCATTTCTCAAATCCCTGGTTTCCTTAGTATGAGAAATCAGAAGATGAAAAACATCTTCAGTTAGTTAAAAGTGATGGTAAAGCTTTCAAAGGGAGAGAACCAGCTGGGATGAGGGACATTCATTGTAATGCTATCCATACAGGGACAGGGCATCATGTGGAAAGACATCAGTAGTTTCTCATACACAAAGGTTAAAGGAAAACCTTCACAGGCAACTATTCAAAAATGGTTCTCATCTAGCAGAAGACACTGAAGATATGCATAAAGTCAAGATTACTTGGCAAACCAGAATACAAATGTACTAGCTGCTGCCATTATGGTTTCTTGAGCAGATTTTCAAATGACACAGGCAAGTCTTTCAGAAACTTAGAGATACAGAAAGGTAGAAATACACTGTGTGATTTCAAAGCACTGCAAAGTGTTTCTATAGACAATCTGCCAACAAGACAAGAAGGCCAAAGTCAGCATTAGCATCTGTCTTCCAATTACAGAGTCACAAATGACATATTGCTCAGTGACAAATGATGACTGCTGTTTTATATTAAGATGGTTGCTCTAGCAGATGTTTTCAAATTATCCCAAGCTATGTCACAGGGAAAGGCAAAAGAACTGGAAATATGCCCAGAGAGACCTGGTGTACCAGCAGCCTAAGGGAGCCATTTAACAATCCATTTGGTATCCTCTCATGAGATCTTAGATACAAAAACTGAATACAGAAAGGAAAAGGGGACTAGAAAATATATTATGTTCCTCAGTGAAAGTTTTAAGTATCTGACTACAGGGTCATCTGGAATAAAACGTGTTCACTTCATCTTAGCTTGGACATAGAAACAGTTGAGGCAGACAGTCATTCAAAGAAGAGAGGGGAAAAAAAAAAAACAAGAAAACAAAACCCAGAAAACAGTGCTCCATATTATTGCTCTGTGATGACAGAGTTAGGACAAAAGAAACTCTTTTTATTGTGAACATCTCCAAACAGTAATTCTGGTATCACATACTGACTGAAAAAATAAAATTAAGACTTGCTCTCTGGTAGGATGTAGATTGCTTTTGCTGTTACAAAACCTCTGGAACACAATGAGGAAACTTGTCCAAAAAGAGTACAGACAAATAAAAAAGAGAAAGGAGATGACCATCTGTCCATCTGAAATGGACTAAGGAGTAAGGTCATATCAGCTCTTTCACAAAGTTAGAGCCAAGAGAGGTCTTCAAATCAAAAACCTGATGTGGAAAACAAGTTATTTCCTGAAATCCCCACAGTCAAATCATACATGCATAGAAACGCTGAAAAACGTTGCAAGCAGAAGGGAGGATGAGAGTGGGAAGAGACACTGAGGGTGTGCTCATCCAGTGTAACATCATTCTCAAGAGCAGCCCTCTGGAAGCATGAGACAACAGTAAAAGCACACCCCAGTAGACAAAATAACTACAAAAACGAAGGTGCCAATGAATGCTGCTACAAGTTAAGGAATGGGTGGGCGTCTAGTCCTGACCTACGGTGAGAGAGAAAATCCTCTCTCTTGTTACCATGGAGATCCCCTTTTCAGGTTTCTTTGGATGAGCTTTGTGCTCAAGTGCAAAATTTGGCATGAGGAGAACAAGTATTAATTATGTGCCCCTGACAAAAATAGCCTTCTTATATCTCAAGAGATAATACAACAGAGGCTGTAAAAATTAAGTTTGGTTACAGAGATTAAGGGCTGAATAAACTATCTCATGTTAAAGTACCTTGAGCTCTACCTTCTTAAAACGGCAATGCCAGTGTGAGGGTTCGCACCTGTCTATTGCAATTTGGGTGAAAACTTGAGTTACCAGATGGTATGAGACCGGAGTGAAAATTACAACAAACAAAAAAAAATGCGTGGAGGCTACTTACTACTGTTCTTTGGTACAGGATTGCCTTTCTTTATTATACTATTTCATGAATTATTCATGCAGTTCTTTTTGTATTTCCAGGTGGCAACATCACCAGCCAGGGCTGCACTGAGATGCACCACCTTTACAGGAAGGACAACAGTGCAAAGTGTAACGCAAACAGATTACATTGGTAGGCTTGCAAGTGTTAATCCTACAAGAAATAGACCAGAATGAGCCTTGAATTAAATAAGTGTATCTAACATACACAGTTCTGGTGAAGAAAAAAAAACAATTTAATTCAGGAAGATATATACAGTGGAACACTATTGTACCCTTTATTTCGAAACTACTTCATTACCTCTCTAATAAACAGCATATTTTTCTACCATATGTTTTCATTAATCTACACTATCTAATTTTAATAGTTCCGAAATACAGAGTATCAGACAGACAAGTAATCTATACAGAAGGCAACAAGGGACTGTGCTGTTGCTGTTAAAAATCCCTTTCTCTGTAATCATTACTATCAGCAGTAAATTTAAGTATATATCCTTTAGAATTTTGTATTCTTTGGATCAGTGAACACTGATCAAACGTGCAACATTTTTTAAGTGAGGGGAAATACCTTTAGTGTATACACTGGACCCACATACCAGTAGAAATCAGTGTTGCCTTTTTAAAGGTATATTAACACTGACATAGAATCCAACACAACCGGCTGAGCATACACCACGCTTACAAGCCCATCTACCTTTTATTTTAAGTAGGCTATAAGGTTAAACAACTACTTTTTTTTTTTTTTTTTTTTTTTGGTAAATAACTAACTTCATACGCTGTCCATTACATTTCTCACCATTTTTGCTTCTGTTACTATTTTTCCCTTTTTTTTGGCTTCCTGCCTTTAACAGTGTCTTTAACGTTATCTCTGACAGGTGTAGAAAACAACATGAATGAAACGGGATTATCCAAAATCAATCATGAGGGAAACCGAAGTGCTCCCTGTTAAATATTAACTCCTCAATAATTTTTCTCCGAGATCAAATAAAACCATCAACCTCCTTTAGAAACAAGCATGGTGTAACACTCTCCCTGTGGACATCCTGAGCCGGGTTTAAGTAACAGCAACAAGAAGAAAAAAAACCCAAAAGCCACAATTACATAACGGAGCTCGCGGAACGCCCCGCTACCCCGGCGGGAGGGCGGCCGGGGGGGAGCTCGGCTTCCCGAGCGGCCCGGCAGGCGCAGGCTCCCCAGGGCCGCCTTCCTCCCTTTCCCCACCCCCCCGGCCTGAAACGCTTCCCCCGGGAAGCAAAGTCCGTGCCGGGGCCCGGTCGAGCCCCGCGGGACGCGGCGCCCTCGGCGGGGCTGCTGGGTGCGGGACCTCCCCGCGGTACCACGGCATCCCCGCCCCACGCGAGCTTTGCGGAGGGGGCGAGGCAAAAATTCACCCTGCTTCTCCTGTCCTGCCGAGGAGGGACACGGGACAAACTCGGCCCCAACAACAGGCGACAACTAGTTGTGGAGCCCGCGCGGGGCTGCCGGGGGGCGGCGGGACGCGGGGCCTCGCCCCGACGGACCGGGCCGGGGGGGGGAAGGGGGGGGGGCGGGGAGCGGCTGTCCCCCAGAGAAGGGGGTGCCCCAGGGCAGGGGAAGGAGGATGGCAATCCTCGGCGGCTGCCAGAACACCCGCGGAGGGGGGGATGACAGCCCCGCAACGCAAGGCCAGCTAGAAATTACCCATTTGAATGATGCAGCAAAGGATGGGGGGGCTAGTCCTGCCGTTACCACTCTCCAGCCCCGATGGATAAGGCACAGGTTCCCCGCCGAGGCGAGCAGCTCGCTGTCTTCCGCGCACACGGCAATTAATAGCAACCTTCATCCCGCGAAACCTTCCCCGAGCGCTCCCACACGCTCGCAGCCCGCGGTGGCAACTGCCGGGAGCACAATAGCGGGAACCTCTCTGCCTCGCCGACCCGGGGAGGGGTTGGTGGGGAAACCAAACCTCTCCCGGCAACCGCTGATCCCCCAAGACGGAGAGTCCCGGGGAGCTGCAGCCGGCGGCGCGGCGGGAGGGCAGGCTGCCTGCCGGGCGAGCGGCGCAGCACGCTGCCAAAACACCATCACCCCGCGGTATTGTCAGCAAACAGCACACAAGCATTTACCTTTTTATGCCCGCCGTCCGTCAGTCGAGCATTTGAGGGAGAGAAGGAGAAAGGAAAGGAAAGGAGAAGAAAGAGACAGAGAAATAGAGAGAGCGAGAGGCGGCTGCTAATCCCTGTGTAGAAAGACTTCCAGCAGCAGCAGCAGCAGCGTGTATGTGTGTGTGCGTGCCCGGAGTGGAAGCACAGCCCTCCTGGCGATGCACCGGCTCTTACACCGAAGTACTGTCATGTGCGTATCTCGGTGTGTGTACCCATGGAGAGGGGGGGGGGGAAGAAAAAAAAAAAAAAAAAAAGAAACGGGGGGAGACTAGTCAGTCACACGCCCGGCTATGCACCGCGGGGCGGGGGGGAGAGGAGAGGAGGAGGAGGAGCCCAGCGCTCCCCAGCCCAACCACCGGAGGAGCAGCTCGCTACTACGCGGCTGGGCACCGCAAGCCGGCGGCGCGCTGCCCCTCCGCGCCGGCCCCGCACGCCCGCCCGCCCTTCCCCTCCCCCTCCCTCTCCCAAGGACGCGCCTTCGGGAAAGACCCCTCAGCACCCCTGTCCCTGGGGACCCCGCTGCACCCCGAGCCCGGTGGGAAGCGGCTGACAAAAAAACCCCATCACGCACACACATACCATTCTGTCCCCAAAATCGTCGCTCGGAGAGCGCCCGCGAGGGTGCGCCGCGATGCCGAGCAGCTTCCGCGGGGTCGGGGCTGCGGGGGTTCCCGGCCGCCGCGGGGAGCGGAGGGGCTGCTCGGAGCGCGAGGGTGGGAGTGGGGGGACGCGGCGTTTCCCCGGGGGCGCTGCTGCAGGCAGGGGCAGGGGTGCGACAGCCAGGCGCCGCCACCCCCCTCCCAAGCGTGCGGAGCGCCCCTGGTCCTTGCGGGGAGGGAGGGGGCGACCGGCGGCACGGCTGTGGGGTGGCGACGAGGAGTGAGGGCTGGGCGACCGTGAGAGCTATAGATGTAACCGTAAATATATACGTCTGCGAGTACTGAGAGCGGTATCGCCGTGGAAGGCTCTGCTAGTCCAGGCCACTGTGCGGATACCCTGATACTCGCCTGTCCAGTCAGGTTCACTCAAGTTTCAGCCACGGTATATGACCGACTAAAAGGTATTTGAACAGTGGTAACACGTTCAAATCAATTAGTTGCTAAACAGTAAATATTATATAGTCTTTTGGACATACAGCCGCATCTATGGATATGAGATTTTGTCATGAATTCATGGAAGAGCTAAAATAGAATGAGCAAATTATTCTTATAGTCCTAAATTTTCTAGTGTGTTGTGCCAGCAAGTTTCAAGATGTGATTTCTTTAAGTCCCAAACCAGGAAAAGTTTGCAAGAAATGTCCTTGATATTTTTTTTCTTTTTACAAAACAGGTAACGTGTATGGACTAAAAGTCAATCTTAACAGTAGAAAAAGGTTTATTACATGACAAGGACAAAAAAAAGTTTTGGTGGGGACATCGGGTATAATAAGTTTTTGCTTCTTTGTAGTAGGCAATGTAGACCTAATGTCTCAGGAGTAAAGCAAGGAGGAAAGGAAGAAGTGTTGTTGACATATTTAATTACAAATGTAGGTCACATCTACAGGCTAGGTAGGCTAGGAAATTCTGATGACTGATAATTATGTTAATTAGCAAGTAATCAACCAATTGAGTGGGGAAAAAAATTGGTCAATCTATTTAAAAATAATTGTTGGGGTTTTTTTTAGTCGCAGACATGGTGTGTAGACAGGTGGTGTAGAAAGGAAAACACTGAAAAGATTGTCCATCTCGTTAAGATTTAGCCGTTCCACTATAACATGTTTTGAGACTTCCCAGAAGTCCTGCAATAAAATCAGAGAGACCAAATTTGTTGTTACTAAGTTGTGTAAATCAGGTCAACATGACATTGTTAAAAAAAAAATAATTGCACCCCAAAGCCATATCATTTGTTTATATAAAAATAAAGGTACACATATACTTTTAGTTCTTTAACTAAAACACAGATGCTGAATCTGACCTAACTCAGGTAAATAAGCTAAGAAGTACAGGGTTCATAGGGTTTTTTGTGTTTATACATACAGCACTATTCTATACAGTATATTAGTTTATCTCAGCAAGGATTTTTTGACTTGTCATCATGAACTGTCATTTCAAGCTAGTTTCAAATGTGGCATAGTCAGTGTTTAAAATACGACAGTCTGCGAAGACCTTGTAGTAGAATTTATGTGATCTTTCCTATGTAATTATGAGAAGATTTAGCCTGCCCTCCGTAGGTCTGTGAAGTTATAAAGCAGATTTAGCCATGTTATGTGTGATAGTTCTATGAAAATATTTATACCAAATGGATTGATTATATTAGTTAGAGAACTAGATAGTAATGAAAACAGATAACATATTTTTAGGCTTCATACAAACTTCCAGAAAATTAAGTAGACCCAATTTTCTTTGAAGACCGAAGAGTAAGAATGAAAGAAGAGATGTTTTTGCATAAAATTATCCAACCTCAAAATAAAAGAGATTTTGTTCCTTTTTTTTTTCTCCTCCACCCCCTTGCACTATCTATTGTGAATCTAAACCATTTAATAATTTTTCTGGATGCTCCTTGTTTGCCTGATCTCAGTCTGGCTGGGACAAGAGGATAGAAGAGGGAAGTCATGTTATAAATTCTCTCCTGAACTGATCCAGAGGATCTTGGAGGAATAAGAAATTCAGTCTGCTTTACCTAATGATGTAGATGGTCTTCATGGGCCACTAATTATTTTGACTTTAGGTGTAACACTTGTCTGTACTGGTAGTCCTAGTACTCATGGGTGTTTCAGAAGACATGTGGCTTGGAAAGGAGATTTCCAAGAGGAGAGCAAAGATTCTTCACCCAGCTGTGTGAGAGATGGCATGCATGAACAAAACCAAGAAGAGACTGTGAAGCCAAGAGTTTTGCTAAGGATAGTAAACAAAGGTACATGAACAAGAAACAAATGGAGAAATCAAAGCCTGGAAGAGAAATGTTCCAAAATAGTTTTCAGATCAGAAAAGTAGGAATCAGAAAGGAAACATTTCAAACAGCTTGGGGAGGTGAAATAGCTCAGGATTAATATCTTCAACAATCTGCAGCTTGTCAAATAACCCCAAATGCCCTTATTATATACTATACTCACACTTTGATCTCATTCTTCTTGGAGGAATTTCTCTTTGGTTTGACTGATGGTGAAAAAGATCATCATCTCCACTGTCACTGCAACGCAGTTAATCTATATGCATGCTTACATGGACTTCCACATGCTGATACCTACCAGGTTACAAATTTTTAAGCCTTTGAGAATACGGTTAGTTTTTGTGTGTCACTGCCCTCTACTGGAGAGAAGGTCAGAACCGCTCGGTTAGGTCTTAGTACAAAGCCTCAGAGCCACTACAGGTGTTGGTGGTCCTCATTTGTTGGTGAATCACCTTTCCACCACCCAGGCTTACAGGTGTGAAGGCCTGAATGGCCAGTGTCCGTAAGATTTCTTTTTCCTGGTGAGTTCAAATAATTGATCATACAATTCGCTGTCTGCAGTTTGTTGACACGGGCAAAATGATGATTAAGCAATGGTTGAGATTTTAAGATACATGTCTGCCATTAACTTCTGGGGAAGAGACATCTGAATTCATCACAGAGATGCTGAAAATCTTGAGCAGTGCTGCTGTGGTAGTATTTGCCGGTAACTTTGTAGATAACCTCGTCACCTTTCATATCTAAATCCTTTGGTTCATTCTCCATTGAATTACAGAAAGATTGCCCTCCATCCCTTCTCCTACTCAGACCTTTCATGCCTCTATACTTACCTTTCACTGTCTATAGCAATACTGCCAGAGTACCACATTTTTATATATTTTATTTTTATTTTCCTCACAGACTGGGCATTAGCAGAACAACTGAAACATGGAGAGCACAGCAGTGATATTCTCCCAGCTCCCTGGTGTCTCATCTCCTGCACCTACTGTGACTATATCTCATTCACATTGAAAGCAGTTTCTGTTGGAACACAATAAGTTTTCCATCTGGGTGGGCACACGCATCACCAAGGCACACTGAGAGCTGGGAAGGATGAGGCCTGCTCAGAGTGTACAGTAAAGAAAGTTTCACTATAATATGTCTTCTACACAGTAGACGCTGGCAATTTCTCTGTTCGTTTTTAACTTTGACGCATCTAGGTCAGATGTACAAAGATGAAGATCACATGTGTGCTTTTCTCATTCCCTTGTGGCATCAACTATTGCTTCAAGGCAAGAAGACATTCCAAGGGTGGCTGTAAGAGTATCTTCAACATGGGCGAAAGAATAGTTTTGGCAGTTTCTACCACTAATCTGATTAATGGCAGAACCATTTAAACCTAGAACTCTGCTTTCTCCTCCCTCTCTGACTACCCTGAAGCAGACATCTGCCTAGAAAGTTTTATTTAAAATATGTTCACTCTCCTAATACTCTAAATGTCTTTTGCTGAAAAGGGTTTCTATCTGCCACACCCATGCTAGGTCTGTTTGTTGTATTTTATTGGATTGCATAAAGGCAGTAATGTCCTAGGTAGAGGAACTGTGTGGGTTGCCTCATTTCATGTTACCTAATTATTTGCTATAAAAACCACTGCAGCAAATTCCTTTCCCTGGCCTAATGGATAACATGGAGGAATTAACAGGGCATGGAATAGAGCCGTTGTTCCAAATGAGTGACTCCTAAATGACAGGTGCTCCCCAAGGAAAAGGTAAGCAGGCATCAGCTCACCTAGGACAACCACCCTGACTGTTGACTGGTGGATAAGAAGGCCTGGTGAGCCACTGGTTAATCATCCAGAAAAATTAGAAGAGAGTAGCAAGTAATGCAAATAGTGTCAGTTCAGCATAACTACTTAATACAGAGAAAAAAAGATTCAGGATAAGCATGGGTTTACAATTGATACATATTCTTTTATGATTTGGAAGTAGAACAAGTACTTTGTTAAAGGTATTATTCTTGTGACCTTTAGGCTGTCAAACACATAATTCTACAAAGCCTGTGACTTTCAGCCTCTCTCAGGAAATGTCAGAGTTTGTCTTGAGAGGCTTCTCAGCAGGGTCTCTGTTTTGGAAGATGTAAAATACAAGATTTGAGAATGACATCTTCCCTCCCATCCCCTAAATCTTTGTTTGGTATTAGAAACAAGCAAATTGCTGTGATTTTCAGATATCAGAGTGTATTTCAGTGGTATCAACAGCAATGTTCTAAATAAGCTTAAAGAGAGAGGAGGAAAAATTAGTTCAAACCAATAAACCCGTGACATTCCCTCAGTAGAATGAGAATACTTTTCCAGATATTGAGATATAGCAAAACTCTGAGAATGGCAAAGTGTAAAATCAGTTTGTAAACGTCTGTGTCAAGGAAGAACATTTAATTTCTTAATTAAGGAGGACTATAATATTTTATGCTATCACATTTTTTAAGTATGAGCATATAATTCTAAAGTGGAAGGCAATGCAACCATAGGAGTATTTTTTTATCTTTTTGACAGAAAAGGGGGGAAACAGGGAAAGCTTTATGAGAATTTTATATGAATGAGAAGACTAGTAATCCTGTAGAAAATTGTCTCTAAGGATTTTAAGTGAGGTATTTTTAGAAAAAAATTATATTTTGTATCTGCATTAATTCCTGAACAGGCAGCACAAATAGCACAAAGAGTAGTTTGTACAGAAACCCTCATTCTCTACCGTGTGAGCTAGGATTACTCCTTTCTTACAACAGGTAACAGTGGAAGATACTTCTCTACTCAAACCAACTGCACATCAAAGAGCCTGCAGCAGTCAACTGAGATCCAAACTGAGACCATGGCTTCATTTTCCTAGGCTTGCTATCAATCCAAACATTTTTGAAGACAGAAGATGGTTGAAAGCAATCTTTTTCCTAAATAATTAATAATTTAGTTATATACAGCATGAAGCATGATGGAAAAAAGAAAACTTACTACTTCCATTTTGCAGGTGGAAAGTTGAGTATCAACAGAAGCAGAAACAAGAGCTGGACTCATATATTCTGGTTTTAGATTTTAATGGTATTATTATTTGCATTTAGCTTGGTCTGTTTCAGCCACCAAAAGACTTTTAAAAGGAAGGCTTTCACACAATGCACTGCTGTCCTGGAGAGAAGACCCAAGAATTCAGTATGGCTTTGTGATGTGACAACTCAACTCCCTCCTTCTCCTTAAATGCCTGGATTTAAGAAGGTGACAGCTAGATTTGTCCATATCTAATGTCATGCAATAATATTGTCATTTATACAGGAGAGGAGGTGGGGAGACTGCAGTTGTCTGCTTCCTTATTAAGCCTACCCCAAAGTGAGACAAGTTGAGCATAAAATGTGCATTAAAGCAGAAGGAAAGACATCCAAAGCTTTAGAGATGGAATTGTTAATTTTTCTGAGGTTTGTTTTTTGTGGTTTTGGGTTTTTTACATTATGGGAAAAGAAGGCAACAATTTGGTTCATTAACTGTTTTTCACCATCCTTTCATGTGAATCACAATAAATAAGTAGTAAGTGCTACACGACTGTCAAAAGGTCCCAATATTCAAGATTAAACCCACATTTTTACAACATGCTCAATTATTTCCACTTTATGCCTGGAAGCTATGCTGATATCTCACAGTTAGGGTGTTTCTGAGGAGAGCTTTTAACAGAAACTTCTAACAGAGTTAGGCTCCAGAAAAACTGATAATTAAGACTTACATCGATAAAGGTGTCAGTCAAAGCATGGGAAAGGAATTATTTTAAGGCACAGTAAAGAGCTGAAAACGTCAGTGAAGTTAGTATACGTAGGTATTTCAGGCTGGTTTCACCTCCTGTGGAAGTCAACAGGAGTTTTACAATAAAGGTAGCAGCAGAGTATGATAATAAAATATCAGATTATAGGAGATATAATTTCCTATTTTCGTACCCAAAACTGACATGCATACAACAGTTACAGTGTAATTATAATTAAGCATCATCTTTCATGGAGGGTCTGTAGTTAAAATGAAGACAAATGAAAGACCACACAGGAAGAAGCTATTTAGGGTATTTTTTAAAATGTATTGGAAACATATTTCAACACACTTTTGTCTCAAGTAGAAAAAAGTTCTCAGGTAGTGCTACAATTCTACAGTTGTTCACAAAACAGTGTCCTAATATTGAAGGCCACGCTAAAAGTTTTGGGTTAATATTAGTAATTTAAGAAGTGAAGGCTTCTCTGATCTCTTGAAATTCCCAGACTTTTGTGTTCCATCAACGGAATTCTACCTGCGCTATTCCAGATAAGTCTTTTCTTGTTAAAACATGCATGTATAGTTCCTGTTGTTACGGAAGTTATGAAAAATTGTGCACACCTCTTTCAAAAGTTCTCTATTAATGGGTATGGAAAAAAATATATTGACAACAAGTGACTCTCTTCTACATTCTCTGTGGCAGTTTCTGCCAGGTGTTTGGGGTCGGGGAGTTTACCCTTCAAAAGCAAGGAGAACATTTTATTCAACATGCTTGAATAAACTCTCCTCAGAGTGAGTTTTCTGCTTGTCGGAAAGCCAACAGCTGTTGAGTGGCACTGCCCTTGTCCCCATGAACAGTATTCTGACAGCAACCTTTCCCATTCCTAGCTGCCATCCAGTGTTAGCTTGGTCAATGTACTTCTGCTATTGTGTGCTTATTTCCAAACAGCTCAAGCAGCCTTTTGAACTCACAAAAAACCCCAAACTTTTAATATGTGCAGGAAGATACAAGGTTTATAACTCCTGTAAGAGGAAATCTTTATGAGCTTCTTCTATTCCAGCATTCTAGCTACCAGCTATCCAGAAATTTTTGTTTTCTAATAATCAGCAAACTAATCTGTAATTAGTCTTCAGCTGAGCTAGCGCAGTCTTAGAAATCTGCAAGTGCCTGTAAAGTACTTGCAGCTCAGCATATTTTATAAAGTTGTTTGGAGGCCACAATAAAGTATATCTGACAGCATTCTTATATAAATCATTCCTGCACAACAGGGCTCCAATACCAAAAGCTTTGATCTGACCTGGTAACATTTCATTTCTAGAAGCTTGTAAATAAAAATAAAACATCCAATTTGCTTATTTTTAATAGCCATTAAATTTTATTTTAACATTAAAATGTCATTCAGCAAAGGACAGCAAACTACAGTGGATGCATACACAATGTGAAGTCTCTGAAGGCAGAAACCCTTGGCAAAAGCAAGACTAGCAAACTGCATCATGTCCAACACTACAATGTAAGAAAAAACAGTTTGGCCAATGGCAAACGATCGGATTCCTCAGCTTGTGAAAAGTGCCACAGTACAGCTTAGTCAGCAAATTGGTGATTAGTTGTACCTTGGGGAAGACCTTCTGCTATATAGCTTCTCTGTGCTGCTTCAGTGATACAGAGAGGCCATAAAGCAAGTATAATTGACTACCACAGAGGGAAGCTGAAGGCAAGAAAAAGTGTCATTTTGAACTTGTTCATAAAGGAATTTCATAATGTAATATTTGATAATTAAATGTACTGCCGTGATCAAGAGAATCCAAAAGCTGCCAGTATGACCAGAGAACAACAAAAGGGACAATATTTTAAGTGCAGGTAAAATGTCAAAAGACATTACTACCAATAGCATTGTAGGGTAGTATGTTAATTTATTCTCAATACTTCCTCCATTATTTATTCAAAGAGTTTTTTAAACTGCCATCCTTGAAAACTGAAACTGGGGTTGAAAACCAGGTGTTGTTCTTTCTGTGTCACTGAAGGACAGAAAGTCTCAGGAGCATGCCATGGACTTAGTACTTAATAATGTTGCTCTTTAAGCCACATATAAACCAGTTCTGTCACTGATACATTGCTTCTGCAGGGTTAGCAAGATCAAAAAGTGGTAATATATGCTTTTTTCTTTAGAAAGAATAATAGTAATAGTTTTGAAGAAGGAATTCTTATGTGAAGAAGTGCCATTGTTTTAATTGTGTCATATTTCGTTTTCTACCATAAATGCTGTGAAAAACAGGCCTGGGAAAGGAAGGAAGGAAGTTTTACATGGAAAGAGGTGAGGTAAAATGACTTACAGTTTCCTTAAAATTACCGAACTGACCTGTTACTTCATCTGTACTGGGTTTCTATTAGTCTCTGGAACAGACTCCTGAGGAAAACTGTGAAAGTCCCATTTCTTCATCTTTAAATACTGTTTTATAGAAAGCACTTGAGATTATACTCTTGTTCTGCCAAAGTAGCTAAATAGGCCTATTCAGAGATAAAGAATTTTTTTTTTTTATTGATTTCCATGCATATTTAAATGGCTAAATTTGCAGCCTTAAAATAAAATGAGTAAATTCTAGAAATTACTAAATGCTATTATCAGTATTTCTGTGACAGATGGGCACGGTGTTACTTCTTCCTGATAATTTAGTGCTTTGTTTTCTCCCTACAGTTTGATTATCATCCAGTATTCTTTAATGGAAAGTAGCAGACTATAGGAACCAACAACAGGCCATCTTCAAACTGTTCATCATAGATGAGCTGTTCTGAATCCTCTGTGTGACTTTGAACCCAAGACCTGCACCCGTATTCTTACCTTCACTGACAGAAGTGGTGTCTATTTGAAGTAGGCAGTTTCATCCAGGGATGAAAATCAGACAGTTTGAGGTCAAAAGAGCTGGTAAGATGGTCCCCTATTTATTGCCTTTTTTTTCCCCTATACAAGGTTTAATAATTTGATTTACTTTTTTAAAAAATCAACCTAGCCTGAAATGTGCTCAGAGAATGAATGATTCTTCTGCTTTTCCATGAAAACAAACTAATCTAAGCAGCATCAAATAAACAAGCTTTGAATAGTTACAACTCAGTATCAGATGGCTCATAGAGGAGCTAGCCAAAGGCCAATTACAAGCTGATCTAGCTAAAGACAGTATATTCTGGACCTAGGACAATCTGGATTTAGGCCAAGACCTAGGATGGAAATAGCTTTACTGGATGATGAATTATCTCCTGCTCTCTGCAGACAGTAGAAAGACATACATTCTCATCCTCCTGGAATTCCACACCATAAGATAACAAGTGCCACTTAAAGGTAGCATGAATCTTGAGAAATACATTCTCAATATCTTGTGATGCTGTGCCTGCTTATTTTCTAAGATTTCTGTGAACATAATATGGACTATATATTACAAATTTAATCCCTCTGCATCCCATGTAACCAAAAGAGCTCTCTGCACATAAAGAGTGCATGTCAATAAGCTGGCTTTCAAGAAAAGAGATTAAGATTCATGTTGTTTTAATACTTAGGAGCCATGCCCACGTTGATCAGTTCTCCTGTGCCAAGTGCTTTGAAAATACAGAACAAAAGTATCTTTCAGAGAGCTAATAAAGCGAGAACAAGACTAGAGACAGAAGAGGCACACAGACAAGTAGGAGAGTGCAAGGAAAGAATGAGGTTGAAGCTAGCCAAGGTAACAAAAGCCTGTCTCTGCTACTAGCTGTGTACCAAAGTGGAAAGACTGCAGGCTTAAAGCCAACTTACTCATTCAGCTAATAGAAGAGTCTTTTCATATCAGTCATGTTATTAATATCATCATCAAGAATTTGTTAACCGGGTTCAGGGCATCCATTCCAGCTTCTAAATATAGGTGAAAACATCCAGAATTCACTTAGAAAATACATTTACAAAATGCGTTGTATGGAAAGGTTTCAAAAACTTTTGCATCTCAGGATTTTCTCTATATGGAACAAGAGTTTGATCTGGGTAAGAGACTGGGTAAAAGTTCAACCAGCTGATTGCTCTGAAAATTTTACCTCATCCATGTGTCTGAAATGGTTGCATTGAGAATCACAGACAACTACGCTTTATAAAACAGATCTAAATTCAAGAACAAAGCCAATTAGGTTTAAAAGTTAAGGACATACTAGCAGTGCAATAAAAGTTAATCAGAATTAATGCTTGCATATGTTCTTACAGGCATTACATTAATTAAGTATAAAGCAAACAGAAAGTGGTATACATGACCCAATTTATCCTTTCTGGAAAGGTTTTCCCACAGGATCTCACATATTTCGGTAGGGAATTCTCTACATTTTCAAATGTTTCAAAAATATGTAATATGTGTGATGATGAAGGTGAATGCTGTACAGTGGTATGCTCAAGAGCAGGACTGCTAGGCAGGACATAATAGGACAGGGAGAAAAGTTGTGTAAGATATTAAAAGTGACCTTATTGCCCTAAGCTGAGGTGCTTTCTTCATACCCCTAGTCAAATGATAAAAGCATTTTTCTCTGTGAAAAATGAATGTTTTCTTTGTACATTGAAGCACATACAAATCTCATTCCTAGATTGGTACAAGTGAAATACAACCCATACGGTCCCATTATTTCTCTGAGAGTTTGAAGCTCTGAGCACGCAGTGCTCAGCATGTTCCAGATGTAGGCCATCAGCACAGTGACAGCTAGCAAGGTTACTCGTAAGGATAACGTGGAACACACACATAAACATTTATAGAATTACAGTTTTTGCCTGGAGAATACGCTCTCAATTTATTACCTGCAGTTTTAAATATTGCCCTCCAAGAATCTCTTTGTACCACTGTTCAAAATGCAGTTCATCAACTTGCCATTCCCTAGGTGCCTTCATTGATGCTTTGTTAGCTCTATTTTCTCTCAGATGAGAATGCGTATCCTTATATCAAGCGTCTGTGTCAAAAGAAGGGAATAAATGCTCTTTTAAGTGCTAAACCTTAAACTTTTAACACCGTTTAGGCAATTTCTGTGGACAATATTGACTTTCATGTGCTGAACAAATAGGTGAAATAAAACAAAAGTAGAAAATTAATAAATACAGATTTCTTAAGTCATTTCAGACACATGCACATACTTTACAAAATAAAATAGGATGGTCTTTTCATCACAAGTTTAGACTAGTTTTTCATCACGTGTTTAGACTAGTTACTTCAGGCTCCCAGCTCATAACTGGAGTTTCTTGGTGCTTAGCCAACAACATTAAATTTAATTCCTCTCTCCACCTAAGCAACCTATCCATAAAGCTTAATATGTTACTTTTGAGTCTCCACAATCTCATGTCTATGGCCAGGGCTGGATCCTGATGCAGGACATCTCACTCCAGAGGAACTCAGCAGGTGGCTGGAGGTGCCACCTCCATGGCAGCAAGGTGTCAGTTTGACCCAACATGAGGCTCTTTTCTCCAAGGAGCTGTCAGAAGGTAATGAATTGGGCAGAGAGCAAGAACTGCTGTTCTTTTTACTGGCAATAACTGATCTGCTGCCATGTCAAGGCTGCAAGGTCTGGTCTCCCATATCCATCCAGATGAACACCACTAGGGCTAAGAAAAGTCTCAAAGTGGCCTTTCTAGCAGCAAGCCAACACTGAAAAAGATAAAATTATGGGGTTTGCTTTGAAATTTTGCAAAATATCTCATACTCCATTCACTTAGACTGCAGTTGGCTTTCTAAATTCTCAGTACTTAAAGTACTAAATCCTACAGTACTAATGTAAAGCCCTAAAAGTCTCTGCAGACACATGTAGTCCCTCACCAAAGCCCATACCTCCCTCTGAAACAGAGCACTTCGATATTAAATTTAAAATCCTGACCTATTTAGCTGTTTTATAAAGAAAAAAATTGTGTCCTCAGAAGAGGTAACGTTATAACTCATACCATTTCTTCCAGTGGCCTTCTTCAGCTTCAGGCTCTGTTCTAATCTTTTTCATTTTCAGTTCTACCAGCTAGCTCTCACCCAAATCTCAGTCTCTGTCAAACCCTGGGTTATTCATTCCACTGCATGTGCTGGAGTAGTGAAGGTCAAGAACAGTTATGCATGATCAAGATGCAGATAGGAATGCTCGAATCACAGAATCATAGAATACCAGGTTGGAGATTATATCAATGGCTGATTGTTCTCATTGTGAAAAATTTTCCTCTTCTGTTCAGTCAGAATCTCCCTAGAAGTAACTTCTACCCATTACCTCTCGTCTTTTCCATGTGACTCCTAGTAAACAAGGAGTCTCCATCTTATCTGAATACTAGAACATGGTGATAAGTCTCCTCTAAGCTTTTCTCTTCTCAGGGGTGAACAGACCCAATTGTCTCAGCCTTTCCTCATACAGTCAGCTTCCCAGTCCCTTGATCATCTTTGTGGCCCTCCTCTGGACCCTCTCCAGCCTGCCCATGTCTTTCTTATATAGCAGAGACCACAACTGAACACAGTATTCCAGGTGTGGCTTGACAAGCGCTGAGCAGAGTAGGATAATGACTTCTTTATCTCTGCTGATGCCCTTGTTGATACAATCCAGAATCCAGCATCCTGTTGGCTTTCTTTGCCGCTGCAGCACACTGTTCACTCATGTTGAGCTTGTTGTCCACCAGGATCACCAGGTCCCTTTCCACAGAGCTGCTCCCCACTTGGGTAGACCCCAGCCTGTGCTGCACTCCTGGATTATGTTCTCCCAGGTGCGAGACCTTACACTTGTCCTTGTTGAACTTCATAAGGTTAGGGAAAAAAAGGTATAATTCAAATTAAGAAAGGGAGATACAGAGAAAGAGAAACAAAGTCATGAATGCAGTTCCTCATAGACAGATTTTTTTTTTCACTTCTGTGAAGACATGATTCCTAACACCAGTGACCTTGCACAAATTTTTTTTATAACAGGGGCACAGAGAAGTGAAAGCAAAAGTCCTGTGATAAAATTATTTAACAAATCATCCTGTGTGGTGTTTCTGCAATTCCTTGTTCTACTGAACAAAGAGTGATAAATCATTATGATGGTCTTTGCAATGTGTGAAAATAAACAGGCAAGAATTATTCAATAATTCATTTAAGTGGTACTCGATAAACAGAGGAAGAGCGTATGTTGAAAGTGTTTTTGTGTTTATATAGCAAAGGTGTAGCCTTATGATTGGCTTGTATTTTGAGAAATTTACACTGCTAACATCAAAAAAGCATTTTCCCTGGAACGGTTTTGCCATTCAGGCAGTAGAATATACCCTAATACACTGTGTTTAGAAGCAAATGTAGTAGATCCATGCAAATAGAAGCAAGGGCAATCAGGGATAATTTAGGAGAGTCATCAGAGATCATTTATGTAGTTTATTGGGACTTCTCTATTCAAGATAGGTGGGTGATACATATTCACCAGGTACAGAAAACTAGTAGGTTAAAACCAACAGTTTAAATAATTCAGAGGCTAATAGTCTTCTCTGATTGTGTAAATAGCTACAAAAAGGTACAATTTCCTCTGTTGGTTGGTTGCCGCCTTTTTTTTTTTTTTTTTAAAAATCAAGCAAGGGAAGTAAGTTTTATGACTTTGCAGAAATGTTTCAGCTAATGGTATCTCATAGGGATGATTCTTCTAACTTTATCATTTAAATACAAAGATACCATTGCAAAGCATCATTGCAAAGCATCATTAGCATTCCTGCTAAATTTGAAAAAAACTCCAAACAACCCACAACCAAATAGCAGAGTAAATTAGAACCTTGCTGCTCTACAGGGGAAAGCCGAAATGTACAACTGCCTTTGTGCACTGCACTTCCACTACAATCAAATACGATGTTACCATTCTGTTTTACCATTAGAATATTCAGCAGTGACTAGATGGAAAAAATGAAAGAAAATAAAAGTTTAACTGCACACTATTTACAAATATTGAAAACAGAAGTAAAGACATCTAGCAGTTGAAGAGCATGGGGAAGCTACAGAATTGATGCATGGTAATATAACTGCCCAGTACACCTCAATTTTTCCATTAACACATTAATATGCACACATTTTAGAAGTGCTTTTTATATTGAAAAATTGTGAATTAATACAAATCGTGTGAGGATGTCTTCTGAAGTATTAAGTGCCCAGGAGGGTTGTTAATAAAAAATATTTAAAATTTACATGGTACTAAAACTAAACTGGAAAATACATATGCAATAAATGGGAACTATCACACTGAACATTTATTAGGTTGTAAAGTTACTAGATCAAAATGTCTTATATCTCAAGCTGGTAACAAATCATATTTGAATTTATGTTTAGCTTTTCATAGACTATTTGGGGATTTGAACAATAGGAATAGATTAGAAAGAATGTAGGTAAAAAAAAAATAAATCTATTAAATATAGGAATAATGGAAGAACTACTTAGAAAGAATGTCTAACATAAAAAGAATACAGGCATGCCATAGTACCTAGGTGGCAAAAAGGTTCCTGGCTCTAAAAAAAGAAAAATAAAAAAATTAGTTTTTCAGATTATTAATTTGGTATGCATCTTGCCTACCAACTCCTGCAGCAGCACCAGCTTATGGAAAGTGCGTGGGTTGAAAACTCCTGAGTTTTGTTTGGTTGTTTTTTTTTTTTTCCAGGTGGTAAGAAAGATCAAAGGAGAGAAGTTTCACCATTTCCTATCTCAGTATCCATTAGCATCCAAAACTGTGTAATATGAGTGCAAGCAAAAAAAATCATCAGTCTACTGGGTTAAGGGTCTTTGCAATAATAATGATAACAACAACAATAATAACTTTTTTTTCCCCCTTCATTTTGTCCAAATTTAAATCAGTATCCTGATAAGGCTTTTCATGATGTAAATGTAACAGGGATAGTTTCATACTGATCTAGCCTTATTCCTGGAGAAGTTAACACTTCCACTGTGTTCTGGGAGAGAGCATGGACAGAGAGAGCTCTTAAAAAGATTATTCTCACCAGATGAAAAAAAATCTGACCTCTCCATCCATGCAAAAGAAGATATTTGAGGCAGTAAAAATGTGAACGTTGATGGAAGAAGAAACATGCCAGTAAGCTCATAGGTGGGATAGCTGTGATATGTCAGCTCTAAAGTCCTTAGGCGACAGTGGCAAAAGGAATTGCCTTCACCTTCTGCTGTGAACATCTATATGTTAAGCCTGCTTTCCAGATCTTTATATAGGAGTTAAGTGAATCAAAATACTTGGGGCAAATCCAAGTTAAGCATGAAGTGCTATGCAAGCTTTAGAGATAACCTTACACTGGTCATGGCCCTAATGAATATATATAGCTTTCTACTGAGTTTCTAGATTCTGGTGTTCAGAAACAGGATTAAAGATGTCTTTGACTAGAAATTGTAAGAGTAATGGAGGAAGGGCATTTTGCCGTAGGTCATTATGGGAAGAAAAGTAAAATGAAGAATTCGGTCCCTATTCAACATTGATCTCATGGGTATTAACTTTATTTACTGAGAGTTGATGATTTCTTTTTGTATTTCAACTGTTTTGCTCAGTGATAATGCATTTCTTTGTTGCTCTGTTATACTAACTACTTCATATAAAATCTATTATGGATGAGTTAGCCTGTAATGCTCTCACACAGGTTCAGGTTGTCGGTTCCTTTTTGCTTTAGCAGAAGCTAAGACTTTTCCTACCACAGACTGGCAGCAAAATATATAATTTCTCTCTGATTTGCACATTTTTTGGCCAGCTTCTAGCTACCAAATAGATTTTGAAATGAAATTATTTATTCATAAGTGTTAATTCATAAACAGTATTTGAAATTCTTCAGTATGCTTCTATATATTAGAACTGTAATATTAATTGTACTTCAGTTCCATGGGATTTTCCAGGAGCTGACCTTTACAATATGAGCCAATTAGGCCAGTCAGAGCATTCCTCTACTCTTCTGAGAGTGGCGAAATTAGAAAATGTCTTGTTATAACCTTCTGAAAAAGGTGGAAGTCTGAAGAATTAGTCTTTGAAGTCCTCCCAGTTAATCTCTGTGGACAAGAGATTTCCACACGATTAAGTTACACATGCAGTTATAAAAATCCAATCTCACTTCCTCTCTGAAAGTTTCTATTTCCTCTGTCAGTTCTTTGCTAGGAAGAAATCCATTTGCAAGCATTGAATATGAAGCTCCAGGACATTTCTGAGCTCAATAATACCTATTGTAATTTTTAGGTTTCCTGCAATTTTAAACACGGAACTGCTTCTGTGGACATTTATGGACTCTCTTGTATCAGGGGGACAAATTCTAGATTTTAAACCTTTGTCCTGTACATGATCAACATCTAGGAATTTCATAGAGATAATTTTGACTATGTGGACACAGAACTGATGCATTTTTTGCTTTCCAGAATTAGCGAAGAAAACTGTTTGATGGAGGACTTTCTGTAATAATATGCATAAAAAGGTTTTTCGGAAAGTAATGGTTTGCATTTGGGTGAAACAAAATCAAAGAACACAGTAACGCACACAAGCATGAAACTAATCAGTAAAATCTTTCCATTTTAAAGGTCAACTCATTTGCTTTATGTCATTCACCATTTTATAAATGGAGAAGGAATTTAATAAATAGAGAAAGAATAATGCAATTAGAACAGAGAAATCAAGAGTTAAAGTCCATATGTCAAAGACAGGTTTTGTCATACTGGTTTATATATATATACTAAGAATAATTCCATTATAAAATACACTAGTTTAAAGAAGGCAGCTTGATTGCAAGTAAAGTTAGTCTAAAACAATAGGCTTTCACAAAACAATAGTAAAAGAAAGTCTAACTGATTTTTTTTCTCTTTAATGATTTATAAATAAGGCAGGAAAATTTTATTTCAAACATATAGACTGATTTGGTAATTGTAATCAATTTTCACTAAACCCAAGAAGAATTTATATCCAAAAGTTCTATCTAGTTTTCTATCCCCCCTCCCCCCAAAAAAGACATGAAACACTTGGTAAAATTTTTATCAAAACTGCTGATGAATCATTCCTCTGAAGAATCAGAATTCAACTAGTATGCTATATTTATCAGTAAGGAAATTGAGTTTTCTTTTAAAGAGGCATTTTTTAATCTCATATTTCATCTTTTTTCTACCTCTCCCTCTATTTTATTATTTTGTTTGGGTGATTCAACTCACTAGCAAGTTGACAGTTTTCACTGATTTTAAAGCCAGCTAAGAGAATTTAGTTAATCTTCTCCAAATTCCTGATTCACAGAATTTCCATCATTTGTGTTCATTAATTAATTCTTGAAGCTGAAGTTAAGTACACCTCCCAGAAAAGCTCTTTATGATGATTTTAGAACCACTGTTTGTACAGTGTCTATCACAGGCCTCGGTTATGAGTCGCAGTAAATAACACCTATCCCTTTCAAACTGGCACATTAGTTCAACATCAGCGTTGTGGAACGAATTTCTATATCATTATGTTTAAATTCACTTTCAGGTATTCAGTATTATTACTCTTTGTTTTCAAGACAGATTTATCCTTTATCTGATTTGTGACACCTACAGATTGATAAAATTACTTTTTAATCTTCTGTTTGATAAGCTAAATTGATCGAGAACCTTGAATCTTTCTGCCTGTATTCTATAGTTTCCAACTCTTTAATGATGCCTGGGCTCTTTTTCAAACCCAGTTTAGTTTCTCAAGATCCTTCTTGAAATGTGGACACCCAAATTACAAAACATATTACATGTTCACACCAGTAGCATAATAGTTACATGCTGAAGGACAACATTATCCCAGGTTTCTCATTGGAATCACCATGATCATAATACTTTATTTAGAGTAATTGCTCCCTGGGGTAGACTTTTCTGTCATATACAATTGTCTGCATCTTGTCTTTAGATGTAAAAGCAGTTATCTTGCATCTGTCCCCTACTGAATCTAGAAATTAAGTTACACGTACTGTTTTTTATCGGTTATCTGTCCTTATAATGATTTCCCCCTCTTTCACTAATGACTTTTTGTGTTTTCTTTCATGTCATTAATGGAAACATTAAATGGCATAGTTCAAAAGTTGATTTAGAGAGGTAATTTCATAAGTGGTTCAGAAAGATCACTTTTTTCAACTTGCTTTTAATTTCTTAGTTGCAGGCTTATTGAGAACTACAAATCTTCCTTGCCCTTTCTAAATTCACAGTTACCCAGTTTCACTGTGAACTGGTAAAATTAGACTTAAATTGGCACAGTGTATGTTGTGTAAGTCACCCTTTGGTTTAAAGTTCCTTTTCCTACTTGATGGTATTGTTCCATACAGCACTTTAATATTAATTATGTATTTAACTATTAACACCTGTTAAATCTTTGAGAGTTTCTGTTTTAAAAGGCAACTGTAAATACCATGCCAGTGTTCCAAAGTAGCAGTAATACATATGTGTCTTTCTATTTTAAAACATCGTATTATTGCTAACACACGATTAGATTACTCACTTTTAAAAATTAATCAAAACTCTTTGTGTATTTAAAGATAAGTATGTACTTAATTACTCACATGTTACCCTTTAAAAATATTATATAGTTCTGACTGTTTCTGCTTCTCTAAATGTACCATAAGAATCTTATTCACACACAGCACTGGCTGGTAGTTGTGAGATATGCCCAGGATTGAGAGCCCCCTGCAGAAGCAGCCACATACCTTCTGGTTATTCTCAGAATTGCAGATCCTCTTTCGCTAACTCCTGCTGCCTGTGATGCCAGTTAGTACTGCTGGCTCTGCTGCAGGCATCAGTAGGAGCAGCTGCAGCAACAGGAGCAAGGCAGCCTGCTTTAAATCTGAACCTTGACTTAAACGCTTATTTTTTATCCTTTCAGTGGGGTAGATATACATTTGGCTTGTATGCCTGAATTCTTCACATGTGTCTTTCCATAGAGAACTGTTTCTGAATTCTGGCAACAGAGAAGATAGGGAAAAGCAGAGGGAACTATTTTAAAATGGTTTAATGAATATATTTTCCAGATAAAAATTTCTTTGAGATGTTTTCTGATGAGAAACCACATAAATGTGGTTAAAAGCCATGCTTCAGCTAGCATCCACCTTCTGTGCAAAGTATGCTGCCTGTCTATTTCTCAAAATGACTTAACAAAACCAGCAGCTGACATAAATCAGAATTACCTCTGGAAGAGGGCAGATGAGTTCTAGTGATGAGCAATAGTTTCCATGGGCTTCCTTTGGGCATCCCAAAGAATCCCACTGCCAGTGGTCCTCCAAACTCTGTGAAGTTTCCCTTGCTGTTTTCAATTTAATATATAATAAATCTCAGAAGAGTTTGGAACTCTAATGCTTAAGGTTAGGAATTTTGCAACCAGGGTTTTGGTTCTGCCCCTTAAAATTTTAAGCTAGATTCTGAAAACATTACCTTACTTATGATTTCAGATGCTTTGGTCCATTCATGCTGGACTAATTTACATGATCTAAGCACAAGCTGCTAGGATTTCTCCCAGACTATTCCACTATTTTTCAAAAGGAACCTGAAATCTAGAATCACATTTGGGATTCCTTCTGTGGGGAACAAAACCTTGGGACATCAGTGCTGATAATTCCATGAAAGTGGATAGGAACTGCACAGGTTGTCTGCTATTTGACAATAGTCTTATTTTTCTATACCTGACCAGAAACAATTACAAATTCCTTCAGATTACATGAGTAGAGATAGTAGGGTATTTTCTTCTCTTTTGTATGCCAATACTGTCAGGTATTAAATATGAAGCCATGCAGCTGACTCAAATTCTGTTCAAGTGCTTTATCCAAATTGCTATGGCTGTTATCTTAAGGTGCATCTTTTGAACACTGTAAATAGCAAGCATTGTTTCTTGGGCTACAATTCATTTTATGGTTTGAACACTTTTTTAATGGGAAAATCAGAAAGCTATAATATGAGGTTTTGCTCAAGAGTTAAATTAAAGATATTATTGAATTTTCTGAAGCAAAATATCTACAAAAAAGCCAAGTACTATCTTGGCCTTTTGTTAGAGATGAAAGGTGTACCTAGCAATGTGCATTCTTTCTATTTTCCAGCAAAGGAAATGTGCTTAAATTAATCTTCAATTTTCTTCATATTATCTGAGACACTTCTGATAAATGTTAGGGTCAGGAAAATAATTAGACTTCCATCTGTAAAATAGTTTTGAGGCTTAGAATGGACATCCCTTAATCTTTGCAGTGATCTATTCCTCTTCCGCATTTGTAGTAATACATGTCATTCACAGACCAAATAATTCTTTCTTCTTCTTAAATGTGATATTGCAGAGTTCTGGCTAAAATTAGATGCTCTGAATGACTAAGCAGGTTAGTGGAGACTCTCGCTGTACAAAGTTAAGTCTTTCTGTATTTGTTTGGGAAATTAATCTCAGAACCAGGACCTGAGAATTGAAACCCCTTGAGTTACAGGTACCTTAAAAGTAAAGTGATGTATTAAAAGGTAAAAAAAATGAAGCAAAGCAAATAGGAAAAATGGAAACCTGTGAACATGTTTTTCTTGGGTGGTATATATTAGGAAAGGTAGAATGAAATTTGATTGCTAATACTAAGCTTAATCAGCTAATTTAAAAAATATAATTGTCTTATTAGACTTTAAATTATTGGTAAAATACAAAAATTCAAAATAATAAGACATACTAAGGATGTGATATTATGGCTAGCTTTAGAATGAATTTCAAATGTGTTTTGTTTGGGTTTTTTTTATATTGAATGCAATGAAAATGTCCTCTCTGTAGAGTTCAAGTCATAGCACCATAAAAGAGCTTGAGTATCTTCCCTGTAGGGTAAATCCCATAGTCATTAACATTTCTAGTGACTCATGCAGTGTATTTTCTAAACAGGAAAGAAACTGTGAAGCTACAGCAAGGACAGAAATACTACCACTTGAAGCTCTATTGCTTCCATTAATTTTCATGCAGACTTCTGGCTTTTCACTGCATCTCAGGCAAAACATTTCACAAAAAAAACCCTTTCTCTTTCGTCTCAATTTAGGAAAGCTCTGGCTAGGTGGTAATTCTCAAAAACTTTCATAAGCTGGAAGCGGTGTAACCCATCAGCTGCCAAAATCCTCAACCTATATAGGTTACTCTATATAAGGATAGCTTATGAAAACGTGTTGTGTAAAGATGACAGGACACATCTTCCTGGCATTTTATAACAAGAATTTAAGAAGAGAATCCCATATTAGCAGAGGCTGAAAACCACTGAAAAAAAAAAATTTCATGGCAGTGCTACTTTATGAGCAAACAGATGAGAGGCAGGTCAAAGGAGATGACAGAACTGATCATTTGTGCATTCCACTGTGTAGAAGGAAAGAAATTCCATCGATGTGAAAGAAAGGTGCAAAAGCTAAGGGTATCCAGAGTGGGTTTAGGAGGAGGTATTTGAAGTAACAACTGTCAATAATATATTGCTTGGAATTTAGGGCCATGTGTCAACAGGTGGAAACAGGAGTAGGTTTAGAAAAGGATACACAGATTAAATTATACAATCTAGGTTAATGGGTAGAGTTCAGAAGGCAACAATAGCAGGAATAAAGTGAAGAAGATTCATAACCAGTAGGAGATTGGGCTAAAAAGCATGAGCAGAGAAATTAAAGGCTCAGATATAAGTATTTTCTTAGTATTACCTTTTCCACTTAAACTGTTTTTGTTATGCAATAGTCAGTGAAGCCCGAGTCAGAGAAGCCCTCTGGGTTAAGATCTCCATTACGAAAGAGTTTTACACTTTGATCCAACAAAGTATGTCATCCGAGTACTTTACATGCCCTTCTTTTAAAGCTCATAAATATTGAGAATAGGTTTACACCTGACTAGATAACCCAGAGAAAACATCAAGTTGATTTAAGCGTAGATTAGTTTTGGTAGCGTTTAGCTGAATACAAGGGGTAGGTGAAGACTGATAGATTAGAAATACAATTAGAAATACAGCTGATCAATTCTCTCCTGTATCCTCGAAAGCCTAAAAATTCACCAAACAAGGAGAAGTAGTCGTCTTGCCTCATACAAAATATTGAGCTGATGATTAAGAAAAAAGAGAATTTTAGTTGAAAAAAAAGACAAAAGACCATTTTCTGTTTCATGAAATACATGTGGATAACTGACAATAGCGTCTACAAAGCTTTGAAGAAATAAAACCAGTAAGAAGAACATTTCATAGTTGCAAAATATAATAAAGAATCTCGTGACTAGCAAAAGCAAGGACAAGAAGACCTTCAATTTCACATATGGAATAAAAGGTGTTAACATGCTTAATTAGTTCACTCAGCAGATTTCATTCTCAGTCATTATAATTAAGATGGTGAAAAGGGAAGCTGAAGATGATTTTCTTGAAAAACTTTACTACTTTAGAAAAACAATTTCTTTCAAAAATATGCATCAGGAAACAGTTTGATTTCTTTGCTTTTTTGTAACAAAACATTATTCCTGAGCTCATGTTGTTGTATATTGAATTTTATCTAGTTACACTGAATTGTAGAACAGTATTTGTGTCCTGTAAGTGTAAAAGTCACATGTAAATGTGTTAGCTACCTTAGTAAAACCCAGAAATAGTACTGCTATTTTAAACACAAAGCTCCCTAAGGTATCCCACATGTAAGAATAGAACTACGTATTATGACCATTGATATATCCTATTTTCAGTTCACCATGAATGGCCACAGTAGAATGATTGCACTCAACAACATTAAAAAGCTCAACTCCAATATTTGGCAAACCAAACAAGCCTGACTGACAAAGCAAAGCTAATATGCACATGAAAAATTAGAAAATATCTGATAATAGATTTTGACACAGGTCAAGAATTAATGTAATATGACATAAAACCTAGACAAAGGTACAAACTATCATTCTGCAGCTTGCCAAGCATAAAAGTGCCTTCACATAGGCTCATGTTTATTTTAATATTTTTTTAACACCAATCATTTTAGGAAAAGGTTTTAAAAATGCCTTACTTCTGGACATGAAGAAATACTACTTGATATAAAATTGCTGTTTCTCTGACTTGGACAAGCATCATCATTAGTTTTTCACCTGCACTTTTCTTGCATTGTTATCTTATTGGGGTTAGGAATTCTGCAGAGTAACCTTGTTGCTGTTGCACTCAGTTTTTGAAAAAGAGTGATTTAATTTTATCCCCAGGTATCTTTAATCCTCTTTTTTTTGTGTGTGTATGTGTGTGAGTGTGCGTGCGCGGTTACTTTCGTCTTAGTGAAATAATGTCTTTGATCTTTTGGAGAAGTCAGCCCTGTGACATATCTTACCCCTCTACATTTGCATGACCCAAATCCTTCATAATACCCTGTTTTCATCAGGGTGTGTTAAACCTTCTATCACAAGAAACTGTGATCTTCAACACAGTTGACCACATTGACCCGAGAAACTGAAACAGATGGAGAACAAGTTTAATGCACATGAACTATAGTTCAGTCATCTTTGTTAGGAATTATGAATTAAATGTGGCAGCTTTATTCAGTTCTTGTAGATGAGGACAAAGTCAAATCTTTGTTGGCTTCTGTATCTTGAGAGGGTCTTCTATTAAAACTACATATATTTGTGTGAGCTATTAAATGACAGAGAAACACTTTATATCCAGCTAAGCTTTTTCTTGAGACAGCAGCTTTGTATTGTCACCCACTAAATTTCACGCTTTGATATTCCCTACTACTAGCCATTAACAGTAACCCTAAAGGTGAATCGGCATATGTTAATAGCTATACTTTTCACTGAAGAGAAGGTTTCTTCCAGAAATCCTCATAATTAAATTGATCTCTACAAGAATTGTAGTTAGAAAAGACACGCCTTCCCCATTTTCTTAGAGAGAATGATGTACGGAAAATGAAAACTGTGCAACTACTCTTCTCAGAAGTCTCTTTAAACCACCAAATATTGTTGAAGTTTTACCGTACTTCAGAAGTGTCCCTGATTATTTAAAAAAAAAAAAAAAAGATAGTGACTGTGTGATGGTGTAGCTTTATTACCTATAAATGATTGTACAAGTGGTAGCTCTTCCCTTTTAAACAAGATGGGATAGCCATTAAAAAACACACTGGTGTTGTTCTTCATGGGGCCATATTCCCTGTGTCTATAACTTTAAAATTGAATTCCAAAAAGCTATGAGAGAAGGTTGTCCTACCTAAAGTGTAAACTTGACTCACCATGGATGACATAAATAAATGTAATTAAAGGAATTTCAGTGTCTGCTAAGGTGTTAAACTATAAACTCTGCTATGACAGGTGCTAATCCACAGAGATAACAAAGGTGTCTGTTTTTACTGGTTTGTCTTTGAAGTAGCGGGCTATCAGCTAGTGATCACTGTGGAGCCTCTGCAGGTATTAATCACAAGTAAGGTACTACTTCAGCCCTAAGACTGCTACAAGTCTTCTGTGCTATCTCTCCTTGGTGGTGAATAGATTCACAGCCTCTTCCATCAGTTAAATCTCATCATTCCTGAATGTAGTCACAGACCCAGAAGAACAAAAGAAGCCCTGAGAGGGCTCTTTTGCACAGGTGGGCAATCTCCAAATGTGTCAGGCTGTTGTGAGCTACAGGATGAGATCTGGATCTGCAGCCTGAGGTAGGAACGCTGCTTAGCTTCACTCTACAGCTTCAGAGTACCCAGAGTCTGACTTACAGATAAATACATTGAGATTCATAATTACATGTAAAGTTTTTCTTGGAATGATAGCTGTTCTCACAGTAGTTCAAGTTCCTCACTTTCAATGGTTATGTGACGTTTTCCGCTTCTATTTTCTAAGAAGTATTTTTCTTAGTGTTGCAATTGTAAAAAGCAGCTGAAATACATGACTATAATGTATTTGGTTAACTTTAAAAAAACTTACTTTGAAGCAAAAAATTAGAAACAGCATTTAAAGTTTCGTATTTGGGAGCTTTAAATTTTCACTTTTGAATACCTGGATGTGGCCAGCACACATCAGAGGACCAAGCTGGGCTTCTGGAAGGGCACAGTACAAACACCTTTGGACACTTTGCTTGCTTGGCATAGAAATGCTAATGGTTTTACTCCTCTTCACAGAAAGCCAGAAAGGAAGGCTCCAGTCATCCTTGCCTGGCAAGACATTCTGTTTCATCCTGGTGGATGATATTTCAGCCTTAATTATCTTTGCCACTTCTTGAGGGGGGACAGAGGCCATCAATCCTTAGGAAACTATTTGCACCAATTCATCAGTGCATGTGACCATTCCCACTTCCACCTCAAATACAAGACATGTTTTTTCTGCCAAGATTTCTCAAACATTACAGGTTACATATTAAAAGAGAAAAAAAAAAGTTAAATCCCCTACTACGACACCCTGTTGTCCACACAGGTTCTTTTTTCCCCCGGAAAGTGGATGAGAGAGACATGTGACATCTTACTGCGTAGCTTAATGCACTACTGGCAGCACTTGGATGCTACGGTGTTAAGGGTGGCAAAAGAGCCTATACAGAAGAGATTAGCCAGGGATTTAGGAGAAAGGAAGCCAAGTGGCAATCAAACTGGCTGAGGAAAATACAGGGAGCACAGAGAGGATTGTACCAGAAGCACCTGCCTGTCAAAATGCTCTGAGTATATATTTATCTCCCTTTAACTATTTTCCATGAGTCAGACAGCACGGATAGCTGCAAATTCAAGCACCCTCAGAATCCTTGGATATCAGCTTGGCCCTGTGATCCAATAGCAGTAATTATCTGTAATTGTACAAGAGCACCTGAAAGCTGCTTGTGTATAGCTAGAACACTTTATGCTGTAATAGAAAAGTAAAATTGTATCTACTAGAAATTGTTGGGTGAGATTTTTTATGACTGCCCCTGACATATAATAGTTCTTTCCCCCTCTTCCCCTACCCTCCTTTCTTCCTTTTCTTTTCTGGCAGATAGACCCAAAAATAATCAGGAATTTTGATTGCAATCTGTAGGACATTGTCTTCAATGATACATAAGCACTAAACAATAAAAAGAGGATGTTTATTGCCAACTGTAATATCTACCATGCAGAACTTTATTTTAATAAGATAAAGTCAAATAATTTGTCTTCTATTTAATTACATGAGAAAGTACTAAATGCTGCACCTTAAGAACACTGAGTTAGGAATTTCTTGTTTATAGGCTGAAAATTTTCTCTGAATATTGTCTGTTATATGAAAGTCACAAAAAAAAAATCACAAAAATAAATAAATAGAGCAGCACGATTTTTAAAAGAAAGAGAGTAATTTAGAGAACAACAATATATGAACAGCTGAACCTTGATCTCAAATCTCATTCGTCTTACAGGAGCTTGTAAGAAATAGTTCTTATTTTATTAAAATTTTGCATCTAGTGATCTTTATTTGGGGGCTGGTTTTGGCTTATAGGAAACTAATTTTAATCCAGCTACAAATGAACCATATTCTCTCTACTGTCACTTAGCACACCTAAACTGCAGACTCACTGTTTTATATTGCAGGCTGCAATATGAGACTGTTTTTACAAAAAGCAGTCAGAAAACCAAGACATGCTATGTCTACTGTACTTTTGATTTTAAGTATGGATCTAGATAGATATAAAATTTTATGGAAGATAAACGTTTTTGATTAATAATTTAGCACAGAACTCTATTCAATCAAAAGTTCAAAGACCCCTTGAAATCTCCCATGGAGATGATACCATTTATAGATTTCTAATGAAATTCAGGGGTCTAAACCAGCAGACAGCTCTGAGGTCTCACTCATCAGCAAAGGTGCCATAATTAATGCCCCAACATCTCTACATCTTATAGTTGATATGAATGGAAGAGAAATATCAGATCATCATAAACTTTTATAACAACAGATACGAGGCACTGTCAGAACCTTAGCTAACACCATCCTCTGACTAAAACAAAACCATAAACTGGAAATATTGACTTACAATGATGAGTGTGCTCCTTGCTTTGGAAAAACAAGATGAAGACTGCTCAAAAGATCACAAAAAAAAAAGAAAAGAAAAAAAGGGCCCTCAAGAGGTCATTTAGTTCATCCTCAGTCTCTGAAAAAAAGATCAGCCATCCCTAATTCCCTCATTACCTGCTCTCACAAACCTTCAGTGATGGAAACCCTGAAGGCCTATTGGAGAGTCTCTTTCACCGCCTCACTTAAGTGAAAAGTTTTCCTCACTTTTAATGTGGATCTTTCTTTCTGCAACTTAAACCTATTAAATCTGGTCTCTACCCATTCTGGGCATGAACAATAGATTATTTCTTTTTCTTTGCAACAGATTTTTCATATTGGAAACCCCCTCAGATTCTTCTTCCTGTTAATAAAACAGCTGCAGCTCTTTCTTTTTTCTCATAAATAATGCCTTCTAGAACACTAGACAAACAACAGTTGCTTCTCTTAATGCACTCCAATTGGCCTACATCTTCCCTACATCTTCTTGAAACATCAAATGGGGTGAGGTCTCACCAATGAGAAATATTGCAAAAGAATTATTCCACTGGTCTGGTAAACATATTCCAGTACAATGATCTTCTGTGTACATACATGACATTAAAAGGTTCATTTGGCTTGTGATCCACAGTAATTCCCAGAGTCTCTCCTCAGAGCAACTACCTACCGAGTTGTTTTTCATCTGTTATTGTGAATCGGATTATTCCTACCTCTTTCACTGAGGTTTCTCCTAAATGCCAAAGATTTTTGTTCAAACCATCTGCAAATATAATTTTGTATTATAAAATGTGCTCTAACTTCCCATATTTGGTTTTTTTTTGGCAAATTTAATGCTTTTCATTTCATTCACCACACCATTAGTAAAAACACTGAACCTCACCTGTGACAAGTCCGCTGAATTCAACTAAATGCTTCCTTCCAGTTTGACAGTGAACCCACTGGTATCCATTCTTAAGGTACTGTTATCCAACCACTTCTTCACTGCGGATTGTATTTCTTCACCTTCCCTATAAGAATATCATAGGAGACTTTGTTAAGAGCCTTACTAGAGCCAAGTTACAGAACAGAACACAGGGTCTGCTGTAGAAGGAAATCAGATTAGTTTGATCTGACTTGCTAATATGAATCCAGTTGGCTGCTACTCATATTTTTCTTATCTTCTGGATGCTTACAAATATTTGATTCCGTTATTCATTATAGTTGTTTTTTTCATGGGATTGAAGCTTAGATGCCTGACCTATGATTTACTAGGTTCTTTACTAAAAGAAGAAAAGAAAAAACAAAGTTTATTCTGTGTGTATATATGTATGTATTTAATATTCTGTACCATGCCTACTTTTCACCTTAATGGTTCTGAAGGTGCTCTGGGGTCCTCTAGAATAAAGTTCATCAGGCTCAACTCATGTGACAACAGCTACCTTGCCATATTACCCTATAAACCATATTTTTTCTATGCTGTAGACTGAGTTCTACCCCCCATGTTTTTGTGATAATCATATCTTGGAAGGGGTCCTTGTAGACAGATCACAAAGGTGTTTAAATATGATGTTGTCTCTTTATGGAATACATGTGTAAGATAACCCATATAATTTTAACTGGTTTTATAGCTTTTGCAAGGTTTATCTTAAAAACAATCCTCCCTGTTTGTGCAACGCAGTCATAGCATATGCAACAGACAGTCATACCTAAACTGTCCTTAATCTAGCTACTAACTGTGAACACAGGCCAGTCAGGCTGTAGTACAAGTAAGTCAAGCCTGTCAGAAACCCCAGGTGCTTATTCTGGCTACTAATTAGAGCTGAAGGTTCTGCTGCCACATTTTCTCTGCTAATTATTATCCTTGTTAGTTAAAGTCAAAGATATAGTAGATATGGATGCCAATGCTTCAGTAACTCAGCTGATGATATACCAGCAGTGATGAGAGAAGAATCAATAGCGTTAAACTGCTTTCTGGTTATGGTATACTATTGGCAATAGATTGTTTTTTCCCACAATTCCTTCTTTATGCGTTACTATGTGATAAATGGCTTTGTGTCAGTGTTTTATTCTTTAAACAAAAAGACTGAATTCAATTTGTTCTTTGCATTAATTTTCTATCAGACTTGTTGGATAGCTCAGATTAGTTATTTGTTCATTATATTTTAATTTACTGACTGCATAAATATATAAATGCTTAGAACATAAATTTAATTTACTTTAGCTGACATTTAGACCAGTAAGATATATAATCATATCTGTACTGCCAATATATATAATAATTTTAATATATAACTCAAATGCATGAAAGCAAGACATATGAAAACAAGCAAATTATTTTTGAAATATGATACGATATCTAAATAACTATTGTCACTCACTATATGTTTATGAAAGAAAAATTAAGAATAGTAGTACCATTTACAATTTTCCTTATTATTCCCTTAAAGTTCACTTTGTGAAGAACATTTTATATTTTGAAACTATAAAGAAAATTATTTGGAAGCCAATGATACAGGTTCCAGCATTTAAACATTTTGGTAGACCTTTGTAGTCTACTTGCAAAGTCTCAGGCACAACAAAATATACAGAAGGAATATAAAATGCGGTGAAATGCTGATGTCAAGAAGGAGAGCAAGGAGGGGATGGCAGAACTGGATACATATTTCAGGTTCAATTTAACATAATTTAAAATTAGTGCTGGAGCATTCAAGTAGAATAATGTTTTCAGAAGCCATTAGTGTAATTCAGTGACATGCGGAGGACACCCTGAGAAGCCATATGAAGCAACACCTTCCCTATTTTCCCTTCAGGGCTTGGTGCAGCCCATACCTTCACAGTCAGATCAGGAAAAGGAAAGGGAAGGGAAAATGAGTTATTTTAAGCAGTATTAGGACAAACTTTGTGTGAAGGGAGTTTAAAGCTGGAACAAAGTGTTTTTTCTGCTCCAGTCTTATACCTTCCAAATCATTAATTTCCCCCATGAACAGAACTCACAATTGACTGAAATTGGAAAATGTTAGTGCAGTTATTAATCCGATTTCTTCAGTTTGTATCCCTAGTAAAGCAATCTGCTTGATCGCTGAGAGACCTTTTTTGTCCGGTTGAACTGGGAGAGGGGTCAGGGAAAAGAAGAAGAGGTTTCAGGGAAAATGAAAACCATGCAAGGAAGGAATAATAATTCAGGTCATGTTAAAGTTTAAGATTTGTTGGAAGACAAGTGTTTGGGTTTGTCTCAAGGTTACTTAAAATTTTTTCTTAACTCCCACTCTTTTTCAGTTACTTCTTTTGAAAAGGCTCATGTCAATGAGATGAACTAATGCCAAAAGTATTTCAAGTGTTAAGATGTTAGAACATTTTAACATTTTTGAATACTCTCTTTTTTCTTTTCTTTTTTTTTTTAGCTGAAGGTATTTGCCCACACAATCTCTTTAGAACGCATGTAATTGTGAATTTACTATTTTCTAAATTAAAAAGCAATAACCCAAAGCTAGCTGCTATTGAAAAGCACAAGATTGCCTGGTTAATAACCATTCGTTGCATTTGTGTGGCTTTAGGCTTTACATCTAGAGATTACTGGGGAACTTATATTTTTAAACCAAATTCCTTGAGATATGTAGAAATCTCTGTAGATCCTAAGATTTAAACTGCTCACATCACCCTTTCTCTTTAGAAAGGAACCAAGTTTGTGCTCCTGATAAACAGTGCACAGGAAAACACAGAAGACTTCAGTTAGAGAAATCTTCACAAAATCCTCAAAGATTAGGAAATTTTTTTAAAAACCCTCTTCTATTAGGACACCATAAAACGTTTCAGGTGTAATTTTTTGCTGTTTTTAACTTTAAAAACAGAGAAAGACACTCTATTTTAGAACAGTTCAGTGGTTATGTTACATGTGTGGGAGACAGCCCTGCCTTTTCTCAGTCCCTTCGCTTTTCTCACTACCAGGAATCTGTTTGACACTATAAAAAAGCCATCAAGAGTCATGTCTGCCCCTGAATTCTCCCACACCCCGAGGTGAGCACTCTAATTAATCGGCTAAAGAGAATCAATCTGTCTCTCCCTGTGTTTGAAATATCAATGAGACTGACAGTTTGGGTGATGCACAAGATGACAGTAAATATGTGACTACTAAGAGGGCATGAATACCTGGTTGTATTAGTGGTACTTAAGTAAAGGAAAACTACAAGTTTAGGATGTGAAGTAACACAGTCTGCTTCAACGTGAATTCACTACCAGACCAGTGGGAAGACTCCCACCTACTTCAATCTAAAACCCGTTTGTATCAAGTGAGTGTACAATGTAGCTATGCCCATATTAAACTGAATCAGAGTTTGCAGTAATTTTCCCAGTAGGTCTTAAAGCAGGTTATTTTTAATTAAAGCCTTAAATTAATTCGCTCTCTTTTAAAATTAATTAGCTCTCCATATTTTTTTTTTTCTTATAAGCAAAACCTGTACGAGCGTCAGGCTGTTTGTGGCTATCCCAACATGAATTTCCACAACTGGTTATAGCACAACGTCTAAACCTTGTCAAGTAGATGAGTATTACTTTCTTGATATAAAGAAAAGTTAGTCTGCCAGCTTTCTGGTGATATGGGAAATTTATGTGAAGAGAAAACCTGTTCTCTCCAGAAACAGGTTTGGTTTTTTTTTCCAAATGAGTCCACTTTGCTTCTTCGCTCACTGTATCCTTTGGGGTACTTACTGCTCTTCTAACAAGGACATCAACTTTGCCTGTCATGTCTGGAGATATCTGCTGAGAAGGCTTGGTTTACTTTTAATCCTCTTTGTCAATGCTAGTGTCAAGATCAAATGTTTGTACGAACAACTCTTCATTGTGCTAATGAGACACGGGATTTTGTTGGAACTAATTTTTCCTTTAAACTCTCAGAAAGTTGCACAAAGGTTTTGTTACAAACCAAGTCTTGTGGAATAAAAGCTTTACCTGTTCCTGTAGCACTGGGGAATGTAACATTTCTGTAAAAAGTACTTCCTCCCTGTCTTAAGGATCCACTGTCGATGACCTGGCATGGGTAAAAAACATGACTCTAGGGAGAACCAAAGCACTGGATTAGTCTGTGCCACTAAACTCTTCTGCCATGGCAGGCAGCAGCAAAACACTGTGCCAGTATACTGATAAGATACCCGCACCTCTCTCAAATGCATACTTCCTTGTAGAGGAAAAGTAGCAATAATCAGTGCTCAAAGCATTGAAGAATAATGATTAGAAACAGGACAGGCCACGGCAGGGGATTTTTTTTTTTTTTTTTTTTTTTTATTTCTTTGCAATCCTGTCACAGTTTCTCAAAAGCATCCAAACAATAATTCATCAGCTTTTTCAGTCAGGTTTAATTTTATCTCCTAGCTTTTTCAGCTAGTAGAGGGGAAAAGCTGTTGCTGTGTTCAGTTAATACATACATCCAGGATAAAACTACTTTGAAAAATAGATACCAAAACAACTTCAGGACACTGATGAACTAACTACAAGTTCAAAGACAAACATGAAGGTTATGACAAACTTCAAGGATAGTATTCAGAAGAAATTGTGCTTAAAGGTCTGCCACATGTACCATGGAAAGACTGAAATATCAAACCACCAAGGGCTGTTCACAGATGCAAATTGAGAGAAAGGAAGAAAGTGGCCTGGTAATGCACTGGCTGCTTTCCAGGATATTGCATTCAGCTCTACTGTTCCCCATTCCTGAAGGATGGGAAGCAGCAGAAAGGGGTCTAGCAGCTGGGAGCATGCAGAAGTGGTCATCCATAGGAAACAGATCTTCGCATACAAGACTTAAAGAGATCTTAAGACACTTGGCACATTCATCTCATTCAGCACATTTCTCTGAAACACCTATTATTTTGAAACTGTTAGATACACAAAGCAATGAACTGGGTGGGTCTTTGGTTTGATTCACTGCTGTAATTTCAGCATTCCTACAGGATATGCAGAGCTGGAAGAAAGATAAGCTATCCTAAGTTTATAAAATTCTTGAAATACAACAGAAGCCTCCAGCATTGCAGCAGTAACCAATTCCCTCAGTTCCTACTTACCCTGATTTATAATGCAGTAATCTTTAACAGTCAAGTGTGTGCATGTACCATGCATGTGTGAGTACAAACAGGAAGACAGCAGGGAACACAATTATGGGCCATATGCTGGAAAGTACCTGTCCGTTTCCAGATCAGGCCAAAGGAGAAATACCTACTGTGTTCCAGTGACAGGACACCTGCATGGACCCTTCTTCAGTTCCGGGATCAATATTTTCTACACCCACCCAGGCTGCCAGTCTGCAATTGCTATCGCAGTGTCATCAGTAGGGGACAATACACAAGCACGAGCAAACAGACAGATGATAAGACAAGGTTTTATTAGCTTGAACCCTAATCATGGGATTGTACATGAGTAATTATCTGTAATCAAAATGCTGTCACTCAGTTCAGGTATACAGGCAGATGGGAAGCCCTGGCCTGAGGTCAAACTACCAAGGAAGAAATGTGAGTCTGCTGGACACTGGACAAAACTGAAGAAGATAAGTAGTTGGCAAAGCCTAAAGTGGTCGAAAACTATTAAGACAATAGTGAATAGTGGGATAAACTACCAAAGGGAAATATCAGAAACTCCCCTTGGATTAATAACATCAAAGTACAGTGAAAGAGAGTGCTGGTTTAACAGGGCTTCTCATCAAGCCAGACTTAACAAATAAGGGCATAAAATCAGCAAACCCAGGGCTAGTGTGGGAAAGAGTAAAATGAGCTTGGGTTGATTATGTGTGAGAAGGGGAAAAGGGAATATTAAGCAAAGAAAACCATGCAATCAGTGCTGTTCTGGGTCCCTCTGAGCAGCCCTGAACCTAATCAATTCGGTTCAGGCTGACGCAGGTCAGGGAACCTGCCATCATCTGACCACGCCACATCTGACCGGCTTCTGTCCTTCATATGAATGTGGGGATGCTGTAATGTGGAGGGACTGGACCTGCCCCAGCACAACACAACTTAATAGCATGCTGGTGCTACAGGTTTGGCTTCCTCTTCTACTTTTCTCTGCTGAGGAAAATCAACAGATTAGTTGCTGTTTGACTGGGAGTGCTTGCCCATCAATCTGATTCACTTTTCTATTAACTCTCACCAGTCTCTGAACAGTACTTAGAAGTAATTTAATCCTTGCTGATCAGAACTGGGAAATGAAGTGATCACATAGACGCAAAGTACTTGGAACAACAGGAGCTGGACCAGTTATAGAGTCAAACAGAATATGGCACCTCTGCAGTTAGGACACTGCATTCTCACCTCATGTTGTTGTACTTTCTGACTATATGCTAAACAGCCTTGCAAACCTCCTAGGCTGTTGTGAGATTTTCCAGGAATTTGAACAGAAGTTTAATGACGCCATTTTGGCAGAGCAGATCTTTTTGCAGTACATGATGATTTTAGTGGTAAACTATTCTATATAGTGAAAACAGTATAATTTTCCATTCTTGAGTTTAACATAGCAAGTCATTCTTACGTAGAAAAAAATACATTCTTCTTGTTAAAAATTATTATATACTGCATGACATTCAGTCTCAGAAAAAGTATAGACTTTAAAAACAGAAGTTCTTTAATCACGAAACCTGATTTACTTTCACAATTTTTACTAAATATTTGTTTTCATCAAAATAAGGAATACCTGTCATGGGATTTCATGGAAAATTAGTATAGCATATACATGATTTAATAACTCACAGCTGCTTAAAATGTAACATCTAGTGACCATTATTTGAATTATTTCACTTGAGATCAAATGGTTATTGCCAGAGTACAAACATGTAAATTGAATCATTCTAAATTAAAAAAAAATCTGTATAAATCTTTGCAGACAAAATTTACCACTTTATTCCAGAGTTAGTCCCACTGAAATGGCATAGCAATAGAATTCATCTACAAGCAGTCCTTTTGGAACAGCTGTACAGGGACTACAGAATCCTCTTTATGAGAAGTGTCAAGACCCAGTGTTTTTTAAGACCATTCTATTAAAGCATCTCTATCCAATCTTTGCAGAAAAATTAAAAAACCCCAAACCAACCAGAAATCAAAAAACAAATTAAAAAAAATCCCACCACTTTCCAAAGCATGAGATGGTATGGCTGAATGAATGACAACCAGATAAAATGGGATTTAAAGAGTTGACTTTTAAGGTTTAGCTCTCGCATCACATTTTTTTCTGAAAGCAATAATTGTATTGCTTATACAGTGGAAAAGTTCTGACTCCAGCACAATATATGCTTATTTAGGTTGCTAATCCTTTGAGACTGAACCATGCTCAGTCCCTCTCACTCTGTAATGAAGTACAGCAGAAGAAAAAAAGTATTTCTTCAGTATTTATGTAGGTAAATATGGTTAGTCACATGGGAGAGGAGGAGAGACAAGTTCCTGAAAGATATTACTGGAGACAAGGAGTGTTTGGTGGAAGTAACACAACAGTTTTACTCTGAACCCTAGATGTTCACAGCTACAGGCTGTAATCCAGTAGTTTTTATGCCAAAGAGGGAAGGAAGAAGTGATGAGCACAATTGGATTTAATTTTATCATAAAGAATAAATGTTGATATTTCATTAACTACCTTAAATTTGTAAATTTACAAATCTGATTATATCATTTGAAGATTTGAAGATTAATACCAATTCACCTGCTCTGGCCCATATCCCAGGCTGACAGACATGGATGCTGTTGCCCATACATAAAAGCTGATTTGGACACAATCATACTCTCCCATGGGAAACCTCAGTGTGGGAAAAATGAGAGAGAAAAAATCTCACCATGTGTTTTTCCTGGAAGTTTTCTTCCCATTCATGCTGGTAGGGAAGCAGAATTTGGGACCTGCTTGCTACATTTTGGATCTCATCACTGGGTTCCTGTTCTTGGAAAAAAAACCCTTTCCAAACAAAACAGAAGAAAGGCAAGGGACAAAACAATGAATTGGAGAAAAATTTCTCCTTTTAAAGAGCTTGTTGAGATGTAAAGTTTCAGATGGCTAAAACCAGGAGTGTTTTGGAAAAACCTGAAGCATCTGGGAGGAAAACATACTGAAAACCAAGCCAAAGACTTAGAGCAATAGAGAGATAGTCCTCTCTGCTCACCATGTTCCCTCAATTCATAATGAAATACATCTTTCTTTCTTATCCCTTCACTTTGGGAAAAAACAGCAGTGACAGTAATGAATAAATAAGACACTGCATCCAGACGCAATTTCTTTAAACTCATACTGAAAAGGTCTAAATGTAATGTCATAATCAAGGTGCAAGAATCTAATTGTGGTCCTAGAAATAACCTCAGAGCAATGGCACATGTTACCACCAGCACAGCAGTAAGAAGAAATAACAGCTCTACTGCAGATCTATGCAATATTCTTTTTTGCTTTACTGGGAAAAGACAATTACAGTGCATGATATTTTTGTCTGCTCGAAAATTCTTGCAATGTGAATCAATGTGCACATCCATGTGCAAGGAGTTTAGCTGAATTCTTTATCTCACTCAATGGAAAATGAGTAAAAATTACTTTTCTAGTTTAGTAGCAGGCTAGCACGCATCTTCCAGATGTACACTTCTCTTGCAGGTACAAGGCAGAAGGTAGAGAGACCTATGGTATCTATAGCTCATACTACTGGTACACAGTATTCCACAGCACTAAACTGAAAGATACTTCTTCTAAGCTGTGTAAATTTGCAGAGATTAATCTCCATCTTTGATTTTTTTTTACCATCCAATCAGCGTACTAACTGATTTCACTCATATTTATAAATAGCATTTGTCTTCCTATTGCCATTCAAATATAATTTGCACTAGGCAGAGAGATTACAGACCTTGATTTTATATGAAACATCTTTGAGTCATAGTGAGCAAAATGACTCACTTCCATCATTGCTGTTCAGTAAAATGATTCTGGGATATCAAAATTATCTGTTCTGTCTAGTCCACTCTGTTCTATTTAAGTATGACTTCTGATGAGCAATGATTTAAGGCAACATTTCAAGTTTGCCCCAATTGTCTTTCAGAACAATCTTTCCCTATTACATGTCCCAGTCTTCCAGACCAGCAGACCTGCCATTTTTGTAGGCAGTACTTTGCTTCAGATAGTAGCTTTTGCATTCTGATTCAGAGTCCAGTCAGCAATATCAATATGAGATTCCCCCTGGGAAAGAATGAGCTGCTTGCTCCTCAGAAAACGCAATCTGACAGACAAGGAGAAAGCTTGTCTGGCTGATTTGAAGGAACACAAAATCTAGCAAGTTATCTGCATGGTGCATATTATACAGGGTCAAATTTAGGCTTAGTTCTGGCCTCAGCAATAGAAGAAATACATGGATGCATTGGTGTGAGTCCAGCAAAAGGCTATGCAGGTGACTAGGAGGTGGAAGTAACTGACATATGAGGAGAGGCTAGGAGAGATGAGTCTGTTCAGCCTGGAGAAGGCTGAGGGAGGGGATCTTATCAGTGTGTACAAACACGTGATGGTGGAGCTAAAGAAGATAGACTCAGACTCTTCTCAGTGGTGACCATTGATAGGACAAGAGTCAATGGACACAAACTGAAATACAGGAAGTTCTGTTTAAACATAAGGAAAAAAATGCTTTTGTTATCGTAAGGATGGTTTAAGATGGGAACCTTCTTAAGGTTCCTGAAATACAGGAAGTTCTGTTTAAACATAAGGAAAAAAATGCTTTTGTTATCGTAAGGATGGTTTAAGATGGGAACTCCTAGGGTTGCCTAGGGAGACTGTGGAGTCTCTGTCCCCAGAGATATTCAAAATCCAAGTGGACATGATCCTGAGCAAACTGCTCTAGATGATCCTGCTTTGAGCAGGGGTGTTGGACTAGATGGCCTTTGGAGGTGCCTTTCAGCCTTAACTACTCTATGATTCTGTTAGGGATTAACTTGCACCTGATAACAAACCATCTTTAGGATGTATACTCTACAATGTGTTAGAGGAACACTAAATAGATCTCTGTTCTCTGAGACAACACCACCTTTGCTTTAAAAACAAAATAGTTACAGTTAGTGTGCTTCCTGTATCGTTGTTTGGCAACCATGTTTATGCTAAAATAACTGCACGCCTAAATACCTAAGGTAAGGGTCTTTAATCATCAACCTGCAAAAGGAGGAAACATTTAATTCTTCCTGTGCTGTTAGTAGCAAGCAAAGAAAAGATAAAGAAGAGTGAAGGCAACTGTATGCAAGAGAGTGTGTATCCTTCAACTTTAAGGTAAATAAAGCCTATTAGCAGTAAAACATATGTGGAATTTTGTATGAAACAGATCATTTTATTGAAATAAATTTAGTAGCAACTTTAATCATGTGTTCATCCAAAACAGTAATTAATCTTCCAAATGGAAGAAAAAGAGATTGTGCTGATTTTTGATGCATCAAGTTACAACAATTTTTTTTTCTCTTTTAGGAAGCAAAGTAACACAAGAAGTATCATACGCATAGGAAGAACAGAAGAAGCTTCCCATGCAGGCATGCAGGTACTATCCTGAAAACTGACTGAAAAGTGGTCTTTATACAACCTCTCTAATTCTACTATTTTTTCCTCATCCCACTCCAGAAATATCACTGGCTCTGAATCTTACATTTTAGCAACAATGGCAGAACAACAACAAAAAAGATGCAACTCACTCAAGTTCTGGTTTTCCCCTGTAAGGGTGCTGACCTTACCTTCTTTGAAATCCTGACCAGAAGAACAGCATCTGACTGAGCAGAATCTGGGGCAACAGCAGATGCTTGCATATCTCAAAAACTGCACGACTAGTCCAGCTCTCGGAGAATAGACCCATTTTCTCTTGTTGCAGACCTACAATTGATAGAGTAGAACAACCTCCTTTTCCCCTTCCTTGCCCAAGAGCAAGGGCCCAGAAGTGTCAGAAGCTCATTCTCCATCTGGCTGCTGTTGTTGACAAGGCAAAGGACCCTGGCCAAGCACAAGCAGTTCATTTGCATCTCTACAAGGTGCTTTCACTGTAATTTAGATAAAGCAACCCTCTGGCCCATTTCCTAGAGGTGAGAGAAATAAAAAGCTGACTATGCAGGGGCAAAAGAAAATACAGAAACTGTGAACAAGGGATTTGTTTTTCAAAGTTAACATCCTGGCTAGTCACAAAGATTTTGTGCCCTCCTACTTCTTCAAACTGTTCTTTGTGTTTTCATAGCTGTGTCTTCAAAATAGACATTTTCCTTTCCTAATAGGAAGCTTTTCCTTTCTAATAGGAAGCTATTAATTGGTAACCAATGGTATTTCTTTGCTTTCCCAGAATCTATTCTAAAATTACTTCCAATGTCCATGCTATTGCACTATCACAAATGTAAATTTATCTTTCAGTCCCTCCTTCCTAATGAATAAGTTGCATTACATATAGGCAGTAGAACATGACTAAATAGTAATCCTAGAACATCTGATTTATTACAAATTCATACCCTTCATTAACATAGAATATTTTGTACCTGCAGTCTTCTCCTAGGCAACCTACCTGCTTTTCTGATGCAGAAGGTGGGAGAATGGTGTCCCTGTTTCTTGTTAAAATCTACTAGTTTTTTATCCTGCTGTGGCATGGATGTTGTTTATAAGCAAGCAAGCACATAAAGAATGATCCAGTTTGTCAAAGTGCAGCTGGGGTAGCATATCCTCTTTCTTACGTTTTACAACAACATATCCAAAGAAGTCACACTGATGATGCAGAGAATGTGGAGTTTGGTTTACATCAAAGGAATTTATGAAAGTTAATGCATATCAAAAATAAAAAGGCATGTGAGTCACTGCACTAAAGCTATTTTTGAACTTATATAATCAAATATACTTACGTATGATATAGAGACACTGTGCCAGCTATGGCATGCATATCCCTCTACTGTAATTAATCTTTGCAAGCACTTTCAGTCATTTTAGATCTACATTTACTTCTGCCTCACACAGTTGTGGTGTTATCTCAGTTTTCACCATCTGTCACAGACATAAAAAAAAATTACTTAAAGATCATAAAAACAATTTTTAAAGCATTCTAGTTTTCATACTTTACAGTTTCTGTAGGCCCACACATATAATTAAGACAAAAAGCACCATGCAACTGAATGAGAATGGAAGGGTTATCAGCAAAGAAGCTCCTGCTTTCACGAGGCCTTTACTTAATATACATACTTAGATCTTGCATCTTTCATATCATGGTTCACATCTTACATTTCAAGCTCCTCTCTGTAAAGAAAAGATCCAATGGAAATAGCAGGGGAGGAAGAAATCTTTTGGCAGATCAGCAGTTGCCAGGGTGTCTTTTCATGCTTCAGCAGTCGTTAGGACTCTTACCCAAGAGCTATGCCATTAATGAGAAGTCTAATGACTTCCATTCCTTTTCTTAAAGGATTCAGCATGTCACCAGTATTTATGAGGAAGCCTGCTGTAGCTACAGGGACATTATGTGCTTCACTGTATTTCAAGCTGAGAGATGCAGAAAATGGAGCATTAGTTTATCTACTTTTGGGTTGTTTTTTTTTTTAAACAGTCTCCCTTTCCCTCCCTTCTTTGTAAATAAATGTGCCACATTTCTTGCAGCCTGGAGCTAAAGAAATGTCTTCAGGCTTGTCGCCAGATCTATTTTCTCCAAATATCTACCAAATCATCAGAAGCTCTTATTAACTGAGTGAACGGAATCTTCAGACAACAACTGTTCCAGTCCCTCCTGGGGATTTTCTATCTGCGTATAGTAAATAATTCAAAGTTTGGAGTTGTGTACACTTATTCATTTAGCTTGCTTTATTTTTCAAAGAAATCAATGGACTTAGCATTTATAAGCAAAATGGTAGTTTCTAACACTGAACAATTCTACCAATTAAGAAAAAAAAAAACCCATCTAGATGGATCTGTTTTCAGATTTCTTCTCATGACATACTTCCTTTTCAAATTATCTGAAGGGAAATTTATTTTCCCTACCTTCCTGAGACCATGGAAAATAGTTAAGGTCCCAGTTTTGCAAACACATACTGCCTTTGTCACTGAAAAAGTTCCTTCTATCGGCAGTAACATAGCTTATGTGTGGAAACAAACCTAGTCTTAAACATTTGTAAGACTTCTACCTTGATTCTTTACTATCTGTTTCCAGTTTATCCTCTGGCACCTATATTACCTACCACATATTTTATTTAACACAAGTGCACCTGTCAAGATACTAATTTAAACCATTTCTTGTTATTTGACAAGTTATGCATCTACCTAAAGGCTTAAATATATGAAAAAGAGAATCTGGAAGTGCAGTGACAGTCAATAAGATAAACTTACTGAAGTGTAGAAATACCATTGGAATACTAATTCAGATCTTAAAAAGCTTAAATTCTTCCCCTGACACCTTTACTTTGCCATCATTTCTCAAGGAAGCAGAAAGAAGATTCCCTCTTCTTCTCCACTCTTCCAAATAGCTTTAAAAGCACTATCGATACACTTGTGATTCAATCTATCAGTAGCTGCTTTAAAAATGAAAGAAGTTATTTTCTGGGCTAGTTCCATGATCATTGTGTAGTGGTTATGCAAGCAATGGTAAAGACACAAATTCTCTTCCTGTCTATGGAATCATGGGAACTGTGTGTCTTGTGTGTAGAGAAAGCTCCTTTGTAATCAGAATTTCTTTTTTCTCCAAGGAATGGAAAAAATGTTCTTCTCCTCTGTCATATCATCCCCATCTCATTGGCATTTTTGATTTGTGTTCTTCTTTGGCCTCATAATCTAAAGGAATTGTACATCAGTGTTCAGTGATAAGCTTCTGCCTTTTATAAATAATTTTGACTGTATATTGACTGATGATCACAGGAGATTAAAACATTCACATCACTTCTCATCAGCCTTCTCTCTATTGTAGACCCACTGTTCCGATGATCTACTGTCAACACACAGAGTGACATTTTGAGAAGGAAGCCAGAAACAAGATAAAGCTTGTACCTGACACTCAAGAATTTTGTCATATGTGCAAAAGTATTTCACAAGAGAAGGAAACTTTGAAATCTAAAAACATTTTTCAATTTTATGTACAGCTTTAGCAGTCCCTCTGAAGAAACTCAGATTTTTTATTTTTAATTTTTATGAAATATTTAAGTTTTGTTTCCAGTAAAAGATACCTGAAAAATTGGTGAAAGTCAGCTGTCATCCCACTTTTTCCAGTGTTTCTTTATGATATTTCATTGTGATTAAGTATCATGGGGTTGAAAATGAGTCATAGAACAGCACCGAATGATGTGTTAACATCCTCAGTTCTGTTCTTCAGTCTTGCTGTTACTGGAGCTCTCCTTTTATTCTGTATCCACCAATACATTTCTGACATGTAACTTAGTTATAATGCAACTATGATATTCATTAGATGATACAAAAAAATAGAGTTGGGTTTTATATCTTTATTACCTCAATAATCTCCAACTTTTTTGAGCATTTTTAAAACTATCTTCTCATAAATGACTCCTAAGATTCCCCATGCAATCGAAGTGTTTACTCCCCCTAACTAGGCTAACTACTCCCCCTAACTAGGCTAACAAGAGTTATCTACTGCTTAGGAGTTTTCTAGAGCAATATTTGTCATAACTCCTGCTTGGTGCGCCCAGGTAATAACAGAACACAAAAGCAGATTGTATCATTAATCTCAGATTTGATAGAAAAAACACAAGGTTAGAAGAACCGATCGCAATAAAAAGAAATATTATCACAGCCAAAGAAAAGTGTTACCCTAAACTTTTCTGAAAGCTAACGCACTAGTAGCAATAATTCAACCCACTAATGTCCATTGGCTGAACATGCTACCATCAATCAGGAAACTCTCCCAGGACTTCAAGATAAAACCAAATGGAAGGAGCTTTTGTGCGGAGCTGCTGTGCTAAGTGAGGAACAATCTCAAATGCTTGTGAGGGGAGGAGTGATACGTAACAAGTGGAGACAGATTTATAAAGGACTTAGGGCTAATCAGAGTCTCTGCTGGACTCAGCGCCCCTGAGACATTACATCTTGGGGAAATAATGGATGCCATTAAAAATGGCTATTTATTGCACTGTGGTATTTTTTACTTACAGGATTTGCAGTATTCCCTTGAGAAATCTCTTAAATACCATGGAAAATACATCAGTAGTCAGTGGGAATTATAATGATGCTTAATGTAGGAGGTGCATTGTAAGGTACAATCTAAAGCATAGGTCAGAGAAATCAGACAAGGGAAAAACCATAATTGTATACAGTCAATGAATCTAAATGACTCTTTAATTATAATGTAAGTTGTTATGAATCTACATGTTACTGCATGAAAGAGACTTATTACTCACAAAAAGCTTATTAATCCCCTATACCCAAAGAAGAGACATTGTGATGCAAAAGGCTATTTTTCTAGACAGAAGCACTGTGAATTCATGCCTTGTAGCTGGAAGTTGTGAAAACATTGCAGTAATTGGAAAAAAAAAATATTATTGCCCTTCATTACAACTAATATTTCAGACAATCCTCATATTTCAAGCCCTGGGTACCATAAAATGGATTTTTTCCCTAGTGCGATTTTTATTTGTCACTGGACTCTCTCTTTTGTTTTGTATGATTATTTTAATGCTTAACCTTAAGGAATATCTGGTTATTACCAATATGAATGTGTATATGTTTATGCAACTCTCACCAGTAGCTCAGAAAGTGGTTTACAAAACCAGGAAAATGAGGCCCAATGGAGCGAGACCAATGGTGGGGAGCAGGCTGCTTCATCGTACTCTGACCCCCAGAGCTCTCCCAAGGGAGGATTTGACCTTCTCTTATTGGCAGAAGCAAGTACAGATATGTTAGTAAGTACAAGTACTTGCTAAATAATACACATACAAAAAAGTACAAATGCTGAAGAAGCATAAATACTTGAATGGAAGCACACATGCAGATAAGCAGCTCTCACACATAATGGCCACCTTTCCCTCTGAGCACTCATATATGAGTCCTCATAATCAGGCCTGCTAGGAGAAAACAGCCAGAATATCTGATCAGTCTTCCATTAGCAAGCGGACACACAGTTTTCATATGAGTATATTTTTTCACTTGCAGATAGGCAGGGAGTAAGGGGAAATGCTCTGCCTCAGAGCTAATTCATCAGTAAGCAACAAATGTATTTGAAAGCCATTACTGCCCATAGTAGCCTGTTAGCATATAGAGCCACTGAGTATCATACTGCAGTAGAGAAAAACTGTGGAAAAGCATTAGAGATTAAATTACGTTTCTGCAGAAGCTGGAGCTGACAGCTAGATGAGTGAGCAAAGCAGTCTAGGTGACAATTTACCACCTTTTGGTAATACTCACACCTGGCAGATCTGACACCATCACAGCACAAGACTCAGGCAAGTGATTTCCCATTTCCCAGTGACCAACCTCAACATCTTCCACATTTTACTGACTTACTCCTGGGCTTCATGATGAAAGATTGAAGATGTTTCAATATATGTACCCTCACCGGTGAATAAAACCCTTCTATTCTTACCAACAAGGGTGGCCTGGTGGGGAATGTGAAGTGCAAGGGCAGCCTTGGCTGCAATGACCATGAAATGAGGGAGTTCAAGATCCTTAAGTGAGGACGGTGTGCAGCGTGTTCTCTTCCCTGGACTTCAGGAGAGCAGACTTTGGCCTCTTCAGGGATCTGCTTGACAGAGTAGCAAGGGATAAAGCCCTGGAGAGAAGAGGGGCCCAAGAAGGCTGATTAATATTCAAGGATTACCTCCTTCAAGCTCGGGAGTGATGAATCCTGAAAAGGAGGAAGTCGTGTAAGACCTCCAGGAGGCCTGCATGGCTGAATAAGGAGCTCCTGGACAAGCTCAGACACAAAAAGGAAGCCTACAGAGGGTGGAAGCAAGGATGGGTAGCATGGGAGGAATACAGAGAAACTGTCTGAGCAGACAGGGATCAGGTTAGGAAGGCCAAAGCCCTGATAGAATTAAATCTGGCCAGGGATGTCAAGAGAAAATAAAAATATCTTTAACACGTACATCGGTGATAAAAGATCAGGAAACAGGTGAGCCCTCTCTGGAAGGAAAAGGGAGACTTAGTCACCTGGGATATGGAGAAGACTGAGGTACTTTTTTGCCTCAGTCTTCACTGACAGGTGCTCCAGCCACACTGCCCAAGATGCAGAAGGCAAAGGCAGGGACTGGGAGGATTAAGAACCACCCACTGTAGGAGAAGATCAGGTTCGAGACCATCTAAGGAACCTGAAGGTGCACAAGTCCATGGGACCTGATTAGATGCATCCAAGGGTCCTGAGGGAACTGACGGGTAAAATGACTAAGCCACTATCCATCATATTTGAGAAGTTGTGGCAGTCCAGTGAAGTTCCTGCTGACTGGAAAAGGGGAAACATAACCCCCATTTTAAAAAAGGGAAATAAAGAGCACCCAGGGAACTCCAGGCCAGTCAGGCTCACCTCTGTGCCCAGTAAGATCATGGACTGGAAAGTGTGCTAGGGCACATGGAAAATAAGGAGGTGATTTTTGACAGCCAACATGGCTTCACTAAGGTCAAATCGTGCCTGACAAATTTGGTGGCCTTCTATGGTGGGGTTACAGCATTGGTGGATAAGGGAAGAGCAACTGACGTCATCTACCTGGACTTCTGCAAAGCATTTGATGCTGTCCCACATGACATCTTTGTCTCTAAATTGGAGAGACACGAATTTGATGGATGGATCACTTGGTGGATAAGGAATTGGCTGGATGGTTGCACTCAAAGAATTGCTGTCAATGGCTCGATGTCCAAGTGGAGAGCAGTGATGAGTGGAATTCCTCAGGGGTCAATATTGGGACTGGCACTAACATCTTTGTTGAAGATATAGACTGGGATTGAGTACACCTTTGGCAAGTTTGCCAACATCAAGCTGTATGGTGCAGTTGACACTCTGGAGGGAAGGGATGGCATCCAGAGGGACCTAGACAGGCTTGAGAGGAGGGCCTGTGCAAACCTCATGGAGTTCAACAAGGCCAAGTGCAAGGTCCTGCACATGGATCAGGGCAATCTCAAGCACAAATACAGGCTGGGCGATGAGATTGAGAGTAGCCCTGAAGAGATGGACTTGGGAGTAGTAGTGAATGAATAACTGACTATGAGCCAGAAATGTGCACTCGCAGCCCAGAAAGCCAACTGTATCCTGGGCTGCATCAAATGAACTGTGGCCAGCACATAGAGGGAGGTGATTCTCCCCCTCTGTTCCACTCTTGTGAGACCCCTCAAGTCCAGCTCTGGAGCCCCTAGTGTAAAAAAAACATAGACCTGTTTGAGTGTGTCCAGAGTACGCCACAAAGATGATCAGAGAGCTGGAGCTCCTCCCTTATGAGGACAGGCTGAGAGAGTTGGGGTTGTTCAGCCTGGAGAAGAGAAGGCTCTGGGGAGACCTTATAGCAGCCTTCCAGTACTTAAAGGGGGCCGACAGGAAAGATGGGGAGGGACTCTGTCAGGGAGTGTAGGGATAGGATGAGGGGGTTTGGTTTTAAACTGAAAGAGAGTAGATTCAGATTAGATATAAAGAAAAAATTTTTAGTGATGATAGTGGTGAGGCACTGGAACAGGTTGCCCAGAGAAGCTGTGGCTGCCCCCTCCCTGGCAGTGTTCAAGGCCAGGTTGGACGGGGCTTTGAGCAACTTGGCCTAGTGGAAGGTGTCCCTGCCCATGGCAGGGGGTTGGAACTAGGTGATCTTTAAGGTCCCTTCCAACCCAGACCATTTTATGATTCTATGATAATTAGTTGCTAGTAATCTCATTACATGATTCTATACAAACATTGACCCTAATTGGCTACTTTGTCCCATGCTTATGCCAACAGAGTCATGTGTACAGCCTTCATGTTAGGCAAAGTGTTTGTGAAGTACATCAGCTAGTCAGTACTTGTAAAAGAGCTGGTTTAGACACCGAGGCAGTCATAAAATGGGCTTTTCTGTTTATAAAATTTAAACCATTTTTAACATCAAAGAGAATATGGATCCATGAGAGAAATATCTGCATGTTAGAATGTGAGTGATATCTGCATTTAATTTACTGAAACGTTACTTTTCAAGAAAAATATTACACTGAATAATACATTTCTATTCTGAGCTCATAGCAAAGGTTTAGAAAGGACTTCCTATAAGATGCTTAGTACCTCTTCTGTAATCTGACAGTACCATCATTACTGTGATTTAGAGAAATGAAGCAAAGACTAATCTTTGCATAATTAAACTAATCAGGGTGAGTTTCACTGGGGGAGAAGATCCTTGATGAAGCATTTTACCTGCTTTGTGAGAAAAGGAAAGGCTTAATATCCCCCCCCCCCTTTCAATATTCTTTGCTCTAATTTGATTTCATAGTATTTATACATAACAGATGTAATGGGAATTTTTCCTAACTACCCTATAAAAGTGGTTTTCATCCTCCCCCACCACAACAAATAGCTTTCAACTATTTAAAGGAGTTTAAACAATTCTCAAGTAACGATAAAATCTGTTTGCCTGATGTGTGTTCATAAAGTTACTTGCAGAATTATGTATACAACTACAGCTGCTGTGGTCGTAACTCATCAATCTTTCAGTGCCCCTCAAATAGAAGTTCACCTCTTCTGAAAGAAAATAATTCTTACTGGTCACAAAAGACAGCATATCACATGTATTTTGAGAACTATAGAAAATCATATATGATCTCCTGTTTGCTTTGTTGTATGTTGAAACTACAGTCACCATATCTTCTTCATTTTCTGGCATGAAGGGCAACTACATTAAAGTCTTGCAAAGGGAATAATATGAGGGTAAGAAACTCCACCTCCAGTACAAGTCAAACTTCACCTCCACTGAGGGTGGTTGGCAAGTTCAGAGAGCCTTGGGCTATGCAGCCCTGGGCAACACCGGTCTCCCACGGCAGGGCTTGGCATCACTCGCCTCTGATCTGGGACGCTGGCTCGAAGGCTGCATGCGGTGTTTGAAGGACAGGACAGAGGAAAAAAGCCACAAATCACCAGTCCGCTCAGCTATTCAGGGTCATTTACAAGAAAATAAAGTAAGAAAGTGGGTTGAATTCTGGGATTTAGCTTGGCTGTGCTTTCCCCCAGCACTGGTTAGAAGTGGAGTGCAGGTTGTCAGTGCATAAACGAGTCTGTTTGCCTTGGTCAGGATTAAGTTTTACCATCCACCCACAAATTCTTCCTACAGAGAACAATATGAAGATATCAAACGGAGAGAAATACCTTCAGTGGTAAAAGGAAAAACAAAAGAAATGCTAATTTCTCACTGAAATTAGTTAGGCAGTTTTTTCTAAAGCAAGATGAGCACACTCAGAAAATCTACCTCCACAGAAGTCCCCCCTTAAATTGGAATTCTGGGAGATCAGTAAAGCTCTGAGTATTAACAAAAGTTACCCTTAAAAGAGATACTGTCAACTCACAGGACATAACACATGTTCATGTGTGATCAAATCAGGCAATTATTTCACCAGAAATCCAGAACTCCCCACTCTCCTGTCAGTGTCTCATAGTAATTACTCCTTCTGATCACTTTTCCTTACAGATTCACACCAGGTAATATACTATCATTGATGTCATTCTTTCTATAATTTTGTTACTTATAGAAATTTTTTCTAAAATGTTTGTATAAATATTTATGAATATAATGCAGAAAATCACTGGGTTTACCAGGCTACCTGCTCTTTAAGCAAATTAAGTATAATATTCACTAATATTTTTATCCTTAAGTAACTATATACAGAGAAATCAAATAAATTACAATCATTATCTCCTTTCTGTTACAGCTTATTCATATTGATGATACTTCAGATTAATGATGTCATACCTCTTCCCAAATTCACAAGACTAGTTTAATATATATTAGCATTTTAAATATTCTTAAAAATACAGGCACTTATTTACTTTCTTAAGCTTCAGGATATCCTCACTCTAAACCTTAAATATTTCCTCCAAGTATATTAACATTCCTCATTTGAGAAGGAAGGCTCTTTTGTAAAAACTTGGCTCATTGGGCTAGAGATTTCAAGAAAATACAGAAGCGTTGTGAGCTTTAAGGACATGCTCCCAACAGTCAGCTTAACACCAAAGTAAGATTAGAGTGCAGTCTGCTTAATGATGCAAATACTACTAGAGCAAAGGTAAATATCAAACCCAAGGTGCTACTGACATTGTAATCTTGTCTTTCTCTTACAGTTTTATATTTCACTCTATGATTTCAGGACTGATCATTGCTCTGTATATGTGTATTGTGTAGCATTTACAAGAAAAGAAAAATGTCTACCGTTACGGAAATTTTTATCCTACAGGCTTCATCCAACTGTGTTTTCTCTTGGACTACTCATCACAATGAAGACCACAAGAAAAAACAAGTACTGTTATTCAATGCAGACACTGAATTTTTCTTTTTTTCTAGAACTCATACTTTTTGATAACAATTTACAATAATTAATATGTATACTTGTCTAAATCAATAGTGGCTGCAGCTAAGACCTAAACACGACAACCAGTTCAATACCTGATTAACTTCAGACACATAGATGAGTAGAAACTCACTTATAAAGAAATTTAATGTGTTTAAATTTAAAATGATTTAACTAATAGTCTTTTGGATACTTCACACATAGGTATGTGTGGAGACATGAGAGGAGATTTCAAGGTAGCTTGACCCAAAGCTTTGGCAGTGCTTTTTACACCAGCTCAGAAGGGCAGAACACACTGGTGGTGTTGGGGGCTCAGACCATTTCCCTTTGCCCTTTTATCTTTTCACAATTATTCATGTTTATAATGCAGTAAAAGGAAAAAAAAAAAAAACCAACGTTTTTTGTTTGTAAGACACAGGTTGATTGCTGCTTCTTTTTGAAAAGTAGTAAGTGCAGAAATGAGGTCACTGTCTGAAATCACTCCCCCAGCTACTCTGTTTAGCCTGTGAGTCATATGGAGTTAGAAAAAAGATTATATGAACCAGAGTTAACATGGAACTGAAAACAATAGAATAGCACAGCAACAAAAGAAATTACTACCCCACGGTTTGCCCTGTTCCCCTCTATTTGCTTACTAGCTTGGATGCATTAATTAAGAAAATCAATTGAAAACAAGGCAGTGGGAAAAAAAAAAATGCCTAATTGTGATTAAAGCAAGCAAAGAAACGATCTCAGGAGAACCATGGCAGTCATGATGGAAAGTGAATGTTTTTGATGACCTACTGAATTTCTTAAACATCAAGGAAGAAATATTAAGGGTGTTATAAATTTTATCAGGGATGAAGTAGTACTAATACATCTTGTCAGTGCAACAGACTATTATGCTTTCTGGTCTCTAGAAAAAAATCCCAAGGAAGTTAAAGACACTGTGTACATGGTGAGTGGTGGCACAGATACAAATGCAAAGTGGTAGTGTAACAACATAAAGGAGGTATCAGCATAGCAGTTACATCTTTTTGTGTTGAAAAGTTTGAGAAAAAGAAAGTTTCTTTCTGTGCTTTTCTCCCTTATTAATATTCAATGCAGATTTGACAAAGTTCACAAATAGATTGTAAACAGAAATTATGTCTTCCAAAATAGATAGCATTAAGATTCATTGAAGACAACATTTAATTTCCTTTCAAAGTTTTGGGTTCATCTTCAGAAGTAGGTCAAAATATTCCACAACTAGTTCATGATCTAAAAATGCTGCTTCAGATGTTTTGAAACTCTCTGTGAAATTAGGTCTTAAAAATACATAATAATTTTGGGCAGAATGAAAGCTAAATAAAAACAAAAGTAGATCAAGGCTTACATGCATCTTTTTTACCAAAGAGCTACAGATTTTATGGCTTTCCCTGCAAAATAAAATATCTAATATTGCACATTTTTTATACAAGATAGACAGTTTTAACAAGAAAAAAGCCCAGCCTGACGTGCTTTTCTGCACGACTCTGTGGGTGGCTTGCACAGTGTTTACAACTGCTTTAGTAAGTGAGCAGAAACAGCTGCTCATGGGCCTTATGCAGCCAAAAGCCAGGAACAAGAGTCACCTTCACATCTGCACCCTGGGGGCTCGAAGTCAGGCCAAGCTCAGCACCCACAAGGGGAAGCTGCTGCCCTGCCACTGGGACGTGTGCCCAGACCCCCAACTCAAACCCCAGCCCTCACAGCGCTGATGATCAAATCTCCCAGGGGAAAGGATGGGTTGAAATCCAGCACTTCCCCATTTGAGGGAGTGCCCGATCACTGACCCACTGCCACCAGCCCTTGCTGACCAGCACATGACTTGCCATATTGATGTAAAAGTAAAGTTTCAATTGAAACTTTATTATTTCAATTGAAACTGACCACACATATAACATTTTCATCTTGGCAGCTGAACCAGAAAGCAAGTGTTTGTATAGACTTAGTCACCTTACTTTTGCTTTCTGCCTTAAATTTTCCGAAATATTTCTTGGTGCACTTTTTCAGGGCTGCTACAGAAAGCAAGGGAAGCCATTAAGAGCACAGGGGAAGATATCTTTATAAAAATAAAACTTCAGATATAAATAAAACTTAAAAATAAGACTTCAGAGTTCATCAAGGAGCAGCCTCATGCAAGAGGATTGTTTATTCAGTGCTTTGAAAGGGAAGGAGAGGGAGAAACTAATGCAAGGATCGAACAAAATGCGATGTGCAATACTCATTAAAAAAAAGTTTTGATGAAAATCAGGGTGACTTTTTAGATGCAAAATATCAATATATTGAATATAACAAATGTTTTTTGGTTAACTTGGTTAGTATCTTGTAGGCAGGAGAGAGAAGGAATAGAGAATTTTTCATACAAGGTTAAAGAAAAACAGTTGTCAAAGCTTATTCTTGGCAAACAAACCTATGAGCTTACTACAAGTCACAGTCAAAGTAAAGCCTTTATATATATATATGTAAATATATATAAAAATATTTATATAAATATATATTATATATAATATATAAAAATATATAAAAAAATAAAAAATTACAATTCAGATAAATTTCTAACAGGTTGGGGGGGGGGGTTCTGTTTGCTTGTTTGGATTTTTTAAAAATTCAAACCACTGTTCAGAACCAGCTCTCACCTAGGGCTATATACTCCAGCCCCTTGCTCTTCTGAGGAGAAAGCAAGCATGCAACAGCCAATACATAAACTAACAGCTGAACTCATGGGTTCTCAGTCACATAAAGATGTGAGTTCAGCTTATATTTCTATGGTCTGAGTTTGCATTTGGAGCTGATATGAATCTTGTTCTGACAAAAATAACATTCCTCCCAAGTACTAAAAGAAAGTTTAAAGGATTTTCACTACTCCCTTAAACCTGCAAATTCTTCTGTTTGCTCAACTTTACTAGCTGGCAGTGAGTATGATGTGATATTTCATTATTACCAGTTGAATAACTAAAGTGCAGAAAACTGGTAAGCAGAAAGAGCCAATGCATTTGTAGGAAGATTCATTTGGTGTCTACATCAATCTGCTGAATATTAAAAATTGTAAAATCTTTCATTTTCTTTCAGTTAACTGCAGTGGTAATGTCTCCACAGGTAAAATAAGGTGACATGGAGGTAGCTCAACTCACTTGGTTCTTTCTCATTTCATCCCAGACCCATTCTCATAATCACATATCAAAATACACCAAATTAATACAACAATGATTCAACAGCTACAATTCTAATACTTCAAAAGCAGAACAGTAACCACTGACAAAACCAGCCCTGAAGGATTTACATCTACGGTTACAAAATGCTGGAAAGCACACAGACCTAAACAGAAACTTCTCCCAGCCAAAACAGTCTATTTCTCTCTGGCTAAGACTTCATCACTATGTTTGCAATCCCAAATGCTAGTAACACTCACCCCTCCTCGAAATTCTGCTGGCTCATCCCCACCCCCATAAATGCTACAACCCTTATTGCATCAGTGATCCCTAGTCTGAGAACTGCTGCCTAGGTCTTTCCTTTGCCTATGCTATATTTGTATCCAGTCAATGAATCCAAAATCCCCTGCTAATTACCATCTAAGCTGTTATAAAGAATCTACACATGTTACTGCATGAAAGAGGATTACTGTACTTTAAACTTAGCAAGGCTTGGTAATCCCGTGTGCCGTAGGGCTGGACGCTGTAATGGATGCAAGTTTAGAGACAGCACTTTGGGCAGCGTTTCCTTAGCTGCATGGTTTAGTTGCTACCACTACTCTTGCTTCTGGTGCAGTACCCAAGAAGTCTTTGTTCATGACAGCTGTGTAACATGGTGAGGAACACATGTAAAAAAATAATACAAATACATGCCAAGTAACATCTTTATTTAGTTAAATGTTTTCACAATTCTTAATTCTGTAGCCTCCTTTCAGGATGATGATGGCAGATTTCCTTGATGGTATTTATTGCCTTTCAAAATTCCTTTGAAATCTGTTTTGGAGTTAATGATTTTTGTTTACAACAACCATGGAAAAAAGTAAGTAAAGCTCCTACCATAAGAGCTCAGATAGTGATCTTAAGCCTATGGTTTATCTCCCAATCTAAATATTGTAGACGTCCAAAATACCTGTTTAATGAACAAGTTAGTAGCTGAAGACAGTGTGAGAGTACGTAGCAAGTGCACCATTGTTTTAAAATATATTTTCAAATTTGAACATAAGCAAAAATGAATGTTTTGATTTCATTTACAGACAGGGAAAAAACCTCTTTTATTAATAACTTGCACACTATTGAAAATTTACACAGCCCCATTAAGTGGCACTGCAAGTCATCTGCTCCCTATATTTGTAGGCCACCTGAAAAGAGATGAGTTCATAAGGATGCCAAAGACCTGCATAACGTCTTTTGAGGCTTGTGCCTTCTCCAGGGAAGAGAGGGAATTATCCAGTAGAGGAGATATTATCTCGATTATCTCCTTCATGGAGACTCTTGATAAAGGCAGTGCTCACAGGACAAGGAAACATCCATTGCACAGCTAGGAAGCATTGAGACAGGCGTATAACTTACACTGAAACTCCAGCCTTCATGTTTCAGGAAGACATGGATTTAAAATGTTGTTTTGGCAGTATAGAGTACCAAAATTTGTTCCCCACCTTGTGAATACCTACATTTAAGCTCTAAAATTTTATTAGCATTAATTAATATTCTCTTGAATACAAATTTCCTTTATATGAAGGGAATTTTAAAAAAAGCAAAAGAAACTAAGCAATGGTCAAAAAAATAAGTCTATTTCAAAAGAATTTTCCAGGGGTTAAGTTTAAAAGGAGATGAAATGGAAGAGTTATGAAAAAAATCAGTAAAGAAAAATTGCTCAGTTACAAACTTTAGAATACTGACTCCTCAGAACTCCTGGCGTTTTCAGGCTTTAGATAGCAAAGTAGGTTGACAAATGACTGATTACAACACTTCCCAAAAACAAAAGATAGAAAAAATATTTTAAATCCCATTCTCCAGAAAAATGAATTGTCAAGAAATTATTTTCATCACCACTAACGTGAATACAGGGCATGGTCCATTACTCATAGGTTAGTTTAATCAGCTCTGGCAGTTTTGGGAATATTTTACTGAAAATAGACCCTTTCCAGGTTAGGAGTTCCTCATCGACTTGTTTTAAAAAAAAATTCCACTAGATAAATCATTTGCCATGTTCATTTTCATCTGTGACCCATCTATCACAAACCAACATAATATCAAGGAAAGATTTTCTTATGTAGTTAAATATTCCATATAAAATATTAAAAATATTTTATGCATCTGCATTTAAAAAAAAAAAAAAAGTAGAAAGACAAAGCCAAGTATTTTACAGATATCTGTGTCTGGATTGAGATCTCTTCTGCAGATGTCACTGTGGGTTTCTACAAAGTTCTGATTCTTACACAATATTTATTCACTGAAGCGACTAGACTCTTTGTCCTGGTACTCATGGCACTGAAGTCCGTGATTAAACACTTCCCCAAAAATTCATTAACCCAAAGCTAAGATTACTTCCCTTGTGTCCTCATTCAGCTGTTCTCAAACCACTGAAAACAAGGAAACAGTCTCACAAAAACATGTCCTCTATAAAATTAACCCACACAAACAGCTCGATCCATGCAGTCAGTGGGGCAGTAAACTTTACAAAGACTGCAAAAATTTGTAGTCATGATTGATGTGAAACACTGTGGACCTCCTGAAAACACCTCACTGTGCCCAATAGAGCAGTAACATAGGACCAGAGGTTTGTTTTTTTTTCCCCCCAGTGGTCATTTAATCTAGAATTTTTGGTATACACATAAAAGTTTTGCCACTAGGAGAAAGGTTATAAACTTTCCATGGCTTCCATTCTTTCCCTGTCCTCTTTATGAAACTTAAAATTTCTAGGTAAGAAGTTAACTAAGTTATATAAGGTGTCATGATAGCTGTCTATAAAGGGCCAAATTGTATGCCTTTGCTAAGAAGCAATCGGGAGATTCAATTCAATCAAGAGATTGAATCCAGCTAAACCCTTTGTCCCAGCATCTCATACCTCTAAGTTTCACAGATAAGCTCCTCATTTCCCCAGGAAGTCATTAACTCAAAGCAAAGATTGCCCAGCAGTGCTTTCCTTTATAATGGTTATAGAAATCCAGTTAGAGAAATCCACTTCAAATAAGAAAGGGTTATATATTTTTATATAATAACTTCAACACTCTTATTAACAGGTTTTGTGCATGACAGTATCTTCAATTTTCTTCTGATGGTGTCTAGTTATTTTTCCTGAATGGTTATAGTCAAACCTCTTGGGAAGTGCCTGAGCGGTCTACCCAGCTTTCTCAGTCTCTCACTTTGGTAGTGCTCTCCTGTGATCTCACATCAATTAACATAAATAATTTCATCATAAGAGCAAGCATATATTTTAGTACTTTACTGTCCATGGATATAAATGAAGTTGCGCTAGTGTTTCCAACTTTTCTAATACAAATGACAAGACAGGACTCCACATCTGAAAGAGGCCATCATTTGCTTCCTTCAATAGTGTTTAAAAACAAAAGGAAATCTCAGGGAATTCTCTTTCTCCCTGCTCCTGAAGGGCAAATGCATTATCATCTTTTTCTTCAAAGACAAAATCCGAAGTCGTATAAAGATTAAGGTTTTGATGTCCTATTCTAACTGAAATATCTCTCACCATTCCTGGGAGAGAACCTGTGGAGGAAATTTTACTTTGAGGTAAACTTTTAAAAATGATTTAACAGCGAATTTTTGTGTTTAACATTATTAACTTACCTAAAACAAGCATGCAATAATATATTTTTTCACATATGAAATTAAAAGCCATCTCAGGAGATATGGCTGGTTAAAAACATCGAGTGACATGATAAGAGAATCAGCTGAGAAGCATGTGAAGGACCTAATGCACTGCTGACATTCCACTTAGCAACCATGGTCCATTTTAAAACTTGCTCCATGAAAGGTAAGAGAGATGAAAGAGGAAGAGATGATAATTGAAATTCCAAAGTGAACATTACCTTAACATTTTTTTTTCTACATGATGTGATCTTTCTAATATGTAGCAGTAGATTCACAGCATGATGGCCTAAGGATAAAAGAGAGTCAAGGTTTGCAGGGAAAAGCAGATTAACAGTAGCTTGAAAAAACAAGGCAAGCTTGCAGCCACCATTCCTTAAGAACTTGATAAGGTTACTCTGAGACAAAAGTTCTCATATTTCCCTTGCTCCAGCTCTATCAGTGAGTCTAAGGGAAAGGTATTCTCTCCCCCCACAAATCCTTCTTCCTTTTCAGTGTGTTGCTTGGTCACAAATTTTGGGTCAGTCTTTTCACAAGCGGCGGAAGGACCTTGAAATTATATTCCTGCACCATAGAAGATGACTTCCTGGGAGTCAACATACACTGAAGATAAACAAGGCTAGAGGAAAAAGAGGCACATCTTACAGAGAGACTCCAGTCTTTCTGAATGTACCTATTCAGCTGCAGTAGCGCTTTCCCAAAACATTTTCCTTTTGCCCTTCAGTGACAGCATGCTGGAAACCACTTTGCAAAGATCTTTCCTCCCTTCCCCCACATCACATCTTTTACATCTTCTCTCTTACACTGAGAAAATGATGCAGAAAGAGTAGCTAGTGTTTTCCACAACAAATAATTTGTTGACTGTTAGAGGGCATATGGGCAGGACAAGCGCTGCCTTCAGCAGAGTATCTGTGCCCTCTGTCATTATTTTCTGCTCTTGCTGCCCGTTCCTCGCTCAAAGCAAGCCCTACTTCCGTCCGCTACTAGGAGCAGTCATTTAAAGGACAAGAGTTTTTTTGTAGCTGTGCTGCAATTCACAATGCCAACACAGAAAGCCTCGTTCCTTTACTTTTTATCTAGGAATGAACACAAAAGATGGGGTGGGGGAAGGGAAGAAGAGATGGAAGAGTGCCCTGATGTTTCTTCTGGCATACACAACGTTCACTGCAATATTCACAGACTTAATATATATTATTTGGATTACCTACAGAATATTAAATCATAGATTCATTAAAATATCAGAGGTTAAGTTATGTTTATTTCTATAAGTATAGAAGGAGCAATACAATTATTTTTATTTAGAGTAATTATCCATTGTCTTTTCATTGCCATTTGAACCTAGTCGCTATTTGGTAAGGTACTTATTTTTAAGCATGTGGCAAGTAGCCATTGCAAATATTGCTGAGATTTATCTACCGTAATCCACTGCTACCATTTATATAAAAAAGTTTAAACATGATTTTGTAAAGGTATGTTCTTTTTCACATATGAGGCAATTTGGGGAGTTCTTTTGTGTGCTGCTTTATTAATAGCCACAGTTTTATAATACTCTATAGTCATGTATACTAACAGATGAAACCAGAGAAAAGGCATTTAAATTCCTGGAAATTTAGAAAATCATGTTTCCATGCCAAACAAAACAGACTAGAGCCCTTCTCTTACTGTTAGTCATCTCATCAGTAACCTTACTGTGAAAGCCTGTCTGTCTTCCCTCATATTTGCAAAATGTTTTCAAGAAGTTATTTGTGCCATGACATGTGGTGAAATTCCCAATTTCCAATTTAGTCCTCTATAGCAAATTAAAGAGTAGATGAATTTTTAGTGTACTTTGCTTAAACCTGAGGCAAGCTATGTTGGATTTGAAACGGAGCTCAGTGAAGGACCTACAAATACAGTCACATGGGACTCTGACCCCCAGGGAAAGTAACTAACACAGACGAAGCTCCAGCTACGTAATCATTTTACAATTATTATTATTTCTTAAATTATTATTTTACAGCTATTATTCCTTCTATTTTAAAAATGCAACCGCATGTAACGGTGAAAAAAAGGTGTTACAAACTTATACTATTTTCTTCATTTTCTCTCTAAGAAAACACGCCTAGCATGCCCTATAATAATTTTCTGATTTAGTTAATCGTCCTTTATGCTGTCCTCAACTAAGCACTGGACTATGGATAATGTAGCCTGAAAATATCTCCAGGGAAGAACTCAGTTGCCTCCTTCTGTAAGATCAATATTTAGGTAGGTAAATTACATTCAGTTCCATTTTGCTTTGACAGTAAGGATTTGACCCCTTTGATACAGAGAGCTGATCAACACCCATCGTTCAGCCACTGAAAAGACTTCTTTCCATAAATGATGTACGTACAATAAGCAACTGAATTAAAAGATCACATCCTTCACTGAGACAAGGTGTACCAATTCAGTAAGCTGAAACAATCCTTGGTCTGGATCACTTTTGTCTACTAAAATCAATGGGAATTTCCTTGTGTAAGCTGTTACAAATTTTGCAATACTTAATTTATTACAATATAGAAAACAAAATCATGCATCTAGGGAAAAGAATGTGGATGGCATACTTCAGGAATGCCTCCCACTGAGATGTTTTCAGCAGAGGTAAATAACAAGACAATAACAGCACTGCACACTGCAGAGGCTTCCCGTGGTTGTTCAGGCAGCAGCAGTGAGTGGGAAAGGGTGTGCCTTGCCCATACTGCACCTGATGATAGTGTCCAACTGGTAAATGTAGAGATTTTGAAACAGCATTCTGCTCTGTGTTCAAGGAAAACAAACAAACAAACAAAAAAAAGTAGAAATTATCTCCTTTGTGAATTTAAATACTTTGAAGTCCTATGAAAAGTTCAAAGTATTTTTCCATTTTGTATGTTATTATATAAAGTTGAAATAATTTTTGCCACGTTATGGAAATGAAATACTGCAATTAGGCTGGAATGCTCTGCAATGAAAGAATGATGCTCTCACACTGTGCCTGTCTCAAAATGGTGTTTTCTCAGTGCCAGTCAATATCACTGATAAATGTCCAACTGACTTCAGGTAAGTATATGATTTATCAGAGGTATATCTCCATCTCTGGGATGCAGGAAAGTGAAAGTTATGTATTGGCCCTCAGTCTTGTCCTAAAGCAGTGCAACAGTTTGCTCTCTGATACATGAAACTCATGGCAAAGCTGGCTTACCTCCCTGCTAAAAAAGTCCCTCAGGTATTTTTTGGCATAAAAATATCAGAACTATTTGAGTTTTGAAGAATAGCTTGAAAGTAACAATAAGCTTTGTAAAAACCAACATGACGCATTCACAGCCTTATTTGTTAAATGCCAAATGATATTCCATTTTGCAGTGCTTAAGCCCACCATCTCTGTTGCAGAATTCACTGGTTTCTCCAACCTACCTCAACATTGAGATTTTTTTTGTTCTTGCACACAGCCGGCAGTCTGGCAAGCTAATCATCCTCTGCTGATTCTGCCAGATGTCTGTGAAATAGAAAGCTGCCCACCACCAAACAGACTGGCAGTTTTATGACTGTGACAATTGCTTGTGGCAAAATTATAATTAGTACACCAATGTTGCTATGCATTCTAAATTGGATCACACTGATTCCTGCTCCAGCTTTTTTAGACACTCTGAATATGATTTTTAAACAATTGTGAAAACAGCTGCATGCTGATTGCCATTAAAACCAACACCTACCAGATCTTAGCATCAGGCACTGTGATGTTTCTTTCACTACTCCAAGAGATGGTATGAGTGGCAAAGACTATGCTGGTTTGGTCCAGGGAAGGCTATCAAGGTTGTTCTTGGAGTTATAAAATGTTTTTTGTTGATTAGAGATAACAGCCCCTCTAATGTCTCCAAGTGGTTGCTGACATACAGATTATACAGACTTTTTGCTAAACAGAACACTCCACATAGGGCTGTTGCTGTGATTAAATATTTTTCATATGTGTTTCCATTCCAAGCATTTTTAAACACCTCTAAGCAAGGGAGAGTGGGTGGAGAAATACGACATGCAGAGAGAGAGACTTGGAAATTTAACATTTCACAAAAAATATTCTGAAGAGGTCAGAAAAGCTGCATTTCCCCCTGATCACTGCCCACAAGTGGGTGTCATTTCACCATCTAATCTCCAGGAACATGGAAAGATGTGATCCCACCAAACTAATTTTTAGATACTGTTGGTATTGCTTAAGGAAGGGACATGCGACTCGGTGGGTTATTTGCAGTCTGGTGCAGCTGGTGTGAGGCCCCATGGTGGGGAAGGAGCCACCTTTCCCAGGGCTGTTTCCACAGATGCTTGCTCCTGCACGAAGAACCGATGTCTTCCCAGCAATGCAGCTGTGCTGCACTAAGTTTTTCAAATGATTCATGTTTTTATCTAATTGCTCTAATCACGGGAGCAGAGAGCAAAAACCCTGGTGGGTATTTTTTTTTTTTTTTTTAATTGTCTCTAGCTGTGGCCACCCACTACATAAAGCTTAAGCAAAGCTGGTGGCTTTTGCTCCTTTTAAACAGCTTATTTGCTGTCGCCAAGAAAAAGCAGTCTGAAGAGGAAACTGCTCAAGCTGGGGAGAAGAGTTGCCTGGTCTCACAGCTCTATGGCTAAGAGCATCTGAAAACATCAGAGGCAAATGTGCAGAGCCCTCTGATGAGTTCATGGAGAAGAGGCCACCTTGGGCTCTCCAGAACCCAACAGGAACTGTCGCAGATGGTAACTTCTTACCACCTGTTGTAAAGCCTGGCTGAAATCACCTGCAGTGCACTTTGCAGACTAGTAAAACAAACGTGATGTGAAGCAGAGAGCATAGTAGGCATGCTGAGTGCAATTTTGAGGATCTTGAGACAAGAGTTAAAGTTGAGGTGCTCTCCTTGTGCCAGACAGCTGTGTTACAGGCTAGCAGGTCCTTCCCCTTGGACACTTCCCACTGTGGGGGTGACAGCAGCTATCAGTTCCATCCCTGGCCTACCAAATCCAACACATAAGGAAGGCCCGGGGTGCTGCTCATCAAAGCTTCACAGCTTCACTGATGCACACACAGAGCAGGCAGGGAGCGGAAAGCCCTTGCAAGGAGCATGGAAGCTTTACCATGCACTTGCTCACTGGCCTTTTGTGAGTTTTATACGTGCAAGTTTTTCAGCACTGTAGCAAGTACTGCAATATAAGGCATCTTTGCATCAGTTATAGCACTTGGGGGAAAAAATACCTCTAAACTTGCTGACCAGAGTCTTCAACAGGGAACATTCAGAAGAACCTTAACAGGGAGTAGCATCTCTTGCTTCCCTAATGGCAACACGCCTCATAGGCATTTAGCAACAGTTGCAACAGGTGCAAATAAAACAACCATCATACCCTGCCACTGCATGAGCAGTCCTCCTGCGCTGATTTTCTACAAGTCAGGTGTAAGTTCATGAAACCAAAAGGTTGGGGAAGAAATCACACAGCAGTCAAAGCCACTTCAGCATTTGCTGTAAGGAAAACGGAGAAGAACAGAAACCCCAGTGCCTGTGAGTCTGCTGCACACTACTTGCACTTGCAGTCACCTGGCTGGGATGTGTGAGCGTCTCCAGGGCACATCTCAAGGAGAGTGATCAGCAGACAGCTTTGAAAAATCCAATTCTGGGGCTAAACCATGCTGATTATAGATTGCTGTGGTCACTATTATTGTGCTAAAGACCTAAACACTGTTTACTGTTAGGCTTAGGCTAGGCTGTTAGGATAGGCTTTTCTGTTGCATATTTTAAAGGAAAATACTCTTTCAGGATGATTCCATTGATCAAGGCCTAACAGTAAACAAGAAAATCAGCCTTATGTATTCAGTGATTAGTCTAGCCAAAATGAGAAGGACAAAACAGAGACAAAAGATCTCCTCTGGTCATCTTCTCTATCACTCTGCATGTTGAATCTTAAAAAAAGAAAGGAAAAAAAGCCATAACCCAAACATCAAACAGGAAACAAACAGCAGCTTACAATATCTCCCTTGAATAAGAAAAGGCATGAAATTAACTGTGTGAGCATACAAGAATTATTTTACTGATGAAAAATACTTTTGAAGCCTTCCAGACCAGTTTCATTTACACATAAGATAAAAATGTTATGGGTTTGCTGTTTTGTTTTGTTGGGTTTTTTTGTAAAAAAAGATTTGTCCAATTGACGATTGGAAAGAATCACTGCAAAAAAGTATAAGCTCTATCAGCTCTGCTACTTAAAAATAAGCATTTCTTAGCAACATGACTCAAGTCTCCTGGAAATTCAAGACAAAATTCACTGGAAGTACTGTTAAGATACACTACAACATTCCACGTTCATATGGTAGCACTCTGTAATATATTAATATCGACCTAAGATACCATTGAAGCTACTTGTAGAAAAAGGAGCTTCATTCCCTCCCATTCCCACACTGATGTTTTTATATCTGGGGTAAAGGAGATCACTGAAGAGCAAGGAAGGAAGACAGACAAGGAAGAAACCATTTTTTGTGGTTTTTACGGGCACATAGGAGTCAGTGGGCAAAATATTTACTTCTGTAGATTAGCAATGAAGAAGGAATGGCTGAGGGACAGCTGGAAAAACCCAAAGGGACCAATAGGTTGCGTTTTTTTCCAGCAGTGATATACAGCAAATAGCAAACACTATCACAGAACACCTGCTTGTGTATTACACTTTTTCCTCCCACTGGCATTTGCTCATTTTAGACAGTCTTTACAGGTTGGTATCATAGTGTTTGGACCCCTATGAAAACAGACAGCAAATGGGAAACTATTGATTCAGTTAAACATTAGGGATTTATAGACAGTTAGCAATTAATTGGATTGATCATTTTGGTGCAGCAATTTGGAAAGTAGCTAGAAGACTTTAGGGATGTAATGGAAAAGCTACAATCAAAAGCAGTTCCCCTCTCCATCTTCTCCTGCAAAACAGCCACCTCTCTTCAGGTTGCAACTTCACTCGTCTTGCTAAAAATTTCTATCGATTCACACATTTTGTGAAGTGCGTTTATTAAATGATAGCATCTTCTGTGGTTTTGTTTTGTGAGTGAAAATACAAATTGCCAGAAATTCATAGCAAAATCCACACAAATGGATGAGAGTGAGAAATTACACATGAGGGTTTGCTCATGGGGTGTCTCTCACCTTGTTTCATAGGTGCTAGTGTGCTATAACCAATGACTAACATCATTTAAACAATTAGCACAAAATCCTCTTCTGAATACCATATTTTGCATGGGAGAAACATCCTGATGAACAGCACTGTGTAGTTAGGGGTGCATGCTTGTGGCAAATAAAGGAGGGAAAGCAGTATTTCTTCCTGTGTCTATCTCCAGCTATGGAAAACAACACAAGCCATCGTCTCTAGCACGCAGCATAGTCATTACAGTGCCCAAACCTCAATGAAAAAAAAGCCTGTTACACTATTCCAGGAACAGTGAAAAGCTTAAGGTCACAACTGTTATGGATGTAGGGGCTATATTGATCCATCACATTCCCTTCCCCTCCCCCCTGCTATTTTCCCCACAGTTGTATTCCCAAGCACTATCCCATAGCCTCCTCTGTGCAAAATCAGTAGCAAAAGAATGGAATCCAAGGAAATACACAGCTTTTATAAGATGTTAGACAATTTGGCTATAATAACGCTTGATGTCACAGCTTCAGGGAAGCAAAAATATTACTGAAGGGATGCTAAAGTAGGCCAGCTTCAACTCAGTATGGCTGCAAGAGCTGCAGCTGGCCAAAGGCAGCCCTACTGCAACTTGCAACTCCAGAATAATCTTGTTCTTTAAACTATCTGGCCAAGATCTGTTTTCAGTGATTTTTCTGTGAGTAAATTAAAAACAACAAAGAGACAGCTAATATACTTGTGGCAATTTGAATGCTATTTCACATTAATTAACCAGGTCAGCCTTGCTGCAGGACTTGAATTAATTGTGGGAAAGTGGCATCATCAGTTCACTGCTAGGTAGCACTGACAGAGCTGCTCAGCAGCTAATCCATCATTCAGAGACAGAGACAGAATTTTTAAAGAAGATACAAAACTTCAGGGACTGTCTTTTCTCTGTGACCCACTGATGGAGCCTGCTATTAGTATTAATGTTTTATTCATGAAGATGCTAAAGGAAAGAGACATTTTCAGGCATACCTGGACTTGGGAACCCTAGATGTCTTTGCCACGGTCCATTTCCCAAAAGGACAGAGCATGTGTAATTCCAAACAGGGATCAGCAGCTGTCTCTGCTGATCAGGCTAACACCATACCCATGGTCACACAGGCAATGGCTACACTGTGTGCCATAAAGTAGAGCTCCCCTCTGTACCTCCAGCGTCACCAAACCTGGTACAGGAGAACATCAGCATGACATTGCTGTAAGGCAAAACTTGTTAGCAAAAGGTTTAGTATTACAGCAGCAGAGCCATGCTTTGCCCCAGCACTGCTCTGTCTTGCTCAGTGCTAGTGATAAGTTTGTGCATCCCTGGGGGAGCCCACAGCACCCCTGCAAGCCCCACTCTCATCTTCTGAATAGCCTTTTCACTGCCTTCACTACAAAGTTATTCCCTTGCTTTATTCTTCATAAATGATGCTCAGAAAGCCTAGTGACAATCTGCTTAGAAGAGAAAAAAAGGAGCGTTTGTCCTCTGACTACAGTACAACATACATACAAATATACCTCTTAACTATAAAGGATTCATTCTTCTTTCCAGAAGTAATTGCTAAAGGTTTGCTCTCTAGAAGACAAATACAGTTGATTAAGAGTGGTTATTGTTCTCTATTAAAATAATTTTTCCTAGTCTTGACCAAAGTTATTAAAATACTGTAAAAAAGCAGAGTTTGCTGCCATCAGTGAGAACTATGTTTATTAAACAAAAGTAGACAATAAACAGGCATGTGAAATTGTCTCATACTGATCCCAGGCCAAGAGTTTATTATTACCCAATTTTTGGGGCAGTTTCCTCAACTGAAAACATCCAATTGGCTAAGACATTTTCACTTAATTAGTCTACTGGGTCATTTTCTGACTGTTGATACATCTGCAGCTCACTATAACAGCAGACACATTTTAAATATCAGCAAAATTTTTATTCCATTCATTTATCAGATTACAAAAAAATAGCTTAGCTGTAGCTTTTTGACCTAAGTGAAGAAAAGGCAGTAAGTCAGTAGAAAGAGTCCAACCTAATTGATTGCTGTTTTAGGACCATGACTCCTAAGTGTAAAAGGTTAAAAATAAATAAATAAATAACAGTAATAACTGTCAAGACTTTTTTTTTTTTTTTTTCTGGTTAGGCAGTGTGCAATTGTTCCTCTTTCCCTACGCTCCTGCTGAAGATAACATATGGCCATATAGGAAACTCTGCCAATGCAGTGCACAAAGCATCACCATCTTTTCTCCCCATCACAATATTTAAAATAAAACAAAAACTAGCTTTTCCTAGTGAAGATCCTAGTGAATCTGCAACTTTTTTTTTTTTTTTTTTCCCCCCCAAAAAGAAAAAGCAGCAGCGTTTTAATCCCAGAAAAAAACAGATATTTCCAGTGTGGAGCCATCATGTATGGTTGCTATGGTGACATAAGAGCTGGCTAAATTCAATCAGTTCTCCCTATTATTTTGGTATTTTGTTTAAGAAATCACTCACCACTTAAATAAGAAAGCTCGCTTCCCTCTTCCCTTCGCACGTATCATTTAAGGGTACTCAATGAGCATATTACTATACGGGTCACTGTGACATGATCTCGCCTTGCAGCAAAGCCTCTTCTCAAAGAAACCCACAATAAGCACCAAGAATAACCAGCTAATAAACTGCAGAGACATACAACACATTGCATTGTCCTTTTACCTTCCTCTGTCTTACCTAACCAATACTTTCCTGTATCCTTATACACTAATCTGTCTTTGCTGAGGCTATTTTTAACACATCGGCTACCTAAGCAGCTGGCTTTTTTTAACTACATGTTTTCCTTTTCTGACTTTCTTCAGATAAGTAGAATTCCATCTTCAGAAACACAGAAGTTTTAGCCACAGTGGAATCACTTTGTAGCCCCACAGTGACATGTAATGTTCAACATCACTAAAACTGGGAGCTTTTGAGTTACTAAAGGCAATTTCCACTTTCCAAATCAGAAAAGTATTAAGGTTCAGAATGGGAAGTTGAAAAAAATCTGAATAAAGTAGATGGGAGGTCACTGTAGTCCCATAAATATGCCTAAAACGGCCATGAAAACAGTGCAAAATGAGTATAGTTAGCATAGGATCAGAGAAGTCTCAGCACAGGAAATACATGAACCTGTTGGAGCAGGTCCAAAGAAGGACCACAAAAATGATCAGAGTGTTGGAGCACCTCTCCTGTGGGGACAGGCTGAGAGAGTTGGGGTTGTTCAGCCTGGAGAAGAGAAGGCTCTGGGGAGACCTTACTGCAGCCTTTCAATACATAAAGGGGGCTACAGGAAAGATGGGGACAAACTTTCTTAGTGGGGACTGTAGTGAAAGGACAAGGGGTAATGGTTTTAAACTAAAAAAGGGTAGATTTAGATATCAGGAATAAATTTTTTACGATGACAGTGGTGAGACACTGGAACAGGTTGCCCAGAGAAGTTGTGAATGCGCCCTCCATAGAAACATTCAAGGCCAGGTTGGACGGGGCTCTGAGCAACCTGATCTAGTTGGAGGTGTCCCTGTTCGTTGCAGGGGCGTCGGACTAGATGACCTTCAAAAGTACTTTCCAACTGAAACCACTCTATAATTCTTAACTTATAACTCTAAATGGCACCCAGCATGTTCACTTAGGCTTTAAGAAATTGGCTGTTAGATTATTAATGGTTCTGTCTTAAAACCCAGCCTTTTGTGTCCTGTTTCAGTATGCAACCAATCTCTATAAACGCCATAACAAAAATAGGGAAAAAGGGTGCAGTATTGATATTCACCTGCAGAGTGCCTCTACCTTGCAGCTAGAGTGAAATAGTAGCGGTCTCTATGCACAACCTTGTGATAATTTAAGACAAACATAGATTTGAGTAAACACAGATGCAGATGTTAGCAAGAAATAGGGGTCTTTATACATGCAGAGACAGATGCTGAACCCAAAGAGCTCCAGACATGCGCTTTCCTTCCTTTTCAGCCCAGGCCACCCCTGTGCTGCTACTTATGGAAGTGGGTCCCAGGTTTACCAGTGGTCTTCACCCAGTGCTGGGGAAAAGGAGCTGTTTCACTTCCTCATCCCGCTGTTCAAAAAGAAATGCTGCTGGAATGGTTGATCTTCTGAGCCAGAGAGTAAAGCCTGAGACCAGACAAGCCTTGTACCATGTCTGAATCATCTCAGTAACCTCAGGGGTTCCTTTCAGCTTTCTACTCTTCCTTCTCATCCTTGCTGTTCATTCATCATAAAAACTGGCAAGCTTATATTTTAATGACAACTTGAGAAATCTCTTTTCCTCTCTTTCCAGCCAAGGACATTGGATTCAACTCAAGATACTGTTTCAAAATGTTTTCTCTGCTTAAAAAGCTTACTGAGTTTTTAATGCATCCCTAAGAAATGCTAAAAAAATTTATTTTATGCAGCAGTTGAAAAGTAAGCTAGCCCTAACAACCAGCTCCCAAATTCAAATTTTTGCAAATAGAATTGTGTATACTTATATTTTTAAAATGCTTTTCCCACCAACGTGGCAGCACACAAACCTCAGATCTAACCAAAGGAAAAGGTCCTGCTTAGATGTATGTTTTGCAGTGGCAGCATGCCTGAGGCCATTATTTTTCCATACTTTTTCAATTCCACTTTTATTTCTATTCTGAAGGTATGTAGTTAAGTTGGCAGTAAAGGAAACAAAGCACTCTTCTTACAGGTAGAGAGAATTGTATGGCATTTTAATGTGAAAAAAATTATTAATATTTCAAGGTTTTACAAAGGATTGTCTGCTACAAATCTGCAAAGCAAATCTGAGGCCATCAAAGAATGTGTTAGAGTTATTTGCATTCATTTATTTGTACTAAATCCTGACTGACGCCTGGCAGAAGAGATTTATTTTGTGCACCAAAGGATCTTCCATTTAGAGTTTACAATGAGCAGATGGGAGCAAATGAGAGCAATGATCTTTTTCCTCCAGTGTACTTAAATAAGACACCAGATATTGCCTGGTGTCATAACAGAATGGAACTAATGCCATCTATGGATAATACCGTATTTTCTATGCTCAGAAATGCTTTGGAGGTTTGACAGTTTTTCAGGCACTACCAAAAAGCCCATTCAGGATCCTGGTCTCTATTGTGAGTTTTAAAACACTAACGGCATCAAAAACTTTACTTGATAGTTACCATAGCAACACCACCACCAAATTGTGATGAGCTCTGAAGGTGTCAGAAACATTTCAGCAGTTTCACTGAATTTTCAAAACAGATTTACAAAGGTTAATGCACATCAATTATTTACTCACAAGCCCTCTGAAAGTGCTGGGTTTTGAAGCATGTAATTGAGGGAGGACTGTGAAAGTTCACATTTCATGGACTGCCTTGGCTAGATGGGATAAACATGCCTGAGAGGCCACAGTACCTCTTTGGACAAAATGTGCTCCACAACCTAGGGCCAGGGACCTTGCCACCAGCTCACAAAACCAGACAAAATCCTCTAAGTTGCATCATCACTGCTGATTTGAGTTCTTTCGGGTTCACCTAGCTTGAAAGAACAGTCACATGTAGAAGAAACCTGAAAACTATTAAGACAAATTTTTTTGGCAGGAGATGAGCTGTGCAAGTTGAAGTGCAGGAGCAGAGATGGGACAGCTGGGAAGCCAACACCTGAGCTAAGCACCCGTGTGAACGCTTAAAGGAGACAGCAAGCAATTACAGGCAACTTTCATAAATTTTTCAGCAAAATTGAGGCAACAGTTTCCCAACCCTGATTACTTTTTGCCTGCCCTTAGCTCACCTTCTATTTTGTTGTTCTTGGGCCCATGTCCTCATTCACTGTTTCTATCTTCAGAGAAAGACTGACTCAGAACCAGTGAAGCCCCAGTCCCAGCTGGCATGAAGGCAAGCCCATTTCAGAAGAAGCACTAATGGGATGGGTACTGTACACTGGAAGCATGGTTTTTCCAGAGAAAGATAGAGGAACAGCAAGCTTGAAATTATTGAGAAATAAAGACGTGCTTACTAAATACCTGTGTGCCTTCTTACCTCAATAACTTGTTTTTTAAATCATGACTCTTCCCTACTGCCTGTTCAGAGAAGACATGGCAGCATAAATTTTAAAATAATTTATGTGCAACAGCAATGAAATATTTAACAGCTATAGGAAACATTTATTTCCAAATAATTTTTGTCAAATCACTGAATACCCAAAGAAAAACAAGTTCTCCCCAACATTTACACATGCAGAGCATCTGCACTTCTCACTTTAATTTAAGCAGAAAAAAGAAAATCTTTTTGTCTACAGAGCAGAAAAAAAGTTTGAAGAAATAACATTAGATTTGGTCTAAAGAGTAACCAAGCAGGCTTTAGGCACTGTCTCCAACCCTGCAATTCTGAAGAGAACTGCTCAGCTAGTGTTGGAGATGAAGTTTCTTAGATTGATTAGTTTTACCTCTGCACGTGTGTAAAAGAATAACCACAGTACAGAAGCAGCTCAGTGCTCAGCCATACCTACCAGGCTGCTCTGAGCCTATGAACTTAGGGAACCATACAGAAAATAATTTATTAATTCAGTGATATGGAGAGAGCAGAAATAAACATACCTGTGGCTTAAGCTTTCTCTTAGGTTTGCATAAGATTGGATTTCACTTTTCTCTTTCAGGGAGAGTTTCTCCAGTTTATTTCATGGCAATTTACTGTACAATTGAAACCAATTACTAAGTTTTTTACCTAAAGATGGATAATATCACTCTACAGTCTGAGTACATTTTATGAGAAAAGACCCTTTTCCACTGATGTTTTGGAGAGGAGGAGTGTGTGGAGGAGGGATGAGCTGCAAGCCATCAGGAGGGCTTTCCAGGCAGGTGCTCCAAGTCAGCAGAGATGTAGTATTTTTGAGTATGATTAAGACTCACCTCACTTCTCTATAGACTTGTAAGGTAGTGTATTGGCCTCAGATAGCTTTCTTTTCAACATGTTCTCAGATCCTCACTCATCCCATCTTCTCTGCTCATGAGTTTGGGTACCTGAGTTCAGTGACACTAAGTGCTGGTCCTGTTCCTGCTTCAGCACCACAAACTTTACTTTCATTGGTTCTAGCCCTTTATTTTCTATAGCAAACTAAGCAGCTTTCTTGAAAAATGCAAACAGAACTTGGAATCAAGAGAGGAAATGTCACAAATAGTCCCTTGGGCTACAACACAGCTCCTGGAAGAGCAGTGAAAATCAACACTCTCAAAACACAGCATTTAAAATGATCCATGTGTGCTTTCTGAAGGATGGTGTGAGGATTTTCTAAGTGCAAGAAACATATCACTGTCTGCTTTGGTCCAGCTTAGACCAATTTCTCAAGTGGGAAGGCTCCTACTGGCCCCCACGGGACCATCTTGCCCAGGTGAGGACCTATGCAAGCTTGGTCATTTCAGTACAGCTCTGCAAAGTAGTTTTTTGCAGTTATAGGAAGGATCTTTTTCCTCAGCTTGGCATATCAGCTACATGCAGCTTTCATTTAAAAAAATAAAAATAAAAATACATCAATTAAAAGGAACGTACCACCTGGAATAAATCCTTTTTGGAAACCTTGGATACCTATGTAATAAGGAGATAAGGGACTATTTACAAAGATCCTTCTGAATACCTTAATCAAGTAAGCATTGATGGATGGCTGAGATAAATATTTCTACCCTCTACATTTTTACCTGAAGTCAACAGCTTATACATGAAAGTCTCCACAGCAGAAATATATTCTCAGTTTTCAGACTCACACAGAAACAGTGCATTTCATGTTACCTATGATCATCTCTCCTCATCTGTTTGATTGCTAGGTTTAATCTTGAAATTGAAATGTGCAACCAAATCTCAAAGATTCACATTACATTCCAGAACGTGGTGGTAGTTTTTAATTTTTAAATAACTTGCCTGCAATGCTGTGACTCAGAAGAAGTGTGAATGACAGAAGGAAATTTATTAGATTAAAAACAGTTTGTTGGAGAGAGGAGGGAAAACGAATTCACTCAGAGGAACAAGTCCAATGTTTTATTTTATTAGCAGAGATTCAGGAGCTTGCTTCTCACTCTGCTCCAGCTCATGCACTAATCACTGTTTTGAGGAGCCCTTCCAGTCAAGGCCATGCAAAGCCTGAAAATGGATTAAATTTGTCTCAAATAACATAAGAGTAGTCCCCAAATCAAGTTTAGTTTAGGTTACAGTTTAAGGAAATCCATTCACCTCTGGGTATTCCAGAAGGCCAGACATCCCCAGCTTTTATCGAAGTAGCCTGCCATGGGTCTAGGTACCCAAAAGCACTTTGCCTTTAGGTACTCGGCAACACTTCTCAGTCAGTAACTAGTCTGGAATACCTTAGCAGAGTCTTACAATACTTGATATCTACCCCGAATATTTTGCTCAGAACTGCCCAAATCTTGTACATGTTTACCCTAATTTGAGCCTATGCCTCTAGGATCCATTAACCAGTTTTTTCCTACTGCCAAAATTAAAGAAGTCAGTTGTGTTTGCACACTGAGAACACAACCAAAGCCTTCCAAAAAGCGCAGCTGAAGCAGGAAAAGGTAGTGTCCTTTTTCACTCAGCACACAAGTAGTGGAAGTGAAGCTGTCAAAGTCCACGGCACAAAAGTCATATTTTCTTGAGGAAAAGCAAGTTAGCACCTCTAACTTTTCAGAACTCTGCTGCCAGATACAAGGCACACTTGTGCACCACTTGCTGAGAGAGCACCAGGCTACCTCCAGAGATCCTCCCGACCTAAGCACCCCCTGAGGCTAACACAGGCATGTGTTATTGACCCTCCACCTACCATGTGGCCTACTACACAACAGCACAGAAAAAGTTTAAGTCCACACAATGCTTCTGTGCTGAACAAGTAATAGCAGGTGACACATCATGTAGGGCTAGAGCTAGACACTGGCTATTTTTTTTTAGCATTTGAGACAGCCAAGCTGTGGGGGCAGAAAATGTTGTGAAGTGGATGTCTAGCATTGCTCAAAGGGGGCGCCAGGTGACAGAGGCTTACAGCTTTACAGTTGTAGTGAAGGCAAAGCCTGGGAACTGCTGTGCTAATGTGAGGTGATGATGCAAAGGAAGAGATAGAAGGAGGCTGGACCAAGTTGGGCTGCATGGCAGTGCTAAGTTTTAAAAACTATCAGTGGTTAGTGATTCAAATGAATTATGAACTCTTTCTTCACAGGGTCTCACTATTTCTTCCATTGGAAGCGTTTCTGACACACAAACACATTTAATATTTATTGAATAAAAGAAAACATGCTTTGATATCTCAATAGATCACTAAAGACGTTACAAAGACACTTAAGCACACATGCAAAAAGGGCAAACACTTGGAAGCAAGAAGAAGATGCTGTAGAAAGACAAATTTATATGGATAGAAGAACTGAGCTAGACATTTCCATGTCCTGGGACTGTGTCCTGATCTACCAGGCTGCTCAGTAAGAGAGGTAATCCTTTCTTCTTCAGTGAATTTTGTAAGAAAAAGCCTCATTATGCTGTTCATGGAGAGGTCCCAGGTAACACCTCCACAGAAAGTTCTCAGTCCAGCACACAGAGTCGGGCAATGAACTTACACCCAAATGGAAGTTAATGTCTGAAGGCAGCCACTCAATCTTATGCTATATAGCGAAATGATCAATTGAATGGAACAGTTTAGCATATAATCAGAAAAGGCAATAACCTTATAGGAATTACTCCACATGTAGTTTAGAGTGACATCAATTTATTTCTTCAGCTGTCTCATTGTTCAAATTTTATTCAGCATTTCTTAAACATCTTTTATTAGAAGAGCAACTCATTAATGCAATAATTTGTTCTGCTTTTCCTTCATAGAAAAATCAAAAAATATCCTTATTTTCCTAACATAGGAAAATTGAACGTCTAAGCCCATCTCTAGAGGAACACCTTAAAATATATACCTTTTAATGAAATCCATTTAATTATTTTGCTGTCTAAACATTTTTTCTATATATTCAAAATATTGATATTAAAAACAAACAAACCACACCACACCCCACCCCTGAAACTCAGTCCTCTTTTTATTAAAGCAGGTTCCCACCCAAATTACATTTCCCTTCTTTTAACAACTATGCTCACAGACTTGGAGGGTCTGACTACACATCTGAAATCCACAGTTGCATTAACACTTCAGCAGAAAGTAAGGAACACAGTTACTCAGTACTTGCATCATATCTGGTGGCCTGAAAAATGTTTTACTAGCATCTAGGAAGGAAATAATTACAAACCAAGTGGATACTAAAGCAATACATTCTACTTCTGAGAAGCAGGCCTAGGGTTTGAAACTCAAATATCCAGATACAGACAAGTGCTTTAACAAGATACCCCAGAGAAGGGATAAAATTAAAAACCTCCTGTCATATAAAATGGCAGATGAAGTATTCTTGGAGAAAGAATAATATAGGACTGATTTACTCCTGATTTAACCTGGTTTCAAAGAACATGAACCTGGCTTAGGTTCTCTGTAATACATATGTGTCAAACACAAAAAGGGCAAAAGTACACGCCACGTCAAAACTAAGCTACAAATCTTCTTGTAATTCCCAGATTACACAAGAATCCTTTTTTGCCTCCAAGCTAAAACCACGAAAAAAAAAATTAATCCAGGGCTGCCAGATATGCCATCTCCAACTTGTTTGACCACTGGTATTACAACAAGCATCCTATTATAGCATTTTCTTGCTTTTTCTCTTCCAAAGCTACGTGTACCTTTCTCAGGTACTCTAAGTGCAAGAAATGTCACATCAGATGAAATAACTGGAGCGATGCCAAGACAATTTCAGGTTGTGAAACAGATCTGCAAGGTACAGTTGGGAAAATCTCTAAATTGAGCAAAACAACTGTTGAATTAATGCAGGTACACAGTATTTTACACAAGCTGTTGTGTTAGAAGCAGTTGCCTTAGAAAAGCAAAGCAAAGTTTTCTAGAGACTCCAGTTATTGTGCAGAATATCCTTATGGTTTGCTGTACTGAGCAGGAACAGGCAGGACAGAGCTGTACTAGCCTCTGTGTCCTTCTCGTGACTCTGAGCTGAGTGTCTCCTCTCATCACAAAGCCTTATGATTAAAATGCAGTAACATCCGAAGGAGAGAAGTCTTTAATGTCCATATGGTTGCACGTCTAATCAGTGACAGCGGTCCTTTATTCAGTTACTTAGCTATGAATGACCTTGGGTAGCTTTTGGTTTTGCAGAGTGAGGCCTGAAACTAAACAACAGTCACAGAATGGTTTGGGTCAGAAGGAACCTTCAAAGATCATCGAGTCTGATACCCCTGCCATGGGCAAGGACATCTTTCACAAGGTCAGGTTGACCAAAGCCCCGTCCAACCTGCCATGAACACTGCCAGGGAGGGGGCAGCCACAGCTTCTCTGGGCAACCTGTTCCAGTGCCTCACCACCTTCATCATAAAGAATTTCTTCTGTATATCCGATCTAAATCTACTTTCCTGCAGTTTAAAATTGTTGTCCCTTGTCTTGCTGCTATAGGGCTAGATAGAAAGTCTTTCTCCATCTTTCTTATATAAATACGCTCAAGATCTCATGTATGAGGCAAACAGGCACTGTGCTGTATAGCAGCTCCATTCCTTTTATAAGAAATTCTCAGAATGCTTAATAAACATATACTGAGCTTCATAACACCCTGGGAGATGTGCATGACATTTTATGGAGAGATGAATTGAGGTACAGAAAGACTGACTTACAATACCTTGACTTTGAATCAACAATCTGTCAGATGTTTTGAAATGCACAGATTACTTCAGCTTCTCAAGGGAAGTCAGTACTCCAGTGACTTCTACATAGTCATGCCTACAGGCACCGGTTGAGGATCAGACCAAAGCAATGAGGTCACTCAGTAGAAATGAGACAAACCGACAGAGATTTGGTCCTGGAAAAATTTAAATCTAAGCACCTAATTTATATCTTTAAGATTAAAAGGTTGGCCCCATGCAGTACACCTGAAATGTTTCTTCAGGAACATGATTGCCAATGAAAAGAATTATTACTGAGGTTTAGAAAAATTCTAGTTTTAAGAATATGTTTAAAAAAAGTCTTCCAGACTCTTTCTAATGTTGCATGAGTATTTTTATTGTTGCAGAATTCCCAATTAAACATTATCTAAGTGTACAGAAGTTCAAGTTCAACAGTATGACTGTATCTTGAAAGGGATATAAAAAATCAGTTTTATTTAGAGTGTCTTGAACATAAACATGATTTTCCAAAATTAATCCAGTTTCATCTTTCTATTGTTCCTTTCGTTCTGAACTTCTGGTTGTAGAACAAAGGTGTGCAAGAAGAGGGTTTGACACAGTAACCTCTACATTCAATTCAGATGATTTGAATAAGAAATTATGCAGTGTTAATCAAAGTTAACAATTTCAAACAGCTTTTGCAGAAGCCAAATGAGTGAGACTTACGTCAAAATACATTAATACTTCAGAAAGAACATTTTGTATTGGCAGGAATTATGATCTTAAGAGGTGTAGAAACCACACCTTTCTTAGGCACTGCAATCAGTACTTCAAGACAAATTATATCACTAAGAGCAAGAAATACTACATAGGTTGTCTATTTATTTAAAGAAGTACTTCCACTGAAATTAATGTAGCATACGTTGTCAAGATAATCTTCTGGGAAAGAAAAATCAGTCAGTCTCCATGGAAATGATGTATATCATAAAGAGAAAAAAACAGACTGAAAAATTTGGGATGGGTTTCTGGTTGTGGGTTGTTTGGGGTTTTTTTTGGGGGGAAGGTGTTGGGGTGTCTGTTTTTTACACAGATGTAACCATTTTGTTATATGACTGTTAGAAATGTTTTGTCTCCCTTGAGACAACAAGATCTAGTGGGCCTTAAATGACTTTCAACTCTAGACCTCAAAGTGCCTGAAATTTTCACATTTCTCCCATTTCCAGATAAATATAAGCTTTATGAGCCATTAACTTCAAGCAATTTATGTGTAAATAAATTCCTTTATACAATTTGTGTTCAAGTCCTCTTCCAAATGGTCACATGTGTATACACTCACTGGTTCTTCTCACTTTATTTTTACCCAGGTACAAGTATTATAAAGAAAATGGGTATGGTCTGGTAACATTAAAAAAAACCCCACCTAAATCCAGAGGCTATTTTTAATAAGTTGTGTTTTTCTTTCCCAGTCCTGAGGAAATTCTTCACATTTAACTTTAGATTGTAAATCCTCACTCCCCCTTTTATCTTTTTTCCGAAGTCCAACTACAAAGCTCAGCTAAAATGTCAGGTTTTGGAGGTGTTTTTAAGAGGTGGGTTGTTTGTTTTAAAAAGGTACTGTCAAAGACTCAACCAATTTATGTAAGCTGCCTATTCCTGTGGAAAAGGATGTACTTATCTGACACCAGTCGACAAGACTTATCTCACTTTCACCAACATAAATCTAGTTGGACTCCACTGATAATGCTCGAGGTCAAATGATTTACATACCAGCTTATGTCCCAGATGCACAAACTGAAACAGTCAGCAGCAACACACTGGTTTAGTTCTGTTGTTAACATTTAACTCCTTTTCACATCTTATGTGGGGTTGTGACTTTCTTTTGTGCTCTATATCCACAAATTGCCTTGCTGTGTTGGAAGATAAATGCAGAAAGAGGATCTACTCATTTGATATAAGGTAAACTAACAACTAATCCTATTTATTTTCTTCCTAAAGTACTGAAGAGTTTGTTCCACCTTATATTCTCTGCCTTCAGTTTATGAAAAATAACTGTTGCATAAGGCGTGAATAATATTGTGTTATATAATTATCTTGTAGTATATGAACATGAAAGGATATATTTATGGAATAGAAAATGCATATAGAGCCAATAGCTTTCTTCCCATTTAACTTAGTGGGAGTTTTCTCCAACAGTTTCCTAACTATACTCTTTAAAACAAGAGTTTTCCAACCAAGATTTGGGAAAACCTGGCAGAATTCCTTTAACTTCAAACCTGATGAGATTAGTGTAATTTCTACCCAACTTCTTAGGTCCTCACAGGTATGAACTATGTAAGAAGTCTCTTGCTACCATGCTGCTTGTAAAATTATTAGTGCTATATGTGAAATCTAAACCAGTAACAAGACAAGGAGGCCTGGGAGATGTATGCTATAGTAACAATATGTTGATGCTTCATTCAAGTATTCCCTAGCTGTTACAGCAGTGATGGCTATTTCTATGTCAAACAGGATCTGTGCTGTTAAACTGACTTCCCTACATTCTTTACACAGCATTGTGAAAGTCCTTTATTTTCCAGCTGGGTTGTTTTCCTCTGATGTTGCTTTATTAACGCACACATCCCTTCTGCTCTGCTCATGCAAAAAGCTAAAGTAGAAAGTCAAAAGGAAAACTCTGATAGTTACCATTCTGTACTTTCACTGTCTGAAGGGACTAACTGGCATAAGAGATTTGTAAGAGCTTTTACATCTTTCTGAATCCCGCGTAAGGCAGTTGTGTACTGTTTGCCCATAATTCTGTTATTTTTCTTCCTTATTCTTTTATGCTTAGGTTTTGCCTATTTTAGAAGAGAAATACATTTTTTAAAAGAAAATATTTTTCACTTTCAGAGCAATAGCAAAGTCTGAAGTAATTTAGCCCGGTTGTTTACCAAGGCAAGCCAAAGTGGTTTAAGGGTACCCCTTGCTATTTTTGGCAAGGTAGACCTGTCTTCCAGAAGGCTTACCTTCTTCTTTCCCTTCAAACATTCACATTTCCCTGAGGTACAATAATGAAGAAGCCAGACTGCAACCTAACCACCTCAAGGAACTTCCATGATTTCATTAAAATGCACCTCCATGAAAACTCAGTCATCAAGATTGCTTTTGTCCTCAGCAAGACATAAAAATACTTTTGGAAAAAACAGAAAGGAGGAGGCCAAACTAAAAGCTGTGGCTCAAATTAGTTATGAAAACCAAGAAAGTGAAACTGCCTCAGGATCCCTTTTATGCATGACTTTTATCTGTCTGTAAAAGTATGGATAGCAGTTATTTGCTACAGCATCTATTTACTACAGCAGCAGCCTTTCCCTGGGCCTTATTACCCAACTAAATTACCCGCTTATATAACACTTCCAAAACTGCAACTTTTAAACAATCCAATGGATATGTGTGTGGCACTGCACACATTTGCACCCTCATCAGAAGAGAAGCTTCATATTTATGTAATTTATCAGCACAGACACAAATTATCCTTGCAAATAAGGAAAGCCAAAGGTGAGAAAGCCATGAAGAGAAGACAGGATGCTTTAGGTCAATTGCAAGCAACTGTAATTAAGCTTTCCTTTGATTTCTGCACTTGTTTGTCACTCTCGCATTGAAAGTCAAACCTCCCATGGCTGCTGCTCTGTGATGCATTCATCACGGGGGTGACCATGGGACCCTTGTGCCTCAAGGTCATCATCACTTTGACCAAGCCAAACTTCAATAAGGTATGAAAACAACCATCAGTCCATTCCACCTGCCTCCACTCAGTGAACAGACAGCGGATTACCTTGTGGAGAGGTGAGAGCTGCCATGGAGGCGATGCCGAACGGACACCAGTTAACCTGAGAGTCTCCAACCAGAGGGAGAGAGACTCTGTACTGTGGAGCACACAAAAATTGTCATGCTGTAAATCACAACCATGTGGCAGTTGCTGTGGTAACCATACCTTTTTAAAGATCAGTTAGGAGATAAAACAGTTATACACTATCACACATCACACCCATCCCTTGCACATAGGTGAAAGCTGCAGAAATATGCATCCCTCACTTTCCATAAGCATTTATTTTCCTTCCATGTATTCTCAACCACTACCTGTCTGAATACTGAAGACAAGTCTGCAGGGAAGGAGAAAGAGAAGGTTGAAGCAAATAGACTGGGATCCCTGAATTCTCTGTACGGCTGTGAATAGCAGCAGCCACTCACACAAAAGTCTTCCATCCTTTACTGCCTTTTTCTCCTTTCCTGTTTTTCTCAGGCTTATTAATGCATCATTCCTAACTTAAATTTCAGCAGAACCATCTTATTTGTTTTGATACATAGACAGATATCTTTCATGAGTTTACAGGGAAAAAAAAAAAAAAAGCATATTACAGTGCTGCTAGGAATCTTTTTTTATTTTCTTATTAGTAGGTGCTTTGAGAAATGTATCAGTAAAGCTCCTTATCAATTAAAGAATCCCCTATAACACAATAAATCCTGATGCTTACCCTGTAGAGATAGATGTGGGACCTAGAGTGAACTGGGATCAGGTTCAAATATAAGTGACTTAGTTTGGCATGAAGAAACCACCACACCACTTTGCTTTCCACATGATAGAACAATCATTGCAACTTCTTTGAGCTTTGTTTTGGTGTGCTGGATCTTAAGGCACTTAAGAAAGGCAGAAATGAGCTGACAACTCTGACACAATCACAACAAAATCCACCCATGAGGTCATACAATGACTCAACTCAAACAGGTATTTCTGTTATGCTGAAACCTAAGAACAGTTTGTTCTACAAGACAGTTTATGATGCACCACAAGCCAACCTAATGCAGCCAAAAAATTTACATATGCTATATTCTTATATATGCTCAGGGATACAGCATATTAATTAATGGCTGAATTATCACAAACTCAAAGCTAGGTGCTGCTGAAGGCCAGTTCAGTGTGGTTCACTAGACCTGTAAGCATGATATTGCAGGATTGTATGTAAAATGCAGTTTTCAACACTGAGCTTGAGAAGTGTAGATTTTTAGCTTACTGTGCTCAGGCTCTTGAAACTAGAAAGCTTATCTATTCTATCATGGGACATAAAACCAGATCTGTGTGATGCTCCTTAATATTAAGTGAAAAACAAGAAAAAATAAAACTAATGATACATTGCTTTTGTCATTAATAAAATCCAAAGTACAATAAAACACAGTCCACAGCCATTTCTATTTTTCTTAGGAGGAAAAAACACAGCAGAAAATAATCCAGATGTGCCCTGTGCTAATCTATGGAAATATATTAGGAATTTATTTAGAAGATATCTTATCAAACAAATAGATACGTTATAGCAGAGTTGAGAGTAAGACTGCATATGTGGTTGTTCATCACCATCAGAAAGGCAATTTGTGATCAAAACAAGTCAGAGGTCAAGGTGCTTCCAGAATCAGAACTGAAAATGAGTTTGGTAGAACACTGACAATGGAGGTTGAAATACTGCCACAGTTCATACAACATCTACATGGCTATGCATGAGAATTAAGGACCTAATTTATTCCCTGATTGATATTCAGAGAGATGAGACAAATTTGAACCAATGTTGTTATAATAACTTCCTCATTTTGAAGGAAGAAAAAAAAGCAACTGAAGTTGTTTCTAGCCAATACACAGGAAGGAGATAAATGTGCATTCCCACCACCAGTTGTGCTAGGGGAAGGCGGCACCTCCTTCCTGTCAGCCCACCCCAGCTGTTCACTAGCACCTGGTGCTGGGGTTTTCTGTCTCCCTCAAATCCCCTTCCATCAAAACACACACAGACAGGTCTCTCAGCTTGAACCAACTCAGATCATTTTGCCTGATTTGGGAGGATTGCTCACTTGCACAGCTCAGCCAGCAAAAATGAGGGGGAGTGACACTGGCACAGGGTGAGGAAAACAAGATGGGTTAGCATGCAGAGGCTTCCTGCCTGCAATCTAAGCACTGGCAAGATGACTACCTTTTTGCTTTTTTATTTTCTTAAACTTTTTCTCCAAATGAACATCTCAAATCTAATACTGAAAAAGTGTTGAGGATTATTTCACAGGTGGATTATCTTTACAAAAGGGTATCTGTCAGTAAAACAGCAGCTGAGGGGGCAACATTCCACTCAGGAAAGGTTGTGCAGCTTCACTGACTTTGTCCTTTAATGGCTACCTGCAAGGATCTTCTGCATGTGTGATAGATGATCATACCTCATCCACTATGGGAGGGGGTTCTTATTATCTTCACTGCATATGGTACACTCCAAGGCATTTATATTACTCCCCCTATATCTAATGAGTGTTCTTTCTATTTTCTAGGTAGAGTTTTTTCATGATCCTAACTACTGTAAAACAACCAGATATGTTAAGTGGGTAAGGCTGTATGGATTTGGAAAAAAAAAATAAAGTTCCAAAACCAAAAAGCAAACAAACCCCATGTAAGTCTTCCTAGTTCTCCCATTGTTCATCCCACCAAGAGGCCACAAATCAAACCACCTAAAACAGCAGTAGTGCTTCATTTCAATTAAACATCATTACTGTTATGCTCTACTCATTGATTTTAATAGCAGAGAATTAAGCTGTACTATAAGGTTGTTTGGGTCTTTTGCAAAGCTGGAACTTCTATCTTATTCATCTCTTGAATGCGTAACTATGTTTACTTCCAATGTAACCACATTTGCTTTTATCAGGAGGGAATCTGGCTTATTATCTCAAATGTTATTGCCATAAAGTAATTGCACAAAAATACCAGTGAGAAAAGCCTTCTCCTCTTCATAAGGTAGAGGTTATTTTGCTACAATGAACCTGCCTGTTAGTGGAAAAGGGAATAAAATGTAAGAGGCGAGAATGTCCACCGAAAAGGAAACAGAAAGAACTTCAAGAGGCACACTGAACTGACTGTTGCCATGGCACATTGGTACAGTTAATGATTTCTGTCTATACTAGATATCCTAAATATCAGAATCATTCCTAATGCTGTTGCTATAACAAAGTACCCTGCTTCTACAGAGGGAAAGATCTTTCCCTGCCCCCCCCCTTTTCACTAGTAGTTCACATACTGCATGCCTTCAAGCCCTGTCAAAGCCTGAAAAACACAGTATTTATTCACTGATGATTCCACTATTGATTCAGTGGCATTCAAGTTATTATTAGGCTCCTTCTCTGGATGCATCATCACCAGTACCTTGCTGACTTCCAGTGTTAATAGTCAACCCCATTAGACTAAAATTGTCAATACCTCAAATCAAGAGAGTGCTTGAGACCAACTTATAGATCGATAGAGTTGATGGATGATGCACACTCCCACCTCACTTAAATAGAGTTAAAGAATGGTATTTCATTCTATAGTTCCTACAGCCCAGTCATTAACACTCTGGGATAATTGGGGGTTGAAGGATTATTGAAGTGAGAACTGTGCAAATGAACTAAGGCAATTCTTTCCCCCACACTTGTTTCCAACCCACATTAGATGTAGTAAAGGTAGAGCAACTGCTGTGTTCCATCCATGTCAGGTATGAAGCCATCCAGCTCTGCCTTTTGCTTTGTGACCTTCACAGCCAGTCAATGTTGTTGCAAACAGAAGCAGCAGAAAGGCAAAAGGTAGGGACAAAATAGAGAAGGAATAGGAAAATAATGGTGACTGGAAAGAAAAGTCCACCAGCAGCTATTCTGTTCCTTGTCATCTCCCTTTCCTCCAGCCATCATTGTATTACTATTAGCCTGGCCTCCCTTTGCAGCTTATGACACATTTGAAGTTTCTGTATAACTATTTATGAATTATGCTTATTATGTAACAGTTCATACAGTTCAGGATCAACACTGAGTATCTGACATCCCACTGAGCCCGAGAGGTAGTTTAACTAGACTCAGGATGCATAGAAAAGAATATTTATTTTAGCTGGGGTATAAAAGTTAGATCCTGAAGACAGATGAACTGAGAAGTGGCACTGTGAAACACAGAATGACTTCTAATGCAAAACTTTACCTTTTTTCTACATTTAGATATGATAGACATGGATTGACTGCATTTAAATACTGGATTTTTATTTCTGCTTGAATAAATCACTTAGAATCTCTATTTTCATTGTAAACTGATTAATAATGACTAAGTGTAACAATTAGACTGATCCTGTTGACCATAGGTTAGACGTTGTTAAGCTGTGGAGGTATGTCAGAAGTAAGCATAGGAATATCTACACCTGGCACGCTACCTAAAAAAGGCTTTTATACCAGGAGACAGGCAAAAAAATAAAGAAAGAAATCAAGCTTCCTAGATTTGGAGGCCCTATGGTAAGGTGTCTGTGAAGGCCCAAAGCACAGCCTGCTTCAGTTGCTTTAAGACTGACTTTGAATTCTTTGAACTCTATGACCTAGTCCCAGCTTTTACTTGGGATTGGTCCTCCAAGGGACACTACAAAAGGTGATCAGAGAAATGAAACAGCTGAGTCCTATGGTGGGCATCTCCCATAGCACTCAGATTCAGAACAGTGTCACACACTTACTAAATCAGATTTCATAAAATCACTAGACTGCACTTGCCTGTGCAACAGTGTTTCCATTCTAATCTGTTGTATAAAAAAATTCTTAAATAGTACAGTATGAAGCTAACATTAAGGTCTCCAAGAATAAGTCTTTTCTCTCTAAACCTTAATTCTCCAAAAATAAACTTTTCCCCTGTCCTCTTGGGGACTGTCAGCCACTTTCCTCAACACTTTAGTGCCTTAGAAGACTTGGAGCATCCCTAATTGTGCTCCTATGAGAGCACTGCATTATTAGTCTTATGCAGACATGTAAAAGGTATGTCATCAACATACTACACATGTACTATATAGTTCAGAAGGTCCTCTCTCAAGAAACCTTCTCTACTTCTCGGTTTTCTCTGCTGAATTCAACATCAATAGATTTCCACAGAATGGCTTGCCATTTTAATGTAGTTGTAAGATCACAAGCTGCGAAGGTCTTCTAGCAGGAATATAGTGCTTCTCTCTTCAATCAGCAACAACCCCCGCCAAGCCCTCTGTACTTTTTTCACTTCTGATGTGTATTTCAGAACTGAGAAATCAAAGTCAATGCCTTTCAAAATGAGGTCATGCATAGTTCCAAAATTATTTCCTTGCCAGACTTCCATTTTCAAATAAAAATAGAAGAGCTGAATTTATTTTTACAGCAGAGGAATAGTATCTGTTCATTCTTCTCAAACAGAAGGGGTTGAGATTTTGTTTATTCAGATATCTGAAAACAAACATCTGGTTCCACAGGAAAGGCTGAAATAGAGAAAACTATCAGTTCAAAAGATGAAAACAAGGTCACTGCCAGCATCTGAAAAAAAAAAAAGCTGAATCGAGAATATTACACAGCTGATACTGAAACAAGTCCTGCCAAGGCCCGACAGTAATACTTAGCATTCAACAGGTTTCATCCTCAGAGACACGCAGTAGCGCATACTGCAAATCTCTGCACAGAACTAGAGCTCCCACTTCAGCCTCAGAGTGCTTTATTTCAGTCATAACCTGGTAACTCAATTTCACAGTGCGCTTTGACATTGTAGGAGAAAAAGTAATTTACGAATAGGAGGACAACATGATGTGCTCCAACAGAAAGCCTGCTACCTCACAGCTCTGCCTGATCTATTAACTTCAGTGGGAGAAGAGAAAGGCAACTACAACTGTAACAGGTTTTTCATTCTCTTTGAAAAGTCCACCACCCATTAACAAGACTAAAGAGGAAGAAACTTTCAATGGCCATAACAAACTTCATTTTACTAAAATATACTATACAGCTCAATGTATCTAAAACATTAAGTAGTAGCGGTGGTAACACTTGCCCAGGCCCCATCTTGAAACAGTTTATTTTGTACTGTTGAAAAATATTTATATGGCCTTGTCAAAATGACGGGTAAAAGCATCACCAGCAAGACAACTTCCTGCAGGATGTCACAGTAGAATATTCTGATATGATGTCAGCTATAGGTTCTTCTGTTCAGTCCTTCACATCCAGCCAACATTATTTCTATAACTATCTCCACCACAATGTACTGAAATAGTTATTTCAGTGGCATGCAGGCATGAAATATTTTCTTTTCAGTCACTTTAACACTGGAATAAATTGTCTGTAGAAAGCAAGAAAATTAATAATGAAGATTCTATTTTTTCCTCCAAGCAGCACAGCTCCACCTGAATGTTGACTTGGGAAGTTTGAAAAATTGTGCTGCTACACTCTCCCACTATGTCCTTCAACAGACAGGCCTGAAAATTCAATTTCTGTGAGACAATTATTTCAGGTTGTGTTTTGTTGAGCAAAACAAGGACTAATATCTTGCAAGAGCTAAATCGAGGTACTTTTTTATACCATTTAGTTCCAGGATTAGTCTGAAAAAGGTGTTCTCACTTGAGCATGAACTAGAGTAGTGTGCAACTTAATACAAGCTGTCTACAGAAATAACTGGAGAAATTCACTTTTCTGCTGAAGGCTAAGTGTAACCCACAACAGAGATATTGGTTCCTATAACTTCACCACAAATTTCATATCACTTCTTGTGGACCACAGGGGCTTCATGGAAAACTACTTTGAGCAATGAAGTACCCTATAGTTCCTAATCTCCCAGCTGTCCTGACTGGGCTACAGTTTTCTACATATGCTCAGCTGCTTCTCCTGCAGGAGTGAAGGTACTTGGGAACAAGGGAGAGAAACAGAGCCAGGGGTAAAGGCTGGTATCTGCTTGATCTGGAGACACCTTGTGATGAACCTAGCTTCTTCTCCACCCAGTACATGGAGAGTATAACATTTTTCAATTTCAGTACACTTTTAAGGATAGCTTTATGCCTGGTTGCTAGGCACACCCCTGCAGTGAGTAGAGACTCAGAAATTACAGAATTGCAGAGAAGCAGAACACAAAAACTCGCTTAGTGAATCCTGTCTCATGGCCAGGTGACAGACTATGCCCAAGCTACTTCAGTCCAACGTGTACCTCAAGAGCTTTTGATGGTAAAAACTCCACAAGTTCACCAGGTAGCTGCCTGCTCCAATTCACTGCTCTCACCAGTGAAGATTTCCAACCTCTAACTCCCTTGCTGAAATTACAGCCTGATTCCTGCCTACCAGGGGTATAGGTTGACCTTTCCTCCATTCTTTGCAACAGTCCTTTATATACTGAACACTTGCATTCCTCTTCTCCATCTCATCTTGATTAGAGTAATCCTTTTAACCTTTTCTTCAAAGCCATTTTTTCCTGTCTGGTCTTTCTTACTTACTTTGCTATTCTTTCAGCTCTTCAGTTAGCCAGCAATTTCTTTCTGACATAGTTCCCAAACACACAACATATACCTGTGGGGCCTTCTCAGAGCTGACTGTAGACTGCGACAGTAATCACTTATTACTGGTGTGGTACAGGTTAATTTTATCCTTCTGCTATGTTAGATCTAGGTAAAGTTAATCTTTATGTCCCAAAACAACCTGTATAGAAGTCCTCTTGAAGTCAAATAACTTTTAAAAATTTTGACTCTGCATCTTGTCTCTTTCAGGTGCTGCTTCAATCTCCCTTTGTGTTTAAAAAAGATGTTAAAAGTTCTGGAAGAGTTTGCATTACACTCTAACGTGTATGCATAGTGAAGGTTTCTTTCCCCTCCATTTTTATTTTTATTTTCTTTTGCTGAAATTTTGGGGCAAAATTGGATTTATTCCATGCTGAGTAAAATAACTTGTGTCTATGTGCAATATTGACAAAATGCAGTACCACAGTGATTACAGCATCAGTGAGTTATCTGTACATTCTTAACTACTGTCGAGTACTGTCCTCAAGATCCAGACTTAGGTTGGCACTAACTGCTAGTATCCAGAAGTATAGATACTTTCTCCTTAGGAAACTCTCTCTATTTTCAGAAGCAAGGAAGAAATCAGCAAGAGACAAGACAAAAGTATTACTCCTACAGCGATATCATAGAATCCAAATTACTAGGGTCTTAATGGAATCTGAATGCCCAATGTAAGCTATATACAGTCCAACCTGTGAAACATTGTTTAATGGCCTCCATTACAGCCATGGAGACGCTTGTGCTGTTTTCCCCTTTCGGCATCAATACTGGGAGTAAGTAATATTTACAAAACTGATATTGTTGATACCCAATAGCAGATCCACTCACAGAGGACAGAATTCCAAAAATCGCTGAAAAAGTAAGATTTCATAAGGTCCAAAACTCTAACTCTTCAGCTCTGACTGAAGTATCCTTCTCCCCCCAACTAATCCCACCAGTTAAACTATTCAGTTCCACTTCCAAGATTAATTTTCCATAACTATGCAAATTTTTTTAGTTAAATTTTCCTGCTTGGTGATTTCAACAGAATATTTAATACTGTTATTTAACTGAGTGTAGAAGCTGGTCTTATGGGATAGCTCATCCTTCTCGAAAACTGCAGAGCTTTGGCCCCCTTACTGTTTGATAGTGCCAAAAGATGTAACTTACAGACATGCCACAAATTTTTTGTCATACTTCAAATAGCATCTTATGTTTAGCATGATTTTTCCAGCATAGATAACATTTTGGGGAGCAATTGGGACCTTTGCATTCAACTTCAGACAACATAGAGAACCACACTGTAGACAGATGCTTATTGTTCTCTGAGATCAGAGACCTATTTATGGTCTGTTAAATTGAGCAACAGATTTGAAACAAGAAATTGTTGCCTATTTCTAAAAACTCTGGCTACCTAGCTTGCAGTTTATTGGTTAGTGAGATTTTATTAACATGCAGTTATGCTAAAGCCTTGATAGACATTACTCCTGTATAAACAGTGCATCAGAAGCTGTCGCTGTTCCACTCAGGCACAGTGTGACAAAGCTTGAAAGAAATAAAGAAATAAGATTCCTAGACAACCATAAAAATAGTGCATCACTTAAAAATTTTAGATAAAATTTTAAATACATGTAGAAAATAGACAACATAACCTTGTAATAGTAGTACTAATTATCAAGCAGGCTTTGTGAAATTGTGAAGCTAATGGCATTACACATCGAGCAGAGACCAAGCAAAGGAAGCAACATTTGTAAAACAATTAACTTTGTTCTACTTCTATAACTTTCTAAGCTAATATTAAAAGCCACTTACCATTTTAAACCTTTTCAGAATAATGAACGACTAGGAGATATTATTCAATGAAGTTAAAATTTGCCTAAATGCGTACTCCCTTAGTAGCATTTGGAATTATTGGAACCTGCTTTGAGTTCAAAGAAAAACCTCATACTGGTATAAATGACTGGAGATATTAAATGTCAGTTACCAGTCAGGTTATACCTTGTTCCTACTGGTGCATTTAACAGCCACTCTTCACTCTAGGTAATTTAGATAGCTTTGAAAGATGGCTAGACATATCACTGTCAAAAGGGACTTCATGAATTGAGTGCTCTGGCTTGAGGTGCTCCATTAGTATTAAACAGGAACCAAAGTGAAGGAGAAGCAGCAGGCATGGTATTGTTTGACCTTGACTGAAGTGACAACACCAATTTGAGAGGCTAGATGCACAAGAATGGATGAAATGCATGACTAGTTGCAACAAAACCTATCAGCAATGATTATTGCCAGACTTGGAAAAGCACTTACAATGCAAAGCATCTGTATGTTCCCACCTGGTCTCTTTTCAGCATCTCCCCTGTTGCTGTTGAGGAAAGAACAGATATAGCATTCATAAAAACTATGAAAAAATGTAGATGACATCAAGATAAAGAAGTAGCAAAATACTCTGAAGGACAAAGTCAGCATGACTATGATGAATTGGACAAGTGGTACAAGAAGATGAAAGACAATAAAGAACAAAGTGATTGATTTCCCATTGCTAAATCTAACATTCAGCTGCAAAACAAGGACCACAGCCTCTAAGAACTGGAGTTTCAAGTGCACCAGATCTAAATAGGAGTCCTTCCCACCAAAATTACCATATACTGCAGGTAAAATTGTGTAGGTGCGTGGCATTTATGACAGGAAAAGGGTTCTAGTCTGTTTTACTCAATGCTGATGAAAGCATGGCTGAGTCTCCAGTTTTGAGCACTACACTTCGAGACAGAAAAATAAGAATAAACTAAGACAGCAAGCTGCTCATTCCTGTTGCTACTAGTGTGAGAGGAGTTGGGTTGTATGACACCTGAAGGACTGGTTCCTAGTACAGCTGCCACCTCTCCCATGCCTTCCATTTGACCCAGTAACAATGACTAAGCTCCACATTCAGACCCTGCTCTATCTCCCCTTCTCCTCCTGTGTCTTTGATCTCTGCACAGGAATTGTTGAGTTTTATTGTTTTATTTTAAATTCTTATGCAAGCATGACTACTTAATTGTACTTTCCAAACTGGAAATATATGCTGAAGGCAAGGTGTACTTTGAGTCTGAATACCCTAGGTTAATTCAGATTGCTCAAATGATAAAAAAAACACAATAAACAATGCTGCTAACCAAGTATACAAGATACTAAATCAATGAACTGATACTTTGGCCTTCTAGTTGTTAATCCCCAGAATGCTAGTAGTTGTATACACTGACCCAAATAAGCAAACAGAAAAAAAAAATCTTCCTAGACTTCTAAAAAAATACAGTTGGATTGCATACTACTAGAAAAATAGTTTTGTGTTTAAAATTTGACCAGCACTTCCCTTGGATTGATATTCATGCTGTATTCATCCAACCACACAATTCAAGTAAACAGCCTTGAGGGAGGAAAAAAAAATGACCTAAGACACTCTGGTTCAAATATTTCAATGCAGCAGTTTCCCATTCAATTAGATTTTCATGCCTTGGGTCAAGTCCTGTACCACATTAAACTTTCTGCACTGTTCTATACACCATCAGCATTATAACAAACACCCCTATCTTTGAATCTTTCACTGTGGTATTTCATTAAAAACTTAAACCACTTTTCATGGAGCAGTGTTACAGTAATTCTATGCTCTAGATTAGAATTTTAGTTTGTAACAATGTGAACCTGCATGTTCCCCTACTGCATGGCTACTCTACTAACTACTTAAATGCTGTAGTAAAGAAATTTTAAAAAGTGAAATCCTGCATGCCACATAATACTTTATGCCTTAGATTCATCTTGGATATCTTACTAATGAAAAGGGATGATCATAGCACAGAATGACAATAATTTGCATTATGACCTTTGTATGGCTTTGCTTGAAGCATCATCTATAATCACAACTGAAAAGTTTCTGTAACTACTGGAGTGCACTGTAGAGCAGAATTCTGCAGGGCCTTTTGATGAACTATATTCCTTTGAACTCAATGATGCCCATTGAGACTGTGAAGTACAACTATAACATGTATAACATGCACTTCTCTAAACTACAAGATAACCTATAAGATTCAGGTGTTTTTTTTTTAAAAAAAAATCTCCTCTATACCACCACAAGCTTGTTTGCTTGCTTCTCTATGTGTTGAAGTTTGGGTTTTGTTGTTGGTTCTGTGATGGAGGCAGCTTTTTGTCCATGAATCAACATTTCCATCCAGAGATGGAGAACAGCAGAGTCCAAGACCACCATTACCCTCTGTGTTCATGTTTCAAGGAATTGATGTGGTTCAGGTATTTAGGACTCACCTTCCCCAGCATTTCCAGAAGAAGTATTTGGACACTGGAAAGAGCCTAGCTCTGTCCTCTTTGCACACTCCCTTCAGGATTTTATAGACATTGATGAGATCCCCCTGAACCTTCTCTTCCCCAGACTGAGCAGTCCTAACTCAACCTTTCCTCCAGTCCATCATCTTTGTAGCCCTTCGCTGAACATTCTCCAGTATGTCTCTGTCTCTCTTGGAGAGCGGAGCCGAGAACTGGGCACAGCACTACTAGCTTCACAGAAGTACTAGGCCAATTTATGCAGAGGTGCCAATCTCTTCTGCCAACATTTCCTATGTGAAAGCTGCTTGCAGTTTTCTAATTTACCTCATGGTCTTACGCTTCGACATAGTCATTCAGCATTTGGGCTAAGCAACTGTAACAAGTTCTAATTGACACAGCACATCATGGTATCTGTACGCTGATTTTTTGGGGTTTTTTTAAGCAGAACAAAGAATTTTCCATTACAGTTTCCTCTAGCAATACAGTGAGAATGTTTGGTCTTAAGCGCAGTGACATTTCACAGAAAGCTGTGCTGTGCTCAAGAATGCCAGGGAGAGGTCAGGGCCTTCTCAAAACGCATTTAAAAGAATAGCTGAGAAAATAAAAAGAATCAGATACTGTGTAATAGCTAATTGAAATGCTGTTTCATTTTACAATTCTCTAATGAGGTGCACTGTAACACAGTGACTGAAATAACTTCGGTAATGGGACTACCTCTATTAATCTACTTATAAGGAAGCTGTTCATTAATTAGGGTGGACAGACCAATCACAGGATTGCTGAGCAATAGCAATGCCAAGTCACATTGTTGACAAGTAACTAATTAGAAATTAATGACAGAAAACTGCCCAAATATCCTCATCTACCCTCCTCATCTACCAGAGGAGCCCATATCACAGGTGTACATAATGAGAGAATCTAACACATCCATCTTCAAAACTAATCCGGGAATCAGCTTTAAAAAGCATTAACCCTTCATTATATATCAGACAATTAGCTCAAAGCAGGTGTCTTGTTAACACTGTCTCATTACTTCTATTGTGAGTTCTTTAGTTATTTGCAGATTAACACACCTACATCCACCAAAGAATTAAAACACCCAGCAAGCAAAACCCAGACCAAACACAAAAGCACAAAAAACCCCAAATCCCACCCAAAGCCATTAACCCAAATTACCCAGGAGTTACCAACCACTTTGACCAAAGCCTGTCTGAAAATAAGATTTTAAGAAGAATTCAGTGTCTCTGTGTACAGTAGGGAGACTACAGTCCAGTCCAATTTATTTAGGAGACATCTTATCTTGCCACTTCGGGACACCATGCTATGAAAAACTACTTATGCGAGATCAACATAGCTAGTTGTAGATGTGCTTAAATGTCTGTATGTGTTTGGAGGGCGGGGGGTGTTTGGTTTTTTTGTTTGTTTGTTTAAACTTTGAGAAAGTTTATGACAATACCATTCTGACAATGGTATTTTCTGTCATCCAGCTCAAGCAGGGCACAGAAAACTTACTTCACAGAAACAGCTTATGCATCTGGAAATGCTGATGCACTCTAAAAGATTGCAAGACCAAGGGCTTGATAAACAAGCATATTGCAGTGTATATCTTACTCCTCAAGAATTTATTTATTTTTTAATAATAAGATATTTAATAATCCTATGTCTCCTAACATACCATGTGGGATTAGGTAATTAGTGCAACATCTTTCAGAAGCTATGTTAATAAAGCCTAGCATCTCTGTTCATGCTTTGGGAGAAATTCAATAAGCAAAGGGACTAAAGCTTCTAAAGAACATTGAGAAATTTATGTCTGAGGCAGTTTGTCTTCCCTCTTGAAAACCCTTAAGAGTGTCTTTTACTCATGATATCCTAGAGGAGGAGGGAGATCTGTCCCCTTTTGTGTTGTGTGAGTGTGACTGGGCTGGACTGCTCACCTTTGGGGACCAGAAAGCTATATGCATTCCCTTGATGTATGTTAGGCTTCTCAAACAAACTAGGCATCTTTGTTCACTGACAAAGCCAAAAACTGGAAACTAATATACACTGACTGTTCATGGCTTCAGGATAGCCTGAGGCACATCTTGCTTGCTCAGACTCCTGAAGAATGTTTCCCCACACGATGCTAATTGACTGCACTTGTGGGGGTTAGGACTTTGGCACCATCTTGATCCCTTCTCCTTCTTTGTTCTTGTGACAGATTAGGCTTCACGGCAAATAGACATAAAGCACTTGTGGTGAAACACCTGAGGGGTTTCATAGATCCTTTGGACTAGACAACTTTTTGTGGCTGTTTTTAACATGCAGATGTTTGGATACTCTGCCCCAGTTTCCTTCAGTTCCGTGCTTCAATTTTATAGGCTGAACAAGAAAGGGTGGGTTTGTTTTTTAAACTAAAGTTTTCTTTTTAGACTATCTAGTAGATGACTGTCTAGCAAGGCACCTGATCTCTCATATTCAAGAAAGATGATATTAAGGCAAGTCCACAACCTACACAGAGACTTTCAGCACACATGCTTTACATAGCATACAGTCTTGCTGTGAACACTCAGAATCTCAGATACTTAAGAAAACTTACATTTTACTACTTCTAACCTTGTAGAACTTGACCTAGAAGTTGAAATAAGATTTGGCTTCTCCTGTATGTAAATTTCTTTGAGATACAAAAGAATGACAATATGAAACCTTGTCTTGACGGACCTAGTATTGCACTCAACGTGTCTTCAGTACTATTTAATTCCCGATCTTCAGCATTCTAGAATATACTTCTAATAGCACAACAGGCTGTTTTCACAGGCGGAAGCTACCTGTACCCTAAGGGAAGGACAGTGCTCAGGCTAGATCCTGGAAGTGTCAGGGAGAGGCAGGTGGCCCACACGCACGCACACAGCCAGACCAGGTGCCTCCAGCTCCGTCCCACACAGCACACAATTGCAGTAGCACTCACTTGGTTGGTCCTAAACTCTAGGTACTGGCTTTTCCTCTACCTGGAGGAAAAAGGTGGCAAGCTGGATAGCTTCTCTGCACCTCAAAGCCAAACCGCTCTGTGTTAGCTGAGTACCACTTACATTGTAACCGAAATCCAGGTTTTTGCAGCTTTTTACCTTGTTTTCAAAAACTTTCAAGAGGAAGACACTCAGCTTTCCAGCACTGTTTTAAGACTTCAGTATACATCAAGGCCAGCAAGTTAGTCCACTGTTTCAGTGTTTTGCACATCTTTTGCAGGCTACAGAATGCAGCGACCTCTCATCCTGTCACTGTGGTACTTTTTTTACAAGGGAACTGATACAGACTTGTCTCCTGCTCTTCAAAGCTGAGCCGAGAAAGAAGAGAAACCTGTATTTTCCTTCATGCTGTAGCCCATATTGCTTCATTCTTGAAATTAAAGGTGGAGGAAGAAACAGAGGGAGAACATCAAGCAGATCATTATATGTGAATATGGTCTGACCAATTTACTTTCTGTATTAACGTGAACATTTCCCTCTAAGCGCCATACAGCTTTACTTCATTATTTGCAGCTAACTGTGATGCAGCTAGAAGATAATGATTTCTCACTGTAAATTAGACGCTATCGTATGAGTTGTTTCAGATTGGCATCTTGACATTAAAAGATAGTTATATTTTTAGAAGTAGCCAGGAAGTTTACTCTTTTACTTCAGAAACTGTAAGCAAAATTTTGCTTTTTCAAAATGCATGCACAGTCATGAATGGCTAAACACGTCAATTCCCCCATGGACATGCATCATTTATCAAACATCCTGGAGAATCTGATCCTGCAGTCTCTGTCATACAGCAGTCCCCTCGAGGCCATCAAGGTCATTCTCAGAGCTACAGGATCAGTCCTTTGCATTTGATAGCAAACAAGCAAGCAGACAACTATTTTGCAGACTATACTGAATGCACTGCCCTGAAATATCCTGAGTTTCCAATGGCGACCTTTGGCTAAGCCCTCACTGCTGATCTATCCCGACAATTTGGCAATAACCTCCAGTCTCAGCATTTCAGAACTGCAAGTAGAGATTGAGAAGATGATCTGTCTCTCCGCAGTATGAGGGTATGGTATATTTATCTCAGAGAAGCAGTTCATCCTAAGAAAAAAGGCACATCTAGAAACAGCTAAGAAAGGAGTAGAGAAATAAGAACAATAAAGGAGCTGACATTGAAAGGTCATGGAGAACAAAAGAAAGAGAACATGAGCTGCAGTCAGATACAATAGCAGTGGTACTGTCCCATCCAGTTATTGTTGGGTACAAAGTGGGGTGAAATAAGAAGGGTATCCAGTTTTGTCCACTCCTGTCCATAAACAGTCTGACACCACACCAGCAGCTAATACTATCAGGAGCAGTGATAACCAAGCAAATTTTTGTGTGTGTGCATGCATGGCCTGCTGTATTTCCTTGCATCTCTTTATATTGGAATACTTGCATAAACTACATTGATAAGAATAGAATTCTGGATGATTGCTTTTCTTTTCCATTAAAACATCAGGTACTTCTGAAAATGCCAACAGTGTAGTTAACATAACTATCTAGGCAGCACATACCTAATTAACATCTTCAACTGACCCAGTACTGGTCTTGAACAAAGACCAGTAGCATAAACATGTTCAGATTTATAAAGCTTCATTCAGAGTAGTTAAATAAATTCTCCATACTGGCAATGACATCATAAGAGCTTCTAAAGAATATCTCAGAGTCTTTCAGCAAGTCACTGTCTGTGGAGCACATCTGAAAGACCCCAGAGGTCATGAAGGACAACAAGCTGAACATTAGCCAGCAGCATGGCCTGGCAGCACAGAAGGTTATATAGCAATACTGGGCTGTATTAACAGAAACTCAGTCCGCAGATCAAGAGAAGGGATTATCCCTCTTTAATAAGCACTCATTAGATTGTGTTTAGAATATTGTGCTCAGTTTCGGTCCCCCCAGTACAGGAAAGGCATCAAGTAAACTGGAATGAGTTCTGCAGAGGACCACCAGGATGGTTAAGGCTAGACAACTTGCCCTGTGAAGAAAGGTTGAGGGACCAAGGCTGTTTCAACCTGAAGACAAGACAGCTCCAGGAGCCTCTAACAGCAGTCCCTCAGTACCTATGAGGTTAATCAGTAAATAGAGCCATGCTCATCATGGTAGTGCAGAGTGGGAAGAGACTGGACATAAAAGGAAGTGAGAAACACAGACTGGATGCAAGGAGAAACTGTTTCACCCTGAGGACAGCTGTGCAGTGCATTGGGTTGATGAGTGAGTCTGTGAACGCTGTGTCTGGAGGTTTTCAAGGCCAAGAAACTCAGAGAAACCTCATCCGATCATACAGCTGACCCTGCTTAGAGCACAAGTCTGGACCAAAGATCTCCTGAGGTCCCTCCCAGTCACAACTATTCATCCTACAATCCACTTTGCCTTCAATCCCTGCACTCAATGCAGTCTTTTTCTGTATATGTCCATAAAGCATGAACTGACCTTGAAAGGCAACAGGACTCCAGTTGCTCCTCCTCCCAGCAAAGCGCCTCCACGTAGTAGTCTCACTGCTTGTTCAGTTGAGGTCTGCTCAAGCTGGTAGCTCATCTTCCTTCTAGGTGCACAAGCAGGTCTACCTAGTAACTGGAACAGCTCTTTGAAGCTCAGAGCTGTACATGTAGGAACAGAAGGGGCTCAGGTCCAGATCTCCTACTTCCCAAACAAGAGATGGGCAGAAACAGCAGCACCACCACTGACTGCTGTAGTGTCAGATACGAGCTGAACAAAGCTAGTGTGCCTCCAGCAAAAGTGGGAGATCAAGCAGACTTTAGGTCTACCTCAAAGCAAACTAGGCCATTAGCAAACAAGAATACCCAAGCCTGAAATATATATTTTTCTTAGAACCCAAAAGGAAGGCTCTGTTGGACTTCAGGGATTACCACTGCCAGATGACACTGTGCATAGGCAGTCTGAAGAGCTTTCTTGGCCACAGAAGCCAGCACTTCACCTAAGATGGACTTCTGCCCCTTTGCAGGCAATCCACAGCTTTCAGTGAATTGGGGTAGGGGAGTTGTCAGAATTCAGTGCATATTGGCATAGCAGAGCTTTCAGAAGAAAGAAAAATCTCAGACTTATATTTAGCAAGTGAGCAATGAAACGAAATGGCATAGCAAATGCTGACGGTAGTGGTGAGGCTGTGGGGGTGGGAGGGGGGCGTGAAAACTGGCAAGAGCTTCAGAAGAACAAGTTTTGGTATTTCAGTTTGAGAGGTAAAGACTAGATGCTCTGCAGCAGGTACTGAAATTCCAGTGCTGCGGAAATTCAAACATCATTTGAGCTTTCTCCCATCTCCCACCCCTCTGTCTTGTTTGAAAAATATTTACAAGAGGGTGAAAGGCAACCTTCAGACATGTGACCATAGATGTGTGCTGATGCTTTCTATAAATATGGATTTGCTGAAGCACTAAACTCTGTTCTGCTGCAGTATGGCATTACGGCTTCTGCTCAGCAAAAGCTGTTTCCATTCTCATTTCAGACCCCTGCTAATGCTGGCATCTGGCTCTCAACTACATGACTTTTTTGCCCTCTGTCGCTAAAGCAGAAGAAAGCAAGTACCCTCAAGTCCAGCTTTGGCTGGAAAGAAGAGTCTGGTTTTGTAGCTCAGACCTACCTAATTAGCAACAATACAGAAGTGATTTAAGAAGTCCAATGATTCCAGGCTTCATTTGGGGTGCTGCAAATAATTTTGTTAGTCATCATTCATTCTGTGGTCCTGGCTGAATCCAGTCATAGTTCTCTGGTGCATAATTTAGACAGTGCAGACAATGTGCATTTTGTTTCCACCACCCCTACTCTCCCCTGCTCCTTTTCCCAACTTTCACTTTGCATTTGTTTCATTAGTCCTGCCATTTGCATGTGTATGGTAGGTCCATTTGAAACCCAATTTCCCTCGGATACTAGCATGAATAAATTTTTATGCACAGCTCTTCAGTGGTGGCAGAAGGCTTACAAAAAAGTGTGGATTTTTTTTCCTCCCACACAATCATATCCCTTTTTCACCCTTTTCCACAGTGAAGTGACAAGCCCAGTTCATCTTAGAGAGAAACTTGGTTATCCTAAATGTAAAAAAGGGATTACAGGGTTATGTGTTGGGGTAATCATCTGTATTTAATACCAGTAAACTCAAAACAAAATGGCTGAAACTCAAAAAAAATTCTGCAGCTACAATTATACATACAATCAGTAGCCAGGAAATACTGGTTCACCTGCTTGCATCATCATCTTCCTCCATTTAGAAGTTAAATGAAGTCAACAAAACATGCAAGTGTTCAAGACTTCTGTCTTTCTGTTCATCTATTCCCTTTTGCCATTATTAACTATGCTAATTGTCCCTTGCATTTTTCTCAGAATCACAGAATCATCTAGGTTGGAAAAGACCTTGAAGATCATCCAGTCCTTTAAAGTAAAAAGAGAACTTGCTTATGTGCTCACCTTAGCTTTATTTTACCTGTGAAAGAAAAAACACTAAACTTTTAAATGTAATTTATTACTGAGCTTGTTCAGTTCACACATTGTGGGTTCACAAGGGCTAAGTGGATCAACATGCAGATTTAGTTCAGACTACACAGTATTGTGTGGTTCTGGATGTGACCACCCATGAAATAACCTCATGCCAGACCTAGCAGCAAAAATTACTTCCATATTCTGTTTACCTGAAGGTCTGCATGTTTTGCCATCTATACTAACTTGCACTGGTGGCTTGACTAATAGTCAAGGACAAGATAAGTTTTTAGTTTTTTAATCATCTTCCCAAAAGCATCTGTTTTGGATGCTCCTCAAAAGGGGCTGTTGGGCTAGACAAACCTCTGGTCTGACCCAGTATGGCTGTTGTTCTTCCTTCTAGGTGCACAAGCAGCTCTACCTAGTAACTGGAACAGCTCTTTGAAGCTCAGAGCTTCAAAGCTCTGAGGGCAAATGTTCATGTCGCATTTAAAGGTCCTGCAGCTAAACAGTTCATTCCAAGCAGAGACTGCTGAAATACATTTCTGAGTCAAAATAAAACACAGGCTGTGAAAGATAAGGAGTTAGAAGACCTGCTCAAGAACTGATAAAGACATTGTGGATAGACATGCACAAGAAGCAACTAAAAACAACAGAAGGCTGCAAGAAAATGGTGGGGATTTGTTAATCCAGAAGTTTGGGATTCAGTCAATGAAAGCAAACTAACTAGCATTCTTGAGTATTCTCTTCCATCTTTGTTTATAAATAAGCTATTCTGATATGCAACACTTAGTTTTGAAAATTAGAGACAAATATTTTAAGTATACCTTTCAGATTTTTTCATGCCATTTTAATCTAGTAGCAAAAATTTAGAGAGAAAAATCAGATGTAAGAAGAGGAAATCATGAAAACAAACCCCAGAAGAAACAGCACTACAAATCCAACCTTGAAATAACATGCCTTTTCCTAGCTCTAAGGATAATTAGATATGGAAAGAGCTTATCTGGTAGGTGGTAGATTCAGCAGAGACTAGACTCTTTAAAGATTAAATATCTTGGAGATCACTCATTCCAATGTGGGCAAAAAACCTAAAGGACATAATTTGCAAAAAACCCCCAAAAACATTAGATGACCAGAATAGTCTCTTCTGACCATAGAATCTGTGAATATACCAATATCACCATATATTCCTTCCTCCATTAACCATGCAGGGGACACTTTTAGACACCTGCAAGGCAGCAGGAAAAAAGCCTTTCCCTTCTCCTGAGCTCAAGATCACGCTCTCAGACAGAAGCTTGTGGCATCCATAACCTTGTGGATAGATCTACCCTTGCTTCACGCACCCACATGCGGGGAGCAAAAGAAACTTGCCCAGTCATGTGTCATAATTCTCCTTCTCACACAATCCGCATATGCCATCTCACCAACTTTCCTGCCATTTTGGGAGTCCTGAGCACTGGGAACAGTCATACTTGCTCTCTGCCTCCAAGTTTGTTTTCCAGGGACCAAATTGTACTGGGCTAATGAAAGTACCACTGGGCACAGATTAGGTCATCTGAGGGAAACTAGGTAGCTTAAAGCTCAGCAGCAGTCAGGTGAGCCGATTTATAGGTTTTTGTAATTTAAGACCTGAAAAGCCTTTATAAGCTGCAGGGTTTTTTTCACTACAGCTTTCCTACAAATCACAAGCAGAGCCACAGAAGGAAAGCACGGTGCTATTCTTATGAATCATTCCCCTGTTCTGCTGCATCTCTATTTGTGTTTAAAGTATGACATTAAGGCCTTTTGAGAGTGTCTGGAATCACAGAGCAAATGACAATAATGTCTTATCAAACAGTCTCCCAAGTATATAAATAACAAGTTTCATGCAAGTCTTCCCATAGCATACATTTACATAACTTTAGAAAAAGCCCACGACAATTTACCTGCCTCAAACTGTTCTTCAGAACAGTAAAAATCTATTCATGACTCTCAGAAAAATGAGTAAGTATGTGAAAGATTAACATGCTGTGAAGCAACTGTTCTCCTGGAGCTACTGAGGACCTAAAGATATTTTTATCCTTTTAGAGTTGTGATTTTTTTTTTTCTTACTGTTTTGGAGAAGGGCCATTGTCAGGTCCAGGTTTTGCGTTCATCATATATGCAGGCAGCAGCCACATCAGGGCTCCGTTTTCTTTTCAAGCTGTGACCCCCAGCACATCCCCAAACAAGTGCAGAGTTTGGGAAATCCTGTGTGACTATCAAGTGACACAACTGATACTCACCCTTCATTTCAGCAAAACACTTGTGTTAATGGTAACAGAAAGCTCTGAAACAGAAGCTAGTTATTTTGCACCAGTTCTAAGAAGTGTTGAAGGGATACCTGCAATTTAACCATTTTTGACACCGGGGCATCTCATTGCCTCAGGCTTATATTTGCCTCAGTTTTCGTAGCTCCTCTAGGTCATACTGCTGCTGGAGCACTGACAAGTCTTCCCACTGCAAGACAAAGTCCAGTACAAGTCAACTTGTGGAACTATTTCAGCACCAGCAGGCTCAGGCCAGAACTCTTCAGACATTGTTCATGGCAAGAGGTCCATGAGGGAGCCCCCTAGCAAGGATGACTAAATACATGGGGTGGGGGAGAGGGACACTGTTTATCATGCTAGGCAGTCCCCCTCCTCTTGCAAGTCTCTGCTCTCCGTTTCAAACTCTCTTAGCCAGGAGTTGGTAGCCCTTATCTCCTACCCTCTAAGGACCAGCCAGCTCTTCAAAGTACAACTAAAACATACTTTTGCTCAACACTTTTTTTTTTTAAAAAAAAGCCTCCATTTATCAGTGATCTCCACAAACTTCAAAAAGAAAATCACAGAGCTTACACCGCTTTGGTCAACTTGTCCCCAAGTCCTTCTACTTGGATCCCAGGCCCACAGAAGCAAAACACCATTTGTCTTCTCTTCAATAACAAACACCATGGCTGCTTGCAAAATAAAATTTCCTTTAAGCTCTTACTTAAGGGGAGGGAAGAAGCAGAAATAAATATCAATCCACCTGATAGATGTTAGTAATGTGGCTTGCTGCCAGCCACACAGCAGGGTGGGGCAGCTTCAGCAGTTCAGGGCCCACCAGTTCCTATGGTGCCTACCTCCACACCTGCCCTTGGTTATCCCCTACATGTTCCTCAGTGGCATGGAGAATATGGGGATGGTTTAGTCACCACTACCCTCCTGCAGCACAACTTTTTTTAGGTAAGTGATACTCAGGAGACAGCTGCAAATCAGTTTTTACCAAGAATACAAGAACTAAAAATAGACTATGCCAGTTGGATAGATCTTCCTTCTAACTCACAGCATCTGTAAGTTGCACACTTCTGTAGCTTCCCCAAGAAACATTTCCATCCATTTTGCAACTCTCAGGATTGATCTGTTGCTGAAAAATGCAGAGTATCAAACAGTTCTAGCCTGTCTTTAGTTTTCATGGAATATAAACTTTCCCACCTTCCTAAAACAGGAGGGATTTCTATTTAATGATTATGGTTATTGAAGATCTGGTACAAGTTAAGTTAAAAGTTCTCTTTGGCTTCCAATTTAGCTATTTGCTCAGCTGCTTTTTATCACCTCAGAAACTGGCCCAGAATCTAGATAAAGTTTCAGTTTAATCTTTTTTACTGCTGTAACCGGTAATGTGATGTTAGTGTCTCATCACAGGATGGTTTCATTTGGTGCATCTTTCTTCCATCCTCAAAGGGCTCCTACTGAGAATTGTCCCACTTGTTGGCTATGGATCAGGTCCTTTCATTATTCCTTTAGTCGTTTTTGAACAGTCACAGCCTGGTTCCCTGAGTGGTCTTGACCTGGTCAGGAGTTTTAATTCTGCTTTTTTCCCTTCCCTGCAGTCACTGGGGCTTTGACACCACCGTGCAGTCTCTTCAGAGTAACCCCCATTACAACTCTGTGGCTTATTGTGAACTTGGTAAATTGGAAGTATTAGGTCAAAGATTAGAACAGAGAATTTCAAACCCTGCTGTTGACCTTGAAAATTAGAAACTGCCCTTGTCAGACCATCAGAGAGTCACTGCCGATAGCTGTGACAGCCACATCTCCCTGCCGCTTGCGGGAAAAACAGAGAGGTGACACTTATCGCACAAGTGCTCATTTGTCACACCCTTTCTTCTTTGGCCGATCAAGAGTCTCCCAGTCAGATGCGCCTGCTAACATTTGTAGTATATTGAATATTTATCTGTTAAAGGGAGATGCTGAAAATAACACATCAGGCAGAATTCTTCACTTCTAACTATACTGTCTTTTTTGGATACCAGTCTCTGTTGGGTGAAGACTTCTGTTTTGCAATAATTTGTGAAAATGTCTGACACCCTTCCATGAACAAGGATTAAAACAAGTGAATTTGAGACTTCTTGCACAAGTTGTTCAAGCCAGAATGTAAGAAAGAGTAATTAAGATTTTCAATACACGGTTTTTCCTGTAGTGATCTGAGTTAGCAAGGTGAAGAGAAACAAAAAACCACTTGATTTTTCTACTAGACTAAATCACTCTGAGTAGACCCATGTAAGTTGTGTCCAGAAAGTAGTGCCTTCTCATAAATATCTAGATTCAAATGATTGAGCCATCAGTAGGTGTAGCTGTGGCCAAGGTATTTTCTAATCACAAATTCCAGTTTTCTGCTGGCATGTAGTCTCATTTAGCACATGAAGTCAGTCGACATCACTTGCAAGTTTCACATGTTTCTTAGGGTTGCTCCATTTTATAATTAGCATCAGTTGATGAAGAATCCACAAAAAACTTTCTCTAGAAATTTCATGTCTTCAAATTCAGATCCCACTATTTGTGTTCTACTTACTGTCTTCTATAAAGAAAACAGAGTACTTAAAACCTAGGCTAATAGAAGTTTATCTTCTACACCAAATTTTTACACTGCTTTCTGAAACACATCTACTGTCCAGGATATTGCATGATAAGGGATTGGATATTCTTGATTTATCAGACAAATACCTAAGATCCAAACATTCAGCAGATCTGGGCCTATAGCTTAACAGTATTATTTTTTTTATCTTATGACAAAGGAGCCATACCTTCTCTACACATATTTTTCCTGTAAACCAGTAACAGAACACAGCCAACTGAACCAGCTAGGGACTTGACATCACCAGCTGGGGTTGATAATAGCATGCTATTTTCTTGAAAGGTTAGCAGAGAAAGTCTCCAGATCCAATGTGAAGACATCCAACTGTGTTTGCAGTCACAGGGCCTAGTTAATCCTTGGTGAGAGTCCAGCTGGAAAAACCTGTAAGGCCTGTGAGGATATGATTCTAACTCCATTTCTGACTGGATCTTCATACACTTTGTTTCCATTGGCAAGATCTTCTAAGTATCTGCCTGCTATTGGATTTGCAACACCAGTGCCTTTGTCTTCCTCCAGCTGCACAGCTGCTAGCCCCTGTACTCTTCTCCTCCACACTCCCTGCAACTTGCCCCATCTACTTACTCAAAGTTGAGAAATGTACATCAACAATCTATTTCCTCTCAACTCCTTAACCATTCCTGTGTGAAACAACTCAAGCCTGTTTTCTGCCCTTCCTCCTTTCTTGCCTTCTACCAACCCCGTTTTCATTATGCTCTCTACTATTTTCCACAGCTTACTGCCCTTCAGCTCTGCTCCTTACTGCTCACGCCCCCTCTGCAACCTGCTGGATTTTAGCAACTTCATCCCAGCTGAGCATTAGCTAATTATAGCAGAGGGATAAGGCAGGGGGAAATCCAAAAACCAAACCAATCTCTGTTCTGTAGACACTGTCACAGCAGCTCCTCAAGCACAGGGTTCGCCCTGCACCCCAAAGATGTGTGCAGACATGTGCAAGACTAATGAGTGTGTAGGGACTGGAAGGGGAGGGACAGTGAGCATTGCTACCTGCAGACAGAATATTCTGAGAATTCCGAATCTGCTCATAAATGAACACATATCCTAGGATATATAAGCTGGATTTTTCCTCAGGTGTTTAATCCAGGCTAAAGCAGAACCCTTGGTTCTCTTCAAAAGGTTGCCTTCTGCCAGATTTCAAATCCCTTCATAAGCCAGAAAAACATGTTAAAGGAATTGAGAGTCCCTGCATTAAAAAACAAACAAAACAAAACCCCTAAAACCCACGACACACATGCCAAGAGACCCCAAACAAAAAACCCACCCCACATTTTTCCCCCCTAGATTTGTCTTCAGCTAATATGACTCTGCTATTTCTTGAAGTAATCAAAGTCATTGTGAGAGTAGGACATCTGGGAAGGAAGAACTTAACTTAAATAATTAAGAACTAGGAAAATGGTAAGTAACTGAAAACAGTATCTTTGAATAAAAAGTGCTACGTAGCCCTCACTGCAAGCGCAGTGTCTGAGTACAATTCCACTTTGTATTGCCTCAGCAAACAGAGATTTTACTGTAGCTAAAACCTAGTGATGTAGTATAACAAAGAGGAAGGTTAACACAACATTAATTCTTATTCAGTATTAATTCTTAGTATTTATCCTGCTGGGGAGGTCATTTAAAATAGGAAGTGAACATCCCTGTGGTTTTCTCCTGCTGCACTTGTGAACCAGAAAGTAGGATTTATTCTCCTACCAGAAAACACAATTGCCTACATCAGTCTCAGGTGCATTAGCAGGGAAAATCAAATGTTTTCAAACAGGGAAAAAACCAGAACAATGACATAAATATAAATGAATCAGTAAAACTGCATAATCAGATGCATTTGTGGCCTTTTTTATAATTACAGACAGTGCCCTGGAGGGCAGTCACATAGAAGTAAATACATTTTTGTATGTCATATGGGTTATATATTGCTAGCTGGAGTGAGAGCAGCAGCCTAAGATGAAAGTCAACTTCGGCTTTTTAAGCTCCTCTTTCATGTATACTTGAGCTGTATATAATCAGGGACATTCATCTTAGAAAAACATTCTTCCAACACACTGAGATTACTGCTGCCTGGAAATCTTTTCAGTCCCATTTCACTTATAGCTTCTGACAATGTTAGTGACAGCCATGTCACAGAGCATTAGGTAAAATTGCGAGAATTAATTACATGCTATTTGTTTAACTTCCCTTGTCACCTGTTTCTGCTCCTTCTATTTGAAAATTCATTGGCTCACCTAGATCATCTTCCCCTTACTCACACTGTGCATTATCCAGACCCACATTTGCATTAGGCTCTCGTCTCCTTTTCTTCAGGAAAGGAACAAATTTAAACAAATGGAAAACCCTTAAAGTGTTTATGCTCCATTAAAACTTAACTCTGCGTTTAATCCTGGACCAGAGTGTTGATACATTCATTCATATTAAATAGAACTCTGCAGTCCCTTTATCTCTAATGAGGCTAACAGAGAAAGATGTTACTCATTGTGAGCAGGGATATCACTTCCCAGTCCCACTACTTAATTCTACTTTATTACAGGTGTTCTAAACTGTGCTTTATCCTATAGCTTCCTGTTCAGTTTTCATTAACTATATTGTCACAGTTCACAATCAGAACAAAACGGAGCAATAACTATGAGGGGGACAGTTATTTAGGAGTGGAGAGGCAGATGAGAAATGCTATTCTCCCTGGTTGTTAGAATATAATTGCTTGGATCAAATATTCTTTTGCCATGCCAGGCTATTTCTAGACCCCACATACAGGTCCCATAGTTAGCTTAAGACAAGTTGCAATACTGGCATGCTTGGCAATATCTGTGACTGTGGTTTGCTACTGATATGATCCCTCAGAAAAAGCCCCAAGCAAAATATCATTGAAATGTTGTCAATACACAAGGTACCTGTTATTAAAAAATGCCCAAGTATCTACCAGCACACCTCAGCTCCACTACTTCTGTTTCTACTTCTTGGTAAGAAATCCAGTCCCAATAAGTACAAAGATGCAACAAATATTCAGCCAAATCACAGAGTTTTCAGAATTAAATGTAGCATTTAATACATTTATGCACCAAGTTGTCTGTTTAAATCAATTCAAGTCTTTTTTTGAAGGCAGGATACTACTTTGCATAAAGCCTTGTTGTCTGAGGCCCTGCACTGCCAAACCCTTCCCTTCGTACTTGTTAGTTGTGGAGGGGAGTCACCAGGGAATGGATCTTTCCCCTGTTATGTCAAGGCTGTACTCAGAGCAACCCTACATTTGACAGCACTCACTTTCTGGGCTCAGGCCCCTGGGGTATTTGCTCTGGGGTCACAGATGAGCACAGCCTCACTGCCATCTCTGAGGCAGGCAGCAACACAGCCACCTGCCCAGGGCACCGCCAGCCGAGCACTGCCCCCTTCCCACAGTTTGCTGCCATTCAGCTATAAAAGCTCTTTTCCTTCTTAACAGCACTACACTGACGAGGAAAGCGTCTTGCCTGTGGGCGAGGCAGCTTCTCCCACCCCTGAAAGAGCTGCACATCAGCAGAGGTTGCCTGTCCCTGCTGACCCCAGTGCCCACTGCCCGCACAGCTTGCTCCAAGCAGGGCAATGCTGCCTAGCTCCCGCAGAGACCCCTTGGCTTTCTGCACCCCTTGGGGAATGTGGGGGGGGGTTGATTTTTGCATCTTTGTCATACATGTGCTTGCATCAGCCTTTTGACAGCTGCCTTACTATATTTCCTCCTGCAATAAGTTTCCCAAGAGAAGTATGAGATCACAGAATCATAGAATGGTTTTGGTTGAGAGGGACCTTAAAGATCATCTTGTTCCAACCCCCTGCCATGGACAGGGACACCTTCCACCAGACCAGTGTTTTGCCGGTTATCAGGCCTAGCATAAAGATGAACCAATAACCAAACTGTATTTGATACAAAAGGGTCAGTACACGGGCAAGCACTGGGAGTACAAACAAGTCAGATTATACATAATCGACATCAATCCCACTGACCCCAACATCAACACCACATGACCAACAATGGGTGGAATAAATGGTGAAACACAGTCTCCCACAGAAGGGATGGGAGAAAACCGAGTCAACAAACCAAATACATAAGACCAAGGAAGCCATATACTGAATTTCTACACAGCCCACATTTACAAAAGCCAGACCTGACTGGAGCCCAGTTCCAGGGAGGCAGGAGATCCTTCCCCAACAGGGAACTCTGCAAAGTGCATCCACCCCACAGACAGACACTGCCCCTGCCTGCAAGTGGTCCCAGCTTTTATCCCTAAGTGGGACACCTGACCTTTGCTTACTCAGTGCAGACACCTGGGGCTCATTTACCCCATGGCTCTCCCTGCAAGGCCGGCACCACCCTGGAGGGAAGCTTAAAGGTAAACTCATCCCCCCTTTGTGACAGGCTGTGGGAATCACCCATATGTCAACCTTAATTTGGGGCTTAGGGTTGAAACCCCAGCATTTCAACCAGGCTGCTCAAAGCCCTGTCCAACCTGGCCTTGAACACTGCCAGGGAGGGGGCATCCACAGCTTCTCTGGGCAACCTGTTCCAGTGCCTCACCACCCTCACAGGAAAGAATTTCTTCCTTATATCCAATCTAAATCTACCCTCTTTCGGTTTAAACCATTACTCCTCATCCCATCACTATGGTCTCTGATAGACTACCTCCCCATCTTTCCTACGGGTCCCCTTTAAGTATTGGAAGGCCTCTATAAGGTGGCCTTAGAGCCTTCTTTACTCCAGGCTGAACAATCACAACTCTCTCAGCCTGTCCTCATAGGGGAGGTGCTCCAGCCTCCTGATCATCTTCATGGCTTCCTCTGGACCCACTTGAACAGGTCCACAACTTTCTTGTACTGGGGGCCTCAGAGTTGGACACAGCACTTCAGGTGAGGTCTCATGAGGTCACACTTCTCTTGATGCAGCCCAGGATACGGTTGGCTTTCTGGGCTGCGAGCACAGGTTGCTAGCACATATTCAGATCAGGCTGTGTATTCTGCAAAGGACCAAAAGGATATGTGATCACCAGACCCTGATTACCACACAGCTTTTCTTTCAATAAGACTTTTCCAGGAAAATCACTAGGTGTTTTCAGTAGAGCAGCTCAGCCTAGCACAGGCCCAATTAAGCCAGCAACCCAAGTGCCTTGTGATGGCTTGAGTTTCTGCTATGTTGCCCCATGACATCTAACTTACTGGGCAGGATTTGTCTGTGCTGTGCTCTGCTGCCCAGCAGATGTGTTGGGAAATTCACACTTCAGCTGTCCCAGGAGGGTAAACCCTGCTAGCAGCCTGGAGCATTCCAGGTTTCTCTAAAATATTTAGTGAAGAAAGTGTTCACCTGAACACAAAGTGCTGTTTTCCCTCTGGACAGGAGGTGACAAAAGCAAGGGGAAAGGAAGGTGAAAAAAGAAAGTAGAAGATTAACTGTGTTTGGCAGTGGAAAATTACCCAGATTTAAGCACCATAACTCATGGCTATTCTGTAACTTGCAAGTTTACAACCGTCTTTATCCGATGCAAGTAGAAGTAACAATGTACCTGAATGCAGAAGAGTCTGCTGGTCCAGGCTGTATTCCCCTGGAAGTGAACAGCAGGAAATGCTGATAAGATAACACATGAACAAGTCCAAATGAGTCCATAAAAAGACACCTTAGGCATGCCCACAAAGGCATTGAGATCCAGCACAACCCTCACCACTACAGCATTTAGATCACATAGTCCTATTGACCACTGTGGCAACACCCAAAACCAGATTGTTTTTCCACATAAGAATTGTGACTGAGCCCATAATTATTTATTGCCCCATGCCAACCTCCAAGAGAGCTGAAAAGGCCAGTAAGGTGTGTTCAGCACTACTGTAACATGCAGAAGGAAAGCCGGCTGCCCTGCCTTGGGCTGTGGACCACACCACCTATAGCTGCTGAGTTACCGGTAACAAATAAAACAAGTGCAAAAGCGTCAGTGACTCAGACACTTGTTAAAAATAAAAAGTCTCACAATAACATTGGATGGAAGCAATAAATTTTCTGGTTTGGGTCTGTCAATTTAATTAATAATTATATTTTGAGTAAAGTCCACCAAGTGATCAAAGCATAAATTGCAACCAACTGAACTTGTCCTGCAGCACTAGGAAGCTTCCCTCTTGGAGAGGGAAGAGAAGCCTCCTTCTCTAATAAAGACAAATTGGAAATCCTTATTGTAGTCAAGTCAAAATAGCGTTTTATGAGCATTTTGTAAACACATTTTCTTTTGAATCCATCTATCTTCATAAAAGCTCCCTTGTTCTCTGTTGCCCCCAGGTGAAACCTTCACTTCCTTCCACTCCAGTTTCTGCAAACATTTGCAGATGGTATTACACCAGACACCAAGCAGCTCCCTGCCTTTAATTGCTGGCAGTAGCTATCAGGACAAGGAAGGTGAGAATGTGAATATTCACCTAGCCTTAGCCAGTAATGCAGGGTAGATAACTACTCACTGGCCAGTTTGCAGGCAAAGTCCCCACATCTTTCCTTCCTCCCCTTGCTAGGCTGTTGGAGACACATTTAGAGAAGCTTAAGCAGCACGAAGTTGGTCACAGCCTGTCTGTACTCTAAATTATATAGCATTAACTTTTCTTTACAGAACAGAGGTACACCTCTAGTGAGGGGAAGCAGGGGGGAAGGTAGTGTTCCTCCTCTCAAAGGGTCAGACTATGAATTATTGGGTACCTTTCAACAGGTTGAACACTAATCCAGAAAAGTTTACAGAGAGGTGAGTTGCTGGAATGGCATACAGAGAAGCTGAAGGGATTTCAGTGTAAGATATACTTTCCTTCTGGTTACCTTAATTATTGAACCCTTTATCTGAACATAAACTCAACAGACAATCCAGATACAAATCCCCAGTGTGATATTTAAAGGCAGTAGGTGTAAATAATGCATAAGAATAACAGATGGAGCCTCTGGCCAGTGCAGGGTGATTCAAGTTACATGTCCTCAAGATGCCACTCTCAACTTGGCGGGCAGAATCCAATCACAATTTCTGCACTGAAATATTTGTGACACTTCACTGCCACCAAGAGCTTCAAAAGCCATATTGTGCCATTTATTTTTTGAAACGAGTCTGTCTCTTGACTTCAGGGGAGAAGACACTGAAAACCAATAAAGGGCAAATGCTATTTTGGTTGGAAACATTCTTTTTCTTTGCCACTGCAAATTTTCCCTCTCCCAGCCTCTTATAACAGTTCATTACACAGGGAAGCAAGTATTTCACTTCTAGGCCTTCCTCTGTCTCTGTTTAATGTCAATGACTCTTATTTCTGGTACAGAGATTGTTATGATTAAAGGGGATTGGAACTTCAAGAAACAGGCAGCAAGAACATATGATTTTATTTGTTCAGGAGCAGAGGTATCATTACTAGAATCAATTCCTAGTAATAAGACAAAGGGGAAGGTTTGCACTAAGGTATATCAAAATGTTCCGTAGCAAGTCCTAACCAAGGTCAAAAGGCGCTTTATCAAAACGATGCATGGAACCTTTATGATCTACAATATGAAGGACTCTCATCCTAAACACACATCCAACAGGTTTTGAAAGACACTGTCATCTTACCTGCAGGTATAGCAGGTTGCAGCAGCAGGTTACACTCCCATCACTCAGGGCTGTCATTTCTCTTCACTAACCTATGTGAGATGAGGGAGCTGACGTTACCCCAGTAGGTCTAGCCTGGTCCACCCCCCACCCCCCCAGTGTTAGCTCCATTCTGTTTCTTTCTAAACCTTCATTTAATATATGACCAGTGATATCTCAGATAGATGTTTTCTTGGAAATCACTGTGCTCTTTTAATTTCAGCATTTGTTTTTATAATCACCAGTAACACAGAGACACTAAAATAAAAAATTCTTCTCTCTAGTATGTACCGTTGTTTACCTGTGAGTATTTCCACCATACTCTTAAAACCTTATGATACAGGACACAATAAATGCATTAACTGTAGACCCTAATTAGGCATTTCCAGAACAAGTAGCAATTGTTTAGATGATAATTTCCTTGTATGATTTTTTCCTTATTTGATTAATTCATAATAATTCAATCTGAGATTTCCTTCTTGCTTAAGCTTAATATGACCCCTATTTCTGCAGTCTAGGGTTTGGAGCAATTCAGATGATTCCACATTTCTGGTTTTACAAACACAGGAAGAAAAACTTTATATGTTACTTAATTAACCATGGGTCAAGTAATTATTAGTTGCAGAAGGGATAACGGCAATAAGTCACAAAGTACGTAAAACAACATAATCATTTGTACATGTTATAACAGCACCTGAGGGCAAGCATCTAACAGAAAGTCACTGTTCTGGCAACACAAAACCCACTCAGCCCTTATCCTTGAGAAGCTGTTTAGGCTCTGAAAGCATGAGGGTAAAAGCATAAGATAGAATCAAGAGAGTCAAGCATCAGATTTTTTTTCTCTTTCTAAACTTTTGGTCCAGTATTTACTTAGAAAAGCAACATCTAAAGAAAGGAGAAAAACTTACAAAGGGCAGCAAAGTAAGTGGAGTAACTAGAAGAACAGAATCAGCCCAGATCATAGGAAGGGAAAAGTGCCTTAAAAAGCCACCCAACCCCGCAGGGCAGAACAGCCCCCACAACCACATGAGCCTGTTATCAGTAACAATAGTACCTTTTTCTAGCAATATCTGCTTCTCAGTCCTCATGGTGTAGCTGCTCCCTGGATTTCTCCCAAATTTTGAAACCCAACACAGCCGAAACAGAAACAATAACTGGCAAAAATCTCAACAGGACTGCATCCTGCTCTCTTGTAGCTAAGGTGACGAGGAGAGGAGTGGTCCCAGCTGTACCTCATTGCCTCACCAAAGGTACATGAAGTAGCTCTGTACACCTACTTTCCCATTCCCCACAGGGGGGTATGGAGCTTGTCATCTGTATTATGGAAAATATCCTGAATAATTCAGTATAGACTTATCATCAAAAGGTTGCAACATTGCAACAAAGTGATTAAGCTATGCTTAAGTAATATAAAACCATAGAACATCCCCGTGATGCTCCTTAACCTTTACTTTCCCGGTTGCTAAGCTGGTGGAGCACACGAGCGTACTGGGGTTACTAGGTGGTGCAAAAGGGATGAATGAGAGTATGTGTGTGGAGAGATGGATAGCAGTGAAAATGCAGTAACATCTAGATTGCATTGCTGAAAACACTGTGGGGAAAGCAAATGTGAGCGCTGAACTCTGAAGTGTGATTGTCTCACTTTCCAGATGAGAAGAAAGCAATTTGGTGAGATTTGCTGCTCTAATAAAAAAGAGTTTCTTTAAGAAAACTGTGGCTGCAGCATGCCTAGCTGTTTTGCTTACAGGTAAGGTAGAGCTAAAATCTCTCAGGTTGGGTACCACCAAGCTGTAAACTAGCACGTGGTCTTCAGGTTGCCTCAGTACTCAGGGGCCATACTTGGGTGGTGTGGCTGCACCTGTGACTTAAGCTGGTACCCAAGGGATACCTCTGCATGTTGCTTTTGGACCTCAGATAGTCCAAAAAAAGCGGTGGGGAGAGTCTGTGATGAAAAGCAGGCTGGGCAGTACTGCACAGAACTGTGGCCACAACCGGAACAAGTAATAGTGGAGGCATGAGAGGAAAAATCAGTCAGAGCTGTGAGGAAAATGTGCACGAGATGGCAGCAGTGACAGCTTGGGGGGGGCTATGGGTCTGGGAGGCAGGTGCAAGGTAATGTACATCATCTGAGAGGGAAATGAGGCTTCATGTGGCCATCACTCTCCTAAGGAGGCTCTAATTGTCACATAAACCACTTGGGCTTTCCTCTGGTTGAAATTACAGCCTCAGAATGTTGTTACTTGCTGATAGTGGGCTGTATTTTCAGCCACTGTAAATCTGCATGACTCCACAAATGCCAGAGCAGTTACACTGATTTAAACCAGCTAAGTACCTGGCCCTGAACATCACATAAACACTGACCAAAGAGGTATCCTTTACCTGCTGGATTTACGGGCACGCTCTGCCAGCATGGATGGGCTTGTCCTTACAATTCACCCCTTCGTGTGGTTCTGATGTTTTGACCTGAAACCAGGCAGGGGCCTGTGCTATACAGCTGGCATGCTTAGCCCAGACCAGAGTGCCCTGCTCACCCACATGCCAGGCAGGGAGGGAGAGATGCTGCATCCTGATGGCCCACCGGGATGCAGCCGGGGCAGGTGCTGGATCCTGGGGCTGGGAAATGTCCTGGCTCCCCCCATGACACTGGTCTCCCCATGCGAAGGAGCATCCCTGCCCAGCCTGGGTTTGATCGGTGCTGTGGTGGGGAGCCAAGGGCTCGCAGGGCTGCTCTGCAGTGCTCCATGAACACACACTCCAGCTCAGTCTGGCCATTAGCAAGTATAAGAGAAGGCACTAGACGCCATCTGATAAATTACAGTTTCCCTGGTTATTTTTGTCTCAGGGTTCTCTGCATAAAGCCCATTTGGCACTGTGTCTAGGATGTCTATTTACATAATTAAGAGCAGCTTCTGCTCTAACCTGCAACCTAGGCTTTTTCTCATGGCCAAAGGAGGTTGAAACATGCACGTTGCTTTTGAAATCTGTCTCTGAACGTTTATTTTAGCGGCAACCGCAGATCACATCTCATAAACAGCCATATTTTTCAATACAAGTTTCACATTTGTTAGTTCTAATCTAATTATTTATAGAAATGCCCTTTTCCTGTGATCCATAATCTTCTCAAACCTTAGTGGTTTCTTGCTGTGAAAAATGATTCACGCTGGGCTGAATATATCATGGTAGCTGCATATTTGTTCATTGCCGTGTATTTTCTGATCCAGAAAACTGAGTCTGGAAATTATTCCCAGGGAACAGCTCTCATGAAGAGCACTGCCAGAGGGCTAATCGAGTCCCCAAATGTTCAAGATGCTCCTGAAATTAACTGGAAGTGCATGCAGTAGTGTAAGAAAATGTCCTTACGCATCTATCAAATATTTACAGCATCTATCTCCTCCTCATTGTCAGATTTTGTAACACATGCTTTAAGGAATTTACTCTCATGGAAGATGAGCTTTTTTAATTGACAAGGTTAATTCTAGTCATTGGATGGACCCACACAGGTTTAAGTTGACAGTCAACATGAGAAATGTTAGCGCAAACATCTACCAAACCCATCTGGTCCTTGAAACCGGCTGCAAACCAGGTTGCCTGTGGGACTGGGGCTATAGTCCTTCCACGACAGGGTGTAAGTGCAAAGGAAAAGAAGTTCTCAGGATGGGAATAGACCTCAGTTTTGGTGATCTTAAAGAGCTTCATTCAAATCTGATTTACTGCAGGACCCCGTCAGTCTGCAGATGGTCAGAGAAATGTGTGTAGCGTTCAGACTGCCCCTTTCCCCACTTCACACGACCTTGGGACCAAAATGCAGTTGCTCTTCTCAGGGGCTAAGCAAAGGCAGGAGCACAGTTGGTGTCAGGGCTGCATGCCTCGCGCCACAGGCTGGCTCCTGGGGTCCTGCTCTGATCTATCGACCTCTCAGCAAGCACCTTCCTGTCCCACAGCTGCAGAGCAAAATCTTGCTCTCAGTGGTGCTGAGCTTGCTCATTGCTCCTGCAGGTCTCAGAAGGCTACAAAAAGCTCAGTGTTCCTCAGTGCCAAGGGGACATTTGCTGCCCCCTTTACACACGCTCCCCACCCTCTGAAATTCTCTATAGCATATTTTTGATAGCCCTGTCAAGGTGAAAGCTTCTAACTAGTGTGGTTTTTTCCCCTTTAACATACATTTTTATCTTGGAGCAGAGAAAGAGGTATATTTTTTCACCATTGAGAAAGACCCCGCCCATATATTTCAAAGGATGGAGTTATTTGTTATATGCAATCACTCAGGCAATCCATATTAATGTGTTAATTATGATTCAACAAGTTTTCCATGGCAGCCTAATATTAATGTTAAATTATTTGGGTAAGTTTTGTTAAGAGCTATTGTAGCATGGTGAATGGAAAGCAGATCATTGCCAGAAGGGTTTGCTTTGTCAAGTGTCATCCTAATTGGTGATGAATGCAGCCACGCAAGGAGCATTAGATGTGTCGGGTTGGGAGCAAGGGGAGGTTTTTCTCTCCACAGTTGGGCTGGGTTATATGACCCCACCGCCCTGCAAACTGCAAAAAGGAGCATTGTAAGCCAGTTGTGTTTCTGTCGATAATTGAACTCATTAGCGTCGCATGGTGACTTGGCCTCCTGTTTACCTCGGTAACTGTGGAGTACTGAATGTGTGTCATTTCTGATTTCTCCCTTCCATGTCGCAGCTGCTCAGTGTAGACACTTTTTCACAGGCAATTAGAGGACCTAAGACAGGAGCAGGAGTGAGAGGGAAGACACTGTGTGTTAATTAGGGTTTTTGCAAGTTACTGACCCAGTCATGCACAGGGAATATCTGAGATTTGTTGTTGCTGTTGCTATTTTCACCACTCACAGATCTGAAGCAGTTTTACATTAAATTGACTTAAAGCCTGTACCAGATATGCAGAGTTTCAATAATGAAAGGGTTTTTTTCTGTGGGGGTTTTGGAGTGGAAAAAAGAACCCACTTCTAAACCATACCCAAAATATCTAAAATTTTCTGCATGACAACAATACTAACATTATTTTCTAGAATGAGGAATATAAGCATATATATAAATGTAAAAGCTGTTTTCACAATGAATCAAATACATTTAACATTCTGGTATTTTTATCCCAATGATCCATTGATAAAACATACAATTTTTTTTAAAAAGGAATGTGAACAGAAAACAGAATATGAATCATTGCCCTTACATTTTTTTTATAAATTTAATGAATAATAATAATAATAATAAAAACAATAGCGTCTTTCTTAAATGAAACTAGATTTGTGCTATCAAACTATGTGTATATCTACTGCATTCCCTTCTTCTTCCACAGCCTTGGAATGCTACTGGACAGCTTCAATGAGGCAGCAAGCAGAGGTGCATGGCCAGTGCTCTGATACATAGAGCAAGACACCCAGCAGAAGAGAAATCTTACGTGCTCCCTGGAAGAATCCATGAAAGAAACCACATAGGAAAAAAGGTGCAAAAAACAAGATTTCATGACTTCTACATACAGCAGGAGGTGCTGTGCTCACTCTGGTGGGCTCTCTGCTTCAGAGCTGAGCTGCTCTACTCTCTGGGTGAACTCAGGAATATTAATGGCATCAGAAAAAATCATGGAAAAAATACTGAAACGTGTCTAAATGAGAAAAAAAAAAAACAAAAAAAACCAACCCCACAAAAAACCCATCACACCCAAAACAAACACAGAAAAATTTGACATCTGCTTCATTTCCTTAATTTAGTCACCTAGGTGGGATGTTGGTGGATAAGTTTGGTTCCCTACCCAATCTCTCAAGGTTTGCAGGGGCACTGCATGTTTAAACATCCTAGAAATCTGAACTGGAATGCATATGGTCTTCTTTAACACATATACAGGCTTTAGCTCAACAGCAGAACCATCTTTTGTCCAAGTACCATGCTGAGGCACTTCTTCCATGCCATGCCACTAAATATGACCTCCATTATCTGGAAGGCCACTAATTCTCACTGCGCCTGGGGACGTGTGACTTCTGCCCTGTCAGTAAGGCTCTTTTATCAGTAGAAGTGGGACAGCTTTGTGTTAGCAGCCAGTGGGAGCAGAGAGGCTGGAGAATTAACAAGCAGAAGGAGTGGGTTTGCCAGCAGCTATTTAGATTAGAAAAGGTGTTAGGAGAGATTAGCACAGAGATAGTGATAGGGGTCAGTGGGGACATTGGAGGGCACTCAGGGACAAGACTTTCTGCACCATGGCATCCCCAAGCTCAGGGAAAAGGTTTGTGTCAGGTACCATGCAGTGCCTGGGAAAGGGAGGTGGGTGGACACAGCATGAAGTGACAATGTCCCATGGGCTCTGGGTGAGCACTGCTACTGCACTCCTGTCCCAAACTGGAAATGTCTTTCTGTCCCTAGAAATCAGCTGCTCTGACATTTTCAGGGTCCTGGAGAAATTCACAGCAGGGCTTTGAAAATGTGATGCTGTGGTTTGAGCTCAGAGGGCAACAGAGCATCATGCAGCTGCTCACTCTCCCCTTATCCCTCAGTGCTGGAAAGAGGAAAGTAAAGCAAAAAGCTCAGGAATCGAGATAAGGCCAGGGAGGGATGACTCACTCGCTACAGTCACCGGGAAAAGACAGATCCATTAGGGGAAGAAAAAAGGACATAAATTTAATACAGACACAATCCACAGAACTTAAGAGAGTAGGACTATGAGAAGCATTACCACATCCTGAAAACACCTTCTCCCACCCCTCCCTTCTTCCCAGGCTCAGCTTTGTTCCCTATATCTCTACCTCCTTTTCCTCAGCAGCACAGGGGGCAGGGAATGGGGGTTATGGTCAGTCCTGTTGTTTCTTCCAACCCCAAGACTTCTGGCATACTTGCCCTGTTCTAGTGTGGTCCGTCTCTCACAGGAGACAGTCCTCCACAACCTTTCTCTGACATGAGTTCCTCCTATGGGTTGCAGCATTTCCGTAGCTGCTCTGGTGTAGGTCACCCCCGTGTGTTGCAATCCTCCCAGCGATGAGCTACAACAGTGGGGGCTTCTTCCCACAGAGTCCCAACCCCCTTCGGACGCAGTCACCTGCTCTGGCGGGGGGTCCTCCACAGGCCGCAGGTCGGCATCTGCTTCACTGTGGACCTCCATGGGTGGCAGGGTGATGCCCTGCTGTCTCATCACAGGCAGGATACAGGGGAGGGGGGGCTCTGCTCCGGCACACCTCACACCTTCTCCTGTGTTCTACCGATGAGCTCAGGGTTCACACAGATGTTCTCCTCGCAACTTCTCACAACTCCAACTCCTCCTCCCGTGTTTTCCTTAAATACGTTATCGCAGAGGCTCAGCCACTGTCACTAATGGGCTTAGCCTTGGCCAGAGGTGGGTCTGAGTTGGAGCAGGGGGAATTTTGAGAATCTTCTCACAGGAGCCACCGCTGTAGCCCCTTCCCCGCTACCAAAAACCCCCACCACTCACTCACACCAGGACACATGACAATGTTGAGCACTTCCCTGGTGGACATGGGCTCCCCAGGCCTTACCAGGAGCTGATTCTACAGAGCAGGCAGTTTTCTGAGGGCAGTGTAGTTTCAGATGGGACCTATGGGAACAGGCGGTCCTTGCTTCCGACAGTGGCACTGCCTTCATCAGCCAACAGCAGGCCTTCACCATGAACATGGCCTGACATGACAACCTCTCCTTCTTTAGCCCCTACCCCATGTCGCTGGGGGTCTGCCCATGCTGCCATGCCCTGGTTGCAATCCTGCTCCACCTCAGGCTTCACCTGGAAAAGACATTCTTTGTCCTTCCTCTGCTACTCTTCCATCTCTCACCTGGAGGTGATGGAAATTTTCTTGGAGGGGACATACCTGGCTTGTTGTTCTTGGTCCCTGTAGACAGATGAGTGCTGAAAAGTGCCCTCCATTTTTTTCTTCCACTTCTTGGGGAAAGATTTTCCACAAAGGTAATGTGCTCATACTTCTTGCCTCTGGATCATCCCTTGTTCCTCATCCCCTCTTTCAAGCACTTCACAGCACTCTCAACAATTACAATAACCATCTCCAGCATAGGGTGAGACAGAAACCTTGACAGTTCGCAGTTTTCCATGCAGTGGCTTGGGACGCCTTCTGGAGACTTGGGAAGGAAGAATTATATATTTGGTATCATTCTTGCTCTGCATAATACACCTGTCTCCAGATCCATCATGCCTAGAGGAATGGTGTAATGTGGAGGTGAACATTAGCACAGGTGACTATGTGGGAGGGCTGGTCCTCAAATCGAGTCGGGGCCAGCCAAGGCTGCTCCCCTGACCTGTCTGGCAGGAGGAAAATGGCAAGTAGATAAAGAGCTCTCTGCATGGAGGGGAAGCCCCTGGAGATGTAGTTTCCAAAGTCTGAAAAAAAGATGACCCACAGTAGGCTGCTGGGGGAAATAAAACTCAGCGGAGTGGAAAGTAAAATGCTGTTACAAATTTAGAAAAAAGAAAATGGTGAGAATAATATTTAATAGCCTCGGCTCTGCCCTGAGCATATACTGAGTATAAATTCCAGTGGGACAAAGGTGATAAACTTAACAGGGAATAACAAAGATGTGCCATAAACTGCATTTGCTCTTTCAAAAATGTGGATGCTGCAGTGAGCATCCACAGGGCTGCTGAGTGACTTTGTTCAAGTGTCTTCCCAAAACAAAGGGGTACCCTGAGGTCAGCAGCCCCGGAGCATCAGCAGCCCTATAGTGCCCCTTCCACCGCACATCTGACTTCTGGACAGAAATCAGTTTCATAGTGCTAAAAAAACCCAAACAAACCCAAACCCAAACCCAAAAAGCCCCCCCAAAACCCAGCCAAAAAGACAGCTTTACAAAACAATCAGCCTTTCATCCCTGGGTAACTAGTCTGCTTACACCAAAAGAGTAGCAACAGTCGTAAGGATAGCAGTTTATGGGGGGAAAGTGGGTATGTAGGAAGGTGAAGGGTAAATCTTCAGAGAAACAGCATGATGCCGAAGTTTGAAACCGAAGTATTTTTTTGGTTAACGAGATGTATGTCTTCGTTAAATCGTTGTTCTGCCTCTGTAAGCGCACAGCTGCAGTGCCATTAACAGGGAGCGAGCGGTGCCGCCTGCCCGGGCCGCCGCGCTCTGCTCTGCGGCTGGCAGGGCCCGGCCCAGCCGGAGCCAACAAACCCCGCTCAGCAAAAAGTGCTGCCGCTGCCCGCGCCATCGCACTCTGGGGCGGCGGCCGCCCCTGGCCCGGGCGGAGGAGCGGGGCTGACCCCGCCGGAGGGCGCGGAGCTGCCGCGGCCGCGCAGGGGCGCGCAGACTGAGCGGCGGCGGTGGCGGCGGCGCGACGCCAGGGGGCGCTATCGCACCGCCTGCAGCCCCGGCATCGCCCCCCCATCGCCCCCCATCGACCCACATTGCCCCACATCACCCCACATCGCCCCACATCGACCCATATCGCCCCACATCGACCCACATCGCCCCACATCACCCCACATCGCCCCACATCGACCCATATCGCCCCACATCACCCCACATCGACCCATATCGCCCTACATCACTCCCCATCGCCCCACATCGCCCCACATCGCCCCACATCACCCCACATCGCCCCACATTGCCCCACATCGCCCCCCATCGCCCCACATCGCCCCTCATCACCCCCCATCGCCCCACATCGCCCCCCATCACCCCCCATCACCCCACATTGCCCCACATCGCCCCACATTGCCTCACATCACTCCACATCGCTCCCCATCACCCCACATGGCCCCCCTTTGCCCCCCACAGCCCCACATCAACACCCATCACATCCCACTTCACCCCCCATCCCACCTATCACCCCCCATGGCTCCACATCACCCCCCATCACCCCCAACATCACTCCCCATCACCCCTCATAGTCCCACATGGCCTATCCATCGCCCCACATCATCCCCCAATGCCCCCCATCACCCCTCATGGCCCCCCATTGCCTTACTTTGCCTGCCATGGCCCCCACATCACCCTGCATAGCCCACCATTGTCTCCCTGTGGCCCCATATTGCCCTGCATCACTCCCCATAGCCCCCCCACATCTCCCTCCATGGCCCCACATCATCCCACATAGCCCAGCATCACCCCACATTGCTCCACATTGCCTTTCATGGCCCCACATAGCCCAGCATCGCCCCACAGTGCCCCACATAGCCCCACATCACCCTCCATGGCCCCACATAGCCCTGCATCACCCCACATCACCCAGCCTCACCCCACATAGCCCTCCATGGCCCTGCATCACCATGCATAGCCCAGCATTGCTCCCCATGGCCCCGTATCACCTGGCATCGCGCTGTTTCACCTGACATCACTCCACATCGCCTGGCATTGCCCCGCACTCCCCCACGCTGACTCACACCATGTCCCCGCATAGCTTTTCCACCAAGGCCTCATATCATCCTGCATCCCCCCGCAATGCCCCGCATTGACATGCATCGTTCTGCATCCCTCCACATCACCCTCCATGGCCCCACATCGCCCTGCATAACTCAGCATCATCCCCTGTGGGCCCATATCACCCAGCATCACCCTGCATTGCCCTGCATCCCCCGACATGGCCTGACATGGTCCTGCCCCACCCTGCATGGCCCTCCATGGCCCCGCATCACTCCATGTCGCCTGGCATCATCCTGTATCACCAAGCATCACTCTGCATCTTGCCGCATTGCCCCAGCATCACTCTGCATTTCTCTCCATGTCACTGCATCGTCCTGCATCACCTAACATCTCCCACATTGCCCTGGCATCACCCCACATGGACCTGCATTGACCTCCATGGCCCCGCATCACCTGGCATTACCCGGATACCCTCGCATCACACCATGTCGCAGGGCATTGCCTGGAATCACCCTGGCACTGCCCAGCAGAGCCCCACATCATTTTGGCATCATCCCAGCATCACACTGTATTGCGCCCCATGGCTTCAGCATTGCCCTGGCACCGTCCAGCATTGCCCTACATCACCCTGGTATCATCATGGCATTTCCTGGCATCTCCCCCCATCCTCCCACAACCACCCAGCATTGCCCTGGCACTGCCCTGCATCACCCACCATGTCCCTGCATTGCCCAGTGTCACCCTCCATGGCTCCACATCGCTCTGCAATGCCCCACATCACCTGGCACCCCCACCCCCCCCCCGTGACACCATATTGCCTGGCATCACCCCATATTGCCCTGCACCCCCCCACATTGCCCTCCAGGACCCCACATTGCCCTGCATAGCCAGACATCCCCCCCCGTGGCCCCATATTGCCCAGCATTACCCCCACGTTGCCCTGCATCACCCAAAGTCTGCCTGCATTGCCCAGCATCACCCTGTGTGTCCCTCCATGGCCCTGCATCATCCTGCATAGCTTAGTTTTGCCCTGCATGGCCCTGTATCTCCTGGCATCACTCTGCATCGCCCCACATTGACATGCATCACCCTGCATCACCCCACATTGCCCCCTGTGGCCCCACATCTCTCTGCATGGCTTGGCATTGTCGCCTGTGGCCCCATATCACCCAGCATCACCCTGCATTGCCCCGCACCTCCCTGCATCTCACAGCATCAACCTGCATCCCCCCTCCATCACCCTTCATGTCTCCACCCCACCCCACATCACCCTCCATCGCTCCACCCCACCCCACATCACCCTCCATCGCTCCCCATCACCCTGCATCACCTGGCATTGCCCTCCATGGCCCCACATCACCCCCCATCACCCTCCATGGCCCTACATTGCCCTGCATCACCTGGCATCACCCTCCATGGCCCCATATCACCCTGCATTGCCTGACATCACCCTGTATTGCTCAACATCTCTCCACATTGTCTGGCACTGCCCTGACATCACTCACACTGCCCCAGTATTGTCCTGCATTGCCCAGCATTGCTCTGGCATCACCCCGTATTGCCCTCTACGGACCTGCATCACCTTCCATGGCCCCACATCACGTTGCATTGGCCTCCATCACCTCACATCACCTGGATCACCCTGCATCATCCCGTGTTGCAGGGAATTGTCTGGAATCACCCTGACATTGCTCCACATTTACTGGCATTGCCCCAGCATCACCTGGCATTGCCTCAGAGTTGCCCTGGCTTCAACCCCCATGGCCCTGCATCGCCCCACAACTGCCCTGCATTATCTGCACTGACCCTGGTATCATCCCAGCATTTCCCTGCATCATTTCAGTGTTGTCCTGGCATTGTCCTGCATCACCCCCCATGGCTCTGCATTGCCTGGTATTGCCCCGACATCTCTCTGGTGTCATTCCAGCATGGTCTTGAAGAGTCCCAGTAAGTTCTATTCATTTCCCTTCATACAATTAATATAAACACGATTTATTAAATACATAGATTGTGTTTCATTTTAAATCTGATTAATTATTCAGAATAGGTACTTTGTTAGGCTGTTTGTCTTCTTTCTTTCCCCCTTGGACTCGGTCTCTTGTATTTATCACCAGAGAGATGTGGCACATAATTTCTGTGGATAAATACTTGTCTGGGAGATCGATGTGGATTTATGCCATGTGGGCAGGTTTTCACATGAAGTCAGATTTTTCTTCCAGAAGCAGGGGTGGGGTACATGACACCAAAGGTTCATGTCAGAAAGTCAAAACCCAGTCTGTTACCCAGTGTTGTCAAGCAGCGGCAATTCATTGATCTGTGGAAAAATATGTGACATTTATCTCAGCACATTCACATAAATGAAATGTTATCCTTGAACAAGTGTTTCTTGCTTTTCTAATACAGACTCCAAAAAGTGATTGTAAAAGATCCATTTCTGAAAGTGGGAGAACACAGATTAGGAAACAGGTGGGATACTTCTGTCTTGTGCAGTTGGTCAGTAGTGCCCATAGAAGCTGGGCCATGAAGCTGGATGACAGCAAACACGTCGGCAGACCTGGCTGCACAGAGCTCAGTGGCCTTCAGCTCTCTGCATTTCACCTGGCCTTTCTATACCTTGAGAGGCAATTCAAGAGAAAGAAAAAAAAAGGGGGGGGGGAGGGGGGAAGTGAATCAGGAATTAAAATGTATCCAACAGTTAATGGGGTTTTTTTGACAGATTCTTTGTCAAATTGTTTCCCGCGCAAGTTAGGTGTGTTTTTTCAACAGCTTTACGAAACACAGTTACTTAAAGCCACTTGGTCCCAGCCCTTCCCCCCAAGAGAAAGATTTTTGAAATGTTTCTCAGGGTCGCTGAGGGAAATTGCTCTTCAGCAAAGGCTTCTGAGGATTTTTATGCTAGAGCAGCAGCAATATTCTGCAACCTCTTCTTCATACAAATACTATATCATTTCCAGACAAATTCTTCCAACTTCAACTATTTGAGATTTTTCTAAAACAGCTTCTACTCTCCTAACTGGCTGTCCCCTTCCCATTGCTTTATTTTGCTGTTTCTGTGAGGTGTCACTTAATTCTCAGTGCCTACCAAAGTTTGTGGGACTTGAATCGCTCAGCACTGTCATGTCCCAGATTGAGCCCCCCAAAAATATATATCTAAGCAAGTCTTGGAAAGTTATTTCCCGAAATGGTGTTGAAAACATCAGTCCTTTCAACAGCTCTCAAAGAGCCACAGCAATGACCCTTCCCAGCTGGGCTGCCCAAAAATAGCCACAGAACACAACTGATGGGTCTGTACCCAGCCCAAAGAGACTCGCTCTGGGTTCTGCACCCTGACACCTCACCAAGGAAGGGCAAAGCAAAGCAGAAAGATCCAAACACCAATACTGAGTTTGAAAATAAAGCAAGCTGGCCCAGCTTTATGTTTATTGAGCAGTAAATAACCAGTGTCAGCCTTGCTTACACAGTATACCTCTCCTTAATGAAAGTTAAATGTGCTCACTAAGTTGCTACAGAGAGATGAGCAAAGATTTATTCTTTCTTTTATACACATAGTAAAATGGCCGTGGTATTTATATAATCGGTAACCCATAAAAACTTGAGGGAAATTATTATCCCAGAGACTCATTTCTGTCCACGTGGATTTAGTAGTAAAACTATGATCAGGCTTGGGAGACATGGGATTATGAAAAAAGCTATTACACATTTTTAACCAGACAGTCTCTTAAAATATTTGGAGAAAGAAAGATGGGAACCCTTTGAAGTGACTTTCAATTAAGATTTTAAATTAATTAGGATGTTATTTCTGTGTAACAGCTAGACCATAAATTTGGTTTCTAATTAAATACTGGGTGAAAACTTCACATCGCACATGTCATTGCTTGCAAATTTATCCACTGTCAGATTTGACCAGAGTTACTTGGAGAGATGCTCTTTTCTCCTTCTCCATGCACACAGCAACTTCCCTCTTGGAAAACAAAGGAAAGCTGAAGGATTTGCCTTCTCATTGTTATGTGAAAAAAAAATACAAGTTTAATTACTGTAATCACACAAGTCACAGATTTCTTTTGCAGATCTGGTCAGGTGAGGAAGGTCAAGATTTCACTGGAATTTCTCTATCACAGTCCTCCAAAGACTGTCTCCAGTCTCTGGATGAACCTGCCAGTGCTTGATATCACATGAATCTTCAAAGGGTTAATGACATTCATTTTTACTGGATCATTTTCAGTCAGATCATATGTAAAAACAAATACAAGCAGCTTTCACTATCTTGTCACAAAAGTTGAAGAGCAGATAATGCTAAGTCCTACTGGCAGCATTAGGGGCAATGTATTTTTAATAATTATGCAGTATTACAGGTGTATTACAGGTGTAACTATTTCTCTGAACATTAGGCCTGAATGGCTCTTTTGTCTCTGTTCCTTATTACCCTTTATTCCTCCTTCTCTATAAGCGTCTTTTCTATTTCTTCAGATAATTTAAATGAAAATCCTACTATATCTCTGTCTGTAAAAATAACCCTACCCTTTTCTTTTTGTTCTCTCCTCTGTGATCCCCCATGACATTGGTCCAAAGTAAAAAGTTGTGCACACCTGAAGATTTTTTCCAAGATAACCCTTAAGGACTCCCACCATTTAGTGATGACCAGTTACGTGAATAAGGTTAATGGTCTACTGGGATAAAAAGAACATAAAATTCCTTTCAGTCTACATAATTTGGTGATAGTAGTGATGGGGGGGGGAATCATCTGAGCCTGTTTTCTGAGCTGCTCAGTTAAAGATATGTGCCTCTCTGCTATCAGCCAAACCATTGTGGGCTTTTTTCCCCTGGGCTATCATGTTAAAGGCTTGCAACTGTCTGGTCAACAAAATGAGTGTAGCGTGAGCAGGAGCATGGTGGCAGGGGGAGCACAACATAATCGCTGACCCTGTCTCCTGCAGCTCCCTACTTGGAGCTTAAGTCACATTACTTTAAGATGACATTTCAGAATGACTTGACCTGAAATCCCAGCCTACAGCCTTCACCAACTTGATGATGTATTGCTAAGAAATGCATGGAAGCATTGGTAGCACACATTATTTCCCCCATGCTGAGCAATACCCAAATGCACTATGGATTCTGTGTTTCTGTCTGAAGCATTCGTGCCATCTCAAGCCTGCAGAATCTGGGACACCAAATATAGAGTCACGGGGTTATGCTGCTGAACACTACACTGTCCAGATGCTCTGCCCTGACCATTCAGAAGGGCTTTGCATAACATTTCATAACTTTTAACCTAAATCTTCTCATGAATCTGTGATTTAGGATTGCCCACCTTAAGCATGTATAAATTTCAGCAGTCACTGTTCTTCATTCTTGAAGCCAGGGAATAAAACTGTGCTCTTGCTGGTTTGACCCAAAAGCAGTAGAGCACAGATGGTTGTTAATAATTTTGTGACTCTCAGACTACATCAAAATGTCACAAGTTAGACAAAATACAGATTCTCAAAATGCCCGTTGATAAATGGTATTACTAGCAGAGCCATAAGTGAGATGAAGAAATTCTATTACCAGAAAACATTAAGCGATTGCATTATATGTTCAAATTAAGGCTTTTCTAAATACATGGCTAGAGACCTTTCAGATCAACAGAAATGGGAAGATGAAGTCTTCTGAGTCTGTTTCCGTACAGGTTGGACAAAGGTCTAGCAAGATCAGAGAAATTAAGTTCTTACAAGGTCTGTGAAAGTAGCTGACTGGATACACCATTCCCAGGCCCCAGCTCAGGGACAGTCTGTAGTGGGAGCCTGTACATTACCAGACACTGCAGAATCCACTTAAGAGAGAGATTTGTCCAGATGCCATCATTCAAGAAAAATACTTTTTAAAATATATCAGCCATAAGACTCCAATTCTGAAGCCAGTTCCCATTGTGCTTTCAGAACAACTTTTACTTTCTGGTTTTACACCAGAATTTATCCCTCCAGCAATAAGTCCTTAGATAACTTATGAGAAGTCCTGGCCTATGTTTTGCAGGGATGTTATTTTAGTTTTCAGGGTGATGTAATGACTTCAATGGCACCCTGTGAAAGTCATAGAAATGCAGGTTCCAGCTATTAAAAATGTGCTAAATGGATGAAATGACTGCCCAAATGTCTCTCTTGTCATTTCTGGAGGTACTCAGCTTCTACTAGAAATAGTGCAGGTACATTGATCTGTTTATTAACTACACTCCTGCCAACTTTGTGCCTGAGGACAAGTCTCTCCTGTCATGATATTTATCACTCACTTGAGCATGGTAGTTCTCACTAACCTCAGGACAGTCTCCTTTATCCTTATCACCAAAGGCCCTCTCCCCACATGCTTATACCAATCCAGTTTCTTGGGTTTCCATGAAGAAGAGCAGAGTTCTCTCTCCCTCATCCTCAGTGTGAGTCATAGATCAGGATTAGAAAAAAAGATCATTCAGAAGAGTTAGCCCAATGGTGTTAAAATCATCTAAATATTTTAATGTTCTGTTTTGAAAACATTTTCAGCTGGAAGATTTATGATCTTTTATCTACAGAAGACATTAAAAACAAATATTCAGGATCATGATAAATACGCAAAAGGAAAATAAATATTTGAAGTTTCCTGTAATATTTCAATACGCAATGGCAAGAAGTGAAAAAGGTGTGTTGATGTGGAAAATTCTTATTTAACATTTGAGTAAGTATTCTATGTCTGACCCCTCCTCAGCTCACTGTGCAAGACTTTAATATCCTCATGTACTCTCTGTGCTATAAATCCTCAGTTCTGTGCCAGGGAATGGCATGTATGATCAACAGTTTCTCAGGATAAATTTTGATGGGCACTATTGATCTACCCTCCAACAGGATACTTCCCTCTGACTTGAAATTAATTTTAAGCTATTGGTCCTTTGTTAAAAAAAAAAAAAAAAAAAAAAAGGCAAGTGGCTTCTCAGCCTCAGTAACTGAGCACAATAATTGTCATCGGTATCCCTAAATGTCAAATTCATTATTTCATCTCCAGAGTGGTTGCCCTAAAAGGCAATAGAACATAGTTCCCAAACATCAAAATAATTTCATTTTATATTGAGTGAACTTGCAAACACCTTCTCTGTTTTTCAAATAATGCACCAGTGCTTCTATTTTAAGAGTGATGAAAAGTTGTACCAAACATCACTGATAATCAGTGTTTCCTCCATTGGTTTTCTGTGCTCGCAAAGATCCAACTCATTTCTTATTAAGATGACAACAGCAGATGAAGGACAAAAGTGAGTTATATTCCTGTAGGGCTGAAGGGCACACACCATCTCATTCTGTTGCTCTTGGTTTATTTCTTTTTTTCCTGTGTAAAATAAATGAACCCTTGGCTTGTTATCAGGATTGCTACCTGTTGCTGGTTTCTTTTTAAAAAGCCTTTTACTACCTCTCTTCCAACTTTGTAGACCATGCTAAGATTTCCATAACAGACCATTACAAGTCCCAGAAATGTAACCAAGGGCATGAGGAGCACCCTGAGTCTGCTGGAGCAGGCTGACAAAGGTCAGGTGGAGATATGTGGGAGTCTGGACTGCAGATGTCAAAGAGGAAGGAGATCACTATACCATTCTTCTCCCCTTTGGGCTAGTTGAATGCTCTTTGCGGGAATCAGAGACAATTGCTGTTATAAATACCTTCATCTGAGAGGGTGGCTGAAATGCTCTGAAAAAAAAGAAATAGCCTCAGAAAGAAAGGTAGGAAAGGTTCTTTAAAAATTGCAGGAGATCTTCCTCTCCTTGCTAGACAGTCAAATTTTGAATTGAATTCTCATGTAAACTGAGGAGAAGTTAAACTAACTGATGATTAAATAGTGGAAACCCATAAGTCCCATGCTGTTTCTTTGTAAAACCTAACAATGAAATTGGGACATATCATTCAAACCTAATGGCATGTCTTTCTAAAATCACACGATTTCATCTTTGAGAAGTCTGCATTTGTATTTTTGCTTCCCTTTTTTGGGACTTGAATTTGCATTAGCATTCATCTGGGTCCTCAAGAAGTGAGCTTATTATTACTTTTGCAGCAAGGAGGAGAACTGTGTTTAACCACAGACTAAGAGAGTGTCATTGTTTTGCTTTCTTAGGCAACCTGCTCAGAGTAGTGAGGTGGAGGAATTCACATCTGATTGCAGGCATCCTTTCCCCAAATGATATCCCATTCCTTACCCTGCCTCTATTGGGAGTTCCTCGGATGTAGGCATGGTCCCATGAGTGAGTCTGACTGTGGTACTGTGCTTTCGCCATCCTACCCTACTGCTCCATCAACTTTCCTTTCTTTGATGAGCCAAGTAAGAAAGGCCCTGCCCTGCAGAAAGAAGAGCTGGGATCCCAGGAAACACAGACTCAAGCCTTTGGTAGCTATTAAAAGTGTACTCAGATGGATCTCCAAATCTACCCTTACCTGCTTCTACAGGAGGCTGGAAATAAGGTTTTTAATTCGAAAGCTACAGGCTTTCAAATTAAAGAGGCTTTTAAACCGGCTTTCAAATCAAACAGGCTGCAGATATTGTGGATGGAGTGACACACTTCACTAGTAAGAGAGAAGTAGCTATATGTTTACTGACAGAAAACAGTAATTTAACAAAATTTGATAGTAAATGTGACAGTGGTTTAACAAGATTCAATGGCAAGGTTCACTTGATATTTACAGCATAGAGGACAGGGCCAGACAAAACTGTCACAAAGACCCTTTTGTTGCATCAGCATCATGAGGTTCAGAATGGACATCCCTGCTTTCTAAACTCCTTCTCAGAGAGACATCTAGGTGCAGCTGGATCTGCTCTTAGTCCCAGATCTGGTCAATGTTTTATGTCTGAAGGATTATGTATGTGCACAATCAATCCTTTCTATCACTTAGTTAGGATTTCAAAGTTTAGCATGCTATTAATCATCTACCGAGAATCTGCTGCAGCAAGGAATATCTCAGCCTCGAGGAGTAACCTTGAGAGGTGTCCGTACTCAAGGGGAGATCCTGGCATGCAGCCCACTGCAGTGCAGGAGAGCTCAACAGGCCCTGTGAAGAGAAGTTTCAGCTCTTTGTTTCACTGTCCACTATTTATGGAGTAAGATAATTTACTTATAGTCATATTTAGATTGTGACTAGAGAAGTGAGTTTCTTCCAAATTTGGTTTGAGTCAGACATTGACCAGCACCATACTTAGGTGAGCCTTGTTCAAATTAGCCCTTTGAGTTGTATGCAGCCATCATGACCAGATGCATCTATTTTGATCATGATTCACGGAAAAAGACTCTACAACTCGGAGAGAGTTATAAAGCAGGCATGTTTACTCCGACACCATGTTGTAAGGAGATTTCTCCACAAAGCTTGCATACCAACAGCACATTTTACCAAAAACTCATAGAGTGTGGATGTACATATTCATTGGATTACATAATACAAACATACATATGCATGAGTAAGGCTGGGTTGGTTTGAAAGGCTGCTGTCAGCTGTTTATGTTCTCTTTGCGCCTGTGCATTGCATAGTGGTGGTTGTCTTCGGGGGTCTTTGAGAGGAAGGCTGGTAGTCTTTCTCACCTTGTACTTTTCCTCAGAGCATGCGCAGATTCTCTTAGTCAATTTCTTGAACAAGAGTGGTTTCAGCCAGTTTAACCATTCTATCTTATTTAAAAGCACCAGTATATCAGTTTCTACCATCCATATATGGCTATCCATTCATTACAAAGCCTAAACCAGTTAGAGCACATCTGCTTTCCAAGGACATGTTTCTTATTTTTGCTGAACATTGTAGTTCTTGGTAGATTTCCACAGAAAACTGCTTTGTTTTGATGAACACAGTAGTCCTTGGTAAAATTCCACAGAACAGTCTGGGCAAGCAGGATTATTAATCAATATTAGCAATATTCAAAACCACTATAAGTTGCTATAAGTAAATAAGTTGCAAAGCAGTTTGTTATAATAAGGAAATAAGTCACAAAGTAAGAAATCATTTTTCTGTATCAATCACCACTCGTGGTTATCACTTGAATAGGGTTATGGGAAATACAGGTCAGGTTGGGGTGGGTGGAAGAACACTGCCACAGCAGGTCAGAGACTGGACAACCTCTGCTCAGTTCAGTGTGTTGGCAGAAGGATGCTGTAATTCAGAAGAGTCAGGATATACTGAACTGGCACCTACACCAGTCAACAGGAAAAGCCAGAGTAACTAAAACGCTTTCTTTCTCCTAATTCCAGCACGCTTTCCTGATCAGTGTGCACCACTGCAGGATGAAGAGCAGAAACTCCTGCTCACAACATTCACGGAAGAGGCAAGTTCTCTGCTCCAAACCCTACACGTAAGATTTCCATCTGATTTGAATCAGGAAACGTTCTCAACCAGCCAGCAAAGTTGGTGCTGGTGCGGGCTCAGCTGCCACAGCGCTCCTTTGCTGCTGAACCATGCTGCCCGCAGCACCTGAGTTCACCTATGCATTGGATCTATACATGTAGATGGCTGCCCTGCTACTGCTCCCGTACTCAGGTTCCAGGTAGGAAAAGATAGATAAAAGTATCAAAAAGAAAGCTTTCAGAAATGATGATAGAAATTAATTTGCTTGTGACTCCTGCCTAACCACTACCATACTGGGAAATGGATTGCCTCATAAGCACAGTTGCTTATGGTCAGTTTTCCTGTGTCAGATATAGTGTTTCTTTTCTTGAAGGAAGATCTAAAATACCACTTGCTCTGAATTAGCTGAAGTGTGATAAAGGAATAAAAAATTTGGTTGAGTGACATTTTCTTTGCAGTGCCCAGAATAATATGCTTATTGAAGGAGAAAAATAAGCAAAGCTCATCTGCACTGTTGATTCAGAGGGGCAGCTTGTTCACCTCTCATGGGCTGAAGAGATCATCTGGACAGGGCTGCTCGCACAGAGGCTGCCTTTTCCTGCTGCCAAAAGATGAGAAAGTCTGGATTACCATGCAAGTGTTTGAGGATACCCAGGCATTTTACTGCTATAAAATGTTCAGAGCTTGCAAGGCCCCAGATTATGCCGTAAAAACACACACAGCGGGGGTGAGCAGAGGAAAGCTAAAACTTCACATGTTTGAAGCTCAGGGGAAGGCATTCACATCTCAGTTTAACTTTAGGGATCTAATTAAGGACCCCTCAACGTGGGTGTTGTGCTCAGAGAAGCTGTACCCCTCTCAAAACTTCAGCTATAGCCTCATACAGCTTCAAAAATCATTTAAATGTTGAGAAGATAGCAAATTTTTAATATTTGGACTGAACAATATGGAAGGGAAGGCCACTGAAAATGACACAGGAGCCACCTGTGATGACTGAGTTCTCAGATCAAGCTCGCTCTTGGGGTGGCAGCAGTGATCTTGTACCCTTGTTTGTAGAGCTGTTTTCATCCCAGGAAATGGTTCAGAAAATGCCAAGGCTGCAAGGGCAACCAAATCTCTCACAGAGAGCTTCGGGGATCCCCAAGGCATCTGAAGAGCAGAAGCTCAGCTAGAGCTGCTCCAATCAAGCATGGAAGCCAAACAGGCACTGCCGTTCCCCACTTCATGGGCACATCCATCCTGCATCCCCAGCTCCTTCTGGGGCAGATCAGGGCGCAGCATGCTCTGCAGCAGGCAGCAGTAGCCTTTCACTATCCATGTAATTGGTGCACTAATTATCCCATTTTAAACAGCTCTAAAATAAACCAGACTGCAGTCATGTTGAAAAAAAGATATAATATGGCTGTGTCTGAAACCTGACTACAATCCAATTTCTTTAAAGGTTGCCTGATACAGATATCACAAGAAACAGCTCTGCAGCAGCAGAGATTAATTCCACTTCCCCTCTTTTGCCAGGGAATAACCTTAGCAAAACTTTCAAATTGATGGTAATTCACTAGTTTCAAAGGGCAGACGAAATAAATCTTTAATAAAGAGGTTTGCCCCAAGAAGGAACAGCCAATTTAAAGAGCTTAGAGCTCAAAATCACCGGCCTGTGTGCTCTCTGTAATTTAATACTGCAGGATCTTGGCTAACTTCATTAAGAGGATGACAGTGAAATTGAGATAAATCATCCTATGGTGAGGGAGGGACAAATACAGAGAAAATTATAATCAGCAGGACAAATAGGTCATGTTACCACACAGATAACTTACTTCCACATTAGTGTTAAAATGAGTTTCATTAACACAAACTATATATTTTACATCAGAGCCCATGCTATGTGAAATTAAAGACATTGTATGATTCATGTAAATGCATCTGTAGTTGTTGGATGTTTCTTAGGTTTCCTTCTTGATTATTTTCAGCCCACTCATTGAGTGAATTTTGTTCTTTTTTGTAGTAACTTCTCATTTAAAAAATTGACTATGTTTTGATTTTTACATCTTCACCAAAGAGTATCTCAGAAATACCTTTACTAACTTTGCAACTCCAATAATCTCAGAGTTTTTACTTCTAGTGCTAGCTTGTGGTAAGTTAGAAAAAGTACTTTTTACTCTGTGAAAAGATTCCCATTCCCTACCATCTTTTAATATTCATGCTAAGCAAATACTTACTAAGACTTCACACGTGGCTTACAGTGACCAGAAAGAAAACAATGTTAAGAAAGGTAAACCCACAGCACAGAGCTTTATTTGTCTTGTAACTGCTGGTTTGTTTATTTTTTTTCTCTGCAGGGAATATCAATGATTTGTATAAAGACTTTTCCTCCAGAAAGCTGAGTCACTGGTTTTATTAAACACATTTAGCATTAACTGTGCATCTCAATAATATTTTTTCTTCATTTTGACAAAAAAAATGTACTAAATAATATTCAGTTCTTTCTACCTAGCAGGCCTTGTAATATCAGCTTTTCAACATCAGCCCTCTGTAGCACCACTCTCATTGCTGTCTATTCCTTTTCAGAGGCAGAGTGCTGGACGGTGAGGGAAAGGCTGCTCTGGCTCAGCCATTCTTTTATCTTGTCTGCCATTGGTGGTGCACATGAAGCAAGACTCTTTTCATTTTGTGTTTTGCATTTAACAACCTGGGAGGGGTAGGTGTGAGCTGTGACTCGGGTTTTGGCTGAGCCTTGTCCTTCTGCTTTCATCTTCTCACCTCTGCACTCCCCATGGACGCTCGTCCCCTTACGATGGGAGTCTCACTGGAAGGACCATTTTTCGCTATAGATAACACTGAGCATTACATGGCAGTGCCCCTTCAGTCATTCCCAAGTGCATCATGCAATGCTGTGTTTTACATGGCAGATGCCAGTCACCTTGAAGTTACAGACTAAAGATGCAACTTTAGCAAATGGAGGAGTTTAGTCAGTACAGCTAAGGAGGACACACACCAAAATGAGTTCCGTGCTACTCCTTGTTCAGTTCTACCTCTGGACTCTGTGATTGTGAATATATTAATTTCCTGAAACAAAGTTCATACTTCAGCACAAAATACTGTAGTGTAAAGCTGAATGAAAGCCAAGAACCTTGTCTGGAGCAGGAAATCTCTTTTTAATAGTTTTATCCCATTTGCATTGAGTTAGAATACATTTCCTTAGTACAGGATACAGGCAAATATTCTTCTTCTAACTGATTGATTTAAAAGGGTTCTGCTCTACATCAGCAAAGGGGAACAATAGAGATCTGTGGTGGCAGACAACCTGATTTTTAAATAAGAGCACTAAACATTAACAACTACAATAACTGACCTGTCACATCATCTGCTTAAAAAAGACTTAAACAGTAACTTATAATCTAAATTGCAACATGGAGAATCACTAGCTATGTCTGATTGGTTCCTTGCTGATAGTTGCTTTATATACAGTCACAGGGGCTGCACGTATGTCCACCCTCTACCACCAACTGCGACAACTTTCCTGACTCTAGCATGAGCATCTCTTCTGGCAGCCAAGGTCCTCCCTGGGCCCTGAGCTGGGCTTTGCTTTCCCTAGACAGGGGGAGGAGGTGGCTGGTCTTCCCCTGGCTCATGCATGGAGGGGGGAGGCTGTGGCAAGAACCAGAGAACCACCCCTCATCTTGAGGTCTTGCCTTCTCGCCTTCTTCTTCACCAAGGAGAGAGTAACAACAAAGGAAGCAAATCTGAGCTTTTGAATATTCTCCCAGTCTAACCACTTTCACCTCCAGTTTCCACAGGTCTCGAAGTAGTTTTTTTATTTACTTAATAACCCTCAATGGATTTCTCCATGACTGTTCTCCCCCTTAAATCCATTATATCTTTTACCCTGCAGCCCTAGGAAACTTTCAGCATGTAGTAGGAGCCGAGCTCATATTGAGGCCTCTTGTGGAGTGAGGTTATCAGAAAGGTCTCTTTTAACACATTCTGCCTGTTGTAATTTATCCCGTATTTCAAGGACAGTCCCTTAATTCTTTGACTTTTTATTTTGTTCATATCTTATATGAATGAAAAAGAGAACAGATCAATCAAATTTCACAGGATCACGGAATGGCTGAGGTTGGAAGGGACCTCTGGAGGTCATCTGGGCCAAACCCCCTGCTCAGGCAGGACCACCCAGAGTCAGCTGCCCAGGACCATGTCCAGGCGGCTTTTGAGTATCTCCAAGGATGGAGACTCCACAGCCTCCCTGGGCACCCTGTGCCAGTGCTGGGTCACCTTCACAGTATAATGTATACAACAACATTAAACAACCACAGAATCATAAAAAAAAAAAGAAAATCTGAAAGGTTAATTGGAATGTTTCTAATCCCTTCATTATCTTAGAACAGGAGCATTACACCTTGTTGTTTTTGTCAGGCATTTCTTTCATCTGTTCTCCAGGAATGGAGAGTTGACATTCCCTCCAAGGAGCCTCTTCCACCCTAACCTGGAAAACTTGCAGTTTTTCTACTGTTAAACTCCTTTTTGGTTTTTGTTGGTGGTTTGTGGTTTGTGTTTTGTTTTATTTTGGTTTTTTCCCACTGCAGTTTTAAACCATTCATTGCTTTTTCTCTTAGAAAGAATTGGTCTTCCCCTTTCTCTTGCAAAATCCTTTTACTGTATTTGAGGTGTTGATTAAACCTTATATTCAGTGTAGAAAACAAAACTGACAATCAAATCCTCTAAGAAAACCTATGATAAATTTCAAAATTCTGAGCTTGTATTGACTGAATTAAAAACACTCAAACAAAAATAATTAACACAATCCCATAAGAAGTTGTCTATTGCATTGTATTTCCCAGGCACTGTTTTAGCAGTTACAATCCTGGTAAAAAAAAAAAAAAATACACAAGGAATTAAATGTCTCAAAAGTTGGCTTTGAAGCAGGAAGTCTTCGCCACACACCGAGTTCAGTATGTTCTGTTGAAAACATTCAGTGAAGAAGTAAAGACCCTCTGGAGAAGTCCAGCTGTTTGTAGGGGAGCACCAACACCAGACTCCCTGAAGTTTCCATGCAGAGCTACCAGCCATGCAAAGATGCATGAGCCAGCTCAAGGGGTTTCTGTAGTGTGGCATGACACAGCACGGCAGAGTGCAATGCTGCCTGCATGGCCGAGGAAGCTGCAGGGCTCTGTGATAGAAATGGAAAGGTGCTGCTTTTGAGGTTAAAGCAATGCTTAGAAGGAGAACTAAATGGAAAACTTTTGCAAAAATCTCCTCTGAGATACCGAACATTTTTAGACTGTTTGAAGGCAACCACTAGTGAAATAACCTTGTTTTCTAGCATACACACACACACACACACACACAGAGCTATATATCCTGGTAAAGTAAAACTTCTTGTATTGCTAGCATCTCTATGTAGAAAGGAATCAAAGACTTCTTCAGAAAAGACATCTTTTTCCTCTGATGTGACAATTCACAAAAATATCAAATACTCCTAGGACTTATATAAATATTCCTAAGAGTTACTGCTCATTAGCAGGATAGATAGATACTGCTCATTAGCATCATCTGAATATTTTCAGACTGCAGTGAAGGGGTATTGGGAATATTTACAAATGTAGAGGTTGACCACAGTGATATAACTTTGGCAAATGACATAATGGTGGCTGATAATGCAGGAAAGCTTTATCATGGGAAAGTATGCTGTCATCATTTGACTTTTCAATCATTTTTAAAGTGTTTCAGACTGCAAGGGATATTTTACCTGAACGTTCAGAAAAGCTAAGATGTATCTTCACCAAGTGGTTAATTTTGTATTTGCAATAGAAAGGATCTTAACATGGATAAGGAAATGGCTGAATGTTTGCACTCAGAGTTGTGGTCAATGGCTCAATGTCCAAGTGGAGAGCAGTGATGAGTGACGTTCCTCAGGGATTGGCATTGGGATCAGCACTGTTTAACATCTTTGTTGGTGACATGTACAGTGGGATTGAGTGCACTCTCAGCAAGTTTGCAAATGACACCAAGCTGTGTGGTGCGGGGAAGGGATGGCATCCAGAGGGAACTTAACAGACTTGAGAAGTGGGCCCGTACAAACCTCATGAAGTTCAACAAGGCCAAGTGTAAGGTCCTGCACATGGATTGGGATAATCCCAAGCACAAATAGAGGGTGTGCAATTTCTGGATTGAGAGCAGCCCTGCAGAGGACTTGGGGTTATTGATGGATGGAAAACTGATTATGACCCAGCAATGTGTGCTCACAGCCTAGAAATCCAACTGTATCCTGGGCTGTATCAAAAGAAGTGTGGCCAGCAGGTTGAGGGAGGTGATTCTACCCTTCTATTTTGCTCTCATGAGATCCCACCAAGAGTATGGTGTTCAGTTTTGCAGCCCTCGGTACAAGAAAGGTACGGACCTGATTGAGTCCAGAGGAGGCCATGAAGATGATCAGAAGGCCGGAGCACCTCTACTATGAGGACAGGCTGAGAGATTTGGGGTTGTTCAGCCTGGAGAAGAGAAGGTTCCAGGGAGACCTTATAGTGGCCTTGCAGTACTTAAAGGGGGCTACAGGAAAGGTGGGGAGGGACTCTTTATCAGGGAGTGTAGTTATAGCATGAGGGGTAATGGTTTAAACTGAAAGAGTGTAGATTTAGATTGGACATAAGGAAGAAATTCTTTCCTATGAGGGTTTGTGACACTGGAACAGGTTGCCCAGAGAAGCTGTGGCTGCCCCCTCCCTGGAAGTGTTCAAGGCCAGGTTGGACAGGGCTTTGAGTATTCTGATCTCATGGAAGGTATCCCTGCAATTCTACAATTCTATGCTGGTTCTATTTTTCATGTGTTCTGGGGATTTCTGTGTGTGTTACAGATGCTCTCAAATAAACAACCAAGCACCAAAAATTTTAAAAAAATTATTATTAACACAGTTAACCAGCTCTCTGTAAGTTACAGGTTTGAATGTCTATGAGGGAAGAACAGAACAGCTTTCTAGGTTTTAACGGCAACCCAGAACGCATAACAAAGAACTCTATAGGGTTTAACGGCAACCCGAATCGCAGAACAAAGCCCCACTCTCTGGAGTTTAAGGACAACCCAAAAAGCTTTATCACTCACCTGACAAGTGAGGGCTCTCACCCTCGACGACCTGCTCAGGGCAGCGTCCCGACCCGAGGCACCTTGAGGAGTTTCCTTGGGCAGCGTCCTGACCCAAGGGAAGAGTCCTCGACCACAGCTGCTGCTCCAGGGGACGAGCTCCCAATGGCTCCCCCAGGGGACTCCATTGTTACCCAGGCCCAATCTGACCTGTAGTCAATAGCGGCTCCCATTGGCCAAAGGCCCCAATTGCCACGAGGCCCTGAGAGCAAAAGCAGTCAGGAGCTGCTCCACTTCAGCAGCCAAGAAGCTCTGCTTTCACTGGGCGGGTGCACCTGCCACAGTGTGTCAGGTGAAGACTGCATAGCTGTAAATTATATTTTATACATTTAAAAGACTGAGAAAAACCTCCAGTGAATACATATATAATACTAATATTTCTTTTACAATATGATGAGTTTCTTATGATATTGTTTGAATGTTAAGAACAATCAGATGTTTTATTATTAGCTCCAGTTTATAATGTAATGCATTCTTTGAAGAGTAATATGCAACAAAAGATATATGACAAGTTCTTTGGTCATAAATGTATCTTTTAGCTGAAAAACATAATGGCAAAGGAGAGGAAAAGAAAGGAAGTTTCATCTGGTTTTGTATCTTAGCACTAAAGTTCCTGTATTCGGAGTTTGATTCCAGCTACTTTTTCTGATATTTTGTGCGTGTCTCACAAAGTTTTAAGCATTACTGAAGGTATGAAATTTTACAAAAGTTGAGTATACCATGTTTATATGAAGAATATTGTGTGAAGTGAATGAATTTCCATGGTTTAGGAACTCTTTGTTCTCTCCTTTTTGTAAAATATGTGAATTTTGTTATTTCCAGTCCTTTGTCAAATGCACTTACGAAGAGTGTATTTTCCTTTTGCAAATTGGCTTAGATAGCATAGATCTGTCAAATATTTCTGTCTAGGTCTCAAATAAAGAGTCGTCCTGTAATTTATGTAAAGAATTTAAAACCTTTTAAAAATGCACCCCAAACTCCAAAAACCCAACTGCACTGAAATGTCTTAAAATGAATTGAGACTTCTTATAAATAATAACATAAACTCTAGGGTAACTGAGTCATATATATCTGAGACTAAAAGTGTGTAGTTCAGACATGATGAGGGGAAATGTTTTTACCTTAAAGTGTCCCTCAAATTCAGGCTTTCCCCACTATTTTTCCCATGATGCTCCATCTCCATGCAGGAAGGGGTGTCACATCCTGAGACCCTTCTGTAAGGTTTTGTTGCATGGGCCAACAGGTTCAAATGTTGTCAGGAGGCACAAACACAGATAGCTTGTGTGAGCATGTAAACCTCGCTTTCTTAGGATGTCAGTCAAAAAAATCTCCACCACTGACCCCAGACATACACATAAATGGGTAACTCGGGTTCAGCTGAGCTCATTGTGGATTGTTGCATATAGTTTGTTGCCAGGATATGGACTGTGATTTGTATAACGTGTAAGCAGCAGCAGCAGCAGCTTTGAAGCCAGTGTTAGAAGTGTAATTGGGTGAAATCCAGATTCCTTTCAAGACGGTGAGAATCCTGCCAGGAACTTTTAGGAGCTTGAAGTCATTAATGACAACTGGGTTCTGAAGGAAAGGCAAACATGTCTAAGAGTTTCTCAGCTCCTAGGAAAAAAATTCTATACCTCATTCAAAGTATTGATTTATTTATATAACTCTTCCAAAATGATAATAATTAAAAAAATAAATACACCACAGATTTCAAAATGGGAATGAGCTAGAGCCAGTGTTCCTCCGGGTGCTGTTCTTACAGAAACACCATGTGCCTTTAACAAAATTAAAACACAAGCACCTAAAATTTCTAAATTTCAGGCATTTTTCTTGATTTGCCACAACAGGTATGGTGATGCATAGTGGCTAACTTGGCAGGCTGCCTTTTTGCAGAGGGACAGGTAGAGCTAGTCTGTGAAAAGAGATGACTTATAAGAATCCCTTAGCCCACTTGCTAGAAAATAATGACTCCCTGTCATTGATTTATCTCTAGGAGATGCATTTGAGAATGTATGTAAAATCAGAAGCTGCCCACATGAGATTTTAGGACAACTGTAGATGACAGAGAGTAAAATCTTCAGGGGAAAGGTGCCTGCTAAAATAAAGCCTACTGAATATTTATTAGCTAATCCTGATCTAACATGCTCCAGAAAAAAACCCTTGGAAATCTTTGTTTTCTGAAGTTACTAATGGTTTCTGAACCCATCAATGTACAAAACATGAACACAAAAGTGCAGCTGCTCCCTCAATCCTTCATTTCTTTCAGCTGCATCCAGAACATGTTTTCTTTCCTTCCAGGTAAGTTAATGGCTTTCCATTAATAGCAAAAGAAAAACTTTTTTAAAAAATAAAGCATGGTATCAGCCTCTCTCTCTATCCCACATACACACGCAAAATCTTAATCAGCAAGCCAGAAACAATCCAGAATAGTGTGCAAAACTTTTGGTATGTAGTTGTAGCGGACCATGAAAACAGTGCTGACAATCTGACATATATGCTCAGCTGTGGGCTTCGTGTCATGTAATATCACAGGCTTTCTGCTATCATGAACAACCAACAGGTTTCATCTGTCACAGAGTGTTCATCCCAAAACTACTGTGTTGTTTGGGGGTGTCTTTAACGCATAAAACACACATAAAACAGGCAAGAAAGACTGAGCTGTGAGGATCTGCTCTGGGCTGGGCAAGTTTCTGTTGGTAATTTAATTCCCCAAAAGAAACTGCTGCTTCATTTCATCCAAAAGAATGTTTTCTGTAAAAATATACCATGATTTATATTATAAGGGATAAAGATATATAGGAAAAAATATACCATTATTTATATTATAAGGGATAAAGAGCTATAGGAAAAATCTGTAGGAAAATTGCTTCCTCAGGCCAGCCTTAAAGCTCTAGCATCATCTCAGAGTTTGAACTGATATTTTTAAGGGTCTTTAATGCCCACTTTTAGTCCTTTTTCCTGCATTGGTGGTCTGGTGGGGTCTTCCTATACTTTGGTCGAAAAGGTCATATAACAGAAGATGTTAGGGTCCCCAGAACCCCTCACTTCAGGTGTTGCTCCATTACTGCATGCCAGAAGGACTGGGGAGGGAGTAGGGTTTTTAGCTATGCTCTTGTACTGCTAGGGCAAAACCATGGCTTGCTCATGCCCCTTTAATACCACCTGTTCTTTTCCTCGCATCTGCACTGTTGGAGTTTCAGTTCAAGGTGGAGGCAAAATGACAGCAGGAGAGACATAGTGTAGTCTAATACCCAAAGTGACTGTTGCAAAACAAAGAAGAGTTGTTTGTCTCCCATAGGTGTCTGCAAACACACTGAATCCTTTGGCTGATGCATTGTTCCTCTAGAGAGGCATACTGAAGGTAAGAAGTATTAGGGAGTGTGAAAGGGAAATGGATTGGTAGAGTAGCACCTTGGCATCCATGAAGCAACAGGAGCAAATGGAAGCTCCAAACGAGGCAGGCAATCCCTCATCCTCTTGCTACCAGGCAGAAGAAGGGGACTTAAGAGATGGGGGAGGCAGGAAACAGGTCCCTGCTCACAGAGGAAGAAAAATCCTCTCCTGACCTCCCTGATCCTCCATGGTGTCCCTTCACAATAGATTCGGGGCCCTGGAACTTTTGAATGAAGAAGTAGGAAGAATATAAGACAAACAAGGAGGAAGACCAAGGTCCACCAAAGCTGGTTTGTTCTGGACCAGGTATTAAAACCAGTTCTCAAAAGAACCCCAGAAGAGTCATTGTAGTGGGTGACTCCATTCTGAGGGGTGTTGAAGGCCCCATATGCAGACCAGACCCACTTCATAGGGAAGTCTGCGGCCTCCCTGGGGCCCGGGTCAAGGACCTCATGGCTAAACTCCCCGCTCTAGTGAGACCCAAGGACTGCTACCCTCTCTTGGTTTTTCAGGTTGGTAGCAATGTCATTACCAGGACAAGTCCTAAAGCAATGAGGAGAGATTTCAGGGCCTTGGGGAAACTGATTAAGGGGTTGGGGGCACAAACGGTGCTCTCCTCCATCCCTTCAGTTGGGGAGATGGCTGAAGAAGAATACAGGAGAACTCAACAGATGAACTTGTGGCTCCAAGACTGGTGTTACCTTTGGGGCTTTGGATTTTTCAGTCATGGGTTGGTATACAGGATGCCAGACCTTTTGGCATTAGATGGGATGCACCTGTCCCAGAGGGGGAAAAGGATCTTGGGACAGGAGTTAGCTGGGCTCATTGAGAGAGCTTTAAACTATATATGAAGGGGAAAGGGGCAGAACACCAGCCCATCTGAAGTGCATGTATACCAATGCACACAGCATGGGTAACAAACAGGAGGAGCTTGAAGCCATGATGAAACAGGAAAATTATGATGTTGTGGCTATTACAGAAACATGGTGGGATGTCTCCCATGACTGGAGTGCACCTATCGATGGCTACAAGCTCTTTAGAAGGGATAGACAAGGAAGGAGAGGCAGTAGGGTGGCACTGTATGTCAGGGACTGTTATTGCTTTGAGTACAAGTGTAGTGAAGACAGGGTGGAGTGTCTTTGCATTAGAATCAGGGGGAAGGCCAACAGGGCAGATGTTGTAGTAGGAGTCTACTATAGGCCACCCAACCAGGACAGAGAGGTGGATGAGATATTCTATAGGCACTTAGGAGAAATCTCATGATAGCTTGACCTTGTTCTTGTGGGAGACTTTAAATTCCCAGACATCTGCTGGAAATACAACACAGCAGAGCAGGACCAGTCCCAGAGATTCCTGGAATGTGTGGCAGATAATTTCCTGATGCAGCTGGTGAGTGAACTGACAAGAGAAGGTGCCCTGATGGACCTCCTTTTTGTGAACAGAGAAGGACTGGTGGATGATGTGGAGGTTGGAGGCCGACTAGAGAACAGCAATCATGAAATAATAGAGTTCTCTATTCTTAGAGAGGCCAGGAGAGGGGGCAACAGAACTGACATCCTGGACTTCCAAAGGGCTGACTTTGTCTTGTTTGGGCATCTGCTTGAAAGGATCCCTTGGGAGATGGTCCTGAAGGGTACAGGGGTCCAGGAAGGCTGGGTGCTCTTTAAGAAGGAAGTGTTAATGGAACAGGAGTAGGTGGTCTCCAGGTGCTGTAAGAGAAGCCAGAGACAGAGAAGACCACGCTGGCTGAACTGGGAGCTTTGGCTGCAACTCAGGGAGAAAAGGAGAGTTTACAGCTTTTGGAAGAAGGGGCTAGGCACTCACAGTGATTACAAAGACACTGTGAGGCTATGCAGGGCAGAAATCAGGAGGTCTAAAGCCCAGTTGGAAATTAATCTGGCTTCAGCAATCAAGGATAACAAGAAATGATTCTGTAAGTATGTCAACAGCAAAAGACAGACCAGAGAGAGCCTCCATCCCCTGCTAGACACAGGAGGAAACATGGTAATAAGTGATGAGGAAAAGGCTGAGGTGCTTAATGCCTTCTTCGCCTCAGTCTTTAGCAACAAGACCAGTTGTACTGAGGGAATTCAGCCTCCTCAGACAGAAGACAGAGACTGGGAGAACAATCCTCCCACATTCCAGGAGGAGAGAGTCAGTGACCTACTGCATCACACAGACACACAGAAGTCTATGGGACGGGATGGGATACACCCAAGAGTGCCAAAGGAGCTGGCTGGGGTGCTCGCCAAGCCGCTTTCCATCATTTACCAGCAGTCCTGGCTGACCAGGAAGGTCCTGACAGATTGGAAATTGGCCAATGTGACGCCCATATATAAGAAGGGTCAGAAGGATGATCTCGGAAATTACAGGCCTGTCAGCTTGACTTTGGTGCCCGGGAAGCTGATGGAGCAGCTCATCCTGAGTACCGTCACACAACACATGTGGGACAACCAGATGATTAGGCCCAGTGAGCATGGGTTTATGAAAGGCAGGTCCTGCTTGACAAACTTGATCTCCTTCTACAATAGGATGACCTGCTTATTGGATGAGGGAAAGGCTGTGGTTGTTATTTACCTTGACTTTAGTAAGGCCTTTGACACTGTTTCCCACAGCATTCTCCTGGCAAAAACTGGCTGGTCGAGGCTTGGATGAGCACACACTTTGCTGCGTAAAAAACTGTCTGGATGGCGGGGCCCAAAGAGTGGTGGGGAACGGAGTTAAACCCACTTGGTGGCTGGTCACGAGTGGTGTCCCCCAGGGCTCAGTTTTGGGGCCACTCCTGTTTAACATCTTTATTGATGATCTAGATGAGGGGATCGAGGGCACCCTCAGTCAGTTTGCAGATGACACCCAGTTGGGTAGGAGTGTTGATCTGCTCGAGGGCAGGGAGGCTCTGCAGAGAGACCTGGACAGGCTGGAGCCATGGGCTGAGGCCAACTGGAGGAGTTTCCATAAGGCCAAATGCCGGGGGCTGCCCTTGGGCCACAACAACCCCCAGCAGCGCTACAGGCTTGGGGAGGAGTGGCTGGAGAGCTGCCAGTCAGAGAGGGACCTGGGGGGGTTGATTGACAGCCGGCTGAACAGGAGCCAGCAGTGTGCCCAGGTGGCCAAGAAGGCCAATGGCATCCTGGCTTGTGTCAGCAATAGCGTGGCCAGCAGGGACAGGGAAGGGATCTGACCCCTGGACTCGACACTGGTGAGGCCACACCTCGATTCCTGTGTTCAGTTTTGGCCCCTCACTACAAAAAGGACATTGAATGACTCGAGCGTGTCCAGAGAAGGGCAACGGAGCTGGTGCAGGGTCTGGAGCACAGGTCGTACGGGGAGCGGCTGAGGGAACTGGGCGTGTTTAGTCTGGAGAAGAGGAGGCTGAGGGAGACCTCATCGCCCTCTACAGCTACCTGAGAGGAGGTTGCAGAGAGCTGGGGATGAGCCTCTTTAACCAAGTAACAAGCGATAGGACAAGAGGGAACGGGCTCAAGTTGCACCAGGGGAGGTTTTGTCTAGATGTTAGGAAGCATTTCTTTACAGAAGGGGTTGTTAGGCGTTGGAACGGGCTGCCCAGGGAGGTGGTGGAGTCCCCATCCCTGGAGGTGTTTAAGAGTCGGGTCAACACAACGCTGAGGGATCTGGTGTAGTTGGGAACTGTCAACGTTAGGTCAATGGTTGGACTAGATGGTCTTCAAGGTCTTCTCCAACCTAGACAATTCTGTGATTCTGTGAAATTGTGTTGCTTTGATCTTCTGCAGAGCATTTGGCATCTCCCTGAATAATGACAATTTTGTTTTCACGAACAACATGAAAATTCCTATGTGGAAGCATTTTTTGCTTCTGTAAATATGGGTGCCTGTGTGAAATGAATGGACAAAAAAATAATAAGGAAAGGCACAATTACCAGCAGAACTTATTTTTTATCTGCTGTTGAGCCTCAGTGGTGGAGAGAAGAGAGTCATCTTTGCGCCCTAATGAAATGTGACAGACGTTTAGGGACCACAGGCTGACATTTCCTGACAGCATCACCATCTGCACACTGAAAGCTGCTAGTATCCGGACATCATAATCTGTTAAGAGCTGTTTATTACTGTACCTCAAAATCTCAGGTCAAGCATATCCTGGAGTTATACATCATCAGTTTTGCATGCAGTTCCCTCACCTTAGCTAGGATCCTAATTCTCAGTCTCCCATTGTGCTCCCTAGTTGGATGTTTAACTTTCCAATTAATCAAGTAAATAAACTAAGATGTAGATATTTGAAAGTGGGGGGAAAAAAAAAAAAAAAAAAAAAAGTCTTATAGCCTGCCAGCAGGGAAAATAGATGTTAACCTAGTTCTTACTAGGGCAGATGGAGTTATATAATCTGATTTCTAAAAGTAAGGGATTTTTCATATAAGTAGGGATTTAGTATATATGATATACAGCAGTTTTTGCAGCTTCAGAATCATAACATGACAGCAGTGCCTACAATCCTACTTCTACACATGAAGCAGGTACAGGGAAAACTGTTTAAAGAATGAAAGATGCAGTAATGTCAGGGGTTTTTACCTAAATCAAGGAAAAACATGTTTTCTCAGATATGGTAGAACACAGATTAAAACAGGGACTACAGGACTGATCCAATATTTTTTTCTCAAGCATTTTTTTTTTTTGAGCAAGGAAAAAGGTGACCTTGAGAGACAACAGTACAGGTTAATTGGAGTAAAAAAAGCAGGCAAAAAACCCCCAACCAGTGGAGGTTAACTATATTTTGTAGACTCCAGTGTTTCCTTGAGTTATAAGGAAGAGGAGAAAAGGCTGAAGGCACAAGTCATGTTGCAGAAGCAGATGTGCCAATTTGGCCTTGCAGAAAATGTTTTTTCTGAGTTCAGGTATCCTGAGGAGTGGTCTTGAATTCCAGACTTTTTTTTTTTTAATTAAATACAAATAAACAAATCGCCAGCATAAACCATACGAGGGACTTGTTCAGCTGCTCCTCCTGGTGGAGGAATATTCCTGGTCAGGTAGAAGCCCCGTGCCTTCTGCAAAGTTTTACTCCTTGGAGCCTGGCTTGAGAAATGCTTTTTTCTCATCCATCCAGATCCTCTGATCTTAATGATGAAGCAGGGTGTCATGTGGCTCAGGCACTGATCTTTGAGGACGGCTTTAGCAAATAGAAGGAAGAGTTTGTGTACTTCCTGAGCTGAAACAGCTCTTGACTTGGTGGCATCCCAGTGTCTCAAGTGCTGAGGAAACACAGAAAGTTGCAGCCTTGTGTTCTTTCATCCAGTTGCCAAAGGGAAGCATGGCATCGGCTGATTTCTTTAAACTCGAGGATGATGCAAGGGTGCACCAGGTCCTTGCACCTCGGGTATCTCAGATACCTGTTTTGTGGATCTCTTGATTTGACTGCTGTCTGGAAGTGAATACACGAAAAAACATAAACATATGAAATCAAGAGAAGAGCCACAAAAGCAGCTCAGCACTGAGAGGGTCATTTTCCCAAACAGTGCATCTTCCTTTGTTCCCTGCAAGTTTCAGTGATCTAAACAGAAGAGGACAACAAGACTCCCTGTTCCTGTCTATAGATTTAGGAAGTCTAATGCTCAGTAAAACAAAGCAGCTGTATAAAAATATCTATAATTCTGGGAAATAGAATGGGACAAATTACAAGAACTGACAACGTATTTTACTAAAGGTTGCTGGACTACCATGTATAAACTTAATCAGCTGGTGGAGTACCAAGCAAACTGTTAGATCTTCACCTCTGCAATACTCAGATCTGAAAGTCTGTTCTTCTAGTACACTGGGTAAAAATCAAACCAGGTATGTGTTCTATGGGAAATCTGAAGTCAGTTGGACCTAGTAAATTGTAACAAGTCAGGGCAAACCATGTCCCAGGAAGAGATTTTGCCTTGGAAGGAAATATGAAAGATTGCTGCTTTATGGGTAATCTCTCAGCAAGAGAGAGCAAGTATGCACTGTCTGACACAGTTGTCCTCCTTGGAAATAATCACATACAATGAGCTGTGGGAAAGGGTCGATGTCTCACCAATGAGGCAAAAAAGATTTGTTCTATTCACTCTCCCTGTTCTGGAAGCAGATGGCTTTCATCTTGTAGCTGAGGATTTTCAGAATGAGCAGTCTCATGTGAAAGAAATGAGGGAAAACAGTGTTAGTAGGAGGTATGTTTACTAAGCAAATATGTGGCAAGCACATCTACTATAGCAACTGGAGACAGGGGGTTAACTTTCTGGGATGCATGTGCACACATGAATGCACGCATGCAAAGAATAGCAGCTATTCACTCCCTAGGGTGGGAGCACATGGGTCACCCTGCCAATCGACACAATTTAAAGTCTTCTGTAAACAGAAGGAGGTAGCATTTAAGTCTCCAGAACAATAGAGTAGTGCTCATTTTTTACCTCATATCACAAAGCAAGCAAATACAGTCTTCAGTAGTTGGTGTTTCTAAATGGATTTCAACTCTGAAAGCACACATGGAACATCTTCCTTAAAGCTACCAGGAGTGTCTTACTCTAACGTTTTAGAATCAGCTTAGGTGGGTTCAGTTTCCAGCTTGCATAAGAGTTAATGTTCTCTCTTTCAGTACAAGTTCTACACTGAGCTACTGTCACAAACGTATGTGAAAGATTCGTGATGATCTGCCCCCTGTGGCATCCTGCTATAGACAGCTGAAGGGGAAAGAAAGCCAACACAAAACACCACCACAACAACAAAAAAACCCCACTTTCTTTTCTTCAGAACATTGTTTATTGTTGCTACTTACCTTTAGTGAAAGAAAAGACAAAAGCCACACCACAGTGGAATGTGTAATTCCTCAAGGGTTCTAATCAAACCCAAAATAAACATGAACTGCTGTTGTTTTAGTGTTAAAACTAGCAAGCTTATATAACAAAATCCAAGTAGCAAGTCGTTGGAGGAAAAGTTATTAAAAAAGAAAAGCTGCTTATGTTAATTAAACAAAGAAAATCTGCCTGGCAGACAGGAACAGCTTAGAAGCAAATGCATTTAAAATATGTATCTATTTCTTGGTGTTCCCCAGAGCACTCACACACAGCTAGTATGTGTGCTTGTCCATTCAGTCTTAAGGATTAAAGAAATTGTTAATCATGTTGACTAAAACCAGGGCAGATACAGTGGTCTTTAAAAACAAAAGCCTGTGTGAATCCACCAGGTTGTGTGAATGAAGTCTGGAAGTAGAGAAAAGACACTTTAATTCTGCTCCCCTTGAAAGGCAGGAAACAGTGCAAAATAAAAATCTATTAGGCCTCAGAGAATCCCTTTGTTCTGGAAAACCCAAAATAGGGAAAAAGGTTCTATCAGGGCTTATCATGAAGCACCAAAAGCCAACAATGAGAAAACAAATCCATTAGAAACCAGACTCCATCAGTACTGCTGTTTGCTCCTCACTGAGTGTCAGGTGAGGAAGACATTACCAGCAGATCGGATTCTCCCTCTCACTCCCACAAACTCGAACAAGTTGATCCCTGTGTTGCAGGAGCCTGTTGAGAGAAATTAGGCTATGCCAATATTCAGGTTTTCATTAATTTAATTTCTTCTCAGACCTGAGTGGGTAACCAAGAGAGTTAGAGGGAATCCCACATCCCTTCAGTAATTTATTCTACTTCTTCTTATCTTTTCCCCTAATTAAACTTTTTTAGAAAAGCCTTCAGTAATGACACATTAACCCCTGTATTTAATATTATCATACATTTAAAGAACAACTGCAGCATATTTTATGGTAGTCATATAGAGAAGAGTTACACAGCTATTTTTATATACTTACCATTGTAGACATACTACGTTCTGAGACACTAAGAAAGGTCATAAAAAAAAATGAGATACAACATGAGTAGAGACTGGAAGATTTTTATGTGCACTGTTTAATACTGAATAAATATTCAAGGATTTCCTATCTTAACTATAATATTATCACAGAATGCTTTTATTTTTCAGAAATGATAAAATTAAAATGGCTGTTTCCAAGTCATAATTGAATTTTTTAAAATTTATTTTAGAGCAGGGACTTCCAAATGTAACCATGCAGAACCAAAAACTTTATAAAGTAATAATTTAGTACTTATTTATCAGAAAATTTAGTAATCTCTTACAACATCCTGCTGTGGCCAAGTGAATTTCCATTTAGGCACTGCTGCTTGATTACCTTACAAAGAATAGAGCAAGTGTGGTATTAAATTGAGATAATAATCAACCTGAATGAAAACATATCAAGCACAGTGCAGATAGCCACAGGCTCCCTATTCTTCTTCATGAAAGTTGTGATAAATGTACTTTCATATGTTTGTGCATCCTTCTACTTACCACTGATAAGTGCTAAAAGGTGGTGAGTTTGTTTTAAATACAACAGGCAGTATTTTGTCTTGTACTTTTAAGATATGAATTATTGTGCTGAATAATGCAGTCATTACTGCAAACTTAATGAGCACATTGCTTGCTTCATAAGATTGTCTAGTGAATCTGAAAATTGCTTCCCTCCTTTTGATAAGAGAAACCAGAGGCACGTAAGATATTAAGAGGTTTTTTATTTGTAATCAGACCTGCATCACATCTCTAATAATTTCTATAGTCTGTATTTTCTGCAGAAAATATAATCTGTCAGTGAATATACCAAAAATACCCGCTTTCACCATGTAGTAAGCATATAACAAGCCAAGGGTAAAGTTTTCTTTTGTGCAGTTCTCTCACATGCGGTACAGATCTCAACTACATATCCTGGTTACAAGTGGTGTGTAGAACACTCTTTTGTCAATAGGAGATACTAAATGCATGCCTTAATTTAGGAATATATGTACTATAGATAGGAGATGCGTGATTTATCTCTCAGGAAAAACTATGTTATTAAAGCTACAGTTTTTGTTTTTACTTGATAGAAGACCATAGAAAACTTCCTCAAGTCTCTGTTAGGCTTCTCACCATTTTTATCCTTCTGAGATATTATACTCCTGACAGCACTGAAAATGATGGGACATGATTTAATGTGGGAGACAGGCAAGTCAACATCGGCCAGTCAGCTCTGCACAGCCCCTGAGAAGCAGCAAGGCTTTGATGAGAAACAGGCCTTGGAAGAAAGATAAGAAACTGCTGAGTTGTGCCAAGGTGGCAGGGAAAAACAACAGACAGCTGCAACACTGAACGGTGGAAAAGTACTGAACTGTGAGAACAGCGCATGAACAAGAAGTTGATTGGTCTGCACAGCGCGTGTTAGTGGTCTTATGCTGACAGGAGAAACGGTTGATAGCTGTCTAATTGCTGATTTGCTAATTATGAAGTAAGAGCTTTGGCGAGAGCATAAGTATATAATATTGGAAAAATAAACAACTTTGCTTGATGTAACTCTTATAGAGTTGTGCAAGTCCATTATTCTCCTGCAACAATTTAATGGTTGAGTAATAGTGTTTCTGAAGGGGCTAGGACAGTAAGGGGATATTGCAGAAGAGCATAGTGGGAGTAGGAATGGAATAAGATCATATGAAGTCTGGATTCACTAGCTTTTGAACTTCCTCTTTTTCTAATATGATGATTAAAAAAAATAAAAATGGACATGCAAACAAGTTTCCAAACTATATGAAGATTTTTAAAATAATTACCAGGAACACAAATAAATAAAAAAAAAAGACACACTGCAAATTTCTGGAGACAAAAAGTGTTAAAAAAAGTAGAATGATCCCAAAGAAATGGGGATTTTGCTGTTCTATAGCTCTCCTTTCTACAGCACTATAGGTGAGTCCACGGCAAACACCATTTTGAACCACAGAGTCTCTCACAACAGGCTTGCTCTGCCTCATCCACTAGACTTGCCTGCCCATCAGCCTCAGAACTGAACATTTACTCATGATCAGTTTTCTTAGGCTCTTGGAAAGTGAAGATGCAAAGAGTGCTTAGAAAAAGGCTACCTCTCAACCAAAGGTCAACTGATGAAAAAGCTAACAGTAAAAAAAATACTATTATGACAAACACACACACAGAGGCCTCCAGACTACTTCCACCTTTCAAAGTTTGCTTGGCTGGAAAATTTCACCCAGTGTCTTTCAGTCACTTCCAGAAGTGAACCAACTGTGTACTTGCAATCCAAGTCAGTTTTCATTATTAGAGGATTTAGAACTTCAACCATGTCGAATTCTTGTCTTTTTAAGTGAAAGAAGATTGAGCTAAATGATTATTTGGTATGAGTCAGTGCTGTTAAATTCAAAAAAAAAAAAAAAAAAAGGAACCAAGCAAATTTCAAAGGCTTAATATTACAGTATGTGGGTATTTATGACTAAGCCTCCAGCCATAAGAAAAAATCCTGAAATTGTTTAACACAAGCAGTAGGACACAGTAAGTAATAGCCTATTACTTCAACAAAAGTCTCTTTGAGAATCATCTGAGTAGAAAACCAAGTAAGAAAGTTTGTCTCCTTTGCAGATCCTGTGCACCTGCTTCTCTATATTTCTAGGTGCATTACTTCAAGAATTCAGTTGAAGCGCAGCTACAAGCCATTTCTAGAATTAAATATATCGTTATTCATTTCAGATGTATAATAGTGCAATCATCATTACAGTAAGGGAGCATAAAAGTGAAAGCTACATTTATTTAATTTGTATTTTCAGAAACATCATGGATTTCTTCAGCTATATAGAGCAGTTAAAGGATAAATTCGGGATTACCAGCTTAAAGCAGTGCTATTTAAGGTGAATCTATGTAACAATTGCAAACATCTAAAGTCACTTTATGCCCAGCAGGTGAGAAATATCTACCATGACAGAATTCAGACACAGTATATTTCCATCCTTCAAGATATTAATAAATTCAACACCCACCCACCCCTTTTTTTAAGCCATTCCAGTCTTCACTTTCTATAAATCAAGTCCCAGCAAAGTTGCAAAACTGAAGGAAAAGCTGGCAAGTTCATATCAGCACATCAGTTTCTCTTCTTTCAATATCAAGAAAATTAAAAGGAATAGTTGAGGCACAAGTGATTTCTACGCAGAAGTATAGAAGTATTTCAAATAAGTAGACTAAAGCTTCAGTACTTCTTTTAAAAAAGACATAGATCATAGGTCTATGATCACAGTCATGGATCACAGTCACAGCAGTCTTACTGGACTACTTTTTTTTTCTCCCAAGATGAAAAAAAAAAAAAAAAATTGGTTCACGGAACTTACCAAAGCTACTTTATACTGCCATTTCACACAGTCCATATTTAATCAAAGCAAAGTACAAACTCGTGCTTCAAGGCAGCCTGAAAGCATTCTGCTACACTCAACAGTAAACTATTTCTTCGGTGAAGACAGCTTCAGTGAACCCAGTAAGTCAGAGAAGAGTCCGTTCAGCTGAACTGACACAGACATTGCACGCAGAACTTAAATGAAAGTGCACTGACAACAAGCTTTTGAGAATAAGTCCATATCATAAGAGCTTGTGCTTGAAACTACCTTTATAGCTACGGTTATTGTTTCTGTTAAGAGGCACTGCATGAATAATATGGAGTTAGTCATCTAATGCACTTAATATTTCTCAGCTGAGGACTATTGCAGCTTTACCCTATGTCTAGGTGTGATTATACTTTGGTTTGCTTTACAACAGTAACATTGCACTAGCAATACAGCTGATACTAAAGAGAAGGCTGAAAACACTGCAGACCGGAGGACTGAAAACAACCAACTCACTCCTTTACTTCTTTTCATGCTTCTTGGTTAGTTTTCCTCTTTCTAGCTGGAGGCTTGTACTGCTGTTTGTTCGCTTCTCCTTTTGCTGGCTCTCCTGGGAAACTTGCTGCACTGCTCGGAGGATAGCAGTCTGCACAATCTGCTTGCTGGCATTCTGCAGCTTAACTTCATCTTGTTCCGTCCCTGGCTTCTCACCTGCCAGAACCAAATGACAAAGAAAGGCAACTAAGCATTTGTGGCTACTCTGTAAACACCTGAAGGACAGAAAAACAGGAGGAAAAAAAACCAACTAAGCAAAAACCACAGAGTGCTTGGGAACAGGTTATTATATAGGGAACCTGCTAATAGAGTAGATGATGAAGTAGGGTGGAAAGTGCCACTGTGTACTCAGCACTACAGGACTGAATGAAGGTGGAGACTTTGCGTCATCCAGCTCAGTTACCCACTTCCCAGCTCTGGGGACAGCTGTGGTTTCACAGCTGAAACAAGCACATCTGCATTTTGTAGCAAGACAGGGAAGGAGGATTTTCTCATCCAGCTGTGATTCGCATCCTTTTAAACTTGAACTGTGCTTCTGGATGGGCAATTGGACTTCATTTTGCAAGCCTGACATGTACTCCCTCACAACCATACAAAGAAAAAGCTGTTTCATTAACATTTCTATTTACTTTTCCTTCAGATTAAAAGCCCTCATCCATCAAATTCCATTTTGACTTCAATGTATGACATTTTGTCAGGTGTCAAGTCTATTAACCCTTAGCTACATTTGCAAAAATACTTGCAGAAGCATTAAAAAATGCTCAGATTGTCATAGGTAAAATAGGAAAAAAACAAAAACAAAACAAAACACCATCTATAGCAACCTGACAAATATGTATTTCTTAAGTCACACTTCCTTGGTTTGCCAAACTGCTAAAATCTGAAGAACAAAGTAATGTACTGTGACTCCTGACATTTGGTAATGAAGAAAAGTAGTTTATGTTAAGAGGTTTCTCTTTGGAAGTATTTTGACTCCAAACACAAATGACAATTTGGCAGGACAACACAGAATGCTGTGTAATGTTCAAAGTTGATCTTGAAATAAAAAAAAAAATAATTCTGAATTAAGGTAATGTAAGGTGATTGTCTTTTAGCAAAATGTAGACTCAGTTGCTAATTGAAATGCTTAGGCTAGGTGCTTATTTACATCACTAGATTTGATTTAAAAGGTTTTTAAGATACTCATCTCACTTATTTCATAATTGACTTGTGCTCAAGTATTTCGTTAAACAGGATTTGTATTTTACTGTCTATTTTAGAGCCATATATTAAGAATTATGTTTTGAGAGAAATAAAACAGTGTATTAAAGGTCAGCTGCTTGTATGAGAAGTCCTCATGAGGAACTGTGAGAAATTTCCAGTGTTCTATATGAATTTTTTGCAAGGAAATTTAAGATACAGACAAAAAATAGAATCACTTGTTTACCTTAAGAAAGACACTACTAAGTTCTGATACTTGAGGAGAGGGAAAAAGTCCTACACTTGGGTCAAGGCAATCCCCAGTATCAATGCAGACCTAGTGGTGAACGTATTGAGAGCAGCTTTGTGGAAATGGACTTGGGGATACTGGTAGATGAAAAATTGGATATGAGCCAGCAATGTGTGCTCACAGCCCAGAAAGCCAACCATATCCTGGGCTGTATAAAAAGAAGTGTGGCCAACAGGTCAAGGGAGATGATTCTGCCCCTCTACTTTGCTCTTGTGAGACCCCACCTGGAGTGCTGTGTTCAGATCTGGTGTCCCCAGTACAAGAAAGGCATGGACCTGTTCAAGTGGAGGAGGGCCATGAAGATATCAGGGTGCTGGAGCACTTTCCCTAAGGACAGGCTGAGAGAGTTGAGGCTGTTCAGCGTGGGGAAGAGAAGGCTTTGGGGAGACCTTATTGTGCCATTTCAATATATAAAAGGAGCTTGTAAGAAAGATGGAAAGAGACTTTTTACTAGGGCCTGTAGTGACAGGACAAGGGACAGGGATTGTAAACAGAAAGAGGGCAGATATAAGGCAGAAATTCTTTCCTGTGAGGGTGGTGAGGCACTGGAACAGGCTGCCCAGAGAAGCTGTGGCTGCCCCCTCCCTGGCAGTGTTCAAGGCCAGGTTGGATGGGGCTTTGAGCAGCCTGGTCTGGTGGAAGGTGTCCCTGCCCATGGCAGGGGGTTGGAACTCGATGATCTTCAAGGTCCCTTCCAACCCAAACCATGCTGTGGTTCTGTGATTCAATGATCTGTGAACCTAAACCAACCACCAGCAGAATGATCACAGCTTACTTGGTAAAAAAGAAATACTTCATTATCTCCCATGCTTCTTTGAAAATACTTTAAAAAATATACTTTTTTTCTATCATGCTCATATTATACATGTTCTGAATAAAAGTAAAATACAAATGTGGTTTAATTATATTGAAAGTGAATAATTTTTTTAAAACCCTGCAACTGTACTGAGATAACAAAGTTTGTCTACAATTAAGAGGTTAAAACCACAAAAAGTTAGAAAACATGGTTTAAGCTGGAAAAGCTGACTGAATGGAATCACTTGAATTCTTGGCACCATCAGCTTCCCTGATTCAGTTTGTTCCACTCCTCAGCACTTGAAACAGTGAATTTTTGATAAAATTCAATGCTACTTAACAGTAAAGTACAGATATTTATTACTCAAATAAGTATTCACTTTGTATTATACAACAAATTAGTCTTCTTGCTGGACTGAAAAAGATCAGCCAACTCAGCTGATGTTCAGAGATAATATATTAACAAAAGCATGGATAAGCACAAATTGGAAATATAGATTAGTATGGTGGTATGGTCTATGAGGTTATAGAAAATGCCAAAAATTTGCCAACCCTTATAGCCATAAAACCCCCCTGAATTTATTGTTAAAATGTACTGCCACAAAATCTGAACATTAAATATTTTTATACTGGGAAGGTCATCCACACCAACACCCAGTTTAAAAAAAGGACAGTTTTCCAGTGAATTTTTACCTGAGTGCATCATGGAGCAATGCCTGCCTAAAAGCACCACTCAGATGAGACGTAGATTACATCTGCCCAGCTCTAACTCATTAGATGGTTGTTTTATTTGCTGGGAAAACCAATCAAGAACAGAAAAACAAAAACCTCTGGATTATTTCTGCCCTGCTTCTGATGGTTTAGGTATGCACAGGAAGGAAATAAGCCAGCTCAAACACAATCTTAATAATTTTACATCTGTGTAGCCCAGGTAACAACAGCTAACTGGCATTGGAAACATAAAGAGTCAAAGCTGTTGGCCTGGGGTGACATGACCAATGAGGCCATTGGCCATTCATGCTGATCATCTCAATTAGAAAGCAACACTGGAAATAACAGCCCTTTTTGAGGAGAATATCTGACACTGTGAAGAGGTCTGAGCCTGTACTGGGACCATTACATGTAGGAGCTGGACTGCCAGCCAGGATCCAGACATGTTGAGCAGTCAGACACAAACATCCAGCTCCCCTGGGTGTGTGGTGCCCATCACAGGTAGCCCATCTCGACATGATCCTGGGAAAAAGGCTCTAGGTGACCCTGATTGAGCAGGAGTTGAAAAAGATGACCTTCAGAGGTCCCTTCCAACCTCAACCCTTCTGCATTCCTGTGATTCTAGCCAGTGAGACCCATTTTTCCACTTCCTGAAGGAGTAAACAGCAGTCTCTGAATAGTATCTCCACTATGTCCTCTTCTTCCAATTATTCATTTCAAGGAAAGCAGTTGGCACAAAGCTGTTTTCTGAGAAGCTCATTTATTGATATGCTGGACCTGCTCTGAGCAAGAAGAGAGGGACTGACTACAGAAAGCAGAGATGACTCATGCAAGGATCCCAAAGGGACTAAGCTGGAACATATCTATCAAACCACTCCACCCTGCTGAAATAGACTGCTACGGACATAAACAAAGGCAGAAATTTGAGTGCTTATAGAATTAATCAGACATTTTAAGAACTGCATATTTTCGATTAGGTAAAACAGAGACATCACTCCTGTTGTCTTTACTTAGACTTTACCTGATGTTTATCTAATCAAAGTATGAGCTACTAGAGTAATAAGATACAATTAATTTTTAGCTACAATTCTTTTAAGATTTGAAGAATAACTAACTTAATTAAAATTCCATGACAAAAGGTCACTTGAAGTAATTGCTGGGAAATACTTGCAGGATAGCAGAAACAGCATTCTGCCTATTAGTTATCCTTGTCTAATGACTACTATTTTCTCTTGATGTCAGAAAATCTTTCCTACTTATTCTCTATCTTTAAATGCTCACCTGATTTATACAGGAACCCAGCACCCTAATTCTGTAAATAGAGAACTGAAAAATCCAGGTTTCGTGATGTTAAATGAAAGGTAGCAATTTTATCATTAAGACATAATAAATCCTCTTTAGCATTTTTTTATTACCTTATCTTTCACTTGTTAAGTTTTATGCCACTAACATAGCAGATGAAAAGTAATTTGCAAACTCCAGCTTGGTTCTGCAATTTAAAGTACAGCTTGAGAGATTTAAAAACCTCAAAATCTTAGACTGACTGCAGGAATCAGTCACATATTCCACTTTCATTTAAAACTAGCGCTAGTATCAGTACCTTGAAATTCCCTTGCCTTGCTTGAAGATGTTCCCCATGAAGAAAAATATGCTAGCAGTTTGGAAAAAAAAATAAAAGCATTTTAAGTAGACTCCAAGTTTTCATTCCAATTACTAGAACTAATATTAGTTTAAATCCAAAAACATCTTGTGTGGGAGTCTTTACATTCTCTGTGATATTTTTGGACTGTAGAATATACCTAGAAAAGTATAAATGGAAAATGATAGCTATAGAGAAAGAACATATAGCACAGATTAAATCCTGAAGAGCTTCACTCCAGTTGCACATGGACCATTTATTCACTCTAGTTGCACATGCTCATTTATGCATTACACTTTCTTCAAAGTATCCTGAGTCACTTCCTTTCCAGCCTGCAATCAAAGTAGTCTCCTGCACTTTCTGTTGATATCCGCTGGGCTTTTTTCCCTTTTAGCTTGCTACACATTAAGTTTAATATGCCTTATAAACACTCCTACTAAGTAACATTCAACAACAGGTCATTTGTTTGAATCAGCAGTTTAGTTCTCAACCATATCTTTTCACAGGACTGTTTGGAATACTGTCGTGAAGCTAAACTACCACAGGCATGACTTTGCCCTTGCAAACATTCAAGCCCATCTCAGATCCACTAGTGCTGGCAATAAACTATGGGGGAATGAGACACCTTTCATTGGGTGCAGAATCAGTGATTTAAAAGGAAGCAGAAGCAATGTTTCTCATATGGAAAGAGAGCAGGGGCTGAATAGTGAATGAGCTGTGGTAGGAAGGAACTTTAGACTCTTGGAGAACATAGACTAAAAATAATTTATCCCATAACTTTTGAGAAGACATTAGTCATGTATGAGCATGCATGACCATGATTGTATATCCAGTCTCAGCAAACTTCTACTGTCCCTCAGTTATCCCTTTTGCTTCTTCACCTGTATGATGTTATTGCTTATCTTATTAAATTCCTTTCATTTTAATTCAACTTTCCTCAAAGCATGTGACATTTATGCAGCTCATCATGTCTTTCTGAAGGTTAGGTCTCATTCTGTCTTGAGACAGAATACAAATACTGCATTTGAAGATAACAGCTTAGATTATGTGACAGGTTCCATGAAGGGGGCCATGCATCAGAGGTCAAGAGTTTATGTTCTGCTTCACAGGAATTACAAATGCAGTTTAATTCCAGAAAATTAATAATACCACTAAAGTTGTTCTTCCAGAAAAATAAATTTGTTTGTGTAAACAGCTGTGAGCTTAACCATATCTAAAACTAACAATAAAAATCAATTCCGCTAATCAAACTTCTCAACAATATAGAAGTCACAATTACCCAAAATGTATTCCCCCGTTACCTACAATTTTAATTAATGTAAAATTTCTGAAACTGAAAGCAAATATTTGAAGCAAATATTCTTTCTTCATTTTTACATGAGATTATGCAGGTATAGCCTTTAACCACAAAATTTACTGTTTGTTTTATCAATATATTGCTTTGTATTGCAATAGCTAACCATTATACTGTTTTCTGCAGCATTGCAACATTAGAATTATTTTTCCCACTATTAATAAAAATTAATAATAAGCCAATGAAAATACTGCTCTTCAGTAAATCTATTTCAATTCTATTGAAAAATACTACTGTGAATTTTATAATTCAACTCACAGGACTAATGACATTTTAATGGAATAGAAGTCTAAGCAAGACTGTGATGATAAGACTTCATCACAAGATCCAGTATGGATGCATGGGAGCTGTATTAATGGAAAAAAATTACAGGGTATTACCTAAATTGTGTTTATACACTGTAGATCTTTCGAAAAACTGAAGAACCTGGCAAGTTTATAATGACATAATGTATGTGTATATGTTGTAGTAATTGCTAGTAACATTTTTTTGCATCAGTATTGATATTCTTCTACTTCAAGGAATGAAGTTCAGTTCTTTAACCTCCCCCATTGGCATTTGGCAAGGACATATCTCTGTCTTTCCAGCCACCACATAGAACTTCCATGTGAGCTGCTTCTGGCAAATATTTTGTAACCTGTGAATTGAAATGGTTAAAGCAGTCTCCTTCTCTGATTTATTTTATAGGTTGGTGCTAAGATTTCAGCACTAGAATCCTAATTTGAAGAAGAGATATAAAATATGAGGCTGTACAGCATCCATAATCAGGAAATGTTGATGAGTCATGTTAATTACATCCAGAACAAATGGACAGGGCAGTCAGCCAGGGCTGAAGGCTTTCCAACACATATACACAAACCCAACTTCATGCACGAGTGCCATTAAGCTATTTTCAGGATTAGAGACCCTCAATGTCGGTAATGATGCCAGTTCAGAGACCTCATAAAAAGGTCCTACAATGACGTTTTAAATTTAATTAAAAAAAAAAAAAAAAAAAAAAAGATAAGAAATACATTCTTAACTGTCTTAGAGTTAATTCTGACCAATACTGTTTCTCATGCTCTAAACAGAGCCTTGCGGAGTACTGACTGATCAAGTATTAGAGGGCAATACTCAGTTGCCCTGAATCTTTGAGGAAGAAGGGACGACACTGAATGTATCAGAATAGCTAAAAGTACTTTCATGTAGGATTGTAATTTTTTTCCAATTCCCTAACCTGTGGTGCGTAGGGAATTTTAACACCCACTTTCACTAGAAAACTGGTGAAGTTATATTTTCTGCCCTAATCTCATTCCTTAACTCATGTCATGCAACCAGCACAGAATAGGAAACGTATCAGGAAGGGGGCCAGCACAGACTACTTTGCTCTTCAAAACGAATTATAAGAATGAAGCAAGAACAGCCTTGCTCTGAACACAAATCCAGGATGAATGGAAGGGTGAAGAACAAGAGCAGAAATGCAGATAGGCTGTTTCTAAGGACATAATAATATCTCCAGAGTAATACTTCATGGTGCCTTTTTTATCCAGACATTAGCTGTATCTAAACTGAGTATTCGTAAACTTTTTTTTTTTTTTTTTTTTTTTTTTTCCCATTGAGTTCTGCTTTCTTAAAAGAAAATATCTGGAAATCTCTTTGGTTTGTTTGCTATATAACAGTTATCTTTTTAAAGACTCCAGTGAATCATTTAATACTATTTGAAATATGCCACCCAAAATGAAGCTTCCAAAGTTTATTAGATTAAGAGGTTGTTGGAATCTAGATACATTATCTATTCTTGCCATACTTTAATAAGATTAACTAAAAACAGATTATACATTTCAATCCATATATTTTCTTGATATTTTCACATATAGCAACAAATTCACTCCTTAAGGACTCTGTCTTTCCAGCTTTGAAGACTTGGTGTAGTTCAAAGTAGTAGTCACTGAAAATTCTGCCACAAGGAAACCCATAGGCATGATACTCAGATTTTGGTCCCAGAAGGAAAATTTCTGGATCTAATTCTGTAAACTAACATTAATGCAGAGAAGGGTTTTTAATTCCTAGGCTAGAGTTCTGTGTATTAAAAATAAGATACTTCCTAAAGAGCATCTGGGACCAGCTGCTCCGAAGTTAATGAAAAACTTCAGTTCTCTTCATCTGTACAATTTCACCATTTTTTTTTTAGGGAACACACTTCAAATACTGAAATAAGGAATCACTCTGCACCAAATGCTGTGCTTCTCCCATGAAGGGAGAGGTCCAATGGCACAGATACAGGTGACCCATATGTCATCTAACTCCCTCTGCCTTCTATTTTCTACTGTTAGGTGCTCAGAGATTCCTAGCCAAAAAGAAAACATAAAGCACAGAAAGGTAGGCTTCTGAATCTGTACCAAAACCCTTGTACTGAAATACCTAGCTTTGCTAGGTGTTAGAAGACTTTTGTTACCCACCACTGCATAGCGTAAGCGCAAGGTAAGTTTTCAAGGGGAGCATATTCCACTAGTGAAGGTTTATTTTGCTAGCTGCAATGCTTTATCATTTTTGGTCTTGAAGAACTATGTACAGGTTAATTAATATTTGCAATATCTGAACCTGTTTTTTTTTTTTTTCTTAAGTGAAGAAAATAGGGAACAGGTTATGTAACCTGTCAAAAGCCAGCAAATCAGTGAAAACATTCTGCTATATTTAAGATGCATTTCAATTTATTGAGAGCCTAATTTCAGAAATTGTCTAGTTAAACCTCAGCTGAAGCAGAGCCCTTCCTTATCTCTAAAGCCCTTCCTCATCTTTAAAAAAACCAGAACACTCCCGCCCCCAAACCTTGTATTTGCACATGTACAAAAGAGTATAGAAACTTTCCTGCTTATTTTAGAATGTGAGCGGAATTTGAAAGCTGTACACAAGGCTATTAGTAATTGAGGCTGAGATTTTATATGTTTGTATGTATATACACAAATACACAAGAGAAAGTGAATCAAAGATTATACAAATTTAAACTGCACTTTGAAAGGGTAAAAACCAGGGTTTTTTCATAGCTGTAATCTTGACGAAATCTCTGTTTGCAACAGGATGCCATGGCATGCTGTTTTCCCCTCTTGAAGTTAATTCTCTTAACTTCCAAGAGAAATATTTTCCACTCTATTAAGAAAATGTACTTCAGAACAAACTGTAATGTCAATCTGCAAGTATTTATCAGTAATAGTAATGGATGTGCACCCCCTCCGTACTGATAAATGATGAGTGGATTCGCTGATCAAAGAAAGAAAATACAGTGTTATCATATCAAATATGCATACTACAAAGTGAAGCAAATGTAAGTAATCCACAGGAGATTATATTTGCCTTACCATTAGAAAAAAGATATCTGAGTAGAATATGGCTCAATTTACTTCTTCAGGCAGAAAATTGCAGACTCTCTTGAAGAAGGAAGACAGCATCTTCTGATAACATGACTACAGGCATTTGCAGGGTCAAATGACAGCAGCACAGAGCTCACCTACCCTGACTTCCCTGGCAAGGTATTCTAAAGGAACCCGAGCATTTATGGCTATTCAGGTCAGCTTGTCATTTCTGCTAACATCAGTAAAGATTCTGCTCCAATTGCAATCCCTTAAAAAATAATAAATCTTGTTCTGCAGGAGCCTGCAAATTATTAGGGAAAGAACATGCTATAAATGGATAACCAGTACTCAGATAATTTCAGGAAACCTATAAAGAAATTATTAATATGTTGCTTGCCAAGAATTTTTGCTTAACTTAGTATTTGTAAACTTAATACCATGAATTGTGTCCTTAATAAAAACCTTAACAGACAAGATTGAAGGTATAGGAATAAATCTATTCTACAGTGAGTGCATTTAATTTCCATTATCATGATAAAGCTTACAAGGTTGGAATCATGTTGTTTATGTCTATAACAAGTACAACAGAGAAATTAATCTAGAAGAATAATGATTTGGAGGGACAAACCTCAGAGGTCAGTGTAACTCATTCTTTTTACACATTCACTGTTTGATTTTCCTGCTCAGTACATGGATCCCATACACAGCGCTAGTAAGGATCTTAATAATGACTGTATGACATTACCACCATCCCCCAACTATGAGCAACTCCTGCAATACAGGCCACTACATAGCCAGTGTGAAGACAGAACTCTTTTCACTGCTAACCTGAATAGGATTCAGCCCAGTGATACGCAAGTGAAAGGTGCCAGCCTCACTTGTTTAAGCCTTCAGTTATGTTAAAAATAATTTGAAAAAGAAAATTCTGTGGCAGTTTTTAAGACTATGTTGATCGTAAAGAAATGTTGCACCTAGGACTGCTGACTACTTTTTAAGCTTCCTAATTTTATCACATTTCTGAATACCTATAAATTAACTTTTTCTTTCAGCTCACTAATGAGATCTGCTAGTGGAGTTTCACAGCAGGGGAAAGACCAATGTGTCACTGGGGAGAGGTCAGCACAAGAAACAATTTTTCCTCAGCAAAAAGGAACAAGGAATTTCCTCCTATATAATTTCTTCCTACAAGGCAGCAAACACTTTGAAGTATTGTTGAGAGCTTGTAGCTGCAGATACATTCAGTCAGATATATTTAAGGGGCATGGGGCCTGCATACTCATACCAGCCATCACAAATTACAGAATCACAGAATCATCAAGGTTGAAAAAGACCTTGAAGATCATCCAGTCCAACCACTAACCTAACACTGACAGTTCCCAACTACACCATGTCCCTCAGCGCTATGTCAACACGACTCTTAAACACCTCCAGGGATGGGGACTCCACCACCTCCCTGGGCAGCCCATTCCAATGCCCAACAACCCCTTCTGGAAAGAAATGCTTCCTAATATCCAGTCTAAACCTTCCCTGGTGCAGTTTGAGGCCATTCCCTCTTGTCCTATCGCTTGTTACTTGGTTAAAGAGGCTCATCCCCAGCTCTCTGCAACCTCCTCTCAGGTAGCTGTAGAGGGCGATGAGGTCTCCCCTCAGCCTCCTCTTCTCCAGACTAAACACCCCCAGTTCCCTCAGCTGCTCCTCATACGACCTGTGCTCCAGACCCTGCACCAGCTCCGTTGCCCTTCTCTGGACACGCTCGAGTCATTCAATGTCCTTTTTGTAGTGAGGGGCCCAACACTGAACACAGGAATCGAGGTGCAGCCTCACCAGTGCAGAGTACAGGGGTAAGATCCCTTCCCTGTCCCTGCTGGCCACGCTATTGCTGACACAAGCCAGGATGCCATTGGCCGCCTTGGTCACCTGGGCACACTGCTGGCTCCTGTTCAGCTGGCTGTCAATCAACACCCCCAGGTCCCTCTGGGGAGACAAGGAAACCATTATATCAGACTGTATAAGATCTGAAAAACAGTCTTGCCTGTAGCTTCTGAATTATGTACATGACATTGTCTTTGTCAACTCTAAGCTCATAAGAAAGAATCCTACATGTCTATGTTATTATAACTTGGGGGGTGGGGTGGTACTGCAGAAGTTGGAACACTGGCAGAATGTAGCACAGCAGTTAACAGGGACAGGGACTGTGCCCTGCCTTACTACAATTGTTCTTGTGGGTGAAAGGCACTTCATAACTCAGAGCTCTAGAGTACCACACACTGTGCAAACACTGGGCATATAACAGAACAGGTTATCTTCAGAAAAAGTTATTTGTAGCAATTTTTCCATACATTAACAGGTCCATTCTGTTAACGATCTTGATCTGTGCATTATGGACAGGGTTCTCCACAGAATTCTTACTCTATAATCAACCCCCCCAAAAAAAAGATAGCAAAGAAATTTCATGTCTTCACACCCTGCAGCACAACAGGTTTGTTGCCTTCCCAACTTTTCCACTAGAGATCAGGACTATTCAGACAAACAAACACATCTGTTTCAGTGTGCAGCTGCTAAGTCTTCAATTGCAGTTTAATGAGATTCCTAAAATGTTTGGTCCAGGATGCGCTTCTGATCTTCAGTGTCATTATGCAAGTCTGCTGTACTGCTCCTAGCTTAAAAATGTTAAGAACAGCTGTGCTGCTGAAAAACTAGTTGAAAAGCTATTGGCGTTGCTACTGTAAGAAAAAGGTGCTGAGCCATGAATATTCTGACTTCTCTAATGTCTATCTTTAAACTTTATGTGTGTTCACACATCTTTTTTCTTTTTTTTTTTTTTTTACATAAAAACAGTGACACAAAAATGAGTTCTACCTACTCCTCCTCCTTCTTTTGGGATTGCAGGGTCATGAGTAAAGCCTGTGTGTTCCTAGTTGTAGAGAAAATGTCAGGTAAGAAGGAATACTTCAAATTACACTGAAAAATAACAGGATTCACCTGAAAGATGGAATTACACAATTCAAAGTAGATGGAAGCTTAAAGGATGGGAGAGTTCAGATGCTGAAACAAGCTGACAATGTAAATGTTGCAATATTTCTTGATGTACTCAGATCAAACCCAGTTCCTTTCTGAAAAATATTATTTAGCCAAAACTACAAATTCCTATTCAAACAAACACAGCTCTGTACAGTACTGACTGGGTGAAACAATGATGGCCTGCAATGACGAGACTCTATAATTTGATAATTTTTTATGGTCTAACATTACAGAGTAAAATTCTCAAAGTATACTAAAATAATCCCTGAAATGATACTCTAGTGAGAGTTCCTTAGAAAACCCATTAGTAGTTCAAATATCCTTAACTGGTTTCTAACTTTATTCTCAAGCTATTTTTAAAAATGCAGGCCATCTTTGTGCTCTATCAGTACATACATATAAGGGCAAAGGTCTAAGACATAAGTGTTTGAGTGACTCATGTGCAAAACAGAATCAGAAAAAAAAATCCTCGGAGCATGAAAAACACCCTTGTATCCTGCTTATTCAGGCAAGTCAGAAGTAAACAGTATTATTTTAAATTTTATTTTACCTCTCGACTTGAAAGAGTTTTAGGGAAAATAAGCATGGAATATGGCCAAGGTAATTTTGGGGAAAAGTAACAAAAAGTTATTTGTGAAGTAGTATGATATAGATTAGTAACATTTAAAATTGTTGTTAAACCTTACACATTCCTTTAAAAATAAAAAATAAGATTATTATTGAGCAGATAGCCTGATACTGAAAATGATCACTTCTTTGTAAACTAATGATGTGGTAACAGAAGAAAGCTTGCCACATTCTATAGTTTTTGCTGATAATATTAAAACATTTACCTGTTCTACAACTCACCTTACAAGGACAGATATTTATTTAATTTGTGCAATTATTTATAGTTATCAATCTTTTATAAGCTAATTTGGTTGTGATATTTTTTAAATTCTGGAATACACTATCTTCTGAAGTGTCCTAAGAAAATCTGCCACTTCAATGACAACTTCTCTTTGTTTTTTGACCAAATCCAAACCCTTCAATTTTCATGTTTCTCTACTGCAGTCCCCTGCGTATTTCCATCCTTATATCTGACAAAGAGTAATACTTTTTTTTTTGACTACTTCTCAGGCTGCCTAAAGCAGTTCAATTCAGGAAAAGTACAGAAGCTAAATTTTGCAATGTGTACTTTATCTGCACTTCATCATATGGATCACCCCCTGTTGTAAGGGTAGCACATCATGTCGGAATCATCCAGGTAAAATGAGCTTCCAGGGATCTCATAGAGTTTGCATTGCATTTCCTATACAGCAGCCTATCATCAGCCAGCCAGTATAAAAAAGTGCAATGAAGACCCAGTCAAATTAAACCAAGTAAGGAAAAACGCACTTTTTTCAGTTCCTTTTTCTGGAACAGACTCAAAGTTAATTTGAACTGGGTATGAAGAAAGATCACATATGAATAGTAGCTTTGTGCATACCTGTAAATAGCAACATACTGTCTAGAGTGAGGCAAAAAGTCCGGTTTTGAACATGAAATAGCAGCCTTTTTGTAACAATTTTGACTTATCTAGCTCAGTAATATCCAGGCCTGTTTTGGGGGTGGGATGTGGTGGTGGTGGTACTTATTTGTTTCTTTTGTGGGATTTTGGTGGGAGGTGTTGGGTTGGGTGTTTTTTTACATAGTAGCTGGTTTTAAGATTTAGGGAAATGAGCTGAAGAGGAAACTATTCAGTCAACAGTTGGCTTCACCTTTTAAAAAGTATATTTAAACTTCATAAGCTGCTTCTAATTAAAAGTTGATAACCATAGCACGATAATTCAGTGCTCTGCAATAATGTATCCGCTACCTTAAGGAAGAGAGCATCAGCATATTTACAGGCAAAGTCTTATCTTTATCTTCAGATAAACAGATTCTATTATTTTTCTGGAAGAATTTCCTTGTGGTTGTTGTTTTTCTTTTCTTTTCTCCACCATCCTCCCAGAAGGATGTTTATCATTCTGAGCCTAACCATTTATAGTTAGACAAATATTTTTCTCCCCTCCCCCCCAACTGAACTGGAAAATAAGGTCATTCATCACAGTGAGATAAAATCAGAAAGTTGACTCAAGAAACAGAACTCCATTTCTTAGTAAACTTACAGAAAGCCTATATCATATAACCTTAAGTACTATGAAGACACTAAAGATGTACAAAACCCTGTTTTGGGGGGGGTTTTTTAAAGTATCTGGAGAAGAGATAATGCCAGGCCAGGGCTGATGATCATGAAGAAAAGGGATTAAAGAAAAAGTAATCAACCCAGACTTGCTCTGTCTGAATACAAGAGATTGCCAAGACCCTCTGATTACTTTATCATCTCTTTTGCAAACTCCCACTTACGTACCCCATGTATGGTATGACAACATTTTCAAGGAAACCATGGGCTTTTCTTTGACTGAAAGCAGACAGAAAAAAATGACTATACAAGACAGATTTTTTTTTTTTCTTTATGGATTAGAGTTGTGAAAAGAACAATTCATGTAGTTACTAATGAGATTTGGGGCTTGTTCACTGTCAGCCTTTGAGGAAAATAAGCATGTTTTCATTATTTTAGAGGTAATCTCTTCCTGCTGTACTCCAGTCCCATGGTGCACTTCAAAAAATGAGTACAGTTAATGGTGACAGACTGTCAGATAAAAGGAGTTCAGAAAAGAGCCACTGATACTGAAAGGTGTACTACAAAAAAGAGTGCCTGGTTCTATTAAGATAAATAACTTGGTCCCAATTTCAGAACATGGTGTACAGGAAAGTATCAAAGTAGATAGCAACCGGGCAGTTAAAGAGACAAAATGAACTTCTGATTGTTGAAAGAGGATATTAGTTTCTCAGAAAAACAGACTTTGTTGAGTTATTGAGTTAGCAAAGTCAACCCCAAGACAATTTTTTTCAATGAAGGTATAAAGCTTTTGGACTCTTACCCCTTCACAGACTGGAGATAGAATTTCAAAGGAAGACAAAACTTCTGTTAGCTTTGTAAAACAGAGGTATTAATAGTTACTCATTGTCAAGCTGCAGCCTTTACTTTCCCCATTTCTATTAACCCAATATTTTTACTGACAATTATACATCTTTAAATAAGCTAATTCCAAGTCATTTCACTACAGAAGATATTATGCATGACTTACACTTATATCCTGGAGCTACTGGGTCTCTCATCCCTTTCTGAACAGCAAACTGCCTATTTCCAAGCAGAATGTACCAAGCCCAATGCAGATTCTCTGTGGCTTCCTTTCTTCTATGGTGCAGCACATATATATTACACAGCAGAGATTCTGCACCCTTATAAAGTGAGGTATTGCATTAGACACAAGTTCCTGCTGAAGTCTTCAATTTTGTTCCAGTAAAAACTGAACAGAACAAAGTTTTTGTTCTCTTCCATTTAAATACATAGTGGGTGGGGAAGGAAAATTTGCAAAATATGTCCACAAGTTGCAGAGATCGTCCCACTGGCAGCCACCAGTGTGGGTTCTGGGGGATACAGACACTCACTCTCCGGTGACTGCAAGGCCACATCCCCCCTCCTCACCCTTTTGTGCAGTCTGACAAGCACCGTCCCCCGCATACATGTATAGGAGGCTCCTGTCCCTGACAGGAACCACAGAGGTGACCCTCATAACCTCCGGCTCCACAGCTGAACACCTCCTAAGCCAAGCCACCTTCTCGGAAGCCGCCCGTCTCTGCCCGGTGCAGCTCTGCTCCGGCCGCTACCCCCTCCCCGCAGCCCCCGGAGTAGCTCTCCGGCACGGTCGGGGCCTTCCCGCTGGGCGCCCCCGGCCGAGCCGGGGAAGCGGCCGCCCTTACCTGGAGCGAACACCATGGTGCCGCCGGGCGCGGCGCGGCCCCGCACCTCGGACAGCGCCCGACCCGCACCTCGGACAGCGCCCGGCTCCGCTCAGCGCCGCGCCCGGCCCAGCACCCCGGACAGCGCCCGGCCGCGCGCGGCGGCGGCGTTGGGCCGCGGTCCCTCCCTCCACAATGCGGCGGGGCGGGGGGGCCGGGGCGCAGCGCGGCCCCGCGCCTCCACCGCACCGCCCGCACGGAACGGACACGCAGACACAGCCGCGGGGACACGCTCTCGGGGAACTACCGCCGCCACAAGCCGCTGCCCCGCAGCGGCAGCAGGCGGAAGGGCAAAGCGGAGAGAGGTAACAGAGACCTGCCCAGCAGGGAGACCGGCTAATTGCTCCTAATTACCTCTCGGCAACAGCCCCGCTGCCTGACATTTCGGGGAGCGCCGCTTTCACCACAAGCTAACAGCCCTGCTAACAGGCTCCAGCGACACCGGACTTTATCACAGTATTCTAGTTTTCAAAGGTTCAAATGCTGAGGAATTTATACCTGCGATTTCACAGGCCTGTTAACCCCGCCGTACCGAACAGAAGCACTTTGATTTAAGGAGGGAACATGAAAGCTTCAGCATATAAAAGATGCCCTCAGGACCACAAGTTAAATACATTCATGAGTAAGTAATAAAGAAGAGGAGGGCAAGCGGCAGGAGAAGACAAAACATTTTCCACCAACTCCTACATTTCGTGTTTAATTTGCTTTTATTTGACACAGAAGTGAGAGACACAGCTGCCAGATGGGACACAATTTAGAGAAACCAACTCTCCTATTTAAGCCTGACCTGCAAGAGGTATTTTGAAAACTATTGATTATCACTGCAAATGAGAGAAAGTAGATTAGGAAAAAGAAAAAAAGAAAAAAAAAAAAGCATGAGTGTTTGATGCAAATTTTTGTAATATGCAATACATTTTCTAATCACTTCTTCATAAGCCTCAGATATTCCTACAAGCCTATTTCATTCTTTTCATAGTCAAGCATTTCATACACACAGAATTCTCCAATTAAACCTGGAATATTTTAAGTCTCCAAATAAGGCTTTATTCTTAAAATACAGATACAGAAAAGCACAGACCTGCTTAAATAATTCTGTCTATATACTTCATAAACTGGTGACAGGGGGTTTTTTCCTTTTTTGGGGAATACTATGTAAGATCATTTCTCCTTGGGAATACTTTCCAGATTTACCTTCACCTACCATTTCTAGTGTCTGATTTCTGGATAATCCCTCTATTCCCCTTAGCAATTTCAGCTTCTTTACTGTCATTTGTTTGTCTCCTGTCTAATGTTTCAGATATTCAATTTCACTTCTCTCAGATGGCAACTGAATTAACTAACCCAACCACTGTACCTCTGGCTGCTCAGAAACGGTGTTCCCTCTAAGAATGTTACTTCAAAAATCTTTATTCTAACCTTTTTTCATCTGTCATCATTCTCATTCACCTTAAGTCTGAGAACTAACAGGATACCTACGAGCTGAATTAGAACATTTTCTAGTAGAAGTATTCCACATAAAATACAGAAAAGATTACAGTCAGCAATATTCAGCATACTTAAGAGAAAGGTGGAGGATACCCTATAATCTTTAGAAAATCAGGACTGAATCTAGAAAGACTGTAGGAAAACTTACACTGGTATTTTTTATGATGTATCTTATGTGGCCCCTACATACTTGATTCATGTGTTTAATGGAGATTCAGCCATCATGAAAAAAGATGTTAATCCACTTCTCTCTAAAAAAAAAATAATAAAAAAATCCATTGGATACATCTCTATTACATACATCCTCGAAAGAAATTACATGTGTGTTTCTAAGGGACTGGGTTTCGAGATGATGGAGCAGCTTGTCAAAAGATTTTCAAAACAGTAAATATGATTCAGTGATCTGAAAGCCTGTAAGTAACCTGTAGAACTCTAGGTTGGTATCTGCAACTTGGTGACAGAACCTACGCCATTTTGGTGAAGAGTACAGGTCATCAAGTATAATGTTCTACGCAGAGCTTGCTTTAACTGCTATCTGTATTTAAACTAATAAATTACTCAAAACAGGCACATTTTCTTTTAGAGTTTTCCGTTTTCTTGCTCAAATTAAAAGCTACCAGCAGTTAAATGTTTTCTGACAAAGGAAAATATGTTATCAAAAAGCATTTTGAGCTTCTTTTGTCATGTAATTAATTTTTGAATTTCAGATTCAGTCACAAGTTCAAATACACAAAAATCACTGAAATACTTGCACAAGACAGTTCTGTAGTGAACTGTCACCTCAGAGGAAATGTGCTATTAATGTAGTACAACCACCAAACAAAACAGTGCACTAATAATTACTCTCGTTCAACTTCATAGCAGTGGAAAAAAAATCAGTTATGACCAGTTATTAAAAAAAAAAAAAAACAAACCTGGAGAATGAAGCACAGTGGTAAAAAATGAAGTTATATCAATAAAATACAACACATAGCCTTGTTCATTTAAAGATGTACAATCAACTTGTTTGAAATAGAAAATACGAAAAGCACTTACAAGATCATCTGTATATATTTTTATCAGTAATTATACAGTCCCCACCTTGTGTATCATTTAAGTTCTTACTGTTTGTGTGAGGAATTACTAGCTTCTGTATAAGATGAGGAGACTTAAAAATTCTCTAGTATGTATCTTCAAAGATTTTTTTTTTTTTTTTAAGAACTCTTGACTTACTTAGAGTGTACTTTGTTGAGAAATTTAACATTTTTGGACAGTTACAAAAATCAAGTTGACTGATGTCACTTTAAATCATCCATTGCTACTCGTAATTCTGTGGTTTTACATCTGAAGTAAATTCGTTAATGGAGCTGAAAACAATTATTTTGTCACAGACAATCAGAAGCTTAGTAAACATGTTTTAAGGAAGAAGCCATTTTTACCTGATGATACTCAATGTTTCAGTTTTGTTAACAAGAATGTACAGCTAAGATTTTACACGTTACATTTTACACTATCTACTGGAAGAATCCTTTGGAAGTAATCACTTAAATATATATTAAAATATTTTATAATAATATAATATAAAGGTATAAAAAGATAATCAGGAAGATTTCATGTGTCTACATCAAACGCTGATTTTATATTTTATAAAAAGAGTTCTCCCCAACTCTGAGAATGAATTAGCTCTGAGCCTTTTTTTTTTTTTTCTTTTATTTCCTCACACACCTCAACATTAATAATCAAACCTAGCTCTTTTGGGAGGGAAGATTAATATGATCAGTAAACTGCTTGAACTACTTGATGTCTTTTGCTAAACTGGGTACTATCATAATCGTCTTCAAAAAGCAATTACAGTCACTGTCTTGTGGTTAAGCTTAACAATAAAAATCTTTACTAGCCAAGGCGCAACGCATTACATCCGGAACTGCAAGGAAATCATTTAGAGGAAATAATTGTGACTGTCAGCAAGAAATATCTAAAATTATTTAGATGACTATTTGAAGTGTCAAATGGCAACTTGTATAGTAGGGATGATAATATTTAGTGTTCCAGATATAGACTAGAAAAATTGCCACTGTGATTAATATGCCTCTAACAAACAGACATAGGCAATAAACATAGAAAGGGGGAGGAAAAAAAAAAAAAAAATCAAAATCTGGCAGACATACCATTCTCCTGAAAAATGAAGTAAATGAAAAGCCAGTTACCTTTCCATGAGTACTCCAGAAGAATAGCAATGCACAGATTTCCAGCAGCCAGAGACCTTGAAAGCCAGTGGCAAGAACATGCAACATTTCCAGACAGGAAAAAGTGAATGCCATTAAACATAAATTCCAATACATTAATCTATTAATTTTTCTTAATTAATCTGATAAACTGCATCATAGTCCAGGGCCGCGATTTACAAACATGGATAAATTTTAGATAGAGTCTAGGAGAAATAGCTGCACAGTTTGTGGTTTTTTTGTTTTGTTTCTTAAGTATCACAAAGATGAGTCCACCCAGGACTTTTCTCAGAGCATGTAAGATCCCAAAAGCCCCACTTCCATCTAGGGAATCTGTCTAGCTGATTACATCACCGCCTTCATAATATTTGAATGCCTCACACACGTTAATGATTACCTTCCAACAGTCCCGTAAGTAGCAAATTGGTATCTTTATGTTATAGATGGGAGTCAAAATTACAGAGAAGCTGAACCCAAAGCAAAAGCCAACCTACAAGAAACAAAGACCTAGATAAATTTAGGAAGTTTAAATGCAAGACTGAATAATTCACCTAAAACATTACTATATACACCACTGTGCAAAAATCAGTGGAGCCAAAGTAACTGCTGCTCCGACCTGCCATACCTCTGTAGACAGCTAGTCCCTTCACTGAGACAGATGAATGAGTCACAGTCCAAAATTCAGAGCCTTTAGATCACATAGGAATTTTTTTACACAGAAGGAATTTGGTCCAGTCAAGTCCTTGGCTAATGACTCTACCTAGCAGAGACACTGTGAAACATAGGAATAGCCTTTAAAGGACCTCACATACAGCCACTGACTCGTGACACAGACAAGGCCATACCATTCTGCACCATGCTAAAGACATAGGATAGGCCAGGAGCTTGTCACAAGTACAATTCTCATCTTAAAAACCTTTTCTACCAGCACAACAACACATTTGTTAGACTGAAAAGGAGTATTTTAGCATGTGCCTTCCTCTTTTCTACAAAAAGTGTTTTAAGATGCCAATCATACCACAGCTTACTGGTGTAACTTGACACAAGTCATAAAATTAGGCATATGCTCAAGTCTTCAAGGAACTTAAAAGGAGAGAAGCAAAGAAACATGTATGACCCATGGCAAAACTGCTAGCCCACGAGCTAAGGAGAAGAAAAGTCAGCTTTAAAATAAATGAAGAAATTTCCAAACTTGCAAGAAAATACTATTTCATTAAAATCTTCAATAAATTCAGTTATAACATTTTGATAAATGTAACAACCTAAATATTAAACTACATGCTTAATTTAACACTCAAAGAAGAGAACAAAGATATGTAAAATATAATTATCAAAATAATCATTTCAACATGCCACTAAACAGCTTAGATTGTTCAAGGACTGAGAATGGGAAACTATACTGAATTACACCAGTACAAAATACAAACAGTAAATACACAATGCAGTTCCCTAACTTGCCACATAGAGTCAAAAGGATGGGAATTTCAACAGGCATGACTAAAATTTAAACAATTTTGCCAAATAAGATAAATATATTAATTTTAAATTATGTTTTAAAACATCAATTTTGTTACAAAAGAAAGGATTTAAAACAGTAGAGTATCAAAACTTTAAATTAGGTTAGTAAAATTCACAGAGCAAAATCTGTGTGTCCAGCTGAAAAGTAACTATAATAGGATATCCCTACCCTAGCAGAATTTATCACATCCACCAAATCACTGCCCCTCTCTGGAGGCATTTAATCCATCCCTAGAACAATGGGGGATCTACAAGGAAGTCATACAACTGAATAAAAGAAAAAAATTACTGGAGTGGAAAATTAAACCTATGTTTCATATTGAAAATATTTACTAACACTTAAAACGGGTCATTGTTGACCTTTAATTAAAACATTTCTGTCTAACATACATCTATTTATGATGTCAGTCATGACATCTTTAAGCATGAATTTCTGAGGTATTACAGTTCTTTTGCAGACCCAATGGTAAAACTCTAGCATAAGCAAACTTGCCTGTTGTGCACTTTAAAACTGTAGGTTTTAATTGTTCCTATGTGTATAGCTGTACATAGCTTAGTCCAGTAAACAAGACCAGTGATCTTCAGACCTCTAACTCATCTGAAATACAAAGGGGTATAGCTGCTCCTTCCTACTTCCCAAGTAGAGAGTTGAACTCTTTCCTTATTTAAGATCAAGAATTCCAGAAACAATCTTAGAACCTATTTATTTAAAAAAAAAATAAAAAATCAAGTCTCTCCGACAGAAGCATTCGATGAGGTCTTACTGCTTTTTAAGGCTATAAGGTTTCACATATAGGGCCGAAAAGTTAAAGATTGAAACTTTACACCCCCATTACTAAGTTTACATCTCAAGGTCCTGGCTTATGCTCTATTTTACACTTTAGGAGCAATAATATAGTGGCCATGATTGTTAAAAATCTTCCTGGAAAATCTGTATGAATTATTAAAATATTATTAGATAAAATAACAAAATAATAGCTGTAATATAAGGTATCTTGTAAAAAGAAAATATTAAAATGTTGTTACTTCAACTGGGGAAAAAAAAAAGTCTTGTTAAATGTAAAGAAAACTATGAGAAACATCAGGGAACAAAACTCATTTCCAGGGAAGAACTTTTCACTGAAAGAAGGCAACTCTCAACAAAGAATGCTTTCTGCAGCTTCAGCTACCCAACTGAAGAACTACATTTAAAACTCCTTAATCTGAAGCACCAAATGGAAATTTAAAAATACCTATGATTTTTATATTCAGGCCTTCAAATGGATTCATATTTATACCTGGAAAGAAATCAAAATCAATCATTCTAAAAACTTCAAGTTTACTGCAGAAGCCTAAACTAGAAATCTAGACACACACAAAAAAAATTAATATGAAAACAGCCTAGCTGATATCACCTAATGAAATACAGAATCTATCCCTATACTTTGGATTTATACTATTTGCAATAACTAAAGATCATTGCAACTTTTACACAGTAAGTGATCTAAAAAAACCCTAAATATGTATAAAGTGAATAATGTCTACTTCTAAAACTTATAAACATTAACCTACATTGCAAAAATATAACTTTTCATTTTGGGGTTACAGTTCTGTCCTCCAGAGAATTAAATACCTATTGTCTTTTATAACTATTCTTTTCTCCATAACCTGAGCAATTTGCCACAATTCAAGGCTTCATAATAGTGTTGGATAAGAGGTAAACAAGTCATATTAACATACATAATAAAAAAAGAAAGAAAACAAACCCCCCCACAACTTCAAACCCCAAATTTTCTTCTCCTGAAAAAGCAGAAATGAAGAACACATATCTCCCTCTTCAAAATCCCACAAGTCCACCACCAGTGGCTGTTACAAAGGAGTTATGTCTGGTCCTCTCTGTTGCCTGGTTGTGTCTCGCAAACACTTTGCAAACAGGTGTCAGGCTTTGTCATCGTGTATTTAATGTGATGCCAAAGTGGGGCAAGTCCTGCTCCATTGATTCTCCTAACTCTAGCTATGGGCTCCTGCCACTTACCCTGCATCAAAATCTACTGAATTGGTTTGACAAGGTAGGTCAACCTAAAACTAACTCACCAGAGCACTGAATTAGTTTGTTATAGAAACCCACTCGACTGGCTTATCCTAAAGCCACAAAAGCCATTAAATTTGAGGCAAACGAGACATAAGAAACAGGTGCAAAAGGTAACAGCAAGAGGAGAGAACAGATTATGCCTTTTAGCAAGAATTTGCAGTTTTACTATGGCAGATGAAAGAGAAAGCTGCTGTCTTAGGTGCTTCAGCTCCACAACAGCCAAAGTCCATCTAAATTGGGGCTGCTCTTCCACTGACTATAGCACTGAGTTAATCATGTGGGGATGCTAAGAAGGTTAAGAAAAAAATGCCTCAAAACAGTTGTTAGTTTTCAGGTGCTTCAGCTCTCCATGAAGTGCTTCACTCAGACACTGCACAGGTGCTACTGCTGGCAAAAGAACAACAATAAATTGCAGCAACCACAACTTTGGTTGTCTTGAATCACCATGGATCTGATCCCTTGGCCTTGTTTAGCTTTTCCTTGAACTTGCAAACAGGGAAACATCTCATGATTCAGCTGTACCTTGGACATAAATCCTTGGTGCATTACTTCTCTCTTTTTGTTATCACCTGGGATAGACAAATAGGTTTGAGTTAAAAAGAGCGCTAAGCCTGTTCCTGTGTGAACGCCGACAGCAGATTATCTTTGGATCAAAGCCAACAGCCATCAGTTTGTTAACAAAATAGCACATACTATCCAGCATATTAATGAGTAATCAGAACACTAGGTCTAGCATAGTTCTACGCATAGTAAATTCTACACAGAGAGGTGAAATTCTTTTCAGACCTCTCCACCCTGAAAAGTCTTCAAAAAGAAAGAATTCAATAAGAATAAAAGAACATAATTTAGGAATGACATTTATTCAGACAAGACAAACTTTAAGGGGGTGACCATATAAGACAGAGCAAGCTGTCACTCATTTCAATACAGTTGAAATGAGAAAGTCCTGCTCCTTCCTTCTCCTTTACCGTCATCCCTGCTCCTGCATGAATACCTTAATCTCCTACTGTGCATTGACAAAGAGGTTCATCAAACACTTCTGTGAGCAGGAAAGGAGGAGACAAGGACAAGATTCACCCTTTCAGCAGAATTAAGCTTTACCATACAAAGTCTACTTTGTTATGCCTTTAGAAAACAGTACTGTCAAACCCCAAGCTTTATAGCAGAACAGAAACAAATGAAAAAACAATGCTTAAGTTTTGAAAGAAACAGAGAAACATTGTAAACTAACTTTCCATACAGAAGAAGCCACTTTCTATTCACTTTACATCTTTGCAAAATAATCAGATCAAATCCTACCACCATCTGAGAAAACATTTCTTAATGTCCTAAGCAGATCTCATGAAAACCAGTTATTTTGTAACCTGTTACAAATGGGGAATGATAATGGGCTTATTTGGGATACAAAGAAGATGGATCCCCCTAGTGTAAATAAAAAAGGATTAAAAACTGCTTAGATATAGACAGTCAGTATAACTCAATAATTCTAGTGTAACAGAGCTGTATGAACAGATACTTCATGGCTTTCATACCCAAGAAAAATAAATCTGTACACCGATTCTAAATGTTGGATGTTGAGTTAATGAAAACAAATCAACAAATTATCATCTGAGGCTACTGACTTAAGCAAGTGAAAGCATGTTCTTAAATATAACATACCCTAAATGCATTAAATAAAAATCTGTATTTAAATTGTATTAGTTTAATAAATGCAACATTTAGAACATTGTTCACAGTATATTCATGTTTTTACTTCAACTGTTCTCCCCAACTTTGTCCATGCAACCTTGAACAGAAACATGTATAAAAGCTTTGACAGAATGCAGAATAGAACCAACTAATATCTTCAAGTCCTGAAAACTCTACTCTGTAAATCGCAGTTATGCTGATGACAAGTCAAAAAAAGCCATAAATCATCTGCAGAAAACTGATAATTTCCCTTGAAGAGGAACTCCCACCTGAAGGTACACAGCATCTCGTGTCAGGACCATTTCCAATTTCTAGAGTAGAAAGAAATAAGTTTTTGATCTCAGACTGGAGCTCTACCATTCTACATCCTCTTGTCTGAACAATTCTGCAATGCCACTACAGTGGTTTGCTCCTGTAATCACTGCTTGTGGTACCCTTGACCCTGAAAAAAAATGGATCTTTATTAGTGACGAATGAAAATCTACAATATTTTTGTCTTTAAAAATATTCTGAAGATTGAGCTTCCCTGCAGCTAAGTTGCTTGCAGATGCACATTACGCATATTAAGAGTAAAAACAGGCCATTGTGAGAAGGTCAGAAAACTACAAATGCAAGCAATGTTTTGTTGCTGTTGTCATTGTTTTTAATAGAATGGGTCTGTTAACAGAATAGTTTTACATCAGAAAATAATTTTTTCTAAAATAGAATAGTGCTTTGATGTCGAAAAAATTTGAAATAATCTGTTTTCATAATTCTCATGATTTTTTGATTCCATAAAGACAATATATATTCAATGCATTATTTCCATGGATTTCTTTTACTTCTGCATTAAAATACAGCTTTAAATCTATTTATGTGCATAACATCTAATATGAAGCTATTGTCTTCTGTACTTATTCAAAATGGCTCAGTGTTATTAAAATACATTTGGAATTTCCATTCAGTAAGAATTTCCTGTACCACTCATTTTATAAATTTGTGTTCTTTCAAAAAGTAGACTTTAAAAAATATATATACACATATATGCAGGAAGGAATATGGAACAGAGATATCCTGAAGTTCTGCTTTGCCCATGCTTTTTTGATATCCATATGCCAAACAGGTCAGACATGGAACAACTTTATTCATATGGTCTACATGTTTCAAATTTATCTATAAAAAATTAGATGCTTAGCTACAGATTATTAAAAACCGGTAAGACTTCAAAAGTCTATTTCTATTTTAAAGAGCTCTCAACATGACGGCTCTAGTTCTGGTCATAGTGGAACTGCTGAGGTTCACAGAGTTGGAGAGTTCTATAAATATCCAGAGGAGCAGGGCAAAAAATATAAAGGGATGGTGGAGAGAAATACATTTAAAAACATATCAATATTGTATAAATCACTATTTTTAGCTATCATATTATTTCAGATTTCTTGCATTACATTTAAAAATCATTCCTGAGAAGAGATGTCTCGACTCTTATGACACATATTTAACAAAATCTATTCATGGAAATCCTCCATCTGTTCTGAAATGATTAAGAATGTTATTATAATTGTTCTAGATCTATATGGAGACAAACGACAGACCAACAGCCATAATGGAATTTTTGATAAAACATGCATGTTTCTGTCTGATTGGGCATATTACTGTGATCTACAGACTAACTGTTTGAAAAAGATGAAAATTTCTTAGATCTGTCTTTACCTTCTAGGTAGAATTAACCTATTTTGTATTGATCTGCAAACGTTTCCATTCAGGAAAGTCATACTTTGTTAGTGGTAGATGTATTTCAGAAACGGTCTGTCTCTTCTTTATGACAGAGAGGTATCTAGATTGATGGAAGACCTAATAATAGATAATCTCTCCCTAAAAATATACTCTAAGCTCAAAGTAGACTTTCTGATATCATCTGATATTTTATTCTATATCTCACCCAACTCTTAATTTAAATATTTTTACTCACAGGAATCATGAAAACAATGTCTAGAAAGTTGGGGTCTGATCTTCAAAAGAACTCCAGTTTGGTACCTAAATGGCAAGATTTTGAGGACTAATTACTATTTTGTAGCTTACATGAACAAACAGAAGCTGAACTCCTCAAACTTTTGCTACTCAAGTCAGCATGAGGCATCTTCTTTCACACAACAACCTTTAAAACTCTGATCTTCCGGTCTAAACCTTTTTTAAAAGATTAAACGAGAAAAATGAAAACACAAGTACTCAACTGTGAATTGCTTAATTTTCTAATTTTTGTTTAAATATTGGTAAGAAGGGTGTATAGAAGGGGTGGGGTGGGGAAAAGGACTGAAAGATATTCTTTCCTGAACTTTTAGTTTCCAAACTGAATTGCACCAAATATCCAGCAGCATACCCAAGGCTAACACAATTTGGATCAGAAATTAATCAGATACCAGAATTCAAAATGTGTTCATTTCTTTTTCTCTCTACAAAAACCCCACAATATTTTTAAGAACACACAGTTAAGATCACAGAATAGCAAAGTTCTTATTTCAAATATTTCTTCTCCAAGTTATTTAGTCTTTTAAAGCACAAAGCCTTTTAACTAAATGGTTACAGATCCTTAGTATGTAGAGCTTTTTGTAACTGAAAAGGCTTTGGTTTAGCGTCTCAACTGCTGTTGACCTTACAGACCCATTTGGGTCACCAGAACCTGATTTCACACCAACTAACATGTCGCTGCATTGTATACATGTAAGCCCTGGTCACACAAACACCTATTCATATACTTAATTCCAATACACGGAGAGTTCCACTGAAGCCACTCAGTCACATAACATCATAACATGGACAGACATTCATTATAAGCCAAAAAGAGTAACTCTGTTTTTTCCACTTATGTATGTTAAAGACATAACTGACTCCAATTTCACAAACCTTAGATGGAGAAGTGTATGTTTAGGACTAATTCCATAAATTATATTTTTTCTACTTTATTCTGAGAAAAACAATTAATTCACATCTAATGGTATTTTAGCCATTTATGTCTCTACAGCACTCTGTCATTAGCTGATCTGCCTTCTGTTGAAAACCTTGTTAGGAATATTAATCAGTCTGGCCCCAATAAAGACAACAGTAAAATTCCCATTACTGGACAGAATCTCACCCAGTGTCTCATAAGCTCTGAAAGAAGCTGCCATCCTTGTAAAAGCAAAAATAAAAATTTGCCCATTCCTTGATCAACACAGCTCATAGCTTACAGCTTATCACACTGGAAAACCTCTGTGGCTTGGAGCTGACATACATCTGCTTCTGCACATGGTGTCTTCTGGCACGGACAAGTGAGAACTGGGAGCAGTAGCATCTTAAAATGCAGACAGATTTACCTGAACTTCGCAGATAGACCCCCCCATAACATATAGGCTAACATCCCTTCAGAATGTACACAATGAACAGGATTAATTTAGAATGCATTAAGAATAATGTACAGCTAGGGTTGCCTCCACAAATCCTTTCCACCTTTTCCAAAACTTTAAGCTTAAGTATTCTAGACCTCTTCTGTGTCTTGAATAAAAACAGTTGGGAACAAAAAAGTTATCTACTGGCTTTCAAAAAAATAAAAAATAAGGTAAGTTCACATCCATAAAGCAGACAGTGGTAGTAGAAACTGCCAATGACCAATGTTGTCATTTTTGGTCTCACAAACATACAGCAGTCTTCTGACTCTTAAACAGCTAAAGACTAGTAAGAAGTGAAGGCCCCTTTCCAAGTCTTTGACAAGGGGGCAGTTCCATTGGCTTCACTGAATTTGTTCCCATGACAAGACTGTTAAGATCAAGTCTCATGTAAGGTGTTTATGCCTGTCCAAAGAACGCACAGCAGTAACATTTGTTCCTGTTTCTGCACACTTTTGTATTAGAGTATGTATCATATCAATCTGCCCCAGTTTTAAAAAGCTACAAAACATCATGCAACCCTACAGCTGTAAGCTTTAAGAACAGCAGAATTTACTCTGATGTAAAACACAATGTTATCACACTTTCAATTGTGTCTTTTAATGCAAGCCTGCTTTTCTATAACAACTTCACAGCCTGACTGCTTGTGCTCAAATGTCAGAGGGCAATTGTCTTTAACTGTAAGTCTCGAGCTCTGCCTTTCCATTCCTGCTGTCCCAGTGAGCTCCATTTTCATTTATTACTTTCAAAAAAAACCAATGAGGCTCTTCTTGAGAAGTTATTTAGCTTATCCCTCAGCTTCAAGGCAGAATTATCTATATTTAAACCATCCCTAACAGATGTTTGTCTAACCCGTTCTTGAATATCAGCACTAGTGGAGATTGCAGTACCCCCCCAGGCATTCTGTCCTAATAATTCATCATTCAACCCTTTAAAAGCTTTTTCTAATGTCTAATGTAAACATTCACTGCTGAAATTTAAACTCATTACTTTTTGCACTCTTCATAGGAGACCTAGAGAAAATTTACTTTCTTTATCTTTTACACTTGTGAACTCTTATCACAACAGGTCTGTTTTGTACAGTCTTATCAACCCCAATTTTATCATTTAAGAAAAGGTGAACACAAGAACACAACTTTAGATAAGAAAACATAGCAAGACTAATACATTTAGAAAAAAAGAAAAAGTAGATCCCGTTTGGGACCTACTATCTTTATATCTATGATCATATACAGTAAAACATTTTAACAATGGTCATTTATCATGTTCCTCAAGAGAACCAATAAAATGCAATGAATTCACATCCTCTGATGTTGCACAGATACAAAATGTATAGTTTGTTTACAAACTAATATTACTGAATGTAAAATGAAGCAACATTTTAAAAAAATATATTGGTAAAGGTCCAAAGTTTACATTTTCTAAAATATTAAGTTCATGTTTTATTTACAGACAAGCCTTCAAATAATTATTGGCATTTAAGATTAACTACTTAATCTGATGAGTACATGAATAAAATGAAGCTGTAAAAAAACCCAACCAAAGAAAACAACCAATAATCAAAGTTCCATATAACAGTTCCAAAAACACTATTTTCAATTTCTATTTAGGAAAGCAGGATGTGATCTACCACACAGTAACTTACCAGAAACTGCTCTAACACTTTCATATGCTATAGGTATCGCAAGTGACCAATGTTATCCAACCACGTGCCCAAGAGTGTGTTTTTTATGCCCATTCCAACTTCAAATGAAGTTTTGACAAGAGTTGTAATATTTACAAATTCAAAATAAAGGCTTGATATCCCTTTGGATTACATTACCACTGGTTTTGTGTCTTCCCTTGTTGACTACACATAGCAGACTGCAATCCAAAGACCACTTACTTCGTTGACTCCTTAACGGTTAAATTAGCAGCATCTACCTCAGCTTGTCTGAAAAAAACCCAGGCAGCTCTAAATAACAGACTCTTAGTGAACACTGATTCTGGATCAATTATGACTGAAGTCACTCGCTGCGAGGTGGTGTGTCAGAAGGCGGTTTTTAAATTTGAAAGGGACCGATGAGCTGGTGTGACCAGCCGTGACACAAGCCCCAGCCTGAATGCTGCGGGGAGGTACACGACAGCCCGTGGCCATTCTCTGCAACTCCGGAGGTCTGGCAGTGACACCCGGTCACTGCCAGTGCAGATAATCCTCCTGTGCTGCCACAAACACTCCTCTGCTTTAACTGCGCTAAGAATAGGAGAACCGAAAGCTGCATCATAAAAACTAGAGCCTCAGGCTGTATTAGCTTTAACTAATTTGTACTGGGTCCGAGTAAGGGACATGGCTCCTTCTCCATGCTTGCGCCCTTTTTTTCTTTGTGGCTCTGTCCCATCTCCGGGGGCTGGCATACGAGCGAGCACAGAAACAAACGAGGCAGGCTCTTCGCCCCACAGAAGGGACTGGTGAATGCCACGACCCTTCAGCTTTGCCAGCCAGGGCCACTGCGAACAATGCAGGTTTTTTTTCAGGAAGCAAATATTTCATTAAACTTGCCACCTTGATTAAAATAAGAGGATAGCTGAGGGCATGGAATAAGAAGCAATTTCATTTTGATCACTGTCCCCCCCCTTACACTCCTGTACCACCCTCCAGCACCTACATTAGGTGAAAAAAGGAAGAATTAAAAAGCTTAGAGAATCAACGTCTGTTTCTCAAAAATTATAACACCTCCACAATTACAAAACCCAAGTATTTCCTTTCCATGTTTGTTACTTTCTGAGATCTCAGCATTTTCCAATATAACTCAACTGAATTTGACGTCTACGTCGTATGCAGTATTCTATACTGGATAAAACAAAACATCAGCCGGTGATGATCCCTGTTTTACAGAGAACTTGATCTTATTCTCAAATTAAACCGGGTATTAGTGCATGATACTGCTAATGACAACAAAACTATTTCATATTCTAAGAATACCCATCTCTGAAATATTTTAAAATACCTAACCAAGCAATGCTATGTGTTCCTATGTAGCATTCAAATCCTCTAAAAATATGTTTTCTTGAAAAGATAATTCTCAGTCCAAACATATACCAACAATAGATTTTTGTTCAGTTTAATTTCTTATATTACTTCTGATAAAGTTTCTGGTTTTAACTACAAGCTATAGTTTCTAATTGCTGCTCTGCTTCAGCAGCCATAGCTGCTGCCTGTAACTGTTCTGTTTCACTCTGGATGGAATTGGCCGTAGTGACTTGTTTTCTTTCACTGTGCATATTGTTCTCATGCCTTTTTAGATCAGATGCTTTAGCAAATGCCTTAGTGCAGGAACTGCAGACAAAAGGTTTCTCTCCTCGGTGTCTTCTTTCATGGTCTTTGAGGTGGGATTTGTGCTTGAAAGCTTTATCACACATATGGCATGCAAATGGCCTCTCATTACTGTGAACTCTTTCGTGCTTTTTTAGATCTGGTGCACGAATAAAAGACTTTCCACATACCTCACAACTGTAAGGCTTGTAACCTGTGTGTATTTTCAGGTGCTCTTTCAAATGAGCTTGCGTGGTAAAGCCCTTTGTACACATTTCACAAACAAATGGTCTATCAGCAGTGTGTAGCTTTTCATGTTTTCTCAATCGCGCTTCATCAGAAAAGGTCTTACCACAAGCCTGACACACAATGTGTTCCCTGTGACCGTAAAGCAAATACTCAAACTTCATATCTCCAGCTGCTGTGGTCCAGCCTGGTGTCTGTTCATCTTTCACTTCACTTATGCCATCATTAAATGTCAAAGCCTGAGGGGTCTGAGATCCTAAGTCTTTTGATTCGGTTGTTTCCATAGGCTCTACTTCTTGGCCGTAGCAGTTCACTTTTCGAACCTCTTCACTTCCCAACTCTTTCAGAATCGCCTCTTGCACTCTCAGGGTAGTGGTAGGTGATTTTCCATCTTCCTGACTTGGGGGAGTTCCTTCCACCGTCACATCTGATGGACTGTCATCATGATCTCCAATTTCCTCCACCTCATCATCTTGGGTGTCATTCGGCTCCCCCATAGGACGGTTTATTTTTAGGCAGTACTTGCTCTTGGGCTGTGTGTTTTCTTCAGGACTAGATACATCACGTTTTTGAGAGCAGAGCTTATCCAGAAATCGAATACCAAGAATCTGGCCTGAAGACATCATCAAATTTACATCCTCTTTCTTAACAGAAATCTTTGCAGTATACATGTAATTGAGAACTTCCTCAAAAATATCGGAACGAAGAAAATCTATTTCTATTACTGATGAACTATCAACTTCCAGTTTTTTGAAAAGCTTCTTGAAGTAGGTACTGCAGGCAGCAAGCACGCACCTATGTGCTCTGAATTTAACATCTTCAACCACGATAGCTATGTCACAAAATTCTCCTTCCAAACGTTGTTCATTTAATGTTTTCAGGAACACAGTTTTGTGATCGTCGTCATTATATTTAATGGTTTCAGACATACTGATGAAAAACTCCTGAAAAAAACATGGGAAAGTTTTGCAAGTTTATAAAGCAGCCTAAGTCATAAAATCCCAACAGCTGATGTCATTTACATGCTAAAAGAACTGCCAAGTATTTTTTTTGGCTTAATATGACCAGAATTATAAAACCATTCCTCTTAAACTTCTTTTAAAATTGTGAACACATAAAGGTCTTTTCCTAGGTTATACACTTTACAGGACACTTAGTGATTTATAAAGAATAATTATTTATTGTATCAAGATATTAATTTATGCAAATATCCACTGATTCGGTTATCGAAAATCGGAAACTTTCTCTGTGAAGTTGCAATTCCCAGTAAAGGTATGATCCAACTGCAGTAGAAGTCATTCTTACAGCTAAAGAAAATGTTAAGATGTATAAGAAATAGTCTGTGTGAGTCAGCATAGCAAACTAAATGTGAAATATCAAATATAAATCTTACCATGAACAATGCAGGAAATTTTCTGAACAAATTATTAAATATTTGACAGATGATTAACCCTTACGATGGGCCACCTTCAGCCTGAAAGACAGGAAGATAATAATGTTTTAAGAAATTATAAAATCTATGCCAAAAATACTTTTAAATTTGTGTGTTAAACCACAGCAATTTCAATTCGTTAAAATTATGCAAAACGCACTGTTAAAATATCCACTTATTTTGCCTGGTTCTACAGATGACTGTATAAATTGATCTAATAGCGCTGCGTCGTAAACCGTGTTTACTTTCCTCCTGCTGCTTCACTTTGCTGACGCCACTTTCCTGTTACTTTGCACTACAGGTAGAAGTCTGAAAAACCTCTGGAGGAATCACTAGCATTAACCCAGTAACCAACCCAAGAAAGAGGTGATTAGCCTTCCGCTGACTCAGTGAGCTGAGCAAGCCTGGCAGAGGGCCTGGCAAGCGGAGCAAGCATCCCAAAGGACAGCAGACTGGGCTGTGGATGGATGCACATGGAGGACGCGGGAAAGAGACACCAGGGATACCACATCTCCAAACAGTGGAGATACTTGAACAGCAGAAAGACAATGCAAAACTCTTAATTTAAATTATTCAATCTCAATCTTCCACAGGCATCTAATCATGACAGAAGCGGGAAATGCTGCAGAGAGGAGGGAAATTTAGTATTTGGTTTGGAACAAATCTTTCACCACCTGACACAGAACGACTGGGAACTGCTTCCCTAAATTCTAATTTATCCTTGAGCATACATGAAGCAGAAATAGGTGACAGGTCTGCAACTTCCACTTGGTGTTTAACATGCTACAGGAACACCTGGCTCCCTACAAATGCCTTTGCAGGTCTGGCATCTCAGCATACAGTGCCACAGGCTACAAAAAAAACCTGCGGAAAGCCAAAATTCTTGTATTTGTCCTAAGTAATCAGATGTTAAGATAGTCATGTAGGAGGTGCATAAATATTTGAAAAACACAAAGCAAACCCAAGAAACACCGCATGTATTTTTCTGGGTTGTCTGTGTCTAACAGTCCCAGGGAAACATACCAGTCTGGCACCGAAGAGGGCAGGACAAACAACTGTTTCAACAGGACCCGTTGAGAGTTCTTTGCAAGCTGGGGAAATCGCTGCTTTCTTTTTAAGCAAAACGCCACTGTTAATAAAGTAGCAGCAAACGCACTCCGTTTTGTTGAATACTACCCAATTTTGCTGCAATTCTGTTGAGACTTCCTAAGCAAGAACTACTTATGTAAGTCACTGGCTGAAAACAGTGTTGCCGAGTACACAGGGGTGTGGAGCTGGTGGAAGAAACGAAGTTCCTACTCTGCGAGTGGAGCACGGAAGGCACTTAACCAGAGTCCCTCCAGCACTGACTAAAGGCAAGGGGAAATCCCTTGCCAGCTGGGTTGCTGACTTCTCGGGGTAAGGCTAATTATTCCTACACACACTTTTTTCACCACCGCAGGAACGGGGCGGGGGAGTACGTCTGGGGTTGTAACTGTTGGTGCAGCTCCTGCCGCCGCCGGGAGCCGCTCAGCGCCTCGCCACGTTAGCTCCCGCGGCTCCGCCGGCGCTGCGCTGACCGCCGCGCCCGTGACCGCAGAGGCAGCCAGGCGCACGCCGGCTCCACGAACCCGCCGGCGAGGACGCGGCGCAGGCGGGTTCCCGGCGGGGCCCGGCCCTACCGGGCCGCCGCGGCCCGCTCGCCGCCGTCACGGGAACCCGCGCCGCCGCCGCCAGGGGCCCGCGGCTGCCGGCGCGGCCCTGTGACTGAGAGGCGCCGCCCGCGCTCCCGGCCCGTCGTCGGGGGCGCCCGCGAGCAGCAGGCGGCCCCTCTCCGGAGCGAGCCCGGCGCTCCCCCCGCCCCGTGCCGCCTCACGGGGCTGCGCGGGGCCGGCGCCCCCCGCCCCCACGGTTCTCGCGCGGCGCCCGCCCCGCCGGTGAGGGCGGCCGAGACGGCGCCAGCCTCCCGCCGCCCGGGCCGCGGCCGCGCGCCCCTTTGTTGCGGCCGCCGCGCGGGGCCCGCGCGCTCCGGCGTGCGCATCCGTCGCTGGACGCGTCCTCCCGCCTCCTCCTCCTCGCCCTTCCCCCGCCCGCCCGCCGCGCGCGGGAGGCAGGCGCGCGGCGGCTCCGTGCTGCTGCTGCTGCTGCTGGCGGCGGCGGGCGCGCCCGCGGCGCCTCCATCTCACCCCGCGCGAGCCGCCCGGGCTGTGACGGCGGCGGCCGCCCGCAGCCGGGGCTGCCGGGGGCGGCAGCGAGCGGGGAGGGGCGGGGGCAGAGGGAGGGGGGCACGCGAGGGAGAGCGCGCGCGCAGCGCAACGGCGGCCGCGCCGCTGGGCGGGGGGGACGGGGGGGGGGGAAGGGGGGGGAGCGGGAATGGGGAGAGGGCTCGCGCTTACCTGCCGCCCGCGCGCGCGCGCGGAACCGCACTTCCCGGGGAGCGCGGGGCGCTGCCGCTGCCGCCGCTGCCGCCGCGCGGGAGGGGGCCGGGGAAAGGGGGGGGGGGGGGAAGGGAGGGAGGAGGGAGGGAGGGGGGGAATTTGGGGAGGGGGGCTGGGGGGGGGTCTGCGCGCGTCTCTCCGGCCGTCACCGCCGCCTCCTGCACGAGCACTCAGTGCGCGCGCGCGCGCCGGGGGCGGGGGTACGTGCATGCGCGGTGCGAGCAGGGCGCGCCTGTGCCGGGGAGCGTGGAGGAGGCGGAGGAGGCGGCGGGGGGAGCGCGCCGGCTCCATCTCCCTTTTCGGGGGGCCCGCGCGGCGGCGGCCGGCTGGGGCGGGGGAGGGGAAGGCGGGGGGAAGCGGCGGCGCGCGCGCCGAACGGGCGCCGGGGAGCCGCTCCCGCCGCGCCGCGGGCACCCGCGCCGCCGCGCCTGCGCCCACGTGCGCGAGCCCGGCGGCGCGGCGCTTCCCCCCGCCTCCCCGCCTTCCCCTTCTTCCTCCTCCTCCTCCGCCCCGCGTGACGGCGCCCGGCGGCGCCCCCAGCGCGGTCTCGGCCGCGAGCCGCCTGACCGGGCGGGAGGGGAGGGCGCGAGGCGGCCGGGGCCTGCGGAGCGGCGCGCGGGGGCGGCGCCGCGCGCCGGACACGCCCCGGCGGGCGGGAAGCGAAGGGGCGCTCGCGCCCGGCGGCGGGGGTGGCGCTCGGGGCCCGCGCCCGCAGCGCCGGTGTCGCGGCTCCGAGAGGCGCGGGAGGGGCGCGCGCGGCTGGCGGCTGCTCCGGGCCCCGCGGCGGGGGGCGGGGCGGGGCTGGCGGTTTAGGCGGGATTTTTAAAAAGGAGTCGTCTGGCGGGTGTGCGTGGGCCGGCCCGCACCCCCCCGCCTCCCGGGTGCCCACACGCGCCTCACCGCCGTGCGGCCACTGCCGCGCTACTGCGCGGTTCAAGGCTCGGGGCGCGTTCCTGCCCCTCCGCGGCTGCGGTGCCCTCTGCGTGTCACTGAGGGGGAAACACGCTGCCTACCGAAACCTGGTGTAGGCCATCGCTTGGTCTTCGTTTAAGCGTCGGGGGACTTGAGCTTTAGAGAAATAACCCGGCCGCTAGAAAGAAATAAAAGCTAATATTGTACGGCTTGGCTTCCACCTCTGATTTTTCTTTTCAAAAACTTTTCATGAGGTGCTGGCCCGATGGCACAGCGTTCGCTGAGGGGATAAATAAAACTTTAAAATGTTGCTGTAAGTGTAAAATACAGCAGTTTTGCTAGTTAAAAAACTAAGTCAACATTGGTACCTACTTGTGTTGAAAATTACAGCATTGTAAACAAGTTACTGGAGTAGTGGAATCATCCTCTGGGAGGAACATAGTGACCTTTTTTTCATCAGGTTGATGATTCCTGTCCCTTCCTGAGTCATCCCTGTGATGTTTTTCTGTAATGCCCTAATATACGTAGTGAATCACTCTTCAGCCGGATCACTCTTTTTTAAAAAAAAACTTAATTAAAAAAAATTAATTTTTTCTACACACTTTTAGATATAATTAAATTAAGTCCCTATTTTCCCTGAGCAGCCAAAACTGCCAGGGTTGTTTTTATAGTAACATTTGCATTCAGAGGACAAAACTGTCTTAAATCTGTTAAGTATTTCTGAATCCTGTACAAGAATTCCCTCCATTGTGGAAGGAGCTTCCCTCTTGCAATTTCATGACATGCAGTTTCTTTCTTCGACGCTGCCTCAAATAGTCCTGTAACAACTTTATTAAATACAGTCTTGAGAAACAGGTAACTGCTGAGTTTACAGTGCTGACCGGCAAATTATGCCTCTCCATTTTCTTACGCTCCCTTGTTTCTGCTCTGTTGTACAGTGCCTGTCACAGTATGGATGTGCTTAATACCTAGAGCCAGGTTCTGCTGCAATGGAAGTAATCAGAATTAAGATCCTGGTGGAGAAAATCGTGGTACCATAGGAAAGATACGGCTATCCATTTTCTGTCTCTGCTTTTCTGTGGCATGGGCTATTTCTGAATGTGTAGGGCATGTTTCAAATTGTATCATTAGTAGTTCTCACTGAGATACTGAAGTAGAGGAGGTGTATGTTTGATACGCAGACTATGAATTGTGGAGAAAGAAGAATAAAACATTGTTACTAACAGTGTGTGGTGGGTTGACCCTGGCTGGATGCCACCAAAACCACTCTGTCACTCCCCTCCTCAGCTGGACAGGAGAGAGAAAATATAGCAAAAGGCTTGTGGGTCAAGGAGATCACTCAGCAATTACTGTCACAGGCAAAACAGACTGAACTTGGGGAAACTAGATTCTTACCAATCAGAGTAGGATAATGAGAAATAAAACCAAATCTTAAAACACCTTTCCCCCACCCCTCCCTTCTTCCCAGGCTCAACCTCACTCCTGATTTCTCTGCCTCCTTCCCCTGAATGGCACAGGGGGATGGGGAATGAGGCTTGTGGTCAGTTCATCACACGTTGTCTCTGAAGCTCCTTCCTCCTCAGGGCAAGGAGTCCTCACACTCTTACTCTGCTCCAGCCTGGGGTCTCTCCCACGGGAAACAGTCCTCCACAAACTTTTTCAATGTGAGTCTCTCCCACAGGCTGCAGCTCTTCATTAACTCCTCCAGCGTGGGTCCCTTCCACGGGGTGCAGTCCTTCAGGAACAGGCTGCTCCAGCGTGGGTCCCCCACGGGGTCACAAGTTCTGCCAGCAAACCTGCTCCAGCGTGGGCTCCTCTCCCCATGGGTCCACAGGTCCTGCCAGGAGCCTGCTCCAGCGTGGGCTTCCCAGGGGTCACAGCCTCCTTCAGGCACATCCCCCTGCTCTGGCGTGGGGTCCTCCACGGGCTGCAGGTGGATTCTGCTCCACCGTTCACCTCCACGGGTGCAGGGGCACAGCCTGTCCCACCATGGGCTGCACCAGGGGCTGCAGGGGAATCTCTGCTCCAGCGCCTGGAGCACCTCCTCCCCTCCTTCTTCACTGACTTTGGTGTCTGCAGAGTTTCTCCTCTCACATACTCTCATTCTTCTCTCTGGCTACCGTTGCTGTTTGCAGCTTTTTTCCCCCTTCTTAAATACATTACCCCAGAGGCACTACCACTGTCGCTGATAGTCTCGGCCTTGGCCAGCGGTGGGTCCATCTTGGAGCTGGCTGGCATGGGCTCTGTCGGACATCGGGGAGACTTCTAGCAGCTTCTCACAGAAGCCACCCCTGTAGCCTCCTGATACCCAAACCTTGCCACGCAAACCCAATACACTGTGTCATATTCTTCATTACATGTAATGTCCCAAGTATTTTCTGTGTGGTCTGAATTTGGCAGCGCTGTTTGGTGATTTGCAAACAGAGAAAGAATTCCTCATTTCTCTGTGGAAGTGCTGGAACACCGCTGGATTGTAAATGCTGTAGATAATATTATAAAGTGTGTACAGTGAGCAGTAGGAGTAAAGGTTGTTAAAATTTAGCAGTACCAGGTAATAATAATAAAATTGCAGGTGTGGTTCAAGCAGCTCCTAATAAATGGCTATTGCCTGTGAGACAATTGCGCATTTCCCTGTGAATACTTTTGCTGAGTAATTGAAGTGAACAAGAAACAGAAACCAGTGTTACATGCGAATCCAAGTTTCCGGTGAAACCTGCTTGTCTAAAGCGCACCTCTGAACATGTACCCTATACACCTCACAAACACCCTATGCGGAAGAGTAACAGGAGCCTACAGGTCATCTCAAGTGCTGGTGTGTGGAAAGCACAGGTGGAATAGTTGCATAGATAAAACTGAAGCATGACAACAGGTCTGAATCTGGGCATGTTGCACTAGGTTTTGGAAATAAAAGGTAAAGGTCACAGAAAATTCTGCTGATAAGACCTGGGATTGAAAATAAGTATTACTGAAGGTGAAGCATTAGAGTAAGAAAAACACATGTTCACTAGCATGTCTGTGGGCTAATATATGTAGTCATGTTACGTGCCAAAAGCAAGTTTTTATTTCAATCTACTGGAAAATACCCTTCTGCAGAAAAAGTGTAACCAGGAGGAAAAAATGTCCTGATCACTTATCTGACTGAAGCACTCCTCCTGTGAAATTACCCTGTACCCAGCTAACGCAGATTAACATTCAGGCTTTGAAGTAGTTTTTTCTATCTGATGAACCAGACTGTAGATACTGTGGAACTGTTGAACCGACAGGCTGTTTCCAGACTGTTTGGACTGCAAGAATATCTGTAGGAAAAAAAGAGACCTTTGTAGGATGCGCTTGTTTATTTAGAAAATTGTGTAACGGGAGCGAAGAATGACAAGTTTCTGCAACCATGTGTGAGGCATCAGAGCTGGCATGCAGGAAAGGCTCAAGGTTTGCATCTAACATGTAAGTAGTGATGGGTTTTAAAGCATGTATTAAGTGTCAGTGGGTTCTTGTGTGTTTGTGATGGTTAGGTTTATAAAGTCTGTATGAGTTACAAGTGACAATACACACATCGCAATATTATGGCCAGTTTTCATGCGTTCAGATTGTACCTTGGTCTTGCAGAAACGGTCATCGTTTAAGGACGTAGATTTTCCATGTTCACTTTTGATGGCTCAGATTTCTTGTCAGGCTGAGTGAGCAAAAGAAAGTGGAGATACAAAATTTCCAATATTTGTGAAAGGGAATCACAGAGCCTGTTAGCATAGCCCCACGTGTCAGCAAGGACAATCTATGTAAGCCCCCGAGAGTGTAAAGGAATGGCGCTAGGACAGAGGAGGACAGTCAGGGAGCAGATGCTCCCTGCAGTGTGTGTTTCCCATAGCAACCTGGCAGATTTCCCAGCAGAAATATGCGTGTGAGTTAGTCATGTTTTTGCATCACTCACTTCTGTATTTTCAAGTATCCCCACAAAAGACCGAACAGTAGAGACAAATGAGGAGGAGCAGAGCATAGGTGGCGGAGGTTGGCGGCACAACCCCTGGCTAAGCTGTACAAACAGAGATGGCGAGAGGCCATCTCACCATCCCAATGACTGAAGAGCACTCAGCAGTTTGCACCTTTGCCAGAAGGGACACGAGTCCTCTCTAGAGACCCTGATCTCTAAAATCTTATTTAGTAGTATCATATTCTGAGTAGAACAGTATTTTAATTATATATTTTTCTTACCAATTGATTCTAGTCCGCCTTGTGATGTGTTTATCTAGTCATGTATAGCAATACATGATGATATACGTTTGTCAAAAGTTATGGTAGGTAGGAGCTGTGGCCATGTGAACACAGCAGTTCATGCTCTGTGCATGCACAAGGCACTCCATATTCTTTTTGTTTCTAAGCAAAATTGTCAGGTCTAGCTGTAACTTGCATAATTTTACACTCCTTATTACTGTCCCTTTCAGATGGTCTCTCTGTCTCCATTCCCTCCTCCTCCCCCCTTTTCTGGGGTATATTTTTTTCATTTTTTGGGGTTTGCAGTCCATTTCTTTACTACTTTTCTCTATTCTCTATATCTGCACCATCCTCTCATTTTTCGTTTTCTTTCTTCTCTTTCACTGTCAATTACCTTGCTCTAGACCCAATTTTTGATTTTGTCTGACATCTTTATTTGATTGGGACCACATAGACAGTGAGTGAAGAAGGATGGTTGTCACTTTCCAATGCCAAGTGTCAGAAGAATGTTGTGAAACTTCACTTTTTATTCCTCTCCTGCAGTGTTCTCTCTGTTTCCTTACTCTGTTGTCATTATCTTCCTGACTCATTCAGTTGTGTTCCTGTACTCTGGTGCTGAAGCCAAGAAGTGCTACAGGTAGAGGCTTTAGGGAGCAGCAATGTCTACTGCATCCACAGCACCCAAAGAGGACACTGACAGGACACAGAGGAGAAAGACAGAGTGCCACGTGTATTTGGATCCTTCGTCCTAGGTAAAGATGGCATCAAATGAACAAAAGCCTAAAATTAGAGATTCAGTTTTAACCTGGATATTTCTTGTCTTTTAAGCGTGTAATGTATAAGAGGAATAGAAGACATTTTGGTGAATTAGTTAATATTCTCTAGACAAGAGCTGTTTCTGTGCTTGGTTCCTGTTTGTATTGCAGACCTACCTAATGTTATGAACATGCTCCTAAGAAACAACTGGTCCACAAGAGTATAACAGCTTCCTCATGCCCAATCTATCAAAAAATAACAGATTTCTTATTCACAGGTCAGGTATAATTTTGATTTATAGAGCACATACACCATCTGGCCTTATAAGACGGTGATTTCAGTTTCAGCCATGTTTCATATTCAAGGCAGAGTCTTTCAGTATGCAGTTAACAGAAGAGACTGGCATTCTGTGAATTATTGACGTGATGTCCAGTTTGTCTAAGTAGGGTAGACAAATTTTTCGGATGAGTGGTCCACTGATGAGCAAATGGGCAAAGCAGAACAATTTAACTCTTCTCTGAGGTGGAGTTGTGGTTACACAGGTATCATGGATCTCATCATGGCTGTACAAAACTAATTTTTATTCAAATGTGAATTTTTGGACGTGGCATTTTCTGCATTTTATGAAAGGAGACAAGCTTGCCAAATGTAAACAAGTACTGTTTACTGTGATGTATTTATTTTGTAAAAAACCCAAGGCTTTATCTTGTGTCTGAATACTGGAAACTGCTCCTCATAATTTTGCATAGGCTATAATTGAAAAAATCAGTCGTCTCACAGCTACAGCCCTCAATCTCCCTCCAACCTCATTGTTTGTCAACCTCATGTTTTGGTTTTCCTGAAAGTTAGATGTTTATTGTTTACAGTAGGAATAACTCATTAAACTCTTGATTGCTATTTTTGTTATTTAATGCTCTATAAATAAACTAAAAGCAATAACTAATCCGATAGTTTCAAATCAGTCAGCTACAAAGCAAACAACAACAGAAGGAAATGGAGCCTTGTCCATGCCGCACACAATGCCTGAAATGCTGTAGCTGAGACTGAATGACCAGGATTCCTGCATTCATAAACCTCTCGCAAAATGCTGTCAGCACAGAGGAATCAAGCCCTGCTGAAAGACAGCTGCCTGCTCCTACTGGACGATACAGCTCATTTCTTCACTAGTTGATTGCAGGCACTTATTTGTGGACATTTTTCTAAGCTCTTGAGTGTATTTTGGCATTCATATGTTCAAAGAGAGGTGGAGAGCTTCACGCAATGAACAAGTTGCGCGGCTCTATGCGTGACATTTTATTTAATCAGCTTTTCTGCACATTTACTAATAACCATAAACTTTCACTTTTTAAAAAGTGCAGATTTTAGAAAGAGGAGCACATTCGCTGACTGTTCTAGTATGCACGTTTCAAGCCTTCATCAGCACTTTCCCCCAAGGAGATCAAAAAGATTTTAGCCTGTTAGCACCTGCACTTTTGGTCTCACTATTGAGTCTGAATATTTGTGGAAAGCATGGAAACAATTTTATGATAATGAAAGTAGAATTCAGAACTGATCTTATCTAAGAGTGAAGTCATTATAGATCACCGGAAAACACATCACCCAAAAAAAGCATAACCACAGAAAAACTTTTGAACGGAGCTGGGTTCAGGCTAGAGGCAAAAAAAAGCTCAGGGCTCTGTCAGAATTGTTAAATGTCATAGACTGTAATCTGTTCAAGAATAAGAAATATTTAGATAATCGGAGAAGTGTTTGATTCATTTTGAGGGAATAAATGGGCCTAGAAAGCTAGAAGAGTTACCCTGTTGTCATACAACATTAAGGAGTTAAGAACTGGCTTTTCAACTTTCTCAATCTCAGGACATACTATCTTTGTAATGTTATTAAAAGTGCAGAAAAAGAAGGAATAACTTCGGTATCCTCTTTCCTGAACCAACAGTCTCTTTGGTTAAAGGAGGCATTAACTGTCCTGCAGGAAGAATTAACTCTAGTCATCTACAATGTCAGTTATTCAAACTAGTTTCCTTCTAATTACCATCTCATGCCAGGCGCATGTAACATAATAGCAAACATAGAAATAGAAATTGAAGTTCTTCTGGTGCTTATGCTTGCTTACAACCTTTCCCTTGCAGAAGAACAAGCCCCACACGTTGCCTTCAGGCAACTTTTTGATGCAACTCATTTGCACCAGCAATAAAGCTGTTAAGATGCCACTTTTTGCTGATGTTTTTGGCCACACAGTTATATCAACGCTGCAGAAGATGAAGTCTTATCTGGAAGCCCCAAATGCTTCTCAGAGGAGAAACAGGAAGAGAAATGAAAAGGGGAAAGATAAGGTACAGAAGGGAAATAATACAGAAGTAGGAAGGTGAAATCTAAGGTTGGACTGGCACAGGTCTGGTAAAGGCAGCAGTACCAGTGGGGTCCTCCCAGCTTAGGCTGATCTGAGCATCTTTGGATCAAGGACCAGTGTTTCCACAGTGGATCCTTGGAGCAGTGGCAGGTCCCATGGTAGAGCATTTATTCTTCTTACCATCTGCTTGTACTTCTACTATTGGTGGCAGCAGACCCTGTTGAATGAATTTGGTTTTCTGTAGTTAATGTTTTGCAGAAGGGGATTAACAGGTATCATAATATAAAATGAATCTCCGTGATGTGATAGGTCTGTACCTGTCCCAAAGAGGCTGCGTAACTTTTGCCCAAGAATATAGATATAGATACAGATAACAATAAAGATGATAGATCTAGAGATAGATATTTATGGGTAAGCTGAGATAAGGAGGCGGTGTGCATGGTTTCAGTTGGTGGACTCATGATGGATATCAGTCTCTCATTTGCTGTTGAAACATGGCACACAGTTCTGGCTCCCATGCCCTGAAAAAGATCCAAGAAAAAAAAAAAAAAAGGAGCAAAGGAGCGGAAAAGAGCGTCAAAATTATTTGGAGGGCTGCGGGAAGTGTTTTACAGTGAGAGACTTTAAAAGCACAAGGTATTTAACTTCCTCAACAAGAATGCATTAGGATGATTTGATTACAGTGACTAAGACACTTACTTAACTTAATGGAGAGAAAATACCGAGTGAATAAAGGGATCTTTAGTCCAAAGACAAAAGACCTGAATTACCCATAGCTGGAAGCTGAGACCATGAAATCATTCAGATAGGCAATGAAGCATACATTTTTTAAACAGAAGGAGTGATTAACTGTTGGAACAAACCAGCAAGAAAACTAATGGATTCTCCATCTCTTTAAACCCCCAAGTGAAAAAATGAATGCCTTTGAAAGTTATGCTTAGTCACACACTAGTTAATTGGCTCAAAGTAAAAGCAGCAAGTGACATTGTGTCCTGGTTTATATAGGAGGTCAAATTAGATGGTTATAGTAGTTCTCTTTGGCTTGCCAGTCTATGAAATACTGCAACTGCCAAAGGCCTACATTAAAAGAGAAATAATGCTTTGAAGTTGAGCACTCCAAGGGTAAAGAAGGCAGAATTAAGGTTACTTGAGTAGTCTCCGCTATGATCCTCTGTGCATTTGCATTATGATGCACTCTTTAACTGCTCAGTCACTCAGATTTCCCTCTCAGTATGAACCATTATCAAAGTTATAATCTTAAATTTTTAGAAATCAGACTTTTTTATTGCTTGATCTAAAGAAACAGCTCCTATCGCTTTTCTTTTATGTGGCTCAGCCCTTAGTAAGGGGTGCAATGAACAAGTAATTGTATAAAGGACCGACAGAATGAAAGGCACTTTGTATCAATGTCAAGTTAATGAAAGTATGGGAACTCTGGCTCTTCAAGGGGACAGGATATCCCATTAGGCCATCAAACTTGTCCTGCCTATTCTGACAGGCAGCACAGGTGTGGAGAGGGCACGATCCTCTTACGGCAAGAACGAATATTCTGTTCATAAATGCAGGTACAGGACATTAGTTACAGCACAGTTGCAGAATACAGTGTATTTTTGCAGGGAAGATTTTCCTTCTCATGTTTATGTGTGTTACCTGGGACGCAGAAAAACATCATGAGACTACTATATGCCTGTTAGGAAAAGGAATGAGACTGGGAAAATTTGCTTGAACCCAATCTCTTTAGAGGCAGTGGGAATATTGCCACATAACGGAAGTAGATATGAACCCATAATTTATGATCCAGTGTCCAGATAAAACTGGCTTATCAGCTAACATGAATTTTGGACACATCATTTCATATTTAGAAAAAAATAATCAAATTTTGATTGAGAAAAATGTATAGAGCAATGCAATTATCTTTTAATCCTATTATAAACATATCCCTTTCTATGGTTCTGTACATAACAGAGTATTTAGGATATAGATTTACTAATTTAAAGTAAAATAATGGTGTAAGTACATTTTTAGGGGGAAGGGCAAAGAGGGTTTTAATTTATAGTGATGCTTGCCTTTGTCTCTTAGCAGTCTCAACCTTACATTAAAAAGTCATACATTAGAGTGTGAAAGAAAAACCTAAATTTACATTGTTTATTTCTAGTGTGACCCTCTATTTTTTAGGCCCTTCCCAAATGTCACAGTGTTCAGAGATCTCATCCAACACCCACTAAAGTACCTAGAATGGCTTCCATTGGTGGGAGACAGTGTCAAACTGTGTTAAGGATAGGACTGAGCATATTTTAGCTCTCTGCGAATGTAGTGGAGCTTTATTCCGATAAATTCAAAGCTATTACTGTAAATTATCAGTCTCATTTCTTATAAGATGAAAAAAACTACCTCTCCATTTAGTTTGATGACAGTTTGGAAAAATAAAAATCCTCTACTAAAATCAATTTGTTTGTTTTCTCAGGACTAGATTTTGCGAAAACTGTAAGTGATTACTTCTATTAAATGTATTGAAACTACTTGCATCCTTCTGTGTATAAAGTTTGTGGAATAATACAATGACTATGCTGAATCCTATTAGATTTACTTTTTAAAACTGAAGCAAGCCCTTGCGAACTAGTCCAGACCTCCTTCAATGTTCCTTATTAGTATATGCTTCAGCTCTGTATCATAAGACTGCTTGTCTTGCCCAGAAGAAACAGTGCATTAATTGCTTGGTGCCTTTGGCTCCATCCTTCTATTAAAGTTTACAGACTCAGAGAGTTTCCAAATACTTTTATTTTTAAATCACTACCATGTCACAATTTGGAGTATACTTTTAGCAGTGTAGGATCTGGAGATCTGAACAGAGAGACCTGGACAGGCTGGAGCCATGGGCTGAGGCCAACTGGAGGAGTTTCCATAAGGCCAAATGCCGGGGGCTGCCCTTGGGCCACAACAACCCCCAGCAGCGCTACAGGCTTGGGGAGGAGTGGCTGGAGAGCTGCCAGTCAGAGAGGAACCTGGGGGTGCTGATTGACAGCCGGCTGAACAGGAGCCAGAAGTGTGCCCAGGTGGCCAAGAAGGCCAATGGCATCCTGGCCTGTGTCAGCAATAGCGTGGCCAGCAGGGACAGGGAAGGGATCTGACCCCTGGACTTGGCACTGGTGAGGCCGCCCCTCGATTCCTGTGTTCAGTTTTGGGCCCCTCACTGCAAAAAGGACATTGAATGACTCGAGCGTGTCCAGAGAAGGGCAACGAAGCTGGTGCAGGGTCTGGAGCACAGGTCGTACGAGGAGCGGCTGAGGGAACTGGGGGTGTTTAGTCTGGAGAAGAGGAGGCTGAGGGGAGACCTCATCGCCCTCTGCAGCTACCTGAGAGGAGGTTGCAGAGAGCTGGGGATGAGTCTCTTTAACCAAGTAACAAGCGACAGGACAAGAGGGAATGGCCTCAAGTTGTGCCAGGGAAGGTTTAGACTGGATATTAGGAAGCATTTCTTTCCAGAAGGGGTTGTTGGGCATTGGAATGGGCTGCCCAGGGAGGTGGTGGAGTCCCCATCCCTGGAGGTGTTTAAGAGTCGGGTTGACATAGCGCTTAGGGACATGGTGTAGTTGGGAACTGTCAATGTTAGGTTAATAGTTGGACTGGATGATCTTCAAGATCCTTTCCAACCTAGATGATTCTGTGATCACATAGTTAATGCAAGTTTATATTCCTTTACTTTTCTAAAGAGAAAGAAAAAATAGTGAGACCATTATCTTCTTACATGAAATTAAAATAGTAAATTATTAATATGCATTAGAAAGTAACTTGTGCTTTGAACCCAGCAGGCAACTGAGCACCACACAGCTGCTTGCTCAGTCTTTCCCCCTCAGGGGGGGGAGGAGGGAGGAGGAAATCCAACAAAAGTCTTGGGGATGGAGACAAGGACAGTGATGGACAACTCACTAATTATAGTCATGGGCAAAAGAGCTTCAATTAGGGAAGAAAAAGAAAAGAATATCCATTTACTTTGAACACAACCACCACCAATTTACCAGTCAAACAGAGTAGGACAGTGAGAAAAATGATCACATCTTAAAAACACCTTCTTCCTACCCCTCCTTTCTTCCTGGGCTCAGCTTTGCTCCCGATTTCTCTATTGCCTCCCCCACAGCGGTGCAGGGGGGCAGGAGATGGGGGTTGTGATCAGTTCATCACATGTTGTCTCTGCTGCTCCTTCCTCCTCAGAGGGATGACTCCTCACTCCCTTCCCCTGCTCCAGCATGGGGTCCCTCTCATGGGACACAGTCCTACAGGCACTTTCTCTGACGTGGATCCTTGCCACAGGCTGCAGTTCTTCATGAACTTCTCCGGTGTCGGTCCCTCCCATGGGCTGCAGCTCTTCACGAACGGCTCCAGGGTGTGTCCCAGCCACGGGCTGCAGTCCTTCCAGCAACAGACTGCTCCAGAGTGGCCTTCCCTCAGAGTACCTCTGAGTCCCGGCCTTCTTTGGGTGCAGCCACTTGCTCTGGCATGGGCTCCACCACGGGCTGCAGGTCAGCATCTGCTCCACTGGTGACCTCCATGGGCTGCAGGGGCACAGCCTGCCCTCTCACCGCCGGCTGCAGGGGAGTCTGCTCCGGCACACCTCCCCCCCGCCTTCCTTGGTGTTTGCAGACGTATCTCCCTCACAACTCCCCCTCCTCTCAGGTTCCCCTTCTTAAATAGGGTATCACAGAGGTGCAGCCAGTGTTGCTAATTGGCTCAGAGGTGGGTCCGACCTGGAGCCAGGGCAGCTTCAAGAAGCTTCTCACAGGAGCCGCCTCTGTAGCCCCTTCCCCCGCTATCAAAAACCTGCCACGCACAAACCCAACACAGTAACATAAAAGGAAAAGTATTTGCTTTTGTGATGGATTAAGAACATGGCTGGTAATCAGAAAGCTGCATTCTGTTATTGATTCTTCCCTAAGAGGTCATGACCTTGGTCACCTCACCTCTGTTTCCTTCTCTTTCTTCCCTTAAGCTGTGCTCATTTTGATGCTTAGGTTATAAAGGCTACCAGAATAGGCATTGCTCCAGCTACATTGCTTTCCACATTGAAAAAAAAATAATAAAATCCTGTGTTTATTGTTGGATCTTGTTGTGATATTTTATTATGAAAAGAGGTTAACTGTTGGTTATGGGATTCGGTGGGTACAGAGAAGCCCTTACTGATGCATAAGTATCTATAGTGTAGATAAGAATGATTTTTGTCATCTCAGAAACACCCAAAATGGGATGACATAAGATCAGAATTTAGTATCATATTAAGTGAAAACTGTAGGTAAGGGAAAATAGTTGGCAATCATTTACTTTGTGTATATCAGCCATTCCCCCCATAAATACTTCAAATAATCCCCTGAATACATCCAAATTAATAGTTCTGACATTTAATTCAAAAACATATCCAAAAGGAAAAGGGCTGTCTGATAGGGATAACAGATTTGAACCACGATCAATATTTCTTTTGTTATAAATTCTTCAACAAATTACTTTGCTGCAGTTTTTTAAATTGTTAAAAAAATCCCCAGATAAGTATATCAAAGTGATGATGTGCAGAAAATACTAACTTAAGATAATACAACTTAAGCAGCTGTCCCCTTTCATCCTACTTCAGTTGTTCTTGGCTGATCAGCATCTTCCAGAGGCTTGTTAAAGGGTCCTCAATGTTTGTTGGACTGCAAAAAAGTGCAGTTATGAGCAAATAGTATGCAATGGTCAACAAAATACTTTCCTCCACTGTCAGTATGGACCATAGTGACAGGTATGACAGGTGGCCACAAGTGTTTTCAATGGTTCACATTATTGAGTAATTTAAATTCTCCTCACATTGTAGAGACCTATTCATTTTGCTTTTATATATATGACTGCTTCATTTGTGTCAATTCACTCAAGGAATTACCAGAGTAGAATACTCACATCGAAGTGACTAGGATTTGGTGTGGGGTTTTTTGATGGTTTTGTTTGTTTGTTTTGGTTTGGTTTTTGTTTGTTTGTTTGTTTTAATCCAGTCTGGAATTACCAGAGTAGAATACTCACATCGAAGTGACTAGGATTTGGTGTGGGGTTTTTTGATGGTTTTGTTTGTTTGTTTGTTTTGGTTTGTTTTTTGTTTGTTTGTTTGTTTTAATCCAGTCTCTGCAGAGATAGATCCAGAGCATACACCACCAATTCCTTTTTTCAGCTAGTTTCCTGTGAAGTCCAATGTAACAAAACCTAATACTATGGCTTTCTGAAGCTCAGGTCTGCTTGCGCTTTTCTATTGACTTTAAACACAGCACTCTTCAGCAGTGTTTCAGGGCACCCTAGTAGATGTAGGCTGGCATTGCTACCGTTGGAGAAGACTGAAAATATCCCGGTACATTGTAGCTGGTGGTGTTTAACCTATGGCAAAATAATCTGACTTTGACCTCTGAGAGAACTGTTTAGATGCATTTGACTGATGTCCAAGAATCCCCAGGGGTAACGTATGTCCTTATGCATACTGGCAAACACGGTTACCAAAATGAGAAATGCAATGACTACAGCAGAAAAAAGGTATAGCGCCACAGGTACAGCAAACAATTCAATTTGCAATTGGTCTGCTGCAGTAAGAAGATGTAGCACTGCTGAGTGCTTCTTGCTGAGGCAGGAAACATATGTATTTTCCAAATCTAAAGAGCTTGCATAAAAGGGGAAGATTGGAAAAGAGCCATGGGATGTAACTGCTGCACGCTAGAAGGCTAATTGGTTGTGGTGTGCCACTTCTAGTGTGATGACGCTGTACAGTTGGACTTGGTCTGAGAACAGCATTGGTTATTCAGCCACAGGACTGTCAAAATTTCTGCCCAAACAGACTTTTCCTTACCAGTTTGTTTGACCAAATTTCTTTCAGCTGTTTGTATCCCCAGTATATGTGTATGTATTTTTCAAACTGATATATGATATTGGATGCACGTGGGCTTTGCAGTCACAATCAGGTCGTGTCCTTCAGTCCTGCACAAGTTGCATGAAATACAGGAAACATAACTTGCAATAAATTACAGGTTTATGTAAATTATTAGTCCTATGGCAATAAATAGAAGTTACATTTGCTTGATTTGAATTATTTATGTTTTAAAACCACAGTCCGTTAGAGTCTTTTCCACAAAACACATACAAATATTTCCAGCAGCTGTGACTGCCGAATTACTCGGAGCAAGTGAACATTGTTCAGTCTCTGTAAGTACAAAGAGATTAATAACAATCAGGCCTTATGGTCATCCTAAACATTACTCATTCCACTTCACCTAATGCATACTTTGGACTTAAATGTCCACCAACATCTCAGCCAAAGCTGTTAGTGATATAACTACAGCCTGTGATGGTAATATAACAACAAGCCTTTTTTGCGTGGTGTGTGCTACGACTTCAATGTAAAGTAGGGTTACATTAATCGCATATAGCACATCTGCAGCAGAATTTGCGAAATTACAGTCTGGTTATTTTATGCATTGGCAACTGAGCTAATCTGTATTTACTGTTCAGTCTCAAATTATTATTCACAGAGTTCAAGGTGGATGGCTAAGCATCATTCTCTGCTTTCTAGATTCGGCAGTTTTCTTTCCTATTTTATTTTGACATGAATGCAGAGATGGTCTCAGAAATATGTAAGAGAAACACATGCTAAAAAATGAACCTCTTTTCAGAAAACCCTAGAGGTCACCAATCATCCAACTGAGATGCAGAAGAAGATACAGCAGCTTCTCAAAGACCTTACATGAATAACACAATATACATGCACAGTTCAGGAATAGTTATTACAGCACCTTCTCAGTCCCAGTATCTGTATGTAACGTAAGTCAAAGAAGGAAGGGACAGGGAGGACAGGAGAACAGTTTTCATAGTATCAGCATAACAGCTCTGGTTACTGTCGGTCAAGCAGTCCAATTTAGAGAAAATGCTTCCAGTCTGGATCATCCTTGAACAGTGACATTCATGTCAGTGAAGTCAGAGGAAAGTCTATAGAGTGCTTTAAGAGAGGTTCTGTCCTTTCACACCCTTTTCCATCTCAAGTATCATCTCTCTTTAAATCAAATGCAACTAGCCATTGCTGATGTTCATACCTGTTAGGTGGAGATACATGCAAATAAAGCAGGTGTGTGGTACACTGCTATTGAATATTGACTGTCATTCTCTGAGCTTACCATAGTCAAAACAGAATTTTCTCCATGGTGGCCAGTGCTGTCCATAATAGTAGCACTCACTGAGATGATAAGGGTTATTTATGTACTTTTAAAATTAGAGCTATTTTCTAACTGCGGCAATTTCCAGATTTGTACTTCTATTAATGAGGTATATGTTTAGTAATGGCAGTAAACCAGATTTCTTTGTGTTAGCCTTATGTGCGTGCATAGCTGATAAAATGACGACAAGCAAGTTTCCATACACGTTTAAGCAAATCAAAGTGCTGGGATAATTCTTGCTTCACATACATCCATATGAGGGACTGTGGCTGTTGTTTCTGTTAGACCATCCTGGTAATTTCTCCCATCAGTGCCTATGGGACTAGTCCTAGCAAGTGCTGGAAGCAGCTTAGGCCATACGATTGGTACCTTAAGGGTACAAGCCCTGATTTCAGAGCAGTCTTTCAAACAGACTGAAAATTGGCAGAAGCACAGGTGAAATGACAGCAGCTATAAACATCACCTTTTATATTGACACAGGTTCTGTAGATGTCATTCATTTCAGTAGCAGAAGCCCTTCTATTTAGGTATATGATGTCCACAAAGCATTTCAGACACCATTATAATTTCATCTTTATCATGTGTAGTACCTCACATTCTGTCATAGCCTTTGGCACTTGGGAGGGCAAGCACTTGTCAGATGATGTACAACATACAATCCACACTTAGTTATGTTGTAACTCTCTCCAAAGACAAATTTAGAGAAAGTGAGCAGGGATTTTTTGTTTGTTTGTCTTGAGATCACCAGATATAAGTGTGCATTCTCCAAGATTCTCATTTGCTAATATAATTGTCATCTTGTTTCAGGACAACCCAAGACAGCCTTTATTGTCCCATTAGCTTGAAAAGCTCAGGTGTAGCTGTATTTTTAAAAAAAAAAAAATAAGAAAAAGTAGTAAGTGTATTAGCTTACAAGCATATAGCTTGGCAAGTTAATGACACTTTTTACTTTTTTTTTTTTAAATTTAATCAGTGACTTTATGCTTACAACATTTAATATTTCATGCATCATACAAGTCAGGAACACCTGTTAGAGCTTTGATTCCTTATGCTGTCTGTTAACCTACTACACTGTTAACATTATTATATATGTTTGCATGTTTTGCTGTAATAATTACAAGATTAGCAGGATTATGTATGGCCAACTCAGAGGCTAAATATATCATAACAGCCTTAGGCATTGCAGGCTGTTTTGATTCAGCAATATTCTCTGGCAGTCCTCTAACATGCTATTAAAACTTTTTGCTTGCTTGTTTTGCAGGAGCAATTTAACCATGAATTCTGCTCAGCCAATTACTTTGCTTTTCTTGAAACGTACAATATGTTGCTCACAGGAGTTCCACAGAATCAGTAACTCAGGTAAGACTTGGATGCCATTTCCCCCTCATAAGATCACTAGTGCAGAAAGACCAGAGTGAGAATGTGACAGCTTTCCCTTTCCATTCATCTTATTTTTAAATACTCTCACCTCCTCTGACTTTCAGAGCATTTGATTTCACCTGATTCTTCTCTTGTTAATTCCTGAGTACCTGGACCCTGTAGGCCACTCTCTCTAATTTTGACTTACCGTTCTCTGTTGAATGTCTTTCTCCCCTTGTTAGGGCCCCTCATGCTCAGATGACAGTGACCTCCTTGTTGATGGCCCACCTTAGCTGCCCATTTTCTCATCCTCAGCTCTGCCTAATTTATAAGCTTAGCTCAAAACTCCCCATAGGATTAATAACCCAATTTGGGTTTTTACTGAATAAAACTCTCTGTGATCTTTGGTTCCATTCCACCTTGGTACAGATCAGTTTCTTGCAGCATTGGCCTCCATCACCATGTCCTATCACGACTCCAGCCATCTTAATTCCTCTTAAGGAACAGAGGATTCCTCAACATTCACATCTTAATTCCTCTTAGTTTACCTTAGTCTTTTTTCCAAGCAGTCCACTGTGGGACTCTTTTGGGTTTGTTCTGACAATTCTCTATAAACATCCATAAAGTATTCCTCAAGCCCTGCTTAAAAATTCCCTGTTCAAAATTCTTGATAGTAGATAAGCCATGTGCACTAGGATCCTTTATGCCTAATATCCCTTTGTATTCAGCTGTGTGTCTTTATCCAGTCATTTCTTACATTATTGTTTGACTGTAAGCTGTTTGGTGGAAGAACACGCATTCTTGTTCTGTATGTGTCTTGTATCTTGCAAAATGGAGTCCTGGTCCATGACTGGGTCTACAAGGCAGTATGGTAAAACAATCTATATACTATAATGACGATGAACCTAATCTGTTATTAGTTCCCTTGTTTTTACTGTGTTTCAGTATGAAATAAGTCAGCAAACTTCATTCCAGATGTACATCTTGTGTTTAATACATTGGCTTAAACCCAGTGACATGGTTAGGAGGTTCTAGAATGTGTATTTGCACTGTTTCCCATGGAAGAAAAAAGTACTAACACAGTTCAAACAGTAAGCATACTCGTCTGATGAATTACCTTCACATGGTAAAATCAGCTTCACCAATTCAGGCTCTCAGATGTCTATGGTCTTCATAGACCTTGCTTTTCATTTTAAATCTGTGCTCTAACTATGAGGCTGCTCCGGTATTGTAATTCTAGTCAGTTGCTTTGGATTACTGCCAGATTCCCTTTTAAAGGAATATTGGTCTTCTGAAGTAAAATTCTGAGGCAAGATCATACTTCAAAGAAATTCTACAAAACAGTTTCATCACATATTGGAGACCTATGGTTTTAAAGGGCAAGAAGGCTTTAAAAGTCGTAATTGCAGTTCCTGCTGATAGTGAAATGTATACATGCTGTATAAAGTTTACCAAATACCCAAAAGATTGTATCTATGGGAAGACCTTGCAGAATTCTGTTTGCTGCCCAAACAAAACTTGCCACAGCAGAATTCCTTTCCTCTTTTCTCACCCGGTTTCAAGACAGGCTCTGACTGTTATTCATTAATAACATAAATAACACCTCTTGCAAGTTCTGTTCACAAGTTTGGTTCTTACAGAGCAAACACATAATAATGCTTCCGTTCCAAATTACTTCTCCTGCTTGCATTACAACCTGCTGTATCTGCTATACATCTGCTGTATGACTTCTTTTAGGGTTATATCCTTCAGACCTGTTTGTTTGCGTTGTTTGAATCCCAGACCCCTGGGTCTACAGACTTCCTTTTTCAAACTACATCTCTTTTTAGAGACAAATACTTCTGCTTATCTGTGTGATGTAGGCAGATGCTATATTTTCTTCTAGATCTGCCGTAACTCTTATCCTACCTTGCACTGTAGAAAGGAATATGCATTCTTTAATACCCACTTTACACATTTCCATGTCTTGAGACAACATCTCTCTAGTGAGATTTTGCCCTGCATGTTTGAAGCTGTGCCTCCCAACTACCACTGCCATGCCTAATTCATTTGTACTTGCAGTGGGCAAAGACACAGAAAATATTATCACATCAAAATGACAGTTTTTCCACCCATCTGGTGTGTCTTTGTCACAGGATACTTCTGGTTGTTTATGATGTTACTGTGGAGAACATATTGTACGACCTGTAAGGCAAATATATCCACACTCTAATCTCCTGTCACAGGATCCACTTGCCAGTCACAGATAACTTTCTCTGGCTGAAGCATCGCTTTTTAGAGCTGTTACCCCAAACTTTACCTCTTCTGTTACAAACACCACATTCACCCTAGCAGCTGAACCCACCGAGCTTGTGCAGGACAGTGACACTGTTTTATTCAAAGCGCAGATTTCATCAACTAAGTTCTCATTTTGTTTTGCTGGCATATCAGATGAAAATGGTAATTAACCAAGAAAATTGCCATCTAACCTTCACTGCTGAGCTTCCAGCACTGCTGCATTATGTTGTATTATTAGCAGCCGTTTGAGTGCTGCAGAGGAATGAAGACAGCCACCAAGAGAGATACCTAGAAAGAGAAATTACTTCAGACACAGTCTTCTGAAAGACCTGAGAGCTGGCAGTTGCCTTTCCAATATATTTTAGGCCTAGAATAAGTTTTTACTAAGTCTGATCTGATAACTATCCAATAAGTTTATTTAAAATGCTATGTATAACAGTAAAGAGAAAGGAGAAGTAAAGGAGTTGCTCTTCTGGTAGTCCTAGGATCTGCAAAAGCAAGATCCTGACAAGCCATGTTGTTGAACAGCATAACATACAACATGGGCATGTGGACGAATCTACCCTTGAATGACAGCAGATAGCTGTTGTGTACTGGATGTGCACCTATTTGAAAGTGAAGGAAAAATGCATTCAGACACACACAACGTGTTTGTAACCATTAGTGAGGTTGATGTCTCTCTTACAGCTGAACTGTAGGAAGTGCCCTTTCTCATTGGTCCCGATAGTTTTAGGCTTTTCATGAGCTGCTACAACTTTCTGGGGAAAGGTAATATCCTTTTTTTTCTTTGCTGGTTGAGCTGGAGATATTTTTACTGACAAAATCACCTATATCTGAATTTGAGAGAGCTGGCTGTTTCTGTACACCAGATTACTGAGCTTAGCCTAAAAGATGTTCCTATTAAATATATAGAAAAAAATATGGAACTTGTTCTCCATCAGCCATGAGATTAAAAATTTATACCTGAATATTTGCCATGGAATATGTTGAACTCAAGATAATATTAGTTTTATGATTGGCAATAATGCAGTAACGCACCCTACATTTGTGAATTTCCACTCATCAGCCATAGCAGCAGGGTGTGAAGAGCTATGAATGATGGCAGGCATTCACAGGAAATAGTTGTTGATAAACAGATATAGACATGTTTCACCTATCATTGAAAACATATAAAAATAGAAAATTGTGGAGGAGGGGGTTATATTATTTAGGTTTGAACTTCTCTTTTGGTAGCTATTGTATGCACTTTCGTTTAGCTCACACAAAGATTAGTGCTCAGTCATCCACCAAGGGGACTGAGACCCAATATGTGGGTATTTATAATGTGGAAAGATCCTAGGGCTCTTTGCCATCATAGCAGGCTCTGAACAGGCTGCAGATATTGGCTGACAAGTAACTAGGCATGAGGAAAGTGACCCTGTCACCTTGCATGGATATGGATGCCTATGAAAATTTCCGTCATCAAAGTAGTAGGGGTTTTTTTCAGCTTGAATCCAGAAGACTAGTAAGGTCAGAACTTCAGGTCTTGTGATTTGTGTCACTATTTTCTTTTACCAGGAAACCAGCAGTAAAGCTCAGCATGAAGCGTGGCCATGACTCCATCCCAGAGAGGAAAGACAGAGATGAAACTGAAAGCTTTGTTAGAAGAAAGATGATGGTGGGTGATGAGTGCCAAGAGGACAATAATGCATACAATGAGAAACACTAAAGAATAGCTGGGGGGAATATAGAAAGCAGAAGCAGAACAAGGAGAGGCACGTTTCTTCCTACTGCAGTTCTATATTATTTAAAATGTAACTGAGGAGGGAAGGCTTGTGAGGACACTGCTGCAAACCACATAGAAAAGACACCAACAGATCCAATGCTCTCAAATACCACATCTTCTGAGGACAGAGGCTTGCCCTGTCATAAGCAAAGCCTTCATGGGAATATGAATTCTATCCATCAGTCTGTTCCCAAGAGAAACGAGAGAGAAATTGTGTGGTCTTTGCCTAATTTTTCCTCCCCTGGTGAAAAAACAGATGTAGAGGATGAGGCATCTATATTAGAAAGTCTTAGACATATCTGTTGTCTCAAAAAATCATTATTTCTCTCTCTGGCAGCAAAACATTGCTGGAGGCAGGAAGGATATGGGGGAGTTTTAATTGTTGGTGCCAACACAACGCACATCAATTTTGACAAATAATGTTTGCTTTACCAATTGATATATAACAAATCTACTTGCCAGCATAGCTGAGCCCACAGAGGTCTTCGACCAAGTAAAGTTTTTAAGATGGACATCATTAGCCAAGAATATATAGGTGCAATCAGATCACTTTGGAGTCTCAGCAACAGCTGCTTTGCATAATTTCATGTAGGTATGGAGATATTACTAGTTTAGTGTTTACTTTGAGCTTGCTCACACAAATTCATAGTTTCATGCCTGCTTATGTAGGGACAAATGCAAATGAGCATACTACTGCATCATGAATCTAGATACCTCTTGACATTTGTGTTCGTGACTGAGTCATCAGCAGTAGCTTCACTAAGATAGCAACTGGAGCTGTGCAGGCATTGGATATAGACAGTCTTTCCTTTAATATCTCCCTGCTATATGTTAAAAATACCATCAAATAGTAAGACAGTTGTCAGTATCTAAAGACATGATTAGAGGTATGGTTTAGTTCTATATACACTGAAAACATGCTTTGGAAGTTAGCAACATTATGGGAATGGCCTTTTTTATTCCTGTCTCTATTCACCAAGATTTTAAAGTAATAGCCTGTAAAGCTGAAATACCTTTGAAAATTAAAAGCCTGTTTCAGATGGTGAATGGGTATTAGTCCATCACTATTCTTACTCTTTTTTGAGACAATAACACTAGTAATTTGTGACTGAAATGAACACTAAGAGCACATCAAGCTATTTTTACAGGATACATGGTAACAGAAGAGATATGTTGTATTGCATATGTGAACATTATATTACATTTGCGGCACAACATTTTGGCTGATTTAGTATTTTACCAAGTGTCACTTAGACAAATAGGTTGTGTTCTTTCTACAGAAGTCCTGAATTAGCACTGTACCCCCTGCCTCATTATCCTAAATAAAAAAAGGAAGAGTTTTACAAAACCCACTAGCTCTTGATTGCTCTGTGCCACATTGAAGTACCCCTTACTGTAACACTACTCCCTTATTTTACTTGCACATATATGGAGGTTTTATTTTTTTCCACATGACAGTTCTCTTATGAATAGCCACAAGAGTTTTCTAACCCTCTGTCACCATTGTTTTGATTCAAAGAAGCACAAAATTAATGCTGTAGGTACAGCACAAAGTTTGACATTACAGCAAAGTATTTACTGAGACTCAATCATGAGAAGCAGCTTTCTTTATCCTGAACTATTCCCACCTTACCTAATCTTTCAGTCACATCATCTTCCTCAGGCTCACAAATTAAGTTCTATCATACATCATGAAGGAATTGATTTTCCCACTATAACATGTGAACAATACGGCTGCTGCTGAAGGAATTTTGTTAATGCAGCTGGTAGGGTTTTTTTCCCCCATCACCAGCAGTTTTTTTGTTTTGGCCACATTATGTTTCCTATAACAAAAAACCTTCTTCCTAATCAATAGAGCAAAGGGTTTTGGCCTGCCCCAGCACCAGGTGGCTTTTCTGACACTGCAGGCTTAGTTATCAATAGGAGATTAACCAACTTCACTAGAAAAACTGGAATCAGGTCTCCACAATGTATTTATATTTCTGGTCAAACAAGGACATATTACGACAAAATTTGGGTAAGGACCCAGCTGGTGCTACTGTTGTCCCAACATTCATCAGCTTTAATTGCTGGAATGATCGACATACTTGACAACACAGATGAAACATGCAGGGTGTCAGCCAAGGTTTCTGTCATCCAAAAGGCTATGGCAGAGCTTTTGCTCTGCCTGTCTCTCTTCTGCTGTTTTTTCCTACTCCTAAACCCACTCGGACTTATATGTGAGTACAGCATTAAATCCACTGAAGGAGAGCTTAGTGTCATGACTGAATAAATAATGCTGATGCACCATTTCAGTACAAATGTGCCAACGCACATAATCAGGGAGTTGATACCTGACTCGTTCAGCCTGTGTCACAGCAGCCTGCCTCACAGGGGTAATATAATATCACTGCATTCCTAGGGTTTATGTAAAGGTCATGTGTACAAGAATGGGAGAAAACAGTCCCAGTCCTCAGCCCTTGCTCTGAGCCGACCAGATAAAAACCAGCTCCAGTTCAGAGGCTCTACAATACTGAGCCCAAGCGAAGATGCCCTTTTGGTCATGAGGCTTCTTTATCATCTGAAATAAAACTGGGTGTTTATTCCAGAGCAGTTTAGGTATCAACATAGCAATAATGTTACCTCTTTATTCTCATACACTAATAAATACAACATTTCCTGGTGGTGTTTCCACTTTGCCTTCACACAGGAGGTGTAATGAGGTAACTTGAGTGACAGCAATATTTCTGCTAAATAGTGCTGCAGCTATAAACACACAGAAATTATTTAAAGAGAAGCAATACTAACCTTACTTTCAACAGTGAGACAGAAATAGGGACTGGCTGAATCCACATTCATGGGGAATATCGCAGTGAGGTGGTTTGGACCCACACCATGAGCTCTGAAGGTTCCTACAGAAAAGTGAAGTGAAAGAAGGGGAGCCTGTTGCTAAAAGAGTGATTAGAGAATCAGGAGGACTTAACTGAGCACAGAGAGGAGGACAGGACTCAGATAGAAAAGTGGGGTATGTGTCTACAGAGAGGACAGGTCATGGAGGACGACAGTAGAACTCATCCTGAGCCTCGAGGAGACAACCAGAGGTGCTGTGGTAGCTGTTGTGGGGGAAAACTTGCTGGCCTGTAGAGTGGAAAGAGCAGCTCTAGATAATGCTAACAACATGGTCATGGATGTGAAATTGAGAGTTGGTGGGGACCAGAGCAGACATTTTTAGAATGAGAGGACCTAAAGATTTAGGAAATAAACCTGATATTGAGAGGAGAAAGATCCCTTGGGATGCAACCATGAAGATGTGTGGAGGCTTTCAGAAGTTGAAGCGAACAATAAACTTCTATATCTGTGAAAAGGGTGAGTGGAAGCTGAGGATGAAGAAGACAGAAGTTGAGAGGGTGATAAAAGTAATTCTGCTTTTTAAATATGCTCCCTTTGGAAGGTATGGGCAGGAGCCCACGCAGAAAGAAGTAGAGGCAACAGGCAGCATTATTATCTGCTTGGGGGGATTAATTTAAATAGAAGAAAATTCATTTAACATTAGAGAATGTTAGAGAAAACAATGTTTATTGTACTGAAGGAAAACTATCTACAGGATTTCCATCATGCATGCTCTTCTATGACAGGTCAGAAAGAGGAGCAGAGAAACCAGGGATGGGGTTTGAAAGGTTTGAAAGCAGATGACAACCCATCAAAGCCAATGGACTAGAAACATGAAAGGGCCAAGTGTCAATGTGAGAGAGAACAGGCTGATGCTGAAAGAGATCAGATGATGGCCGAACAGGGAGAAAGTGGATATAAAAAAACGCCAGAGAGAGTACTGATTGATAAAATCAGTCATAGGAAAGACATCAGTGATAAGAAGAAAGAACCAAGGCTAGAATTTGAAGAGAGATATGAAAACAAAGAAATATGCACTTAGGGGTTGGATGTATCATCACTGTAGGAGTTGAAGTTGTTAAGGATGAGTGGGGAAGACTGCAGGACAAAGAGAACTAGCAAGACTTTAAAGACAGTTGATAGGTACAAGAGGATGTAACAGTAGAATGAATGGAAAGAGAAGCAACAGATGGAGTCTACTCAAAAGCTGGGAGGAAAGTTGGAAAGGAGAGAAGACGCAGAAGAGATCAGAAGAGATACCTGACAGATCAAACACAGATGGGTTAACTTGGAGAATATGAAAGAAAGCAAGAAGGGACAAAGAAAATTTAAAATAACTATGAGGTGGTGGAACAAGCCACTATTACAGGATGTCTTCCCAGAGTTTGCAGAAGCTTCCTTGTCACAGGGCCACCTCATGCAGATATTCAAGACAGTCCTTTATTTCTGTGATCGCAGGCCACATGTTGCAGTGTTTTCATGTTACATACTCACTTTTATAGATTGATATGACAAAAAGTATTTGTACTGACATACTGCATCTGATTGAAGGAAAAAATAATCCTGTGACATGTCAATCACCAGATGACATTTAGAAAAAGAATGGAAATTTAGAAAAAGAATGGAAAAAGAAAAGAAAAAAAATCCCTTGTCTAATGCATATTCAAGGATGATGTCATAGAAATACTGTTAGAACAACTAATGTTCCAATGTTCTGTGGGAATATGTGTGTGTATTTGTCCAATATCTTGGGATTTAGGAGCTCTAGGGACAAGTGGTGAAACTGTCAACATTTCTGTGACTATATAACAAGATTCATGTTTGTCTATGGATTGGAGATTGGACTGAAGGAATATAAATGCCTTTAGAAGCCCTCATATGCCAAATCCATCAACTAAATTTGGACATTATGTCTGAGAAACACCCCTGTAAACCCATCAAGGAAGGATATCTGTGCTAGTAGCACTCTTGATTTAAGGAAAGATTGAGCATCGTATCAGCTGGACTCTTCCTACTGGAAGAGGCTTTGAAGGTTTCATAATGATTTGCTTTTGTACTTTCAGATACACTGCTTTAATTATTTTTTCTTTGCTCTGTTGTATGATTGACGATACGCACTTCCCTGAGCTCTTTAATGTGCTTTGTCTAATCTTGTATCTTTTACACTATAGTCACCCAGGATTATCCACCAAAGAACGTATGTCCAGTACTTAAAAAACAATACATGCACCGTAAGGCAGGACTTCTGTGGAAACAGGCTGCTCTGGGTTGTAATTCATGCAACTCCAAAGCTTGACACATTCAAGGATCTGTATTTTGCAGTTCAGATTAGTTTACATCATTGCCTGAGCTTTGGTTGTGTGCAGAAGTAAAAAGTCATGGTACACCTCACCACAGAAGCAAACCGCAAACATACTTCAAGAAAATTAAAAAGAAATTCTTAGTAAATTCTGGACAAAAAGGAAAAAGAAAGGTTCTTATTTAAGTTCTGCACTGGAGAAAAAAGAGCTGATGGACTATACAAAGTATAATTTGTTTAAAAACGAAAATAATTTCTAGTGTCGGTATTCTTTTTTTTTTTCCTCTATGTCACTGTAGTTATTCTCAAAGACAGGCTATTAATCCTACTTAGAGTGTGTGATGGTCATATCAGCTGCAAGAGTGAGGTCACTGATCTATGGAGATTATAGCTGCATTTGGGAGCATGACATGAAGGAAGAGTTAACTGAGATTTTTGCATAAATTGAGTGTGTTGGTTTTCCTTTAAACAAGGATTTTCTGAAATTCAGCCTCTAGCAGTCTTTCCAGCAGCCATTAATTCTAGCTGAGAAGCAGGACTGATGTTGAACGGGAGACAGAATGAAGGACTCAAATAGCATAAACTAGAGTAATTTACAGTATGAACAAGGGATAACTACTTCCAAGATAATAGAATAATCTGGGTTCCATTAATGAATACAGGAATTTGTGGAAAACATTTTTACAGAAAAACTAACAGCAATATGCCTCACTTTCTTTAAATCTAAATCCCTACTTGAGACAGAACTAAATGATGCATAACTGGTAACAGTCTTTTTAAGTGTATGACCAAATTTTTATTAGGAAGGCTGGTATTTTGTGTTGCTTTGAGGAAACCCAGAGCAACCATGGACAACCTCTTTGCTGTGGTGTAACACTAATGACAAAAGACAGAGAAAACCATCATTTGCAGTGTAAGACTGAGATAGCCTTTGGAATCTATGGATTTAAGAAGAGAGCTCCATTTCATCTTTCTTTAAAAACAACATATGCAATAGAGTAACCATTTCTCATCGTCATCCATTACACCACCCATAGTCCATCCAAACCACCGCTACACCTCGGGATCTATCCAGGACCGCACGATGTCCAGTTCAGCTCCTGTTGTCGTAGACAGCATTTCTTTATGCTCTTTCAGCCCCAGACCCTGTTTGAGAGGACTTTGGTCTTACTCCACTTGATGGACAGTTTGGTATCATTTCATTAGCATATAGCCAGAGAAAACATCAACACTGAAAGGCTGTAACCAAAGGGTTTCAGGAGCAAAAGAAATTGCAAAGGCATCTTAGAGATTAGATCCATAGAGTCAACTTGTTCAGTACCAACAAAAAAATATCTAAAACCAAGTATCTGCTGCTTTATGTAATGGAGGGGAAGGGAAAGAAGAGAATCAAGCAATTGTTTTTAATCTCCTCTCATTAACCACTGGTTACTGTTTTATGTACTTGAGAAGAAAATGGATCTAAGGTTTGAGAATGGGAAATTGCCCACTTAAGGATCTTCCTTAAATTTAACAATATAGAAGAGCTGAGATCAATTTTCAAAACAGTGGACTGCCATTTGGGACATATGTACCTTGAAAAACACCACTTTTTAATGCTTTGCAATAACTAGAGCCAAATGAAAATGGGGTTTCCTTTGCTATTAGTTTGAATTTTGGTCATTTGAGATAAGACTTTTTGTGTAAGGGCTCTGACTGTGTGGTAACTAACAATATAAAAATGACGCCAGACAGTTTGATTGAGCATGTCGTTGACTGAACAGGATTTTGTTTGGGCAGAACAGTTAAGAGTGTATAGTATGTTCTGCTGGTGTGTTCAACAAACATAAAAAAAAATCCTGTAACATATCTCAGTATTGCCTCAGGCATGTCACTTTGAACAGACTGACAATTATTAAAAAATAAGATTTGATTCCTAGCTCTGCAGAACCTGGACTATTATTACTCCTGTATAAAAAAGGGGAACATATTTCTTTACCTCACCCTTATTACCTGTGAAGAGAGAAAATGTAAAGGTGAAACTTGTAAATGGGCCTTGTGATCTTAACTGACAGAACTATTTTGGGTTAAGGCAAGAAACCTGGTGCAAGATTTGCCAGGGTGTTTGCCAAACTGAAGCCTGGACTCAATGTCCTATTTATTTGCCATAAAGAAGTATTTGTAAGAAACAACAATTTCAGCAGATACAAACTGTTGGAGAGGTGACCTACATCATCTCACCAGCTGCCTAAATCTGCTCTGGGAAGAAGTAAGACTAAGCTGTTAAACCCTTGCTTTGATTTAATATCTGGATTTACAGGCCCATTCATTTTTTTTCTTTTCATATGCTTGAGCACAGAACACCATTACTTGCCATTTGTGATGAAACAACCTTAAAAAACTTGAGGGATAAATGTTAAGTGATTCCAAACAGCCTTAAAAATGCCAAGGCAATGTATTAATTCTTTCTTTAACAGTTCACAATTGCTGATTGCCCATTCTTGCCTGGTGTACAGAGCCCTGCTTGGCCATCCTGGACTCTTACCTCAACGGTGCAGAGCAGCCAGTTCTCATGGGGCTGAAGGTGTGACTCCCATTGTAACCAGCGGTGCTCTCTCCTGTACTCGTGTCTGTGTTGGTAACGGTGCTTTCAAGTAACGCAGTATTTGACAGTATGTTTTCTAAGCCGTTTTGTGTCAAGAAGCCGGACAAAGACCAACAATAAATGAGAAGAGACAGAGACAAAAGATGGTTGGTAGAAACAGGCAGGTGTTCTTTATTTCACGTGGCACAGCATTAGGCAGACAACCCAAGAAACAGTTTCTAACAACAACCAAAGCTATCTCCCAAACCATCCCCCAAACAAGGGTCCACTGCCAACAGCGGCACTGAGATGTCCTTGCCTGTCCACTCTCATCTCCTCATACTCTGCATACGCTTAGGCCGTTATCTTAGCTGTGAGTGTCCTTTCCAAGGAGACTAACTTCTTACCATACAGTATCTTTAGACAGTGTACATACTGTGCAGTATTACCAAAGTACAATCTCCTCAAGCCATGCTAAAATATAATGCTAACTCCTGGAGAGAAGGCTGTGCAATCGCCTCGCGTCTCTCTGAGGTAATACAATGCTGTTTCTTAGCTGACAACATGAGGGGCACCTGAGGGAAGATCAATATGGCTTCAGAGTCTATTTTTAAACTCCTGATGCAGTAGCGGGAACCTGGCATGCCGCCTGCTGAGACACAGGGTGAGCAACTCCTCCACCCCTGGCTGCCGCTGGGCGCCAGCAGCATCAGAGAGCTGAGCCTACCGTCACCACGGGGGCTGAGAACACAGATGCTCTTGAACTAGGAGGAGGAGAGGTCAATCAAAGATCACAACAGACCGTGATCTTTGTGTCAGTCATTAGGCAAGAGGTAAGCAATGACAGTGGTAGGGGGAGTTACATAGTTAGCACTCTGGATTAAAGGCATGAAGAATGGTTGGTGGAAAGAAGACGTTTTAGAGACTACGGACAAAGCTTTAAAAGCCTCGAGATATTACTTTTAATTATTATCTACAGGTTACTCTCTCTATATATACTATTTTTCTTTCTAAATTAAGAAAATAAACATTTATTAACAAGTCACTGGGTCAAATCCTGCTCTCCACTGAAGCCAAATCCATTGACTTCAATGTGAGGGAGCCCTGTGTAAACAATGAAGGGCAAATTTGGCCCTTTATGTCCTGAAAAGTCTGCTTGTACCCATTTCTTTCAATCCTGCAAAGAAATACAGACTGAAGAGTGAATTAATTGTTACTAATTTCTCTTGAACTAACAGGGGAGTGTCAACGAGATGTGGCAAAGGAGCAAGAAAAAGGAACAGGTAAGTAAGTCCTGCTTTGAAGAGAATTTTATCCACGTTTCAGAGCAAAAGTACATGAAGAGAGTGGATCTGGAACAAGCGCTACTGGCCTTTACTTTCTCAGCAGCCACAAAATCCTTCATTTAGCTTCACTGAAACGGTACACAACCAGAGAAAACAGAAGGAACCAAATACTCCTTTTCCTTTGCAAACATCATATGCCCAAAGGTGATCACTGTCAACCCTTTGGATGCTCCGCTAACTCCAACTGTCTGCACAGTGCAGTGACAGCCACTGAAGACAGAATGTGTCTACTGTGCCAATGAGTAAAACCTGTGGTGTCTTACAAATGTAACTTAACATTTTGAATATTAAAGAACACTAGGTGCTTTTAGACACAGAACAATACGATTTTGGATGCATTTACCACTTTTATTTCACTATGCAGAAACATACATTCACCATGTGTTGTGATGCAGCTGACAGTGTAATGGATGCTGTCCCTTCAGTGGGTATTATAGCTGGACACTAACGAGTTTTCAGTGGACGTTCTGTACAGGTTAAGGCTTGACTCTGAACTAGATCGTAAATGCTGACCAGATTCTCAAACAGATTTTTTTTTTTCCTTTTTTTCCTCTGAGAACAAAAGGGAAATCAATAGAAAACCATCGTGGTTATTTCAGATTAATAATTTTCTAATGCTGCAAACTAAGTAAAATACAGATTTTTTTTTCTCCAAAATAACTACATATAATTTACAAGGTTAGGATCTGTGAAGGGTGACTGGAAGCTGACTCTGAACAATGCTGACAAAAATCGTTAATATACTAAAATCATTACTACCTCGTAAGGTATTCAGTCAGGTATACAAAGCACACTTTGTAAGCATTTAAATATTTTGAGAAGAGTAAAGATCCATCATCGTTTATCGGGCAGTAATAAAACCAGATGAAACAAATATAAGATTCAAGTTGTTTACTGAATAAACTGTGTTATTGGCACATCTAATGTGTGGTAAAACATTATACACAGTACCTATACAGCTTCTAGCATTTTGGGGGTAATCTTCATTTACAATATCCGTAAACAAAAGGCTTGCCACCTAACAAATTTTAATTTGTTTAGACTTTCATAAACTGTGAAAGGCATGAACTGTTTATGTGTTACATGAGATCACTGTTTATATTGTTTATGAACGTGCAGGTATAGCTGAAAACTTAAGACATTTTAAGAAAATTAAAAATGCTGCTTTTCTGTAATTTTATCGTTGCTTCATGCAATATTGTTTAACTGCTGCTGATTCAGATTGCTTTCTATGGGAAGGTATCTCTGCCAGTTTCTTTATTAACGGTCAAGATCAATTCTTCTGTACTGAAATTTTCCATAGACAGATACAAGTCAGTCAGGTTGGAACTGAGACTCCGTATAGGCTCTCGTATTCCTACTGGTGTGCATGTCTGGATTCATATGCAATCTAGGTTATTCCTGTAGGAAGGAGAAGTGAGTTAATTATTTGAAGCAAATTTGTGAAAGAGATTTTGTCAATTTGTTCACGTAACAAAAGGTATCTGAAAATGGCATCATCCCGGTATATGCAACTTGGCCCAAATCCAAAGTCCACTGATGCCAATGGAAAGAATTAGTGACATCAACAGACTTTTAAGCAAGTCACATTGCGCTGTCTCTGAAACAACCAGCAGAATACCACAAGAATCACAGCTACTCACTCCTCAGTGACTGGTTCCATCTTCCAAATAAGTAACAGATACTGAAATTCAGTTTTCTTTAGGGTCTGTATATCCAAAAGCAGGAGAGCAAAACAGCTTCAAAAGGTGCTGTGCATTATACTCTGTTACTTACACCAAGTGCTAGGGAATATGTATTGTTTTAAGAATAAAATGCTGCTACCAATTTAAACAAATCAGACAAGCAGCTTTTTTTTCCCCTTCTGCATACATCATTCAAAGCAATTTGTGCAATGGTGCTGGCATTAAACAGCTTTTGCATAGCAGGTTAGTATGCATGACATGTTTTTGCACACAGAATAAATACAGTAATATTAAGACGTTTGCTTAGCCAGCCACAGTTGGAGAGCATGCCTTTACTGAAAAAAAGCATGAAACGAGAAAAGCTGCATTATCATCTCACCCTGATAAACAATGCTGCTTTAAAACATAAAATGTTCTTTCAAATACAAGAAAGCCAAGACATCCAAATACTGACACAATAATCCACTGGGCATAAAAGAAAAATCAAAAGCAAGTTGGACCGTATCTTTGCAAGTTAGGAATTAAGGCTTAGTTTGCAACAGATCTGCATAGGAGATTTAAAAAGCAGTTGTAGGTTCTTCCCTTGGCATTTGTAAACAAAATGCATACCTTTAAGAACAAATTATTTTTGTCCTTAAATGACATAAAAGCAGACAACAGGGTTTTTTGACTTCAGAATTAGAAAATTAAGACTGTATCAAAGCAAGGACAATGAGGACTTTCCAGAGAGCCAACAAAAGCAAATGAGTAGTTTCTCTTTCTCCAGCTGGCACCATTAAAAGGAAGATGTTTAGAGCTGAATGTTGTTTACATTCAAATACCAGAACTGATAACCAGCACAAATGCAACTTGCAAATGCCAGTGAGAGAAAGGAAAGAGTTAGAGATGAATTATGGTAGGAAAACAACATTTGCAACATGCCAGCCCATTAAATGCCTAGGAAAATCATCTAGTCCTCTTACCTGTGGTCAATCCTCCCCATCTTCTGGTGTGATTTCTGTTTCTTTATGTACCACTACTTTGGTCACTGACATGTCAGGGTGCTGCTCTTTGGCTTCTTTAATTGCCTGAGCCAGCGCCTATCCCAAGGAAACCACAGAAGGGCAAAAACAAAAAGGAGGTGGAACATGCATGATCAGTAGCAAGGTGGAGAGATTCATGAGATATTACACAATTTACAAATGAGGAAAATGATTAAAATATGAAATAAACCATCACTGATTTAACTACTAATCCAGTTTAATTTAAGGCATGCCACTATGACTAGTAACTTTTAAAGCAATGTTTAGAAATGTTCTCTTCGGCAGTCTTCAGGGTAGTCTCTAGCAGTTTATAGATTTTACCTGATCATGATCAATATCTGCATCTCCTGTGATGACTATTCGTTTTTCAATTCTTGTCTCTGAGATGCCTCCTTTCACAGTCTAGATGGGAGGGACAAATGCATGTCAGTAACTTACTTTAAAGAGTGCTGCTATTCATGCAGAGAATGATCAGTGCAGGAACCCAGACGTGACTGGACCCAACTATCTCAAACGGCGCGCACAGAGGGGACAACCCTGAACTGCAACCAGAGCAGCTCTGAAGTTGGCCTGCTCTGAACGGACTAGATGACCTCCGCAGGTCCTTCCAACACAGATAATTTCATGATTCTAGTCATTCTGCACACATGTCAGGAGAGATTTTTGTATGTCAAAACTGGCAAGTATTTATGGTAAATTCATCCCATGAAGAAAAGAATGGATCTAGTTAAGTCCAACTGCAGACTTCAGAAGGACATATAGGGTGATATGGCCTTTGTATAGCCCATCTACTGAAGGGTGAATTTCAGTGCAGAAAGTTGAAATCCTGTCCTCAGTGAATACTGGTAGGAGAGCTGTCACGGCACTAAGAGGGTTTCTGCTTCAGGAGGAACCGTTACTTCGATGCTACCATGGAACTTGGAAGACCCAACATCATTTGTCTGTGCAGCTATAAGCTTTTGCTCTGGCTATGGGCAAGCTCCTTACAGCACCACCCAGCAACGCAACTGTGGTGTTCGAGCTGACTAAATGTCCTGTTATGACTACGTGATAGATTTACTGTGTGTTTTCAACACCGTACAGGGATAATAGCTCAGGACTCAATGAAAACTCATGCTCAGGCAAATTACTTCTTCCTGGCTACCATATGATGCCAACGTGGCTACACTTGCTTCCAGTTCTAGGCCGTATTTTCAGCTAACTCATGTGTCCCTGCACAAGGGACAAGGTTTTGTGCTTGCATAGACATGCTCTAAGGGTTTATGACACTCAGGACTCTGGTCAAGTCCTTGGATGATGCATTAATGAAGCCAATATAGGCAAAGACAGGTGAATGAAGACAGGTATCCAAAACAGACAGGATTTTGTCCAGAGAGCATAAGCATGTGTACACGTTTTAAAATAAATAATAGAATAGAACTTAAGAAAACATATACCCTTGTGGAAAAAAAGAAAAAAAAAAAGCACCCTGTTTTCTGAGGACTCACTTTGGTGATATGTGTAGTGGTTGTAGTGCTGGTGGTTTCAGATGTGATAGTCTGTGCACTCATCAATACACCCGGTTCTGAGTCAGCACTGCAATCCACCTAGGGAAACAAATGACAAAACCAGTCATCAAGAACATGCTCCTGAGCACAGGGAGGCAAGAACCGGACTGGCTGCACTTCCCTACTTCTACAGTTCTTCATAAAAGTTGTATCTAAGGGCGATCATGCGTCAGTATTTCTCTCTGCATCTGGAGACTCCCCTTCGCTTCTGGAAGGACAGATCAGAAGCTGGGGCTTTGAAATCTGTAGTTTCATCAATGTTCTTGAAAGGCCCTACACGTCACCCTCAGGTAAGCTATTCTTATGTACATCCTCCTCATGCTAATATTTAATACTTGAACAACTTACAACAGTTTACAGTAAAGCATACACTTAAAGATGTGTAAAGAAACATGGGTTCCTCAAGAACATGTTAAATCAGACCTTGGCTTTTGCAGAATTTCTTACCTGAGAAGACTCATATGTAATGGTTTTCGTTTCTGTATGGACTACCGGCACTTCCTTTGTTGAAATTTCAAGATTTTCCCCACCAGCAGAAACACTACTGAAACTGATAGTCTCAGTCTTCACAACTGGCGACTGCGTGAAAAAAAAGGAATTGGAACATTTAGCAAAGCTTAAGAATTTCTCAGAGAATTTTTCTTTCTTCGGTAAAAAGAGGAGGAACAACTAAAAAGTACTCTGCATTTAACAAAGTGAGAAAATTCTCTTTGTTACAGTGGTACATACATGTATATAATGCCGGCAACATTTAGCACTATCCTGGATTTCATGAAAATAAACTTCGGAAAAGATCTAAACCCTGTAAGAGGCAATGAGCACAACCACAGGAAGGTCCCTCTGAACATCAGGGAATGCTGTTTCCCTGTGGGTGACTGAGCACTGGCACAGGGTGCCCAGGGAGGCTGTGGAGTCTCTAACGTTAGAGATACTCAAAAGCCACCTGGACACAGTCCTTGGCAGCTGACTCTGGGTGGCCCTGCCTGAGCAGGGCAGGCTGGAGCAGATGGCCTGCAGAGGTCTAGAATTCTAATCTCAGCTATTCTGGGATTTTGCGATTCTACATTTTCTTAGAACGACAAGAGAACAAGTCCTGTTCAGGGTTAATCTTCCATTAAGCTCTCAGAAAAAAAACCCAACCAAGAACAAGGCTTTTTTAACTCCCCTGCAAACAGTTCTTGAAATTCTGCTAACGGGGTTAAGATAAGAATCTGGGTTGTTTAAGACATAGAACACTTATTTACAATTGTACCAAGCACAGAAAAAACAATGTATTTTCTGTCTTTGAGGACACATGAACTTTGCCAGTCTTAATGGACTTTCCCAAAGAGAATGCCAGCGGAATTCTTGTTAACCGTTGTATAAATGCCACCAATTAAGTTTTTCTCTGTAGCATGAAAAGTGCTTTTAGGTAAAACATGGACGGCATTTTGCCAACGATCGAAACCAGCAATAAGCCTTGCAGGTGCAACACAAAGAGGAAATAAGAGGAGAAACAAACTGCCTGCTGCGAAGATGCAATCATACAAGCTTGGTACACATTACTTTCCATGACAGGAATTAACTTAGTCCACTACTGCCCAACTAACATTCACAGTCCAGCAAAGACATGACTGAATCAACGAGTTACCTCAAAATGAGGTTTTCTTTCCAAAGACTCTGAAACGTGGACTGCTGTACTGTGATCCTTTGCTTGCTCACACGAAGCAGCAGCAGCAGCAGCGACTCCTTCTTGTTTGGTTAGGGCTTTCCCAGCCTCCTCCCTTTTTTCCTCCTTCGCCCCCTCAGTCCCAGCAGAACCCTCCTTCCCTTTCACGCCAGCAGCCACCGCCGACGCTGCCTCAGCCTGGGCATCCAACGCAAGTCCAGCCACTTTAGTGGGATCCCTGCTTGCATGCACATCCATCCCGTGTCTCTCCTCAATAACTACAGTCTCCTGTACAACCTTCTTTGCTGTATCCTGATGCGGCTGAACTGCTTGCTTCATTTCACCAGAAGTTATCTCCAGAGATGTCGTTGTGTCTATTCTCTGCAGAGAAGGAGGAAAAAAACCTCTCAGCATCAGAAGCAGGCAACACTACTTGTAATGGCTTCTCAGCTTAATGGACTGTGAACGTAAATAAAAAAAAATGGGTATTACATTTTGCCAATGCATTTCTCTCACGTTGTATAAATTTTCGTTCTCAGGACATTATCAGAACAGTAGAGTTGAAAAACAAAGCAAGAATCACAACTTTTAAAAGCGAAGAGAAATGTCAATGTTTTTCTCATTGGTGTTTTTGTGTGAGTTTTATAAAGGCAAAATACAGCACCCTGCAAAATGGTCAAAATAAAGTGAAATGAGAGAAAACCAGGGGTTTTTTTGGTTTGCTTTTCTCTTTGGCAAAGTTTCTACTGTGGTCTATTGTAACGAAGGAAAAGGCACACTAATACATGCATTAGTAATATCATTTCCAAGTTACGCATAGAAACAGGAAACAAAAGAAAAGCAAAAGTAATTGGTGTGCAGTTATAACAATGGAGGGAATCAAACGGCCACCTGAGCCCAGCTATGTGAAGAAGTAGTAACCCCTCCTATGAACTCAGTCGGTTTTCTGGCAGACTCTATTAAACTGAAGATATCTGAGCCATCCAAGGTTTTTTCACTGGTGGACTGTTTAGTCTAAATGGACAAAGAAATGTAGAGTCATACACAGAAGAAAGGCAGACCCACATGCACAGACATATTAATTGCCAAAACTGGAGGCAGAGACAGAGGAAAGGGAGAGAAGGTTGCGGGGGCACAGAGAGATTGGAAACAGGAAAAGAATGGGAAAATAAATCAGAGCAAATTCATAATGGCTGTAGTAAGCAATAGTTACAAAGCACAGTTGTTAGCGTTGGCATTTTGCTGGTTCAAGCAAACCTTTTTTTTCCTTTTATTAACAAGCCACAGCAGCAACACTACATTTCAGTAACATGGATCTTTAAATAAACCAGAAAGGTTGAAAGCCTTATATAATGTCTGCTTCAGACCGTGGGACGGATTCAAAGTATGAGGGAAAAAAAATAAGCTGGGTTGGCTGCTGTCAACACAAAGCCAGGCAGCAAGAGAACCGCAAGGTAGGGTGGTGTGAGGGGATTGCCTAAAAGAAGTCATGCTTTAATCTTTAAACCGTGGCATGAAGTCAAAGCCACTTGTTACCACTACTTTTGACGCAGACGACTCGGTAACATAGTGAGCAGTAGCAATGGTAAATGGCTGTTCTCTGGAATATCTCCACTCAGACAGGCTCTTATCTCTCCGGGCAAATGCCCCTGCTTTTACAGCTTCACTGCCAAGGTGTTTTTCTGCTTTGCCAAGCTGCAAGCTTCCCAGTAACTGCAAATCCTGGTCCATCTTTAGTGTCTTTTTCAAACTCTCCTCTTCAGGACTTTGCAACTGAGATTCTGCTTCCTTTATGGGTGTCAGAGAGTCGGACAGCTTTCTTTTCGTGCTCTGCACATCGGATCCCCGCCTGGCTTTCTCATCAGTGACAGGCTCAAGGATTTCATACTCAGCCACTACCGGAATGACTTTCACAGATTCTTGCACTTCCCTTTCCATTTTCTGGAAAGCTTCTACTGAAGGCTGTATTGCTTTCTCACCCTCTTTAGCTTTACTTGTCATGGTTACAATTTTCCCGGATACGGTATCATAGGACCTTCCTAGGGTGAACATTTTCTGCTTATTCTCCTCTTTGGATTGTATTTCACTTTCCAAGTCCTCAAAGCTCTGCATTAGAACGGTACTGGATTTTAATATCTCAGGTGGAAAGGCAGTTTTACTGCTCACAGTCACTACTTTGTATGCCAGACTTTTTTTCGATTCACCATCAACTACCTCAGAGGGTATTTTGTCTATAATAACCCAATCCTCAGTGCCCTATATTTGAGATATAAAAGCTAAATTAGAATATCTAAAGGTTTATCCGTACTTCAGGAGCACTAAAGTATGAAGACTTTTAAGAAATAAACACTGCCTCTTCTGAAAGCATATCACTTTTAACCGTTGTACCTCTTAGAGCAGTTATCAAACAAACAGAATCACCTTAGGCAAAGCATGATTTCTTTGCATATTCCCTCCCCTCAGAGGCCCATACAACATGGCCAGAAAAAAATGACTTTTGCCACACTACTTCTGTATTAATTTGAAACAGAATAGCATTTTAGTGCATCATTTAAAATGATGATTGGAATCATTCTGAGGTTCAAAATCACGTATTGCAACGGTTCATAATGCTACAGTCAAAAACAAACTATGAAAATAAGCAAAATAAGCCCATTCAACTGCTCCCCAGTTGTCATAAACACACTGTTGAGGAGGTTTTACATTAGTATGCATCTGTATGTAACTGTAGCCTGCACTAAATTTCCTTGTTTTCATTAGAATAACATCAACCCCCTCCAGGACTGTTTAAATTGAGCAGTACAACACAGTAAATGCCATACTCCTAAAGATTCTGAATGGAACTGAATTCAGCATCTTTTTTTCTCCTTATGCAAATATGCTACATGATTTGCTTTGACTATGTGATCAGCATCCAGTTATTTGACCTCAAGACCATAACTTCTGTTATTTAACTAAGCAAATGTGGTAGTTTAAAATTGAATGAATTAAAAATAACCTCTAGGGATGATGGGATACTTTTCTGGATAATGATTTGATGAGAAGTAACCAAAGTGCCAGCAGATTCTCCTTCCTGCAGCTTCTTCTCTATCACACTTGGCTAATAGAAAAACCAATAAGAATACAAAGTTCACCACCACTCAGCATAATCTGAATTCACTTGACAATAGAAAGGAAATTCATTCTAATGACAGAAGTGCCCCATTCTCCATAACGTTCTTAGTGAGGCTTATGCTGGAAATGCATGCACAACTGCAAACAATATCCACAAACAGCACCGTGCAAGTAGATTTCTAACTAGCAGAGAAATCAGTGTCTATTAGGAAGCCATAAATTCTGGAGGGGACTCCTTCCCCAGAATTTGGCCCCCAGATTACATCTCTCTCTGAAGCTTATGAAATAATTAAAAAAAAAAAAATTAAAAGGGAGGGGCTTGGAAAGGAAAAAAGATAATAAAATAATAAATCATTGCCAGCCTGTCTACATTTCAAGAAATTATTATTTGTTTTTACCTGCAATTCAACGAATGTAGTACCTCCCTTCTGCAAAAATATGAGTTTTTCTGATTTTTCTCTTTCTTCTTTGGTCTAATGTTAGGGGAATAAATGGTTTTAGTAAATGGAGGCTATAAAGTCCACTATACTTTACAATAGCTCATCAGCTCTACAGATTATTAAGTGCATGGTAAATTAGGAAACAGAATTAAACAGAGTAATTTTCCAGCAAAGAGGTTTCCCGTAAGCAATGAAATCAGTGTGCGTCTGTGATGAATGCAAAGCAGATATGAGCGTACCATTTGTGTAGCACAAAACCCGCTAAACTGAGTAACACCCAGACGTGGATGCACCGTGTTCATTTCATCTTTTACTATCCATTTAACTGCGTCTGGTGCCAACCTACACGGCTTTCACGAACAGCCTAGAACTGGCCCCTCCACCTTTACTCTGGACTTCTAGTACCTTCCCAAGGCTGTGAAAACAGCATCTCTGCAACTTGACCAGTGGGGAAAGTTTTAAGTATCGGTAAGACTCAATTTTCTAAGCCTTTTGAGTCCAGCTTCTGGGCTGGCCACCTTTTTAACTTGGCCAGAGCAAGTAAGCCCCTGCTGAGCAAAAGCAGGTTTCTTGCCAAACTCTTTCTACCCACTCCAATGGCTAATATCCTCATTAGACATGCCAATGGAAGCACTATGTACATGACATGATAAAAGGGTACAGTTTTAAATATGTATACTCCATGTACTCAAGAAGAAAGGTAGACATTTAAAGAAAGATACAAAACTAGAAACCTGAGTGAGAAAGGGAGAAACGGCTCATCTCCCTGACTGCAATGAGATGCATAACTTCTTCATGTTTAAAGTGCTATTTTAATCCAATCCAGATCAGACTAAACATTGTCAAGGAGTTTGTTAGTATGATGGCTTTCATGTTCTGTAGCTATCTGGCCACTATTACAGCAGGTATTTAAAACCATATAATTCACAACTAAACAAAACCAAAGTACTACCCCTATTATTGTAACAACCAACCAGTGACTAGACAGGCTTAAAGTCAAACGGACTAAACACACATAGGTGCCAAATGCTCAAAGGACACCTTTTGAAAAGGCACACTGCCCCTTCTCTTATTATATTAAAGAGCTACAGGTGGCAACACTGAATGCATTTTTAAAGTGGATATGCTAAGTTAAATGTGTAAGTTCTTTGACTAGAAGAGACTACTACATAACGCAGTTCTACATGCTCTCCATCCTGACTGTCTCTGCATTTCTTAGTAGACACAGACATCAAGGTCCTGATTTTGACCTATATATGGCTTCTTTTCCTGAAATATTCCTGTCAGCAGGACATGTGAACTGAAACCATCCTGCTGACTGGGACCAAAAAGGACGATCAGATGTTATGTATAGCAGGGTTCCCTTAGTGCCAGAAGTCATCTCAGAGTTAGGCTCTGATAGCTCAAATCCACTTGCATTTTTACACAGAAATGCCTTCATTTGGATGAGATTCTGTGGGACAGCTGTAGTTTACTTAGATGCATACAAAATACAGTAACCGGACATTGCTTTTGAGCAAGTTTTTTTCTTCCAGTAGGAGAAGAGATACCAGGTAAGGCTAACTCTTGCTCTTTTCCTTTCCAAAGATTCAGGTGTGTTTCCTCAGGGTGAAGCCTACATAACTGTGTAATGCTTTGCTACTGCTTGTGCTTTTTAATTAGAAATTGTTATTAGGTTTCTAAAGTAATAAAGACATGAAATGAACAGGGGTGGGGATATAAGTTTGCTTCACCTGCACTCCTCTGATTCAGGCTCAGCTAGCCAGCTGCTGCCTTTTCAACAGTTCCTTACGTCTTTAGTATGTAAAACACATCCTGTTCTTTATATTTACAATTTTACTTTTACAGAAGAAAACCCCTATTTTCAACTACAACTAAATTAACACAGTTGTAGGATCCATTATGATTCCTGAACAAGACAGCAGGGGCAACATTAATATTCCTCAGTGGCCTGTCCAAAAGGTAAGCTTTGGGAACCGAGTCTGCTTTTTCGGTATTTTAATTCAACTTGATGGCCACTCTAATGCATGTCTGATGCCTGTATCGGCCACTGGTTAGACGGGTACAGTGTGGGAGATGAGGAACTGGGGCCTTTTTCTTGGCCTTTCCCTAAGAGGAAGCTGACATGTGCTATCTGTGTGTCCCCAGGGATTCCCTTCCCCAGTGGGTCTGGGGACTGTGGGTCTGTAAGACCAACCTCTAAGGTGGGAAAGCAGAAGGCTCTTTCGCATTAGACTTCCCAGCCAATTTTTGCTGAGTTCCTTACAACATTATGCTAGTGCTGGGGGGACGGAAGCAAATTTTATGACCGTTTATTGGACTGTAAGGCTAAAAACAAGTGGTAACCATAAAGATGATTCCTATGAGACAGAAATCAGATATTCATGCACAATAGAATAAAAAAAAAAAAATCTTCATGCAGACCACACAAGCATATTTCCTTTTGCTCCGCTGGATTTAAACCAAGGCTCTCTGCCTTTTTAGAAGATCACAGCAACACGAATGTTACATTGTTACCTCTACATCTCCTTGCCTACCCCAAAACTAAATGAGAGGCAGATATTTAATTGGCATGCTTCCTACAAATACTTCAAGACTGCACAGTAAGCAAGATTTTTTCATGCATGCACATGAAAATGCACATGCTTAGCATCTGCACTGGGCCTTCAATGAAACGGTATCCAGCAGACTGCAGCAACTATCACTTCCCTTATGGAACTGGCCAAGCAGGTCTAATTATCATCATTACTTCTTCCCTGTCTTCAAAGACCGAAAGAGTTTTGCCCTTTGTTCTGTATTTTCTTGTCAAGTTTGGTACTGTACCCCTATCCGTGCCACTACACCGCTGCTCCCAACCAGTCATCATTACTTAAATTTCCTCTCCATCACCTTCATGGTTTCTTTCATGCATGGCTGGACTTCCTCAAGCTCAGTGAACCTGTAAGCCTGCGTTTTGCACCCTCAGAGAGACCCAATTCTGCCATGCAGCTACAGTGAATTTCATACTCTAAATATATATATAAAAAGTATCTGCTCTTCCTTGTGTCTTTTGCTGCTAGAGCCTGAGTCCTGAGAAAAGGGAGCACCTGTAAGTGGGGAATGGCCTCTACGGACAGTCTCTAATCGACTGAGAGCTATTAAAAGTAAAACGAATAGACAGATACATAAGGAAGCCTTTCAGCTCACGCTGACCTCTTCAGGCACTAGTGGTTCAATCATAGGAGCTTCCTCCTGCCTTGCTGCAAGCCGAACGGGAGATGTGGAAAGCCTCTTCTCCCACTCATTAGACACAGCCGTTTCTGTGGAGGTTTCCAAGAAGGTGCGTTTCAGCTCGCTTATATTGGTCTGATGTTTCATCAGATCTTCCTGGGTTTTGTCTAGGTCCTGGACAGTTTTAAAAGAATAGAGCAGTTTGTAATACATCCTAAGCCAACCAAATTTTAGCGCCAAAACACACAACTCGGTTAGTCAAGAGGGAAGTAACATCTCAGGGAGCCGGGGAGCACAGCACTGACACAACACTCTGTGAAAATGTGGCATTTTGAAAGATAACAGAATAGCATATCTGTGAGTATAAATATACTCTTAAGAAGCTTATCCATACTGCTATAATTTACACCTGATAAAGAGGCTTCAAACAAACATTCATATGCGCGTGGATGCACACACATATACGCACACGCATATATCTATATTTATAGTACAAGTTAGAGGAGGATCATCATAATCTGAGGAAAAAATATCTATTTAATTTATTAGCAGGTGGGAATACACAGTTCATGCATCATAGTGCAGATTCACAGTTTACCACTAAAACTAACACACATGTACGGACATGCACTGGTATATACCAATACCAACCTCTAACATAAGATTACTATGTTTGACATACACATTTTCACCCTGTATTCGCTTAATCAGACTATTCTGAAAGAAGTGAAAAAGAAAGGGAAAGGTAAGGGACACAGTATTGAAAGGATACAAAATGCTGTTTCTACACATTTCTTCACAGAGAACCAACAATAACATGCTGAGAGAGGTGAACACCTCCAACATTGATACTTGAGCAACATCCGGGCCTTTCGTTTCTGTACCTGTGCCTTTAGTTCTCCATCCTCCTCTTGATCCGACTGCCAGCATGAGAAAGATTGGAAAACAACACCTTACCCACTTGTACGACTGAAGGCTTTACACAAACTGGTGACAGGAACACACTAGGTTAAAATCACATTTTCTCTATGTTGAGGGCTTAAAGAGAAGGAGTAGACACACTGGCTGAATTTGCATGGTTCTCCTAACTCAGAGGAAGCCTCCTCTTTTCAAATTTTTTATTTGGGAATGAAGGAGTATTAAACGTTTTCCTCTTATAAATACCGGTGCACTCCACATTCACAGATCTCTATTTAGGGAGCAGCAGTTGAACCTTCTCACCAAGACTGCAGCTGATTTAGAACCAAATGGCAACAGCAAATTCTCTGCAAATCCATAATCCCAGAGGTTAAATATATGACTTCTCCTGGGCCACAGGCAAAGCTTTGCAGAAACTCACCATGGGTAAACAACTTGCAACGCTTCCTACAGAATGAAGCACATTTTATTTGCTTAAAATGCTATTTCCCTAACCTCAGTCCCTTTCTGGTTTTATATAATTTCATTTCATATTTAGCCTGTATATATTCTTTCATGACCTATCTGCAATGGCGGTCTTCTGAAATGGCACACACATCACATCACTTCAGCTCACGTTTTCAGAAGCAATGCAATAAGGACTGCCCAAGCAGCCCCGTTTCTGAGGGTTGAATTTTCAGATGGCAAGTATACCACAGGTATTGAAAATCAGGTATCCGTAAGGCAAACTGAGGTTCACAAAATCTTCTCCCCTAAAATAAAGATGGCAGCTAGGGAGATTATAATGCATTTTTGAGTAATAAACTGAACATTTTAAATGTCATGGTTTTAGGATTATGGTTTACTTTCTGTAGGGCTCGAGGCCTGAAGCTATAGAGTAAAAGAGGCATTCTGAACTCCTGGCTCGTCTCAACAGACTTTATGTTGTTGCTCCATTTGGATTCTTTCAATGCTTGTGCCACTATTTTATTGTTAATTTTTTATATAGTCCTAATTATTCAAATGACCCATGAGAAAATCTGTTGATTACTTTCTAACTCAGTTCAAATTTATTCTATTTACAGCTGAGGCCAAATTGTCCTGACACGTCATACAGAGAATTTTTCCTTGACAATAATTTTAACAGTCTGAAATATTAATGAGATCCTACTGAAAACCTACAGTTGTGTTTGTGGTAAGACTCTGTCTTCTACCAGATGTCAGACCAAATTCAGCTCATGTTTGCAGCTGCAAATATATTAATTATGAAAGCATTATATGCACTTCACTGGAGTCACACAGGGTTGAATTTGCCTGCAGTGTCTGTATACCGTGTTGTAGATATGAGGCTTCTCAGTGCAAAGAAAATATACATTTTTTTATGTTCCTCCTTTGAAAACAACACCTAGACTACTGGTGGCAATACATGAAGACGACATGTGAAATTACATTCAAGGAAAAGCTGAGATATTTGTAATGTGGAAATACCTTTATCCAGAAAATTTTTTACTGTCTTTTTGCCCCTCTCTCTCACACACAGGCTGCAGAGTATAAAAGCAGACAAGCAAATAGAAAAACCCAGGGCACAATCTGGCCAGCACGACCACCCAGGTGGGCAGCTGCCCCGCACTCTGCACAGCACAGAGGCCTTACAGTTTCCACACCAAACACAGAAATAAGAAGAACCCGCAGGGAGCACTGAAAACTCAACTCCGCGAGCAAAACTCTCACGCTCGCACATGCACACACGCGCAGAGAGGGATCCTGAGCTGCTGTAAGAGACATGCTGGTTTAGCCCTCATGCCCAGGGTCGGGAAGAGATGAGGCAAAATGCTCTCCCCTGCCATAACTGGGTGCCGGCGACTGTACAAACCTCGGTGGCAGTGGTCTCACCATCAGCTGCAGTATCCGTCTGCTCACTGTCAGTCTATTTGGTTAGACAAGTAATCGGGTCCCAAGAGGAAGGCAGGAATAAAGAATAAACCCAGCTCATCAGTACACGCGGCTCACACGGGGAACTGTTAAATTCAACATCCCTGTGAACTGCATTAGCATTGCTTTTCAAACCACGCACAAGTCAAAGAAGCAAAATAAAAATGCTATATTAGTAAACAGAACAGACTCAGAGGAAGACTCGAGGCGTACTGTACACAGTATATGGCTTTACTGGAACAAATTTATAAGCCAAACAAAACATTACTGGAAATGTGTTATTTGAATAGCAGATTATTTTTTTTTTTTCTTTAAGAAAGCCAGGTGGCTTTAAAAAAACTGGAAAAAAAAAAGGTCGTATTTTCTAAACAAACTTTTCCTCCTATAATGTTTTTTTCAAGTAAAATTATTGATCACATTTTTGTTCTAATCAATACAGATTAATGTGGTGGTTGACTTTTTCTCTGGAGGGGAAAAAGACAATTAAAAAAAAAAAAAAAAAGACTACTTTAACAGTCACCTGACTTTCAGCCCCTCATTTGTACAGAAGTTGTTCTTGACTCCGCATTTATACACCATGAGGCTGTCTGCATTACCAAGGAGTTCAAATAACCATACCCCCAGCCCATCTACTGTCTGTCTGTGGAGTAATGGTAAGGCTCAGATCCCACTTGGTTCCAATAAAGAGCAGCTGATATTGTTAATGATAGTAAAAAGAAAGAAAACTGCCATTAAAAGAATCAAAAATACTTCTCATTCCATTTAAGAATATGGATGAAAGCAGGAAAAAAGGAAAAGTAACTCCCCATCCCCACCACCCCCCCCCCACCAAAAAAAAACAATTACTAGGTACAAGTGATAAAAATGAAACAAAGCACAGCATTGCACAATCTATCCCTGCTTTGCTCGACACCATGAACCACATTTTAGTGGAGAACACAAGTGTTGAGATTTAATAAATAGAGAGTCAAGTGTAGGATGCTACAGGCTGAGAAGAGAGTTCAAATGACTATGTTTGATGCTATGCAAGCTTATGGAAAACTAGTAATTAAAGAAAGCGCTCCCTACTGCCCTGGACTGGCACATTCAAGTTGTTTTAACTTCAGTGAAAGCTCTGGTTTTGATTAATGATTTTCTGTGGTCCTTAGATAATCTAAAGTAACCCAGGCAGGCAATTTAAATCTAGGATAATACATCTCACACTCACATCAGTATGAAACAAGAGAAAAAAGCAACGTACTGGTGGATGGAGTATCAAGTGTTTGAATCTCCTATCTTCTGTCATTTTCTGACAACTCCAATGTTTCATAAAGCTGCTTTTCTGATATTTTTTCATTGCTTTGGTGTCTATCATTCCTTTCTTTGAATAATTTGTATTGCTTGTATGACAGGCAGAAGAATAAGCAGGCATTTTGCCCTATTTGTAAGGGCATGAATATAAGTTACATGCAATTTTTCAAGCAATGACCACTCACTAGATGGACCATTTATTTTTAAATGAAAGTATAATGCCAAAATAGCCTACCTAGCTAGTCAAATTGCTTTCACTAAAATGTTAGAAAATTGTTTATTAGTGAAGGATCTCACATCTTTATAACATTATAAGCAATTGTAAAGGCATGGCAATATAAAAATATCTAGACATTGTCACCCCTATTTACAAAAAAAAAAAAGAAAAAAGAGAAATTAACAAATCTAGACATTTAAAAGGGATTTAAAGTTTTATGTCAAGGCACTGTAACATGTGAGTCTGGCACACAGGATTCATTTACGAACTTGAAGTTGGGAAATTAGTGAAAACCCAATAGAAACAGTAGCTGCTAAGGTACAAACACAGAAGCTAATGAAATCTAATGGGTGATATTCTGTCTCTGACTGCATTGACTGCCTCCAGATACACTGCCCAAGGGAGAACAGAGCTCAACGAGGTATGAGATTGGTTCAGGATACTGGCTGTAGCCTCCTGCATCACTGTGTGCAATCTCTTGTGAACTGGGGGAAAAGACAAATGTTTCTTTTACTGTAACAGCAATGAAATCCTAAGTAAGGCATAAAATTTGCTTTATTGCCACATACATGTCTGCTAATTAGCCAATCAACAGCCATGGAGTTAAGTCAGCATTACTGAGTTACTTGAAATAAAGATCTGGGGTTATCGCAGAGCAGGGAATGGCAAATTAAGGCTGAGCAAGGCAGGTCTCCTCTGGAATGGAAAGTAAGAAAGGTCGGGCTCAACTCTGAGACGGGCTACAATGCAGCTGCTGGTGGGGCTTGAGGGCAGGAGAGGGATTGAGCAGGAAGGGAAGGCAGCTATCTCCTGAGATGCTGCGGCTGCACCTCCTCTAAGCTGTGATCCTAATTGCTGTGATTTGTTTTGCCAATGTAATGCAGACATGCCCAAGTTTAAAACATATCCACTTTCATGCAATATTTTGAACAAGAAATACCCCCTGGATTAGGCACAAGTCTGTGTTGTCTGCCAGGAAGCACTGCCAGAGTAATCACCCTCATAAAAGAGAGACATTAAAAAGCCTATTTTATACATTTTTATGCTCAATATTCCTAACTTTACTAACAAAAAAGAAGTGCTCATTTCTGAAAGAGGAACAGACCAATGTATTACATAAACACTGTCTCGTTATTGCCTCTGGAGCTGGCACCGTATTAATGCTGTTATTGCTATTAGATTAATTCAAGTGCAGAGCTAATGCAAATTGAAACCTGAATGCTATCTCAAAATGAGGACACAAAATGAGACAGCAACATTTTGGATGCCTTTTATCAGAAATTGCACAATATTATTTAGTTGTTGGGCATCACAGAACCAAAAGCATCTAAAGAAAATGTTTTTATAAGATAAATTGATGTGACTTTTAGCTTTCCATAAAAAGGAAATGAAATCCTGCACCAAGTCCTACAAAACCAACAGTGGCAGAATACACAAATGTTTAAATGTGCAAACTGGTTTATTGAAGACAACTACTGCAACAGCATCAAGTGACCAAGGTGTCTTTTTACAAATGGCCAACTGGGCTGTGATTATCTGATCTGGGTTATTTTTACATACAGAGGAAAACCATATTTTTGCATTTGAAGATGAAGGGTAAAAAGGAAAAACGAGGAAAAAAAGAACTCGTCATTTTATTCTGTCAACAAAGAATAACTAGGCACAGGCCAGAACTGAGATGCCAGTTACTCTGTTACTTAAACGAGCAGATTCCTTCTGGATATATTATCTTCTGGTTGTGTTATACTATTCTGTATGTATTATCTTCTGGTTATATTATCACAGTTCCCAGAACTATTGTGGACTCCTCGTCTACTGCAGTTGGTTTATCTGCCTGAGATAACCCTGGTGGCTTGAGGCATCAGTTTTGGCAGTGCTAATTAAACACCGCAAATGGCAAGATGTCCCACATGGCATGCTCCCTCAACAGCTGTGGAACAGTTGTCCCAATCTGACCTCTCACTGATACATTGGATTTAAGCACGGGAAAACAATTTAATCTGCAGCAGATATGGGATCAAGGCTGAAAATGCAGGTCCAGGTTTCACTGGACCAGAAAGCCTTTTCTGGGCTCAGGTTACAGCTGACAGCCTCTTGCAAAAAGCTGAGTCCACCTGAATTTTGAACATGCTGAAGTTGGTGAGGGTGCCCATTATTACTGGGCAGCTGGTTATATAAATATAATGTATATACATATGCATATATATACATGCATATGTAATTATGCAGGAAATTGTACTTAATACCCACCATTTAGAAAACTATTCTAACTGTAGTATAAACTGACTGGGGAAAGAAAAAGATCTTGGCGGGTTCAGATACAATACTTCAGAGCTGATCAGTGGCAATTTGTCTAGTGCAAGTCACTTTGCATCAGCTGACACAGTTCAAACCAAGCCACTTCCACACAGTGTTGTGCCTAACCCTGGGCCCCAAGCTGCAACTCCCAACACAAGAAAAAAATAAAAAAGAATTTAAAAAAACAACCCCCAAACCAAAAAAAACAAAACCAAAAACACCCCTTCTAACATATCAGCACAGACAGAAATGAGGCTCTGAAAGTAGGACCACTATTGCAGCAATCTAACACTGGTTAGGACTGAAGCACTGAACACGAAAAAGAGTGTGTTCGATGCCGAGGTACACACCTCTTCCTCTGAACTGTCACTCAGGTCATTGGCAAGTGAGGCACTCAAGGAGGCCGCCTTGGGCTCCAGGTAGCAGAGGCACATAGCCAGAGGAAAGGAGAGAGTGAGGGCGTATGGCACTGAGAAAGAGGCAGAGAGCAGAAAGAAAAAAATGAAGAGGAAGCAAGGCACCAGGGAGGGAGAGCGGATAGGAAGGTAGTGCTGCACGCTGGCAGGCAGGAGGTTGGTTTCGGAGAGGTTTGGGAGCGACAGGTAGCCGTCGTCATCCAGGAGGGAAGGAAATGACTCTGGAAGTTGCAAGGAGAAGGAAAACAGCGTTCCGCCTTTGCCGGCTTTTTGCTTATAGCCGAAAGCCGCATCTTGCTCAGCAGAGCAAACTCGACCCTTTCTGTCAGAGTCTGGCTCCAACTCGCTGAGCTTTGAAGCGCTCTCTTTCGGCGCCTCACAACCTAAGGACTTTGTTCGAGCACTCTCCTTGCATCTCCTGCGAAGCTTTGCTGAAGATACATGGCGGCCAGGCTGTGAGGATGGCGAGGGGTGGTGGGAGTCAGTGCCAAGCAAAGGTGGCTGGTGACAGAGAAAGAGCAGCAAACAAGGCGCAAAAGCAAAAGGACAAAAAGAAAACTGTAATTAGTTAATTTTCTTCTGTGATGATAAATAGTATATATATATATATATATATATAAAAATTATAAACAGTATTTTAACACCATAGCTTTCCACTGAGTTAAATGGTGCATGTTCCCATGCCGCACACCACAGATATTAGTGAATCAGGGTTAGAGCTTACAAAAGGCAACTTCGTGATTCAGCATTTGTCTAGTCACCTGCAGCACGGGATTTACATAAAAATCCTTCAAGGCCATATGTAGAGGTTCAGGTGCTGCCAATTTCCACTTACGGTAAGACTGGCTTCAGATCATAAGGAGCTTTCAAACATGAAGTACATGGAGAGCAACAAAGAAATGAAGGAATGTATTTCTAATACCAACACTGCTTGTGAAAGTACTCCTGCAGTCAGGAGGAGACCCAGTGGGAGCCTGATGCTTCCCATCTATGCCTTGGACAACTTCAGCAGTAATAATTAAAACGCCAAGGATTTTAAAACTCTGTGTGCCCAAATTTCTCCATTAGAATATTAAAAAGAAAAAAATCTAGGTCCTAAATCTAAATAAAACACATTCTAGTTTTGAGGGGGGGCACAAATCCATATATCAGCTCTTACTGATGGAAAAAAATACACTAGCTTGACACCTACCCCACCAGCCAGCTCCTCAGCACGGCTCCCATCACTGCCCAGGCTGGCCTTCGCCGGGCATCTCCACAGCCCTGCCCTCACCGCTGCCCACAGCGAGCTGGTGCAGGCAGTGTCGGGGAGCTGGCCCCCTCCCAGCCACGTGCCCTGCTGCCCCTCTACGTTGCACCCCACTGCTTCTACAACATGCTGAAAGAAGAGAGCTGCAGGTATTGGCTAGGCAGACCCCATTCTCTCTTGCTGGAGATCTGAAGGGGGGCTGACCACAGAGGGGTTCATGCCCCACACAGCCACATCTCCCCATAGTCAAAAAGTGACTCTCTACCCATACCGAAGAGATAAAAACATACCCAATGTCTTTGCTACAGATTTTACCACAATGCAAAGAATACTGGTTACCAACAAGCAGGATTTGCTTTGATACGCCACTTGTAGGGCATTCAACCAGTCTTTAAGGTTATTCAAGGATGAAAAATTGGTAGGAGGAGTGAGGTGGTTCAGCAGAAGGGGTGACTGTCACTTAATACACTCCCTGAGGGCAGCCACATCTGCTCTTTAGAAGGACAACAACCACCATCACCAAAATACCTCAGTATGACAGACCTGCCACGATACTGATTGACTGAAGATGTTTTGGCCAAAGGCATACTTAGCTGAAGTGGCACACTGGCTCCATGACCAAACCCTAAGTGCCTGAGATGCTCCATCCACCATGCATCTATGCATCTCCCTGAGGAGCTACAAAAGGCTTTTCAACCCCACTGCCACTCCAAGCTCCCAAGAACAAAATGACTTCAAAACCAAAACAGCATCTGCCTGTACAAACTAATGCCAAATCCGAGCCAACAAGCAGGATTTAAGTTTTAGACACAAGTTGCACCAACGCTAGCTACTAAGCCTAATCTTTACCAGGTATATTAATGGTAGGAATGGGATTTGAGCCCAATATTTACACAGAAGAGCTCCTTCCCCTCCTCTTAATATTTTGCTTCTCTCTCTTCTCTAACCATAACAGTTAAAAACGCAATCAGCTCAGGCAATCTGTGTTCCTGAATTAAAGAACCAAAACCAAGCCTAACTTCAAACCACTTACAAATGTCTTCTTTATGGGCCTAATGCAACAAGCTCAAGTCAAAATTCAATGCTGATGGACTCAGAGGACTTTATGTGAGCTAAATACACAGAACTTCTCTTTACATTGTAAAGGCAAAAAGCCAAAGTAAATTTATTCTTTGCTAATACAGACTATTCACTTACTGACATCTTTGCAGTGTTAATATTTAGAATAACTTCTGGTATTTAATTACATATGGATAAAGCAAAAGAAAAATGTCTTAGTGGAAAAGTTGAAAACCTACCTATAAAATTTATATACCCTTAAATAGGAATCTGACTTCAAATTTGTCCCGTGTTTCTTGAGACTCTATTCACTTTATGATGAATGACAAAGCTGTTGGCAGGTCCAGCAGAAGCAGGACTAAGATCTCTATAGGCTTATAGAAATGAAGGTCTGTTAATGGATGGTTTAAACAGAACCCACCTCTTGAGTGCGGGGTAAAAATCATTCATATGCGCATGTTTAAGTACCATCAAAACATTCTCTTAAAAATATATTTGAGTATTTCTAGCCATATATAAGGAACAGACGATCTCTGAAATGGAGCTGATCTCTCCATTGACCTAAATTAACAAACACTTGGGACACAATTAGTTTCTATTGGATATTTTCTGCATATTTGATTTTCATCAATGTTTCTCCATGCAGAAACTCATAGAGTTTAAAGAAGACCTCAGTTAAATTTTACAGATTTTTTTTTAATGCTACAATTACATCACATACTTTCAAAAGAAAATATTTTCTCATCTGCAATTTTCACTAATTCAATTTGTTTCTGATTTTTGATACCTTAATTGCAACTCTTTTTGAGGCCTTGATCCTTTAGCTACGTAGCTCATTGTGGCCTTACATTATAAGGCTAGAAGTTCAGGTTCTAAAACTTGCATGCATGATCGTTTCGTGGGTGTAAAGGTATACATCAAGGATTTTCCTCACAAATGAAGAGAGAAAAATCTTACTTGTTTAGCAAGTGCATTCCAAAATACGCTTTTTGAATTATATCAGTATTTTTAAATTATATTCAGTATTTCATATTCTGTTTTCTTCTCCTCAATGTAAAAGAAACAGGATATTTTACACCTGATCTTTTCTGATTCTAAATTATTTCTCTCCACTGTCAATCTCTGAAATTCAGTATCTCCTCTGTGCCTCTGTTTGATTTACCTCATCTTAATAACTCAGTAGCTATAATGCACAGCAATGTGTGTACGTGTATGCGGTGGTGCTGGGCTTTGAGATGGTGAGGAATGAATCAAATTTAACAACTGAGCAGAGAATCATCAACAAAAAGAGTCTTCTTCAATGCAAAACTTCAAATGAGGGAATCAAATGCTTTTGTAAGCCAGGAAAAAAAAGCTTGTAATAAGTGTATTACTACCCACAAGTTAATAGAGAAAAATGCTAATTGAAGTACATGCAAGGAAACATAGTATTATGAGAAGTAAATGAGAAAAATACAATAGTTTAAAGCACAGAGCTACATACAAGAACACAGAACTATTTTGCTGCCTTGTCAAAAAATGAAAAACACGATGCTCATACTAAAGTCAAAATACAACTGAAGACCAAAGGAGCAAAACGTGCACTGTCAGGCTATTTTTGGGTATTTCCTAAAAAGCCCTTGAATGCTATGTAAAAAGCACGCACTGACTGTTAAATGGATTTTAAAAACAGTCTGAGGCAGGAACTAACTTCTACAACATCACATGGAATGTGAAAGGACTATAAAAGTATTGATTTAAGACACATATATATATATACATGTACATACAAGCGTGTATATTCTAGTTACCTTTCACAGAACTAGGTTATCTCCTCCCTCCCTCCCTAACAATTCTGCATTTTTCTGAGTGCTCTCCAGATAGGTCAGCTTAATACAAAAACCTCAAAACTCTACCTTGGTGTCATGGCGTACTGCCGAGACCGGGGTGACTTCCTCTGCTCTTTTCTTTTTGCCCTCTTCATCATCTTTCTCTTCTTCTGCCTTTTTCTCTGGAGTCACAGTGGTTATCAAGTTGGTCTGAGAGATGCCCTTTGTTGTGGCGTACTGGCCAGTACCAACCTCTGCAGCAGACACAGAATCCTTCATGTACATTTCATGGTTTTCATTCACTGATGCTAAAAGCAAATATTTAAAGAGGGAAAGTCTGAAATAGCTTTTGCTGAGAAGCTGCATAAAATTAAAAAGCTGGGTTAGTAAAACATTTCAGATATCGCTGAAAACACAACTATGTCATGTTTCAGGAAACCAGAAGCATGTGCATACATTTAAATAAACTGTTTACTTGAAATAAAGCTTGTAGCTTTTATATGCATAAACATATATTATGGATGTGTATACACACATTACTGTAGCTAATGTGTGCATTACACAGTTGTTAAATGTTAGCAAGCCATTAAAAGCGCTACTGTAGTAAAACATCAGAAAAAAATCAATGCGTTGCCAGAGTTATCAGGCAGGAAACATAAGGAGAACCAGCTATGATATCAGCCATGGGGGTGGAAGAGGTTTTTTTGGAACTCTGTCAGAATATAACAATGCAGATCAAATGCACGGTAAGTGAAGTGCTACATTACAGGAAATGACAGTATGCATGTAACACAGGTATAATATCTGAGAATCAAGAAATGGGATCTTTGTATCACTGAGTAGTAAAGTCTGCCAGTTGAGTGAGCTCATTATCCAAAAAAAATTCTGGGAAGTGATCGCATTCAATTCAGCGGGCCAAACCAGAATATTTTAGGATGTAAATGTTCGATAATTCAGCAAACTTAAATATATATATATAAATGATTTTGAAATAAATAGTAAATTTATGGATAGAATGTTATCAAAACACTAATAGATACCTAGACCCTGCTCTTGACTACTGTGTAACTAATTTCTAAGTCAACAGGACTATTCAAATTTATGAAGTTACTTGCATCTGTAACAAATGACAGGGCCAGGATCACAGTGTAATCATGATGCAGAATGTTACAGCCACGTTTGTGTTACAGTAACGATGTTAGTGAAGAAATCATAAGCACCGATTAAAAAACCTCTTTTCCCCATTTGCACTTACGCAAATTAACATCATAAAAACCTGCGGAGTCTAACAAATGCTGGGGAAAAGCGTTTCAGATATCTTGTCTCTTGGGAATGAGCTCGGGAGGTAGGAGAGAGCGAAGGGAGTAGAGGGAGACATCTTGTTCAGACGTTACAAACAAAATAACGCAGAAGGATAATTTCTGCTTTGAGACACATGCACAGCAATCAGGTCACCAGTTGCTTGGTAACGAGCAAGAAGCACATCAGAATTAGAAGATTCCAAAATAATTAATGACAAGCAGCACCTTTAAGGGGAGAAAAGAAGGCTTGTCACTAGTACTTTTAAATCAAAGCTTCTCCCTTTCCCCACCTTCATCTATATTCACTGCAATTAATTTGTGATATTCTGCAGGAGAATTCACCTTTTTTTTGGTTGTTTTTTTTTTCTTTTTTTAAGCCATAGCAATTCTGAATTTAGCCTCAGTCCTTTTTTTCTACAAAAATAAATGAAAACCTCTTTTTACTCAACAGCTGAAAACAGTAACAGCTGATGAAGTAGCTGAGACTGAATCACACGCTGGTTTAACCTAAGGGAGCAGCAGAACTGTGACCTCCACAAACCACAGAGAAAGGAGAGGAGGAGGAAGGACGTACTATTAACCTGCACATGTTACTCTCCATCTCACACCTTCATAAGTAATGTATGGAAAAAGCCTGTTAAGAAAGCTCATCTGACTAGGACACGAGGTAATAGGAAGCAAGTGTTATTACTCAATCAAGGGAAATAATTAATCTATGAATTGTAACATATACTTAAATGCAAAACCTACAAAAAAGCTAAATTAAACCCAAACAGTTACTCATGCGAACCCTGAAAAAGTGTTGAAGCCCGACTTGCTTGGGCAGGCAGGTCCAGGCTGGCAGGTCCAGGCGCCCTGTCCTTTCCCAAAGCAGGGAAGTGCTTTGCAGGTGTGAGGCTGAGGAGAGAGCCTCCAAGAGGAGTGGGCTTCCAAGGACCCCTTCCAGACAAACACTCTGTAAGGACTGCAGCAGTACATTCAGCACAGTATTTCTCTGCACCCTCTTCTACCCCTGCAGTGAACGTGCAAGTACTCACAACTTCCGCTCAGCTGAAGCTCAAGGAGATGAGACGACAAGGGGTTTATTATACCTAATCTAAAGCAGTGACCACCGTGATGATAACTTCTGACAAAGCCAACTGAGAGGACCTTACCCCCATCTAAACTGCGAGACATAGTGTAACGTTTACTAGAAGACCGCTCAAAGTAAGGTGCAGGACGGTCTATGAGGGCGCTGGCTCTCCTCGTCTGGGCCTGTGTCCGGCCGCTGTAGCGAAACTTGGAGCCCAGTGTGAGGAACTTCTTTGGAGGTGCTTCTGGCAGCAGGAGCCTAAAACACACCAAGCAGTGCATCCGTTACTCCCCTTCCTCCAAAAATCAGTCCACTATTTCTGCAGAGAGATGACTGTTTGGTATCACTCTCCATCGTAACCTGTGCCTCAGGGGTCTCTAGTTTAAAGGGAATCAAAGGATGCCCCTCATTATAGCATGAGAAAAACGCTTAGCTAATGCATTTGAAGAGTTGAGTTCTTCCTAATGGGAAAGGATCACTCAGTCTCTTACTGCTTGAAAATCAGATTTATTATTTTTAATCACCAAAACTAAAAACAAGGTGTTCCTTGTATCAGGGACTCTGATCAGGACTGAAATACAGATATATCTCTTATACTTCAAATTTAACATGGTGCTGCTATGCACAGGGCCAGAACAGACTTCCAGTGAATGTCAGGCAGTATTGACTCATAGGGATGCAGACATTTTTCAGGTTAGAATCTTCCCATTGTCTGTAATTTGGCTATGAGAGTTTGCTGAAAAAGTCATTCTCCTGCTTTATGCTTTAGACATTGATTTTTTATTTTAAAAAAATCAGAAAACACTCAAAAAATGCACACTCAATTTATTCTTAGATCTTTTGCTGCTAAGTACAGATAGCCTGACCCAACAGTTTTAAGAAAGGAGAGAAATTCTTCAATCCTCCCAAACATCATTAGAAGGGTTTTTAATGCTGGCCACCCCTTCATGCCACTGAAAGTCTCACTCTTTTGGGTTTCCACTGTTAAGTATCTCCTTGCTGGCTATCAACACAAACTAATTACAGCATTTATTCCACTACCCCAAACTTTTCTCAGGTCGTCTTAGATGTCAAGAACATAGCTGCAAAATGCCTCAGTAGTACAAAAATTACTGCTGTGGATTGGGTATTCTGGGATGACCGAAAAATATCACCACTGACTACTGTCTGTATTTTCATATGTCATTAAATAAATATCTCTTTTTTTTTTTTTTAAACTCTTACCCACATCCCACAGTAACTTTCCATTTTAAGTTGTTCTCCTTATACAAGTGTATGTACAGAAGTGCAGCAGAGTCCTTCGCCTCTTTAATTATAGCAGCTGATAATATCATGGCACAGATAAAGCACAACGATTAATTGGGACCATATGGTGGTTTTAAACATTCAGTATCTATCTGAAATAGTATGAATAATGTGGGTGAAACATTTCAAATTCTGAAGAAGCAATAACCTTCCCTTGTCTACTCAGATATCTTGTGATCAAAAAGACAATTTGATTTTAAGGGTTTTGTCTCTGCTGACAGAATTGGGCTTTTCTGTTGCGTTTTTTATCACACTTTAAGGAAAAGAAATCCACATACCTGAAAAATGTGTGGTGCTCAACACACACTTTCCATAAGCGCTTTGCAGCTCGATGATTTGGCAACTTAAATCCAATAGTGCTTTCAAACTGCTCAAACTAGGTAGGAAAAAAGAAAAAGTATGTATTTGATGCTGTGCATCTATTTTTAGACAGTGTACACAGGTTCATCTTCATCTCCTCTGTCTGTATCATCTCAGTCCAAGAGTGAATGTATATGCTCAAGTATATAACCACATATATACATATTCTGCAGACTATGTCTGGGAAGGAAGTGGTGAGTGATGATCACTGGCAACTTCTGAGGATCTTTTTTTGGGGAAACCCAGATAACAAGCAAGAGGGATTTGATGGTGACAGTCATGGTCTATGTCCTATAGTAACAAAGAGACCAGTTAAGACTTCTGAGAAAAACATAATTTAAGTGTTTTAACCCTGTTGTTTTAACTTCACCAGGTTAAACAACAGTGGGAAGCCTGATAATAGCCTGGGGTAGCAATAGTCCCCAGGGCCTGATCACACAGCCTTAGGTTAAGGAGATTTACAGTGAAAGAACTACAGTTTGCAAATCACAGTTTAGTTAATTTATCTCCTGGTGAGGATAAGGAAAAGACAGGCAATTGGAGAGAGTCAGCTGGGGATACTAAGAGACCTTTCTAGGTCATGCTGCAGACTTATATATTCCAGATGCAAAATCTGTGCCAGCTACAACTGCTGTAACGTATTGATGGCTACCTGCAGATAGCTGAGTAGGTGAAATAGTGTTGCTGTGATCAGGGAAAGGTAGGCAGAAGGGCACTTGCAAGGAAGCCCGGATCCCTACTGGCATCTGACAGAGAGAAGCAGGGCAGGAAGCAGCAAAACAAAAAAGATGATATAAGTGACACACAGGACGGTGAATCACATTATCATTAGATGTCATTTGGAAAGAGACTGCACTGATTATTTTGCATAAGGAACTATGACCTGGTCACAGGATGCTACATACCAAGACCAGCAGAGCTCAACAGGGCTTCAGCGGTGAAAAGTTTCAGTGCAGGCACTGGGAACATCAGCGGCTTTTTGTTTTTGTCTGCTTGTTTGTTTTGTTTTGTTTTTTAAATCAAGCTCAAGACTGAGAAGTTGGTTACTAAAACAGTTTCTACTGAGAGGCAGGAGCTGTAGCTTTATGGATTTTGGTTTAGGTCTCTAAAAAGGGCTCAGGCCCTGGGACTGATGAGAGGCCCTAACAGATTTCCCAGCTGATTTATGAAGTCAGTGCTGGAGATACTGGCTGGGTACTCCCAACTGCCATACTGCATTAAGGGAGAATTCCAGTCCTCATCCAGGTGGTTTCTGTCCTGCTGTACCCTATAAAATGGATATGGGTTTTTTCATCCTATCACAGACCTATTATTGTACCAGCACTTAAAATGGAGACACTCCTTTGCCTGTGATGACCTTGAACTCCTTCTGGGATTTTTCCTAAGACTTATCATCCTATTTCTGGGTTAGTGCATGCTCAACCCATGAGGCAGGCATCTGCTACGCATCCAGCTGAGCCACGAGAGGGCACTCACTGTACGAGATTTCACATCACCTTCTCCGGAGCCAGAACATGAGCTCCTGTGGACCTGGGAGGGCTAATGCGTGTAGTAGCTACCAAAAATGCTGAATGATGGATGCTTGTCTCAGTTTTTACCAGTGTCTGTGTTTCTGCTCTGAGTCCAAATGTACTAGCTTGATATACTTAGAAAATTTGGTATGGCCTGTTACAACTCGTAGCGGGTAAGATGAATAGACACTAATTTAATATACAACACAATGGTGGATAACAAGCACTCCATGAATAAGCAATATGTTACTTAAATTCCCAAAGTATTCATAATACGGATGAGCTTTTTATATGCAGATGGCCATATTTTGTCTTTATGTTAGTTCATCGATGTAAACAGAAAAACAACACAGCAGATTTTACCCATATTTTAAATGAAGTATTTATCTAATCTTTCTTAAGAAAATCAGCACAGATTAATGGAGAAGAATTTTAAAGGCTTGCAAGACACAACAAGTCAACAAATCAATGAGAACGTGGGTTTTCTGAAAAGGTTCATTCACTAAAGTGTCAGGATGCCCTTACCTCCCCTGGTCGGATTTTGATGTAGAAGTTGTTCCTCTTGTAGGAAATTTTCAGAACCTTTGGCCAGGCAAATCTGTTTATTCTGAGTCTGTCTCGATATATTAAAAGACCACTTGCACAAACTCCTAGCATGATTTCCACTCCCTCAGAATCCTGGAAAAGCAAGCAATACACTTTGTTTAATATTGCTCTCCTTACACCCTCCAGTACTACAGATTCTTGTACACTGTGTTTCTATCTGAGCTTCATCTTTTTAATGTATCAGCTGTAGTGACCTGATTTCTGAGAGCTACCCTACTCACTGACTGCATTCATGCAAGTAATAGTAAGGTTGGGCAGGGTGAGAGAAACTGAGTGTAGCAAATGTTTTCTTATTATTTTAGAAAGACCCAAAAGGAGGGGGAAGTTTTAGATGTTATTGAAAGAATTATATTAACCATATAGCAAAATTTTATTAGTATAATAAAAAAGTGCTATTAGCATAAATACCAGATTGAAAGTAAGTAAGACAGCATACAAATTTACTTCTCCTGGCATCACTCATCTCCTCAACTAAGTCTTGTGAATCCTTAGATGGATTTTTCTTCTGTAGTTCGCTCCTCTTCGCTTCAGTTGGCTTTCTAGTTTCTTTAACACTGTTGTGCCTATGCTCAGTATTTTCACTTTGAGATGACCATCAGGCAGAAGGTTGGCATTTGAACCAGAAAGATTCCTTTTAAAATGTGAAACTGTGCCTGTGCTACAACCCATTTGACAGGGAAGCTGTACGTCAGACCTGTTAGCACTACAAAAGATTTAGCCAGTCTTATCAGAACATACCCATAAATACGTATTTTTTAAGTAAGGCACATTTTCCTTTAGAAGCCTTCAAATAGTCTAAAACCAATCTTGATGGTTTGTTATCACCACTAGCCTGTACAATTCTGTTTTTTTATTTACCTAAGTACTAACACTGGAGAAAGGAAGGATCTACCTTAAAGCACAGAGTTTTTCAGTAATTATTTTAAAATAACTTAAAAGTTACAGAAGTCTGACAACAGAGGCTATGAAGATGTGACCCTCTAATAGTCATGAGATGAATTCATTGTTTTCCTCTGGTTTTCTGAACAAGCCATCTTTTAAACATACAGTGAAAATCTGATTACATTTTAAGGTGAACACAAGGCACACATGGTCAGTCATGATGAAAAGGCTATGGCACAGCTTGAAATAAAAAGAAAAAAAAAAAAAGGTTTAAAATCAGAACACAGAATTAGGGCCACAAAGTCATTCCAGTGTTAGAAAACACACCAACACAAAGTCATTCCAGTGTTAGAAAACACACCAACAGAGGATGTACGTTTCAACAGTGATGATATCACCACTTAAAGGTAGATTTTTTTCTAAATAAAGCTCTTGTGTGACATCACTGCCAGGTACTACAGAAGAAACAAAGCTAATTTTTTTCAGTGGAGTTCAGTTACACACTTTCCTAAGCAAAAAAGTAACATCTAAATAGGGTGAACACATTCTAAAAAAGAAAGTCTCAATGTCAGTAATCCCACTGCCTGGCAAATGCCTGAAACGCACATGTGCTCACATACAGCACATAGCTGCAGGTGCAAGGGGCTCCTTCTTTTGATAATACATTCTCAAAAACTTGTTGAGAAATGTGTTCTTCCCTCACTCCCACCTTTGCAGCAGATCTAAGTCCATTGAAGGCTTCTGTTACTTGTCGGTGTCAGAGATTGCTTTTCAGTGTGATACTAGTGGTGTAAAATGAAACCTGAATAAAATAATTTGACTTTTTTCAGGAGTGATGTGGTTGCACGGAACAGAAAACTGTCAGCTGTAATGTCCAAGGCACAAGATGCTGAGCTGCACATCCCTGCAGCTCCGCATATGAATGGAGGGCTTTAGCAGAATAGTGACAGCCCAGAGGACAAATCTGTCTATCTGAACACATTTTTTATTGTAGCCTTGTGTTGGATAATTGAGAACTAGTTTTAACAGCAGCTGGTGAGTCCAGCATCTGTTCAATACTGACCTAAGATACTGGCACAGCCTTAATGAATTGACATTTACATAGAGACATCTGCCAGGGTGTGACTTCAAAAAGGCATCCACAGAGATACTTGTCCCCTAGCCTGATACCACCAGATCTCACTGGCAGACCTAATTAAAATTAAACATTACTTCTCACACAAAGTCTACTTTTCCCACCTTCAGCTCAGTTTCTAAGATTACTGTTGGGTTTCTTAACACACAGACAGACCCAATTCCGTTACCACTGCAGCTTTTTAAATTAAGAACATAATTTTAGAGTGAGATCGGGTGGTCTACCAACTTCTCTTGCTCTGAGTCCGTCCATATGAAGACCAGAAGAGTAAAACTAGATACTGGTATTTATTAGAAAAAAAATAAAATGGTTATCTCAGGATATCCTATCTTAAATTCCACAGCCTTTCTCCAATATTCTGAAAAAAATACTCAGGCTTTAATGCTATGCTATGTTAAATTTCCAGTAACAAAGCCTGTAACATATTTAGAACAGGAACTAATTTTGTTGTTGTTTTGCACATTTCTTTGTGTTGGACAATCGATGTTGGAAAAAAGATACTGTGTGACATTCGACAATCCATTTCTATCTCTGCTCCAAATGCGCCTCAAGATTTTGTGCCTATCTGCAAGACACAGGGAAGGCAGCGGCATGCCTCCTGGAAGAGTGCTGCCCGTTGAGCCATACCCAGATTTTTCATTTTCAGTGAAGGCAATTCACAGAACACAAAAGATTGCCTTGAATTCTGTAACACACATGCACAATTCCTACGAAATGCCCCAGGGACATGGTTGCAGGCCCTTTCAAGATCTGAGCTGCAAATTTATCTTGGTTCTTGAAAGGATCTGCTGCAGCACAAAAACAGGCTCACAATAATTTGACCTTTACAGAAAATTCAGTGCTCTCCACAGCTCAGGATTCTTTGTTCAGCACTCATTTGCCAGGGATGCTTGCTAACCTCAAAGATGTTAAAATCCATTAGCGTTACTTTGAAGAGTGAAGAAAAAAAAAATAGTAATTATTTATTTGGAAAAAAAAACAACCAACAAACCACAAAAAACAGACAATCAACATGAGGCTGGTAGGTGGCTCTCCCAAGCCACAGTAAGAATGACCATGTTTTATTCATAACTTAACCTGTCGATGATTAGAGGAACTACTTCATCATGGGAGAATGTTTCCAGCAGAATTACTGCCCTTCCAGCAATGACCACATTTCAGAGAGAGACAAGCCATCGTCTGCCCATTACTATCAATCTGATTAGGTTTTCAGCATAGCTAAATAATTGCTTGAAAGTTCTCTGCTGTATTAGAAATGATCTGCTTATCTAGTTAAATACCATAGTTGGCCTTATTAAATTGGAAAATGTAGCTGAATGAAATGACAATGGATCACTGTCCGAACAGTTTCTAATAACCTTCCTCATTATTCCATCCATTCGATATTTTCCCAAAGGATTTGGTTGTTTAATCAACATGAAAGGCTGATGTGCACCATCTTTGAATCTACAGGCTAAGTTATATTACAGTTACAAGATATATCTATGCTTATCCTATGAGTCACCTTTCCTCGTGTTAACACATGATTTATCCCACAAAAGGCCTGTCTCAAAACAACAGGAAAGAATAAATCAGGGAGTCCATGCAGATTCAAGTACTATGCTACAGGAGAAAGATGACCGATGAAAGAACTAGAGTACGCACCTTGGCATGATGGAGATCTACTCCATACATTGACAATTTTTTGGCATTCTCCAAGAAATGCATCTCAGCTTCTGCAGGTGTCATTCCCCTGAGGAAAAGCAATCAATTCTAGCATCAATGTTAAGAAAACGGAATCTGATAAAAAATGAGGCAGCTGGAAAACATTTTCAGCCTCTCAGAACTATAGCCATACCCCTTAGGTAGCTGGGTGCCTAGCAGAGCCAAAGCTCTGGCGCAGATCCCGTTATTTTTCATGCTGCAAAGCTCTTCTCTAACTGAAGACAGGAAGAAGAGTTTTGTCCGAAAAATATTCTTATTAAGTACACTGCAGCAGATTTTAACATTTTCTGATGCACCAGGATGGTACTTGAAGGCAGGCTAGAGCCCATACTGATGCCCTCTACCTACCTGTGGCTCTTGTGCAGCTCGATCACTTTATCCTCCAACTCTTTAGTGTGATTCGGTGCAAAGCGGAATTCGCTGATGTAGTCACTGCCGTACTCATCGGGGTCGTAGTCACCGAGCTCCGACTGCACAGTATAGGAGCCCAGCAGGGCCAGCGTGACGAACGAGCAGGGCAGCCGACCCGACACAATGTCATCTCTCAGCTGCAAGCAGAGGTAGTATCTGCAAGGGAGCACCAAGGTGGCTTAGAAAGTGCTCCTCCAATGCTGCCCCCAAAAGAGCACCGTCCAAGTGCCAGAAAGAGGCCTCGGTTCCTCTACTAATTTGTAGACAAACTCCCAAGCCCAAAGTTTTTCAGGCATTAATAAGGTTAGCAATAATTTGGGGAAAAAAAAAAACAAAAACAACCTTGCCTAACTTATGGGTAGCAATGCCAAAAACAACCTTGCCTAACTTATGGGTAGCAATGCCTAATTTATCTTTATAAAGCAGCATGGAGATCTCTCAGTAAAATAGGTTATTACTTTGTTTAGTGTCCTAGATGGAGAATTACCCATCAAACATACAAGGTTTCTATCATAAAACACCAAGATATATAGCTACCTAATAATTCTTTTCTTTAAAAATAATTTAAACCCCCAAATACTGTTCATTAAAGGGTAGCTAAACTCCAAGCTATTCAAAAACCTTAAGTTGTCTCTTTAGCAAACTGTTGAGCTTTCTCAAAATACATTTAAACCGTAAATGCTGTTAAAACCATGGTGAGAAGCAGTGCAAGCGATCACCAGATAGAAGAAAGAAAGAAAGTGAAGAGCTTTGGCTTGGTGGTGAAGGCATGGAGTTCCCAAGGGAAATTTGAGGGTGACGAAGAAAAAAGCAATCCTTTCTTCTGGAAGACTTCAGTTAAGTGTGAACTCTTGACACACTGTCTTTTTGCACAGTGCCTAGCATGGGGGATCTCTGATCTAAGCCAAAGGCTTTATACTAGCTTAAAAGCAACAAGTAGTGCACAAAGCAACGGAAGTTAAAAATATCCACAGGTTGCATAATACTGTAATAGGCTAGGGAATGGTTTGCTGATGGCACAAAACTCATTATGGTTCAGAAGTTTTCCTGCTTTATACCAAGAAGGAAAACAGGTGAGGATTTTTTTTTTTTTTTTTTTTGGTTGTGGTCGCATACTGAATACAAAACCAGAGAGCAGAGGTGTGGATTGCAGGGTTAAGTGACTCGAACAACAGGGAACAGCTATTCGTTACCACCATATTCCCTATATCATGCACATCAATTGCTTACCTCGTCAAAGGACATACAAAATTTACACACATGCTTATTCTCATTTCATTTTTTTTCTTTCATAGTTATGACCTTATTTACAATAACAACTTGTTAGCACTAGGAAAAATGGGCATCTTTGTGAAAACGAAGACCAACTCTCAGGAATATATATATTGGAAAAGGTGGGGTTTAGGGTTAAATTATACAGAGTCTTCTTAGCTCAAAGGACAGACACTGTTCATAGTGTCTTTTCTGCCAAAGCATCGCATATTTTCCATAAGCTCATAAGGAAGCCAGAGGGAATACAAAACATTCCTTTTCTTGGATAATTAACAGTGTAAGCACTACTATGAACAGCTTTTAAGCCCCTTCTAGAAAGGTATTTAATGTTTTAAACACCTGGTAATATCTTCAGATAGCTGGGCAGGGTCTGGAGGGTAGAACTTCACATTAAATGCAAACTGCCAAGCACCACCTGGAAAAGAACACAGATTTACTGGAAGTACACTGGAAGTGCAAACAACGGAGATGCTCATGCTGTTTGATTACCAGCAGACTTAAAAATACCCCAGTCAAGCAATTCATAAGAACAGGATGCAGTATCTTTTTCTCATACATCATTCTGAAGATACTACCTTTCACTCTCACAATTACAGTATCAGATCAGATTTTACAGCTCTTTTCTTATTTAGTAAGATTTCCACTGAAACAAAGACCCTAAGGGAGCAGTGATTTATTTCTAACACTTAAAAACACCTCTGTCTGAAAAAAAAGTTTACTTGAAATAACCATGTGAAAACACAACCTATACAAGCTTTAAAAACCAGTAACTGAGAACACAGAGGTGCTGATAACACCGCCAGCCAGAGTACAAATGGGATCTGGAGCGGGGTGATGTGCTGAGGTCCGGCTGCCCAAACCAGATAACAGCATCCTCTCAGGGTGCTGCCTCAGCACATAGCCCCTGCCGCCAGCAGACATAAATTATTGTGCAGACAAAACTGCAAGGACAAACACAGAGAGCATGACTGAAAAACAGTACATAACACTGGGGAATTCTTGTTTAGTTATTTCAGTAAGTTTAGGTGACTAAGGGGAACAACAGTGGTTTGTGTCACCAGTTTGGGATTGTTTTCTTTTAAACGTCAGCTTTAAATGTTGTAAAGAAAGAGTATCAAGACTAAAAAGAAGAGTTGAACACAATATGTAAATATTTCTGAAAAAAGGGACAGGTTATACTTGTTCATGTCTTGAATGCAAATAAAAAGCAGTAACAAAATCCCAAACCACAGTGTTCTTACAAGCAACACAGTGGTTTTTCAGTAACAAGACTTTTCACCAAGGCCTCTGTTGTGGGATATACCTCTTCTATCGCATAAATTACAGTATTTCTCTAGGTCTGTAAGTCAAGAAACCAAAGCCAAAGTAATGACACTTTTGTTTTCTGAAACACACTGATGTCAAAGTACAAATCTAACTAGAAATAAACAGATCTCTCTTGAAAAGTCTGTATTGGCTGTGTAATAAGGAAGTACTTGTGAACACTGTGAAAAACATGACAGGGTAGGGCTTTCCCATGATCTTCAAATCAGAGACACCTTGTGTCCAGGCACCTCCTAAAGAGTATGGAGTTTGAAGGTCTATCTGGAACACTCTCTGGTAAGATAGCTTATATGGGGGACAGATCTGCTTGCCTGGAAATGCTGTATGGTTGTCCTAATTGGGTGTTTGGGAGTATTTATTTAGGACAAGGAAATTTCATCCCGTGCAAAGCCACATCTCCTTTGCACATCCACACACCCAAGAAAACAGGCTCAATGTGTGAGAAGACTTCTGACATTTACAATCAGGACTTCAGCTCAGTGAGACTTTTCAGCTCCTTGATTTTAGGAACCATAAAAGCCGGTAGAAGGAAGACTTGGCTGAGCAGCAAGGACAGGGCACATGTTCACTGGGGAGTGGACCAGCCCTGAGGTGGGAGCAAAGCCTGTGGGTGACAGCTGGCCCCACAACAGAGGGAAGGGGCCATGACCCGAAACTGTATTCCTCTAGCACACACAGAATGAATCAGACCTGTGATATAGCATGGATGGTTAAAATACCAGAGTAAGAGGCCTTCACCTCTCACTTGCAAGGGTTTAAATAAACCTAACACTGTGCAAGTTAGCAGGTTATAACTAATGGTGTGCAAACCAGGGGCTGCACACACAGTGACACTCTCATTTCTCAACCACTGGGATGAAATCCCTATGGTCTGCAATGAAAACACAGATATCTAAGTGTTATACAACTCAACCAGCATTTAGCAGGATTATATACATGTGTTTTGGAAAGTGTCATGGGTAACAGCCCTACTTTTCCACGTGGTCCTGTTCCAAACTTCTGGGGTGAATTGTACAGAGCAAGCAAATGATTGCTGTCATCTTCTGCAAATACAACTGTCCCCTGTGTCAAGTCCAGGATGAGACTCCTTCCCTGGTTATCGTCTTGCTGTCACAACCTTTCATGGTCTATCTCACAGCTCAGGCACATATTAAATGCAATTCAAATCAGTGGTGTGGAGCTGAGCTGCTTTACTTGCACTGACCATCAGTGTAACCTGACCCATTGAGGTCTATAGCACCTTCCTCTCCAGATTCATCTTCTCAAGAAATCAGAGGCAGATTTTAATTAATTTTCTTGCAGATTACTTGGTTTTAATGAAGATAATACTGGTGGAAAGATGTGGTTGCTCACAGTAAGTGGGGAAGTTTTCCAGCCAGTCTAAATTAACCCTTTGAATCTTGGAGAGGAAAGCAATTCATTTGCCAGACCTGACCCAACAAATGTGAAATGCCAGATGTACTTGCTTGTGAAAACACAAGTGCTAGAAGAGATCATTTTCAAAACAAAGAAAAAACTACTGAGCTTTCCTGCCCAGAGAAGTCACATACACAAACATATAAATAATATAGGTGAGGGGGGCAAAAAAAAGGCAGGTCAAATTTTGAGTCTGGCAGTCTTGATGAAGTTTTCCTTTGAGAGGCTTTTGAATTTCTAATGTAGCAGAAGCTAAATTTAACAACCCAGTTTTTAAAAATATTCATAAGAAGCAGAAAATTGACTGGTTCTCTGTGAATTGAGTGGTCCTTTTAGGAGCAAAGTTCAAGCTTTTGAAACATGGGAAGGAAAGATATTTTAGGTAAGAGTGCTATCTTTGCATCAGTGAAGTATTTCAGTATAAAGCAGAAGCAGTGATCCTGGCTATGATATAAATATCAGTAATGCAAAGAAATAATTTATATACTTGGCCCAGTCCCTAAGGTTATGTTGCTTAATGTCAGACTTCAGGTTTTTGCATCTCTGCAAATGTCAAGTTGTTTTCAGCAACGCAAGTTCATGTGTAACGAGTCTCAGCAACCGCCGGCACTCATTATGGGGCAAAACACCTAAAAGATGCAGGTGATTCCTTTGCCAGAGACTCAGGATAGATTGCAAAAGACGACTGTGAAATAGGCTTTGTCACCCTGGAGGAAGCATGCTCTCCTGGGGCAAGACACCAAGAAGGGGGCTGTGGCACTGTCCCGCCTCTCCCCTCACCCTGGGGGCAGTGGGGCTGGGGAGAGGGGGGCTGCCTAGTCCCTAGTGCTGGGGGCACCCTGGTGGAACAGGCCCTTTGACCCAAGAGCGGCGAGTGACCCCAGCCCTTTAGGATCAGAGGGCTGGGCAGTGACGGGCGCACGGTGCCCGTGATGCCCCACTTGCATGCTGGGGAGCCCCCTCTGACTCTTGCATCCCTGCTCAATGACACAGGGGTTCGACGCCTTCACGAACACCAAGACTTTTCTGTGCAGATTTTTGGGGTCCAGATACACCAGAATGAAAGCTTTCCAGACACCCTGAAATAAACACACAAAATGATAACAAACTTACTTCGGATCTGCTTCTTGATTTCCTTGGCAGGGTCCAACCAATTCTGCAAAGAAAATGTTTCCTTTTTTCAATTTGAATTAGAAAACACAATAAACATTCTTTTAAAAATGGTGTTATGAGTCAAAGCTAGAACACACAAAGGTCTGTCAGCCCTTTCTGCTTGGAGCAGCAGTAGGCAGGGATAACTTTTAAGATGTGGCCCTAGGTAGAATTCAGATTTTTATTAACCTTCCCAGATATTAAGGGGTTGAATGGTTTGAAGTTTAAAAAAAAACCAACAAAAAACCAAAGAAATTAGCAAAATAGATCCACATAAATGGTTTTCCAGAGTATCTTCTGGGAAAATTAAATTTCTACAAGCTTGTTAAGAAGGTTTTTGGTTGGTTGGTTGGGGTTTTTTTCTCTAATCCTGGAAGGGCTGAAAAGCCTTTCTAGAGGATAAGCAAGCGTGGTGTAGGGCACTGTCCCATTTGCTTCCTGGCACAGGCATGAAGGGCTCCCCAGGGCAGAGGAAGCATGGAGAAAAACCAGAGGCAGAACCATCCACATTGTGCAGAGGCCAGTGACTATGCAAGACAAAACCTCTGCCAAGGAGGTGGGGGAATTATCACAGCAATGTGTTACTACTCCATGGTTGCCAAGGAGCAGATGAAGAGGTGTGCAGCAGCTTGGGGTCTCTTAGTGCCACTGCTGCCTTGTCCTCTAATAGAATTATTATTATCTAATAATAGAATAAATTATTATTTAAAATGCGTCACATAGCCCAGAACAAAAAGTTCTCTTCCCCAAGGGAAGTTCCAATTTCTCCAAAGACAGATAAACAAATGTATCAGAGAAAAAAAAATACCAAAGAAATATCAAACCAGCAGAACACAACAATCTCCCCCCAACAAAAACAACCACTTCGCAGCTGTCCAAACCTGGTCTGTGGTGCAAAACATGAGCCTGAAGAGCTCCAGCTATTCCTGGCATGAAAGCACACTGTGCACCAAGAAATTAAATAACCATCAGGATTTCTATTTTCAAAGATGAGATGTGATGTGGGCACATATATTGTCTGGCTGAAAGTTATCTGGTAGAGGGTGGAGGTGAATAGCTAAGTACTTTGACATTAAAACTATGCATCTTATTGATCAACATATGTGGTGACAGGAAGTTATTCTCTTAGCTGTTTAGCTTTGTAAAGTAAGCGGTGATCTATAAATGTTTAGCGCTTCTGAACCACCTGCTAATAATGAATACATTCCTCTCTTTCCAGTACAGGAAAGAGCACCTATCTGCAAACGCACTTAAACACCTGCCTAACTTTTACCACAACTCAAAATTAAGCATATGCTAAAGCGTTATCTTGCACTAGCATGGACCAAGTGTCTGCTTAAGTGATTTTCTGAATCAGAAGCAAAATCCTCCTATGTAGAAATCTGTAAAGAAAGGGGAAAAGAGAGACAAAAAGACTGATTTCTTTTGTATCATATCTAACTGAAACAAAGGCAAGTCCAGAAAATACAACTGTTGTTCTCAGAAGATATAAACAGCTAAAGAAGTAGTAGCAGCTCCAGCTCCATCAAGGAAGACCTTTCAGGCCGTGCAAAGAACAAATACTTCACCTGGTGAGCTCTGCTAGGCTACTGCACATATTGCTAAGAAGTTTTGTTACTGGTTTGTTGCAAAATATTTATCTTAAAGTGCCAAAATCACACAGCATATTTTAAATGATCCTTTGATGCTCCCTTCATAATGTGTCCAAAACAATATATATATCTCACCTGCAAATTAGATCATCTTGGACAGTGTTAATACACAGCTTATTTAATACCAATGTTGAGATGCAGACAAGCAGAATGTGATTCACTATCGCTACCAAATGCTTCTGAAGGCTAATGTCTTTAGCCAAATCAACAATAATGCTAAGATAAAGTAAGTCAAGACTTAAAGCCTTACTTTATCTTAGCAGTTAGCAGGAGCAGTCAATAAACTCCTGGCTATCTGTATCCCAACAACAGTATTATTAAGCCATATTTTAGTATTATATGTTTAGTAGTGTATCTATGAATGTAAATCTGACTTTCAGCTACAGCAGTAATGAAATAAATCATACTAGAAAGAGAACCAGCTATATGATTAACTACTTTTATGTCATAAATAGCCAGCACAGAAGGAAGCCAAGGAAACACTAGGGATGCTCTCAAGAAGTAGAGTTACAAAAAACGATAGCTCAAGCTATGTCTGTGGAACTTGGCAAGGAAGACAAAAACAACTTCTGGACTTTTTGCAACTGCCTAGAGGGTGTCTCAGGGAGCTCTGATGTTCACATGTCAAAGGCCAGCTGCAGTTTTGTGGGTTACCTTTTGGTTTTCTGTGTCTCTGTATGTTAGCCCAAAGTAGTCTTTTTCCAAAAGGTTCAGATGCTCGCAGACTTTGTCGAATAGCACTTGGCCTCTCGAACGTTTCTGTGGGAAATGAACAGGAAAAAAAATCATCTATAAGCATTAAAATAATGCCTTCTCTTTTTACTCAATAACTCCAAAGCAATTTAATTCAACTCATCCATTTTTCAAACCTATTGACCTGAAGCTCCATGAGAATCTACTGAATGGGTCAAAACTGCTTTTCATAAAAGTTAAGTTTTCTTGCAGAGTTAAAAATAAGTCAATACATGTCATTTTTCAAGTTTCAGTGAGAAGGTCTCTTCTGCCTTTCAGAAATGGCAACTTCAAACATATGCCAAGGTTGTATCTCAGCAAACTGGAGTGTTCTTTGTGTGCAAGAGTAGCAACAATTCCTGGTCATGGACTATCAGAGGTGTGACTGGGGGGTGATCCACTGGAGGAAAAAAAGAAACGTGGAGATACTGCTTCAGCAACAATGTGGACTGACTCCAAGATCCTTTTTCGCCTAATATACAGGGAAACCCAGTAACGCCATCTACTGAAATCACTCAAGAGCCTAGTATCTCACTGGGAATGCAGCTGGGTAAGAAAGCAGCTTTCTAGTGTCCCACTAACCTTCTTTACTGCTAACAGGTTAAATGAGAAGATCTCTCACTGTCAACAGCCAGAGACCTTAGCAGAAGCTTCGTAGTATCTCTCATGTTGGACAGTAAAAATTCAGGTCAACCTAGTTCTCAGCCTTATATGCGACACTGAGATAAAAAGCTCAAAAAAAAAAATGCAGACAGAAATGTCCTCTTTATAACCTACACCTGCCAACTTTGACATTATGATATTATGATAAACAATTCAAAATTATTTGGGCCACTGTTTCATCACTGACTGCTTCCCCAAGTGCAACTCAGCTAAAGGAAGAAATCTCCCAACTTTATTTCAAGCACGTGCATACATATTTTAGTTGATGTCAGCACCACATTTCATTTATCTGTAGCACACACTTGACTTGAAGGAGACTTGAAATACACTACTTTCGTCAAATGCAACACAGCAGGCTGACACAAAAAAGGAGAGAGAACGCCGCATCTGAATTTATGCTTCACCACTGACAGAGCTTCGCTCGGACCACGCTGCCAGCCCAGCAGCCTTGGCCAGCGGGGTGGATATTTTGCAATCCAAGCTGACACAGCTATGCCAACAAACCCATGGAGCCCAACGCTGGCCTCAAACTATTTTAGAAGTGGTAAGCAAGCCAAGAGGGAAAAAAAAAAACCCATAAAAGAATTGAGGGTTGCTGCCTAACACCCTGTGAAAACATTACGAGAGATAATGGAGGGAGTTGTGTGGCATAACCTAATTTATGTTAAATTTGGTATTTCTACTGGGGCTCTGATAGCATATTAGAAATGAAGTAGGGAAATATCCTCTACGTTTTTATCGATGAGGAAACTGAAGAGTGTGGCTGATAGAGTCTAACAAGTGTTTTTCCAGCTGAGAAAAAAAAAACAAGCACAGAAGTGCATTGCAAGCCTATTGCTGTAATCTCATTTACTGCATCTTCCAGCATCATTTGAGCAAACAGCTCTAGGGCCTTGTTCTGCTTGTCACGTTTTCCACCCTGTAGTAGGAAACATAAATATACACGAGCTCCTTTATAATGTCAAACAAATGTTTAGTTAATTCTTCACGCCCCAAACCTGGAAGTAGAAAGTAAGAGGTTGGTGGTTTTATACTTGATGCTCTATGGAGGGGATAAGGTAGATAAAAAAGATCTCATTACTGGTGCAGAAAGGAACCAACTCAAAGCCTTCAAGTCAAAATAGTCACATTTCTGCTATAAGCAAGCAATGCTGTATTTTGCCAGATTACTTGCTTTTCTACTTGATAACAAACCAGGCAGTTGTACTAAATGGAGAGAAATAAGCAGGTTAGCTCTAGAGGATACCTGCTTTGAGAAACACTATGTCTGCACCACTGCACCATTTACATGTATTTGAATTGTGACACTTCGATGTCCTCTTAAGAGTCAGATAAGGCCAACACAAGAGTTGTTTTATGTGGCTGATCCATGTTGTCTACACAGATGTCAGCTTTGAGAAATAGTAACTAGCAGCTGCAAGGTATAGTGCTCTGACAGGGAACTGCAGGAAACAGTTCTGTGAGGTGGTGCTGAAATAAAAACCAACCAACGAACAAAAAAACCCAACACTCAGGAATTCTTGTTTGGCTATGCATTGCAGTCAATTGAGAGTAAGTATGTCAAGCCTGAAATAATTTGCATGGCTCATTTTTTGTCTGTGACAAAATGTATCCTCCTCCTCCTGTACGAAGATGCCCAAGTTGCACTTGGCTGCTTTCCACAAGATTCCTGCTGCATCAGGATATGGGAAAACCCAGTCAGTGCTGTGAGAGGTCGTCAGAAATACCATGTATAACTGACAGCCCTTCCTGGCCGGGGTCCTCTCTTCACCAGACACCAGGTGTGAACTGGTGATGGTTGAGGAGAAGCTTTACCAGGACCACTTCCCTTGACACTGTCCATAGAAATGCCCATCAGTGTCCAGACACAAGCTTCACATTGCAGCCTCACTGCTGCCCCTGAGCGGCTCTTGCCAGGTCAGAGCTGACCCATTAGAAAAGAATTTAGAGAGCTCCCATCATCTGGGGAGTGGAGGCTGTCTGGCAGAGGAGCCTCCTAATGCAAAGACCAAAAGAAATCCTCGTGCCCCTGTGTATATGCAGCATTGTTGCTTTGTACCCACGTGGCATGAGCATGCACACTCTCCTTCTGAAACATCATTGCACAGAATGACAGTCAGGGGAAGCTACTCCATAAATCCATGGGAAATTAAGAGGTTTAGTTAGGAACATATAATTAAAGCAACTGAACAGACCTCCTATGCTCTTGTTAATTGCTTTCATTTTACTGTGTGCCCAAATAAGCATGGCACACAAGGCACGGGTATCACTGCTATGGTGGGGAGAGAATGGGAGGAGGAGAGAAAGGTGAAGTTACAAATTCCTACAGCTTCTCAACACCATCCTAAACCTTTGCTTTCCACCATTTTGGGGTGACAATTCTAAGACTGACAGTCTGCTGGTTACTGTGGATCACAACTTAATGCCAAAAATGCCAATTAATTCTCAGTAGTTCAAACGACATGAATAAAAAAAAATTACAAAAATGTCAGACTTCATGCTACGAAGTACTGGCCCTGTAAATGAAGTTTTTCTGAAAGGTAAATATGGCAAGAGTCTCCTCCAGAAATATTCTTAGCTATTTTTCAGGCATGAATGGGATGAAATGAAATGTGCAGATGTGGAAAAAGGGACACTTTGCTTAAGCTTTGGGAAATCAAGACAACACAGAGAATTCAAAACATAGATTGAATAGTATAAATAAGTACAAAAGCATGTGAGCAAAAACTTTACGCTTTTCACAGCCTCCTCCCTGCAGCTCTATAAAGACCAGGGTTCTTGCTTGAAGCTGCAATGGGAATAAACAGCCTCCTGGTCAAGCTCCCAGTGAAAGGAGCCAGCAGCAGCAAACTTGGCAAGCCTGCACCCGCCAGCAATTCCCACACGCAAGGGAGAGGAGAAGCAGCCTCTCTCCTCACCAGCTTCTCCTTGGTTTTGGAGCTGAACTTCTCCCTCCTCAGGAGTCCAAGGCCACAAAAGGCTCACCTCTCCCCTAACTGTCTTCTCCAGAAACAGTCCATGCTCAAACCTCTCCATGCCAGCTTCTTCAGCCCATATCCCTCCATCACACTCTCCTCCCCTTACAGGATCACCAGACCAAGATAACCCTTAATACATCACTGACAGTGAGGAGCTCAAAAGCAAGTACTTCCATCTTAGCTCTGCCTGGATAACAAGATTATTATAAAGTCAATTATTCTCATTGGCGAACATTTGGGTACAATGTCTGGTACTTCTCAATCAGAAAAATAATTAGAAAGTTTTCTTTTATTATGATTAAGCCCTAAGCTGTAAAGTATTTATGAAAAATGAGTATTATTAAAGTGAAAAAAATGCAAGCCTTTGTTATAGATACATTATCACTTCAGCTACAAAATATGTATTGCACATTAATATAATCACAGAATCAGAGACTGGTTGAGGCTGGCAGGTACCTTTGGAGACTGCCTAGTCCACCTACCCCTGCTCAAGCAGGACCACCTAGAGCAGGTAGCTGAGTATCATGTCCACTTGAGTTTTGAATATCTCCAAGGATCGAGACTCCACAGCCTGTGTGGGCAACCTCTGCCAGTGTCTGACCACCCTCATAGTAAAAATGATTTTTAATTCTGTTTAAATGGAAATTCCTGTATTTCACTTTGCACCCCTTGCCTCTTTGTCCTGGCAAATGGATATCAGTGACCACAGCCTGGCTCTGTCTTGTTTAACCCTCCCATCATACATTGATACACATTGATAAGATCCACCTGAGCCTTCTCTTTTCCGGGTTGAACAGTTCCAGCTCTCAGCCTGTCCTCATAGAAGAGATGCTCCAGGCCCTTCATCATCTTCGTGGCCCCTCGTTGGACTCCGGTACGTTCATGTCTCCCTTGTACCAGGGAGCCCAAAACTGGACCCAGCACTCCAGGAGCTGAGCAGTGGGGAAGGATGACCTCCTTTCATCTGCTGGCAACACCATCCAGGATGGCACTTGCCTTCTGTGCCACCAGGGCACGTCGCTGACTCTTGTTCACCTTGTCCATCAGGACCCTACTCATAAACTCTATATTGCAGCAATCAAGCTACCAAAACCGTATGTTACTGTACTGTGATAAGGAATGAGGAAAATTACGTGGGAAACAACCAACCAACAACTTCCTTGTCATGCAAACGTTAGTAAGATCCCAGCAACCCTCTTTGCTATTTCGTGAGATATTTAAAATATTACGTGCTGGATGGTGCTTCCCAGACTGGAAGACAGTTGCGCCAGAACAAAATTTATGAGGATCCAGAACTGCCATCTCTGAGAGACAAATTTTGCTTCTCTGCAAGAGTATAGGCTTGGCTGTCTCACAGCAGGAGGCACAATCTCTCAGAAACGTCTCCTTCAAGCTGCTGTGGCTCCCGATTTGGCAATCCTGTCCTGCCCCTGAAACATGACATTTGCAATCTTCCTGCGGGGCATTTTGGCACCCACATTGGTGATGCAGCCTGAGCCTCTCTTCTGATGCACCCTCACCTTGAACAACACACCTCTGCTTGCTGGGTAACCTCCACCCTACCAGAGGAGACGTCTTCTCTAGCTTTGTTCCAGCAGAGAGATGCCCGTGCTAAGGACCTGTCACCACTCAGGCTTATTCCAGACCAAAACCAACCCTCTGTCTGGCAGACTTCTCCCTGGAAGGCAATGCTGCACTGGGACCGGTATCTCAGCAAGGCCAAGGAGCCTCTGTTCTCAGAGGGTTTCAAGGCATTGGCCAGGCTGACCCAGTGCCAGCCATTACCTTGCTCAAATTAGGGACTATCCCTGCCCTTCCAACCACCACAGCTGTGATACTAGGCTCCCTGTGCACCTCTGCAGGTGCTAAGGGGTTAATCATCCTGTACCTGATTAAAAAGTGTAGAGTGTTAGTCTACTCTCACAGTCTATTTTTACTCATGAGCAGACTACCTTCCTCTCACTAATAGAAAACTAGCATGAACAGCAAACAGCCCTCTCAGCTTCCTAGAAATGAAAGCTACTGCAAACTCTTAAGTGTCGCAATTTGGAGCAGTTCTATTTTTGCATCTGATGCTGCAGCCTCATGTGGATGCAAAATGCTGAGCAAGGGCTGTCTGCAGCATGCAGGTATGCCCCTCCCATCTGAAAGCAATTACAAGAGATCACATTCAGTCTGAATTTTACAGGCAAGGGAAAAGCTAAAGAGAGAAAGAGTCCCACAGCCAAACAGCTGTAACGGGATTAATTTTTGTCACCAATAACCATCATCTCCACAGCACAGTAACTGCAAGGTCAGGGCACCCCAATGGATTGAAACTTCACCTCTCTGTTCAGTCAAGGAGCACAGCAAGATGGACAAGTATCCCAGCTGCGGATCTGGATTTTACATGGAAAGCGTTAGCATATATCTTTCTGCACAAATATATATGCAAACACGACACTGCCGCTTTTCTCAGAAAAGCTGTCAAGCTTCCAGAAAGCAACGCTACACTAGCACTAGCCTGGCGTTAAACTCTGTACAATTACTGTAATAACTCTCGTTGGGCACGACTGCTGGAAGAAGGACAAACAGATTAGTATCACGAAATGCCGGTAAGAATAATTGGACTTTAAGTGATGTTGAGGTTATCTGGTTTGCATTCCTAATTAGCATTTGCACTTTCCAACGGATCTTAACAATGCACTGTATCAACGTGTGGGCTGGCCCTAGCCTTGCATGCTGTAATGTATTTTGGCATGTGGCCATACTAACCTCTTCCTTTTCCCTCATTCCTTCTGGGGGGGAATTATTGGCTGATTTTTTCATTTACAATGTGCATAATGAAAAATATTCCTATTGTGTCCAGAGCGGTGATTTTATTTCGTTTTACTGTTTTGATTTAAATAACTCGCAAAACGCAATTTTGGTCAACACTGTGGTTGTCTCCTCTGCACAAATGCGAGGAAAACACCCATAAAAGTTAAAATGTATATGGCAACAAATAACTAGCATACACAAGGGGAAGTTCCTCCATCCCCACATTGCAGCTTCTGCAATTATTCTTCCAACACGGACAACTGTAAATAATTAACTGGTTGTCAGGACACAGTGAGCACTCTCTTTCCACAAATTCCCCCAGCTGAGTCTCCGAGTTGCTGAATTCCAGCCTCCTCAGAACACGTTTTCTCATTCTTTCCTCGTGAATTACCCAATTTGCACAAAAATATGCCCAATCCCAGAAAAACATTACTTGCACAGTCATTACTTGCAAGCTAAAGCGATCAACTATATGCAAGCTTCGAAGATGACTTTTGTACTGGGAACCCCATTTCTGGGGGAGGGATCTGAGCATCACATCTATGTCAAAACTTAATATGCATAGGCAAATATGTGCCTAATTTAATGCACATAATACGTGCGCACACAAACGTATGCAATTTTGTAAGTGAACGTTCCATGTGGTTCCAAATTCAGAGGAGCTGGTGACCACCTTACAACACTTTTCTGTCTACGGAGAGTCAGTTAATAGGTTCTAAACTCATACAGTTACTCTGGTAAGAAGTGCATTTTTACCTGTGAATGAAATAAAAATCTACATACTATGACATTTCCCATGTTCTTCCTGAAAGAGTTTGAGCTGGTCAAGATACGAAGGGCTGAACTGAGAAATTCTAGAAGCTAATCACAGCACTTCAGACCAGAAAATTTCCAAGTAGGGAGAATATGGGGTTTTTTAAACAAATTTTGATTGGAAGATGAAAAAAAATAGCAGAAGGTTTATTTTCCCCAAGGAACATAAACAGAAGAAGTAATTCCTAAGAAGTCTAACTTCATTTCACTTCTACACATCTGTAATTTGCATTTTCAAAGGATTTGCTTTTGTGCTGTTTATACTTCTGCATAGTTTCTCCACATGGGGATAAGAAGATGAAGGAGAAAGGTGACAGAAGACAAAATACACCCTGAATTTCTTTAAATCTATAATTTCTCAACTGAAGTCCTCAGCAGGAAGCTACATGGGGAGCATCCGGGAAGAAGAATAGGATGGAGAATCTTTCCTGGAGTGTTAATTGACAGAAAATCAGCAAGTTTTCCTCTGGTTTACTGAAGTATATCTTACAGGCGACATATAACTTGCAGGATGAGAACTTTTAAAAGCATAACACGACTTAACCACACGAATTTAGGCACCCTACATCCCCTGCTGTGCTTGCTGAAAATGGCATTGGCAGTTCCAGAAATATCAACATTTAGTTCATCTGAAAGTTCAGTGTGTTGAGAGTGATGTTCCAGGCATTACATTAAACATTTTGAAGGAAGTAACTTCTGCTATGGAAAAAAACTTTGCTGAAGTTATCAGTACAACGTTGTACACCAAAGACATCAGTAAGATATAGAGAATGACAAAACAAACAGCAAATACCCTACTCCCCTCTCCCACTGACAAACAGAAAAAAGTTTAAAGGTAAAAGAAATTAACTCATATTGTCTTTTTACTCCAACTATTTTATGTTTCTTAGGGGAAAATCTTGGGTTTGACGTATGCAGAATATTACAAACAACCATTTATGAGGACACATGTATCCCTTGGATGGACACGATACCCTCATCTAGTCTATAAGCAGTTCGCCAGCATGTGTAGGAGATACTGAACAAGATTTTTCCGTCAGCCTTTCAGGTGTCAAAAAAGATACAGGCAACGAAAACAAAAGGTTCAAACCAAAACACATTCATTTTATTCATTTTTTGGTTCTCAAATGAAAGTACCATTTAATCTTTTACATGCTTCAGTGGTAAACTGTATTTGGAGATGTCCCAGGTCACAATTCCAAATACAATCTACTGAATAAACAATTTATCCAAATGCGGGGAGAACTAAGAACTAGGCAATTTCAGAAAGAATTGGTTGAATAAAAGCTGTGTTAAAGAGACTTTTTTTTTTCCAATGTGAATATATTTCATATAAGAAAATGCCTTGCCTGAAAGCTTCTTTCTTTATTAACTTTTTAATGGGTTAACCTGCATATACATCCCAGTAGGGGACTAATATGTTCTAATAGTTTGAAATAAAACCTGCAATAGTATTTTGCCTATCTCTGCTTTTTAATTTAGAACTCTATCCCATACTGCTCTGGACATATGAATAAACACATAAGAAAACTTACAGTAGACTATAAGGTGTTTTAACATATAGTGACAACTGATCATTTTCTTTTTTTCCCCATCGCAGTAGTACTACAATTTATCAGCTTATTGATATTTATTGTAATAAAGCATATTGAAATGTATTACCATTCCTGAAAATAACCTTTCTGACACCTATCTCCCAAGGATGTAATACAACTATTTAGATAAATACATATTACATACCTGCAGCAAGTGTCAATGACATTGTATAACATGACATAGTTTTTATCAGGGGCAACCTTCTTTAATGCCGTTTGAGCTTGCAATCCTGAAAAGCTAGCACTAATCTAAAAAAAACCCAGGGGGCTGTTAAATCCCAGTAAGAAGATTGGTGACCTAGTCCTGATTCTGGCATCAAACCAAATTAGGGTTTTTGCTTTCTGCATCAGCAGTAGAGATCACACCAGCGCTGGCATCACATAACTCTAAGTATACTGACGTGTGCGCTACACAGTTTTCATGCTTAGGAAGAAAGTGTGCACTTTGTTCGTGGCAATGCAAATCGGCAAAAGCGGGCACCTGAGAAATAATAAATACTCTGGAGCACGTCTTTATATGTGGAAGTATAACAGCTGTGAATGCGTGTGCACCACTGCTACAGAAATACCTGTCAAACGTGACAATTATCAAATGGGCATCCCAAGTGCATCAACAGAATTCACACTGTAAAAACTGAGATCTGGTAACAGCTTACAAGCACTACTCTTCAATAAAAGAAAAAAACAGTGGATACTATTTCTCAAACAGCAGTTCAATTCTGAGCACATCGATTAGTACCACACATTTGCTAAATCCTCACATAAAATAATAAACCGTATTCCATGATTTTTGAGGCTTCTCAACAGAGAAAGTAGCCCCCTTTCTCAGCTTTCTTGAGAACACAGATTGTTTGGACTTGGCTTTTAACTACATGTGCAGTTGATCCATTAGCTTAATGCCTCCTGATTGCCCTACCGCCTCCTGCAAGACGCTCTGCGGTAACTCAAGCAGGCCTCTTGGGATTCAATACAGCAGTTGAAGATTTCCAGTGAGGGTTATAAAAATAAATATTTTTCTTATTCTACCTATACTTGGATGAGCTCAGCAAACACTCATCTCTCCTGTATAACTGCTAGCTATGCACAGGCCTAGCACCGACACAGCAGGGGGAACCAACCGCTACCTGAAACATAAATAGTTACTGGCATATATCAGCAAAAATCAACCATAAACATTTTGTTTATGTTCAGCTGAAAAAAGCTCTACTGTCAACATAGTCCGATTTACAGAGTAATCTTGCCATATGAATTTAAAAGCCACAGAGCTCTCCCTGACCTACATTGGCAGGCTGGAGTGAAAAAATAAACTGCACAGAAACCATAGCACGGAAAGATGCTCTTGAGGCAGGAGAGGCAGCATGATGATCAGGCTTTTAGATCTGGGGTACCTTAGACAGTATTACACCATCAACACTTGGTTTGTTAAGAAAAATAACATAGCCTGTTCTCAAGCTACATGCAAGCTTTATCCACTTCAGATCAAAACCATTTCTGCCAGAGCAAGATAAACCATAAGAGACAAACCTCGCTGCTTATCAAAGCTTTGTTTTGCAAGCAGGTATTTCCTCACTACTCGGTCCCATCTCTGATATTCTGTTCACTGTATCAACAGACACGGATAAGAAAACATAAAAGCAGCCCAGAGAACACTGCATGGAGTTCAGCTGGAAAAACATCACCTATATGAGGTGTTTGGATTTTATATGAGAGTTAACATCTTTAGGGGATGATAAAAAAAGTTAACTTTTACTTAGTTTTGGTCTGGAAACAGCAGCTCTAAGTGTTAACATGGGGACCTCAGCTACAAAATGGGAGCAACTAGCAACAGAGTTGAAGATGAATTCAGATGGTTCAGTTGGGAGTTGGAGCAGGTAACAGGCACTTGAACCACACAGAAACAGGTAGGAAACGGGAGAAAATGCAGGGAGGCTTGGCAGAAGCATGACTGGGCAGTGACATGAAAATCCGCAGCTTCTCTGGAAGGATGGTCCTGGACTAGATAGGGGAATGGACACATTGTCCAGAAATAGCAGGAGGCTTTAAAATCTGAGCATCCATTTGGGGAAGGGAAAAGGGTAAGCAAGGCCCTTCATTTACTGTTTGAGATTTATATTCCAGTAGCGCTTAACAATGCATGCAGAGGTTGGGTGCTGGCTACACCAGGTACCCCCGTAAGAAGCAGTAGCCTCTCTGGGATGAGGATCACGCTGCGAGATGAGCCTGGAAATAACAGACATGAAGGGCTTGATACAGTCCCACCCTGGTGGAGGCCATCAGCAAGGATGGTGACAGGGACAGGACCCCTGGAGCCAACAGACCTCTGTCTGAGGTAAAAGGTGGGTGAAAGATCATCCTCTCCTGGGCTCTTGGAAACAAGTTAACCAACAATGAGCCTTGCAGTACTTGGGTTTAAATGTGCTTGACCAAAACATTTTTTAAAACTTTGACAGATGAAGAATAAGCTCCTGTTGCCTGGCTTGTGTCCAACTGGTGCACCAAGGGGACGGAACCAGAGGCAACATTTCACTACAAAGTTTTCAGCTAAATATTTATGCCCTAGAAAATGTAGTTTCAGGGCAGCTGAAACTATTTGTCTATGTAGGTTGACCCCGCCCAATAGTTTTCACCATTATGAAAAACGGCTGGCACCTCCAAAGCATCAAAATGAAGATTTTGGTTTGCTAAACCCATCATCTCAACTGCCCAAATCATATTCAAAAACTATTAATGAAAGGCAAGAGATAAGAGGACTAGATGCAGCAAATAGATGTGGAGAGGACACACATACATTTTAATTCTTTGTTATTTTAAACTTTTGGCATTTATTTTGATTGTGACCATGTCCTCTGCTGTGTCAAAAGGTGAAATTTAAAGCCCAACCTGCTGTTTACTTGGTACGATGTCTGAAGGAGTGACTTGCTTTTAATTCTTGGTTCTCATTCAGTCTCTGTAAATACTTGCATATTAACTGGAGGAAATACAAGAGACCTCACCTCAGCTGTCTAATTGCTTAGGTGTGTTTTCCTACGAAGGTTATAAAAGACTTTTTTCCCCAAATACCACACAGCCCAGATGTTCCCAGACACGAGGAGCTGCGGGGGAGCTGAGCCTCCTCCAGCAAGGAGGAAATGCTGCAGCCCCACAAGTGCCACACCACCCTCTGCCTTGTGACATTTCCAAAAAGGCTCGGCTCAACCTGAAGTGACTTTTTTTTGATTTAGATAACTTTAGCTTCAGCGAAATAGTAATAATAATCATCATCACCACCATCACCACCAAAAGGGAGACCAAACATTTTTATTTTTTGTTTCAATTACTAAAGTGAAGCAAAAAAAACCTTTTCTGCTCAGCCTCACAGTTGATTATTATGAGCTGGACAACATCAATATCGTTTTCCAGACCATTATGCTTCTTGAATTGAAAAATATTTTAACTCATAAAAAGATGCCTACAGTATTTGGAAAAAGCAAAACATAAGAGCTATATATTAACTCTATTCAGCTGGAACATATTCAGGTAATACTCAGACTCCTACTGACACGTGTCAGGTAACATAGATCTTAACTCAATCCCCTGGCTAATTTAAGTCATCCCTAATTAGCAGGTCTGGAGACAGAAAACATTGTGTATGTTGGGATTCTAGAGGGCTTTCCACGAGAGAATGGACATGTGAGCAATCCTGTGTGAGAACAAGACTGATAAGAGCCTCAGCCTGAGCAAGAATATGATAAGGATGTGACCCTGACTGAGGGGGGAGAAACTCGATGAGACAAACAACCCCCGGAAGGGGTTGGGACAGAAGAGGAGTTTATCCAAGGCAGGAAGCCTGGCAAGGCTGATGTGGCACTTTTTATCCAATCATAAGAAGGTTTAAAGTGCGGGCTAAGTTAACTGTCCAATCTTGAGGACTTGTACTGCATGTTACTCACGTGTGCAGGACAACATTATAAAAGGGCTTTCTTAGTTGTAATAAACGGGCATTGCTTGATCACATTGGTCGTGTGCGTGCTCAGCTCTCCCGCATCTGTGTAACAATGATGCTGCATCTCAACCCATTCACATTTACTGAAACACATCCCGGGGAAGGAACAAAGACCTAAAACAAAGCTCTTCATATTAAATTAACTGAAATGTAAGCAATGAGTAGGTCAAAAGGAAAAGACTTATTAAAAAAATTCCCTCTTGCATTCAGTAATCAGTTTCACATGTAAAGCCACTTGCACAAGACCGTGTGGAATTCATTAAACAATTAAAATGTGCAGGGGGTAACTGAAACTGTATCCTTCAGAAAGCAGAGTGCATCTTATTACAGAGGTTTCCTTCCTGACCTTAAAGCCTACCTCAAAACGGATGAGAAATTCAATGTTATTAAACTCCCTGTGCAAAAGCTGCATGCATGTCCGGGCTCAGACGGCTCCGGGGAAGGGTTAGCTCGGATGCTGTGCAGGGAGGGGGACACCAGGGCCACACATTCCCCCACTCCCATACAGAAACACAGAAGGGTTTTTCCTCCAGAGGTAGTCTTGCAAGCCAGAAAAGAAATACATGCAGCATTGAAGTCAGCCACCGCTCTTTCATTTCTGGCAGTGGTGGGAGAGCAGAAATGTCTGCTTGTTGTCGACTTTTCGACGGCTTTCCTATGACCATCTTTAACAACTTATTTTTTAAGGAAGCATCCATATACTCTCACTTTTCTACAGGAAAAAGAAGAATTTGTGGAAGACACAATACCCCATGCCTATTTTGTCTCCAAAAAGGAGTTTCAGCACATACTTGTGCAGGGCAGAAAGCGACTTGTCCACTCATCTGTCTCTGTCCATGTTCTAAATTCCGGTTTGGAATATATGGAAATAAACCATATCACCATTGCAACTCAAGCATGCTCCTCTTAAGTCACCTGAGGATGCGGGAAAATCCACTACTAAGAAAACGGGGTCTCCATCAGAGAGTCACTGAAGGTTCATCACGAAGGCGTAGCAGTGGCTACAGCATGGGACACCCAGCTACTGCCCAGGTCCCAACGGCAGCTTGTCTGAGAAAACTGGGTGAAAAAAACCCCGACCAATAGTATATTTTTACCAATCTCAGCTGACTCCCACCCACCAAAACAAGGTGATATCAGTAATGCTTTCTGAGACACTGGCTTTCCGCGTGCTCTACGGCCTAAATCCTACAGCAACTCACTCTGTTTGATGTAGGGCTTCAGAGATGCCACAGACGGGCTGCCATAGGAATATTTGTTTTAATTTACTAGTGTCCTGCATGATAAGAAAGTCTGAGCTGCCCAGGAATGAAGAAAGAGTATAAATTACCAATGGGCTTAGACAGCTGAGCCTTTGAAAATGAAATCTAATTGGTTTACCATTTATTTAGAAAGATTATGTTATAGCTTTTTGATCTCACTTTGTGATTAATAACATGTATATGTTTGGAGCCGAAACAATAAGGCAAATTCCTACCTGTTTTAGGAAGACACTTCAAATTAGGTTATGTGTAAGAGAGAGGATGACAGCTGGTTCCACTTGCATCTTTTAATTAAAATGTAGCAGTCTAGATAACAGAAAATTGAGATGGAGCAGACAGGGAAGAGGAGGGAAATAAAACCTAGAAATCACGTCATTTTATTACAGCACTTGAAAACCTCTACTTAAAGTGGGAAGAACCCAGAAATAAGTTATTTCTGCTTGTTTTCTTGTATCTTAGGAAAAACGTGAGCTAGTGCATTGACTGTCCTTTTTATGGTTATCCGAAATAATTTTGCAGTCTTGGATCTTGCTTTATCTTTGGTTCTTCAAGCCAGCAAATGTAAAGTATTGGTCTAGTCTGCTTAACAGAGAAGTCTTCAGCACCCTCTTTGCCAGGTTTGGCCCCAGCTGTGGACTTGGCTGCTCCTAACAAAAAAAATTTTTGATCCTGATGCTGGCTGGGAGAGTGCAGTCATGAGCCCAAGGAGAACCACTTCCAGCAGGGGTGGACATCTAGGTGGAGATCACTGCCCAGCATCCCTCTGAGCAGACTGTGTCGACTCCTGTGACTGAGCACCCTTTAGAAACCTCCAGCATCTCATGACACGGGAGAACCACATAACCACCCCGAGGACGGTCTTCTTTGACAGAGTATCTAGGACAAAGTCAGTGTACAGCAAATAATCCTGCTCCAAAAGTGAACACATGTCTCTGGACAGGCGAAACACCATCAGGTGGCCATCCCACCACTGAAAGGAAACCCTCCGCTTAAATAAGCCTGCCACTACCATCTGTAGGCTCCCAGACAAGAGTAGCAGTGGGGGTACAGATGTAATGCTCCTGGCTTATGGTTCTGGAGAAGGATGAACGAACAGGTTGGGTCACCTACTTAACCTGGCTTTGGCTTGCAATGTGTTCCTGCATGAAAGACTTTCTGGGTCAGGATAGATACAGCACAGTAACGCTGTGGGGCCCCAGGAGAAAGCTTTTACCTGACATTTCCTTAAGAACCTTTCACTGAATGGACACCACATTAGATAAACCATTGCCAACCTCACCTCCACTACATTTTTCCCTGTAGATATTTCTCATACAATATGAAAAACCTCCTGTGTCACAAATGCAAAGTACTGCACGTGAGAGAGACTGAAAGATATAGCAGAAGGCAGTGAAGATGCTCAACATTAAATATAAGAAATAGGGGCTTCTGAAACAAAGGACACCAAGGGGATAAGGGATTAACCAAATCTGCCTCAGAAGCGTCTCAATCTGTGAGTACGTGCAATTTCAGCTGCCAGGTCATTAACTGGATGAACACATAATTGATAAGCTGTAGGTTGTGCTCTACTTGAGAGCAATAAACTCCCTTAAATGATATTTAACATATATAAAAGCATTTGTCATTTGCAAAGCACTCTATAGAGTAACTGATGGATTCTATAATAATTCCCAACTCCCAGACTAGGGAATGTAATTCTAGAGGGATAAATATCTAGCCCACATCCAAATCAAGATTCACTGACAGAGCTATTATTCTAGCTCAGAATTAGGTTTCTTAGTTTCTAGTCCTTCTAGATCACACTGCTTTGTAGCCTTCAGCGGGTAGAAGCATGACACACAGACAGATCTGCAAGACAGGAGCTGACAACATGAGAGGACATTTCTGACTCACATCCACCAGTTGTCACATCCCTACCCTGGGTCACCGTCTGCACCAAAAGATGCAGTTAAGTGGGTTAGACACAAGGAATGGAAATATTAAATATTTGATGGCCGTGTGTTATCCGCCCCTCTCACCTTTCTTTTAAGGAATTAATCTTGGGGAATTTACTGACCTACATAATTTGTTAGGTCTTTCAGTATACTTTTTATATTTTTTTTTCCCCTCCCAGTTTAGAGGAATACACTAAGTTCATTTGTAGGTGATCCTTAAAATATGATAGCGTTTTTCTGAAATGAGACAAATTATTTCTTATGCGGCAGCACCAAGTTTCTGTGAAACAGCCACAGAACTTCATTATTATGCAAAGTTACTGTAGAACTTCACCTTCAGTCTCCTACAGTGTTTCCTGAGATGTCTCCTGAGACAGACCCTCGGTCTCCCTGCCCTAACTCCTTTTGTATATACTTTTTCTTCCCAGAAGAAAAAGCACAAAAGTCACAACATTTCTCGTGGCTGGACACAGCATCCTTTTGCTATAGCTGAACTTTATGCACATGCAAAGTGGACTCCCCTGGGGATCTACCAAGTGTTCCCACAGGCCAGAGTAGACTGTGCCAGAGAGGTACCTGCAGTTGCAGCCTCAATACACACAGTATGCTGACACCACCACTTAGGAAGCGCACAAAGTCTGGACTGTCCATTTAAGGTATGCAAATGCATGCATCACTCCAGTTGCACTTGTTCCCTGAAATATTTGTGCCTTCTGAAATGCTCCCTAACTAACTTCTGTTTCAATGTACCCAGTGGTCTGCTCGTCATCATAGCTTTGTCATTTGAGGATGCATCCTTTTAGGATCTCTATTTTCATCAATATTATACTCTGCCTAGGAAGTCTAACCATCTTAGAAGCAGATAAAGTGATTATTGATGACAGCCAATACAACTTCAAAATATTTCAGTAGTGTAAGTAGAAAAACTGCATACAAAATTTATATTGGACATTATTCAAGAGCTATTCACAACTTGCAAAGCACAGAAATCTGACAAGCAATAAAACATGACGGCTTCTATACACTAGCATTTTGACACTTCAACAGAGTCCAACTCTAGTGAAAAAGTTAAACTTCCTAAAAGAAAGTATTATTCACAGCATTTTTTTGCATAAGTGGAAGTCTAACATAACAAATCTCCCCTTCTGCTCCATCTTATATTCTCATAAAGCTCAGCCTGCTAGACAAGATTTCCATAGAAATCCTATTTGGTAAAATTTGCTTGAATGTATTCCAAAAAGTGACTCACATTTTATAACCAAGTGGCAAAAGCTGAAATGAGTTTGACTCTTTCCATCAAAGTCAGTATTAGTCATTCTTCCAGCTTAATGATTTGCAGGCTATTTTTGACAGACTACTGGTCAAGAAAGGACAATTTAATAGTCACAAAGTCTGTGGCCAGATAGCTATTGGTAGTCTGAAGGAAACAACACAGGACTTCGCCAGTGAAACTAAAAGATTCTTCACAGCATGACTCCTAAGTTGCTGTAAGAGTAATAAAATCACAGCCTCTGTATTAGAATAGAAAAATTCTGCCCAAACTGTAAAGCTGCAGTTAAAAGAAAATCATAAAGTTCTTCCTCACCTGCCACTCTCCAAAGTGCTTAAAACAAGAGCAGCTGAAGGATGCAAGGGCTGAGTACAATCTGATTGTCAAGACATCAGGATGTGGCTGTCTGGCAGATACTCCTTTCCTCCCCTCTCCTTCTTTGTGTTTCTGTGGGTTCCCCTTTCAATCCTGCAGACTGTCCCATCTGTATCTTTATACTCCTCTGTCCTCCCCCAGGTGGCTTTTCTTCTCTGCCACACCCTGTGATTGCCTGAAGGAGGTCCAGCTTTGCTGAGCCCTCAAACACTCATCCTTCCCTTCCTGGCCACTGCTTATGGCCTCATGACCTGAAGCAGGCTCAGGACAGGCTGATCCTCTGCCCAAAGATCACCCTTGGTGACATGGCTGGAAAGGCTAAATGGAGAAATGGGTCCACTCCGAGATGCTGAATTCACTCATGCTCGGCTCCTCCATGGCTTACTGGAGTTGAAAGCAAGGCATCCTCTTAGCATGGGTTTGCCTACAAGCACAGACCAGTTACTAAGTGACTGTGCAGCAAAGACCATCCCTCCCAAAAGCAGGCTCCTGGCAAAGTCCCAGCAGGGAAGGCAAGTTTTCTTAGAGAAAACCACCAGCAACTTTCTGCCAGTAATGTTCAGACACAGTTAAGACTCACAGACATCGAGGAGAAGAACATAAAGTGCCTCATTCTCACTGCTAATTGCTCCTGACACTTCCCCTACCTCTCCAACTGCCTCTCATGCCCCTGATAATCTCACGATGGTCAGAACGACTGTTTGGACAGTGACTCTATGCGAGTCTCAACTCAGCATAGTACCAAGGAAAAGAAAAGCCCTATGGGATCAAATCCTTCTTTGTTTATGGGCTTTGCTGCCCATAATTCATTTTCTGCATTCTGTTGTGGCATGTGTTGACATAAAATGAATCCAAAGTCTCTGGCTGTTCCATGGACTGCTCACAATCCCTCATCCAGCTCAAAGCTGTGCAATGTCGTCAACCTCCAGAGAAAACAACAGAAGCATCTCTGTGCTTGGCATTGGTAAAATATCAGGCCATTCATCCTTATCAGGCCATTCATCATTTTGATTAAATTAGGAATCTAATTTCAACTATTTTCCTTCAAACGGAATGAAAAAAAGAAGACAACAAAAAGCAATTTACCTCTACTTCACATGCATATTCCGATCCATCCAGGAGTGTCACTTTACACTGCATATTTTTCGGTTTCTTGACTATCTTTAGAGGAGACTTGGAAAGTTTGCTCGACGATGATTTTTGAGAAAGTTTGTCGTCCTCTAGCTGCTGATATTCCAGCTGTTTTGCACTCGCAGCAGCAAACTCTTGTTCTTTATCTGTGGCCTTTAAAGAGAAAGAAAGATACTTTCTGAAGCGAGATAAACCACTCACGCCATGCAGTACCCTATGCACCCTGCATCCAAGCACTGAAGTGAGCCTAGTGTGGGGCTTGTACAAGAAAGTCCCTGATGCAGGACAGAGTCCTCTTTACCTACTGAAAAGGTTTCCCATATTGCCCATATTCCTCCCAGTCCTCTCTTCCCACTCCAAAAGGTGCAGAATACCTGTGGAGGAGGGGCATGCATGCAAGTACTTTCGGCTTCTATTTTTTTCATAGGTATAAAATCCCTCTTGGACTTCTTGGACCTGTTTTGGGGTTTTTTTTGTCTGTTGGAAATGCTGAATAATTGGTAATGTTGTGACAAATAGATATTCCTACAGTTTGCTGATATCACTTTTAAGTCCTGTACCTATTAAATCATATGATGCTTCCCAGAACAGGAAAAGACTATCAGATTTGCACTAATTTTGCTGTCAGTGAGAAAACAGACCCCTGAATAAGGGCACGGATATCCCCATGACAGTGCAAATTTGCAGGGGAACACTGATGTGCCTGGGAGAGAGAATGGCTCCCCAAGCACCCAAGCAAAGGGTTAAACAAACAGGATGGAAGTGAGTGGCCAAAGAACTTTTATGTGCAGCTGGCTGGCTAATGGACGATAAGTACAGGATGAGAGGCTCAATTTTGCTCTCCGCAGATGACCGATAAGTCCCTCAAGCTGGAGAGAAGTAGGTGCTATTTGAAAGACAAATACACTGCAGGGAAAAGGGGCAAGAAGGAACAACCGTGGTTACTTTTGCTTGGGTTTATCTGAGGGTCAGATCATTTGAAGAGTTACCGTGATGCAGCACAGCTCGTGGTCCTCTCCACGGCACTAGATGAAAGTCAGAACAGCTCTACAGGATTTCACCCTCCCTAGCAACAGCACTGTGCTGCAATCATTACCTTTCTCATCAGTTATGGCTCTGACAGTCTCCAAACAAAACCTCAACAGGAGTGCAGTAATACCTAAGCTAAAGTTTAAATAAAATAACATCTCTCTGTTATCTCACTACAAGGAAAAAAAACCAAACCTGTTTTGGCTCTGAATGATTTCAGTGTAATAAGCAACAAGCATTGCTGTAAATATATTGTAAATTAATCCTCTAAGTCTGTTTCCATTCACTGTATATAATAAACTGTCCAAAGGCTTTAATCTGCTTTGAGACCAGAACAACCTTGCATCATATAACCAGAAACAACAATGTATCGCTAAATCACAGGGAACTTTCCCTGAGAGATCTCATACAAACAAGCCGTAATCTTCCCCTCTGCCTTTGGGTGAATGGGGGAAAGAGGAATTTGGAATTGGCTCAGCTCCCATCAGCACCAGCTCCCACCAACACCCCAGAAAAATGCAAAGAAGAAACTGCAAAGGGGCGAGGCAAGACCCATGCTCCTCCATTCCCTGCAAGAAAGGACATAGCAAAGGTCTCCTGGGCTTCCCTGGGTGGGGAGACTAGAAGAAAGTGGGACTAGAAAGATAAAAAAGCAACACAAAAGCTGCTTTCAGGATCTGTCTCATCCCCCGAGACGTGGATGTTCTACCCCAGGAGCAGCCCAATGCCAGGCATCTCTTCTCCCATCTAGCTTCAGGAACTTTCCAGCACTTGGACATCAGCTCTGAGTCTGGATGTCAAGGTCCTGCATACCTTGAAGGCTGGCAGGAGATGAAGGCACAGTGTATGTCAGTAGATTAGCTGTTCACTGAGTATTTAAAACTCACAGCGACCACGATGAAGCAGGAGAGCCCCCCCAGGCTCAAAGCAAGGCTTGAGGCCAGCTACCCCTCTAGCACAAACACAGCCAACTGGCAAGTGGTCCAACCTACTGCACCAAGAGAAAAACGAGACTGAAGATGCCTCTTGCTAGGGCCTTTGTGAAGAGCTGCGCTGCTGATGATGAGCAGAGTGGTTCTTAGATGATTTCCCTATGTTTTGTTAAAGAAATCTGCTGTTCCAAGGCTGGAAGAAAATATACTGACATACTTGGTGGCTCATGTGAGTTAGCATGTCACTCCGACAAAAAACAATCAACAAAAACCACCCAGATGCATGGAAGTAATCTTTTTCAAGAAAACTGAAAAGCTGCTTGAGAGAAAAGCCCACAACAACAGGGGCACTCAGTAGCCATTTAAACTTTAGAATCATCTTTAGCCTGCAAACAGTTTCTGTGAATCCTGAAGGACTGGTGATTATTTTTCTTCATGAAAACATGTGGTATCTCGAGACTACAGCAGACATTTATTTAATTAGAATATTTAAAAAAAAATAGTATTGAGGTTATTTTGTTTGTTAAGCTTCCTGTCTACATTAAGATCAGGGGAATGTGTCTAGGTTAAAAATCATACAAAGGGTTTTCTCTCATTTGTCTGGAGAGCAAAACATGCCAAGAACTATTAGAGAAGATCCCCCAGACTATACTGACATGTTCAGGCATTAAGGTACTTTCAGGCTGCATTAAGCCTCTTCTTTCTAAAGAAACTCGACATTCTGCTATCTAGGAAAAAAAAAAAGAAAAAAAGCAGCCAGTAAAAAAACCATGCACTCAGTAAATTATGTTGAACTCTGCAAACACAGGGCATTTTCTCCTAAATTCTTCTCCAAGATACTTCTGTGCTGTATTTTTGCAGTATTTTCAGTGCTGTGTACTAAATTCTAGTGCGGCACACAGTTCAGGGTTTGTGTTTTTTGAGTGTAAGTTCTCTCATCTCTATCTGTATTACTGTACCTTACCATGACACAGTATATTCAACCCCTTCTCTCGAAGCAAGCCTTTGGAGTCACAGGCATCAGCACTAATAATCTTTGATACTTCACAGCTTCTCACTGGGGTATGAAGTGATATTACCAAGCTCGCAGAACACATGAATCCCATCTACTTATGGTAGTTGCTCAGAAATATTAGTGCCCAACCCACATGATACCTTCTTGTTCTTTTTCAATGAGATAGGGAGACAGGAAGATACTAAGATCGCATTATTACAGCTGATACGAAGGACACATTTTTCTAGTAATTGCTAATCTCAACATGAAGAAGCCTTTTTGTTTTCATTAAAATGTTCTTTTTATGTGTATAGAATGACAATAAGAAGTCACTGTCATGGACTGGTAACTTAAATCTTTCTTCCCAAAATTCTCTCATACGAGTGATAACAAAAATCATCAACTTTCTCACTGTGATTACAGACAACAAGGGACAGAATGATATCCTTTACTCCTTCAATTTTTGGCTTTTTTAATGACATCATTGCCAACAGCTCTGTCTCTTAGTGCTGCGTTTAAGTGGTTCTTTCATGTGATAGAGACACTTAAACCACTATGAAATATACTGGGCAGATCACTGAAGCTGGATTTGGCAGTCAGTTTACAACAGGGACTTTTAGATTCAATCTGGTAATCTCAATGGGAAGGTCTCACATATCCCTTCATTAACACAGTTCTTCTATCAAGGCTTCTACAGACACTGGCTCACAGGTAATCTTTGGGAAAGGAAGGAATCACGCAGCACATGAGAGCATCTCAGGTCTCCAAACTCACACCTCCATAAACAGAGATGGGCAGGTTTGGTGCCTAAGGGTTTGGGGATTTTTTTGGTGGTTATTCTGGGGTTTGGTTTGGTTTGGGTTTTTTTCAGATGTAAATAAATTTGGAGTGGAAAGATTACTGAATGTCTGGAAGAACAAAATTAATAATACTTATGCCTAGGCCTGGTAGAATTACACTTAAATTAATGACCAGTTTGTGCAGCACCTTTCTCTTTTGGACAAAGAGGCCTGCCTCTTTTTCCTGAACTACATGTAATTTCTCACCTATTTCAGAAACCAAATTGTCCCAATATGTAATCGGTGGATGTGAGAGCAAGAGCAGAGAGGTCTTTGCTGGACACAGAGTGAGGCTGATCAAGGGCTAGCAATGGTTAGCAACCAAAAAAACCCCACCCAGTTGATCCAATGGTTGATCTTCAATAGCAATGAAGACCAGAAATTCTGCCCTGCCATGTCTACTGCTTGAGATATTAGAAGTCAGACATGACACCTCTTTTAATTTGGTCCCAGAAATATTTATTGCCCCAAACCTTTAGATAACGCACCCTTAAACAAGGGAAATATAAAAATATTTTGTATGTGAAATCACTTACACCCCCATTTTTTCCCCAACAACAGCAAGTTTGGTCTGTAGCTCTGTGGACAAAAGCTTAAAACCCAAGACCACAACCAGCCTCAAGCAGCTACTACAGGAGCACTCATGCTGATTTTAAGTAAAGCCTTACATTGGCTTGCTTCAGAAGCACTATCTCCCCGCTAGGTAAAATAACAGGACCCCACTTCAAACAATCTGAATTTTTTAAAGGGTGGAGGAGAGGAGGAGCTAGACTGACTTTATTCCACTCCTTAAAGGTGAATGCGATCAGATGGGGGTCATAACCTACGAAGCTAAGGGATGTGATTTGCAGGTACCTCATTAATTGTGTGTCACTTACCCATGAAGAACAATGCCTGTTAATCCTATTGACTGGAAATTATTAACAGGAGAAAGAAAGCAGCTTCCACAAATTTAATAAGTGCAACAATGAACCAAATGGAAAAGCATGTGATAGCTCTTCTGAAACCTATTACATGAGTAGTTAAAGTAATTATAATGCAGTCATTTCAGAACTATGAGAAGCTTAAGGGACCACAGATTCTTCATGGCTCACGCATCAGACAAGCAAGCATGAAATCAGTTTTCAGCAGGTGTCAAAGAAGAAATTAACTCTGAAAACATTTTCAGTTTCTTAAAAACTGGCACTGATTGCTATCTAATGCAAATGAAAGGCTGAAGATGTTACCTGCTTAGTTGATAAGATTGCCCTTGTATTTAAGCACTGGAGGCAGAAAGACCTGACTTGAACTGCAGAACATTCTGTGTGAGAACTATTACTTTTTAAACACAAAATACCAATCAGTCAAGATCTACAGGATCACACCAAACAGCCTTCCATGTGTATCTGAATACATATTTCCACTCCTGACACACCAGGCTTTTCCCAGGAGCAATAACTGGGCATGCAGCGAGCACGCATGCACAGGCTCCCTTACCTGCTCCTTTTTCACCGGGGTGCTGTGGGCTGCCACAGCCGAGAACTGCTCAAGTGCGTTTTGATGTTCTTCGCTCAGCTGCTGCTGCTGGTCCTGCGGCTGGCTCTCCGCTGCCCCTTGCTGCGCAGGGCTCTCCTGCTGATCCTGTTCTTTATCTTTGGACTCGGAGTCCGATCCTGATTCTGTAGTCATGGTTGGTTATTCTGTAAAACAAGGTGAGCAGACCTACTGAGTATAATCTCAAATCTGTGAATTTCTAAGCCAGGTTTATAAAATAGAGAAACCTCAGGTGCAAAGTTTTTGTCCTAATATGCTCAGCTTTTAAAATTAAAGTGGCTATTACACTGGCCCAGCGAGGATCCCTAGGAAAGCTTCCCTGGTGCAAAAGACCAGGTCTAAATGCATCTGTACCATAAGGAAGAGCGTGTTGCCATAAAAATCTTACTCTACATTGTAATATATAGGCATTAGCAGACTTATGTTCAAGTTAAATGCAGACATACAGTTCTACATCGTTCGTAATTCATGAAAGGAGAGTAACATCTTGAGCAAAGCTGATGCGATTGAGGGCCCTAAACCCAACACAATTCACTGCAGTTTGGGTTTCTAAACCATGTGGAAACTTTTGAAAACATTAAATCTTTTGTTCTTTACAATTAAGTTAACACATCTTGAACTCTTCAACACCTACACTCCCCTTCAGAAATGGACTCAAGTACTTTTGATGCTTCCAGGCAACACATAGGCTGGAAACATCTGAAGTGGGCCCACCAACATCAGCGCAAATGTACAACTGTCCTTACGCCCAGTTCTGTCCTTCCTGCTTGAATTCACCCACACATATGTCATTTATTTCTAAGTGCTTGAGCATCCAAAAGAAAAGATAAATACTTCAATTAAGTCATTCTAAGTGTTAGATTTAAAATAAAGTAAATATGACTTTTCTTGAATTTGAAGAACCTGTTTAAACTTAACTTTGTCCAGTACTAAATAAAAATGAAAATGTTAGTTAAGATTTTCATCAATATTGCTATTTCAATTAAATAGTTCTGTTACAAATAGATGGTTGGCACCCAATTCTCAAACTACATACAAACAACACCAAACTTTAAAAAAATAATGTGATTTTATATCAAAACAAGGATTTGAAAAAGCAGACTCTGTGCTTATGTTACTCAAGCACGCTCTTATGTTACTCAAACATTCTCGGTCCTCATGATCTTATCCCCGAGCATTTTGCTTTTAAGCCACTCGAAAACAAACCAGTCTGCTGCAATCTATTTCTGCTCATCATCAGGCCATGATTTCTTTAACCTGGTAACCATAGCTACTATGTAATTATAAGCAGTTCCACAGAATACACATCTGCCAATTCATCTGCTAGGAAGTCACTATTAACTCAACATACACTACGGTGTTTACTCGCAGAAGTAGGTTTATTAACGATCACAAAAAAATTACAGTCTTTTTTTTTTACTTAAATGTTTAATAAACTACACTGCTTGATATAAAACGTTCTAAATGAGGCCAATTAATACTTTCAAGCTCATTTATGTATTCTACACTTTCAAGGCTAAGTTCTCCAGTGAATACATGTCTCTGTACAGCAAGCAAGTGCACAGCATTCAGGATGTGCTCAGCTTCTGCACTTCATGTGAGGACCGGGGTGCATGTTCCTATCTTCTGCATGCCAAAACAGCACGAGAGAGAAACAGAACTAGAAAGCATATATGGCAGATTTATGCTTCAGGCCATGTTTTCAAAGTACTAATGTGTCACACACTTGTTTAAGAATACATCTTAAATTTCTATATTCAAACTGGCACAGTTGTATCAAAAATACCTTTTAAAATGTATTTTTTAACAAATTTTATTTAGCAACTACAAAAAGCAGTAATTAACTCATGTCTTTTAAAATGTAACAGTCAGAAAGGCATTCGCCTAATCAAACTTCAGATGTCCACATCTGAGATGGTCACTTTAACTGTGGAGGAGAAATCCAGACGTTTCAGAGAACGACTCATCTGACCTATTTTAGATGCCTCCTTTAAGCTGAGATAAATCACATACTAGCACAACTTTGTCCGATTCACTACAAAGGAAGCCTAAACAAGTTCCTCCGATGTACATCAAACCAACCCATCCTCCATTTTCAATTCTATTAAGCCACTCATTTTTTGTACTCTTTAAAAATTAAATTCCAGAACAATGTTAATCTCTTGGAGTTTTGTTTTGCCCATCTGTCAGATCAATGTGGAATAAACCATTCTTCATCTGAACCTATTACGGTAGCCTTGCTTTAAAAGCACCCAGGTCTCCATAAACTTCACAAGTTTTTCCCCCCCACTCTCAAACCATATTTTGTACGAGTGTATGAAAATATGAAATGCAAATTAATCAATTAATTCAATAAAATCAATCTATGTATTTGATTTTCTTTTTCAGAAAATATGAATCAGAAAGTAACAAAAAACTAACTTACAGCTACAAAAATCAGTGATCAAACACCACCAACCAGCATAGACGACCGATACAAAGGGTAGTTAGTACACAGAAGTTGTAGTACAAAGACCTTTTTTTCCCCCCTCTTAATATGAATTAGAGCAGTGTAAATAGAAAGCAACTATCATACTTGCTGTTTGGAAACAGTCACCCCAAGTATCTCAAGACATTAATCTATACAGGATCAGATTGCCAAGTTCATACGAATGAGAAGTCTGTGTTCCTTCAGCCGCCATCACTGCGCCTCTGAAAGATCATTTTTGCACCCTATATAGCTTGTTTCCTAATGAACATTCGTATCCTGGCTGTTTGTGAGCATGGAAACACAGCCATTTACATTAGCCCCATAAAACACAACTTCATGTAGCATGAGATGAAAATGTTTTACTTTCCTTGCCAGTTATAATTTTGCATCTCAAGGATCAACAAATGTGGTTCTTAACTTCTTCTGGGACACTGCTGCTTGAAGCAGAGCCTTACAATACTGTGAGTTACTCTCTGGGACTGGTTTTCTCTCCAGTTACAAGAGCCCTCACTGGCTCTAAGAGTGCTTTGTTAGAAAACTTTTTGTGTGTTATCAAATCTTTTAGCATAAGCAATTCCCTGGATACAATATTCCTGTCATTAGTCAGACAGCAGATGGATTTAATTAACCCAAGGCTACCCATTTCCAAATGTCTTTTTTATTTCCCTACGCATACTAATATGTTTAATAACAAATACTGAGAACAAAATACCATTGATTTCATGCTGTTATCTTACAGATGTAAATAGAACCAAAGCAAACACATTTTGAATCCAACTTCTTACAAACTCCTCAGATGACTGTATTGCTAAGATTTATCTCATTCCATCTAGTGCAGGCTGAAAATACCTAAATTACAAGAGAGAAAACGACACTCCTCTCTTAGTGCAAACCAACAGGTTGCTTTTCCTTACACAGCAAACAGCTGCTTATCTAAATAAACTTTGAAAGCATTTCATTTTTTATAAATGGCACAACAATCCTCCTAGGAAGAGGTAGTTTCACTTATTGGAAGAAATAACAGTAATCTTAATATTATTAACAACATAACTATTACTGTACTTTTGTACACAGCAAGAAGAGCTAGTAGTGTCTAAACATTTGCCAAACACATATAACTGGCTGAGAATTTCTTATTAGTTTATTTACTATACCTGGCTATGTACCAAAATCATGACTTCTAATGTGAATTTCAGTACAGGAAGAAAGAAATCACTTAAGTTCCTTAAACTTTTTCTGTTGCCAGCAAAACCCCTGTATCAAATTCCCTTCTCCAACAAACAGAAAACAAACTAATGAAAAGAAACTAAGAGCACCACTTTATACAAATGAGGTAATACTATGCAAGCCAGATGTGCTCTTGGATAGCTAAGTTTTGGCTTATAACCCAATATTCAAAGATTCCAAAAGATTAGCTGAGTCCAAACTTAACCAGATGCTGCTAATACTGGAAAGTCTAAGGTTAAAGTCAGTTTGGCTACAGAATCAATCAGAAAAAAAATCAAGTCTTGTGGTTAAAGGGGGGGAAAAAAAAAAAGCCAAGAACTAGCTTATTTTCATCTACTATTAAAAAATTAAGTTAAAAATGTATGTATTTTCAGGAGTGTAAAGGTTTAAAATGTGACTGTTTGAGAGTGCTGCAGAGTATACTTAAGGGAAGATAACATTAATATACTATCAAGGTATTAAAACACAACTTCAAAAAACTATGTGACATATTTAAAAATAAGTATTATTAGATCAAATCACAGAAAATAAGTATTTTCATACCCTTACACCCTTTTCATACCCTTACAAAGCAAAGATACATGTGGACTGCAAAACTTGAAAACCACTTGTGCAAAAAGCCTATATCCTAAAACCTTCCTACACATCTAGTCCTTGTTACCTACAGCTACCAAAATATAGTGGCTTGGGAGATTACCATTTCCATTACCAATTACTTGTTATGGATTTAAAGCACATCATTTCCTTTTCCCCATATGTGAACCAGAATCATGTTGTCCTCAATTAATAATTCTCTGAGCAGGCAAAGCCCAGCTTATGTTACCTGGTCCCCTCCAGCAAGTGACAGTCACAAACTACTGTATATACTCTTACATTCAACAAGTTGTTTGACTCCTTGCCTCCCATTCTCCGGGCACAGTCCTTCTAGGTTACATCTACTGATCAACGAAATTCACAGCTAATTGACAGCAGAGTCCACAGTTTAATTAACTCAGCAGTCATTAATAAATCTTTATTTATACATAAATACATACTAGAGAAAATATCTGCTATATTAAGCAAACAGAAATCACATTACAGAAGAATTGCAAATTAATTCTGAATAAATTGTGATGCTATGACAAAACAAAATTGAACCAAGTATAATTAAATGAACTATACATAGCCACTAACTATTTCCTGTAACACACAGATTAATGATTTACATTTAAATGCTTCTTTGATCTAATTCATTCTCTTTGTGGAAAGTTCTACTTTAATTACAATAATTTCTGAAGATTGTTATAAATCATTGCAGAGGTCCAAATTTGGAAGTTATGTAACTAAATAATGATTCCATACTTCAAAAATAATGTTCCGCATAACGAGAGACATATTTATCCAATAACGATGAGATGCTGCTGAGAAGAGCATATGGAGGACAATATTGCTGCTATGAGCAGTAACAGAAATGTCAATATATGTTTCAAGAAAGAAATACATGCCAGAACGCTGACTTCTAAAATTGAAATATAAACTGTTTTCATCAAACTGCTCGAAGTCTCAGCTCACTTTATTCCAGTTGGGTTCCTTATCAGGAAAACAAAGTTTTTCTGTTGATCTCCTTTAATTTAGGTGAGTTTTGCCCTCACATGCACCTAGGAGGCACCTAAGCCACAAAAGTCTGGTGCTGGGTCCCCAGGAGAGGGGAGAGGCAGGACCTCTGCTGCACTTCAGCAGGAGTTAACACCAGCTCCTCCTTACCCATCGCCGTCCTCTGGCGCCAGCAGCAACGGGAGGCCTTACAGAGGAGGCATCTCCCTGGCATTATGGTTTCTCGAGTGAACGCCAACAAGCCAAAGCAACTGCAGAGATGTGGTCTGAACAGACATAGGTGGGAAACAACCCCAAAAAGGGCAATCGGATGCCCCCTCCCAACCGCACACTCCTGTCACCTCTCTCATGCCAGCACCAATGTAATTGAGGGGGGGCTGGGTGGCTCAGTTGGGAGGGCTGAACCTCCCAGATGGGGAGGGGGAAGCAGTACCCCTCCTTTGGGCATCAGTAGGCACCCTCTCTAACACAGCTGTAAGGCTCTAGTCCAGCAAGTACAACCCTTATACTTCAACTGACAAACACACTGGCTGTACTGAGAGTTTAGCATTGCACCTTAGACACATACATATAACATCAACACAAACCCATTAGAGCCAGCCCATGGAAAAAAGACAAAAAGTCAAAAAAATAACAACAAGAGAGATGAGATGAAACCCAGTGGAGAAAGGTGCTGAGCATCAGGATGAGCCGCCATCATGCCAGCGCAGCATGCTCTGCGTTAAGCAACTTAGATCTGGTGGCACGAGCCATGGGCCCAAGCATTAGTGCAAGAGACTTCAGGGAGGACAGGGAGGTGTTAATAAGCAATAATAAAAAAAAATGCTGGTTGAAGGTGTTGCAACACATAGCATGAGTTAAAAAATTTGTCTGGCCTTCTAGGAAGGTGCATGATGCAGATTTCTTTAAAGTTTCTTGATGAAGATGAAAGAAAGAAAAATGGAGGCAACATCTGAAGAAGTCGTGTAATCCAGAGGAGATGGAGGAGACACCTTAAAACCAACAGACACGCCCTTCATAGGGGACAAAAAGGCAATGGCAGACTTGAATTACCTGTAAGGACCCAAAACTCCACCACCCCATAGACACATGCACCTCTCTGGAACCACCACCAAAAGAAAACGCAGATGAGTGTTTCTGGAGAGATTATCCTCCACCTAGCAAGGGTGGGGACAGGAAGCATCAGGAGCTTTTAAATGACAGTGGATGGAGGGGTGAAATACATCAAAAGGGGATTGTACACCAAAGCAGAATCAAGGACACCTGTCTCAGGCATGAACATAAAAGGCCAACGCCAGCATAAAGAAGACATGAAGATTAGGATGCAAAGTGATTTAACGATCAGCAAGAGATGGGGTAAACAGTAAGAAGAGAGTCTATAAATACATTAGAAGGAAAACCAGGCCTGTTACTGCACACAGGAAAGCCTGAATTACTCAGGGCCTCATTTCACAGCAGCTAGCTGGGACCAGACACTCAGAGCATCTTTCACCTGACACACAGGATGTGCCAGCAGAGCCTGGATGGAGTAAGGGAAGAACACAGCAAACACATCAGTAAGCCAGGTGGTTTCAAGTCAGCAGGAACCACTGGAAACGTCCCTACAGCGCTTGGGGAACTACCAACCAGCAATCCTCTCTAAACCATTAACTGCTGCCTTGCAGATGCCAGAGAGGCCAGGTAAAGTCTAAAACAAATGGAAGACCCAGCACAGCACCCAATCTTAAAAAAGGTAAGTGGGGACAGAAAAGCCAGAAATTGCCGCGTACTTTTAATACCAGAGAAGTTACTGGAGCACACCGCTAAAGGATTTCTAATCCTGTAAAAATAATGAAATTCGGGGGGAAAAAAGCAAAACACACAAAAAACAATCAATACGAATGTATGAAATAGTCATGTCAAACTACTGTAATGTCTCTCTCGCTTGTTCTGACAGAGCATCTGTCCCAGCTGATAAAAAGTGGTACAGATGACAGAGCCTACCTTTAGAAAGGCTTTTAAAACAGCCCCGCATGACTTTTTCATGAGTGAACCACAAAAACAGTTTAAACAACTAAAAGAAAAAAAAAAAAGGTGAAAGGTGTACAAGTGATTAAAAACCCCCAAACCCTAGCCTACGAACAGTCATCAGTAGCGTGACAACAACCTGTGAGAACTTATCGATTTGAGGAATCACAGTCCTCTGAGCATCAGTGAAGGAAGGGAGAGTGCCAATCATGCTCAGCATCACACTAGGGAGGCTAGGGCATGCTGCTGGCATCCTCATCGCACTTGAAGAAGAGAAAAGCAGTCTGACAGAAACCATATATGTGCTGAATCTGACTATGTTCCTGCAAGGGACATCTGATGGGGAAGCTATGGGTTAGGCAGCAGGAAGGAAGCAGCATCAAAGTCTGAAGTTACACATTAAGCAAAATGAATTTCAGTCTGGGACATGATACTAGAGCTGTTCTGCCTTCTGCAGCACCAGGGAGAAGCATAAAGCATATTGTATTTCAGTTTGGGATTCATATTTTTTTAAAAAATATGCATTAAAGAGTGTTAAGAAGAGAGTAGGAAGAATGAGAGTAGGTTTAGAAAATGTGACCAATGGATAAAGGTTTAAGGAGCTGAATTTGTTTACCTTGGGAAAGGGAATAGAGAGCTGGGAGCTGAATAGAGCCTTACAATACATACAGGCTTCTTGCAGACAGAAAGTAATCAAGCATTTGCTAAGAGTGGAGCAAGAACTTGATTGGCATCAAGTGGGATCTAGAGTAGATGGCACATCAACTATAATGACAGTCAAGAAGAAAGACATTATCTATAGATGTATGGAGTCATCACTGGAGACATGTACAGATAGCAGCAGCAAAATTCTCTGTTTGTAACTTCATAAAGCATAAGAAATTAAAATTTTTGTTGATTTTGTTATCCCTTCCACTTGGGTTGACAACTCTGAATTCACAATATGTATATATCTGCTTCTTCTTCTGAGCATCTGGATGCACAGGTTACCATTTTTATTTCCCGTTTACCTTTCATTTCTGTGACTCAGAGAAATTTCCTGCATCTGTTTTGCTCTCTGGATGGGTGGCTTCCCACAGAAAAAAAAAAAAAAAAAAAAAAAAAAAATCAGAATCTTCTGCTGTCCCTCCTACACACAAGGCTTATGAAGAATGTGATGGATCAGATTTCCTAAAGACAACAGATCACCTTTTGGAGGTTGTAGAGAGCACCCCAAGGCTACCCTAATTTCTGATCAGGACAAGCAGAATCAAGCCATCATAATCCATTTCAGCTGGGTTTTTTGCAACCTGCTGATCCAAACAGTTTTCCCCATGGGCAGACAGGTATTCACCAGAAGAACGGAACTGCTTTCCCCCACCCAACTCTTTGCACAGATCTCCAGGCATGGGGTGCACTTGCCACTGCATCCTTCCCTGCACCCAGAGTGGGGGCTAGCTCTGCCCCTCACATCCTCCAGTGCAAGGATTCATCCACCAGCTCCAAGAGAAGGATCACAGCCACTACTCACTGCTCACACCGCAGTTCCTGTGGACGGCTCCTGTCTGGAAGAAGCCACACACACAAGCTGTCAAATACACACCTTCTGAGGAATGCTGGGCATAACTACAGAAGTGCACAGCGATTAAATCCAAGCCTGACTGCTACTTATTAAAAAAAAGCCAAAACAACCAAACAAAAAAAAATAAAAAAACCCAAACCCCAGCAACACACAAAAAACCCCCGACAAATGGTTAAAAGGAGGACACCTGAGAAACACAAGAAACTGCTGCTTATAACACACTTCAGCAAAACATCCACTCACCAAAAAGTTTTAATTCACATAAATAATGTGACTGCAGGAAGGTAAGGAGGAGCAGAAGTAATACACAAGTAACTCAATAAGTATGCTAAGACACAACAGGGAATTACAAGGGGGGAGGCAGACGTGAGGAGGAGGAGGAGGAGAAGGAAATGAAGAAAGCACTAATGAGGACTACAGCAGCATCCCACAGATGCTGGTCATGAGAGAATTGCGTTGAAACACACTCAACTTCACCCTTTCCTCATCTCAATTGAAAAGAAAAAAATCCAGGCAAAAGTAAACACTGCAAAACTGCTTGTAGTACCGTGATTACAACTGATTGATAAATATTTCATTCAGCAACTAAAAAGGAAGGAAAGAGCCCTCAATGGCACACCCTGATTTTCTGCAGACAAGTGACTTTGATTACTTGGGTTACACTGAGTGAGGTTTTGACCTTTCTGAATTGCTCAGGAGCCAAACATTCACATGGGGCCCCCCTGTGCATCATTCACTATTTAAAAGTCGTACTTAATGCTACAGAGACCGAGTGTGCTTCAGGCATCAGATCGTTAAATTTCATATTCTCTTATATTGAGCAGAAAATAGAATCAATTCAAAATTTTAAAAAGTGAAAAAAGAGAGTTGCACAAATTGCTGACACATGGCAGGTGTGCTACATTACCACACAACCCTCAGGCCAAAACACTGTAACACCTGCGAACAATATTTTTTGTTTCATACACTACCTAAATAGACTGTGCTCCAGTGCTCCCAAGCTGGTGACCTGCTTAACCTCCCAGAAACAAGGGAATCGGATAGGCAAGGTACAGATGAGAGCATCAAGCCCATCTCCTCCAGGATGGATCTTCCTGCTCCCTCCTACCAGACATTTATCATTCAGGTGATGTTTTAAAAGCCTACAAAGCTGATCACAAAATGATGAGCTATAATTTAAAATATCAACGTTTTTTCTGATTTCCTCGACATCTTACTAACTAAAATTCAGCAAAGAAACCACTTGTTTTTTGCTTTATTTCACTGAGTGGTGCTTGAAAAAGTCAAAGGACTGCTCACTGATGGATCAAACCCTCCCCAGCCTATTACCTACAAAAGCAATGTAGTATTACAATTTGGTTTGCTTTTGCAGTGAACGGATAGTTCTTCCCCCATTTTTATGGTTTTGAGGACATTCTTTTTTACGTTTTTGTAGCCTTTTCTCCAATCTGGCATGGTTCAGAAATGGAAAAAATGAAGCATTTGGGGCAGAGAAGACCCATTTTGCAGTCAGCTGGCTAATGCTCTTCCAGTCAGCCACTGACGTTTCCATCCTCCACTGCTGCTCTGTCCCAGCAAGACAGACCTTAGCACTGAGGCCAAGAGCTCTGCTACCGGCTCTCAGCCTCAGTGTTTTCCATAAACCTGCCCAGAGCTGAGCCTTTTAAAAAAAAATTTTAAGGGTGTCATCAATCATTTCTTCTTGGAGGCAGCCATCCAAGACAGGGCGCTTGAGCGATGGCTTCCCTCATGGCATCCCAGACCAGTACCCGCTCTCCATCACTGGGAAGCTGCTGATTTTCTTGAACACTGGATTAAAATAATCAAGAAAAGTTCAAACTCAGGCAGACACAAAAGGAAAATCACAGGCACCAAAAATACGGAGGAAACACGCATGAATCCATAATGGGTCCTAGTTAAATAAAGGCAGCTCTGTGCAAGGAGAGCAATCTTGTTGAGGCCTGGAGCTGAAAGTTCTCCTACTTCATCTTCCTCTTTTTTCTTTTTTTTCCCCCAAGTATCATACTCATTTTACATCCTGTTTTTCAACTTCTGAAGGCATTAAACTGGTCCGATGCAGTAAGGCTACATGATGAGACACCACAGTGTGTTTAGTCATAATAGCTTTTTTTTCTGAAATGGGATTATTCACTTCATATTTAGATTTTAATCTCCTGGGCATTCACATCAGTTTTGAATGTAAAAAACACCCTGCAATATCAAGTAATAGACTTTCCAGTTTGGAGCACCACATCAGGAAACCACTGGCTCCCCAAACAAATTAAAATCTTGTGAGTCTAAACAACCAAACCCGTGGCATCAGACAGCCAGCTTTTTATACTTGAACTCTTCTGGGATCCCAACGCTCCCCAGTGCTTTAATCACCCGCTACAGATTACAAAAATACCGTTCATTTGGCACCACCAGCTAGCCCGCAACACCCCTACTCCAGGTTATACTGTCACTCCAAAACCATCCTCCCGGCCCTATGCAGATGACAGTGTGCCAGACCATCAACTGGGAGAAACTGCCAGCTCGGAAAATGCAGTTCAACGTGTCCCCCCCAAAACTCAAGTGCCCATACAAGCAGTCAGCCCTGATGCCTCAAAGCCACCAGCTGTTAAGTAACACACTGGATGCAAACTAAGACCTACGGATGGTGTGGTAGCAGGGACTTCTAGGAACGAATTGGTCAGAGTGGAAATGCACGGACAACAAGAATATTTATGGCATATCCAGGCATCTGTAGAGTAAAGAGATGTCACTTAAAATCACCCAGCAAGTGAGATTCTCTTCCAGCTTCAGCTATGCTTTGGTTACGTGCTTTAGGATCATTTTAGTTATGTGTTTTCAAAGCATGGGAAGCTCGTGCACATGTCCCAGTGTACACTAGTTAAGTCCTGAGGGTCCTTTGCATGATGAGCTCTACAAGGAACTATGAGCGAGCTTTCTGTATCTTCATGTAACACCCCAATAAAGCCAAAACCTTTCACCATCTGTGCAGCTACACAAAACAATGAGGGTTTGAAGACCAGCATCCAACACAGCCTGACAAAGAAAACAGCTATCTTTAAAGAGGGTCTAACCCTTTTTACCTATCAAACCCTGAAATGCTATACATACAGCTATACAGTAATAAGATCATATTCTCCTGACCCCGTATTATACACAAATATGCTGTTTCTGAAGATTAATGTCATCATACTCCTCGACATGTATGACCGTCTTGGACTTAAGACACACAGAAGTGACAGCAGCTCAGAGAGGACAGAAGGGGTTGAGGCAATGGGGACAGCCAGGTGGCTCAAAGTGTCCCTGCGAGACAGTGGTCAGAAAAAAATGGGGGAGGAAGGGAAGAGGGAAAAAATAAGAAAGTAGAATGTGGTAGTGATGCAGCTTTAATCCCAAAAATGAGAGTGAAAGGCAATGGACAAACTCCTGCAGACAAAAGAGGAAGAAAAGCTCTTAAATGAACAGGAATTCAAAAAAGAAAGTCACATAAATCATTCTAGGCTACCCAACAGAATTGAGCATTTTAAGAAAATAAAAATCTATTTTGTATCTAGCTGATAATTTGAAAGTAGCAGTAAAGGCAATTAAACTAGATGTTGCTATTTCCTAACTCAGGAATGAATGATTTTACAACCTGAATTCTTTCCTTCCTCACGTACTTTTCCTTACGTATAGCTCTGCTAAATGTTTGACAGTGTGTTTTTAATGCTACAAAACACTAACCTGGTAGCTACTAAATAATCCAAATGACCTACCTTAATTTAAGGGAGAATCCTACAATTCAGAAATAAAGTGAAAGCCTTCAATACCAGACCCTGTTTACTGTGCTGCATTTCAAACAAGTCTCCTGTGCTAACCATGAAAGTACCCAAATCAGTGGAACAGGTCCATAAATGGCTTTTTCTATCCTTCCTCCTGGCATTGTGCAGGTCCAAATGCAAGACTCTCTGGGTATGTGACAAAGGACCACTGTGCATTGTATCTACTGATTATTTTATGCCTATCCATTTCTTTCAGTATGCTTCAGATCCCATTGTGTCAAATTCAACTTACTTATACTTTACACTACATGGTAGCGTGGGGGGAAGAAACGGTAACTGTCTCTCTTTTTACCGGAAAAATTTGCATAAAAAGGCATTTATAATTTCAAAGTTTAATTTCTCAAACAATTTTGATAACTTAGCTACCTTTCCAGGAGCTAATAAGCATGCAGAAAATACACAGAGTTACTCCCTACTTCATCACAAATTGTGGTTCAACTACAAGAAATTTCTTCTAGTAGCTATGGCTGATGCTAGACAGCAGAGTTGCATTTCATTTCTCCTTCCCCTCTTCTGTTCACACTGCAGTCTGTTTTCTGTGGGGACAAAAATCTCCATGCCTGTATTCACATGGCCATTACATCTGAACTGAAAAATGAATGAAGTAATCCACCCCCTCCCTGGATGTCATGCATGCCCTAGGGAAGCAGTACCCTGCAGCTGGAGTCCAACCCACTCTCCTCTCCATCGCCTTCACTGTATATACGTGTTTCACCACAGCTGGGGCCACAGAAACCGTACCCTGAAGGAATCGCTTTTCTAAAGGTTTGCAATGAGGCAAAAAAACAACTAATCCTTCCCCCAGCTCCAGAACAGCATTAATTATCCCTAGAGCAGCAGCAGCCACCAAACTTAGTCAGAGATACAGCCTTGCAAATATGTCAAAAGCACCACCAACAAAACAAGCACATCAGATATGTGGTGGACCTTAACTAGGGAGCTTATTGTTCCAAAGTGCCTTGTATACAAACATCAGTGCTTCAGAGTTCCCTACGCAACCCCCTTTGTCTAAACTCTACCTGGTATATATTTATGTCACCTGCTACTAAAATCCCACAATGGTGAAGTTTCCATGTTCCCCACAGGCCATTTATTCCGTTAACTCCCTAGCCTTACTGTTTAGGAAAATTTTCCCAAATGTCTGACCTAATTCTTCCTACTTGAAATGTCGGCACACTCCTCACCCTGACAACAGTGGATGCATAACGTGGCTCTGCAGCTCGCAGACGGCTGCCGTTCCCCCCTCAGACCACTCTCTGCCTCTTCTAGCAAGTCCTATTTTTAGCCATCTCTCAGGCTCTTTTCTTTCTCCTCTGTTCTCTTTCCCATCAGTCCACCTCTTCCCCAAGCAATAGCATCCAAACACTACTTTCAGCTGAAGATCAACTGTGCTTATTGGTGCTGAACAGATTGCAAGGATGGCTTTATGTCTGAAAACAATACTCCTCTTTATACCTCCTGGTAGTAAAGAGTTCAACATTTTCACCATATTATGACACTTACCGACTTAGTTTTAACCTTTGATCTGTTCATAATCCCACGCTGTTTTCTCTAAACGCCTGCCTAAAGATGTCCCAAGTGGAAGAAAACTATCTTAACTACATTATATTCAATAAAAGGAAAAAACCTCCATCTACTAGGTAGATATTATTTGAATCTTTTAATTTTATATTTTAAAAGTTCCCTCTCTTGTGCTATCATTCAAACAAGTATTTATTAATGTATGGGATCTAGTTTCAGTGACAGAGTGCATATGATTTATATTAGAACAACTGTGGTTCCCTGTATCTGAAGTACATTTGAGCCATGAATCTCTCGTATTTATTAAAATATTACTGAGAACCAACTGGAAACATTTCCAATTTCACTTACAGCCTCCATCCACTGTTGAAAGACCCGCTCCAGAAACAGTTGCCTCAGTCCCTGGCAGGTGTTAGGGGCATTAGCAATTTGGCTGGGCTGACCCCTCAGCACGTTTTCTGTAGCAGTTTCACAGGAGCTGAGAACATCTTCCAAAAACCGCAGGAACTCGACGTTCTTGTCCACTTTCAAGAGCCTCAGGGCCATTAAGGTGACCTGAATGGCAGTGCTGGCAGTGTCGTAACTTATTAATAAATTGGGAGCAAGCTCACATCTGCTAGGAAAGGAAAGTCTAGTCTACCCCATTTTACGGTCTCTAGCCGAGTCAAGCACATTAAAATATGTATTACTTCTGTCTACCTGTCACTTCTTGTAATATGCTTAGGTGAACCCATGGCTGCAAGCCAGAACCCAAACTGTTTCAACACTAGCAGTGCTGCTGGGGAAAAGTTATGTGCAACAGAAGTGTCAGGTCCCTTTTGTTATGCTGGCAAATGTTTGCCTCAACCCTTACTGAACCAAAAGTTAATTGGTGAGAAAAGACTGCTATTTCAGGTTAATCTGGCCATTTTACACTCACAAAATATACTACATGCTATGCCTCACCAATAAAAAATGGAAAATCGTAAGACTGATTGAGGCTGATTCCTTTAACCTACATTTTAAGAACAGTTTTGATATTGCTCATTTAAGAGGGAACAAAGCCCCAACCTATGTTACCCCACTAAGGAGAACATCTGGCTCTTCCTATTCCTGGTACCAACAGTAAACGTGCCATGGGGACACGATGCCAAGGAATGGGCTGACAGGACAATGTAGGATACCATTTCATTCAAACCAGTTGCTAGACAATGGCTGGCATTCAGATGACTGAAAACTTGCAAAGAAGCTAGTTCAAGCTGGATTAAGTACATGCAAGTGTGGACTTGGATATTTAGGAATTCTTAAGAAGAAAAGCAATATTTCAGGGTGGGGTTCTAAGACTTTTTTTTTTTTTTTTTTTTTTTTTGGTCTAGTCCATTAGTACTAAGTAAGACCAGAAACATGGCAGGATCCTTTGTGCCCAGAACTACATCTAAGCCTCAGAATTACAGCTGTAATTAATGGGTTTTCCAAGCTGGGGGGAAAAAGAATCAACTGAGGAGAAAAACTAAACCAAAACAACACAAAAAACCCCCAACAGCCTGCAGACTGAGCAAGTTAAAGACTTTTTCTCTTGCTTACACACACACACACACTCACATACAAGCATACAATAAAGGGCACAACTCCCAAAGCAAACATACTGGAGACTCTTCCCTGTTTCACCCCATTTGTAATCTTTTACGGTCCGTTAAAAGCATGCTGCCTTCAGGAAGGTGAGGGTTCTTTTTATTTCTTGTTATTTCATCTGCAGTTCAGCACGTTGCTTGACCTACACTGACATAACCTTAAGTAAAACAGGTTCAAGTATGCAGTTTCACCATCCCTAAAGTAAGCCGTATTTTATTAGGGTTTTCCCTCTTTTCTCTCCCTCTGTTCACACTTCAGAAGAGAGGAACTGCCTGCTGTGAATTCTTGTCCAGTACTTTAAATACCACACGAAGAGCTTTCTTTTCATTGCCAGAGAGCTTCCCAAGGACCATAAGCCCTCCAAGAAAGAGAGGTGTAAATACCTTTTGTCCTTCCCTGGCAAGCGGGAAGCAGTTGGACTAGAGAGGGAGCCAGCAGCCCCTGCATCCCACGGCACCCACCCAGCGCTGGGTGTTGCCTGAGCCCCCTCTACCCAGGCTCACACGAGCAAGGACAGAAAATACCATCAGCGGGATAACCAGCCACTTCACCACCAACTACTTCCAGCTGTAACTGAAATCAGCAAGTACCCAAAAGCTACCAATTTTTAGCATGAAGTTCACACAGTTATTTTTCAAGCAGCTGGCTGTACTACCCTATACACTGCAGCCATACACTCATTATGGCTGGTCATGTTGAATTATACGTGGAAAGGCTGCATTACTACTACCTTTTTGCAACAACCTCGGTGTTGTAACACCCAGAAGTCTCATATGGGACAGCTCTGTAGCTTATTAAACGAGACACATTTTTGTGCTCTACAAGCTTTTAATTGTCACAGATTTATAGCTGTACATGATCTTCCATGAAATGTATTATAAATAACGTCACATGTTCAAATTAGTTTGATTTTATAGGGAAGACCATTCCCTTAGTTTATTCCTTTAACGCTCAGGCCACAGCAGTCTGTAAAGGTACAGCTGATCTATTACTGCAGCTGAGTGAAAGGCAGTCTTAAAATTCACATCCAACGAGGATAAATCCAAACTTGTCCATATATGCTATTAGCATTCAACATAAGAATAGAAACTTCATGAAGCCCCTAGTGTGTGTCTGTTTTAAACACTTCAAAACAAAAAAAGGGTGGATTCTTGGTCTGGGTTTTTTGGTTGTTTTTGGATGTTTGGGTTTTTTTCTTTTGGGTGGTTGATCGGTTGTTGTTTGGTTGTTTGTTGTTTGGTTTTTTTTCAAAAGATGGCTTATGTTATCATTCATTGTCCTCTCAGAGGATGACCTCTGATTACTGTAGTGTGCTAGAAAGAAGATTCATTGTCACGTATGCACTTAGCAAGCTTAATCTGACACACATTCCCATCTAACTCCTCATTCAAACAAAATTTATATCATGAAAAACCTATGCCAAAGAAGAAAAAAAAAAAAAATCAGACCAGTCCAAGTGTGCTTCAATGAAAAAACCTACTCAGTCCTAAGAAAAGTGACAGAAAGGGAAGAATGATTCCACCTTAACATGGTATTGGCTGTAACTGTCCTAGCAATTTGCACCATTGCTAATCTCAGCAGCGGTGCCTGATCTGTACAACAGGATTTATAGGTACCCTAAGCAGGTGTAGAACTATTTCTCAATTTATACACGTTTAAAGGCAAAAGGATCTGGAATTTTCCCTCAAACTACCGGTGAGGGTTTGCAACATGAGCTACAGTGTGCTTACAACTCCCGCACTTGGTGGCATGGGTTTTCTAACTCATTTTAATCTGCAGGTCTCAGCAAGCACAGGCAGTGTGCTGTCTGGGACCAGACTAAAGCCAGTGCAAAGCATGTGGATTCAAGTCCTCAGCCCCTAACATTTCACTGTACAGATCTCCTCTCAGGCCAATGCCCCTTGCCTAATGCAGACACGGGTGCGTGCTTCTCCTGGTTTATATTTATCCCTGGCTCAGGTGCTGTTTTCCAACAGTGAACACAAGCTCGTCCACACTGAGGGCTCTGAGACAAAGGCAGTAATTTTTTCCTCCTCTCTACACACACCTCCCCATGTGCGTGAGCCATTAAAATGATTTCACACAAACCAGGTTCACATGTCAAGGAACAAGTGACCTGGAGTTTCTGAACGTTCAAAGTCAGCATATGTTTGGCCCTACACTTTATTTATGTTCTATATGTACTTTGCCTCCCTGAAGCCTACAGCAAACAGCTGTCATTAACATTCACCCCTTCTGCTAACACTTTCCTTAATCCCTAACTGACTTTCCAGCCTATAATTAAACTTTCCAGCTGCCACACTCAGAGATGGCACCAATATCCATCATTTGCTTCTAAGCAGTCCCTAAAAAGCTCTTTTTCCAATTTCTAAGACCATGGTCTAGGACCAGAGCCTCTTACAAGTTTTAGGCTAAAAACTTCCCATTCACTTACAAATTGTCCCCCCTTTTACTAGGGAAATTAAATGGCCAAGTAGTATTAACTTAATAATTAAACTAATACATTTTTATAGTGCCTATAGGTTGAGTGCAAAGAGCTTGAAAACTGATGGTTAAACACTGGAAGTGCTTCCACACTTTGCATGGAAAACACACTGGAAAGAGCTGAATAACCACCATCACCTACCAAGCTGTTCAATCCAAGACCAGAGTTTAAAGAGCAGCTCTGAGATGAAAGAATTAAGATTTGGAAAGACCTTCTGAATAAATGTAATGAGGGACCAAACAACTTATTTTAGACTGAAACAGTAAATTAGGGTTAGCACTTCCATCTTGAAAATCTGTTTTTCAAATTCATGTAAATGATTACTTGGACAGTAGAGATGGTTGGCAACATTTTTGTCTGATGCTATTGTTACAGTGTTCAAGAAGACTTGATATTTTATGAGAAAATTACTGGCTTCACAGTTGAAAAAGGGAGAAGATGTCTGAAGCAAACACTATTTTTTAGTAACACGACATAACGTGACCCTGAGGCTGCTGAACAGAACAGGTCAGGGCTGTGGGATGCCCAGGGCATACACACCATGGGCTTCAGGAGAACGACAATCCAGAAGCTCTTCAGATCCAGGACAAGAAAACTCCACTAGACAGCCACAAACCCATGTTACTTTCATGAGCCCCAAATGTCTGGGACATCTGCTGAGCCTCTCAGTCCACAAAGCTCCCCCACCCCAAACCTGAAAGCTGGATAATCACACATGGCATCCTCAGTCCCACAGCTCTGCAAGTCTGTGCACAGCAACTGTGGGATCCAAGGTCTCCAAATATTATATGTTGTAGCGCAGGGCAACATTTGCCAAAGCATTATCATTACAAACATCGAGTGGGCTCCATTCCTAACACAACTGGCGAGTGTCCACCGGCAGTCCCAGCAGCACACCAGGCTGCAGCAATCGCGTCGTCACCTGCTGATGAAGGCACGGCGATGTTTGGGGTCAGTCACCTCCGTGTCTCCTCTTAACGTGTTTAGGAGTCACAGAATGCTTTGGCTTTGCCTTTTGCATCACGTGGCAGAGATAAATTGAGCGCTTGGATCCAGCCTTCACGTTTCAGAAACTGTAGGCTGGTTTCACCGGGGATGAAGGCTGCAGCCTTGCTGAAAGTTATCCACTATTTAAACAAAGTGGGGCACCTTCAGGAAAGGAACACATTTGTTTTCAATTTTAGCCTGTCCATTGAGGTTAACAATTTAACATTAAGGTTTTAACGTTGCAAAATATTGCAATAACTGTGCAGGATTTATTAGCTACTGTAAAGCTATTTTGGTAGGCTACAAGCAGATTAATCATTCAGGTCTAAATCAAGTCTAAAAGCATCGCTGGTCAGTGAAGAGATCGTAATAGACAGGTGCAAAAATTCAAAGTTTGGACAGCTATGGCTTGTTCCTAGAGGCAAGGCAAGGAAGGTCAACATTTTATGTGGATATTAATACACTTCCAGTTCTATCTAAACTCCAGCTGAAACTTTTCTCCCTCCTTATATTAAACACATAATTTTAAAGGTGAATTTCTGAAGAGTATGCATAACATGCTTAAGCTTCAAATACGTATGGTTTGAAAGGTTAAGAGAATGCAAAAAAACAGTGTTTCATTGAAAACTGTTTGTCATTTTTAATCACAGGATAACTCTTCAAGAGGTGTGGCTGATGCAATTTAAATTTTCACCTGACAAATTGAATTATTAATCTTCACAGCGCCTACAACAAAGGATGAAGCGGAGCAGTCAGTCAGCCCCAGGAGCTACTATAGAACATCCTTGAGATGGGGAAGCAGCTTCTTGCAGCACCCTAGGGTGAAGCGCTTCTCGCAGCCAGGATTGCCTAGGACCCACTGCCACCTCCTAGCTTCAGTTCTCCAAAGCAGGGGAGGGCCTTGAGCAGCCCCACCGATAAGAAATGCTGTGGTTTGCAAGGAGGGCAACAGACAAACAAAGCTGAGGGCTTTATCTGAGCCTGAAAGAGCGGTGTGTTCTGTACTGGTGGCTCTGGCAGGGAGAACCAAGGAGTTTGAGGAGCTTTTCACTCGTGCCTGAAGGAAAGCCTTACCTATTGACAGTCACTCCTTCATTTCCCTACAACAAGCAATAAATACTCCAAGCTCCTTCTAAGTTTTCAAGAAGTTGCCTTTCTCTAACAGACTACACTTGTCATGATGCCTTATCACTCCAGTTCTGGAAGATACCATGCATTCTGAAGACCTGTCATCTTAAATGGTGTTAAATATTACTCTTAGGTACTAATTTTGTATCTCGCTAATATTACTGATCGATAATTTCCTTACTAGGTATCTAACCAGAGTTCAGAAAGAAACAGAGTTCTCTAAAAATTTTGACAGAGTAACTTAAAATGGGGTTGCATACACCACAAATTCAGAATAGTAGGTTAAAATAAAGTAGGTTATATAAGGTCTTAACATGAATGCCAAATGCCACCAGAAAGAAGGATTCCTTGCTTAGAAATCTCAAAATGTTTGACTTAAATGTGCCACTAGTCAGAGAGTGACTTCTGTCGAGCCTACTTCTCAAACTAATGTATTTTTAAGTAGGGAATAATCCTATTCAGCATGTAAACACTTACTCAGAATCCTGTTAATGTTTGTGCTACCCCTTCTGAATTTCTGGACAGTTGCTTTCAGGCTCAGCAGACAACTTTTAATTAAGAAATATTTAACCACTAGTATTTTTTAAACAACAGCATGTAAGCAGAAATAATTGCTTATCACATCTACTTTACAAAATCAAAATACAGCCAGTGGAAACCAGATATGAAACACTTGCCTTCAGCTGAACTAGTTTTGTTTAGAGAATGAACAGACAATGCATTTCCTTGGCTGAGACCTTGATTTGTTTGCCAAGTCCCATCCTGCAGTGATTTTTCTTCTTACAACAACATCCCAAGCACAGAGGACACTATCAAGGAAGCAGACTCACAGTTCTACGGGTTAGGAACAACAGCCCTGGCATGCCTTGAAAGAAGGCAGCAAAGCATTTTTAGTAAACATGTAATGTAGCATGCAGTTAATTTATCTATTTTATCCCTTTATAACTGCTTGGAAGCTAGAGAATGACAGGGATCTTCATATGGCAATTTGTATCTATAACATGATGGCATGTTGCTGCATCATCTATTGCATGCCAGCATTTTTTTACTTGAAAAAAAAAAAAAAAAAAAAAAAAGCACAGCAAGATTTCTTGCAAATCTATGGAGATATTACAGAGATGTTAAACAGTTGTAGTGAATTCCATAAACTGGTTAGGAGAAAGCATAACTACACTGATTACATTCTTCAAAGCAACATCACAGGATCAGAAGGTCACGGAGGGCATGTTCTTTCACACCAGCTACCTTGCCTTCAGATAGAAGAAACACTGGCAAGAGTTTGAAAACAGTGTTTCAGATGATGGAAAATGCAGGACAGAGGCAAACAGCAAAACGAAGTGCAATAACCGAACTGCTACTGGCTTGAGGTGAGGTGATTCAGAACAACAAAGGATGGCGAAAACACAATGATCATGTCTGCATGGCGGACAGATAAGAACAAAATTGGAGCTGAAGAGGGAGGGAGTCAAAAACCAGGCAGAGTTTATCTTAATACAGACACTCCTGTTACAGAAGCCACCGGTATCCTTCTGGCCAGTGTAACACAGAAACTACAACTGCCTTGACTCCGTGGGTAACCCCAAAACCACACCATTTGCCTTACATCAGCAAGAAACATTTTTACATCTGTTCCTATAGCACAGCAGTGGGAAGTCGGTAAAAAATTTAAAATAACTTATTTTTATTCTTCAGCTCTGCATCCTTAATTCACTGCCCCCTCAGGATGAGAAAATGACTGGCTTTACTACTCCACATTATCATGTAAGTAGAGAAGCTGCAAAGTGCAATACTAACGGTTTATATATGATATGAGTGTAAGAAAAATAGTTTGGGGCCTGCAAAATCAAGAGCAAGTCAAGGAATCTGTGTCACAACACTAGCAAAGGAGGATAAAACACTTTCCAACTTTAAATGTGAAATTCTCTATTGTTTGGTTTTGCTTTGTAAGAACTGTAGTCAGTGGCTAAAGATCAGAAATAACAACCTCAATGCCAACAGTCTGAAGAGAAAGGCAAGCATTTCAAGTAACGTTAGTTATATCAGCATTTCATCATCACAGTAATTGTGTGACAGACTTAGTTACATGCAAATGCCAGTAGGTACATGGCTTATATAGATAGAAAGACTAACTGAATATATTTAAATATATTGATGATGGTAGTGGGTGCTGTCTTTGCTCCCTGCCTTGGACAACTGGTGGGGGCAGAAGCATTGTCTTCTGGCTTTTCTTCAACTCATTTACAGGCACAAAGGGTTTCCCAAGATCGGAATAAACTAAGACAAATCAACTATTCTCTGGTTCTTGAAGATGTCATTAAATAGGGTGGCGTGAGAATTGGTTGTGGTGGTGGTTATCTTTTTTTTACTTTTACCTTTTTCCAAGTTACCCACTATAGCCCATTAATATATTATTATAATTTATGTAAGTACTAGTGGCATTGAGGACAGGACCGAGCACAGAATGCAAACCAGTAGTCAATACCAGATCTAAACTGTCATAGAGTCCGTCCACAATCACCATTTGCTGCACTCTGCTTGCACCCCTGCAAGTGAGTGTCCAAACTCCATCAGGGTGCTGGTAGATTAAAGGACCCGCTTAATTTCCACGCCTCAAATTCCAGCCCTAAGCCTGCTAAGAGAAAGCCTGCAAAACTCTTTAATAAATCACAGAAATCAGAGATGGAAATTAGGTCATTTTGCCCACGCCTCCTATCTGAACTTTGAGTTTGCTACCCATACGGTGCTGATGAGTGCTCTGTCTCCGCAACTCCTAAATGATTCAAGTGCTGAGGTTTCTCCCAATTCCCCGAGCAGGCAGTCCAATGAACCTCACCAGGCATACACTTCTCACCTACCAGCCTCATACTCTCCACTCCAGTTTTCTCTCTGTCTCATTTTGTTCTATTCCTAGTTATGGCTCCCTCCAACTCCCCCAAAATCTGCTCTTGATGCTACCTCAACCACCAGCCGGCAAAAATTGTTGCTCAGGAAACGTTCTTCTGCCTCTCCTGTAATCCTACTGTAGTGTGCTGCTATTTTTAGGAGGAAAAGGAGGTGGTAAGGCAATGAAAGCCTGCCAGCTCCAGCTGTACAAGAATAATGCTCCAGTACGTGGAAACTACATTTACAGTGTTTCCCTTTAAGCACGTATAATTAACCAAAACTTTCAGTCTTCTGGAATGATCCAAAAGAGAGAGACAGGAGAAATGGAAAAAACAAATTCCAGGGTACAAACCCCACCATCTCATTTCACCTTTCAACCCTGCAGCCAGGCCTCTCCTTCCAGAGCTGTTTTCAAGATTTTACATCAGCGTTTGCCTAACGAGCTGCATGGTTAAACCAGCGACATACTGCCATATTAGAAGAGACCAATTAAGAAAACTGCTTACAACAAGAGGTAACTTTGCCTAGCACCAGCCCCTCAAGTAGGAGCGAGACCCGTGTTTTACTCCTGCTTCAAGACAAGGCGACGTGCTGACCTCCGAAAAGGCAGTCCACCGCCCTCCCCAACCTCCCTGGCCTATGCTGGTGCCAGAGGCCCCATGCAGAGGGCTCTGTGCAACCAGTGCCTGGACTACCAAAACCATCTGGTTAAACAAAGAGACCCTGCTTTCCTGAGAGCGCACTTTTATACCTCACACACCATCTTTATCTTTATCAAACCTCGTATTTACTGATACGCAAGGTTAAGAACCGCTACTAGGAACAAACCTGAGGTACTAGGTTTTTTGCTGCAAATAATTCCCACAGGCAAGCAGCCACGTTTCTCTCTGTATAGATGTGTATGGCTGTATACTGACTGCATACTGCAATCACATTGTGCTGGGGAGCAGAGGGGCCGAGCACTGTCTGCCCCACCCCTTGTTCTGAAACAGCGGTAATTTAATTGAAAGAAAACAGTGATGAATTCAGCGGACCTGATGAAGTCATCATCTCCAGGGTCCTTATAGAGATTACAGCTTCCTGACCTAAACTATGATTTGGCAGGGTCAGATTTTGATACCTCTGTCTAAACCAAACCGAGCCTTGCTTCACAGCCAGGCTTACCAATCGCTGTGGGAAGACTGGCAGATAAAGATACTCCCTGATGCGACTCAGGGTGCAAGAACAGGTCTCTCAGTTAGCATAAACATATGTTTCCTAGGTCTGGAAGAGCTGCTTTTTTTTTTTTTTTCCCTCTTCACAGCCTGTTTGCATTTACTGGCTTATTAAACAAGATTTTATTTGCAGCCAATATGTCCTAGGAAACCAGGAGGTGTTATACATAATTGCCCTCAGATTCATAAGGAATAAACAAGGTAACCTCCGCCCCCAGGGACTCCTCCTGCTCCACTGCCACCACCAATGTCACATTCCCCAGCTGCCGGGGGCCATGTCACCTCCTGCCACCGGGGAAAGGCTGCTAGTGCATGCTGGCATGTGGCTGCCTCCCAGGATTTACTCACCTCCTCCGCTCCTCCAGGGAGGTGGAGAGTGCTGAGGCTGAGCCACTGCAAGGGAAGAAGCTCTGAGGATGAGGAACATGGGAGGGATAATCCCAAATTGGGAGAGGGGTGAGGCAGGTGTTTCAGCACCTTCCTGGGCGATGGGAAGGACAAGACGATGCCAGAGGCTCCTGACCCAGCAGGGTCCTCGCCAAGGAGCCCAAAGGAAGGGCCACCCAGCCAGTGCCCACAGCCCAGGGAAGGGGACGTGCGGTGGAAGTAACAGGCAACAGTATGGCTGAGGGAGCAGGACACAACTGAAGAGAAGACCAAAACCACAGGCGTAAGCGTGCAGCTTGCTCTGGTCTGACACGGGCTGGAGGTGGGTGTTTTCGCTTCCTCTCTACCATTAACATCCAATCATCTATCCACATGGCTCCAACCAAGAGCCCACCAAGGTCAGCTGTTCCCACCTCAAATACATTCCCCTGCTTGCCACCTGCAGCCCCTCCGGGATCAAAATCCAGTCCCTGTTTTAGGGAAAAAGGCTGCAGTGAAAGCCAAGCAATAGACGCATGCTATACCTTGATAGTCTTGGTTTTAACATAGACCAAAACCACAAATATCAACCATTCTCCAATCCACATGGGAGCTTGCTTCTCCCACCTCTAACTCATTAAAGCAGTGCTATGACTCTTCCTTTCTGTCACATTTGTCAGTAAACATATGTTTCATACAAATACATGCACGTGAGCACATATCCAAAATTGTATCCTTCTTTTTTTTCTCTTTACTCTCCCCCCCGCCTCCCGAAATAGTTCTTTATATTCACATATGCTTTTCATTTATTCTAGTCCTTTACCCCCCACACACACTCCAAGTCCCTGGTTTCCACATTCTTCTTTAACCCTCTAAGGACTTTTCTCAGTGGGATCAAACATCTGGTGGGTGATCCTCAGGCAGATTTCAGTACGTCTTTTGTTTCTCAGCTCGCCAACAGATCAGTTTTGATAGGTAGTGAAAGAGATTCTCTGTCTGTGGCACACAAAGTATTTCCAAGATCTATAAAGGAAAGGGTAAAAATTGAAGTCGCCTATGTAAAAAGGCTATTTTTCCCCTTTTTTTACTTCTGTATACTTTCTAAACTTTTATTTATGTGTTACCCTTTCATATACTGCATCCCATAGGATGCAAATAGATTCATGATTTAGAAGATTATAATAATTTCCTTTTTTCTTTTATTCTCTTTATTCAAGAACAACGAGCGCTGCTGATACAAAGACGACATAAAAAGTGAAGATTTCTTTTTCCTCCAGAGACGAAAAGCTGACAAATACTCAAATTGCATTATATCAATTACTCAGGAAGGGTGCAGGAGATACTGAGTTTGCTGTCTATACAGCACATTGTCTCAGATTAACTCAGCTGTCCCAAATACTGACCCATTTCTGCTTTTCCACAGCTATTAAGTCCTCGGCAATCCTCCCGAGTTTCCTCTGCTCCGATGCTTATGGTGACAACGACTGAGAATGGCAGAGGCAGGAGCAAAGGACCCACAGGATTTCTCTTACCAAAGCCAAGATAGGTGCTTATGTTCCTCTTCTCCACTACCTGTGCTGTTCATTTTAAGAAATGGAGAACTTTCCAACGAAAACAAGCATTTCTCTTTGGATGTTTCTAGCTAGCTAACGCGAGAGGAAGTGCTGTGTGTCCATATACACATTTAGACTTCAACCATTCCCCAACCACTAGAAATGGCTAATACTGGAGATTAGAAACTAAGACAAACATGTAACAAAACCTAGAGAATCCATCACCTTTTCAGTAGTTCATCTTGTTTAAAGGCTTCCTTTATGGTACTGATTCAAACTGCTTAATACTGCTTATTGAACTCTGGTTCTGGGTAACACTCTTTTACATACTCTATAACTTCTGTACTAAATAAAAACAATCCATCATGATCCTTTGGAATAAAGACGTTTTCAGCTTAATTTTCAGTTTAGTTGACAGCAATCATATTTTTCAGTTATACATACGCATTTATTCTCACTTGATTAGAGAGAAATTATGTCTGAACAAAACACTTTGAAAATTCAAACTCTGCAGTTGTAACATATTTCCAGTTAAAAACGTGATGAGTAAGATACTAAAACACAATATCCCAGGGTCATGCTATACACACTGAAAAAGCACAATTCTGCAGACTCACGAAACAGACCTCCCTGCACAGATCGACTCTTTGTTTTCAAAGCCCGACATACATTGAATGCCACCGACTGTACACAGATTCTCACCCCAGGATGTATTTCAATGTGATAAAGTCACACAGTTATTAATACTTCCATGTTGAAAATGCTGTAGCGCGAGAGATAAAGCTGATGCTTCATCTTCATGAGAAACAACTATTCTTTTATAACTGCTTATAAATGGTTTGATGTTTTCTCAGAGACAACAAGCAGTCATTTACTGGTACATGAGATTTCCATGAAACAAGTCTGAATGTCACCCACCGTGAATAATACATATAACACATTCCAAGAACTTTCTGTTAACTCAAGATTATGCCTGAAATACAAAGAAGCGACATTTTATGCCTTTAAAAAAAAAACAGCCATGCATAGACCCCAAGGAATTCACAACCATTACACCAAACAACAAATCTAACAATTGCAAGTGTGAGCACACTACTTTGGGTCAAATCTACCACCATTGACCATATTATCTATAAAACCCTTCCAGCCTTCAAAGAAAAACCTGTGAACAGTAATTCTTTTCCATCAAAGAGTAAATATTCAGCAGGTTGCCACTACAGACAAAAAAAAAAGGACCTCACCCTGTTTAATTCAAAAATTACGTAACTTGTAGCTTCACCTTCACTTGCTCCTTCTCAGAAGAGAATAAAACCCCAACTAAAATTAGACCTCTCCAGTTTTGCTGCAGTTCCCCAGCAGACAGACACAGCCCCACCCTGTGAGAAACCGCCAAGGCGGAGGGGGGGGGCCTGGGGATGGTGCCACACCCTGATGCTCCCCCGACTCCTCCTTCCCCCAAAGGCAAAACCTGCCCACCATACAAGTGGGCTCCCATCGGATGAGCTCCTGACACGCATCTGACCAGCTCCTCGGTCACAGAAGAAACCTTTGGGGAGAAAAGGCCATCAGCTACATCACTGACGGAGGGATGCAACTGTGGGCAATTAGTCTGGGGAGAGGCCCAGGCTCTACCGGTCTGATTAAATAAAACCAATGTATTTTTAATGCTTCCTGCTGTGTTTCATGTTTTCTGCAGCAGCGTGCAGGTCTGCAGCATGCTGACGGTTCAAGCAGCGCTGTGAGGAATAAACTTCCAGTGGCTCTTACTCTACTGCGGTGCTCTTGGGCTCTCTTCTCCCCTGATTGCCATGCAGGTCTCATCCTCACGTTCGAGCTGAAACTTTCCAACTCAAGGAGACCAGCATAGCAGCATTCGCCTGTATTACATTATGCATGTACACACACACAGGTGCAGCAAGAGCCATGAATTTAACCACATCAGTGATGCAGCACAATGATCTTGACCTTTTAATACTCTATGAAAGGAACGTTCTCAATAGATCTAGAGGAAAAGCATACACTCGATCGCATCCAACCAAGATTTACTGGTCAAAAACCTACGTAGTTTACTCATATTCTCATCTTCTGTGAGACTCAGCTATGCTTTTTTTCTTCATACAAATCTGTCAACTTTCTATGGACACAGACAAATGCTGACAATATTAAAACTAAAATGAAAAAGATATCATTCAGCTTGCCACACTAAAAGGATGAATACATGTGGGACGCAACTAGCCCAGAACGTTGGGGGTTTTTTTTGCAAGCAGGCCTCTCACTTGCAATCATTTTGACAGAAAAGTCTTCAAACATCGTAGGTACTTTCCCTTTGACTTACAAGCAACGTGCATGTTGACTTGAGGAAATACTTTCCATCTCTGCCTCAACACAAGCACACACTGGAAGAACAGCATTCAGAGTGATATAACCACCTTTACCAAATGCCCTCCTCCTCAAGCTCTCAGCCTCAGGAAAAAAAAAAAAAAAAAAAAAAAAAAAGAGAAATCAAGAAACTGCAAGACCGGGTTCGCTATACTTTGCTATTGCATGTATCATAAGAGTGCGAGTTTTCACGCTTCTCGATATGTATGATAAAGTTTCAACTCTGAATGAAAAATAAGAAAACCTAAAAGGGCAAAACACCATTTCCCCCACTCCCCCAGCCCCTCTCTGGTCACCCAAGCGCAAGGGGCCGCAGGTGGGATGCGGGCGGATGGGACCCGCACAGCCCTCCTGCCAGCCACCCACTCGCGTTCTCTGCTTCCACCTCCCCACAGACCCGGCCGAGTACCGACACTTCCACGCCGCGCTCCGCGGGGACACGCGGGGGGCGGGCAGCGCCCGGGCCGCAGCTCCCGCGCCGGGGCAGGCGGGGGGCGGGCAGCCCCACGCGCGACGCTTCCCGCGGGCGGCCCCGGCGGCGCGCAGGCCCCTCGCTGCCGGCCGGGTCCGCGGGGCGGGGGGGGCGGCGCTGCCACTGCAGCGGGCCGGGGCTGCGATGTGCTCCGTACATAACCACACCCACCGCATTGCAGAAGCCACGGAAGGGGGGGGGGAAAACACGCATGACACGGGGGGGACACACCGGTGTGTGTGTGGGTGTGTGTCCCATCACTGCAAGGCCCGGCTTCCCGCCCTGCACCGCCCAGGCGCTGTGCTGCCCCCCCCCCCCCCCAAGGTGAGCGGGGCAGCGGGGGGGGAGAGCTCGGGGTGCGCCCGACCGAGCCAGGCGCCCCCCCCACCCCGTCCCTAAGCCGCCTACTTAAGTTTCCCACAGAAATGCGTATCGCCCTAAAAAAAAAAAAAAAAAAAAATTAAAAAAAAAAATTTGCAACCCCACACCCTCCCCGGCACAGCTGCGGCGGGAGCAGCCGTACGTGTCCCCCCGCCCCGACTCAGCCGGGCCGCACCGAGCTGCCGGCGCCCCCCCGGGGCATCCCGGCCTCACGCACACGCCGCCGCCCCCCCCCCCCCCCCCCCGCGGCTTCTAACTTAAAAAATGGCTCCGAGGAAAGAGGTTTATATAGAAATATAAATAGGTATACATTGAAAAAAGAAAAAAAAAAAAAAGAGCTGGAGGGATGCAATCTGCCCGCGTCCCCCACCCCCCCTCCCCGGGCATATCCTCCGCTTCCCCGAGGACGCTGCACGCACCGGGGGCGGGAGCGGCGGGAAGGTACCTCGGCGGCGGGGGCGCCCGGCAGCGGCGGCACCGGGGCTGCTCCCGGCGGCGGCGGCGGCCACGGCCACGCGTCAGCAGCGGCAGCGCAGCCCGGCTCTGCCCAGAGCGAGCCTCCGCCGCTTCCCAGCAAATCAGGGCTGCGGAGGCTCCTCCGGAGAGAGGGAGGGAAAAAGGAAAGGGAGGGGGGCTGGGGGGGGGGGGAGGAAAAAAAAAAAAAAAAAAAAAAAAAAAGAGGGAAGAAAAAAAAAAGAAGGAAAAAAAAACCCGCACGCCGCGGAGAACGGCAAAAGCCTGCTGCCGGCAAGGTTTCTGGAGCCAGACCCCCCCCCCGCCCGCCTGCTGCCGCGGGGCGAGAGAGGGGCGCCGAGGGCTGGTCCCCGGGCACACATCAGGGGGGCCCCCCCGCCCGGCACCGGGGCCCCCACCTGCGTCCAGAGCGATCCGGCCGCGTTTTGGCTCAGCTACATGAGTTCTTCTCCTTAGGCAGATGAGTTTAACCGCTGCAGTTGCAACCAAACCGTAGCGATGGAGAGAGACTCCCTGTGAATTTAAAAGGAGCGAGCTGGGTGCTGGCAAGGTCTGGCTTTGATTTACACATCGGGTTTTTGCTAAGGGGGGTGGGGGGAGGTACCAGCCTTTTCAATTTTAATTTCCAGTGATAGACCACACGCTCTTAAAATCTGGACCTTATTTCGCTCAACCACATCACCAAAACAGAAAAAAATATAGGTCCTGCCACACATCAGCTCCCGATCCAGAAAGGGTAACACAAAACTGAAAATGACTTTGGAGTTTTCACTACAATACAGACCACAACATGCCACATGTCAGAAAGCATCAAAAATTCCTAGCGCAGACAGAAGCCGTTTGGGAGGGGATAATCCCACTCGCACCACTTCATCCTGGTAAATACGTAGCTCCTTTCAGAAGAGCACGTCAGTGAGCTCTCCACTAACTACACGCATAGGAGCGGCTGTGGGATCTGAGACTCTGCCGCACCACGGCGCTCAGAGGCATTGCTCCTTCGCTTCTTGGGGGACCAGAAGCAGCTGAACTTGATCTTTCCCCGGGGGGTAACTGGCCGTGGTGGAGGGGGCAGCGATGGCTGGCTATGGCAGAGCCATGGACCGACGCATTCTCATGCTGCACCCTCAGTCCTGTTGCAACACAACGGATGAATTAGGCTTATTCTCTCTTTAGATAGTGGATTCTGATAGCTCCCAAAAATGATAAGATCCAAATTATATTCAGGCCTCTGATATGAATGGGGGGAGGAAGATCTCCCGTAATTAGCAGTATCTCTGTGGGATTTAAGAAGAAAAAGAGGTTTTGACAGCAGGCAGTGGATGTACCTTTTTCAGATCTGCAAAACCACGCTGCTCTGTATTTAGTGTAGAATCATAGCAAGATACACACACCCCCCTTCACCTGCTATGCAGGAGTGCCGTTTAGCAGATCTGGCACACCCTAACGTGCACAAGGAGAGAGACTTCAAAAGGAAAATGCGTGCCATCAACTAAGAGACGGCATACCTCTAGTCATGCAGTTGAGATAAAAAGACTTGTATACTCTTCTCCACCAGGAGCTCTGGAAGACATCGTGAATCACAAGCAAATGGACTTGACAGCTAAGACATGTTAGAGTTAACAAGGTTTGACTGGGGGGGGGGGGGGGGGGGGGGAAGCAGCAAAGTAAGAAAAGGACTGAGTTGGTCTGAATCAAAACGAGTCTCGCAAGCAAGCTAGGAGACTTACAAAATATTACTTGAAAAACAATGCACAATTTACCAGTTCAACCTTTTGCAGCTCTGGTACTGCCCGTTACAGAGGAAGGTGATGACGCTGCTTTTAAGCAGAGATAACGCTGCCAGAGTATTAGCGCTTCACAGCAACACATGTTGTCCTTGAGCAGTACTGCAGGCAGATCTACCCCACAGTTACAATATACTCTGTGATCCTTTTTAACTATATACTGCATATATAGTAGCATCTTTCATCAGAGGATCTAGGAGGCTTGCAGCACACTGATTTAACCTCAAAACATCAAGTGGTATTAACAGGAAGTAGCTGGTACTTCTGGGCTACCAATATGGGCCTAAGTTTCAGAGTTCTCAACACTCACAGTATTATTATTTTTTTTCATTTTCAAATGTTACTTTCTAATTCCAAAGTGGTCTAGTTGGCCAGCTTGCCCTGACTTCTGTTAGATGGGAATTCCATGGAAGTTTAGGTTTCCATGAATCAGCAGTTGTTAATTATTATTTTAGAAATACCCTGTTCTTCCAATAATTTATAGCAAGCCTGAATCCATACTCATCTCAGAGAGGTTGGGAACACGAATAATCCCCCCAGACTTCACTGGAGTTACCTCAGTGTCCGTTTACATGAAAGGAAGCTCGGATGACAAGTCCAGGCAGCACCAGAAGACACTGATCTCCTGCCTTGCTATGGGACAATCTTTTTTTTTTTTTTTTTTTTCTATTTTCTTGCTTTTCTGGAGGTGGTGCTTCAGACCTCGATGTCAGGAGAAAATGAGTTTAATGGTCCCATTTGAACTTCCATTTGTCTCAGCTCCCAGCACACACCCTGCCAGCAAGCAGCCAGACGCACAGCCCCTGCTGCCCAACATCAAGAAATTTTTAACTCGTGCACTCTGCTCATTTAAAAACAGCTCCAGCTTGGGCAGGATGAAGGATGCCACACACTCAGGCTTGCCCTGAACACACAACCTTTGAACCCTTCACATCCTGCTGCTCTAGACACAAGCTCCCTGCGTGCCACTACCCACGCACCATCCCCTCGCCGTTCTGGTGACTGCAGAAAACCTCTCCCAGCCTGCTTCTGCCAGGTCATCCCCTTTCCTCTTCCCATATCCAGCACACCCCATTCTCCATCCCCACCCAGTCCCTTCCCTCCTCCCTCCATTACCACCATACCTCTTGGCCAGGGGTCTCCCAACCCGCTATTCCTCCTTTGCCCTTACAAGAGATACCTCTTCATCTTCCTCCCCTCCACAGCAGTTGCCTTCCCCTTGTGCCATATACCTTCCCTACATTTTCTCCAAGCCATGATCGTCCATTTCCTACCCGTGCAAGGAGCTAGATGCACATCCAAATTGCTTCTGTGCAGCAGAGGAGGACGGCACATAGCTGTTAAGATGTCAGGGCCCAACCGTACAAGGAACAGTCAGTCACCCAGGAGGTCAATGCTAAGCTGGGGAAATGGGGAAAAGAGACAGCAAGCTCTGCCCTCCATTTCCTTTTCTATCCATCATTTTTGGTTTTTCAGTTTCTCCCCTTCAGTAAACACATGCAACTTGCTTGGGAAAGCCCTGCAAAGGGAGGGAGGAAGGAAAGGAGTTGTTCCTGACATGAAAAGGCAAGGAGAATAAAAGCAAAGATAACCTCTGACATAAAGCAGGTAAATTAGAGGTGGGGAAGGAAAAGGTGCCAACACACAGCACCCGTCCTTCCCCATGGGGGACCAGTCAGAGTAGAGAGCGGTAAGGCAAATGGGCCCATGCAGAGTATTTGGCCACAACAAAGGGCTTTTTTTTTTTTTTTTTTTTTAATAAGAGAGGGGAATGGGGAGACACGCGATCTCTGCCAGGAAAGGATGAATAGGCAACCCTGGAAGAGCAGGGACAAGGATTATTGCCCAGCCCTGGGAACTGCTGCCTAAAACATTCTTGTGATTCCCTAATTGATTGGACATGGCATTCAAAATAGCACATTACAGAAAAGCAAGACACAAAAATGCTATCAAACTCAGCAAAAGGCTGTCTTAAGCCCAGCCAACGATGAATTAGCTGGGTACAGCACTTGGAAAAATGGCAAATACTGTAAAAGTAGTAGCATTATTACAGCATTATTAAGAAGATATTTCTTAGCAGACAGCAGCTTGGCACTATCTGTCTAGACGGGTAGATGGGTTTGGAGTCAAATGGATTTTTTTTTTTTTTTTTTTTATTATTACCGTATCCACTTCCATTTATTAAAAGCAAACTGTTCTGCCCATGACTCATGCAGCTTAGCTTTCTGCATGGCAATGAAACAAAATTCTCATAATTAAGAGCGATCACTGTGAGACAGCAGATGAAGGTAAGATTTAGAAATCAGGCCAAATCTTCTATTTCTGTCTTCCCTCACTGTAAACACAATGCCCGCAGACCTTTAACTGACCAATATCACCATTGCCTTCAAATATGTAAGCAGTAAACCTTCAGGTGAGACATCCCTTAGGGCAATTCAATGACACAGCAGGTCAGATTTATTCTTGACACGGGTTTATTGACCTCAGCGCAGGGATTTATTTGGTCTGCTGTTTGAAGTAAATTGCACTCTGCCAGTCAGTGCCAAATCCACCCTGTTTTAAGACTACTGAAAGAACAATCAGTAAATTTGGCCCCAGTGCCTCTGCAACTGAAATCCTGCCTATAGAAGATTTAGTGCAATTAGTTCAGCACTGGCCTTTGCCACTTTCTTATCTGTAGCTGCTTTCTGACTGAGAGCATTAACTGGATTATCAAGTGATTACCTCCTGCTGCAGTTCTCCAGCCTCCAGTATGAACCAAAGGTAACCAAATTTTATGGATCTAAGATGCCCTGGGATGTACCTGAGGCTGTGCCCAAAACAAACAAGAATTAGTTTTCAAACAGAGTAATACACTGAAGCTTTTTCTCTCAGAGTTTTAATTTTTTATTTTGTCTATGCATAATCATTAATATGGTTTAACTGTGCTCTGATATAATATACACCGACTATTGGAAACAAAAAATACAGAAGATATGCAATATGCAGGTAACACAAATTTATTCTGATTTAAGTAGGGTTCCTAAACAGCCTAACAATGAGGGAGGCAAGGACAACTCTCATTTTCTATCAGCAGCTCTAGGACTGAGAGCATCCTAGATTAAGACCACCTTCTACTGAGGTCAACACAGACCCTTCTCCTTTACTGGTGTGCCTTCTGTTGAGTCCATCTATTTCAGTCCATGAAATTCTGGCTTTTTGCCCTCATTTCCACAGTGCATGCTGTTTTGCCCTACTTGTGAGGTGTTAAACAGGAAAGCAGACACCTTCCTTCCCCCTTTTCCATGCCATTAAACCCAGTCTCACATTTTAGTCACAAAACTACCTTTAGTTCTTCTATGGTTTCTTTTCATGAAGCATCTAATTCAGAGAAGGATTTAAGTAGGAGTTTACATTGAGCGTAAGCTAAAATCTCACTGAATCCAAGGAGAATCAGCGCTCATATTTATTAAGTACGATCAGAAATAGAAATACCATCTTGAATCATAACTGCCTCTACAAATCTTTTCTTACACCTTTTCCTCATGACACCTATAATGAAACGACTCTCAGTGGCCAGGTTAACAGGCACAGCCCCCCAACTGCTTTTAAATCATTTGTCTTCATAAACTGCAAGATTTACCAGGGAGGGAAGGCACTTTAACAACTGTTTGCATAGCACCCAATACAGTTCACCTCTCATCTTAATGAAGGTTAATAGCAATTAAGGGAAGCACTAACAGGTTCTAACTTAAAGCGCAACGAATAACTAAGCTTGTGCTTAATAATAAAGTGTTATTAAGAAAAGGTAAGAAGTCCTGCTCAAGAAGGAACACATTTATCCTATATCTGTATTGTCTTACAGTTACACATTCTAAGACATCACAGGTTGTTTTCTTTAATGGTTAAACGATGACTTTAGTTCCAAGGATGCTTTAGAATTAAAACATTTCTGACCTGGCATGTCTAAAGAGGAATTTTCAGTTTCTTGGCTGTCTTTCCTGTCAAACTATCCCTCTCCATTTTTATTCTCTCAGAGTGCCAAAAGAGTAGAAAACCCAGATCCGATGTTTGACAATAAGTAAACTTTACTCACAGAAAGGGAAAGGGCTGGTGGTTTTAATTTACCAAATATGCTTGCTGAAGAAAACAACAAGAAATTGAAACCTCAAATATACTGTGCAATTTCTCTTCCTCTTACTTCTTTCCTCGCACAATATTTTAACAGCAGAAGTGGCTGCTCTTCACAGCCGAGGGCACGGGTCTGTCCCCAGGCTGTGCCTGGTTGCTCCAAGCCCACCTGGCCAGATGTAGCCCTTGCTTCTTGCAGCTGTCCCCGTCCCACAGTCTGCCACACTTTCCCAGCCAGTTTAAAGGTCTGCAATATCAACAGGAGAAAAGTCTCATTCTTTACTCCCATTTGGCTGCTCCTTGACACCTCTGCCCTGCCCCCTTCAAGCCACACAAGCACTTAACTTATTGGTGGCATGGGAAAAAGCAGGCAAACCCACACCAGTTAAAACTAAAAAGGGAGAAGACGATAAACCTGATCGATTCTTCACCATGCTTCCCCATGACATCTTATCAATATGAGACTGAAAAGTGGGCAGCGTGGTGTGACATGGGAAGTGGGGATGACAGCAGAGTCACACCGCCGCCTCTTTTGGCAGCGACACCAGTCTGTGCCACCATCAGACTGTAGTGTTGGCCACCAGCCTTTATTTATGTGAGCAACTGCTCAAAATGATATCCCTAATCTTCAGCCCCTGCCTGACCGGGCTCCCAGGGACCAGTCCAGCTCCAGCTAACAGAGGACCTCTGCTCACAGTCAGGAGCTCCTCTCCACCTTATGTTTATAGCTGCTCAGACACCTTCAAAATGCACTGCCTTTTTTAAAAAAAAATAATCTAATTCAGTTTACAGTTTCTCACGTTCAGTTGATGGGACACTGCCGCAAAACTGAGTTGAAGGTAGTAAAAAAATAAGAAACCCATACCTTCTCTCTGCTTTGACAGCTCCCTCCCCCTGCAACTCACACTCAGTGTCAATACTCATGGAGAAACAGTGAGGTGTACCAAGCCAGGCTCCTCGTGTCTCTCCCTTGGCAAGTACACTAACATACCTTAAAGACAAAGTGCTCTGTGTGCACCCAGCATATTGTATCCTGGGATAGAAAAGTAGCAGTGTCACATTCTACTGGTTTCTTTCTAACTGAAATGAAGCTACTTGCCTACTGGACACAGACCTGCAAAACACCCTGGGGGATCAGGGTTTGCATCTCTGAAGAGTAATACTCTTAGTATTATGAAAATGTTACTGTTACATTAAAAGAGAGATAAAAACCCCAAACCACCATCTTTACTGCACAGCTTCAAACTAAACAAATTTCACTCACCCAAAGGACAAATGATAAATATTTGTCCTCTAGGCACTGAAAAATACCCAAGAAAGGCATCTCAGCCTCTCGCCCTTTTGAAAAGCTTTTTACACTTTGCAAATAATGAGTATCACTAACAGCCTCTCACAGTGCAAATGTTTAATTTACCACACATCCCCCGAACCAGTAATTTTAGGACCGGGTTTGCTCGGTTGCCACCGGGTTGCTCCCAGTCACCCTGTGTGCAAACATCTGTCCGGCTGCTCCCACAGAGATGCAAGCACAGCCCAAAGTTGCCAAGCAACATTCTCGGTGCCTTAAGCATCAGGCCAACTCTCCTGCTTTAAAGAAAGTTACTCAGAAAATAGACCGATAGGGAAGCACAAGCTTACATAAGGACCCTGCATTTAGAAGAGGTGTTCTGCCTCTTTCCCAGAAAATTTCTGCGCCCACAATTGGTTCTTGATTGTAAAAATAAATGTAGCAATTCCTGTCATTAGCAAAAAAAAAAAAAAAAAAAAAAAAAAAGTGTGCTGGGGTTCCTAAGGTTCAAATTGAAATCTAAACAAAGATTTTGGTGAAAGATCAATTTTCCGGGTGACAAAGTATACCACCTTCCCATCCATTGCCCAAATCAAGGGACAAGCAAACACTGATTCAGTGTATCTGAGGGCCAATGCAGTATCACTGATCACAGTTAAAGATAAGCACATCTCAGTGGTTACAAACAAAATACAAAAATAATATATTTACAAAAAGCCTGCAAAGAGATCCAGGCTGCACTGTCTCCCACGTCTGAACCCATTTTGATAGAGCATCAGTCAAGTTATTTCCAAGGTCTTCTTCAATATACCAATCGGCACAGCCGAACACCTACACTTTTCAACGTTTTAATGCTAGCTCCTCTCCCAAAACAAAGTTACAGACAGAAAAAGCGGGACTGGAAATTCTGTTGCAAGGTAAAACCATGTTAATAGTGTCAGGGCTTACAGACTGTGCTGGTCCTGTTCCTCAACTTGCCTGCAGGACTCTTGAGACCATGGTGACTGATCACATCACTTTGCACTTTGGTATCTTGACCCATGAAGCTGCTTAGGAAAAATTTGCAATTGCCATAGCACCTATTAACACATACCATGAACTATTGGTGCTCTTAACAAAAGTAACCAGACCTCATGGTATCTGGAATTTCATTGATGCCTGAGGTGCCAGGCAAGTGCAATAAGGCTGTAAAAGGAGTATTTTCACCTTAAGACTTTCTTAGCTCCTGAAAATACACATGACTGCAGAAATAATGAAAGCCACAAACATTTGCGCAAAGGAAAAAAAAAACGGTGGCATCAATACACACTGCATTTACACCAATATGCAGCACACAGTTGTTCCCTCTGCAATGGCAAGAAAATTGTATTATTCAATTAGTTTGGAATAAAACGTCCTCAAACTCTCCAGTTCTGACTTCAGTATTGAATCGGTTTCTGGAGGTTTGGGCCATTTTACTGCTTTTCATACAGCAGCTAATCTATAGTCTAAGAGTTATTTTAAGTGGAAGAAAGAAATGAAAAAGAAACATAAGCAAACCAGATAACTGAACTCATAAAAGAGCCTTCAGAGGGTTTGGATTGCTTCAATGAGTTGCTCTCCTATGTTTCTTTCACAGTTTGGGGAGAAAAGTTGGAAAGAGGAGAATTAAGTATGGGAAAGGTTGTGTCCCTAAGATCGTATTACTGCTCCTTATCCTCTATGCTCCATCCTTACCACCACCAAGCCCAGTGCTCTGAATATCTGTTTAGGTATTTCTGTTGGGCAAGAGAGAACATATGTAGTAGCTATATACACGCTGACAGGCAGCACTGCACATGCTGATCGTCTATCACAACATATGCTTCGATTAGTCCAACAGGCTACCTGCCCGCTACAGCCACGCAGGACATTTAATGGCTGAGCTCATGCCAAAGCAAAACATTTCTCTTAGAAAGGCAAGGTTTGCCTCTAGACTCTTCTAGACCACCATGGTCACACCGCCACCACTACTTTTTATTTCTCTCACCACTATGCAGGGTAGATTTGAATATGTAGCATCAAAGATGCAGTAGTAGTGTCTTGTGGTATAGAGCCTCCATGTCTTTCCCCACAACACCCACCCTCTGCTTTGCGTTAAACATACAAATTCCTGCTTTAGTTTCCTTTTTGGGGGGATTCTGCCACTCTTTGAAGGAACCTGGAAGTGATTATATAGAGGAATGATGAAACCTGAGCTCTTGTTCTCATATTCCACCCAAGAGTGAAAAGGCAGGAGATAGAGCGGCTTATTCTTGGAAAACTCAACCTCGAGTTTTCACCACAACTGTGGTGACATATTTCTTGGGGTGCAAGAGTGCCAAACCCTTTAGACAGCAAGATCATTTTTGCACAGTACTCTGAAATGAGCTTCAAACAAAAAGTGTTTTCATGTCATCAGTTAATTCCTCACTGGCAGGTTGTGGTTTTGTTTCCCCTGTTTTTAATGAGCAGCAATTAGTAATAGTAACAATTTTTTTAAAAAACACCTTATAGTAAACATTTCTTAGAATCACATGACGAAAACGCTACACTTTGAGAGAAAAAATTTTAATACTGCACAACTCCCACAAAATCAAATACTCTGACATATATCCCCTATTACGATTAAAGTAAGGAATTCTGAAGTTAAACTTCCCAACGATTAACTTAGAAAGTAAAACAAAGTAAAATTTTCTTTTTCTGTAATTGACTGGGATCTTGAAATTCATATGAACTGTAACGTCTCCTGCAAAGGCTGCATCATCAATGTGGATATTTCATTCCCTTACCTTCTTCAAAGCCTCTGTAAAGCTAAAATTATGTTCCCCATTATTTATCAATTTTATTTAGACTAATCAAATAAAATTTTCACTTTGCAGTTTCCCAGACATCACATTATGTGGCGTGTCTAAAGTTTGTGTAGAATTCATCAGTCAATGAACTCAGCAGAGCAGAGTAACATTCACCAGGCCCTTACGACATCTGGAAAGCTTGCCATAAAACAGCAGTTATCACGCATTAGATACACGCAAACTGAGCTATTCCAGCAGGATTACGTAGCATGTTACATCTTATTCTCTTATCTTTTAGGTCCTTAATACCCTCAGCTTCTGTACTGGGAGTACAGCAACTGCTCTTAACCACTTCTTGTAACCTTTTTTACTGTCTGAAACCTATGAAACACTTTCATTGTCGAAATTAAAAGCACGAGTGATAGCTACTTGGAGAAGCTAGGATGCAAAGCAGTAGGGCTTTCATGGTACTCTGTTCAAACCTCACTACTTTGCAGTGTAAACGTTCTGCTTGTATAATATGGATGAAGTAACTCTCTAAAAGAAGTATGTGTTTAATATTGCTTTGCTTGGTTAAATGAAAACTTCAAAATACACTGGCCTGCACTGCATTAGGTGAAAGAAGGACACCACTACCAAAGATTCTCTGTTCAAAATTTGTCTTCAGAGCCCACACTCCAGATCATAAAACGTTTAGTTGTATAAACTACTTGAAAACAGAATTAAGATTTCAAGAAAGAAAAGAAAAAGAAAAAATTGTTTGGTTTTCCTTATTTACTAAAGAAGAAGGAAGCAATGAAAAATAAGAAAATTTTTGAAACATCTACAGCAGTTGTTTACCAAATATAATACTTAGAAGTTAAGGATAAAGAATGTTTTGGGTACAATTTCCTTAGCCCACGGAAAATAGTTATAGCTATACTTAAGACAATCCCAAATATTTGTTTTACATATGGGGAACAACTGTACACTGCATGCACAGAGATGACACATCTGAAGTGGAACATGAGAGAGAAACAACAGTTGCTCACAACCGCGCAGCTGAGGCTGAGCTTGGACAAGCCCGCGGAGCACCTCCACCTTCTGGGCCACCAAGCTGGAGACCTGTGGTGGGAACGCATCTCCTCTACTGCAACGCTCAACAGCAGGAGGGCTGGAGAGATGAAGCACACACACATCTTGAGTACCTGAGCAAACATGTGCCTGAATGCGACTCCCAGTGATGCCAGGATGACTTTGCAGGAAGCCTGTATTGTCAGTATGGGGAAGTGGTCAATCTGGCTCATTATGAAGGACTGACAAATAACGAATCTGACCTGCAAAACCTAGGTTCTGTGGAACAGATGAGCTGCAAATGCCTACTAGTGGAGGGGACTAAAACCAGCCTGAAATCCTTATCAGAAAAAGCATTTTGACAGCATTGCAATGTAGCAGTATTAAAACCGTCATTCGATTGTATATTCTCTTCCCCAAATTTCCAGTGTTCCTATGCCTGTTTCTATAGCAGGTTCTCTTTATACACATATATCTTGGGAAACAAAATCTACCAGGTCTTTCTGAGAGTTTCAATTCCCTCTTCTTCTTCTTCCTACTCACATCTTTGCATCTCCTGGCTTTGCTTAGGCCTCATGGCTCCAAAGAGCGGCAAAGTAACTTGCGGAAGGGAAGCAGGGCGTTGTAACAGTCTGCTACTAGAATAAGAAAACTAAGCATGGAAAGGAGAGGTGGTAATGAATCATGCAGAGTCGTGCGACATTTCTTAACTAACAAAAAAATCAAATTTTTAAAAATTTTTAGTTAATAACAGCAGCTCAGCTTTGTGTAACTCAGACTCCCCAGTGGACAAGCAATATAAACTATTTGGACCTGCTATTATCCAGTCTTCTTATATGTCTAGAGACTAAAGTTTTCTGTACTTTTTGTAGTCTTCATTGTACCACAACAAAGTTTACTTTCTAGCACAAAAGAAACTCAAACTAATCACATGCATGAAAATGAGAAAAAAAAATCCAGACATTCTGTCCGTGTTCATCATTACATTGAGAATGCGCCAACCTATTTTGTTTTCTAGTAAATGATTTTAGGAGGTGCTATCCTCAAGTTATAGAAGGATTTTCATGACCAGAGTCAGACCAAACAGTTTGCTTAAACGAGCAGGTTTAAACATTGATTTAAAAGTGGCACTGAACTTGAACGTGCTGGCGAGGGGAAAGGAGGGGGTAGGCAGGAACAGCCCTCCTTCCTCCATACACATTTCCTAATGCATATTCTGCTCCCAGGCAGCATCTGATAATGATAGCATATTTCAGAATACCACTTCTCTCCCTGAACATTTGTGTTGTTTATAAAACTAAGAATTAAACCAGCATTATGAAACACGCAAATAAACAGTCTTTCTGCCTTATTGCACATAGGTTATTCATGGGTGCTACTGAGAGGCCTTATCTTGACACGTTCTTTTCCAACCAGACCATTGAGAAGCAACAGAGGCTTTCTAAATGTCTGTTTGAAAATCTTATCACTCACTCAACAAGAGCCTGAAACAGACTATCAGGAGTCCTGGAGAGTACAGCAGAGGTGGAAAAAAATAAAATCAGTTATATCTATAATATCTGCCACACTAGTTTTCCATAAGTAAAAATGATACTCCCCACTGCAACAGACAGGTCTAATCTCTAGTCCTCAGTGGGTGAAGTCCTGGAGCATTGAAATGGATAGGAAAACTCATCAGTTTAATGATGCAAGAGTGTCCCTGCCCTGTGTGGTCCGATATTCTTGGTGGTCAAGCAGTTGGCTCAACAAATCCAACACAAATACAGTGTCATAGAGAAACAGTGCATTGGCTGACTGTTCCGTTTTACAAACTAGATAAAGATAATATTAATAGCTGTATAGCTGTATAAATGTGTACTATGAGAAACTAAATTCTGACTCCACCTCTTTATTTGCATTTTATCCAATAGTAGTAATGCTGTATTCATTGAACAATTTTTAAAAATACCTGGGGTTTTTTTAAAATAAATGAAAAAAGTACATTCAAGAGAAACTGCTATGTTATATCTAGTAATGAACTACTACAAAATACATAATAGTCCCAAATATATTCTAGCATATGATTATAGACAATTTGATAATTCCAAATGCAGTTAATATTTGAAAATTACACACACACACTCACACAGAAGGCAGCTACTGTGTTTAATATGTGTAGTTAGTGCAATTCCAATAATTTCTCATCCAAGTTAGGTGTGCAAGTCGATGTTGCTTCAGGATCTCAGCTTTAGACCCACTAGACCCCCTCCTTTCCCCCAGCAGCACATGAAGGTCAGTTGCTTTTAACGCCAGAAATTTAGTGCAACAACTTGGTTTGTTATTGCATTGAAACTGGTTTTAGTCAGGGCAGCTCGCAGCTAAATGGCAGGCAGAACAAGCAAATTCAATTAAAATAGCTCTGAGGCAAAAAGGAGATGAGTGTTTCAGGAAAATATAAATGGGAATTTAAATGGGTGCTAGAAGATCACAACCAGGCCATAACACAATTCTTTCCTTCTTTTATACCCATGTTTTTCTCTATGAAGAGTATTTTTATATAGGCTGCTCCACTTCACAATTGTATCTTACTTCAGCATACAGCAAGTAGACACAGAATAGACAGAGTTTTCACCAATCCTACCACACCAATCCTTTCTTGAAGAGAAGAACTTGCAAAATACAGAGTTTGGAATACTCCTCTTCCCCAAGCTTCACTTTTGTCCCCTGCCATAGAGAGAAGGCACAACAGAGCATCCCTTCTGCAGGGCAGCAGGCAGGGTGAGGGCAGGGTGCGAGCTGCCACCAGCCCCTAAGCAAGGAGAGGGGAAAGCGGGGCACAGCCCCTATGGCTCCACGGCTGCTCTGCTGGGAACAACATAAATGAGTCTGGAAGTTACTCAGGTCAGTAAAAACACTGCCAGTATTCACAGATTCACACGAAAGGCCACGTAATCCTTATTGTAACTTTTATATCACTGCAAGCCACTGCTCCACACGTTGTCAACAATAGCATAACGTTTTCTTGGGCTCACCCACTCAGGGTCAGAGCAGTTTGGGACCTCTTCTCTAGAGCTTGTTTTACTCTAATGAATCCTAGAGAAGAACATCACCTGTGCAGCTCCATGCCTCCTCACGAGCCAGGGTCCTCTGGACAAGGGTTCATCTGTGCCCTGCTTTGCAATTAATTAATCTAGTTCTTTCCTTCACCATCACCTATTGCACCACATTTGTCTCCCAATTGCAGAACACTATCTAGGGAAGGGAGAGTCAAACCCCTTTTAGCCCCACCAGGTCCCAGGCCATCCTACATGACACGAAAGAGAAGTAGGAATAAAATTAACATTTTCATTATATTCGACTACTTCAGTGTCTCTCAATTAACTTTTTTTTTTTTTCCCTCTAAACTCAACTGTGTATGTGCTTTCATAACATCTATAGTTTCCTCTAAAACCAGCATTAACAAAAATTGACTTTCATTGGGTCTCTGTTACCATAATAATTGTGATGTGCAGCTACATCCTTCTGTGACTGCACTGGATCAGATACCAGCACCCATCCAAGTTACTGATTTCAGTTCTGTTTCTGTGACTCTTCCTCAAGTTAAAAACAAACAAACAAGTCATCAAAGCAATGCTCGAGTGACACATTACTGAAGTTCAGCCTCAAAGTATCTACTCTTCAGAGCTAACTGAAAACAGGCATTTTTTAAACTAACACTAGCCAAACAAAGTTGATTAGGTTTTTGGTTTTCTTTTTCCTTTTCTCAGTGGCAAAGTAATGTGTCCTCAAGTACAAATATTTTATTTTATCAGAACATGCCTAAATTTTCCTTGTAGTTTGCACGATAGTCTTAATAATCACAGAATTAATGGATTTGGGATGAAGACAGGCCTCAGAGAATACTGAATAAAGTATTTTCTGTCCTTACTACCATCTACTACTTGGGCCACCTTTTCTAAAGAAAGATAAATATTTTTCTCCTATCTTTTCTTTTTTCCTTTTTTTTTTTTTTATGACTCCATTTTTTTTAACAGTTCTAGTGATCATTTTCAGGTGTCAGTATGAAAATGAGAAAACTTTTTCTATTGATACACATAAGTTACATTATTAACCCTCCTGTAGCATCTCAGAACTCGAAGAAGTGACAAGAGCTAAAGCACACTATACCCTGTACACATCGACAACAGATAACTTTTGCTATAGACAACCAGGATTAAGATTAGTAACAGGGCTAAAGTGAAATTATTTTGAAACTAAAACAACTTTTCACAGTGAATCCAAGGAACTTACATTTCTGACATGTAATTTTGTTTATGTTGTGTCTAGAGCAAGTGTAACTTGGCAGGAGTGCAACACTCCGCAGACAGATATGGCAGCAGGAGAAAAGATAGCAACTCTAAAAATAAAGGCTCTAACAGGATCTTAAGCAGGAGCCAAAATGCAGAAGAAATACATATTTGCTATCAGCAGGGTGAAAGGGATGGTGGAAGCCCATGCAGCAAAAAGGCCCACTAGGCCTCTGAAAAACATTTTTATGATTCTTTGAGGGAACTGGACAGGACAAATTGGCCCTCTCCTTTTACATGGATAATGCTGAGGATGTAAACAGACTGACAAGCTTTAGAGGAACATGTCACTGAGGCCAACTTTTACAACAGAAAATTAACAGAACTGAAATAGGAATACAATTTTCTAGTTAGAATTACCCCCCATTAATATTACAGAAGTCAATACTTAAGAAATGCCAGAATTAAGTTGCCCTCTACTGATGCACTATTTCCTACCCTCTTCTTTTCAGGGAGGGGGCGGTGGGCAGGAGGGAACTGCTGCCTTATCCAACGTAAAGGGTGAAGAGGATTTAAGGAATTGAGCTATGAAGACAGAATTATCAGTTTCCTCCCACGCTTTCCTGTAGTGCTTAACACTGATAAATGAGCACTGCAAGATCAATACCAATAGTCACCATCTTTTCAGCCACCATTTTACCCAAGAGACTGAACCACATGCATTAAAGTCAAAAGCATCCATCAATTTGGGATTCCCAATTTGTGCCACCCAGGGAAGAGTGCTTACACCACTTGGTAACTTCTAGCATAATCCCAATACTTTTCAGGTACAGCTCGTCATTTTTGCACCATGATTTGAGAATCTCAGTTCAAACCTCAGAAAAGGGAAAATTCAGATAAAGTGACATAGCATCGCTAGGGAGCTCTGGGGCAATGGATAGGACTGAATGACAGGTCCAGTCCAGTCTCCTATTTCATCACCTGCATCGCCTCGCCCCATTTATCACATCCCTTCTGCAAAAAGTAAACAGAAGGCTGGCTGGGTTCTAAACACACTACTGAATGAGTCCTACCCAGGACAAAGCAATGATACCATCCTCCAGTCCCTTCCTCTAACTTGTTTCTGTTCCCTTTTTTTTCCCCCCACTTTCTGATCCTGGTTATATTCTCCACTCTGAGGCTTTCCTTCCATCCAGATCTAGTCTTACCAACTTGTTCAAATCCTCATTGAACATCAAGTTTTTCATGCAGTATTTCAGTCAGTATAGCCTTGCCAAAAAGTCATGTACACTGCCAGGCTAACGGGCTTTGTTTGAAAGCACGAGCATAATAGAACTTTTGAGAATGGACTGTCAAAATATTTGAATACAGGTAAAACAATATATTATCCTTTCATTCCTGAATTTTGGTTTGTAAAAAAACAAATCCCATTTCTTCCACTCCAGGTGAGGCACACTCTCCTTTTGGATAAAAGGGTTAGCCTAAGTATTTCAAAACAGGAATAATTATGGAAAATGTTTTTCCACCCACAAGAAATACCAGCAGTAATTCCTGCTAAGAATCAAAGAAGTTTATAAAACATAGGATTTTATTTGAATCATTGAATAATTCAGGCTGGAAGCGGCCTCTGAAAGTCATCAATTCCTATCTCCTTGCTGAAAGCAGGGCTAATTTTGAAGTTAGATCAGGTTGACTGAGTGTTTGTTCTGTCAAGTTTTGAGTACTTTTAAGAACGAAAAGTCTGCATACTCTCTAGGCAACCTGTGTTGATATTTGATCATTCTTATTATGAAATTTGTTTATTTACACCTAGCAGGAATTCGCATTTCCATGAACTTTCAAGTTGAGTCTGATCCACTCCCCTTTAATTTTTTCTTCTCCCCAAGAAATAAAACACACTTCCTTCCTCTCTTGGTCTTCTGTCCTTCAGCCTCCTTGCTATATTAATAATCCTCATTCTAAAATTGAAAGCCTTTCTCTCATAGCAACAGGATCCCAAACTGGGCACAGGACTCCTGATGCAGCCTGTTGATCACTGAGTAGGGGGGACTTCTCTTGACATGCCATCTATGCTCTTCTTCATCATCATGGACATGATTTGGTGGTTGACTTAGTGGTCTTAGGTTAACAGTTGGACTCAATGATCATAAGGGTCTTTTCCAATCTAAATATTCTATGATCTCTGCCTGTGGCTGGCCTTCTTTGCTGCAAAGGTGCACCGGTGACTTATGTTCAGCTTGTTTACCAAACAAAGCTGTAGGTCCTTTCCTGCAGAGCTGTTACTAAGGCAGCCATCCCCAAGCCTAAGCAAGAGCACAGGCTGATTCCCTCCCTTGGTGCAGTACTCTGCATTTTTCTTTGCTAAGCTTCACCGGGTTCCCTCCTAGCCCACTAATGCAGCTTTTCTGTGGTTCTCCATTTTCTAACTCCTCAAAAATTCAGTCCTTTGCATGGCACTGTAACAATGAACAGGAATCACACTTAACAGGGGAAAAAGGTCTTTGGAGCATAAAGTCACCTGGCAGGTCTACCCATCCATACCTGAATCCTGGCACACATCTTAAACTCATGTCCAAGCCTAGGACTGAGCCCTCTGCTGCTCAGTCAGGGAGCTGATAGGCATTCCCTGCTTTCAAAGGCAGCCCAAGTAACACAGTGCAAAAAGTCCCCAAACCACTTTCCTGAAGAAGGATATGTTTCTTCCAGCATTGCTTCTGGGGACATTAACTACCCTCATGTGAAGGCATACAAAAATCAGTGCAAGTCAGGAAGTCCTACACCAGATGTGCAACAAGGAGAAATGATTGATCTTTTAGGGAACAAGATGAAGGATGTAGAATTGATAGGTTTCTTTCCTCCCCTCCTCTGAAAAAAAACATGAAGCTGATGAATTTTTTTTTGAAGAAATATATTGTTAAAAATGTTGGCAACATATCACCAACCTTTTGGGCCTACTTAATCAATTAAAATGGCTATCTCTGAAAGAATCAAATTGATGTTAGACATGAAAGATGAAGAAAAAGCAAGAAGCTGGAGAAAGGAACAGATTTAGCTGACTCACCCCTTTGAGATTCCTGTTTAATGACACTGCCCACTATGGAGACAGGATTGTTTCTCAAGTAAAAAGTTCATGGAAGGTAAATACTAATACATCCATCACCACTGAAGCAAAGTATTGATGCTAGAATGCTAATTGACATCTAATTTCCTACAATATTTAACTGAATCAGTAAGTGACATGGCTGGCTTCTCCCTCAGAAAGGTCAGTCTGTGCACACACACCCCCCCCCAAAAAAATAGTTGCTGATGATCTCAGCTAGGATGTAATCACTTGCCCACGCCAAGTGCATTGGAGTTTTGCTGGTCATCAGACAAAATACTTTAACCATGTCCCTATGTACCTGCTTTGGCCAGTTTTGCTTCCTCATCACTCCGCCTCTTCTCAAAGGGTTAAAGCTCCCTGTGCTACTGTCCTAGGGGTTTTCTGGTGTGACTGCATGTGGTATCTAGCCCTCTGCTAGAGTGACATGAGGAAGTCTGTCCAGCCCCCCCCCAAACACACCAGTAACAGCACAAGAACCTCATTATCTGTGCTTGACACGTGTTTCTACTGTGCAAAAAAATAAAAATCGGTGTTTGTTAGCAATTCAGCTACAGTTGTGGTTATTGAATTGGATGTCAGGGTCAAAAATTAGTTGCAAAAACCACAGATCTCATGCTCTCTGTATGGAGCCAGATTCTCATCTGGCCAAAGCTGGCAGGGTTCCACACTGACAGTCTGGCTCCCGGTGTAAATGGGCTATAAACACAGTCTTTGCTTCATCTGCAAGGCTTGGGGTATCTTAAATTTGACAGCCACAGAATGAAACTTTACTCTGGGGTTTAGAAGCAAATTATTGAACTGACTTGTTAAATTACGTTTCATTAGGAGTAGGAACATTAGAATTGCACCCTGTTATTTGAGCCTTCAATTTGATTTTGTCAAGACTGTTTCATCGTTCAATTTTCTAAAGCAAATGATTCTGAAAGGTTGCTAAGGGTATAAAGAGCAGCAACAGAGTAATGACTTTCTGAGCAATCATTTAAGGGTGGTGGTGGGCATAATTTTTTTTTTTTTTTAAATAACAAAATCTAAGTTTTGGAAGATTTCTCAGATCAAAAGTCTTCAACGACTTCATATTCAACCAGCATATTCTCAACCCAAAGGTGTAAACCTTGAGGAACATCACAAGGCAAGAGCTTTGCCCTCCTATTTTTGAGGAGCCTCAGTAAGTTGCGAATTGATGTGTCACAGCGAAAGAAGTGCCAGCTGCCAGCACAAGAGGAAAAGAACTAGAAAACAAAGTTTGAATTACTTTGTAGTTCATCAGCTAGATATTAAGGGAAAAAAAACAGGCTGTTTCAAAGCTTGTAAGGAATCACTAGGTTTAAATTCACCTCCAAAGAGATCGGAAATCACATCTGGAGCTTATATTACCTTTTTTCACAGAAACAGAGCATATTCACTTGTGAAATCTCAAACAGCTTGACATGAAAGACATGTAAGATAAAAATACAGATTCTCATAAAAGATTTTTAAAATAACATCTTTAGGTGGCTTAAAGACCACAGACCTACAAAATTATTAAAAATGTTTAAGACTCTGCTTATTCACTTCCCAAAATTATTCAGCCTTTTCTCATATACAATCATTTTATGCTTTCAGCTGTCCTTGATAAAAGCAGCCCCATGACAGTTTTAAACTGTAGGTGCCCAGACTGACTAATGAACTTCAAGACTGCAGGATTACAGTGTGTTCTGAGTGCAGTCTTGGCTTGGAAAATTTTTGGGAAAAAGAAAAAATGAATCCACCCAATTATTATGTGAAATTTCAGATCACACTACATATCACCAAAGATAAAGATTTGCGTTAGGTGTTGGGTAGCTTCTGGGAATAATTCAAGGTAATAGGTTTAACCTCCAAAAGCATCACACTTAGGAAGCACCTCGCCCAAGAACTCTTTCCCCCCCAGTCACACGTGACACCAGAGAAGGTACTGAAGCTCCAGCCCTGTGAGAGCTGCTCAGAGGATGTACCACACAAAATCCCTTTAGCATCCCAGACCCTTGCCCCTTCAGACTGCTATCACACCGTGCTCGGGCGCCAGCTGAGCACACTGCTGAGGACATTGGGGCTAAGATGCTAATTCACACTAGTTACAAACCTCCTGCAGAACTTAGGACAAGCTTTTCTATTTGTGTACTTGAAAAGCAAATGAATGAAATGTGTTGAGGTGAAGCATACTTTAAAAGGAAAAAAAAACAACCAACCAAAACCAAAAAACACAAGGGCTCATTTGTCCTGACCATCAGCAGTAGGAGGAGGCATTTAGGTAGAATAAAAAATAATAATAGACTGTGCACTGTAGTCCAGTTGAAACTGTCATGAAAACAAACAAAGATCTGAAAACCTTTGCTGTCACTTCCAAGTGGAATATAGCCTCTCCCGGGGGGGGGGGGGGGGGAAGAGGGCAGAAATCCCAACCCTTAATTTCCCACTCTAGTTTGAAACTGGTACAATGCACAGCAAAATAAGGTTCTGCCCAGTGACTGAAATTTATGACGTAAATATTAAAACCACTGCAAGCACCAGACAGCCCACGAGGCTCCCACTTACTTCAGGATGTCCTGGGGCAACCCATGGCTGGAGCTGACCACACAAGATCGTCACACAAGAAGGACCTCTGCCATTTTTGCAAATGTGTGCTTCTCACAAGTGTCCCGGCCACACATCAGAGGAAAGTTTTGGTGTCAGTGGACAAGAGGCATCCCACATCAGATGAAGCCATGCAGTCACACAAAATACAGTGCATTTACAAGTACAAGTTAATATTCCTGATTTATGAAGATATCACCACTGGATTTGAAGCACGGCAGGTTCATACATGATTCCTCCCACAGCCCGAGCGCCCACTCTGTGGTACAGACGCCAGCGCTGTTATGACCCATTTCAAAGCAGCTGGTGGATACAAAAATGAAGCATCCGCAGTGTGCATCCCCGGGAGCCAAAGGGTTGCCGTGCCATCACAGATATTTCATCCATAGTTACTGCCATCAGAGAACGCGTCTCCGATTCATGGCAGGGAGACCTCACTGAGCAGCTGGAACACTTTGGACTAGTCATCAGCACTAACTGAGGGGAGGAAGAGGGTTATTTTGAATTAGCATAGCCTAGAAATTAAACCCAAGCCTCATGGGTAGGAGGCTGGAGGATTATTCCACCTCACCAAAGCCATCTTTGTTTTCCTGAGTGCTTCCTAACCCACAAAGTGTGGTTATATTGGAAATATATTGCTTTCTAGTATTTTAAGAATGATTTGGTTCTCTACTTAAAAAAAAAAAAAAGTAAGGAGCTCTGTCATTACTAAGAACGGAGATACCCAACCCTACTCATTAGTAGTATCTATGGAGTGAAAAGCTCTAAGCACTCCAAATTTTTACTATAAAGATGAAATTTTTAAGCTCAAGGTGAACCCTTTAGATATTTTCTGCCAGTTCCTCTTAATGTGTTTGGTAAAAACACCACATACTGTACTGAGCAAGAAGTCAATCCACAAAAGTCTATGTGCAAGATGTGAATAAAGCAGAAATATAACATCATCTAACTCATTATAGTGTTACACAAAAAGGGGAAATATTTTTATATAAGAAAACAATGTATTTTTTAAAAGTACTTGAAAAAGAACATGTAGTAACCATAGCCAGCAGCAGAGCTCTTTCATGTTTACTTTTGTACAGAAGTCCTAATAGCAGCAAAATTCACTTTCCTATATTGAGTTATGTATAAACTGGAGAAACAAAAATAATTTAACTCTTAAAACAGACTACAGAAGATGACCTCTACACAATTCATGTTACTACTTTTAAAGTACATTCCTTACATCTTGTAACCAATTTTATCTTATTCTCCCACTTCCCTCTCCAGATTTCACACCACCAGGGATGGAACATGTATAATTTATCAATATCACAGTAAATACCTTGGCAACATATTTTCTTTGTGGAAAAAAAAATAAAATAAATAAGAAAGCACATTTAACTTGTTCCCAAAGGATCAACAGTAGCAGGCAGCACAAACCAGTCACGAGGACTATCACAGTGGTAGTTTTTGAGGATCTGCACTGCAAGTGCAAGAATGTGAAAGTCTTGCCTTCAGCAGCTGGCTGTCAAAGGGTGATTGATTACTTATTCAACCAAATTACAGGAACAACCAATTTTGAGGTGATTGGTTTTATTTTAAATCCTGATTATGGTTCTAAACACCTACCCTTAACATCAGCCTGGTAACACTGTAAGAGACCTCATTAGGATTTGTGTTGCCACTAGACAAAAAAACCCCAACAGTTAGGTCTGCGTAAAGAGCAGCTGCACTTTGTCAGGATACCTGCTAAACCCAAAATTAAACCGGAGCCTCTTGCCACCTTGACTGACAAAGGAGACTTTAGCACAACAGAAGCAAGAAAAAGAGAAAAGGCTTTGTCTGAGCGACCTGTGGAGGTGACCTATGGATGCTTTCACTCCACTCATATGCAGTGACATATCCCTAAATACACAGCCAGAGCAAACTGGTGGAGAACATGACATTTTTTATTAGTCCTTAATGTTTATTTTACTGTCCGTCCATGCAAAGATAGCCTCCCAGATCATATCTCATCAAATGCGTAATGAGCCAGATTACTCTCTACTACTGTAAATTGGTGAAGGTCCATTGATCTCATTACAGTAGAGCAATTTACACTTGTAAAGAGGGTGGGTGACTATTTCTAAATGAGGAAAGAAAGCAAAAACCATAATCCTGGGGAGTCTAATTCAGGAATAAAACACATACAGATCACTGCCTTTTTTTCACCTGAACAGCTATAGCTATACTTATACCAAACATTCACAGTAAAGAGTTAAATAGTTTTGAGAGCAACTTACTGAGCTGCAGAGACTTTGACGACTCTGCAGTGTTTGTAGAGTTGAATAAAGGCTGCTTCCTTACCCTGCAAAGCCACCAGTGCCTAGAACTCACTTGGCATTTCTAAAGCATTCCTCCCTTCATCCCTTAGCAATGATAGCCAGAGCCACTGACCAGCAGCCGCCCCATTCACCCTCTCCTCAGCAGCCACCATAGGTGACATCCACCAAATGCGATGTACAAACCTGAGCAGTATCTCTGCTAACGTAACTGCCAAAGTGTCTGATGGACTGTGCCTGTGTTTTATAAAGGAGGAAGATTCAGGAGTAAATGAGACTGTAACCTCTCTGCTGTGCATTGCCTTACATGAACTTTTAAAAAAAAAAAAAAAAAAAAAAAAGAAATGAACTCTAAAAACTAAACATCAGTAGACCTTACTCTAAATGTAAATATATAATAAACTCTTGTTTACATTTCTGCTTGGTATTTTATACCAAGTTTTGCTACAACATACAACTCATTTCAATGCAGAATTACAGAAACTGCTTGTAAGTGAACAAAATGGATAAACCAGAAAATGCTTTATTGTTGTATCATGTATTAATCACTTTCAAGTATATGAAATAAGGCATCATTTGTTAATTAGTATAACAAAAAACTATCCCTACTGATTTTGATTTATTTTTTAGTTTACACATATGTAGCCTTACCATGGAAACTTTCAGATCAGCCTAGTAGAAGTTACTTCATTCTAGTACACAGCATGAAGTTAAAGCAAAAAAAAACCCACAAAAAAACCTTACACAAAATAGCTTCAATAGGCAAAATGCAGCTTATTTGGCAGAAGTAACTTCTCACATAAAATGTTTTCAAAAATTACTTGTAGAGCTGCTTTTGACTCCCATATTCAGCTCAGAAAAAGGCTGAGGAGATGCTGAAGGCTGATCATTAGCTAGCAGAAATCCCTCTCAGATGGTTGCTATTAAGAGAGACGAGCTTGCTCTGCTGGGCAAGAGGCCACAGGCATCACCCAGGATCCTATGGATCCCTGGGGACAGGTTCCTAAGAAAATCAACAACAAACTGGGATTGTTTTCTTAAACATCTTGTGCTGCTATAGTGTCCCCCCAACGACTGCTGCTTCTCTGACAACCATGCTCTGCTGAACCCTTACCTTCTGGGAGACTCACAAAAAGAGACAGGATGTCCCTCAGCTCAGTACTGAGGACAACCCACTCCAAAGGGAGAGGAATGTCCTTCTCACAAATCTATAGCTAATAGTGAAAAATAGTTAATAATAATAAATCACTGGAGTCAAAGCACACCATCCCAGATGGGGAAAGCATATGGAAGAAGCCGCAAAGACTGAAGAAAAGCTGTGCAGAAAAAATGCCTCTCCTCTCTGCCCTGGGTCCAAGAGAGCAACCTCCTGCTGTTGGAAATAAGTATGTTTGGATTTGATTAATAACTGAAAAATGCTATTCCCTCCTATGCAAGAGCCTGTTAATGTTTTATTACTTTCATTATCAGGAGGAGTTATGGCACTGCATGAAGGAGCAGCAGTGGCATCCGTCCCAAATGCTGCTTCAAGGGAGACCTCACAACCAAGGCGTAGGACCGGAGACAGAGGTGGCTCCTGGCACGCAGCAGGGCAGGCGAGAGAAGCCCACGGATGCCCAGCAACCCTGTAGTCTGCAGCCACTGCTTTTCTATCACCGTAAAAGAGAGCTTTAAGAAAAATAAAAAGCTCACAGGAGCCGTTCCCCAGATTTGAGGTATCAATCTGAAAACTTGACCACTATTAAAAGTCCTTTTCTGGCTATATTTTGCACGGGAGCCAGGGAAAAGGAGAACCTAGAAAAGGGCATCAGGCAAGAATTTTCTTTTTTTGGTTAATAGAGAAAAAAAAGAACAAAACATAGAAGGGAAGAGGGCTACCAAGTATTTTACCAGCTGTCATTTTGGAATAAATGTCCCAGTGAAAGGGGAGGCAGAGCAACAAGAGTGACGGAAGGAGCTGGACCACCAACGTGAGACAGCGATGGCAGGAAGAGTTGACAGAAGGATGTACTTACACTGGACCAGCAGAGCTCTAAGCTAGAAACACAACACCATAGAAGAAGGAAAGGATTAATTTAGCCTGAAAAGTCAAAATGGTTGTGCACTTTCTGCCAGACACATTCTGCGGCGTGTTAGCATTATTCCTCTCGGTGATGAAAATAAAAGCTGGGCTATCACCGGGCTGTCATTTAACCATGCTTAGAAAATATTTCCAGAAGCAACCCAGCACAGGAGAAAGCAACAGCATTTCATGGGCAGGTGGAAGGGGAGGAGGTTTTCCATCAGTAGTTGCGGTATTTTTATTCAATATACAAGCAGATCTTTATATGTTGCTGGCCAAAGTACAATTCTTACTGCAAAGCATAGTACCCCATGGATGAAAGATGTATTTATCTAACATGTTACATATGCCAAAAAAAAAAAAAAGAAAAGAATATATTTAAGCTAATTTACTTCAGTGTACTCATACTCAAAAGTTCAGAGAAATTTCATATAATGAAAAAAAATATTTACAGAATTAATGTGACGAGCCAAAAACCTAAGGATTCTTTTGTGCCTGGACATAAGAACAAATCTAACTGTGTTAAAATGAGATCATTAAAATCTCTTCCAGTAAATATGAACATTTGGGAACTGCAAATTAGTAACTAAAATGTTAACCTTATTGCAATGATTTCCTTCTCCCCATGAGATGCCATTTAGATTATCTAAGGTTGGCATCAGACATTCATTAAGGGCAGGGAACATTTTGTAGAGGTTAAACAGCAAAAGCTGTCTTTGGTGACTACTCTAGATAGTAATAGCAAGCCAGACAGCTCCATGTCTGGGATACTTTAAAGTCAGTTCTCAGCCTACAACCATAAGAAGCTGCAAGGTTTTCAAAGGGAAGTTTCTCAGACCCTTTTTTAAAACTTTAGATGAGTTTAAAAGAGCCATTTTAGGATATCCAAACAGAAATCAGCTTTTTTTAGTGCTGTTCCTGGGGTCCTGTCCCTTGTGTTCCTCTGCAGAATTTCTCAGAGCATCTCAAACTCCTTTTTGATCTCACTGAGAAAGTTTCAATAGTTCTGCAGTCCTCCACTTCAGCTTCATGAGACACAAAAATCAGAGTACGAGGAAAACAAAATGTCCTGGTAAACCACAAACACAACATTTAAATTAGAAAAAGGGGCATTCAAGGGAAGAATGATAAACATGGGAAACCATCCAGCCTCTTGTCTATCTACGCAGAGATGCCTCATCAGTTCTGCACCCCACGCAGCTGCCCAGGGTGAGTGGCTGACACGAAGGGGTGAAACCGGCAGCAAGACAGAAACTCAACAGGGACAAGGTGACAGGCAAAGCCCTGCTAGAGCAAGGAGAGCACTGTGAGAGGCATCCGGACTCCCTGCAGCACCACAGGAGGGCTCAGGGGGACAGCAAGTGCTGGACATAGTGGTGAGGTGCCAAGCATGACAAAAAGCAGAGGTCAAGAGCAGTTAATCATTTAGAGAAGGAAGCAGGAGGAGATCCAAAGGAGACATCCGTACGCAGCAGGGCGGGAAAAGGGCATCCAAATGTTGCAATAAGTAATGTAGCAAGGCAAAGGGAGGCAAAACCACGGCAGGATTTCAAGGGGAGAAAACCTCACTAGGGAGTCGCAGGTGCACTTCAAGAGAGAGACTGCATTTGTCAATAGAAGGGTTCCAAATTTTGGTCTCATTTCCTCTTTCTAGTGGTACAATACGTGGTTCAAATATTTTCTTTCTTCTCTTTTGCATCAAGCAGTAGGAATTTATTAGAAGCAATATTTTTGCAAGACACGCTTGGGACATAATCCAACAAACAATTATAAATCCGCTTAACTTCAAGTACGTAAGGGGGCCTTTTGACATTAATGAGACTACTCACATACCCTGTCTGAAGCAAATACGCAGTATGTGCATGAACATTGCCTAATTTGATTTTTAATTGCGTGATGGCCTGTGCATCTTCTGCTTTTACCTCCAGACTGTAACCCCTCTTTATGCACATGCCCTTCTCTCATCCACCTTCTTGCCAGCAGGCTTCAAGCAAAAGGTTTCCCCCTCTCCCCCCCCCCCTTTTTTTTTTTAACCTGGAAATGCTGCAGCAAGCCATTTTAATAATATACAGAGTAGTAACCCTATAACATCAGCAACACTAAATTTTGATCATAAAGCTATCAAATTCCTACTACAACATGTGTAAAAAGTTATCGATCAGGCTGATCTGTGACATAGTGCACTCAGGAGATTTTACAAGGAACATTTCCTTTGTAAAATAATAAAAGTACTATTTTCTCTCAACAATAAAATGGCCGATATTAGGACTTAACACAGGTCAGGAAGAAATGGGAGTGATTCTCACACCCAAGAATTGTTTTTTTTAGACCATCATCAGATATATTAGTTTCCTTATGCTTTTTTTTCCCCTTCTTCCAGAAAATGAAATACCAGTGTATTTCAGAATGGATGTCAGAGTCCTCATCTCCAAAAATCCCAAATTTCCTACTCAAAATAAAAAGGACACTGAAATATGACAGATAAAATAAGCCAGACCAGGAGGCAAAAAGATACCACTCCTGCACAGTGCTAGTACTGAACAACTCCTGGGAGCTCTGTAAATACACTTTGGTAACAATACCATCTCATATCACTCAGAGGCATCATCATTTACCAATACTTCATTTTTCCTGCTCTGATTGAGCTAGTTTGATATAACGACAAAATTGATATTTAAATATTCAAAACTCTGTGATTATTGCACTTTTCTGAGAAGCATGACTTTTTTTTTAAAAAATTCCTAGGACTGATAACATTTACATTTTCTTTCAGAAGAAAAAAAATTGTATTCATTGCTTCTATTTGTAATTTGCTTTATTTTATCTCTTTCAACATTGAGCACAGCAAGGAAGAAATATTTGCATGTTAATGCAAACCAAAGTGTGAAAGCAATCAAATCAAAAAGTAAAATAATCTCTGGAATTAATGAAATTCTTCTTCCCCTCTTACAACATTAATTCCACACTTTCTTTTACCCACTAGTGAGTGACCAGCTGCCAATTCTCCCCTTAACCAGAATTATCAAGACAAACAAATCTTCAGTACTGTATTGTACATTCTCTTTAAAAAGTTATAAAACTTTTCTTGATATGTGAAAACATGTACGCTTTAATTGACAAATTAAGATCATATCCCAGTTTTTCTAGAGTCAAAAACTTTCAGGTAGGTGTTGCCTCTTTACAACTTCAGAGCAAAGCAGAAATTTAAGGGAAGAAGGAGAAAAACATTAGAAATGCTATTGCATACTCCAGTCTGATCTAGTTTTATATTGCTATTTACACAGCAATCAGATCACAAACAACTCTGCTAACCTCATACCTACTTTTGTAAGGAGAATAGCTGCAAACATGCTTGGGCTTCAAGCACAAGGAACACATACTACAAGGGCAGGCAGTTTAGCAGCACAAGCCAATGAAACCTGGATTACATGTAACCTGCAAAGTGCACCATAGGCAGAGCAGTATTTTCTGGCCACTGCATTACAAAGTATTAGGTCAGAAGGCATTCTTCTTGGGTTTTGTAACAAAAATGAACCTCAGGTGATTGTAATGGTGGATATCTGGCCTTAATAATGGTATTTAGGATTAGATATTAAGTTGGATAACTTGTGTCTTCAGACTGGGTGATTTCATTATTTTCTCGTTTAAAAAGTGGCTTTAATAACTAAGCTTTTAAATTGTTTTCCCCATAATAAATAAACGAAGCTAAAAGGCACTTGTCAGCACTGAAAAGCTGGATCCAGTCCCACAGTGGACATTAAGGATACAGATTAGATCAAGCCAACAAAACACTTAAAGCAAAGGTTTTCCCTATTAGCTGTTGCAATTTTTAAATTGAGATTCAGTAATGATTTTAATGCCAGGTGAATGAGGTCAGACAAAGATGAAATTACATCAGCAACAGCAGGCAAATTCTTAACAATTTAATGTCTACAAATTAGAGCAAGTTTTCCTTCAGAAACCATTAATGTCTCTAAGCACAGACATCAAATGCAAATCACAACATCAAACGTGGGAGAAGAGCTAAAATACAATGATGTTTGTTATTATTTCTTATTGGCATATTATGAAGGAAGGATGTTAGGAGATCCATCTCTTCTCTGTGCAAAAAGATAATTTAATGATAAAAGCAACATGAAAGCAGCCCTCCCAATCTCAGGGCAGTAAAGTTGCCTTGCCAATTTCCCTTTTTCCTCTAGCTTAAATAGATGTCCTTTTAGCAGCAAGTTTCCAGTTCATAAATTTCCTATGTCACATGCTACCGTGGCACAGACCCAACAGGTCCTGCAGCTGCACTCAAAGATGCCTAACTCCCAAAGGTATCAGTCCCCAGCAGTGGAGGGAAGAAGTTCAAGTCGGGTAACCCAAAACAACGCAAAACTCTTGAGTACCGGCTAGGTCTAGCTCCCAAACCAGCTGGCTCATGTTTGCGTGGGGAAAAAGAGAAGTGCAAGAGAGGTGAACAGATATCCACTGTGACACAGGTGCTGCATCCACCATACAGAGGAACAGTAACAGCCAGCAGCACCGCATACTATGGTCTGTCCTCTGGACAAAAATACAGTTCTAAATTAAGGATCTTGCCAACTTAACACCCTTAATCTAGTTAGTTGAGGTATTAGCGCATTCCCTTTCTCTCAAAATACACTGCCTAGCCCTTCAATTAGCCCATGCCAACTGCCTACCCTTATTATTTACTTCCACAATGCACTGCATATCTGCTACCTCTAGCATAAAACACATAGGTGGCTAATAAATTATTTTATACCTTAATTATTCTTGGAGATACTGAGTCTAAAATAGTCATCACCTTAATATTCTACCTCTTTTTTTTTTTTTTCCCCAGCCTTTATTTATAGCTTTCTTTTTCTTTCAGGTTAAATAGGCCAGGACTAATTACATCTTCTTCATGACCTGCACTACTTGAAACCATGAATCATTTCTGCTTTTTTCCACCCCTTGTCTCTATTTTAGCACTTTCCCCCCCTAACAGGGTTACAGAAGTGATCAGAAAGCTCCAGACCCAATTTTCATGCATCAGAACCTCCTTTCCAACCTCATGTTCTCGAGATTTTGCTTTCCTTTTTAATTGCTGCCATAAACTCTGCAACAGCTCTCCCAAGTACAGCAAAGCATCCCTCCTCTAGATTATTCTTAACTTTGCCATTTTGCAGTGCAGAGGGACTAACCAGCATTTTCTTCATCACTTTAGGCTCTTCTACACACAGCAGAGAGACTTGGTGGATGCAGCAGCACTCGTTATTTATGGAGCTTCCCCTGGTGCTGTCACCCCTTCGCCTGCAGCTCAGCATCATGACCAAGTCCAGCCCTTCTGAGGCTTCTCCCTCCTCCACTGAGCTTCACCACAAGCCATCTTGGACCCAGTCAGGACACACTGGTGCAGCTCTCCTGCAGGGCCACACTGGTGGATGGGGATGACTCTTTGGAGACCCTCCCTCCCCTGTCAGCACCAAGCCAAACCATCTCCCTCGGCCCTGAGACACCACCACCAGGATCACCAGCAGCGCGTGACATGGCAAGCAGGGCTTCGAAGCCCACCTCTCAGATTCAAAGCAAGAACATGAGTGAGGTGTCCTATCCTGTTACTTGGTGGGTGACAACAGAAACCACCTGTGTGGTCAATTTTAGCCCCAGCTATAAGTACAGTGTTGATTACCATGCAAACTGTTTGGTGCATGGTATAGTGTTTGAGTTGATGCACCGTATTATTGGGCACTCCAAAAAGAAAAATAGTGCCTTACCATTTTGACCTATAGTTTTACAAATAGGTTTTAAAGGCACAGCAGCAGTTTAGATTTGGACCAAATTTAATTTTATTTAAAGAGGCTTTAACAGGATTTAATGGAAACAGATGTTTCCAAGTTTTGTTTAGAAATTGCAGTGTAACCACTGCTTCTAAGCAGGTAATTAAAAAACCAAACACCACTGGATCACTAAGACCCAGAGGCCTCAAGTGACACAGACTTACATTTGCTTTCATTGTCCACTCTAGGAGAAATGTAAAATTATGTAGCATGGAAAAGTAAACTGGATTTAACAATGTGTTACTTAAAAAAAAAAAATTCAACGGATAAAGAAATGGTTTTTTGCCTACAGAAGACAGTATTTAATAGTAAAAAAAAGTCCAGGCAGTCCAGCAGGTCCACCCCAGCACTATTATCTCTGTGGGGTTGATAGTTTACACCTGTATGGGACTGGAAGATCAGAGGTTACCAACTACACCAGTGTCTCAAAAGCAAAAGAAAAAAATAATTTATGAGTTGTCAAGAAAGCGTATGTATGTATACATACTTAAGCTCCTCCACACAACTGCTGGCTGCCTTCCTTAGCCAAGTGAAACAAGCACAGCTCAACACTGGGAGGCTCTGGGGCTGTGCCCGGGGCTCAGTCAGGCTGCCTTGTGCCCAGGGGTATTCACCATCCACATCTCACCTCCACGGATGCCTACTTCAGCCACCGTTCCCAACCCTTTCCTCCCACGCTGCAGACACGCAGGCGCCCCAGCACCCTGCCGCAACGGCTCCCCATTTTCAAGCGGCCGAGGAAACCATCTCAATGCTCCCTCTCAGCACCAGATGGTTCCCATTAACTTTGTCCGCACTCAGCTCCCAAGTGTGAACTAGAAAGCCCAGACCCCGAATATTTTACAGATGAAACAATAACGGGCTCTCTGCCAATGACACGGGACTGGATCCCAGCTGCTGCTCTGCACCACTCCAGTGATGGGTGGAAAACAAGCCGAAAGCTGTCTTAGGCACCGGGTCAGGGATCTCCTCTTTTGCAAGGGGCAGGCAGCTCTGCAGCTCTCCGACCACTAGCCCTCAAGGTAAGCAACTGTAGGTAGGGGCAAGTCACACAACACCACCACGCCTTCAAGTCGCAGCAAAGGTCTGCAATATAGGGAGGCAGGCAGGGGAGGCATTGGTGGCTCCGGCATGCAGCCATGCTTAGCCTGGGCACAGCGCCCACCTCCCTCTTTCCTCATCAGGTCTCAAAGCATGGCTGCAAGGTGCCAGAGAGCTCAGGCTAAAAGCTTGTGAAAGTGGCCTCAAATCTCCCTTTAATAGGAAGAAAAAACGCAACGGGACAAAACCCCACTGTACTGATAATTAAATATAGTCCTCAGATAGCCCAGGTTCTCCTCACTGCACATTTGCCCTCCTGACTAAATATTTCCAAGTCCCCACTTTTTCAGTTTGGACTGTAAAAGGTCAGTGGAGAAGGCAAATCTCTGTTCAGTCTTAAATATTTCAACTTTCTCAGTATGATCCAGTTTCAATTTAAAAAAAAAAATAGAAGAGGCTTGGATGAATTAATACCACCTTGAACACATCCATATTTTTTTTTCTTCATATTTCTTGTCTCTGTTTCACAGAATTATTTATCATCAGGGCACTGGAAACATGAGACAATAACTATCAAATACTTTTCTATTTTAGTTTAAATTAGGTCAAATGTGATACCCCTTTTAATAAAAAAATATAATTAAGTAGCCTTTATCAGAGAATTAAATATTACAAAACCTGAAAATTAAAACAGTAAAAATAAAGGACAGGATACCACATGCTTGTTTAGAGAAGCATTACATACTAGAAAACTATTCTGTTCACTGGATATTAATATCCAGTACACATTTCAAAATTCATTACTTCTTAAAAAAGCCCTGCAATTAGCTTTCTAATTCTGATTTTATAGACTAACATGCTTGCTTCTAACATGCCACATCAAATAGTGTGAAAGCATATATAGGAACCAACCACAAAATATTCCAGGATCACATTATTGCCACGATGGCTTAATTTATTTTCAGACGCGTGCCATTTCATAAAATAAATATTTCAGCTTCAAAGTGCATGTGCAAGACAGACACAGTTTTTCAGCCTGACACTGGGATACTGACTGTATCAAGAAACATCTCATTCTAGATAATCATCAGCAAAAGCAGTGCCTACCACAGTTCCTCCTCTATGTCCTTTATCAACACTGCAAGGGCATTCAAGAAAAGGAACTGGAACTTAATCTTTAATTTAAACACTAGATGGAGCCCACTTCCCAAGACTGAAAAATGAAGGCTCTTGCAGCAAATTCTTACCAGCCTATAGCAATATCTGGTCATGCATAAACATGACAGAACTCAAACAGCTGCAGTGACTGTCCCTACTGCAAAAACATGTATTGGCCAGCAATTATACCTCTTCATAAAGAGACAGGCTTTAATACCGGTCAACTGCAAAAGAATTTATATTCCTCTACAGATACATTAGCTTGGTATAAAAGAGCCACAATACTTGGATAAACTAGGCACATACAGATATTTGAAGTACCATATGATAAACATAATGCTGGGTTGAGAGAACTACAACTAAGTCTGATATCTCTTTCTATTGACAATAAGCTCCACTGATGCCAACTATATGAGGATTTTGCACATATAATTTTATATTAAATAGGAGGAATCCTTTTTCAGTTGGTTTGAATTAGTTCTAACAAGAAAGATCATTTGTGATATTTGATAAAACGCCATCTCTCTCAAATGAAACATACCACACATTTAACTAGAGATAAGTGAGCTTTGGTGTTAAAAATAGGATGCAACAACACCAAACCTCAGTACAACTATTCTGGAGAGAAACTAAAAGGGGAAAAAAAAAAAAAAGAGCATGACAAATTGACAAGATCCAACTTGAGCAGCCTCACAGTTACTGGATAAATCCATTTATCTCAGGCTCCACCACAAACAACTGCCACTTCTGCAGTATTTTGGCTACACTCTGGACTGGCTTCACAATGCAAAGGGCAGGCAGAAATCACAGGTGGACAACCCTTGGCCTTTCCTTACCTTGCTGAAGGACATGCTTGCAGGAACAGCTAAAAGCCAAGCAGACAATAAAGTTGAGCAAAACCTCAGATGTGATTCCCATCAATGCAATTCTGCTGACAGCCGAGCTACTGCTGATTGCCTTAACCTTTGCTCAGCCCGGGCCACTGCCTTCACCCAACTCTTTTGCTAACAAACCTATGGTAATAACTTCGTCAAAGTTAAGATAAGCATGAAGGCAGTTAGCTTTACCACAGAAGACTACCTTTTGCTCACAAACAGCGATCCATGCTGCTCAAACAAAATTAACCACAGTAACCCAGCTTGCCTTAGGCCAGTTTCTGAATTACCTGGGAAGAGAAACAACAGTAGTTATTACTAACCACCAACTGGGATCCTAAGGGCAATTTCCAGAAGGAAAAATACAGTGTCTATGAAGAAAGGTGCAAGTTCTCCCTAAAGGGCCCTACTCAATCCTTATTTCCGTGACAGATCGACATAGCACATTTTCTTGACCCCACATCCCTGTGGACAAAAGCTGATCTTCAGGTCTCACGGATTACTGCTGCGATGATTTGAAACCAAGCAAAGGTCTTCAAATGTGAGATCTGCTGCTAAGAGATTGTGGTTTGTACTCACCATCACACTGACGAGCGACTGCTCGACTCCACAGGAGAGCACACGCAGGATGATGCTCACATCTGCTCGGGGTGTTTGTCAGACCCGGGCCTTGTGAGCAAACACGCTGCTGCCATAAAAGTAACAGCTTTCCAGCTGTAGCAAGCATACAGTCAGCTCAAATGTTAACACTTCTGCTTATGAATATCCTGGTTCAGAGCTATTACATTATGTATGTTTTCCAGAATACTTGAATGGAACACGTGTCTCTTCTCAGATGGGCAGATTGATTTGTGTCTTGGTTTTGTCTGGTTTCAGTGGTTTTTTCTTGCCTTTTTTTTTTTTTTCTCTCTCTAAACAGTGGGTATAGCAAGGACCTAACATTTCTTTTAAAAGCAAATCTGAAAACAATCAGCATTTGTTTGGCACTTGACCTAAAACCATCTGGGAGAACACACCCATTTACTTCCACAAGCTTTCGGTTCAATAAAACAGGGACTTTATTAGCAGGAAGAGTATCTCACTGACCCCACAAACTAAGTGTCAGCAAAAGGAGGAGACAATCGAAGTACCAGCCACAGTTGCAGGTTTGACTAAATAGTAATGTTTAACTACTTCCTTATCACAATCTTCCTGTACAACTATAATTTAGGAACCTTTGCCACTGTAATTTTCTCTGCTTCATTTTCTTTACAGCTATGCTTTTATGTGTCAGACTAAATACTTGTTCATCAGCACTATTATCTATGCAACAACTGAAAATGAACAGTTATGGGGAAAAAAAAAAAACCACACACAAAACAGAAAAGAAGAAATACAAAAGCTTTGCATATGTATAAAGGAAATTAAAATAAAAGGCAAAATCACCCAGTGTAGTATTCAAGCCTGGAGGAAAAGTGGACATAAAGTCATGATAGATACATGAACGTAACTCTGAAGATAGTCACTGTCCAGACACATGGAGCAGAGCGGTTACAGTCAAGATAAGGTAAGGTAAGGTTAAAATCTAAAGCTTCTAGTTTCTCGCAGCAATAATGACGGCTTTCAGCCTCTGAATATGCAAGGGACAAGATACTGTGGCCTCACTGGGACCTCACCCACTGACCACATTCCATCACAACCGTGGCATGACAGGCAAGAATGACAGTTCACTTGCTATGTGGATAGAAGCAGACAGGATAGTGTTAAAAAAAAAAAAGTGCAAAAGTAAGTGAAAGCCTTTGAAATCCCACTTGGAGTTACTGATTGTGGCTTTCCATACTCACCTGTATCGCCTCCAAACACAAACAAGGGAAGTCAATATGTAAATTAAATTAACTCCCTTCCAGGAGGAATAAAAATCAAGACAACAAAACCAGAAATACAACAGAAAAACAGATTGGGTTAAACACTTAAATTCATTCACTTGCACATCTATAAGCCAAACCTTACTAATAATGCATTTTGTGTATTTTATGTTTGTTTTCAAATGCTTGCCAGACTAACTCCAATGTTGCAGGCCATCTTCCTGAAAATGCAAACGATTGCTCTGGGGGTTATCTAAACCATTAGCAGTCTTTTGCTCCTCCAAAGCTGCTGCGGTCATCTCTGACCCATCCATACTCTTTAGAGGCTCACATATTTCATCCTGAAAGGCTGCCTCCGTATCTTGACTGCTCCTCTCTCCCCAACCCCCCTCGCCAACCGTAGCTCTTTTTGGCTTCATATCAACACCCATAAGCACCTACCTCGTACTGGGGAGCTGATTCCCATTCAGTCCAGTCAATCATAGGTTTTAATCTGCCTCCTATTTGCACTCCCACATAATTTTTGAAGGACTGGGAATAGCCATAGCTCAATCTTAAAAAAAAAAAAAAACCCAACTAAACAAGAAATCCACAGAAGTCTGGAAGCCTTCTACGTGAAGAATCTCATCCTCCTGAAGCCTGCTCCGACAAAGTAAGTGACGTTTGTTAACTGATATAAACAGAAGTCAACTGATCACTTCTGAAATTTTGGAAACTAGCGATACAGCTACTCTTGGTGTGGAACAAATAGCACACAGTTTCCTCCAAGCAGCAAGTGGCAGTTTTTTTAACTGCTTTGCACAACTGAAAACCAAAAGGAACAAACGTTAAGAGATAGCCCCAAGTAGCACTTTTGAATGAGTCTGGCCAGATGCTGCATTCCTTCTCCTGTTACATGAGCCCCCATCAGCTTTGCCTTATAATAATGCCCTCCATGACCCTGTTGCTTTACTCTTCTTCCAAACATAAAGGGCCCTCTAAATTCAAGTGTTTTTTAATGGATCACAGAATAATTCAGGCTGGAAGGAACTCAGGAGGTCTCTGGTCCAGGCTCCTGCTCTAGGCAGGGCCATCTGTGAGATCCAATTGGGTTGCTCAGGGCTTTGTGCAGTCAGGTCTTGAAAACCCCCAAGGATGGAGACTGCACAGCCTCCATGGGCAACCTGTGCCCCTGGCCGGCCTGCCAGCCTTGGGGTGAAAAAGCTTCTCCATATAACCAGCATGAACCTCTGATTTTTCAACCAGTGCCCACACGCTGCTGGGAAGAGCCTGGGGTGACATCAATTGTACTTTTTTAGTAAAAGGAAAGGAAATCACTCCTTATACTTTTAGTTACGATATTTATCTGTTTATGCAAAGTATGCTTTGATCTTCCATTTGGATTACTGTTTCAGATTTTTACTTTGCTAACTGCATTTGCCAAAAATTCAAATATAACCAAATCAGAGCGAAAGTGAAAAATAAATCTAAGAATAAAACTTGGGTGGAAATGCTCGTTCACGTGATCACATCAAACTTCGCCTGATATGCCATGGTGATGGCACGAGCACTTCGGCACTCATATTACTGCATTTCCAGATATCGCAGCGGCATCTCTTTAGATAGGTGCAACTCAAGAGCCAATTATTCATGTACATTACAAAACAGGCTAAAAAAAAAAATCAAGATACACGCTGAAGCAATGCCATGAGGAACACACACTGCTAGTTTTCAGACTCAAAGAGCTTTGGGTAGCGCGTCCATCATGGTAAATATGCATTACTTCTGTTCTGGGCACAGGAGCTATTAGTCTCCCAGGCTGATCAAGGCTGCTTAGCACATCAAAGCACAGCAATCTGAAGCAGCAGTCCACTTACAGACCCTACGACTGCGTACTAGTCATGCAGAAGGCTTCTTAACTGCACTCCTAAGCCACACTGCTGAGGAATAAAAGATACATAACCGGAACTAAGAGAGGAGAAAAATGCAGCAGTGCAACATATGTTCATCCTGCCTGAAAGGTCATATGAAATGTGATTAGTGTCATTATCCTCCAGGACTCTGAATATTGCCTTGAGACAAGGGCTTTCCGGCATAAGCTATGGATCAATAAAAAGGATTAAGCAGCAATACTCTGGAAATGCTCAAAAGCAAAATATCAGGTTTTAGCTTCTCCAAAGCTCTGTCTGAGAAGAAACTCTTAAGTTTAAGACCCATCTTTCAGCCTCAGGCTCTTCGCATCAGTGCAAGACGCAGGTGCCGCAGACTGTGCGTGTTCAAGAGACTGAAAAAGGAGGAAGAGAGGGAGACAGACAACGCCAACCCCCCTAAAAGGGTGTGCACCACCTAAACCTGGCTGCTATCTGTTGGAGAGCAGCCAGCACTCAGCCCCTTGCTTGCTCCCACACCTTCTCTGGCATGGGGCCACCACCACGCTGGGAAAACCTGCATCTCCCCAGGACAAGACAAGCAACCAATGCCATGCTCAAATCATATTTGCCTTCTCCCTGAAAACTTAAGGCTGTGCATAAGTGAGGTTGTCACCACACAGGTGAGAGGTGAAGCAGGTTGTTTTCCTTAATTGAGCCTATTTGTAGTAATGAGTCACTCCTGCTAGGTCTAAATAGCTCAGAAATAAATCCCAAGGCTGCTAAGCTGCCAACCACCTCCAGTCAGTGCTCTAGCAGCAGCTTTACTCCTACGGACAACACTGGGTGAATACTGCCACCTCCAACCATGCTTCTTGAGCAGATCTCCGGGCTGATAACATTTGCAGAAAATGTTTTCCCTGAAACTGTCCAGTCACCTTTAATTCAAAGTCCAAAGTGCCAGAGCCTCATCCTCAGGGAGTGAGTAACCACAGTCTGGTAGATGTCTGTAAACAAGTAGAGTATGACCCCAAGAGAGCTTTGTGTCTTTTTTTTTTTTTTAATTAAAAAAAAAGTCTCATCAGAGACTACTTGGAATGGAAATCCTTTTCACAGAAAATTCTGGTACAATACTTAATGCAAACACCATCAATGCATCATCTCAAAGTTCACACCACAGGCAACACCGATATTAGGAACAGTAAGAAGAACCACATAGTGCTCTTCTGAAAAGCCATCCAATTAATCATTTTTTGGCTGAACTATTTGCAGAAACAACTGAATAAGCCAGAAAAGAAAAATTAAAATGTTCTAAGCCGTTGCTTCACAGTGTGTCTTACAGAAAAGTCATTTAAAAATTATTACAAAAGCAATAACACTCAATCTCATGACACTATTTCAAATTAATCCACTGCATGTTAATTCCTTCACCTTTGCCAATAATAAAACAGAATAAAAAACTCTCCATCAAAAAAAATAGTTGAAATTCAATAAGCTCTGCCTGTTGCTTCCACAAAACCAACATGCCAAAAGCAGACATCTTTCATCACGCCCATCTTCTAATAAATAACACTCCTCCTCTTTCTCCCAAGCAAGCATAAGTGAAACTCATTTTGCAGACTCACCAATATCATCCATATTCCGGGAGGCAGTCGTTTGTCCGGTTCGTGAAGTCCATGTTTGCAGTACGGTCATAGCAATCAGCAGGAAAACGACGGGAGAAAGAAGAAAAAAAAACACTCTTGAGATTCAATGAACAACACAACACACTGTTTTCTGTAAAGTCTCCATTACAGATTACTTTCAGATAATTTATTAAATGGACTGAACATATAGCAACACTCCTAACTTACTCTAAAAAAAAAAAAAAGAAAATAAACACAGTAGCAGTGTATTGATAAAAGAATAATAATTACTGTCTAATAATGATCTGTCAAGGCTGACCTCATAAAAAAGATTTTGTGATGGGGATAAATGCACTTTTAAAAAAATCAAATCTTCTACTGTACCTCCCCCCATCAGGCAGCAACAGGTGGGCAATATCACATACAGAAAAGGTATATTATTTTCTCATGCTGCTGACATTTCTAAATCCTTGATGAGGAGATGTAACATTTGGCAAGGAAGTCAGTCAAAACCACCACAGGCCACAGCGACAGCTCATTTCAGAATCCTCAGTCAAGGATAAGGTATTGATAACTTACTCTTTGCCGTTAAGGGGGCTTGCAGCCTACCCCACAGCTAAGTATCTACGCGTGGTTACACATCTGTAAACTGTCAAGAACACCCAAGATGAAACAACAAGCTTTTTTTGATTTGGACCTCAAACACTGCCCGGGTGACCAAACTCAGTTAAGTGTTACTTCTCTCCTACTAATAAAAAGCCAAAGACCAAATTTTACAGCTTTCCCAGGCTCAGCGTTGATTTCTTTTGGCAACTGCTCCAAAACATTCAATCAATTTAGCAGTTTTGGTTGTTTTTTTGTTTTTGTTTTTTTTTTTTTCTCTGTTTGTTTGGAGTTTTTTTATTATTATTCCTCTGGAGAGGGAATGCTTTAAAGACATCTGTACAAAACACCAATTGCTATGGGTTAACCTAAACAAATTGCATGTGTGTATGTAACGGCAGTGAAAGGCGTGCTCTTCTTTTGACTAGAGAAACCAATTGCATTTGCAAATTAAGGAAGAGCACAAGGTCCGAAGCGTAGAGACACCAGACGAGGAAAGCACTGAAGCCTGCAGCAGAGAGGAGGCAGCAGCAGTGAAGAAAACGCTGCCGTCTTCTCCAGAAGCTGTATGATCATCAGATGGACCGTCATGCAAACAGTGCCAAGGCTGACGAGATGCCAAGAAGCCAAAGGTCATTGGCAAAGTCCCTCACAACAGACTGGGATATCGTCCCACTTCATATGTTTCAACTATCCATATTCTTCAAACCAACTGTTCTCAGGAATACAGATATCCTCACAACTCAACGATCTTTTGCTGGGTCCCAGCGAAGGGGCCTGGGGCCAGGGCACAGTTTTGGCCATCAGAAATCCCAAGGCGGCATAGGAAGGCAGTGAGCCACCTGCACAGACACCAGTGTGGTTTCTTTTTGATTCCTGTAGAAACCATACCATATAAAGGTAAATTTATCTGCTGTTTTTCCAAAATGGAAAACATAACTGGCACAGTCAACTAATTTGCAGCCTCCCTATGGATAATGGCTGAGGAGTTACCTCCTCCTCTGCCTCCACGGCCCATTAATAAGACAGCACGAAAGACCACAGAAGAAGGATGATGATTGCTCATGTATTTACCACTTAGCTAGCAAGCAACTTTTTTTTGTTGCTGTTTTTGTAGGAGTGCTTTTACAGAAGAAGCCTTTCCAACGCCTTCACGTGAAAAATATTGGAGAGGAAAGGGAAAAGAGATTGCAAAGGATTTGCCTTAATTTCTGATTTCTCTTGTCGGTCTTGTGAACCGTAGTCCTTCCCGAGAGATGTGACCATGCACCATTACTGTCTGGGTGACTGCAACTACAGATTACCCTTAAAATATTACCTGCCTCTTCCATCTGCAAGGGAAGTCTGGATTACTGGGAGGATGTTTTTACTGGAGCAGACACAACTCCCAAGATACTCCCAGGGACTGTAATGGTCATTTGAGTGACCTGACTAAACACAGGAGTTGTTCAAATGTAAGGAAAGAGAGATTTTGATGGTGGCATGGGGCAAGACGAACATTAATGAGCTTATCATGAGATAAGAGGTCAAGAGGTCACAGGAAAGCAGATGTTGAGTAGGTGGGAACACTGGGAAATGTGGTGTGCAAAAAGAGAAGGAAGAAACAAAACAAAAGAGTATGGATGACTCAAAACTGTCAGAATTTGAGCAGCAGAGCTGTCAAAGTAGTTTATTTAGGATGGGGGGGATGGAAGAGAAGGATAGTAGTGCAGCATCCCCATTGACAATACTGCATATGCATTTCTGAGTGAGAACAAAAGATGGTTGTTGAAGTCTGATGTGTTATAAGGGGCTGCTTTCCATTAGCAGCTCAGAAGGTTTGTGGGGGAAAGAAAAAAAAAAGTCATGATATGGGATGGATGAATGGATGGGATATAAATTGCCTTGAGCACTGCAGCAGCATTCACTGCCTACACTACATGCCAGTTGCTTGGGTCAGGGTGAGGAGGGATACATTAGAGCACGAGCACAGGGAGATTTTGCATTCCCCCTGCTCCTCTTCACATGCTATTTTTGCATGACACTGGTTGTGAAACTGAAAACGTTGGTTCAGCTTCAGGCAGCAATTTTAGGGTCAATTGCTTCTTCACCAGACACTGAAATCACAATTTTTCAAGCACCAAATTAACTGCGAATGTTTTAGGGGACAGTGAACTTTAGTTATGCATTATTACTGTGGGTCTCCTTCCTCAAAAGCCTATCTTGTAATCCCTCTTGATATGCCAGGTGCTTTTTTTTCTTCCTAGAATCACACTTTAAGATGAACTCTGCAATTACACTACTTGTTTTTTGCTCCATCAATTCATTCCCGACTGTAATGCACTCTCCAGCATACAGATCCAAGTGGAAGGATACGCTTTCAAAACCACATGAAGCGTTTTATCCATTTATCACAAAAGTATATCAATATAGGTTTTCCAGCTGAAAGCTTTCAAAAGTTTCCTCAAAACTTTTACGGTTCAGCTTAGACCCATTCCTAACCCACAGTCAGGGTAAAAGATTCATCTGGCACCAGTGCACCATGAAATAAATAAACAATAAAGCCTTAGTAAGGTTAGCTGTCAAAACAAACAAACAAACAAAAAACAGGGCTATGCATCTTTCCCTAATACTGTCAGCCCAATACAGAACAATTACAAGCCTTGATGCTGCTACTGATTTCACTCCGGATCCAGCTGAATCAAACTGGTATTTAAACAGCATCCCAGCCAATGCTCCAGAGGGCTAGGAGAGGTGGAAAGTAATGGATAGGGGAAAGCCATTGCTGGGGATGATGTCAGGTTTGGATTTATGATGTCACCTGCCAGTGGAAATTCTTGGACAGAATCAAACTTTTATATTTCACTCTTCTATGCAAATGTCATGAAAGTGTGAAAATGAAAAAATGTTCTTTAAAACGAAAAAAATCATCCAGCAACATCCTGCAAATTCTATACGTCTTCAGCTAACCTAAATGAGAAGTGCTATTTTGTATCAAAAAGGGATGCTCATAAAACTTTATGGAAATAATCTAGTTGACATGAGAAATTATGAAATCAGCAGTGCTGTGGAGATTAAGCATTTAAGTGATATATAATGTAAAGCTGAGTGGTTGGTTTGGTCTCCATTTCAGGTCCACAGCCGTACCTCCACAGCTTGCTATCTGACCGTCGAGACAACTGTGAAAGATTACCACATCACGAGCAGGGAGATGTACAACTGAAAATTCCCAGTTGCTTTCAGTAAAGCGAAGACAGCATTAAATATCAGCGGTATCAAAATCTCCCTTCTGTCCTTGCAATATAAAACCCAAGTGCTATTTGAGTTCCACAAAACACAAGCTGTGGTAAGTCCTTAGAAGGTGAGAAACTTCAGGTCTTCGCAAGGTTGCTTAGGTTAAGCCAAGAACATTTTTATGAAAAAAACATACACCCATATGTAAGTAAACATATATCTAAATACAGTATATGTACGTATACACATACGTGTGTATATAAAACTTCTATATAATTGATATAAAGCGTGCTCATCACCCAGCAGGTGGCACTCGCAGCACAAGCTCCTGAGGCTGGAGCACGGTGGGAGGCTGTGAGAGGGCACTGCTCTACAGGAGGCACCATCTTCCTGAAAGGTAAAACCACCATGGTCCACCACCCTTCTGCCTGACCCGAAGTGTCAAGTCCAGCACCTGGGCCAAAGCCCCATTAATCTTACTGCCCAAACACCACCTCCATCAATTCATTCCCTCGACAGTTGCAAGACTCCCCCTTCCCTGCTGCTAATTCTCAAGGTGCTCTTGCAGCCTTTCCACAGGAACAGTATTTTGGGACTGAAAGACTTCTGGAATATTTTCATCATAGAAGCATCATGTTCTGATGTCAAGAACAATACAATTAAATGCAAAGCTTCCCTCAGACTTCATCATGTCTTTTCTCCATTTAACACACCCAACTAGCTTTCAGTTAGTCCCACTAATAATTTGCGCTTTTGAAGATCTCATGAATGAGCAAATCAGAACTGGCAAAGGAAATGATGTTTTCCTTTGATTAAAATTGAAGACTTGTTTTCACCCATGACTTAAGTGTCACTATCGTATGTACATTCTTAATACACCTCTTCTTCAGCTGAGTGGTGCTTCAACTTCAGCTGAGTGGGTTTGTTTTTAAAAAAATATTTTCCCTTCAAATTCAATATTCCACCCATCTCCCTCCCCTCTTCAAAAAAAAAATATATAAAAATAAAATGTTTAGAAGCATCAATTTGGAAACATCAGCTCTGTGTGGAGCAGTGCTGTTCCCCGTAAGAGAATGCCTCGTGTCAGATTGAAAGATGCCTTTCCAAGGTCATTTCATGTTCCAATGGGTTTGTTATGAAGTTGTGGAATGGCAGATAAGGTTGCATGAGATAGTAAAGTGCCTTCCTAAGCTAGTTCTGGGCAGTAATGTGCAACCAATATTTGAGCAAGGGACTTCTATAACATTTACCTCTGAAAGAAACTTCATATGCTGAGATAAATGCTGCTGCAGAAAGGACAGGAATAGTACTGATCTACTGATAATCTGTTTTCCTGTTATCTCCCAATTAAAAAAAAATAAGAGCCGAAGAAAAGCCCATTGTCTCGACAAATTTACATTAACTGCACATTTTTATGGCACTTCACAAAGGTTGGGGGGATTTTAGGAACATTAAATGGTATGTCTTCAGGAAGTTTTGTTAAAATACTCGACCCTTCATAACAATGAGCATTTGATGTTAAAAACTGTTCAATTCGTGATGTCTTCAAGTTACAAGAACAAGGATACCACAGTAGCTCCCTATCGGCTACCAGGACTAACAATTTCGAAGGTTAAAAAGGAAAAAAAAAAAAAAAAAAAAAACAAACCACAAAGCATATCTAAGAATGTTTCTTTGAAAGTCTCGCAGTTACAGCGTGAGGAATGATGATCCAGTATTTTTAGGCTGCTTCTAATATAGCCCAAAAATGGAGGAAACCATATAACAGTATCCTCTTCGCAAGATTTTAATACTGCCTGAGCCTATCCCAAACTCTCAAAGAAGGTAAGCATCTGGCAGCACACCGAACTGCATGTCACTGCTTCAGCCATCATACCAGGGACTAAATCCATCCCCGGAAAGAACAGAGGAACAAACATACAAACTCCAGAGGGGGGGGGGGGGGATTCCTTCCCACAAACGGTTAGCTACATCTTAATGAGGTTTAAAGGATGACGAAAAATCACCGATTTGGGATACAAAAACGCAAGCACTTGGCATGGAAACAGCCCTAGGAAAGGGGTGCTGGGGGTGTTTTTTCAAGTCCCAAACGGGCATTTTAGGGGTCCGACAGCCTGTCAGGAAAAATTTAAAAAATGGCCACCCAGCACAGAACTGTGCACAAAATGCAGAGTTTCGGTGCTTCCAGCTCTGCATTGCACCCTGCGCGCCCAGCCCCAGCCCCCCGCATTCCCACATGCTCCCAAAGCCCCCCGGCCCCCTCCACGCCGCTTCCCGCTGGCGGGGAGCCGGGGGCTACGGATCCCGACCTGCAACCGCGTCGGGGGCTCTATTACTACTACTTTTTAATTTTTCTGCTAGTATCACTTTCCTAATGAACTGCTGTTACTACGGAAATACAAATTTCGCCGGATGAGTAGTTTTGGGATTTTTTTTTTAAACATCCGAAAAGGTAGAGAAAAGGGGACATACACACACACACACTCCCCACCTCAAAATATCCACTATTAAGCATTTTTAACCCTAAAGAGGCACCGACCCCGTCGACAGCCCGCAAAACCTTGCGGCTTCATCAGGGCTATCCCCAAGCCTACGTACAACCACCCCAAAAAGGGGCTTCAGCACCCCATCAGCACGGACCGGGTTTACCAGCAGATGTTCCCCCGGCCGCGTTCCAGCCTGCGCAGCGCAGCGCTCCCCCCCCAATCCCCCCCCTTCCGCAGCCGCCCCCACCGCGCACCGCGCAAAGCCCGTAACTTTGCTCTGCGGCCGCCGCTGCGCTCCAGCCCCTCGCGGGCGGATTTTCCGCGGGAGATGCCGCGCTCCGCGGAGGGGAGAGAGGCGGGAAGGACGGCTGAGGGACACGCTCCCGCAAGAGCCGTACGCGCCTGCGGCACTCCCGCACCGCACCGCGGCCGGCGAGGGGGCGAGCCCTGCCCGGGAGCACCCCGAAACGACCCACGGCGAGGGAAGGCGAGGGGGGGGGGGGGCGAGGACGGGACACCCCAAACACCCAAAAGCAAAAACGCGAATGGGTGACCCCGCGCCGCAGAGCCGCGACCCCGAGCCCGGCTTCCCCGCGCAGAGGCGCGGTGCACCCTCGGGGGAGGGGGGGGGGGCGACCGGGGCAGCGCACGCCCCTCCGTCCTCCCCACTGACCTCAAGCCAAGGACAGCTCAGCCGGTCCCGCTGCGCATCGCGACCCGCCGCACCGTGCCGCGCCGCGCCGTGCCGTGCAAGGGCGGCCCGGGGAAGCGAGGGGAGCGGCGGCCGGTGGCTCCTCACCTGAGCCTTTCCTGGGAGGTGTTTTCCGCCTCCTCCCGCTCTCCGCGGAGAGCCCCGGCCCGCCCAAGTTACGCGCCGCCGCGGAGCCGGGCTCCCACCTGCAGCGCCCGGCAGACTCCGGCAGCCGGCTCGGCTCGGCTCGGCACCGCACGGCTCGGCCCGCCCCCTCCGACTCCCGATTGGCGCCGCCGCCGCCCCCCCGACTCCCGATTGGCGCCGCCGCCGCCGCCGCCCCGCCCCCGCCCGCCCGGAGCGCCCGCGGGGCCGCCCGGGGGCCGGTGGGCAGCGGGGTCCGGGCACCCCCCGCCCGCGGCGGTGGCGGGCGGGAGCGGGGGAAGGAGCCGTGCGGGGCATCGGCTCCTCCTGCCAACCCCCCGGGATCCCCCCCGCCTCCCCGCCTTTTTTTTTTTTTTTCCTGGGGAAAAAAAAAAAAAAAAAAAGGAAAGATAATAAAAGCGGTCCCGTGACGTTACTTTGTGCCATCATTTCGTGCCGTCGGGCGTATGAGGAGCCCGTTGCCGCATCCGGCGGTGAGAGGCTCCGGTGCGGGCGCTGCCGCCCCGTCGGGACTCGGTGGACACGGTGGTTAATGTCCTGAGGAGGCAGCCGTAGCCCAGGCAGGGTGTCACAGGGCGAGTGCTCCGTGACAGACCCACGGAAACCACAAACTTCTTTTCAACAGCCAAGGGACAGGCCCGGGTGAGCAGCCTCAGGACTTCCTGAGGAATACTGCCCGCCAGAAAACCCGAGCACCCGTCCTTTCCGTCTCCGTCCCTCGACAGCCCAGTTTCCTGCTTTTTTTAAATTATAGGTAGCCCTTGCACAAGCGGTCTAGACACAGAGAAGGACAACGTATAGGAGGTGTGGGACAGAAACGAGAATACAGCTGCACTGGTGGGAGTGTGGAAAAACAAGTTTCCAGAGAGCGTGAATCCCCCCTTGGATTTGGGAGCGACCACCGTGAACCTCTGGAGAAGTGAGGTGGCAGCTCTGCGAACACAGCCGTCCCAGGATGGGAAACCCTCAGCTACGTTTGGAGGTGATGGGAATACCCACGCAAAAGCGAGAAATTTCCTGGAGAAAAACACACCGAGGAAGAAACAGAACCCCTCAGGGCTGACTTGTTTTGGGCAAAGTAGTTGTGAGATGTCCCACCAGACGACGGGAAGCGTGTTCCCTGGCCGGCCTCTTTGGCTGTCATGCCTAAATCGTTAACATCGAGATTATACCTGACCCTGTGGAGCTGATTTATCCTCCATGGGAGGCAGCCAGAATCATCACCACATTTAGAAAGCCTCTTGGCTACCCAGCGCTGGTGCTTAACACCCAGCAAATACCCCTGCCTGGTGTCAGGGAAGGCCGCTGCCCTTCTCGGCCGGGCGGCAGGGACAGGCGGGCTCCCTTCCCACCGCCATGACCCAAGGCTGCGGTAGGAAGGGCTGCGGCGTCCCTTGGCGCTCAGCCAGCAGCGCCTGCTGGCACCTCTGCCTGAAGTTTGCCCGCCGTGCAAATTATTACTGAAATCCACCACACGTAGCCTTAAGAGTTCAAAGGATACCCGTGGGGGAGATCTCCTTGAGAGTGGGACGCGGGGTGCCAGACGCCGGTAGCAAAGGTTGAAGTTCCAATGAGGAAATTTTTGTTCAGCGTGTGAGATAATTTTCTGCGATAAGTTATGCTTAGGCTCAGCGAGAACGTCCTGATATCGAAGGGAGTTTTGTGGCAAGCAAATTTCCTGGCCACCTGCATTTGTTGTTTTGGGGTTTTTTTTTAAACTGTGGAGCTATGTACAATTACTGAGTTTTACAGCTTTGAAAATTGATATGCAAGACGTGATGGTCTCAAAGAGCCAGAAACAAAATTTAGTTAAACAGATTTTTCTGCTATTTGGCTAAGCATTCATAAAAACTTAAGTCCCAGGTCTGTGACAGGATGCACAGGACAAGGTGAGGGAGCTGGGTCCTGCCCCTGGCTGATGCATCATCAGGCATCCACCGGGTGAGAGCCAGCGTTGTCACAGCAGGGAGACAGCTCTCGCTGGGGACAGTGAGGCCGGGCTTCCCAGCTGGAGCAGGGCTGCGAGGCGAAGAGTGAGGCTGTGAGCAGGAAAATTACTTCGGTCATGCCACGCACATTCCCACAGGCTATTGCAGAAAGGACTAATGGTGCATCCCATGGCATAAGGGGTTTCTTACCTCTGCTAAGGTGGAGGGCAGCTCTGGGAAAAGAACAAGGGTATAGAAAATGTCTCTAAAATGAATACTAGGGGTAGGAAGGCTCCTGGGGGAAGCGGGTGCTCCGCTATGGACAGCAGCAGGTACCTGGGGCTTCAGGGGAACTGGCTTCGGGCAATGCGGAAGCAATCGCCCGGCCCCTCTTTATTGGACAAAATGGCTGAAGCATATTTTGTTCCACTGATGTGGGAAAAGGCCGCGCCAGTCCCTGTCGGGGAGGCATTAATTAAAGGAACTAATGGCGAGTTCCTAAAATATCCATCGGACTGATCAGGATGTCTGCTGAGAGAAATCTGACTTGCTGGGCTTCAAGTTGTGCCAAGTCATTGTGTTCATCAGGAAATGAGAGTGTTCTGGGGCAGGTAAAACAGAAATAAATCACGCTGACCCTCCTCCGGTACTTTCTGCTCATATTTCCAAAGCCACGTTTCGGGAGGTGGCTTACATATGTTTGTTACGTATTTACTTTATAGGCTGTAACAGCTCCAAGGCATTTTTTTGTCTTATATTGTGGTAAATGCTTTTAGCACATTGTATAGGAGTCTCTCCTTACTAAAATTACCATCCTAAGCACCCCTCTCTGAAATTCCCCTGCTAAGGATCCCTCACAGAGGCTGCATTAGAAGAATGTTAATCTGATTTACCGTAACCCGGCATGACAACTTGTGGTAATAGGTGATATAAAGTTGAAACCTTGCGACTGAGAGGACATTCATCTCTGACCATGATGTGAATGTGGAAGCCCCAGGGAGCCAGCTCGGGAGAGCGCAGAGCCTGTGAGCAGAGGGTGATGAACGAGGGAAAGTATTTACAGCATCACTCTAAAGAGCCATTTACACCAGAGAGCATCATTATTTCCACACATATCAGTACTTCCTAGTGTGGGCTGGCCTCATATATCCAAACTTTTATGGGCCCTCCGTATTATTTGTGTGGCAGTGATGAGTTTCTTACTTTAATGAACATAATTAATAATGCTTCATCTGCCACTGCTTATTAACACACTGCTAGGAGACTGAGTGGTGAGAGAGGAGTGCTTGGCAGTATGCTTTTCAAACTCCAAAGGAGAAGTTCACCCCCGTTCAAGCTCCATGCTCTGAGGACGAGGACAAAGGTGCAGATTTACAATCAAATTTGGGTTCACATAAAAGGAGTAATAAATACTATAGTAATACACTATGCCAATGGTGTTTTCTCTGAGGAAAGGCCTCTCTGAGTGGTCTCTGTGGCCCTGCCATCGCTGGCACACTGGCTGACAATGCCGTCTCCTGGCATCCTCTGCCCCCCAAGGGCATCCTGCAGACCTTCCAGTGCTGCATGGATCCTCGCTCCCGTGTGGTGCAAATCGATTCCTGAAAAGTTTTCTGGTCTGGCAACTTACCTGCTTACCACAAAGTCCAAGAGCACCTGTTTAAATGCTCTGTTTCCAGTAGATGAAACTATACACCACAGAAGCAGCTTCGCCCATGCCTGGTCATTTTAAATTGATGGGATTTGTTAAAGGGACCAGGGCAGTGTTTGTTATAATTTGCCAGTCCCTGAGGATTGCTTTTGAATCAGGGGCCATTATTATCTGAGATTACTGCTCTCCACAGCTTTATTTTTATACTATCATCAGTGCACATGATGTTTAAAAGACAAAAAGACAGAAAGAGGCAGCATCCTTGCCCCAGCATATACATGGTTTTGGGACTGAAACAGATTTATTGAAATCAATGTGCACTTTATCATTGATTTCTTTGTGCAGTGAGGCCTCCTTTAAAGCTTGACAGCTTTTTCTTGTAAAGCTGAAATGAGACTAACTTGAAGTATCAACACTGAGTAGTTTGATATGATACTTCTCTCTCTCTCTCTCTCTCTCCAGAGTTCTGAGACACTGCAGAATTATTTTATTTAAAAATATGTTTATCACATTTACTGAAAGTGCCCAGGCTGCCTAAAACAATACAAAATGCATCCAGAATTCAATTTAGCATTGACAAGGGACTTGACCAGATGATCTAACTGGTCATTTATAGCTAGCTATGACTGTAATTACATGTCCACAGCATGCCGCCTAATATTTTAAATTCATCCCACACCATATTTTCCTTTAGTGAAAGGGATTTACTTTAGCATCATTCTTTCCCCATCTCACAATAGCAATTTTTCACTGTTGATAAGAAAATGTAACTTTTTGGTTAAAAAAAATGCAAATGATTGAGCCATTGCTGTCACCTGAGCCTTATTTATTGTCTCCTTATTTAGTGAATAATTTCAATGAATTTCAGCATACTAACAATCTGTAGTGCATATCTATCAAATTGTACAGAAAAGACTTTAAAAAAATTACTATGAATTAGGATCTTGTCATATGAAATGTTGCTTTTGCAGCCTCCATAGCCTGACCCCTAAAAAGAATAGCAAGAAATACATGATTTGACATTGAAGTGGACTGACAACCCTCTACACTGAGATGACTAGCCTGGTGGATGAGGGGAGAGTGGTGGATGTTGTTTACCTTGACTTTAGTAAGTCATTTGACGTTGTTTCCTATAAGACCCTCGTGGATAAGCTGATGGTATATGAGTTAGGTAAGTGGACAGTGAGGTGGACCAAAAACTGTCTGAATGACCAGGTCCAGAGGGCTGTCATCAATGGCATGAGGTCCAGTTGGGGGCAAGTCATTAGAGGTGTACCCAAGGAGTCAATGTTGGAGCCAATACTATGTCATATCTTCATTAATGATCTGGATGATGGGGCAGAGTGCACCCTCAGCGAGTTTGCAGATGAGAGAAAACTGGAAGAAGTGCTGGATACACCAGAAGATTGTGCTGCCATCCAGAGGGACCTCACTAGATTGAAAAAATGGGCAGATAAGAATCTTATGTAGTTCAGTAAAGAAAAATGCGAAGTCCTGCAACTGGAGAGGAACAACCCCAGGCACCAGTACAGGCTGGGGACTGATCAGCTGCAAATCAGCTGACCGTCAGCCAGCAATGTGCCCTTGCTCAAAGAAGGCCAGTGGTATCCAGGGGTGCATTAGGAGTGTTGCCAGCAGGTGGAGGGAGGTGATCCTTCCCCTCTGCTCAGCACTGGTGAGTCCATGGCTGGAGTGCTGGGTCCTGCTCTGGGCTCCCCACTATACAAGGGATATGGATTTACTGGAGAGACTCTAGCTAATGGCCCTGAAGACCATTAAGGGCCCTGAGATTCTGAGGTATGAGGAGAGGCTGAAAGAGCTAGAACTGTTCAGCCTGGAGAAGGTTCAGGGGGATCTTATCAATGTGTATTAATACCTGGTGGGAGGGAATAAAGATGAGGGATCCAGGCTCTTTTCGGTGGTGCCCAGTGCCAGAACTAGAGGCAACGGGTACAAAGTAAAACATAAGAAATTCCATCTGAACACAAAAAACCCCACTTTTTACAGTGATGGTGATCAAACACTGGCACAGGTTGCCCAGAGACGTTGTGGAGTCTCCGTCCTTGGAGATAAGTAAAAGCCATCTGGACATGGCCCTGGGCAACGTGCAGTAGATGGCCCTGCTTGAGCAAGGGAGTTGGACAAGGTGACCTCCAGAGGTCCCTTCTGACCTCAGCCATTCTGTGGTTCTGTGACTAATTCAGATACCCCACAGAGAAGCACTCTTCCTACTTTTCAATGAGAAAACAGCAAAATACTCCTCTGAAATTCATTTTTCTGACTTTGATGAAAGAAAATGTCACACATCATTAACAACATACCAGCATATTAAAACCATATTATGCTTGTAAAAGAAAGAGCATTTTTTCACTCGTTGCACTCAAATTTATGTCTGTGTTAATCTGAAAAATTAAATAAATCCACATGGATCTCCCAATTAGTGGTGCAAAGTAGGTATACTCTTTAATCTGAAATAAAAATATTTCTGTTCAGAGTTTGGGATGGAACATGTACACTCCCATGATTCAAATTAAAACAAATTAGACAATTTCCAGTCAGAAAGCTTTATCAAGATGAAGGAGATGACAGTATCACAGATTGGCTATTCTGCCTGATAATGGCTCATCAGTCCAGGCCAAAAGTGCAGTAAAACCAGAGAAACATCTGTCCTTGCTCTAGTTGACCTGAATATGCAAGAGGCATATAGTGTTGTTGGACGGGACTGGTGGCTGCCTGCAAGTGTGAAGTCTGGACAATCACAGACCACACTGAAGTGGAAGGGCATACTGATTGTCTTTCTTTCAAAGGAAATGAAAGAGAAATTAAAGCCTCATTTGTTTAGTGGTAATTGAAACAAGATGAGCCACCGCCCAAGGTGCGACACAATATAGGAAGGCTGGATTGGAAGCTCGGCCATGTGGCTAGAGGGCTTTCACTGGAAATTGCTTGCAAACCCAGGAAGCGGAGCACTGATTTGGTTGAAGCTCTGCATTAACTTGTGGGTGGAAAGAAGCACAAAACAAGCAAGCAGGCGGCCAGACAGGCAGAGTGTGTGTGCGTGTGTGGCCCCAGAAAGGTAGCCAAGAATAAATGACTTTTTCCTTCCAACCCTAAAAAGCCCAGAAAAAGCTCTAACAAACAAGAAGGACAGCTTCTAACTGTACTGTCCTCCCACGTTTCAGTGGAAAAAATATTTTAACAAACAGATTTTACCTGACTTGTAAAAACAATTTCAACGTGAAGCAACTCTAGAACTCTGTGAACTTTAGCTTACTGCAAGGAGCAGCCTTATCTAACTGCAATGTCATATAACCTACAGAGTTTAAACTGGTCTCCAATAAAGTCGTCTAGAGTCCCATCCCACTAGCAATTAGAACTCTTCTAGCAAAGCAGTCTGAAAAAGATGTGTATTACAGTCTCGGAGCTATACAGCTTCTCCCAGAAAGTTATGAAACCTTTCTTCCTTTAGGGATAAACAGTAAAGCAACATCTAATTTGTATGAATAACTCTTTCAGCTGCTGAAATGCTGAAATACTTCCAGCCTGATTAATTTCTTAAGCTGTTCTGATTTCTCTGAATGTATTAATCTTTCACACCTGTTATTTTAGTGCAAACAGTGGATCATGCCGTGCTACCAGTGTTTCACATTTCCTTCTATGGTTCTTGAAGATTTGTGATTTGACAGTGATTATTTTTAAATTGTAAATATTAATCAACTGTCCTTTAGATGGTTCTCCAGGTAAGGTTTTATGTCTGGATGGTCTGTGGCATGAAAAAAACCCCCACTTGTTAACAAAAAACCCCTCTTACCTGGCTTTAGCTGTTCGGTCTACTCATGGTTCTTGTTGAACTGCAAATTTGCAGAAATTAATAATAGTGCGCGGACTACTGCTTTTTTCTTGCCAGCTCCTCATCTCTGAATGCGAAGCCATTTGTGTACAGAGCTATCCAGATGTGTGTCACAGCTTGATTTCCTGGGGCTGTCTGTGGAAACGCTTCAAGAGAAGCAGTGCTCTCAACCCCAGTGACATGATAAATCCCTTCAGAATGCTATATAGTCCCAGAGCAGCAAAGCTTTATTACATTTGCCTTAAATGTGTCCCTTTTCAGTTTGTTGAAAAGCCATCCTCCCTTACGAACATGTTCATGAAGGCCACAGAAAATGCTTTTTGTCATGTCTGACTGAACCTTTTTTAATTTGACAGTGGAAACTGATTCCGTAGTTTGAGCTGTTTGCTTGTAATCTGGGCTTTTTCACTGACACAACAAAAATAGCTCCAATCTGAAGGTGAAAATTCTAGTCTGCATTTGTTTGCCAATACTCACAGAAGTAGTCTAGTAATGCAGAGGGACAGAAGTGTATGCCTTAATCCTCTGAACGGACAGATGCTTCATAGTTAAATAGATTCATATTTATTTGCAATATTCATTTGGCATTTCCCCTATTGGTCCCTGCCTCTCGCTACCCTGCTGCAAAGTTAAAGACTCAGACACCCAGAGTACAGCATGGCAGGTCCCCCATTTTTTTCTTCTTGTGCACCGGATTTGTGGAAGCAGTGGGAAGCCTGTGGCAAAAGCTGAGGTGGGAAGTGTGCGTTGCCCTCGGAGGTGGGAGGTGAGCCTTGATATGCAGGGAGAAGGAATGAGAGCGGGATTCAGATCCCCCTGAGTTTGGGGTAAGCCTACAGATTGCAGTCTTATGAACATTTTTAAGTTGCAAATTTCCTTGCCTTTTACTTCTCTCTCTTTTTTTCTTTTTTTTTTTTTTTTTTACAGTGTGAGCTAGTGGGGGCTTATAATTGTGCTATAGCAACTGTACCTGTGTTTCGGCCCTGGTGCAGCAGTGGGAGCTCAAACCACCCTGTGGACTTCCAGCTCCTTGTCCTGGGGTGGATTTCCCAAGGAAGAGCTGGGTTGCAGGGAGAGCGCCTGCTTTTAGCCTTGTGCTGTGCAGGGCAAACTCCCTGTCGTGAGGGCTTGTGGGCACTGTTGCTGGAAATGTCCACCACCGGGGCTGCTTTGGGACTCATTTGTCCCAGTTTGGGTTGATGGGCTGTGAATCAGAGGTGGTGCCAAGGCAGGCGCTATGATTTATGGGGCTTACTCCGCTCTGACCAACCTGTGCTTGCCCTCTCGGAGTCCCTGGCCACATCTCCAGCTGGGTGGTCCTCAGAGGACGGCCCAGTCCTGCCTCCAGCCAGACAGGCACTGCATGTGCTGACATAGGTGAGCTAAAATGGACACAGAGATCCATGTCCAGCTGTAGGTAAGGCTGGTTTTATTTCTGGGTGAACTGCCACAAGCCTAAGAAGACATATAGCAGAGAATGTTCATGTAGCTGCCTTTTTTACTATTTTCTTTTAAAGCTTAGGCTTTGATAGTGCAGAAAATAAAGATGACAAGTGAGCTGAAAACATTCTGAGGATTAGAAAATTTGTAAAGGTGCTTCCTGACAGCCTTTATATTTTGACTATGTCATTCCTCTATGACATTTACAGTTACCGTGACAAATTATTCTTACAACCCTTTAGGTTATTGTATGTGATTTTACAGAAGAGATCATGGATTGACTGCAAAAGGACCATTAAGATCAAGGCTTAAAATCAGTAATCTGCAGGGCATGCTATATTCAAAAATAAAAAATAAAAAGTGCTTGAAGTAGGACTGTCTAATGGACTTACATCTGTTTTCAGACCATAATATTCTCCTTAACTAGCCCACAGATTTCAAGTTCTGAAGAGGAAGGGTTAAACCTCCTGACAGCTGCAAACATTTTCACAAGAAGCAAGTGGAACATGTATCATTAAAAAAAATCCAGAAAATTAACCCAGCCCCTTCACAGGAGTGACTGAAAGACAGAAGATAGTAATTCCTTAGTGAGGTAATGTTTGTCTCAGGTGAGTATCAATGTGGAATCTTTTTTTTAAATTTAATTTTCAATTTTAACTAAAGAGATCAAAGCTAATGATTAAAACAGGACCTCAAATAGGCTTCTTACTTATAGAAAGAAAGAGATTATTAACATTCATGAGGGCCCTACTTAAAAAACAAAAGACTTCAAATGAGCTGAAGAATGAAGTATAACCTGCAAACAATAGGTAATGCATTAAGAAGTACAGAATAGCATCAGTTAGGTTCAATAACTACAAATATGTTGACATATTTGCTACTTCTATAAAATTTATTAACTCCCCACACTAAAATCAAATGCACGCAACTGCAGAAGCAGCAAAATGGATATATCTAAGTTCAGTTCTTGACACCAGTAGCATCTTTCTTAATCATACGAGTAGAGGAAAAAGGCTTTTCATAACAGAAGCCATAATTTTTTAAATGTTGCTGGAAAGACAGTGAAACTGTAAGCAAAGGATACAGCTTGCCCACTTTTGAAACACGGCCCAAGAAGACAGCTATTAGCTTTACTTGTGATTTCTAGCATGAATAATAACGTGGAGATTAGGTATATATATAAAGAAAAATCTAATCACACAGCAAAACCCTACCTGTAATTAGTGTGCTTTTTATGAGCGAGACTGAATTGTCATCACTTATGGTCATCACTTCAGTGAGGCAACGCAAAAGAGTATATAAAGAGCAATGGGATTGTATCCTGGGTTATTAACAATGCAGGAAGTGTCGTATGTCTTCTGACTTCAGTGTGTTACTTGTGTAAAGACTCAATAATATAAAAAGTCCTTAAAGAATAAAAATTAAAATACGTTTCCACATATGTATTATTTTAGTGAAAGCTGTAACTTTTTCTATGAATTATTTACAGCATTTTGTCCCACTACAATATACCTTACACATGTAATCTAGCAGGCTGTTTTGCTTGCAGTGGTTAAGACTTTGTCAGTCTGTTTTTCACAAACAAACTTATGTGCTAAAAATGTTTCCGAACTGCTTTCAACCACACCTGCCCGTACCTTGCCATACATGCCCTTTGCCAGAGTTGGGTAGTGTAAAGGGATGTATGTATGGGTAGTGTAAAGGGATGTATGTATGGCACTGATTTTGGTGAGGGCCCTGTGATCTGTCCTGGCAGAGAGCAGAGCCTGACACCTGTGCAGGAGAATATAAAGACTTAAATGTGTGATCAGCAGTTTGGGAAGATGGTAAACCATGTGTTTTATTTATTACCATTGCTTTGATAAGCCTGTGCCTGTGCGCGTTCAGAGGATGAACTATACCTTCAAAATTAGTATTACAGTCAGACTTCTCACTTAGCATTTATGCCGTGACCTTTTAGCTTGATAAGAGTAACTTCCACATTTTTATGTTATTTACAAAACTGTTTTTAATATGTTTAATATTCTTTTGATAACATTGTATGGAGTTTTAGTCCTTGAACACCTTGTTTGGTAAAGCATCTAAAAGAACAAAATTACTTTTAAACATAAACATTAAGAGCTGCCCTGAATTAGAACATTATTGACTAAGCTTTGTGCCTATAATAAATCTAATAAAGCAGGTTACTGGAGCAGGATTTGATATTTTAATTCAGATTCATAATAAGACAGAAAGAAAATGGCTAATGGATATTGACTACCAAAGGTTACTGTGATGAAAGATAAAGACTGAGAGACAGTTCAGTCAGCACGACAGTGCTGAGAGACTTTTCCTCACAATGAAGATAAATTTGTGATACTATGGATTGCTCCATCCTTAACAGGATAACTTTTCCCAAGACTTACATGGAAACTTTCAATTTATATTGGATTAAAACATTTTACATCGATACCAGATGTTTGTAGGAATTGTGTAATTTTTTCCTTCGTTATCCTTTGTGAAGTAAGTCACTACATAGAGAGTAAATCCTATGGAATAACTTTATCATGAAGTAACAAGGATGCTGCAGTAGAAGTAACAGTAAAAGTTCAACTCTCAAACAGATTTTGTTGTTGCAGAAATACTTTTTGTGAAAAATGAAAATACTTTTGACCGAATGCCAAGGTGGAAAAAAAAAATCAATAGCGTTCATTGGCAAAACCATTCCTTCTATTAACAGGGGAGGAATGACTCAGAATTAAAGATTTGACAGCATAAACTCAATATTCTTAACTTCAGAATTCTATAATTAAAAACCTAGATTTACAGCCTCAGTTCTACAAACATATTTATAGCAAATGCTATCAAAAGACAATATGATAAACGGGGATAGTTTACTATCCATTTTCATCTACTCTTCAGCTTAACTGTATTTTGGTCTAGAAAATGTTACATTCTAGAATGAAAAAAGTACCTTGGGACTGTATATATAATCAGTTTTATCTTGTTTATAGGCAGAAAACCATCAGCAATTGCTCCTAAAGTATATTTCAAATTTTGTTCCAGTCTGTGACTGGCCGATGCAGCTAATATCGATGCTGATGGCTTAGCTCCGTCTTGAGAGAGGTGGATATCATGCTGTCAGACTCAAACGCAATTTCCCTCACTGTACCTGAGGCCCAAGCAAGGTCCTAATAAATAATTAATCCTGTGGAAAACTCTAAAACCTCCAGGCTGTGAGACGTGGGTTTAGACATCTCCAGTTTGCTTTAGACAATAACCCCTTAGGTTGTCAGAGTTGCGGGAACTGTTGGCACAATCAAATGCATCCTGCAGACTTCAGACTTCAGACCATCTCCCATGTGGGTGTAACAGGAAGGAATATTTCTAAGTTCCCACACTGACATTTTGGTTAAAGATAAGGAATGTTTCCAAACACTGTGCATGCTTCCAGCAAAATTGAAAACTCTGTCTTCTCTGGTTAATAAGCAAAACCAGCACATCTGAGTAACTCTTTACCAGGATGGTGATAACTCCTGTGGTTGGTTCTTATCTTAATATTTTTTTTCTGAATAGACATAGGCCCATTCTCACTAGTGTAAATAAATTCCACCTTGTGAAAATGATAAGAAAATAACGTTTATTATGAAATAAAAGTGAATTAATTAAATGAAGAAAATACATCTGAATTCTATTTACCAGCAGTTTAGGCAAAAGCTCTGAGCTACTTGACAGGTTTCTGTTCCTTAGCTGTTACAAATGATACTGTTTACTTTTTTAAAATGGATTTTTAAAAATGGCTTTCTATGAATATTTTGCAATATTTATTTAAGAATGATGTTTTCCTAAATTTTTCCACCAGTGACCTTTTGTACTGCTGGTAAACACAAACAAGATTTTTGAGAATCAAACTTGCTTCAAAGTCTAACAAACATCCATTGAAATCCCTCATCTTTCCAGTCATTATTTGCCTTTCCTTTTACTAAAGTCTGCCTCAATCAATTTAACTCTTGCAAATGGCCCCTTTACACTGTAAAGCCCTCTTGGCCTGGCAATAACTTAGCTGCTCCCTACAGTTGTCTCTGAGTGGCTTCAGCTTCCAGGCTGGCACCTAAGAGAGGTAAATATGACTCAGCTGCTTTCTGCCCAACACTTTTTGCTCCTTGCAAAATAAGTGATGCAGTAACCATCCTAATTCCTCTAATTTCTACAACTAAGCACTTTTTTTAAAGTCTCTATTTTGTGTTATATATTTTATATTTATGTTTATTCACTTGGAAAAAAAAAACAGTCAAAAAAAAATCTCTTTTTAAGTTGCTGAACAAAGTAAAATTACAATAACATACACAGGTGGAAGAAAAAGCACATTCATTCTGTGTTTTGATTAACAGACCATTTGCAGGAAAAATACTGTATTAGATCAGAAGCTATACCAGGTAACAGATACTTTCTTGGTTAAAACTTTCTCATATTTTCAATGAAAATAGTTTACAAAGTGGAAACATCATCATATTGATTATGCAGAGTATTTGAGCTAAGCAAAGGACTTTTCAAAGAATCTCCAAATACTTTTTTCACTTTAACAAAGACCTCTACCATTGATTTGGTACTCTTTTTATGGATGAAAACATTATTCAAGAATGAGAAAAGTTTCCACTGAAACCACTTATCAAATAATAAGCCATTAGCTTGTTTTCTTTCTGGAAGGGATGATGCCAGATAAATTACTTTTATTATAGGTCAAATATCACCAGTACTGAGAGCCTTGGACACAGTTTTTAAATGCTTCAGTGGATCTATAGCAATGCACTTTCTACTGCTGAGGACTTCTGAGATCCCAGATCATCAAAATGTATTTATTCAGCTCAGCTTACCCATTCAGCTCCAATTCAGGCCTCCTCTTCACAGGAGGACAATTTCACTGAAGAGTCAGAGGACACAGGAACAAAGAGAAGGGTTTTGTTTGTTTGTTTATAATTCTCCTTAGTGAGATTCCCCAGGAGTAAAAAAGAGAATAGTTCACAGTCTGGTAAGATCAGAACAGCAGAAGTATTTGCAGCATGGCACACAATAAAGCATTGCTTACTTGGAAGTACTGTACTCCCAGCCAGCACCCTCCTGTGAGACTCACAGATCAGCTCCAGACCCTGCCGCAGACTTGCTTCGGGAGCTAAGATTCTCTTCACCTCCAGAGACTTTCTTTCCCTGGAGAGCCCTAAGAGACTGAAGCAAAACAAATCTGACCCTCTACATAGTATCTAGTTATTTTTCTAATTTTTTGCTCTATGGATTGGTAGATTTTTAAATACTACTTTAAAATTAGAGGTTAGTTTTCATTCCCAGTGACAATATACAGATACCAGTAAATTTGTATTTATTTTACAAGCCTGTTTTCTTTAATCATGTCATGGAGCAGACCACTAATTCTCTCCTTCTGGATGGCTGCAGTGAGACCACACACACTCTCCACTCTAAGCACTAGCAGACTGGAAAGAGATTAGAAGATAGAGCAGCAACAAAATACCATTACAAAGCCAATGCTGTTCCCATCTGAATTGTTCTTATATGGTTCCTCACCGAGCCGGCAAACTTCAAGATCTTTGGTCTCTGTGGCTTGGCTATCAATCTTTTTTTTTTTTTTTTCACTGGTTCATAATTCCAAAAGTGATGGCAAAGCTGCATCCAAAGAGCCATCCATTAGCCCTTGGAGGTAGTTCAAAACAACCAGTAGCCCACACTATACTTTTTGGTTAAGAGGCACTAAGATCAGAAAAGGATGTGTTGAGCTGCTAAGCCTGAGTGAATAAAGGGCCTCTGTGGAGTACCTAATGAGAGAATTTTTGAAGTGCAGTACGCCAGTTATATGGAGGGATGACACTGATGGGAAATAAAGTCTCTCTATTAAAGTGCTCATTGATTAGTTAGTTCCAAAAGCACAACTAAGATCTATTTTAAGCGCACAGTGGGTGCTCGTCCAAACTATGCTTTCCCTATTTCAAGCAAATTGGCAAGCTGTAAAAGTTTGGCACAACTACACAGACTGTAGTGGCCTTCATTTTAAAGGAAGCTGTAATTTGAATTTTAATCTCACCTAGAGATGATTCTGAGAAGAAACTTGTGTTTCCTGATTTAAAACTACAAATAATTCAATTTGATTTTGACAGCAGTGATATTATCTAAGGGAGAAACAGGTTGTGGTAAGTACTTCTGCCTTGACATGAAAAGTTCTCTTTTATCTTGCTGTCCAAGACGACATCATCAGGGAGACATCTTTTATAACACGGGTCTCAAAAGAAAGCTGTAGTTTGGGGACTTAGTTGTTCAGTTTGCACCATCTGTGTAGTTCCTGGGGCAGATGTTTATACAACTACTGATGCAAGAGACACTGGAGAATCAGTCTGAAAGTGTCATCGACTGCCCCCATCTCTGCCACATTCCTGGTGACATTCACTTTAAATGTGTTTTGCCATCAGGAATTCAGATACACTCTTTCTCTTCAGGGCTGTAACTCTAGCTCCTAGTTTTATCTTAAACCCATGATTTTTAAAGGTAAATTCTACAAAGTATTTTGTTATTTTATGGACTTGTTATTTTAAGCACTCAGAGAACTGATGGCTTGGAATACATGCTCCCCATGGTGGCTGCTAGTGGCCCAGATTTGGAGATTTGCAGATTCTTTGGGTTGCAGTTCTTAATTTGAGCACCTTCTTGTGCCAGCATGTGAGGTTAGATGTCTGTGCCCTTCCACAGATAGCCTTGACTGCTCCTTCTAGCCTATCCTATTGACCAATATATATAGCATCAGAGGTGCCTGAGGCTGAGGTCTGCCAGTGGCATGGCCAGAACCATTCACCCACTGGCCACAGGATTGTTCAGAAGCTGTTTGGGAGCTCAGCCTGTTCCAGCTGCCAATCTTGATTTGGCACAGGAGCTGCCATGCACAGGCCACCCTTCAGGCACTGCATCAGAGAGAAAGCCCAGCACCGTGCACTGTCAACCACAGCGTCTGCAGGTGAATCCAACTATTCAGCAGCTCAGAGCCATATTATGGCACTTTTATATAACCTGTCTTTTATATTTAAGGTCTCCATTTTTTCATGCATAGAATGTGTATTTTCTGACCATTATTTTTGTCCACACATTGAGCACACACACTTGAGGTCATTACCAGCCCCATGAGCTCTGTTTGCGCCATGTTTCTTAACCATATATTCCTACTCTTCCTATACCCCTTCCCACAACATTTCTGGTGGCATTTCCAGTCATCTGTTAACTTCTGCTAGTCTTTTGATGGTCCTCAAGCCTCCCTCTTGTTAGTCTATTCTCTAGATGCCCGCCTCTCATGCTCTCAAGCTTGCTTTTACTTCGGTTGCATAATCACAGTAACACAACTTCTTATTCTTCTGGCTTTTTTCATAGTTTTGCTTTAGCCTATGGACAGCAACTATCATCAGGGATAAAAAGACATAGTAAGTCTTCGCTTACTACAGTCCTCCATGTCAGATTGCCTTCTGGGAGATTATCCAATGAAATTTTCAATTTGTATATTAGTAACTGAAAGGACATAGTTTATTATTGCTTCTGATCACGAGTAAGTCTGAAGGTTCAATTTTTATTTGAAACAACAAATTGATTCAAGTGTTTCAAGCAAAGCTTCTTAGCTTCAACTGAAAATCAAGAGTTTATTTGTTAGTTTTTAACAGCCATTTGCTCAAGGTGGAATATGGCCTCTGGCACAGCATATGTGACAATCAGTGAAAAGTACTTGTACTGAGGAACCGGCAGTGACTGTCTACTATTTTTCTGAGAAATATTTACCTTTATGTGTTGCATTCCCTTTCTATCCAACATTGTTATTACCAGCTCCTCAACAAACTGGAATGAAACTGCCTGAAATACCATGCCAGATCTAGATAAGTGCAATCATGAACATCTTATTGTATCAAACTGAATATAAATGAATATTAAAAATCAGTTGATGTTGAATTAAATGAGCATTACTGCCTGCAAAGTATTGCTTGTGCTTTTCATTTCAGCACTAAATTTTATTTATTTTTTCCCAAACTGTTCCTTTTCAAGATGTGTCCCAGGCTGTTGGACTGACAATGCTGAATTACATTGTAGGCTGGGAATTTGGGGGAGGAATCTGGAGATTTTGGTTACTGGGCAGAGGACAGGTGGTGCATCTGGTGCACAGTGAAAAATGTGGGAGGTGGTTTGGGAATGTAATATGAGCACATTAGCTGTATGTTTCTGTTAGAGTATTCAGTGGCAAAATATTTAATGATGCTGACATTTAAATTGTGATAATTAGATTTCCTAGTTAGCACCACATTGAGAAGAATGGGAACAGTTTATATATTGCTCAGAGCTATTATTTCTGACTGTCTGCAAACTCTGATTGGCAAGAATGACCTGGTTCATATTCTATTTATATATGAGTTTTATTTTGGCTTTAATGAAAGCTTAGCTTCTGGATCACAGTTCTCTACCATTATGTGGCTCTGTGAGGATGGGAATCACAAAAGGCTTGCTTTCAGCCAAGCTCAGAGCTCCTCTAGTGAGATAGCCCCACAACTCATTACCTTTGCAAACACTGGTCCGCAAATATGGCCATGACACCTACCATAGGTTTCGAGGGAAGGGAGGTTATCTAAATGTCTTAGAAGGTACACTAGACATTTGAGTAGAAAACATTTTCTTCACAAAAAGATTGCAGGAGGAGCAAAGTAAACACTTGCCTTTATTACCTCTCCGAGACATTTGCAAGACGTTTGCTACACCAGGCAGAATGGAAGCAGCACTCACCGTGTCACAGACTGGCAGTCTCCATCTGACAGCCAGTTTTGCTGCCTTTTACAGTAACTGCGGGGAAGTGATCCATGTGAAAAAACATCTGCCAGCTGAGGTTTTTTCCCAACAGTTTTTTTGCAACGGAACAGTTTGAGTGAGGAAAGAACCTACTGTCCTGCCCATTTTAAGAAATATTACAGTCACTCTTTTCTTTCTCTCCTTTGGACAGCGGACTGGCTTTGCCATTAACTGTTCCTTTGGCCCACATGATGAATTAATTATTTCAGTTTGGATGTCCTTGTCAGAGCTTGGGGGAAGGCAGCTCGTCTTCTGAAGTGCTGCCTGCAGCCAGCTTACTCCACATCCAGGTGTGGCTGTGTGCAAGTGCAAGCCCTGGAAGGAGGGAGCCCACTGCCCTGGTGTGGGGGCTCCCACCAGCTGAAGGGGCAGAAACTCCTGCCTGGGATTGAAGGTGGAAAGGAGCCTGAAAGGAGGTGTGTCTGAGAAGGTGGCATTTCTGAAGGAGGACCCATTTGTGGGAAAAGAGGGCCTAGAGTAGGACCGGAGAGGCAGAATAAGTGCATATGGGATAAACGGTGGGATGCAAGGATGCGTGGTGGAGATGGATGGAGATAAAAGATCAAATAATTTGAGTCAGAGCAAAGGGAAGTGAAAAGAGAGCGCATGTAGACAGATGGTCTGTAGCCACTGGGGTCTTCTGCCCTCCAAGAAGCCTGGCTGATCCCAGGAGCATCTACACTCTTCTGCTGTCAGTCAATAGTTAAGAAATCCAATAACAATGTGTGAATCTCACCTTCTCTCATTTCCAAATGGCTGGTTTACAGTCTAGCACAACCCCTCACTGCTCCAGTAACAAAAGTGATCAGGAAGCAAAGATTTATGCTGTACTTGTGGGGATAAACAATGCTGCTGCTGAAGTTCAAATGATGCATGCCTGGTTTTTGAAGAAATCATTAAGCCCTCCAGAACAACTTCAAATGAGCCTTTTTATTAAAAAAATAAAATAAAAATTAAAAAAAAAAAAAGAAGAAAGAAAAGGCTGTAGAACAAAGTGCTCAGAATTTAAGACAAGAATCCAGAATTAACAGGGACTCAGTACACTCCCCATGTGAGTGCTCACTGGGACACAGTCTTTAATTAAGTGATCATGTAATGTTTCATCCGCAAGACCTTTGCCTGATTCCACACACAGGGCAATGAGCCTTCATAATTTTTGCTAGTTTTGTAAAGCACACTTCTGTAGCAGGCATTTTATTTTGCTCCACAGTAATTAAATGTATTTATTGAGCTGTAGTAGGTTAACAGGGGAGCTATCTTAGGAGAAGCAGAAGGGAGCAAAGACTTGACGAGTAACTAATCATTCATAAAATTCTTATAGTGACAGTTTCTACAGGGATTTCTGAATTTGCAAACTGCCTCATCTCTGCTTTATTTTTTTACTGTGCAAATCAGGCATTATTTATTTTATCTGGCATATATATATATAGTAAGGGATGAACTTGTGTAGCAGCCTTCCTCTTGGAGGAAGCACTTAGATGATCTTTTGACCTATATTACTGCTTATTTTCATGAAACTTTCAGGAGCTGAATAATACATAACTTTAGACCTGCTGTCAAATCTGGCCAGTGGCAAGTACGTGAGCTGAGAGACAGGCTCCCCCAGCCCACGCTCACACTCACGCTTATAGTTACTCAGTCAGTCACCTGAGTGTGAACACCCAAGCCCCGGTTTCCCTGGGCCAAACAGATTCACTCCACATATGGGAGCTTGCAGAAAGTTTTTTCCAGCGTCTACAGCATTAGACTTGCTCAGAAGGGTTCAACTCCCACATTTGTGAAGCCTTATACTAGGTTTCTGGGCAGGGAATACCTGGCTGAATGGAAAGCACTGGTGTTGCCAAGCCAGGTCTATAAGGGAGGCAGGCACCAAAGTACAGCCTGTGAATCCCTGCTGGGTATCATCAGCTGGACAGCCTTTAAAACTAAATGCACTGTTTCATCAGAAAAGATACCTCTGACCATACACATACCCTCAAGCTTAATGTATCTGCAAACAGTCAATTTGCTCACAGTATGGAAGCTTATCATCAGGCAGCTAATTCAGCTTTCCTCCACTGGGAGAATAAATTCTATTTACTTACCTGTTATCAGCAACGAGAGTTGTTTAAAAAGAATGAAACAGAACATGATTGATCGGTTCTTTCTCCAACTCTTTGAGGATCCAAGGTTAGTTTTGTCATTCATCATGCCACATTCACACAAACATGATTTCTTTCAAGGTACCAGTGCAGCTATCATGGTAACGGAGTGGATTATTCATCGATGTGTTAGGCATTAGGAGCTGTTTTCCTCCGATCTTCACTGTAACATGCACATAAGATTTCTAAGGCTACCGTATGCCTTACAGCTTTTTCTCCCATACTTTATTTAGATAGGAAAACCTGTTGGTTTCTGTATAAATTTCAATGTCTAGAAATAAACTGCAATCCTCTGAACTAAAACTGGAGTTCAGATATATCTCTGCTAGCAGAAAAGAGTGAAAGGAGAGAGGTTTTTTCATTCATTTACTTCCTTACTCTTCATCTGCATGGGTAAAGAGAGTATTTTCTCTTCCGTTTTGCAGAAAAGTCTCTTACTAGGGCTTAAGTCCTTTCTTCTCCCCTGGGCATTCTCTTCATGGAGCTGCAGTTGGTCAAAATAGAGCCAGCAGAGCTGCAGCCATGCCCTTGCTTATTTGCTTGCTATTGAAGTCTGTCATTGGTTCTACAATAGACAATATAATTTCCCATTTGCAACAGGTGGCAGAGCAAATGCAATCCAGACAGGCACTCACCCAACACAGCAGCTGTGGCTCTACCTCCCCTGGGACACTCTATGAAGTCAATAGACTTCCAAGGCATGGTTTGTCCTAAAAACTGTGTGTGCTTGGATAGGGACAGCATACACCTCCCTTGCCCTGACCGCAGCCTTTCTTTTCCTCCACCTGGCATGTTCATACTCTACCATGAGGCTCTAAGCCAAGGCTGCCTCAGGATCTGGAGGTCTGCGTGTCAGTGATGAAGATGGGGCTACACTCTCCTTCAGCAAGGTGGAGAGATGGTTCTTTCCCAAATGAATCTTAAGGGAGGGGGGTGGCCTCTGTGAACCATTATTTTTAGCAGTCAGATGCTGAAGGGGTAACACCAATCCCACCACAGTTCAAGTCTTCTCTCTTTTTTCCCTTCCTTTACTGCCTCAAAAGCTCATTCAGATGCCTTAAGGACTAGGAAAATGGGGGAGATAAAGGAGGGGGTTTAGGAAGGCATAATGATGATCAGAGGACAGATAGCCTAAGTGGTGCACTCATATTCTCTCATTTTAGAAACACCAGATGTATATGCTGTCTGTCTGGCACCTACAGTGGATCTCTTCTTGCCATTCCTGATCAGCAAGAGGCACGGTGAAAGAGCACTGACGCTTAAACTTCCCTTTTCAAAACATGTCCATGCGGTGTAGGATCTCATGTGGAGAAAGAAGAGCTGTGGGGATAGCTCCTGCCTTGAGTGAAGAAAGATTACTGCTCTGTGTGGAGGAAAGATGGGTGCATTGTGGAACAGTCTCATTAAAAAAACAAATTGAAGAAAGAGAAATTACTATGAATGAACTTCATTAAAGCATTCTGAGGCCCCAGCTCAGTTTTCAGCTAGACTAATGTTAAGGTGACTTTCTGATTGATTTAATTTTAATCAGGTTAGGGGAGTGACTGGTAGGTCTGAGGGAAAAATGAAAGAAATGCAACTGAGGAGAAAACCTGCTGCTGCGCTGAATTTGTTACGGCTTGCTCTAATCTATCCCTCCCTGCCCAGCTGAGGAGGGAGAGGGAGAGAGTGGCTTCACGGGTGACTGGCAGCCAGCCAAGGTCGACCCACCACACCTTGTGACCAGAGGATCAGCACTTCTGCATGCCAAGCCCAGTGCTGCCCAAACCCATGTGCTGGATGTTGGACAATAAACATGGGAGCCTCCAGGTTGTCCCTTCAATGTGAGGTGCTGGAGCAAGCAGGCAGCTAAGTGCACATGGGCTGACATCTTCGTCCCCTTCAGCCTGCAGCTTGGAGCACCAAGGTGGAGTATGGAAGAAACCATGTGCTCCCTGTCAGGCAGCAAGGTGCCTCTGCTTGAGGAACTGGGCTCCCTGGTGCTTTTCTTGGGATTGACCTGGCATGCGGCAGCAAGCCTGTGTTGGGTTTTCAGGACGGAGTCCTTACTCCCTCTTGCTTAATGAAATCATCAGCTCCTTTCAGCAAGAGCAGTCCCTGAGCCCAGGGAAACCTCTGTTTCAAAGGGACTCCAGGGTATTCCTCTGACATAATAAAATAATTGGCTCTAATGGGAAATGCCAGAAGGACTGTCAAGAGCACAGAACAAATACTCCAGAAAAAAATTGAAAATACCCCTTTAATGACTTCATAGAATCAGAATTGTAGGCATTTCTGTTTAAAGATGTAAACGTACATTTTCCAAAATATGCTTTTATTATGTTTCTTAAAAAAAAGTATTTCCTTTAAACCTATAAAAGTATGGGAAGGTGTACTGGGTCATAGAAGTAAGAGAATCTGTCCTGCTCTTGCTTGACTTGATGCAAAATGCAAGAGAAAATTGTAACTTTTAAATGCTTTCCCAACACCATGATTTCTGAGAAGTTTACACTGAAGATGTAATATGTTGGTGTTCTGAGCAACAGACCAGGGATGCTGATATGCTAGTGATTCTTTTCTAAGGAAAAATTAGCCCTTAGCTTTTAGTAAGAATCTACATTTTTCCATGTTATTTATAGCAATGTTTCTAGTTCTGAGTCACACATGCTGAGAAATGTGAATGAAATCATCACTGCTTTTTGTTGTTTTCTGTGAACAGAAATGACCTGGGACCTCTCATACAAATGGTGCTGTGCATGTTTCTGAATCTGTGAAATAAATATCATGATGATTAAAAGTAGCTACAAAAATAAGGCTACATCTACAAAATAGAGATGTGCCCCAACTTAGTCTCGTGGATTTTAAACATTCCTTTTGGAAAAGCAGCCCTAGCAGGACCTCCATTGCAATCAAGTGACAGCATAAACCAGAATAAATCTAGAACAAACATGACACTTCTATGTCTGTAAGTAGCAGAGACTTTCCACCTATAACTAACTACGTTTGGCCCCAGTGCCCAGAGTATTTGGGTATATTGGGAGATGTAGCCTTTTGGAAGCTGCAACCATTTTCTGCCAATTTATGCTATAGTGCTATATTTTTAATGAGGTCATTTACTGAAGGGTTTTGGACCAAAATCCAGAGCATTCCCAGATTGGCGTGGATTGCCAAAAACTACTGCAGATAAAAATAGACTGGATGACTGTTTGATACAGGGAAAACTGAAATCTGTAAACTCATTTTTAATTATAAGAACCTTGATCTGAGAGATATGTGATATATTCCAAATCTATTTAATGTTTAGTGCTTTTTTTTTTTTTTTTCCTTATTTACTAATTCTTGAACAGGTTTCTAATATTCCCCTGTGCTATTAAAAATAGTGGGGCTGATTCTCATGGACAGTAGGTTTCTGTCCCCTTCTGGCAGCTCAAGGAGCCTTGAAAGTGAGCAAAACTGGCAAGAGTAAGTTACACTTCCTTTTCATGCTTCTTCTATACTTTCAGAACAAGGCCTGAGTCCATTATAAGTGAGAATAAAGGTAGTTTTTCTTCTTAGAAGGGAACGGAGGTATTCCTTGCAGAGGACCACTTGTATGTCTTTAACACAGCTTCGGCTTTTGCACTGGTTTAGCTACAGCAAGCTGGCCAGATAAAAAATATCTACAAAGAAAACCACTTGAAGACTGTGTTTATCATTCTAGCTTAATTAGCATCTGCCAGCAGTCAAAGTATCTTAAAGCATTTCTAATTCCTTCAAGACAGAAGTTGTATCCTTGTTCTATTATTTTATTTCTGTGCTAATAGCAATGGTCTGAAATACGAAGGTCACTGACTCTCCAAAAATTCACACTTCAGTGTGAATTTTCATGTTATGCTGGTTCAAGTGTATATCCACAACCTCACAAATGAGGGTCACACTTGAAACAAAATTAAACCCTCTTGACTACTTCTTATATGACTCTCCAGTTTCTCATTTAATTTACATGGCATAAAGTGAGCTTAAACTCGGGCTTTGAGGTTAATGGTGTATTCCTGGGAGTAAGTTCAGTCCAGTCACTATCAGTGTCATCACTGTCATAATGACAGACTTAGAGGCTTTGTCTTATTGAACATCTATTCATATATCCTAAGATTTTCTTGAAGGGAAGCTTGAATTCAGCTAACAGATTTAAATTGGCATCTATTTTGATGCCAAAATAATGTGCGTCTCTGCCTATCATCGAGACAGGGAGCTGAATACTACTGAACCGACTCTTTAGAGACGTGCACAAGTTTGGATGTTAATCAGTTAATTCAGTACCTAAAAATTCCTCTCAAATTGATTTAGTTACCATGTTTCCAAATGTAAATAATTAATTAGTTTTATGCCTTGCTTATTAACCAGCTCTGCTCCATTGTGGCCTGCTATAATCTTCAGTAAGGGAAACAAAATTGGAAGATGAAGAAAACTGGGAAGAAAAATAATGATGAGAGCTGTATGCTGTTCTCTGTTAGCACAGGGGGTTGATGGACCATCCATAGCTGTTTAAATAGACAGTGTCAATAGAAGGATTGGCTCTGGTGCCTGTGCATCATTTACTGGTAGAAAGTAAATCTTTGCTATTGCTTGCAATGCAATGCCTAAGACAAAGTGCTGTATCATAATGGGGAATTAGAGCCAAACTATGAAAAGCCTTGTTGCCCGCAACTAATCTGCAGGATGACTGTATTTTAAAAAACGGATAAATGCTCCCTGAGCAGGGGGGGAAATTGCAATATCAGAGAAGACACAGCATATTTTCCCATCAGCAATAGAGGATATATCTCATGGTATTCAATACATTGGCTGTTGTAATCATATTCAGTACAGCATATGATTGTTTTATGTTTTTGATTTACTGTTATCTTTAATTAGTGGCAATTCTGTCTTTTTGAACATTAAATGAGTTTAGTTTAAGAATTCTAATTGTAAAAGTGTCTCAAATTAACAGAATGGAAAAAAATACATTCATAATGAACTAAATTTTTTAGATTACAATAAGCTATTACAGAGAACAGAACAAATGTGTGCAGGAAAATGATTAAACTGCGTGGAGTTCTGCATGCTGTACCACATTCCCTTTCCTTCCCTATTTTGGATAGACACATTTCTGGGCTCTTTCAAGCCCAGAGCTTTCCTTTCGTACAGCCACAGTAAATTTGTTTCAATGGAGACACTTCCTGAGCCTCAGCCACCCAGCCAGGGGAAGAATATGAGCACATTGACTCAGACTTTAGATCATCATTTTCAAAGGCTAGAGTGACTGCAAGATTTTCCGCCACTTAATATAGCAATGGATGTAATCTTCCAGAAGAAATTTCACTCTCCCACAGCCTTGTCTTGAATCTTCTGTCAAAGGAAATGGGCTTATATATTGCTAAAATATCTCAAGCAGCTTTTGACACTTCAAAGCATCAGTGTGCTCAGCACTACGTGGACTACCTAACACTTCCAAAGCAACTGTACACTGAGGATCACACTGCTTTAGAGACAGACAAAATTCTTCCAAAACAGATGTCAAAACTGACACAGCAACCGATCTCTCAGACAGTTCTTCTGTGTACTCTGACTGTCGCCTTTCTTAAACCTGCCACAGGGCAACAATCAGCATACTTGCCATTCAATACATGTTTTTGCAGCTCTTTCATGATATATTACAACACTACCTCTGTGAAGCCAAAAGGACACGTGAATGTAATTTATTTTTCCACAAAGCATTTGCTGTGTTCTTCGAAAGGTTAACCCACCTTACTAAACTGTACAAACATTATTTCACTTTTATTGACACTCTTTTCAGACCATGAAATGACTTGAGTTTTAATCTATTTTTTTTTATACTGAAAGGAACAGACTAATTTAATAAGCTCCGCACACAGAGGTATTTCAAAAACATGTTTTCCACAGCTCTTTCTTGAAGTTACAAGGAGGGAAAGGAAAGTGATGTATCACAAATAAGAGGTTATTGTCAAGATAAATACAGTTATATTTACTGGGCTGATATTAGATTTTTTTCTTTTATTCCAAGGTATGCCTAGAGACTGTAGCACAGCTTCCATGCTACCTGGATTGTGAATAGGAAAGTTATATTGTTTGGTTACCTTTTCTTAAAAAAAAAAAAAAAAAAATAAAAATTCTGAAAGGATTATTTAATCTCAGCACAAAATTCTTTTCCAAAATGTACTGCATTTGCATTGCCCACTTCACTTCTTATGGTGTGAGAAAGCAGCAGGTGGAGTACCTAGCAGGGCTGGCTGCTCACTGGGGTGGTAGCAAGCATTCTAGCCTCCAGTCTGGTGCTACATAAAGGGAAAGTGTAGGCAGCAATTTGGTCACTTCATTTTACCATGTGATTTCCAGAACCAATTTTCCATACTGTGCTTAGAGGGGAGTAAAGCGTCCCACCACACCTGAGCATCTCTATGGGCTTAACTTCAGAAGCTGATAAAACACTATTGTTGTGAGCAGCATCCTCAGCCAAACGAGCTGGATAGCAGAGTGGGGCTGGGGGGTGGGTACACAGCAGCCTCCTGTGTTCAGTGGCTACAGGTCCCATGAGATGATTCCCCAAAGGCTGTATCCCCTCAGGGGAACGGGATGTCCATCCAATGCAACCTCACAGTAGCCATTCTTGCGTCAAACCAGAACAGTGGGCTGGATCCTCCTCCCGTAGGAGACCACGAATCTGTGCAGCACCACTCTGGACCAGGATGATCCTATGAAATACTCCCAACTCTGACACAATAAAAATATTGCAGAAGTGTGGGGCATCGTGATCCTGCTGATAGTAACTTGTCTCTACTTATGATTCCATACTGTATTTTCCTGCTGAGGGGATAACTCAGGGATGGCATGCTACAAATGCTGCTTCCAAATTCAGTAACGTACTTGAACACGTGTTTAAGTAACACTGCTTTGCTCTGTGGAAGTGGATCTGACTATGTCTGCAGGCTCTTGGGTTTCACAGTTCATTAAATTTCTTCAGACAGAAAAATATTAAGGAACTCATACAGATTATATAGGCTATATAGATTAGGAAAATAATGGCACACAGTGTTAGCTAGCTGTTGCCTGGTACTTAAAAGGAAAAAAAATCAGTAGTTCAGGCTGCTCTACTGTAAGCCCATAGAGAATCCAACTTGTAAAAATGTGTTGAAAAGTCTCTTGAACATCAGGCCGGTCAGACTGACCAGAATAAATTCAATCTATATAAAAAAGCTTTCTAAGTACAACTAAGGAAACAAGGATTTTGTTCTTGACGGAACAGTCCTGTCAGTGCTGAAGCCTGCAGCCCCTTTGTTTTTCCCTCACACTGTTTGGGCTGAGCATTTGGCCATTACTAATCCTCAAGCTGACAGCGACAAACAATATTTAGGATAAAAGGAAAGACTGTCCCAGGATAGCTGCCTATCAAAGGTTTCTGCTGTGGAGTCTGTGCCAAAGTGATCAGCACTGGTGAGGCCACAGCTGGAGTGCTGGGTCCAGTTTTGAGCTCTCCAGTACAAGGGAAACATGGACATACTGGAGAAAATCCAGCAAAGGGCCACAGAGATGATGAAGGGACTGGACCATCTCTCTTGTGAGGAAAGGCTGAGAGAGCTGGGACTGTTCAGCCTGGAGAAGAGCAGACTCAGAAGGATCAATGTCTATAAGTACCCAAGGGAGGGTGCAAGAAAGATGGAAACAGGCTCTTTTTGATGGTGCCCAGTGACTGCTTCAGAGGGTATAGGCACAACCTGAAACACAGGAGGGTCCCTCTGAACATCAGGAAACACTTTTCTACTGTGAGGGTGACCTAGCACTGGCACAGGTTGTCCAGGGTGGCTGTGGAGTCTCTAACCTTGGAGATACTCAAAAACCATCTGAACATAGTCCTGGGGAACTGGTGGCTGTGTGGCCCTGCCTAAGCAGGGAGGTTGTGCTAAAGGACCTCCAGAGGTCACACTCAAAGTTTCTGGACTGGTCTTGTTTTTTGGTCCAGTGCAATTTTTTACATGCCACTTAGATTTTATATTAACATGCAGCCAATGACTACAGAGGTACCAGCTGTAAGAACCATACCCCATATCAGCATTCAGCTTGGGTCTACAAACAGGGAAGTCTGTGTCTTTCAGTCAGCATTGCTTTAATTGACTCATATTATATAAAAAAGAAAAAAAAAAAAGCAAGATCCCAGTTTCTACATCTATCTACTCTGTTGATTCATGCTGTTTCATTACATCCATAGCTTCAAGGGTTGTGAAGATCAAGTAAAATGTATATTTAATGATGTTATATGTTACCTGAAATAAGCTTCCTTGCTAATGTCTAGTCAAGCCAGTACACACCATCACTAGATCTGTCTTGACAGACAGTAGGTAACACCATACATTCTAGGAGAGAAATGGAGCCCTATGTACAGTACATGCATCAAACTGAATGCGGTGTTAAATATGAGGAAAATAGTATTTTCTAACAACTACTTTATTGACTTGTTACATTTTTAGGGCCAAGTTCTTTTAAAAAGAATTGCTATAACTAAAACTATCCTATAAATTTGATGAGGTATTTCTGGAACTGTAAACAAAGCTAAAACTTTCCCCCTCGCATAAAAAGCAAGGTTGGGTTTTTTTTTAACATAATAACTGAAAGTTTCTTCTGCAGCCTTTGACAGGTATTTTGTATACCATTTCTTTCTTCAACTAATTAAGAATTCTGTTTAAAACTTGCTGCACATATTTTCTGATATCATATTAGCACCCTGCATTTTCCTTATCTGAAATCTTTCATACTCCCAAGCACAGACATTAGACCACACAGTTATCTTCTCTTTGTTAGTTTAACCCTGTTGTAGATGGCTCAGAGTTCCATTTTTTTCCCAAGAGTATCTTCTTAGAACTTTCTGAAAGCCAGACTTATGTGTAAAATATCAAAAACCCAATGCAGTTGGACATCTTGGGATCTCTCACCAAACTTTAATTCTCCATAGAAGTAGCTTCCTAAACACTAGACAAAATTATATTTCTTCCCAAGTGGGACAGCACTGCGTATATATGGAAAAATATACACAAATATGACAGCATAATGTACTCAAACATAAAAGCATAATGACAGTTTTAACTCTTCATTTGATGAATGTTGATAACATTTAGTTATGAGCACATAACTCAGGAGATGCACATCAGACGGTTGCAGTAATTCCTTTTTTTCATTATTTCCAGTTAGGTTAAGAGTATTTGCAGTAAGCCACTGTAGCTGGAAGAATCATGAGATGGAGAAGAGTTGAAGAGGTAGCAGCTTCAAGGCCATATCAAGCAAAGAGGAGCAGGTGTGAGGAAGAAGAGTTATCATATATACATATATCCAAAGTCCTTTTATGTTTTGGGTAACTGAGTATTTCAAAACATTATTTCTATTGGATTCTGTGATACAAATCAAGGTAGACCTGTGTAGTGCTAGGGCACGAATAACAGGCCCTGAAACAAAGTTGACCTTTAGATGAACCAACCTCACAAGCAAACGTTTTCCATTATTAGTATCTGCTAATTAGTAAAATCTGTATTACCATTAGAATTCATTAGTATTTGATCATTAACAAAATATGAATGCTCACTAGTGAAAGATGTAGCTTAGACAAAATGTAATCAGTACTGAGGATGAAATGTTGTGAGAATGTGTATCCATCTTCCCCTGTTTAGCTGTATTCAAGACTGAGAACCCAAGTGTTTGGCCTTGTTAGAAATTCCCTTGGTTCTACCTCCCGAGCCCTGGCCAGGCTTTGAGCAGAATCCAACGGGAGGATGAAATCAGATGTTTTCGCTCAAATAAACGTTTCAAGTCGTTCTGGCTTACTGATTTTTGGTATATAAGGCTGGACCCGCTTGCTGTGACTTTGGATGCCTCACGTACGGGTGGATGCATCACGTAAGGTACTCCAGATCCTCGTTGTAACCGGGGCTCCTCAGCGCCTGTGGATCTGGATGATGGTGACGTATGCAAGTGGTGATGGATCTTTCTTAATCAATATTCTCTCCATCGTGTAGTAATGATTAGGTACAGTACCTTATTTTCTATAATTAACTGTATGTAGTAATAACTAAGTGTACTAGTCTGTATTTTTCTTATTGCTTATTTTCTGTATTACTTAGTTATATCCTTAATTATTAACAGTAAAATAAGCCTACTCTTTTTACTCTAGTGTCTGAGTTTAATTGACATCCTCGATCAGCAGAACAACCTGTATGATACTAAAACTGAAAACCTTTTAATATTCTGTTGTTCAGTAGCAAAAAAATAATGGAATTGAACCAAGATACCAGTATATTTAATGTAGAAATTAATTTTTAAAGTAATGACTAGGACATTTTGCTAAACCTGAATTTTGAAATAATTATTTTTTTAAATTAAGGGTGAAATAAACATTGACAATCTCTGTAAAAAATACCTTTTATGATGTACTGTCTCCCTTCCTTATAAAGTCAAAAATTATAACATTGTACAAGCTCTGCATGTCATATTAAATTAGTTCTACATTTATGGAATCTGCAGATTTTCTTCTAAGGCTTCTTTCATTCGTTCCTGACACCCGAAGACTAAGCAAAGGCTTTCTTAAGTAGCAAATAAAACATTTAGAAATTTAATGGACTGTCACTTGGAAGGAAAACTATTTAAATATAGGCAGCAACTGGGTTTCATTGTAACCATTCTACTTTCAGCTCTTCCCATTACCCTAAGCTTTTACACTGCAGGTAAAATTAAAAAAATATGGGCATGGCTAAAGTGATAATTTGACCTGGCACAATTCAGGGCCATATAAAGTAAATTTTATTTAAAAGTCCTGTAAGACAGACAGAGTAATTTGGCCCTATCCTCCCCTGTTGTATTCAATTGGGCCTAAACAGCAGCCATTCAATTTGCATAGGAAGTTACCAATAAAGAAAAAAAAAAAAAAAAACCCAGCACAAACTGCAGTCAGGAGTTTGACTTCCTTGCTTATAAAAGGAATGGCCGTTTGTTCTCTACTTAAAATATATGGTAGTAATATGAGAAATATTCCTCTTTTATTGTTGCAAGCAGTGCATGAGAAGTGCTGAAGGAAATTTCTGTGTTTACCTTTTCTCTTCAGAAATCAGATGAGATGTGTGAAATTTAGCAAGAGAATGTTAAAGCTTCATTGTAAATTCAGTATATTTTTAGAGATGTGCTATCTGCTTTAAATACTTTCTAATTTGGATCTGAGCAAACAAAATCTGCTAGCTGAGATAAATACCTATGTAGGATGGAGAAGATTTGGCTGGGATATATGCAATCATCCATATTAAAAACCTTTAATAAAGCACTGAAAATCTTTGTGGTGCTTTATAAACACATAATAAAATATAATCTTTAGGACTTAAATTTTCATTTAGGTTTCACAGATCAGAATAAAAATATTCCTCCCCTGGAAAGCTGTGAATTTGGACACAGATCCTCCCCACTGTGACCATCTTCCCCCGCAAAATGTAGTATGGTACGGAAGTGTCCCCAACAAGGGCTGAGGCAGGCTGCAACACTGATAGAATCACAGAGTGGTTTGGGTTGGAAGGGACCTTAAAGATCACCTAGTTCCAAGCCCCTGCCATGGGCAGGGACACCTTCCACCAGACCAGGCTGCTCAAAGCCCCGTCCAACCTGGCCTTGAACACTGCCAGGGAGGGGGCAGCCACAGCTTCTCTGGGCAACCTCTTCCAGTGCATCATCATCCTCATAGTGAATAATTTTTTCCTTATCTCTATTCTAAATTTACCCTCCTTCAGTTTGAAGCCATTACCCCTTGATCTATCACTATATGCTCTTGTACAAAGTCCCTCTCAGGCTTTCCTGTAGGCCCCCTTTAAGTACTGGAAGACTGCTCTAAGGTGTCCCCACAGTCTTGCAAATTCTTTCAGCTTGTTCTTATAAGTAAGGTGCTCCAGCCCCTGATCATCTTCACGGCTCTCCTCTGGACCTGCTCAAGCAGGTCCATGTCCTTCTTATGTTGGGAGCCCCAGAGCTGAACAAAGTACTCCAGGTGGGGTCTCACGAGAGCAGAGTAGAGCATGAGAATTACCTCCCTCATCGTGCTGGCCACACTGCTTTTGATGCAACCCAGGATACAGCTGGCTTTCCAGGACACAAACGTAAAACACCAGGTCATGCTGAGTTTCTTGTCATCTAACTTCTCCGAGTCCTTGTCCTCAGGGCTGCTCTCAATTCATTCTCCTCCCAGCCTGGATTTGTGCTTGGGATTGCCTCAAGCAATATGCAGGACCTTGCACTTGGCCTTGTTGAACTCCATGAGGTTTGCACAGGCCCACCTCTCCAGCCTGTTAAGGTCCCACTGGATGCCATCCCTTCCCTCCAGCATGTTGACTGCACCACACAGCTTGGTGTTGGAAAACTCACTGAGAGTGCACTCAATCCCACTGTCCATGTTGCTGATAAAGATGTTAAACCACATCCTGTACTGACATCTGAGAAACACCACTCATCACTGGTCTCACTTGAACATCAAGCCATTGACTGCAACTCTTTGAGTGTGACCATCCAGCAAATTCCTTACTGAGTGATCCATCAATCAAATCCATGTTTCTCCACCTTAGAGACAAGGATGTCATGTGGGACAGTATGAAATGCTTTGCACAAGTCCAGGTAGACGACGTCAGTTGTTCTTCCCTTCTCCACCAATGCTGTAACCCCCTCATTGAAAGCCACAAAATTTATCAGACATGATTTACCCTTAGTGAAGCCATGTTGACTGTCACCAATCACCTCTTTATTTTCCATGTGTCCTAGCACAGTTTCCAGGAGGATCTGCTCCATGACCATATCAGGCACAGAGGTGAGGCTGATTGGCCTGTAGTTCCCCAGGTCTTCCTTTTTTCCCAGTTCTTAAGTCAGTGGGAACTTAATCGGTCTGCCATGATTTCTCAGATATGATGAATAGTAGCTTAGCCAGTTCCTGCCAGGACCTGTGGATGCATCTCATCAGGTCCCATGGGCTTGTACACCTTCAGGTTCTTTAGATGATTGTGAACCTGATTTTCTCCTACAGTGGGTGGTTCTTGATTCTCCTAGTCCCCACCTTTACCTTCTGAATCTTGGATGGTGTGGCTGGAGCACTTGCCAGTGAAGACCGGGACAAAAAAGTTGTTGAGTACTTCAGCCTTATCCATATCCCAGGTAACCAGGTCTCCCATTTCCTTCTAGAGAGGGCTCATATTTTCCTTAGTCTTCCTTTTATCACCAATAGAGTATGGGCACCTCTGCACCTGCAGCAAACACTGCCCCCCAAAACCTAGAAAGTTGCTCAGGTGCCTCACCGTGAATGCCCAGAACTTCTCATAGAGTGTCCTCCTCAACTGCCTCTCCAGCGGAGTACAGAATGCCTGCAGATATCACATCATGTCTGTCTGTCCTGCACAGATGATTTGTGTACCATCGGGCACCTGAAAAAGCTCTAGCTATCTGTGCTTAGGCAGCTGAATCTCATCCCAAGCCCCAGCTGCATTCATAGGAGTGAATATCTAAATGTATTTAAATATCTAGGTCTCAGTAGTTAAAATTTGCTGGTGGTATCAAAACCATTATGCAACACTGTACTGTGAATGGTAAGGGTATTTTGACAGCTATTTTTAAATCCATTATAAAAAAATTGCACTAAATTTGCATATCCCTAAGCTGGTTTTGTTAAACCCTAAAGCTCCCTTCTTGGCTTTATTATCACCATGTTAAAGGCTGTATGTTTGGCTACAGAAATTTTTTTTTAAATATTCATTAGAACACATTAAACACTATGCTCTAACAGTGCTTCCTTTCTCTTGGGCTAGGCAAGTGCTGAGCATTTTTGGGAGTCCTATCATGCCACTTCAGGAGGATGGCTTCTCTAAAGCTTTCATATTTGTTACAGGCAGAGGAGAGAAACAGAGCCAGAAGTATGTCCTCTCATCCACTCAGCCAACTTTATCTGCTGTGCAAAAGGGCAAGCGATGATCATTCTTTTCCCTTCTCCTCTTGACAGACCCTGACCTCCCTGGGCAGCACCCCACTTTCTAAATCATACTCCTGGTGGGGTGGGGATCCTTAAGTCCTGGTCTCTGGTCTCAGGGTCATTCCCACTCTTCTGTGAGTATCCAGGGGGAAACAGCCCTCCAAAAGCAGAACTTGCCTACCCTCAGCTGCATACCATATCTGAGAAAAGTGGAGTCAGCTTCCTTAAGACCTCCCTTCCTGGTTCAATGAATCTTGACCTGCTGCGAGTCACCTCATATGCCTCCCCTAGGCACCTAGACTCTAAAGAGGTCAGACTCCAGCCTTCATTCCCATACTAATCCTTTCTTTGGGCTGGCTGGAAGCAGGTCTTTGCTCAGTGAATGGTTTTAAATCATCTCTCTCAGTCCTTGGATTTAATTGTGGTCAGCATGTGTCTAGAATGAAGAATTGCAGCATCTCAGTTATAAGCACCCAAGGCTTTTATTAGCTATGATCCTAAGAGTCTAATTCCATGGTTTAATAATTAGATAGGTCTTCCTGCTAGAGATCAAACTTCAAAGTCAGTCTTAGGTCAAGTTAACATTGTTTGTTTAATAAACGTTCCCCCATACCAAACCACGTACTGTCAAAAGGTTAGTGATCACCCACCACACTGCTTGCCTTTTGCACCTCTGCAGTCAATTGGCTTCAGATAAAATCAGAGCTGAGAAATGTTTTTTCCATTAGTTAAGAAAAAAACTCACCTACTGGAAGTTACAAGTCATTAGTAGGATGTAACAAATAACTGAATGAAACTTGCCTCAGCTGTGAATGAAACTCATCTCATTCATCTCAGAAAGCTCTGTGGCAGCAACACTGAGACTATGAGTCTTGTAAAAAGTGCCTTTTCCTTAACTGATTTTACATTAATTATAATAGCCTTCCTCAATATTTTTTGGAGGAATAACAGAGCTTGATGGTGGTAACATTAAATGCAAATCCTTTCCTCTATGTGAGTTTGGGGCACATGGAGGTTAGATGGTTCGGGTACAAGAGCCACATAGAAGCTGAGCATTTCTCTCATTTTCCGAAATGTCCAAGTTAAGGACAAAGGAATGCTACCATGGGACAATACAAACAGGAAAGCTTCAGCCACCTGATATACAAAGACCAGATTTTCAAGAGATATTTGAAGTGACCAAGGAGTGTGAGAAAAATTGTGTCCTTACAGAGTTCAGTGTTGGACTCTTGGCAGCCAATATTCCTCACAATAGGAGGGAGATTTGCCAAGGAATTTTGGATCAGGTCTCTACACTTATTCTAGTCTTTGAAATGTGTTTCGCAACCCATGGAGGAAAAAATAGGGAGAAATTAAAACTGTGAGTCAGAACCATCCCTAGAAGGTGTAAATTAAAGGGTTAGAAGACATCTCACTTTTAAATATTATTCACATTCAATAGAGAAAAGCAGCCCCTTGATGTTGCACTGACTTTCTGATTTAGAGCTCAGTAATTAAAAGCAGCTATTTTTAAAATTGATGTTTGTTAATCCAAGATGCCGTTACTTTGCATTTCATTCCAGGCAGAACTTTTATAAATTTGCTCATAAAAAGCACCCCAAAAGGACCAGTTTTAAACCGAAAATCCTGTGAATATTTATCTACTGGATTTAAGACATGACGAATTTAAGAAGCTTAGGAAAATGCCAGCAAAAGTCCACCAACTTTCTAGCACCGCAACTGATGCGATATAAATTGGAAATTAATTTATTTCAGAAGAGAGGGTTTGCATTGGAAATTGTACACTCTCATTGGGGCTCCAGGAGAAGAGGGAAAAATTTTGTAATCCTGCCTTGTTGGATCCCTCCATGGCTGGTCATCCCAGGGGAGAGAACTGGGTGCTCTGCATTGACTGGAGGAGAAAAGTCCATAGGCCCTAAATTTTATCTTATTAGATAAATATAAATGGTCTGAACCTTGATGGTGTTTCTTTGTCATTCAAATACGGCAGTGCTAGCTAGGTATTCCAGATCAGCTGTGGGGAAAAGCAGCTTGAATAGTGTTAGGATAGATTAGCTGTCGTTAGCTGGGTGGAAAAGATCCTGGAGTTTGAAGTTAAAGTTGGGTATGTGAGATTTTGACTGTCCGGTTATGGGATTTTAAAAGAAGACTTGATCCCTGTCTGCTGATAATGTTTTTAACTTCTTTGTTTAGCCTTAATTTATTTTTTTCTGCTCTTCTCCACTTATTTGTAAGTTCCACTTCTATTCTTCTCTCTGTAGAACTGAGCCATAAGATTTTTAAAATTTCCTCTACTAGAAATAAGGTTGAAAAAGAGAATATGTCTTTACTTCTAGTAATATTGAAGTCACCAGGTACCTAGTTAATGAGTTTTGCTCAAAAGTTCATGGTTACACCTATCTCTAGATCTGGATCCTGAAGAAAATTTCCAGCTTGTTTGAATACATCAACAAAAGGATGTTGGAGATTTGTTTTCATTGGTTGTGGAGCACAGTCTAGTTTCTAAGCAAAGCTTCTGACACAAATTTCCTTCCATGGAATGGGTCTAGGAGACATACATAGCCCTAGACTTTTTTTTGGTAGCGTAGCTGTATTTTCAGGTTTTTATTCCTGACTTCATTATTGACTGCTGAGAAGTTCTGGGGTGTGGGACATCAAGGACCCCATTGTCCTCCCTGTGTGAACCCAGACTCTGTGCCTCAGATGGCATGGGACAGCCCCCAGGAGAAGGTCTCTCAGCACCATTTAATTTGCCAACGCAGAATCCAAACTTGCACATCCTGTAAATTCAGAGTTTCCTAGGGAGAAACCTCTGTGACCAGAGGATGCCAGGCTAGAACTTAAGTGACATTACTTCGCAAGTTTGTTTGCCAAATGGAACATGAATGTAGGAGCATCATTACATTTGGTCTGAGAACACCAGTAGGCAAGCAGAGCTTCTTGCAGATAAATTATTATAGTCTGAATATTTCCATTCTTGTGAGTTTGAATTTTTTCGATCTTTCACAAATATCTTAGCTCTTTTGTCAATAAAAATGAGAGAAGTGTAAGTTCAGAAGCATGTCAACACTTTCTGTTTTGTCATCAACTATGATAAGGTTAACCTTGAATATTTTTGAATTTATTTGGTAAAGAAGAAAAATGACATCTGTTTTGTAACCTCACATCTTCCTACACTTTCTGACAGCATGCAGCATTTTCACTGAACTGTAAGATTTGCTCGTGAAAGCTGAGCTAATCAGAGGTGGCTATCCAAAGTTCAGTCAATAAATAGCTTGGCTTTATAACATGCAACAATCTAAAGGGAGATCAATAAGAAGTATGAAGATTATTTCTCTGTTTCCTTCTGCTTCATGTTAAGCTAGCCATGAAGGACAGACTGCTTCCCTTCTATCAGTTTTTTTGTCCTTAGCTATTATGCTGTGCCTGTTCAGTGGATACAGAGAAGCGTATGTGAATACTAGCCTCTGAATATTTGCATTTAAGTAATACATTCTTAAACAATACCTCTTTATAGCCTTTGCATATTTACTATCAAATCAGAATGTTTAATAAAACAATTATGTAACTTTAGTCCTTGGGACACGCATGGATTTTTTCTTACTCTTTTTACAGAACTGGCACGGTTATGAATATGTAGACTAAATCGTTGTCCTGAAAAATTCCTATTAAGAGCAAGCTTTTGTTCTGAAAACAAGTGCGTAATTTTTACCTTAACAACATAAAGCACAGCTTCAGTAATGTCAGCCCACATGTTGCTTGTGAAACATCCATTATGTCAGATTACTTTCTGGAGAAGGGGTTAGTAAATAGTGAGGAGGTGGCCAGTTTGAATTGAATATCAATGTGAAGATTAAGCATTGACCAATGTGAAGTGAAGGATATTTCTGAGACAAAATAGAAGAATCAAAAGGCAGTAAAAAGAAACACATTTACATACTTAATGTAGGCTGTATAGAGAAAAGGCAAGGAGAAGGATCCAAGAGAACCAACTCAGTTTTAGGTGTTTACATAAGGGCCAATTACCAGCAAAACCACTCTGTACTGATGTTGGGATTTTTTTAAGCATTGATTAAAGTGAGTGTATATTTTAGATCTGTATCTTATCTGCAATTATGGTTATTTGTGACTAGAAATTTATTGCAATTTTAAGCAGACGACTAAGATACAGACCAGAATCTGGAAGAAAATACTTAATATTCATAAAGTGTTAAAGATATTTTAATTGTCAGGATGGCTGAAATTCCAGGAAAAGTCTAGGGAAATAAGCCAAAAATAATCTTGGAACAGTTCTCTTTGAATATTCATTGAGGACAGAGAAGGCCTGAGAACAGGAAAAGTTCAGAAATTATCTCCGAGAAAGAAATTCGGGGAACAAAACAGAATGTCAATAACCAAGAAGAACAAGACAAAAATGTTATGAAATAGTGATGTTTTTTTGGTGTTGGTTGCCTCCTCTCAGTGCTGAAGAAGTCTGTCATTGCAGCTAAACTTGATGTTAGCTAAAAATTTGGGGTGGTGGGTAATGCAGTGGCACAATCCAACATTTCTGTTAATAACTTCCATCTCCAAAGCACTGCTTTGGAGCACTCTGAAAAGAGCATCACACACTCTGCATCTTTGAAAACCAGGAGTACTGCCTGAAATCTGTAAAGTTAATTTCAATGCATGCAACTGCAGAGGAGGGAGATAGGAAATGGAAAGCAAACACAGAATAGGAACCATGCAGCTGAACAGCACTACTGCAGAAGCTGAACTAGCTTGTATGGTTGATTATGAACTGTACACATGCCAATGTTGTGATGCTATTTCAACAAAAGCAAACTGAATTTTTGTATGTTGTCACCTGAGCATCATATCTAGAACATAGGAAGAAGAGATGTTTTTTAACACCTTGTTTGGTGTCTAGGGTCAGCAGCCAGGGCCCGATGTCCAGTTCTGGATACCACAAGGTGCAGACAGAATTACAAGGAGGGGAAAAAAAAAGCCCAGGGAGAATCAGTTTAAAACACCTGAAGTGGAAAGGTTGAAGGAACTAGACCTAGCTGAGAAAGACAAGAGAGAAGAGACTATCCATGCATGTAGAAGTTTTTCTTCAAAGATGATAGTCAGCAAACATTCTGCATGCTCTTTAGGACTATGACAAGAAATAATCAACCCTGGTGTTCAGCAAAGATTTAAAGCAGATAACAAGAAGTAGAGTGGGCTTGGTCAGTGGACATTTGACATTTTCCAAGGGCGGAGGCTGCTCAGCCCCTCTGGGCATCTTGTTCCAGAGCTTAACCACTTGGATTTACCCAGGCTGTAGCATGGCCTCTTGCCCTGTCACTACGTACTGCTAAGTCTATCCCCATCCTCTCTGTAATCACCCCCATATGTAGTTGTAAGCAGCAATTTAATCTCCTTTTCCCTTTGCTTTTTATGGCTGAACAAGCTAGCTCCTCCTCCTCTCTTATGTCTTGTGCTCCAGCCCCCAGACCTCTCTGTGACACTCTCCAGCATGTCCACATATTTCTTGTGCTGGGGAGCCCTGAACTGGACACAGCTTTCCACGTGTGCTCTCACAAGTGGCAAGAGGAAAGGAAAAAGCATTTTGCTCAGCCTCTTCTCCATCCTGTAATGTATGTATGTAGATGGTTTTCCATTGCATTACTCATGTTAAACTTGTCTGTCAGGATTCCCATGTCTCATTCGGCAGAGCTGCTCAACAGCCAGTCAGCTCCAATGCATGTGTGAGAACTCGATGGTTGTCTTTGTTGAGCATCATGAGGTTGCTGTCAGCCTGCTGCTGTAGCTCGCCAAGTGTCCTCATCTTAATTGTTAGGTATACAACATCCACTGCCCTCCCCTCATCCACAGAGCCTGTCATTTTTGTTGCAGAATGCAATCAACGTTGGTCAGCCTCTATTTGCTCATGGTAAATCTGTATTAACTGTTCCCAAAGTCTTTATGTCCTTCATGTACCTGGAAAGGGCTTCTGAGAGGACTTGCTCCATAATGTTCCCACTTACCGATGTGAGGCTGACCAGGCTGTAGTTGTTCCTTCATTACTTTTTTTAAGTGGGTATAAGATTCCTCTTTTTCGAGTCATGGGAAACCTCTCCTGAACACCAAGAGCAGTTTTGTGTGATGTTGGCCAGCTCCTTCAGCTCCATACCTGAATGCAATTCTTTTCTATTACAGATGGGTGGATACACATTGGCCTCCTCTACCTCATTTTTTTAAATGTTGCTACTAAGAACAGAGACTGGGAGGTCTGAGATCAAACCTTGCCAATAAAGACTGACACAAAGAGGGCCTTGAGAATCAAAGCCTCTTCAATGTCCTCTGCCACTAGCTTGCCTTCTCCTAGGCATCAGTAAGACTACATATTATTTGGTATTCCTTTTTCTTCCAAAATACCTATAGAAGGTCTTCTTCTTGCCCTACATACCTATCCAGTGTCAATTCCAGCTGTGCTTGTCTTTCCAAACCTTTTTCCTGAAATAACTGAGTGGTAATTGTGCATTGCCTCTGGATAGCTTGTCCCTGCCTCCAACTTTTTTCTTTGTGCTTGAGCTCACTTGGGAGTTACACACTCAGCCCAGCTGGCATCCTGACACGTGTTCATTTTCTTGAGCACTGAAACAGTCCTTTCTTACCATTTCAGAAGGCTGCTTAGGAAGATCAACCAGCTCTTCTGAGTTACTCTGCCTTTCAGGGCAGTATCCTCTGTGGTCATGAGGCTTCTTTCAAATACTCATCTTTGCTCACTTGCTGTTCTTGACCACGGTCTGTAGCAGACATTCACCACAATCCCCTCTGTTCCTTACACACAAGCTATGGACAAACCTGTTACTTATTTCATAGCAATCCTCCGTGCATTTGATGAAATCTTCTGCACAGCATGCAATGACTCCTCCTTGTTCACCTAGGCTGTCCTTCCTAACGAGCTTGTAGTCATCCATTAGAGTGCTACATTGCATCCCTACAATGACACCATAGCTCTGGGGCTGCTCATGAGCTCGCAGCACCTCCTTCCCCATACTGTGTATTTTTGTGTTTTCCTTTTTCCTCCTTCTGTCATCGCCTTCAATTCCAATGTACGAAAGGAAAGATACTCCATAAAGCCTGAGTGTAGATTTGGAACTAAAATTCTTCACAAGAGGCTATCTCAGAGGAGGCAAATGTAGAGGTACAAGCTTCTGCACTTCCATCCCAAGCCGGATCAGGCCTAGATGCAGTACATGTTCATCAAACTCTAAGCTAGTTAAGCCCATGTCAACATGGGTGCAGTGCTGTACCAACATGGCCATGACACCTCTATGCCTACACTAGCAGTTCAGGGTGCCATTTTGTCATGTACAAGGTTCCCAAACCTTCTGAGACCACTAGTTAACCTAAATAGTTTAAATGTACAATTAAACTTTATTAAAATTTATGAGCAACAGTTCCAGTAGCAATGGGAAAATCCATATCCAGTTTGGGTGACTGCAGCTTGGCTGGATAGAAACCACTGTTGACGCTTGCTTGAAAGTTTCTTTACAATGAATCATTATGTTACACAGGCCTATCTTTGGCCATGCTGAGACAGGAAAAGCAATTCAAGCTTTAGCAAGAAACATGAAAAAGTCACTCCAGAAACTCCATAACATTTATCTTCAGTGAAACCAGAAAAACATTTTCTAAGATTCTCCCTGCTGGTCTTCATCTTGATGCAAACCCCCCAGACCAATCCTTCACAAACATCCATACCCACTGGTTTAACATCTACTTGCCATTAATGAGTCTGACAGGCTCCTGTCTGCAGCAGGGAGACTTGCAATCTGCACAGTATGGTATGCAGCTTGATGAGCAATATTAAGTGCACCCTTTTCGTATGATATAGCCAACCTGTTAAAAATAGAAACAGACCAAAGCCTTCCTAAGGAGGGAGTTCTCTTTCTCCCACCATCAGATGAAGCTCTTCAGACCCATAATTTAACTGTTTGTCTCATTGTAGAGGTGCTAAAAAATTTGTCAAAAGACTTCAGCTAGTTAGTCTGCAATTTAGCTTGAAAAGTTTGTTTCTTCCCATTCTTTCTAGATTTTGAATAAAGAGATAAGGGATAACGCCTGCTTGCCATGGTAGGTACATGAGCTATAATTTGCAATGAAATATCATGAACTGTGCCATACTACAGAAGCTTTAATTAGAGTAATTTAAACACATTGTAACTTACCAGTGATTTTGCATTCAGTATATTTTAAACAGCTGAGCCCTGAAAAAAAATGCGGTGATTTGCTCACCACCACATATCAATGGGCTTCTGCAGCTGTGGAATCACACTCAAATCGAGCTTGCACAGGCAGCCAAATTATTCTTCAGGAACTGGAGAAAATCGGAGAATGATATCCCTAGAGACAGACTGTTAAAGAAAAATTAACTGTTAGGTCTCCTATGTGATTTTTGGCTATATATACCTGGATGGCAGACTTCAAGGGTCTTCTTTTTTTACCAAAAAAAAAAAAAAGCCTAGATATTTCACCAATTTGTCTCTCTAGCCTCGCACATTCACTGTTCTTCATTGGGGCTGGAGGCAGCTGGCCGGTCTGCACAAAGGGTGTCCCTCTAGTTAACCAAAGCAGAGAACTATACCCCAAGAGAATATACTATTAAGAGTACTATGAGCATGGACTCACAGTAGGTAAGATGTACTACTGGTTGACAGTTTCAGACTAGTTGTTTGTTACAGGATAATCTCACAAGACTGTAATTAAAGACTGAATAGCCTTTTGAGTGAAGGAACGAGGGATTGAACATTTTTTTCCTAATTCTTTCTTGGCAATTACATTAGCGTTGTATATATCTCCAGTTTGTTTTATTACGTAGGCTCTTGCCACTTCCAGAAGCTAGAAAATATAAAAGATTCTTTCATTTCTTGCACAGCTTTTTAAATCAAGACGAGCTATGTGTAAGAGACATCTAATGTGATTGCACTTTTACACATTCTGCACAAGCCCTTAGTGGGAAAATATGTAGGAGATTCAGCATCAACATCGCCATCCCTCCACTGTGCCTTCATAAAGCACCTTGTAAAGGTTCATGTTGTGCATCTGGTGAAGATCTAAGTTAAGGCTCATGCCCAAACATGCATGCTCTACACACAGAAAGAAATCCCTAAGCATAGGCCACCAAGCATATCCTGCTCTGTGTCTGCTAGTAGAGAAGCAGTCAAACCTATCTCTGATATGTAACAAAAAGAGATTGGTGGATTGCAGCTAACTGCCATCTGCCATTAGTTGTTTCTGCACACCCAATGTGAGCACCAAGATGAGTAGTTGGGGCTCACCTAAGCAAGAGTGCTGACCTCCTCCTAGCCAGGACCCATCAGAGACTGATTTGGACAGAAAAGTGGCAGCTCAGGCACCAGATGTGCAAAAACCTAAAGATTTCCTTTAAGGAGAGACCAGCCTGTAAATAGAAGGTTTTTACACTTCAAAGTTTAGAAAGGTTAACATCCCTGAGATTAAATGTTCACTACAGCATCTGTAAATGGTAAAGAAAGGTATAAAATCTGTAAAGGGCATGCAATTTCCACACAAAAGCAAGGGATTCCTCTGAAAACACTCTCTACAGGCAAGGATTGCTCTGAAAATATTTTCAAAAAACATCACAACAAAACAGCTAATCATTATACGCTTCTGGAGGACACCCTACATAGTTAATTCAAACCTAAACCACAGAGGAATAGAAACGTTTTATTACAGCACCATTGCTTTTTAAAAAAACCCCTACCTTTCCAAAAATGTAATTGAATCAGCTGTTCAAGTGACAGCATTCACAATGGGGGAAGGATGTCTTCAGTGAGTATTAAATTCTGGAGCAACCCATTTAGATAACCATAAAAATATTTTATTGTAGGTCTAGTCCAGATAGAGGAACATGTTAGTGTCACAGGACAAAAGAAGAAGAAGAAAAAAGATAATATAAAAATGAATACAAGCCTTGAAAATATGTTTTTCCTTTTTGGGAGCATTTGAAAACTGAAGACTATTTCTGAGACACAAACTTGTTACAGGACAGCCTCTCACTGCCCACCAGGCTGTCCCTTCACACATCTCAAAACCACGAGTGCCTTCTGCCCACGCAGCAGGCACCAAATTTCATTAGTGTGCTTTGACAGGAGACCGATTAGTAGGGCTGCGACTGTGCTAGGGACACAGATGAACCCTTGCTTGGTTCAAATACTCATTTTATGTACAGAATTAATAAAACAGTAATAACCAAACTTCACAAAGCAATAACACTAAACAAAACATCTACCTGGATGACTGCTGATAGCACTCACAGCCCACCACACAGATAAATCTCACTTGCACAATGAGCCATTACAGCTATAGGCCATGTATGGCCCCGGGGAGGTCAGGGTCCCACACACTGCCCCAGCAGAGAACTGAGGGAGGACACCCCTTTCGACTCAGATCAGTGGTAGGGACACAGTCATGCCAGTCACAGTTCAAATAGCAGTAGGATGGCTAACTTAATCTCAGGTCCAGCAATGAGGGTCCAGTGTTTCCTACCATAAAGATCTCCCACAAGATTTATTTCACTGTGTGGGGTTTATATCACCAGTCCCTGTGCTGAACTTTACATGGGTCATCTGGTTGCTTTTGATGGTTTCATCCAGTCATACCCCTTGTCTCTAGCAAGGGGCAGGGTGCCAAAGGATGGCGGTGCAGAGTCCTCCAGAAAAGGCACCCTCTGCATCAATATTGCAAGCAGAGGGAAAGCTGACTAAGGACTCAGGGTAAGGAGAAAACAACCCAGGTATGGCCTTCATTAATCAGCTGGGCACACTACTACAGATAAGGGCCTTCAATAACTGTATTTACTTAGGAAAAGAAAATAGCCTTAGTTTTTGGATATATTGTGTAAGAAGATTTCAGGTTCTTCCTGTTTTACTGGTCAACCCATCATAACAAAGATTGATTGAAATGGTTTTCATTAAATACTCATCAGCACTGTATAAAGATGGTGTTAGTTACTGTGACCTAATGCAATCTACTTTTTATGATTAAAAAAAATATAGATGCCTTAATATACTAGGGAGAGCATTATCAACAAGGATTGTAGTACAAGGCTTGATAGTTCCTGCAATGTCATCTGCATTCTGTCTTTGAAGCATGATTAGCAAAAACAACATTTGGTAGTACCAGCAAGTTGTGCAATGCCATTATTTACTGCTTTAGCTTCCTTGCCTTCTCAAAGGTCAGTCTACTCTTTTAAGAACTGTTACCTAAACACTCACTGCTCAGCCTAATCATATTACACGCTGGGGGCACATATTTAATAGTAGTCAATTTATTAATTTCAAAATGCTGAAAAAGCCTCAAATCAGTCGGATCCCTCCTTTAGAAGCAACAACTAAAGAACCCCCTTTCTCTACAAAGCTTTATCACACACCATCTTAGCTTAGCATCATCTCTAAATACCACCAAGAATATCTTCTTAACAAATTTCAAATCACATGCAGAGCAAAAGAGAAAACATGGTGAAGGAGAAGTTTTTATACAAGTAGGTCATGACCAGCCCTAGGCATTTATTCGTTAACACTTACCTGAGAAGGTCCAAAAGCCTTAGGTGTTCTGCGTAAGAAAACAGGCTGAGGCAGTAAATCTTTTGAGGAAACATTTGGAGTTTCAGCTGTATCAGTGTTTGTTCTGCTGCTTTCCCAATCTATCAGATAAGCAGTGATTTGTAGTAGTTCAGGTTTTTTCTCCTCAATGACTACATTATTCACCCCAGGTGCAGGTGGGTCACATTCAGGAGAAAGGCCTGAGCCATGAGAAAGTCATGTGAATTGGATCTGGTATAAAAGCTCACCCCAGGATCTCAGTTCTACATATAGGTAGTATGTGAGTCAGTTGAAGTATGTGTAGCCTAGTAGGTGTTGCTGACTGAAGTGTTTAATTTAAATGATTTTTATATAAGTTGCTAGTATTGCTGTTAGCAGGTAGGTAAGTAAACAACTAATTAAATTTTATGTTATAGCTGTTTTCCTGGCTATAGCTTTGCTCTTTAAAGAGCTGTAGTTGGTTATGCAAATGTGTTGTGCACAGAGAAGTGGCAAGTTATGGTTCCTGCTAATGTGCTTGAAAAATGGTTAAAGGTAATAGGGCCTTGTGGTTTGGAAGAGAGGAGACAGAATGCTGTGGCCTGACCTAATTTGGTATTAGTGAGGGTAAATTGCAACTACTATATGTAGCAAACCTAATTGCTCAGCATATTTGTATTATGGCTTTTTATTATGCTTTTGTATTGTACTTTATAACCCTGTTTTTACTTTTAAGGGGGCCTCCCTTTGAAAAGTGTTCCTTAAGGTATAAAATGTAATGTATTGTTGTCCATTAGTACTGGTTTACATAGTAGGAGGTAGCAGTCTGCTATGAATCTAAACTATAAATTTTTTATATCTTTCCTATTTTAAATCTCTGTTCTCAATATTTTTGGCTGTGTCTACTTGGGATGCTGAAGTGATTGGACAACTCAGACTTAGGTTCTACTCCTCTTATTTGAATTGAATTTCTATCCCCTTCCTTAATAGGGGTGGAGGGGGAGATGATAATAACTTTCTCTTTCCTTTTGATCTTTATTTTATTTAACTAATGTCTGTCCTTGGAGCAACTTGGCTTTGAACACTAACTTACTAGCTAATCTATGTTTATAGAAACCTAGCCCTCTAAGAGATAGCTATTTAGTATGCTGGACTATCCTGTTGTTGCCTTTAATAGGCCCTCAAAGACATGCAGCTTGAATAATAACTGAAAAATAAGGTTGCTGCTAACTGACTATAGGCCTAATAAACTACTACTACTGGGAATAGTTAATGACAAAAGTGTCCCACTTATCTGTAGCTTGTATGTATTATTTTTGTTTATGCTTTAGTGTTTGCTGTCATGATGCTTTTTAAAAAAAACCCAACATAACAACAGTTTCTTTCAGCCTTAAGGTTGTCCTTTAAATTTGGCATGTGATTTTGATAACTTCAAGATGAACTTAGTATTTGCTGGAACAGTGCCAAGTGAGTAGCTTTGAAGTGTAAATCTCCTTCTCTGTTTACCCGAGAAGTGCAGATGAGCACTGGTAATGCAAGTCTACCTTGACCTGAGAGTGCTTGGTAGTATGCCTGAGGGAGGGTAGTCTATAGCTGAGAGCATTTCATTACCTCCAGAGAGATGTCTTGTGGCTTTGCAGCATTGCTGGGGCACTGGGGAGTACTAGTTGTGTAAAATGTAATGAGACAGAGACCCCTTTGCCCTTGTCCTTCACTGATCTCTGGCTGCCTGTTCTGTCTTGCTGGCCCAAGAGCCTGCCTGTGGTTGCTCTTCCTTTTCACCTATGTGAAACTGTCTTAAATCCAGTTTGCCTCTTTTCCACGTGGCTATGCAGTAAATCTGCTGTGACTTTCCTTAGGCTTTCAAACTGCTTTAATAAGAGCATGGCCTTGGGAGACGTCTTAATCTGGGAAGCCAAAAGGGGGTTACTGGGAGGGGAGGAAATGCATCCTTAAATTGCTTGCTCTGAAGAATGGATTGGTAGGTCCTCTGCAGACTGCTAACAGGGATAACTGCTTGAAACAGGGAAAAGTGGTTGCTGCTCTCTGCTAGATAGACTTCCTTTCTTTTGGGATTCTTTTATTGCTGAAAGGAACATATGGATATGCAGTGTAAAGGGTTTCCATAGTTAAGGAACGAGCAAGATGATTTATACTCTAATGTTGATACATATCAACAGTCTGTATAAGTAAAATGCGTGTTTAGGTTATGTAAATATGTGTACAGATATACATACACACAGTATGTGTACATATATATATGCGTATGCAAGCTGTAACTTAAGATCTTGTTGACATATTTTTATTTCTGAAAATCGGCCATCTCCCAAACCACAGTATTTTTTCAGGACTCCTTTATTAATCATTAGTTTTGTGGTATTTTTTATTCTTCTTACTGATTTTTGCATATAATGGTGTCAGACTTCCTTGAGATGCTGAACAGACTATCAAAAGATAAATTTTCTGTAAGACTTAATTCAAAGAGATTTATATTCCTGCAGCTCTCTTCCATGTTTCCAAATACGATCTCATGAATTTAAATAGATCAACTACAGTTGATGTCTCTTCTTGATCTATTTGAATTGCTTCTGAAGCTACTGATCATATGCTTTTGTCTTCTTCATGCTGGTGAGTGCAGCTGCTTGCTCATTCAAGGCCCAACTTCTGAGGTTCTGGGATTATTCCATGCCTCTAAAGTGGCTCTAAAACTGCTAGTTCTTACAAGCAATCAATGCTAGTTCATTCTTGGCAAGGATTTAATCCACACCAGGATTTTGATGGAAAGGTTCAATTACTTTTTCTCTTAAACTTGATTGTCAGAAGCAAAAGGAATAAAGGAGATGGGACAGTTTCAATAACTCTTAATGATATTGTGCCTTACTCTGCAATTAATGGTATTTATAGCTTTATGTAGTCTCTCTTGTGGCTCCTTCATATAGAAAAGTGAATTAGTGCTTCCTAAAAATCCATAATAAAGACAAAATAACTCTTGTAAATAACTTTTTATAGTTCATTTGACTGGTTAATTAAGAGTATAGTCTGTTTCTCTTTTCAGTGACTGAGCAAAACTCAAAGCTATTTCTAAAGAAAGTATGAGTCTATACACATGCTGCACGTGTATTCCACAAATATGTAACATTTGCTTATCTTGTAGCATTAGGTAATATCTTCTTTTCTTGTGGATGCTTCTGAGTACTAGCCCTGTTAGAACTTCTACAGAAACGAGATTGCCATTTCAAAAGTTCCTATTTCTTTGTTCCCTAAGAGTATCTCATCTAGCAAGTGCTTTAAATTTCCTTTTCTGGTCCTGCCATTCTCTTGTGTGTTGGAATGCATATATCTAGCATCACGTTTGAGGTGGAGATGACTGACCCACAAAACCCCTCCTGTTCTGTGGGTATCTGACCTGCCTTCAAGTGCACAAGAGAACTTTGGCTAGAGAAAATTGAAGTATCTCCAAGATGTTTGTGCCATGTTAATTTTGTTTGAATATGAGGATAGTAAGTACCTAAAATAATTCTGACATGCTGCACAAGCCACAGCATATAAAAATTGTTTGCATAATATATACCCAGAGTTGTTATTCCTTCCCAAGAAGATCCTAGCAAATTAAGATTTAATTCATGGAAAAGTTATCTTTCAGGATTGGCTTTTCGTTGAAGACTCAACAACGATCACAAAATATCTCAAAGCGGTTCATTTGTTTCTCTTTTACTCAAGTGTTGGCAAGTGTGTGCCTTAACTGCTTCCTAATGGATGCTTAAGAAGTCGTGTCTGTGTCAGTCACTAGCAAGCAGAAGGCTCTCAACACATTATGGCTGATAATTACTCAGGAGTTTAGGTAATAGGGTTAATGGGCTGCAGTGAGAGGTCAGTTTTTAGCTGTCACATTTGGGAATTCATTGTCAGAGATATGTCACCGAGGATGTCCCAATGTGATGCTTATTTAAAAAAAGTTGGCAGACAGAAAGGAGGAAAGCTCTGCATTTAATGTGATTTGCTGCTTCTGAAGGTCAGTAAGTTGGATAACTAAACACAGAACTGAGCTTTGTCCAAAATTGTGCCTGTAATTTAGCTGTGTCGTACTATAACTTGTAACTCTGGGTAGATTTTGTGGTTTAGTAAAATGTTGCATAGTGTCAGGTGTAGCAAACTTTAATTTCCTTGTGGCAGCTTGCCAGAAGGCAGTCAGAGGTAACCTTCCTCCCTGTCCTACCACAAGCTCTTTCCTAACCCATTCCAAGAAACCAGGTGCAGATGCCGTGGGTAGCTACTTCTCTG